>NC_071480.1:3183021-4433021 GCF_028500815.1 Rissa tridactyla
TCCTCTCTCTTTTCTCCTCCTCCTCGTTGTTGTTGTTGCAAGAGAGACATTCTACCAGGGGTTGAGAGATCAGCCTGCCAAGTAATTCAGCGGAGCACCTCTGCTGAAACAGCTCACTAAGTTTATGCATATTTTCAAAGATGTGTCTTAGATGATGCCAGGCGATGTTTATACTTTTCAAGGACTCTTTTCAGCTTCCCATAGAAGTGAGGAGGAGCATAGGCAGAACAAGGGAAAGGCCAATGGAATATTCCGTACCATAGATGCCATGCTCAGGATATAAATGGGGGTTGGTGCGGGGTGGGAATATGCGGTCGGGGCTCGGGAAGGTGCCAGTTCACTGGGTGGTGAGAGTGACTTGTGTCATTATTATTATTGTTGTTATTATTATTATTATTATTATTACTATTATTATTATTGTTCGTTTCTGTTACTGTTCTATTAAACTGTCCTTATCTCCACCCATGAGTTTTTCCCTTTCCCTTTCCCCTCCTTTTCTCCCTCTTCTCCCTTCTGGGGGGGAGGGGGAGAACTGCACCAGCGCACGCGTGGTCCTGGCTGCTGGCTGGGGTTAAACTATGACATACAGTCCAATTAAAAGTGTAGATTTAAGCTATAGTGAATCCACGCTGCTCCCTGGCAGGGTCCATGCCTGCCCACATCCAGCTTACCGGGGGCCTCTCCTTTTCCCCGCCAGGATCTCGGTGCCGCAGTCCTGGGCCAAGTTCACCAACGACAACATCCTCCGCTCCCAGAGCGAGCGGGCGGCCTCCGCCAAGCTGCGGGACGACATCGAGAACCTGCTGGCGGTGACGGACAGCCAGATGTGGCGGCAGTTCAACGCCGTGAACGTCGCCTTCACCAACCGCATCGCCGAGACGGCCGATGCCAAGAGAAAGATTCAGACCCACCTGGCCAAGGTAGCCTGAACCCCTCCCTTTTGGTGTGACACTGTCACTTCCCCGTGACACCTCCAAAGCGCGACCCTCCACGCAGACCTGGCCCCAGCAGAGGAACGGTCACCACAAGAACCTGGTTATAGCATCATTTAGAATCATAGAGCCATAGGATGTGTTGGGTGTGAAGGGACCTCTCAAGGCCACCTAGTCCAACCCCCTGCAGTCAGCAGGGACATCTTCAACTGGATCAGGTTGCTCAGAGCCTCATCCAGCCTGGCCTTGAATGTCTCCAGGGATGGGGCCTCCACCCCCTCTCTGGGCAACCTGGGCCAGTGTCTCACCACCCTCAGTGCAAAGAACTTCTGCCTAATGTCTCATCTAAACCCGCCCTGCTCTAGTTGAAACCATTGCCCCTCGTCCTCTCGCTACATGCCCTTGCAAACAGCCCCTGCCCAGCTTTCCTGGGGATTTTCTTCTTGGAGCAGGATGAGTTGGCAGTGTAATTTCATCCCAAAGGATACTGCCCGTTGCTCATCCCAGCTGACAGCCTGCTAGCACAGGGATTTCCAGCAGAAAATGCCAGCGCTACTTGCATCAGCGCTAGTTACTTCAGAGGCGCTGGCTGCCCTGCAGAAGGTCTTTACTGGGACTCTGCTGGGGTGTCTGCTGTGGGGTTTGCAGCTTTGCTGCTCCTCCAAGGACGTGTTTTCGGTCTCAGCACTCTGTGGTTGCTGCACAGGTATCGGTGTGTTTGCTCCACCAAGCAGATGAAGTGGAGATCAGCCATGGGCAGCAGGCTCGCACCACTGGCTCTCATGGAAAGCTGCCTGAAAAGTGCTCGGCACAGATTAACCGAGCAGAAACTGGGCTTGCAGCATCGCGGGCTGGTGCCACATCCTTCAGCGAGCATCCACCAAAAACCTGCCCTCTGTTAGTTGCTAGTGATGGACGATCAGTTCCTGCAAGCAGTAATTTTGGGGAGCGGGTAATTCAGTAGATCCATCACTGCTCCAAAACCTCCTCTGATGTGACAGCAAGAGCAAAGAGAGGCTTTTCCCCGCAGAGAAACGGCTGCTGGATCTGTGCCTCCATCTATGGCAGAGTGAGAGCAGTCTGAGCCCGGGGCCTGCTAATTGAACTTGGTTTTTTTCTGCAGATGGATGGCAGAAAAGGGAAATCCCGTTGCCGCTGGAGAATATATTTGTTAAATTTATGCATGTGTTTCTTTCTTACGCCAGACAGTGCAGGAAATATTCCAGACGGAGAGGAATATAGAAGCCATCCAAAAGGCCATTAGGGACCAGGGGCCTCCATTAAAGGTGGCTCAGACCCGGCTGGACGAGCGCACTCGGAGGCCAAACATGGAGCTGTGCCGGGACACTGCCCAGCTGCGGTAAGGCAGGAGCGCGGGGCTGGCGGGGACCTCGAGGGCTCACGGGTGGTAGCACTCGGGAGCATCGCTGGATGACAAAATTAATCATGGGGGGTTGCTTTTTTTTCCTAAAGAGTCCTTCCAGAAGTGCACCGACATAATCAAAAGCAATGAGCGGGTATCCCAGCCTTTGGGTGCTGGGAGAGCTCTGCGCCCACAACGGAGGCTGTACCCCATGGCCGGGGGCGGCCTGATGCCACCCCATGAGGGGCTGGATTTTTCCTACTTGCGTCAACCCCGTCTTCTCTCCTGCCTGCTTCCCGGCGGCTGGATGGGCTCAGGTTTGAAGGACGAGCCCTTTACTCTCCAACAGGCTCATGCTGAGAGCTCTTAGGTCCTTCCTTTTGGGTAACCGCAAGGGTGCAGCTGCTGTGCAAGGTGCTGTGTCCAGTGCTGGGCTCCCTGGTTCCAGAAGGACAGGGAACTGCTGGAGAGGGGACAGCAAAGGGCTACCAAGAGGATGAGGGGACTGGAACACCTCTCTTGTGAAGAAAGGCTGAGGGATTTGGGTCTCTTCAGGCTGGAAAAAAGACGCCTGAGGGGGGACCTTCTCAACGCTTATCCATACTGAAAGGGGGGGTGTCAGGAGGATGGGGCCAGGCTCTTTTCAGTGGTGCCCGAGGACAGGACAAGGGTAACGGGCACAAACTTGACCATAGGGAGTTCCACCTAAACACGAGGAGGAACTTCTTTGCTGTAAGGGTGGCAGAGCCCTGGCACAGGCTGCCCCGAGAGGTGGGGGAGTCTCCGTCTCTGGAGACATCCCAAACCCGCCTGGAGGCGTTCCTGTGCCACCTGCTCTGGGTGACCCTGCTCTGGCAGGGGGTTGGACTGGGTGATCTCCAGAGGTCCCTGCCAACCCCCGCCAGCCTGGGATTCTGTGCACCACACGGAGAAGCAGTGAGGGCTGTCCTCACCTCCCCTGGGGACACTGGAAATCCTGTCAAGGACAGAGGGAGCTCTTTGGCATTGCACCCCGAGGGGCTGTGGAGGATCAGGCACCCTGAACTTCACACCTCCTCCTGGCAGCCCGCTGGGTGAGGCTCCCTGGGAAGCCTTTTCAAAGCAATTTAAACCCAGCCCCAGAGCCTGTTTAGCATCTCTCACGCCATCCTTTGTTCCATCCTCCACTTGTTTCACCTTCGCTTTTAGCCTCTCCCAGCTGTCCTCTTTCGCTGTGTGTGCACCCGTGGGTGTGGGGAGGACCCTTGCACGGGGAAATCCAGGAGGGGGAGCCAAGAAAGCCACAAAACCGAACAGGAACGGGAAACCACAGCTGCTCGTCCCTCTGCTTGGTGGCACCACCTGCTCTGGCAGACGCGGCTGCGCGTTGCCGAAGCCTTCGAGCAGACGTTCACTGTGCCTCCCCGCCGAGACCCCGAGGAGCTCTGCCCTCAGCTTCCCCATGGATCTGCCACAAACAGGGGGGGTCCGAGTGAGTCTGAGCGCGCTGAAGGGGGAAAACCCATGCCCCAGGGGCCCATCAGCAATGCCATGCTAGAAACCACCCGCGTGACGGGACTTCTAATGAGGGCTCCTTGCTGTTTTCCAGCCTTGTCAACGAGGTCCGTGACATCCATGGGACGGTGCAGACTCTTCAGCAGCAGCTGAGAGACAGCCAGGACACCTTGCAAATGCTGGTTCGCGCCAAGGCCGTCCTGCAGCACGACCTGGCCGTCAAAGCCAACTCCGGGTTCATCGACCAGGAGAAGTGCATGGCGATGCGCAAGACGCGCAAGACCGCGCGGCTGCTGGGTCCCATCTAGGCTGGGCTCAGCCCACCCCACGGCATCCGTTGCCAGAGTTATCAGTTTTCTCTATATGTTATAAGTAGTACACGATTAACCTTCTACTTCCTGATGGAAGCCTGGGTAGAAATTAAATTATCGCTTTGCATGTCACATGGTCTACCAGGAGTATTTTTTTTTTCCCTTTGGTTTTTCTCTTTCCACTGCTCTTTCACGGTGTGCCAGAAAGTAACTGAAAATATCCTGGATGCAACTAAGAGTAAATCCACCCACGGGGATTCATTCCTACCCATTCGGTCTGCGATTTTAGGAGAAAAAGTGTCGCATCCTCCTCCTTTGGAGTCTGATGTGGAAAAAGCACAGGGTGAAGCCATGTCTCAAATCACCTCCTTGTCCTCCATGGGCCTTAGCGTGGCTTTTAGGAGGATCTGCCCCATGACCTTCCCAGGCACAGAGGTGACGCCGACAGGTCCGTACCCTCCTTTCCACCCTTTTTACAAATGGGTGCATTGTTTCCCTTTTTCCAGTGCCCGGGGACTTCACCTGATGCCATGACTTTTCAAATACCACCTTCTTCCAGGAACACCCCTTGATTCCTTTGGGGTATTGCACTGGTGTTTCCCTCTTGCCTCCTGTGACCTCAGGAGCCCCCGGCTCATCTCTCCAAGACTTCAAGCATGAGGCAGCGTCACCAGCACGTCTCAGAGCAACAGGCCCTCGCTGGCACCCCGTCCCTCCAACCTTGGCATCTCATCCCACAGGGGCAGCCCAATATTGTCCCCCTCTCCCTTCAAGCCTTGTTTAAAGCTCTGTCAATGAGTCCCGCTACCTCCTGAGCAAAGACCCTCTTCCCCCTTGGAGGTGGGTGGGGAGACACTGGTCCAGGTTGCCCAGAGAGGGGGTGGAGGCCCCATCCCTGGAGACATTCAAGGCCAGGCTGGATGAGGCTCTGAGCAACCTGATCCAGTTGAAGATGTCCCTGCTGACTGCAGGGGGGTTGGACTAGATGGCCTTGAGAGGTCCCTTCCTACCCAACACATTCTGTAATTCTGTGTACTTTCTAACCACTTTTTTGGGGAAAATATGTCAAGGGCTCTCAAAAGAGGCAGTTAAAGCACTTTAGTTTCTGCAGAGCCCGTTTTGATGTTGGAAATAACAATGCCAATGATGTAAATTAGCTAGCAGGAGTTTGGAGTGAGGCTCCCTGGGTGTGATGGTGCTGTTACCTGAAATAAAAGTTCTCGAAACCAAAAGTACTTTAGAGAGGAAATACTGCTTTATTTGCCACCAGTCTGAACAGATCCTCCACAGGGAGGTCCTGCAGGCCCAGGTGCCAGAGCATGGCCAGCAGCAGTCTGCGCAGGACCACGAAGTCGATGGCCCTGATCTTGGTCGTCCCGATGGCGACATCCAGCAGCTGGGCCAGGCTGAGCTGGGCCATGGCTGCTGCTGTGCCGGAAACGACAGAGGGACCTGAGCGGGACCTGAGCTCCTGGGGGAGTGGGAGAAAGAGCTGCCCGGGGGGCCCTTTCTGCCTGGGGGAGACTGGGATGGGTGGGAGGGATGGGCAGTCAAAGCCTTCCTCCTCCTCCCCTCGTCCTCGTCCTCCTCCCTGTCCGCATCCTCCTTGTCCTCGTGCTTCTCCTCCTCCTCCTCCTCCTCTGTTGCCTCCTAGCAGCAGAGTGGTCATAGCGGCGGTGGGACGGGTGACAAGGGACAACGCAGCGTCCCCCATTGCTGGGCGATGCCCCCACTCCCGGCCGGTCCTTGGGATGCGGTTATCCACAGGCATGGGAGAGGCCGAGGGTCCCGGCTGCCTTTTCCACCTCCATCCCTGAGGCGCAGCTGGCGCAGGCTGATCTGTGGCCGCAGCCAGCGCAGCCCGAGCCCGGGCAGAGGCAGCTCCCTCGCAGGGCTGTCCCGGTCACTCAGCCCGCTCCGGTGACACGTCCCGCAGGAGACCAGGCCCCGCTGGGAACCACCACGAATATTTTTTTTTGGAGGAATCGAAGTGCAAGACAGATTTTACCTTCTCCCTTAGACACCAAAGACTGCTGGTGACAGCACCAACTCCCTTTGGTTTCTAGCATCTTGCTCCAAAGCAAAGAGCCACAGAAGCAGGGAAAAAGAAACACAAATAAACACGAGCTGCCAGACAAGCCTAGGAAGGATTCAAACACTGGGAAAATTTCTGAATCCGAGTGATCCGTCAGACAAGTACGTAGGAAAAGAATCAGCAAGAACTCCTTTTCCCTTACAGCCCTCCAAGCCCGACCATTCCACAGTGGGGGCACTGCCATCTCCCTCCTTCGGTGAGGCACTCCAAGAGAGTTCCCAGGAAAGGAGGCGGGTGGGGAAGCAGGAAAGGGAGCAGAGAGTTGCTCTTCTAAAAGATACGAGAGATCCGTTTTCAGGCACTGGAGCAACAGCCACAGCTGGGCTCCGAGCATCCAGTGGGGCCAGGGGTTGCAGGTGTGGGACGCAGTTGGGATCCCCGGTGACTGGTCCAGCTCTTGCAGGTGGCTTGGGACCCCAGAAGCATCCGTGACCCACCTGATGCCCACCCTCTCCTCTCCCCGGCAGATGGAGGTGCGGCAACCCCCAGCAACACGCCGGCCACACTGCCCAACTTCCCGGGTGCTCTGGACACGTTCTCCAAGCTGTGGACCTCGAAGAGCCTGCAGAGCATGAACAGCCCCATCCCCTCCATGGCCTGCTCCCCACGGGCAGCTGCAGCCCCTCTGGACATCCTCGCCCCATGGCCACCAGCCCCCTGGCCCCCGTGCCCCCCACCTGCCCCCCCCGCAAAGGCCCTGGCCACCATGGACGGCCAGAGACAAAGCTGGGTTGGTGAGGGGGGAGAATCGGGGGGTCTGGGCCAGTGTGTTGGGAGCGGGGAGTCCCCCAGAAACACACGGGAATCATTGTCTGGGTCTTGTTGTTATATTTAAGTAGAAGCCTCTCCTCTGCCTTACAACATTCAGCACGGCTTCTTGCACAGACCCCCCTGAACACCCCCTCACCCCGTCCTCCCTCCCTCTGCACCTCTGCAGGGCAGGGGGGAAGCAGAACTGGGGGCTGTGATTTGTCAACGTGATGCCCCCCCCAGCCTGTGACCACCGTTCCTGGCCCTTCCCTGGGAAAGTGGGGAGCTGGGGGGGTTTAGTTTTCAAATCAACCTCGCTTAATACAAGAAACAAACCAACCCACCCAAGACCCCAGTAAAAAACAGTTACAAGGTTTTTTATTAATTAAAGAAGAATTATTAATTTAATTATTTAATTAAGATTGATGAACTTAAAAAAAAAATGAAAAATCCCGTTCATAGCACCAGCTGTTCCTGGCTGGCTGCCTGGGTGCTGGGTCCGTCCCGTGGGGCCCCTGCTCAGCAGGCAGCTGCTCGTCCAGCCGGTCCCTGCAGGTGTGGCCGTCCTTCCCCAGCAGATCCCTCACGTTGTGCTGGAAGGAGAGAGCGGGCTGGCTGAGCCCCGGGGCCGAACTCCGCATCTGGGGAAACTGAGGCACGGCTCCCCGAGATGCTCAGCATCTCCCTCCCAGCCTCAGTCGCCCCTTTTGCATCCCCACCATCATTATTCCTACCTTGCCGGGGAGCAGGAGGGGCTGGAAGGCTGTGGGGGGCTGGAGGCAGTCCATGTGCTGCAGTGGGGTGGTGTCCTTGTGCGAGCCCCCGCAGCTCCGTGGCACGGTGGGGTCCCTGCCCTCGGCCGCTGGCGCCCTGTTGGACGGGGCACAGGGATGCTCAGTGCCCAGTACTGTGGCACCCCGTGCTCCAGCCTGCTACGGCAGGGAGGGGGCCAGGGGGTGCTCCCCGGTGGTATCTGTCCCTTCCGTCTCCCCTCCCACTGCGGCAGGAGACCCTCCACCCGTCCAGCCATCCTGGATCTGCTCTTTCCCCACAGCTCCCCAAGCCCAAGTTCAGGCTGAGACCCGGCAGAACTCGTCACATGTGGCTTCAGCACCCTTGAGACAGAGACCTGGGCCAGGTGGGGCAGTGTGGGCAGGCTGTAAAACCCCACAGAGCGGGGGCAAGCACAGCTGCCCCTGCGCAGCACATCTCTGCTCCCCTGCCCTGCCCAAGCGCCCCTGGAAGCCTCCGCCCCCACCCTGCTCGGGGCAGCGTCCTCAAATTCACAGGCTTGTACCCCATGGCACCTCCATCCCCGCTCTTCCCCCTGGGGAGGGCGCCCTGGGTCCCTGCTGCCGGGCAAGGCTGCGACGGGGCTTGGCAGGGTCGCACCCCCTAGGCAGACACCCGCACCCCCGTGCCAGCACCCGTCTCCCCCGTCCCACCCACGGTGCCGGGTCCTACTCGGGGCCAAGCAGCCGCATGCTGGGGGGCCGGTCCCAGGACAGGCTGTGGACATGGCTCAGCAGCTACTTCATCAGCATGCCCATGGATCGCTGGGAAATTGTTCCTGTGCCAGGGACCACGTGGGCACCAGTCGGGGAGCCAGAGGGACCGGGGCGAGCGTTGTGCCTGCAGCCACCACTGACCCCATCGCACTCACTCCTTAATCCCAGCGGCATCCTCAGCCCCTGGCTGCGGCGCCTTCTCCTGGAGCTGCCCCACGATCCTCTTGCCGTGCTCCTCCAGCTGCTGCCGGAAAGCCCCCAGCTCCAGGCGGTCCAGCTGTGGATGGGTGCACACCCTCAGCCAGCCGCCCCGCGATGGGACATCATTGTCCCCGGGGGGGACAGCTGGGAGGGGAGGGCCCTTGCAGGCAGGCCGCCATAGGCCCCCAAGGCCCGATGGTGCCAGTTTTGTGTGGTGGGGACAAGCCAACCCTCACCTTGGAGGCCGTCTCTTCACTGAACTGTTGCTGGACCTTCTCCTGGCCTATAACCTGGCTCAGCAGCTCCTCAATCGCGTCATTCCGCCGCTTCATGCTTGTGTTAAACTCGGTGAAGTTGACATTGGTGGCCAGGGCTGTCTCTGCTTTCTAGCAAGAGGGAAAGGCAGGAGAGCGGTGGGGAAAGGACGGCGGTACGATGGGCAGGGCCAGGTCGTGTCGGGAGGAGAGGGAGAAGCAGCTACATGGCCCTGCTCGCCCCATCACCCCCGTGGGCTTGGTCCCAGCAGCCAAAGGGACCTGGGGGGAAAGAGCAGGACCCGGCGAGGGAAATCCTGGAAATCCTCCCTCCCCTTGGCTGGTTCTGTCACCGAGCACCCAAGGGACCAGGGGTGTTTGTCACCCTGCCTGGGACCCCCTTGGCTGGTGCTGTGGCCCCTCAAGGGTGTAGCACAGCAATTCCCAGCACCGGGTCCTCCTTGTCCGCTTTCTCCTTCTCCAGCCTCTCCAGGGCCTGGAACGGAGCCTTCCCATGCAGACAGCACCCCATGATGCCACGGCAGGGTCAGAGCTGCCTCCCAGCCAGCCCAGAACACTGGCCTCCTCGGCTTCTCAGACTCCCCCAGGAAAGGCATTTGGAAGCTCTGCAGAGCTGCGAGCAGGTTGGCAGGGGGACAAATGCCTTGTGGTGCCCAGCCTGGGCTCTGCCTGGAGGATGCTCTGACCCCACGGGGCTTTCAGCCACCTACCTCGGTATCTTTGTGCTCCTGGTGACTGTCAGCCAGGACGTCCCCCACGACGGAGCGGAGTTTCTCATAGTCCCCTTGTACCTGCACCGTGGTGGCCTGGGTGCTCTTCAGCAGTTCTTCATCCTGCTTCAGAGAGGAAGATGACGAGGCAGTGCCATGCAAGGGGGCAGTGGCTGCCCCGTGGGGACAGACCCAGGTTACTTGGCTGGTGGCCATGGGCTATCAGTGCCAGCAGGACATTTGCACCAGACTGTAATTTCCTTCCATGCTGCTGACTTGTACAAGCCAGTCTGGGGGGCGGTGAGGGGCTCCCCCACGTTACTGCAAAGCACAACCAGCCGGGGGGTTCCTAGGAGCCCCCTGCCAAGCCCCCCACGTCTGCCTCTCCCTACGTGGCTCCTCCTCGGCAGCTGCTTCACCACCTTGCCCCTGGCTGTGGCCGCAGGGTGGTGGTCTGGGGTCGAGGGGAGCATGGCTGAACCCTTGGGGTGGTGGTCTGGGTTCCCAGGGTTCCCTGGCTGTGTCCTAAGGGTGGTAGTCAGGGGTGCCAGGAACCATGGCTTTGTCCCCAGATCATGGTCTGGGTGCCCAGGGACTGTGGCTCTGTCCCCAGGGTGGTGGTCTGGGGTCGAGGGGACCCTGACTGCACCCTTGCAGCGGTGGTTTGCCTCACCACCTTGCCCACCGCCTGCCAGGACATGAAGGTGTTCACCTTTTCCTGGAGCTTCTCATGGCGTTGGAGAAGCTGCCCCACCTTCGCACTGGTGTCCATGCTGGAGACGGGGCGTGCTGCCTGCGCCTCTGCCTCCTCCTGCCCCATGTGCTGTATCACCCTCAGCTTGTTTTTCTGCAGGAAGGGGAGAAGGAATGGGCTGTGAGCTGGGATGGATGCAGCCAAGGAGCCCAGGTGCCCTGGAGGCTCCATGGCCCCAGCCAGCCCAGGGAGGTGGCTGGGAACCTCGCCAGAACCACCCCCCCGAGGTGGTGGGTGAAGGGAGCGCTACCTCACCTGTGCCTTCACCTGCTCATCTGTCTGCATCGCCAGGAGCTTCAGCCTGGCCTCAGTCCTCTGCTGATGCTCTCCCAGCTCCTTTAGTTCCCGCTCTATCTCCTGCAGGCCCAGGTCCTTCATCTCCATCAGCTCCTGCTTGATTTTTTGCAGCGTGGACCTGGCCAGGGAGATGGGGGCACGGGGAGGTTTATCCTCCATTGGGCTGCTCGGGGGTGTTCGTCACCCCCCAGACCAGGGTGCTCCAAGCCCCCCTGGGCTCCCCTGCAGCCCCCCTGGGGTAGGAAACCCCCTCCCGTCCTCTTACCCCATCTGGGCGCTTCCATGCAATTTCCAGTTGGCTCCATCCACCCTGGGCTTTCCACGCGTATCCTCCAGCTGCCTGGTCTGGGAACGGGGGTGTTGGCGGAGTCAGGGCACGGCCCCCCATGTCGTCCCAGCACGGGGGTCCTTTGTATGCCCCGGGTTCAGGTGCTCACTTGTCCCCCGGAGGGGCTGCTGTGAGACGTCCCTGCCACAGGCAGCGCAGGAGGTCTGTCTGTCGGGGCAGCCGAGGAGCTGCCGTGGCGCTGCCTGTGCCAGGTCCTGCCTCCCGGCGGGATGCGCAGGGAAGAGAAGGGCTGAGCAAAGCTCCGCAGAGCGCCAGGGCGTGCAGTGGCTGGAGGCACTGGGGGCTGCGGTCCCGCTGGGTCCCGCTCCCGCAGCCGGGATGCCCCAGCACTCAGCGCCGACAGAGCTCAGGCTCCTCGGCCTCCTCCTCCTCCTTCTCCCCCCTCTCCCAATATGCTGCCCACCAGGCCATCCATCCCCCAGCACCTCCCAGCCCACCATGCTGCTCACCTCCTCCGGGGCCGGGCAGAGGCTCTGCCTTTCCTTCAGCCTTTGCTGGGGAAGGAAGGGATCAAGGGGTCAGGCTGGACACGGGGCTGGGGGGAACGGAGCCACAGGGACATCAGTGCCCAGCACCGCCAAGCCGTGGACCATGGCCCGACACAGGAGGACTGGTCTCCGCGAGGGAGCTGGGGATGCAGCTGCCCCCTGTCCCGGTGCAGGATCCAGGCGGGATTGTGGCCGTAGCCCATCACGCTCCAGCACTGTCTGGTCCCAGGGGCCCGGCAGGCGGCCAGCAGCATCCTGGAGTTTCCTCTGGAGCGGGGCGAGGGGAGGGGCACCAGTCTGGATGTGGGAGCGGGATTTCAAAGGAGCATTTGGGCACAGGACAAAGGGAGAGCGGGCAGGCAGCCTGGGGTCTGTGGCTGGCTTGCCCAGGGCAGAGCCTTATCCCCCTCCTTCCCAGCTCCCACGTTTCTTTTTTTCTGCCTGTTAGTTCAGAAGTGCCCCAGCATCCCTTTGGCTGATGCCCGCAGTTCCCTCTACCCGCAGCCCGACTTGCAGGCAGCGGCGTCCGTTTGTGCCCTCGCCGGGGCAGTGGTGGGGGGCAGAGGGTGGGGGGCTGCAGGAGGGTGGGCTGAGCTCCCCTGCTCCCCCCTTGGGACACCCTTCCCACTTTGGGGTGGCGACAGGGAGAGGGGCAGGGAGGGGGCAAGGGCCCAGCTCCCTCCCGGGGCACCAGCGGCAGCTCACCAAGCCAAGCGCCTCCTGCATCCTGCGGATGTCCTCTGCCATGCGGGACTGCGCCACCTTCATGGTGTGGATCTCCTCGAGCAGCTCCTGGGAGAGAGCCGTGGCCCACGAGAGGGGGGTGGTGGGGTGAGCCCCAGGGGAGGGTCCCTGGGGACCAGGACCTTGACCCCTGCTGTGCTCTTAACTTGAACCTGGGTTTATTTCTGCCCACGGGGGATAGTTGGGGGGCAAAGCACGGCCGCCAGCGTCTCAGCGCCGTGCAGGATGAGGCCCCTGTCTGTTCCCCACCAGTGCTGGCTTTAGCCCTTGGGCGAGCCGAGGGGATTTGGGGTGGGAGATGAGGCCCATGAGGGGCTGGTGGAGCCTCCCAGCTGCCCCAGGAGCGGATGCGGTAGCGGCTGTGGGTCAGGAGCGGGGAAGGGAGGGATGGAGAGGGCGATGGGGCCAGAGCTCCAGGGCTGCTGAGCCTCCAGCTAGTGGGGCATTTCAGCCCCAGGTCTTCCTCCCCAAAACTCCAGTTCTTTCCGGCTGTGGAGGCCCACGTGCTGCCATGGGCTCAGGCTTAAAGCAGACCTCGGTGTAAGGGGATGCAACGGCGGCGTGGACCCTGGAGGAGGGGGTGTCTCGTGGGGGAGCACCCAGGAGGCTGGCAGAAGCCCCTACCTTGAAGATGCTGCTCCCGTTCTCTTTGATTTTCTTCTCTATCTTCTGGGCGTAGGTGGTCTCACAGGTGAGCTGGGGGCCGCTCGTGGTCTCCTGCAGTCGCTCCCGTGGCTCCTGGGGCTGCTGCCACGTGCCCTGGGCCCTGTCCCCCTTCTTCTCCAGAACAGGGGGTGCCTTGGCAGGCTGGTCCCTCTTCAGGAGGGGAGTCGGGCTGTGTCCCCGCTTCTCCACAGGGAGGTCCTGCAGGCCCAGGTGCCAGAGCATGGCCAGCAGCAGTCTGCGCAGGGCCACGAAGTCGATGGCCCTGATCTTGGTCGTCCCGATGGCGACATCCAGCAGCTGGGCCAGGCTGAGCTGGGCCATGGCTGCTGCCGTGCCCGAAACGACAGAGGGACCTGAGCGGGACCTGAGCTCCTGGGGGAGTGGGAGAAAGAGCTGCCCAGGGGGCCCTTTCTGCCTGGGGGAGACTGGGATGGGTGGGAGGGATGGGCAGTCAAAGCCTTCCTCCTCCTCCCCTCGTCCTCGTCCTCCTCCCTGTCTGCGTCCTCCTTGTCCTTGTGCTTCTCCTCCTCCTCCTCTGTTGCCTCCTAGCAGCAGAGTGGTCACAGCGGCGGTGGGATGGGTGACAAGGGACAATGCAGCGTCCCCCGTTGCTGGGCGACGCCCCGCCCCACTCCCGACCGGTCCTTGGGATGCGGTTATCCACAGGCATGGGAGAGGCCGAGGGTCCCGGCTGCCTTTTCCACCTCCATCCCTGAGGCGCAGCTGGCGCAGGCTGATCTGTGGCCGCAGCCAGCGCAGCCCGAGCCCGGGCAGAGGCAGCTCCCTCGCAGGGCTGTCCCGGTCACTCAGCCCGCTCCGGTGACACGTCCCGCAGGAGACCAGGCCCGGCTCCCAACCGCCGCCATTATTGTGGTTTTCTGAGGCAACAAAGGGTTGGCGCGGAGGGGAGTTGGGGGGGTCCGGGCCAGGGCATTGGGAGCGGGGGCTCCCCCAGGAACTCACTGGGATCATTGTCTGGGTTTTGTTATTGTCTTTAAGGGGAAGACATGCTGCTGGGGTGGGCACCGGCCCATGGGAGCCTGTAGCTGGCCTTTTCTTCCCCCACTTTATTTTTTTAATCTATCGCTATAATCTATGTGTATCATATATATATATAAATCCAGGGAGAAGGAAGCAGCATCCCAGAGGTACTGAAGGGGGTGTGTGGGTTCTCTAACAGCCCACTTCATGCCCGAGCAGCCCTGCAGCAGGGCAGGAGAGGGCAGAGGGGGAATAATGAAAAATAAATGGATGGAGGTGGCTGTCGAGAGCCCGGATCATGGCCACGGCGGCACGGAGCCACTGGTGCCCCCCCAGCTCTGGATTTCCCAGACAGGTGCTGCAGCGCCCAGAGCAACACGCGCCTCTCCTCTGGCTTCTGGAATTCAGCACGGCTTCTTGCACAGACCCCCCTGAACCCCCCCTCACCCCGTCCTCCCTCCTCTGCACCTCTGCAGGGCCGGGGCGAAGCAGAACTGGGGGCTGCGATTTGTCAATGTGTTCCCCCCAGCGCTGTGACCACCGTTCATCTCCCTTCTCCAGGGAATTAATTTTACTAATTAAAGAATAGTAATGCATTTAAATTTTAAATAACAATCATGATTTTATTAATTAAAAATCTATATATCACTTTTGGAACACCAGCTCTCCCTGCCCGTCTTTCTGGGTGCTGGATCCGTTCCCGGTGTCCCCGGTGCCTGGGAGAGGTGGCCGTTGCCTGAGTCCGGCTTCGTTGGCGCAGCACGGACTGGAAAGCTCAGCGCTGGGTCCGACGGGACCAGGCACACAGGCTGTGCCCAGGACCATCAAAGGCACTCCAGGGACACATCCTGGTTCCTTGGGAATGCAAGCAGGGACACGTAGAGCAACGGTGACATCTGAGACGTGGGCAGGCGCTCCCTCAGATGGAGGAGGACTTCTGATGCCAGTGCCACCACACCAGGGATGCAGGCAGGGTCCCCTGGTACCCAGGCCATCATCTCAGGGATGCAGCCGGCACCTCCAGGGAGCCAAGGAGAAGAAGCAGGGGGTCAGCCAAGCCCCGCCCCCCCCCCCCCCCTCACATGCAGCCTAGCCTTCCTAGTGCTGAGAAGGTCCAGGGGAAAGGAGGCTTTGTGCAAAGGAGAAGCAGGGATGGGGAGGGAAACAGCCCCGGGAGCTGGGCACTGGTCTGTGCTGGGAGGCAGCATCCATCTCTGCTTGTGGCTCTGGAGCTGTGAGTGTTGACCCTGGGGATGTGATCTGGGAACTGTCGACTCATTGCATCTCAAGAGCTTTGTGAGGCTCGAACTTGCCAAGCCTGGCTGCTCCTGGTCTCAGGAAAGATGACCTCAGACCCAGCAGTTTTCTGACCACTAGAAAAAGCCTGGCCAACCTTTGGCCTTGCATGGCTCCCACCCTGGACCCCATGTCACGAGTCTGGCAGGTGCTGGGGAATATCAGCTTTCCTGCTCAGACTGATGTTTGCCTCCAAACAGCCTTGATCTTATACCCCCACCCTGCTGCCTCCTTCCCTGTCTGCCCGAGGATAGTGTTTGGTGCAGGACTCGCCATGTGCATGCGAGATCAGCTGCTCACACCTACTCACAGTCCCCATCCAAGTGCCATGGTGACAACATCAGCAGCAATATTTCATCCTTGTAAGCCAGTGGGTTGAATCATGGCTATTTGGAGCCCACGAGAGGGGCCGTGGGGGTCTGTGTGCCCCCAGCGAGGGGAAGGGAGGGCTGGGGCTGGGGTGGGGGTAGGGAGGGATGAGAGTGGAGGAGCTGTAGAGAGAGCTGGGTTTGGGGAGGGTATAGGGCTGGGAGGGATATGGGAGATCATACAGGGAAGGGTGGGGCTGGGAGAGGTATAGGGAGACATGGGGCTGGGAGGGGTGTAAGGAGGGATGGAGCTGGGAGGGGTGTAAGGAGGGATGGAGCTGGGAGGGATGTAGGGAGAGATGGGGTGGGGAGAGATGAGGGGAGATGAGGCTGGGAAGGATGTGGTTTGGATGGGACTGGGAAGGATGTGGTTTGGATGGGACTGGGAAGGATGGGATTGGGAGGGGTGTGGGGAGGGATGGAACTGGGAGGTATGGGACTGGGAGGGATGTGGTTTGGATGGGACTGGGAAGGATGAGACTGGGCAGGGAGTGGGAGTAGGGGGAATGGAGGGAGTACAGCTCTGTGAAAGACATGGCATGGCCATGCTGTAGGGAGTGTACAGAGAGGCAGGGATCTAGGAGGGCTTTGGGGAGCAGGGGTCGATGGGCAACAGCTCTGGGGGACCATGTGGCAGGGCAGTGGCTCTGGGAGAGTTGCCAGAGGGACAAGTGGCCCAGGCAGAGCCCCCCAGCGCTCCCTGCCCAGCCCCTGCAGCGAGGCTTTGCAGATGGGGACATCCCATGGCTTTGCCGGGGGCGGGGGACCCGATGGCTCTGTGCTGACGTGTCCCCCAGCCACGGGCAGTGCTGGCAGTGGGGTCGGCAGAGGCTCGGCTTGTCTGGCGCGTGCCGTGTCCTCGCAGCCTGCTGGGATGTTGCAAGAGCCGGGAAAGCAAAGTCACCGCCGCTCTGCGAGCTGCCCCCGCATACGCATAACGTACACATACAGATAACAGGGCACTTCTTCAAGCATGAAGGCAGCAGACCCTCTGTTGTACGCAACAACGCCGATCACTTCATTTATCCTCCCTTTATGCCTCACCCGAAGTCCCCCTTTGAGCTGGCTGTGTCCATCCACATGGAGCCTTTTTTTGATAAATGTAGCTATTTTTCTTGACTAATGTGAGTGCCACCTTTGGTGCCTGGGCAGTATTTGCTGAATCGCTCCTTTAACAGACTTTGCCAGCGATGCCTAAAAGTACTGTTTTGCAGCTCAGCTTGGCTGCCAAAAGCACAGCCACCCTGAAACGCTGATTGTCCTGGTTATTGCCAGGCTGCTCGTGGGGTGCAGGGGTGACCTCTTAGGCACCCTGGATCTGCTTGTGCCCATTTTCCTGGGGGTCCTTAACGATGGACATGGAGGGCCAAGGAGATGTGGGAAACTGCTGTGACACCAGCCACAGCCCCGATGCCGGCTCGGGAGCGTCTCTGTGCTGGACCCATCATCCTCCCAGGATGCAGAAGGGGACACCCGGGCACCACCTGCCCTGTCCCTCATGGGACACCGTGGGTTGGGGGTTGTCAGGACCCTTGTGTGTTTTCCAGCTGACCCCATCTGGAAGGGAGGACTGGGGTTATCCTTCCTATATTTTGACTACGGGGACTGCAGAGCCCACAGGATGGTGGGACGGGGACAGTAGCCCTCCTGCCTTGTGCCAGCATGTCTGGGCAGATGCATTTTTTCCCAAGCATCCTCCTATCAATAACCCACTTGGGTTTCTGGTTGATGATCCACCAGCTGACCCTGGCTGGTGGAGCAGCTCTGCCTGCAAACTCTCTGCTCACAGCACCATGCTGACTGCATGGTCATAAGACCCTGGAAAGATCACGAAATGAACCAAAATCCAGTATTTAGTGCTCCTTTTATGGAGCCTTTCCTTTCCGGGCCGCTCCAGCGTGTGTGGTGTTGCAGGGCTAGAAGCTGACCTCTACTTGTTCCCATTAAAGGCAGCAACCCCTCTGCAGTCTCGGCCCTCCGGGAGACAGGGCTTGGAGGAAAAAGCCAAACTGCAACACAACCTGGCAGCCAAAACCACAGGGAACATCCCGTTTTGGTAAAAGCCCCCCAATCCCTAACCCCAGCAGCCTTTTCTCCTGATGTTGCAGGGATTCTGTGCATTGTCCCCCAGAATAAGGCTCGAGGGAGCTGCCTGGTAAAAAGGCAGCCAGAGGGGATGGCGTAAAAGAGTCCGGCAATACCCGCTGCTGCAGGGGACGCGGGTGGTAAAACATCCCTGGAGTGGCATGGCTCATGGCACAGCAGGGACGGGTCACAGTGACCGCGGAGGGTCTACAGCAGGTTTGTGTGCTTCCCCCGAGGGGCTGGTGTGGGCACCGGGGAAGGGGGGACAAGCCATTTTGCCCCCACATCCAGGGGTTTTGTGCAGCCCTGGTCTTGCTCATCATCTGAGGCGCTTGCCTTGGGCTGCCCCCGGACTCACTGAGCTGACGCTGTGTTGGTGGAGGGGGGAAAGAAGCTGAAGGAGCCCCTGGAGAGTGCAGTTGCCCTCCCAGGTATGGGAAAACCCCATGCACCGTGGGGCTGTGTGGCTCAGCCTGGACTGGATGAGACAAATCCCCAAGTTTTGCTGTCAGAATAAGGCTCCAAGGGCTCACACCAGGCTCGGGGTCATTCCTGGGAGGGTTTGTTGGAGGCAGAGGCAGGTGGGTGCTGTGATGCCCAGGTACTGTGCAGGTGCCTTCGCAAAACCGCAGCATCTGGTGGGAAAACAGGCATTGGAGAGGGGTTTGGGGATGTACCCCGTTGTTCCTTGGTGTTTGATAAGCATTCGTCATGTCAAATGACTGGATGTAAATTTCTGATCATCAGGAGGATAAGCAGATCCCATCCATCCTGGTGGGGAAGAGGCAGCATCCCAGCTGGTGGGGACCACCAGCTCCAGACCTTGGCACCCCTGGAGAGGCAGGCCCAGGGCTTTTTTTTACGGTGCACCCAGGTCTTTTTTTTTTTTTTTTTTTTTTTAGGGTGGCCACAGCAGATCCGAGAGTACCAGCTGCTGGGCACGGCAAAAAGCGCTGAGGAGAAAGCTGTCGGAAGAGCTTCTGCTAGGTGTTTTGGGCTGTCTTGGCTAAATCAGCAGCTTGATGGTGGGTCTCCATCCTGCCAGGTGCCTGACAGGCAGGATGGAGACATGCAGAAGGAAAAGACACTTATTTTCCCACTCTGAATTCAAGTAAAGCAAGTATGGGAAAAGATGGACCCCCTTAACGGGCTTGGGTGCCTCCAAACTCACCCATCTTTTCCATCTATGTGAGTTTATTTTGACAGCACGGGAAGGGATACAACTAAGACAGGGGCCAGGACCCTTGGACCCTCCACCCCTTGGATTTACTTTTTCCCCTCTTCCCTTCACCTGGTTCCCACCAGTGCCAACTATTCACCATGTTTGAGCCGGGGCTGGGAAGTGGTGGGAGGAGAACAGGCTGAGCAGAAACTTGGAGAAAGCCTCAGATTTGCAGGTTGAGCCATCACTAAGGAAAAACCTGGGGGAGTTCGGGAGGACTGGCCGTGTCGTGGGAGGGATGGGGCAGGTGTCCCCAGGTGAGGGACACTTCACCCAGCCCATCCTTTCCAGCAGCCACCAGCCATGTGGATGGGTTGTGGCTGCATGGCAAAGCTCCGCGCGTGCATCTTGCCGTCAGGAATAAATCCATAATTTTTCTCACCGGGATCCTCACCCTCGTTGAGAGAAGGGATGGAGGACACGTCTCTGCTCATTGGAAATGTCCCTGCTTCATCTCTTATGATTTGGAGAAGTGCAGCATGGATTTGTTATGGAAATATCGAGACCTATAGTGAATATTTGCCTGGCACCAGGCTCACATATAGTTCGATCTTCTGGCTTTAAATGTGCTTTGAAAATAAGCACTTTCACGTAACTATATCTAATATTATTTTCCCTCCTCCCCACCTGGTCGGTGACAGTGGGAAGTTGGGGTGATGCTGTGGAAGACAAGGGCTGTCTGCAGCATCCTCTTGTCCTTGCAAAAGGCTGCAGAGCTCTGCCCAAAAGCCATCGCAGTTTTAGTGAAGGGACCCCCGGCCACCCCCGCCTGTAGGGAGGGCTGTGTCCTCTTCTGGGTCAGAAATGTCCCTTGTTCCCTGGAAGCCACCAACCCCAGAGCAGAGAAGGTCTCAGCTGTGATCCCTGGAGAGAAGCTGAGCCTGATGCTGCCTTCTTGCTTGGATAAAAGGATCCTGGAGACCTTGACCCTGCACTGGGTTTGAGGGGGCTGAAACACTGGCCGTGAGCTGCATTGCTTAAAGCCGGAGAAAAACATACAGGCAGCGTATAGGGACTTGCTTTGCTCCTGAAACTGGTTTCTCCTCCCTCAAGCACCAGCAGACTCAATCCCGTCATTCAGGAAAGATGCTGCTGCATGTGGAAGTGGGGCAAAGGCAGCGAGAAAAGCCATGCCCAGGAAAGAACGAAAGTGCTCACAGAGCCAGGGCTGTGATATGCCAAAATCCCTTTGATTTTGGCGTGGTCAAAGCAGCAAAGGGAGGCAGACTCGTTTTTCCAGTGCCTATGTATAGAGCCGTGAGCTCATAGTTTCCGACGGCGGGGAGCATTCAAAGTATGGGAAACAGGAATTTCCACCCCGCCTTGGTGCTGGCAGAGAGCAAACTGAAGCTGGGGAGATGCTCGGCTGCCCCAAATCTGCTCTCGCTGGCCCAGATCACTCATTCAGCAATGGAGATCTCGGTGGGTGCAACCCTGGCACCTCCAGCAGCTTCAAGGAGGGGCCAGGGAGGGGGATGGGGATGCCTACCCCAGGGGTGACTGTGCAACCTCAGCCCCGGCACGATCTGTCTGGAGAGGTTTCAGCCTCAATTTCTGGACCATCCCAAGAAAACTGGGATAACGAGTGGAGTGGCTTGGTCCCTGATCTTAAGCGGGGGGTGTGGAAGGTGATGACATGCTACGAGTCTCCTTCCAGCGAGGGACAGGCCTTCACGGCTTGAGACATCCCCCCCGGGGCATGTCTCCCACCATGGGTGCTCTCTTTTGGCAGCTGCCCCAGTGCACGGGACGGCTCGGTGGGGCTGCACCTCCCCTGCTCCTTCCAGAAACCAGCCCCATGTTGTAACTGCTGCAACCGCTGCACCCACGAGCGACTGATACTGCTGCCCACGCCTGCAGCCCTGCCGCGACTGCCAGCCGCACGAAACCACCCCTCCTGCCCATAGAGGACCTCCAGGGCCCATCTCACTGGGGTTTGGGTGCCAGAGGTGCATCTCCTCTTCTGCCTGCCCCACAGATCCTGCAGAGCCCTGGGCATCTTCTTGGGGCTGGAGGACCGCAGGGCTGGGAATGCTTGTGCGGAGCATCTCTCTGCCCCAAGGCAAGACTCCCCGCTATGTCAGGGTTCTCCGGAAGGCTTTCCATGATGGACACTCCAGGCCCTCCAGGCCATTGGGGCCCCTTGATGGTTCAAATCCAGGTCCCGTGGCTGCACTGCCACAGCCAGAGCTGGGGAAGGCGTGCAGGCGGGGCGCCTTGGGGTCACTGTGCCTGCTCTGGGAATCTCATCCTCACATCCCTGTGGAGCCGCTCAGCAAGCCTGAGTGTGGGCTGGCAGCCCCGTGGCCACTGGCCGGGCTGAGGGGTGGCAGAGGTGGCTGGAAAGAGTCGAGACTGTGGGAGGAGTGACCCACCCCGTGGCAGTTTTTTCAAGGCTTTGCAGGGGAGACACCTCTCAGCTTCTCGCCTGGGGGTCAAGCGAGGGATGGGCAGCACCCTGGGACACATGTAAGGCCACAGGGAACCTTCTCCACGTGTGTTTCCAGCTGGCACCTGGCCAAACAGTGACTCATGAGCCACCTGCGGCTGCTGAGATGGCCAAGCTCGGGGCTTCTGCCTGCCCTCAGCCCACAGGGCTCCTGCCGCTGCCTGGACTGCAGTTCCCAAGGATGCTGGAAACCCCCTCCAGGGCAGGTTCAAGGCAGCAGTGGCCCTCGAGCCTGCTGGAGTGTGTTTGCTGGGCTGTGTGCTGCCACACCGGTGCTTGGGTGAGCGTCTGATGGTGTAGGGCGGGGAGCGCAGGGCTGGAGTGAGGAGTGTTTGGGGGATGAGGAGGGGAGGGGGCGTAGGGATGAAGATGTGGCCAGGGCGAGGAACAGGGAGCTGTGGCGGCTGGAGGCAAGAATTGTTTGGCAGGAGCCCAGCCCTGGTGCAGGGTGCTGCCGGTCACCCTGCTCTGCAGCAACAGAGGGATTCTGGGCTCCCGACATCCCCTTTAGCGACTGTTTCATTGGGGTTTGAGCTCAGGGATGAGCCCGACTACAGGTGCCCATCACATGAGGGAAAGCAGGCAGGACCGTGCTGCCTGTCCCTGCCCTCCGACGCCTGACACTGGCTCCTCGCCCACTCCCTGGCCAACCAGGCAAATATCAGGCCTTTAAAACGGGGAACGAGTTCCTCCGCATTCAATCCCCGGGAGCTGGCCCTGTCCCTGCTCCAGCTTCTGCGCAACGCGCCCGCATGACACGCGCAGCCAACACCTCCGTGTTGTATAGGTGTCCCAGTCCTCTCCCCAGCTGGTGCTCGGTGCTGGGGCACGGCCAGCCCCGCTTCTGGGGACAGCAGTGGAGTGCATGGAGGGGCTCCTGCCCTGGTGCCCTGCAGCAGGTAAGGGGGCTTTGGGGGCACAGAGGAGCTGGTGCACAGGGTCAGGGTCTCCTTCTGCAGCACTTTGGGGGACCAGGTCCCTGATCCCTCTTAAAGCAGAGCAGGAGCCTGCATCTTTCTTCTCTTTGATTGGGAGGGGATGGTTTGTTGTGTTCTTGTGACCGTCCTGGCGCAGGGGATGGCTCCCAAGGAAGAGGAGGTCAGCCAAGGAGGGGATGGCAAAACCTCCAGAGACAGCTGTGAGGATGCCCATGGGCACAGTCATGCGTGAGAAAAGGGGTGCAGGTTGGGTCGGGTCTGACAATGCTGCAAGGTCTGGAAAAACCTGCAGGTTTTATGAAGCTCCAGTTTTAAGAGAAAGGAGCTGAGCTGAGCATCCCTCCCCGCCTCTCCCCTCTCTCCTCTCCCCTTTCCCCTCTCCTCTCTTCCTCCGCCCTTCACCCATCTCCCGCTCCCTTCTCCCTTTTCCCCTCTCCTCTCTCCCTTCTTCCCGCTCCCCTCTCCCTTCCTTGAGCCGCCGCATGAATGCTCCCTGCCCTGGGAGACGCACGGCAGAGCTTCAGACCCAGCCCAGACGTGGGTCTGGGGATCCCAGCGGCCCCGCGCTCCCCCTGGCGCCCCAGGCTGGGGCAGGGGCCAGGCGGGATGGCTGGGCTCTGCCCTCCCCGCTCTGACTAAGAGGAGACGCCGGGCTCCGGGGCTTGCTGACCACACCATGCTCCGGCGTGAGGAGCACAGCCTGGAGATGGCTGTGGCCTGGCCACCAGCCTGGGACATCCTCCAGCAGCCTGGAAGGAGCCTGGCGTGGGTGCTCGCTGCCTGCCCCGGGTCCAGCATGCCCCCTCTCCATCCCCGGGGGGTCCTGTGCTCCCACCTGTCCCACTGCCCTGGCCTCCCCCTGCTCCCGCTGGCCCCTCTGTGTCCCCTGGGATGGGAGCATCTCCCTTTCCATGGCAGGTTTCTTTGTGGGATGGGAGTTCCCACCTCCCGTGCACCTGGAGCTGGCAGCAGTGCACGGAGGCACTCGTGACACAAGCTGAACCTGCTTTATCTGTGTCACGTGCTGAGCACATCCATCCAGGGGCTCGTGCGTGTGATTTTGCAGCCGGGGATTGTTGCCCCCGCTGGCTCTGGAGTTGGGGTCCTCCCGTCATCTCTCTTTTGCCCCAAGGGCCACACTGAGAGGCGTAATGCTCCTGAAAATGCCCTGTCTTGTTGAGAGGATGCCTAGTAGCTGTCAACTGCATCTGTTAGGGGCAAGAGGGCAAAAGCAAGAGAGCAGGGAGGAGGAGGAGAGATGAAGAGATGGATCATGCTTATCATTTCAACCTTATTAACCCATCGTGCTTCTTCCTCGCAGCTGGGGAGCGCCTGTGGCCGACAGAGCAGGGATGTCTGAGGCCTCGTCCAGCAAGGAGGGACCCCCGGCCGAGTGCCCCGTGTGCTACGAGAAGTTCCACCTGCTGGAGGCCATGCACCGCCAGCTCAGCTGCGGGCACACCTTCTGCCACGACTGCCTGGTGAAGTGCTTGCTCTCCGCCAAGCTTGACGGCCAGGTCCAGAGCAGCATCATCTACCCATCTGCCGCTACGTGACTTTCCTCAGCAAGAAGGCAGTTCTATGGCTGCCCAAGGCAGGCACCAACCTCCGGGCCCTGGAGATGCCTCTGTCACCTTCCTCCCTGTCCCATCTGACCAAATTGGAGGCCAGCAACACCTTGGTGGTGCCCAGCCATTTTGTGATGCTGGTGCAGAGCTTCGACCGGTGCTGCAGCACAGGAAACAGCCCCATGGACTCGCAGGGGGTCCCAGGAGAGCTGGCGCAGGAAGCCCACATCTTTGTCATCAGTGACCATGGGATGCCACTGGTGGATGTGGACTGCAGCTCCCTGGGGAGGAGAAGCAGAACGGAAACACGAAGCTCGGTGTCATCCAGCTCGGCCCTGGGGGTGAAATGCTGCCAGTCGCCCATCGCCCTCGCCGTCCTGCTCATCTTGACGGTGGCCATGCTGGCGGTTGTGCTCCCTTGGCTGCTGCTGGTGAAGAGGGACTCGTAGCAGGGATGGGATCAGCTCAGATGCTGGAGGTGTCACTGATGCTGGGACAGAGCTAGGGCCGGGACCTCTCTCAAAAGATCCCATGAGAAAGTCCAGAAGCAGCTCCGGGTGAAGCTCTCTCTCATCTGGCCAGGGACTGAATGGACTTTCAGACCTTTCCGCAGATCTCCGGGTGCTCACAGTGTCGTCGCTGGCATTTTCTGCCTCTTTTGGTTAAAATGTGGCTGGTCAAACCCTGCTAGTGGGTTCCTCTAGTGTCTTAGCAGAGAGCAGGGTTTCTCCTCCTGCACCCCGTTGAGGAGAAATAACTGGACTCCAGATGATCCAGTGTGAATCAACAGAAGCCGTTTATTAAGCACCGATCATCATCTTTTATACCCTGTGTTGTAGCCGTACACGCGACTCGCTTATTTCTGATCAGCCAGTTACACTGTCCACGCGCTGTGCATGCAGTTCGTTCACACATCAGATTGGTTACAAGAATTCGCATAGTAAATTGCTTAGTCATTAGCACAACATGTTTTCTGCCTTCTCAGTTCCCATTTTTCCCATGTACTAATGCCATCTTCTACTGCCTGTTTTGCTCTTAATCTAATCTCTCACAGTAGGGAGGCTGGCTCACATGGCCATTTTCTCTCAGATACATTCCTACACATCCATACTTGGTCTTGGATACAACTAAGAGCCAAAGAAACTTTGTGTTGGGTTGTACCAAGTGCATTTGTGATCAGCTGATGGTCCTTTTCACCTGTTTCTTCCCACTGAGGCAATATATTCAATAAAAGCCATTGGTGATTTCCCAATGCTGATCGAGAGGACTGTAGAAGATGTTTTAACTTGTCTAGATCACTAGTAGTTGTGACTAGTTTGTTTGCAAGTATCTATACTATTTAAGACTCCCAGTCCTGTTCCTAAGATACCAGTCACATCTCTCTTCAGTCGTTGTGAGGTGGCAACAGTTTGTCTGTCCACGTACAGTTCATCTAAGGTTCCTGTAAGACACAAAAGAAAAGGGAATCTGCTCGGTCTTCTTTGAGCGACGGGGTCAAAAAGGGGGCGAGATCCACCGGGTGCAGATCCGGTGTATCTTCCCTGAACAGTCTTTGGCTTCCCATGCATGGAGATTTTGGGGAGTAGCTAGCACCATTGGTACTGTGCCAATTTGAGGCATTTTCACTAACACAGGTTGCCCAGGGTGAAATTGTCCTAGGTATTTTCCTGGTTCATTGGGAACTTTTGGAGTGATGATATTGGCAGATACACAGAAAGCTTTCATTCTAGGACAGCCATCTCCACTCCGTTATTGAATTGATAGGTGGCATCATCCCATCGCAAATGCCAACCAGGTTCATGAGTTTTTGCAAAACGCATAACCAATCCATTGGTGCGTTCAACAATGCCATCAGCCTGAGTATAATAGGGAGTATGAAATACCCATCGAATGCCTTCTTCTTTGGCCCAATCTTGTACCACCGAAGCGGTAAAGTGTGAACCGTTATCACTTTGGATTGCCTCAGGAAGGGGAAGGGTGCGGTACCACCCTTGTAGGCCTTTCACTGTGTTGTCCCCGGTAGCTGATTTGAAGCTGGTGGCCATAGTGAGGCCAGAGATAATCTCCACTCCTACTAGGATGTCTCTTTTCTCACCTGATGATCTCAAGGGCCCAATACAATCAATTTGCCAGGAATGCCACAATGGTTTCTTGTCCCGAATGGGTAAGGGAGGCGCCTTACTCGGATGATCTTTATTGAGCCGTAGGCGACATTGTGAACAGGCAGTTACTACTTGTTCGCACAGTTCAGCTGATACAGGCCACCCCCGGGCTAGTCCTTCCTGATACACATCAGCACGGCCTGCGTGGCCACGCTTAACACGTAACCATTCGACTAAGCGTTCCCTTTCCCACCATCATCTACAATGTCAATTTGCTGCAGCCGCGTGAGGCTATCTACCTGTTGGTTGAACTGAGCAGTGATCGAGTTCGAACGATCATGACCTTTTACCCAACCAATGTGCAATGCTCTCTGCCCTCCTCTTTCTAACAGTTGCTTCCAACTATCTGTCTCCCAAATTGGGACTCTGTTCACCTGCCAATCGTTGGCTGTCCAGAGTTCGATCCATTCAGTGGCTCCTTTAAAAACAGCATATGAGTCAGTGCAAATGTGAGTAGCCCCATGTCGTGCAGCTAGTAGGACAGCTCTGAGTTCCCCTACTTGTGCGCTACCATCTCCTGTTTCAATTGCTCTTTCCCCCGTTGCTACTTCCAGTGCTACAGCTTTGTATTTCCACTTATTGTTCTCACGGTGAGACGACGCATCAGTAAACCACGCTCCTGTAAGATCACTGCCTTCTTTCAGAGGAGGTGCTTCTTGGATTGGAGATGGTCTGTTTGGTGGGGATTGGAACAATAGGGCACCATCTGTATCCTTCTGGAGCTTGGATACTTTAACACTGCCTTCAGAGATTGGCGTGATTTCATTAATGCCTTCGAAATAAGCATACCACTTTCGAACTGTGGGTTTCTGGGCAATGCCGGCTGGTGGTGCTGTCCCTTGACGGACCACATCTAGGAGACGAAAAGGGCCCCGAACAACCACGCTTTGTTCTCTCCTTATCTGCTCTGCTCGTTGCAATGCTCGCACCAGGGACAGTAAACCCTTCTCAAGGTCTGAATATCTGCTCTCAGTATCATTGAAGGAGTGAGAGCTAAATTCTAATGGTCTCTCCGGTCCTGCTGGTCCCTTCTGCCACAAGTTACAATGAGAACCATGTTCACTGAAGCCCCATTCCACATGGACAGGGTCAGTTGGAGGGATGGCGCCAAGTTGTTGGAATAACCTTAGCTCCTTTATTAGCAATTCCAGTGCATTAGTATGTTGTTCAGTCCACTCCCAGGATCTACCCTTTTTCAGCAAACAATAAAGGGGGCGAGCAATGATGGAAAAGCCAGGGATGTGTTTACGGCAATAACTTAAAGTTCCCAGAACTTGCTGTAACTCCTTCGTGCTGGAAGGATTCTGTCCATGCTCTATTTTTTTCAGGGTATCCTGAGGGACAGAAGCAGCTCCCTTAATCCACCAGACCCCCAGGAATTTAACTTCCTCTGCACGTCCCTGACACTTTGCGTCTGGAATTTCCAATCCTAAATCCGATAATGTTTTTTGGATGTTTTGCATCGTCTTGTACACTTTCTTGGCTCTCTCCCCCTATTAGGATGTCATCAATATATTGGTATATCGTACATCCCTGTGAAACAGGAATCGCTGATGGCACTTTAGCTAAAGCATTAGGAGCAATGGTGGGGGAATGCTTGTATCCTTGTGGAAGTCGGTTAAAATATATTGGGCTCCTTTCCACGGGAATGCAAACCGCGCTTTGTCCTGCTCAAGGAGGGGAATCATAAAAAACCTGTCTTTTACATCTAAGGCAGCCATCCAAGGACGGGCAGCTCCTTTTATCATTGTCACAATTTCCGCGATATTCGGAACCGCAGCGGTCAGGGGTGCAGTGTTGGCGTTTAACTTTCGGTAATCTACTGTGAAACGCCATTGCCCGGTTGGTTTCTTTACTGGCCACACCGGTGAATTATAAGGCGAGTGAGTGCTCTTAATGATGTTTCTTTTTTCTAAATCTGATGCCACCCCGTCTGCTCCTGCAAGTGCCGCTGCAGGCAGTGGGTACTGTCGGATGTTGGTAGTTTTAGAGGGAGGCAAAGGTAGAGAAGTTTCTAACAGGCCCAATTTAACTGTGTCTAATCCTTTTTTGCATCCTGCAAAACTCCACACAGTTCCATTCCACCCCTCGTGTAGTTTCACAAACAACCTAGTACAGGGAATCACAGATGTTGCATTCTTCGCGTGCCAGCTGCGGCTGTATTCTACCTCAGAAGCCTCTGGATTTTAGGACTTTCCTTCATGTGTGAACAATGCTGTATTTTTGTATTCTTGGCCAATTTAGTAATTATTCCACTTCCCTAAAACCAAATCATATGACTAAGCCGCTCAACAGTTGCCCAAAAGCTGCACCTGGTTGCCCAGGGGCTGCAAAACCTGCCCATGGAGGGCAGTAGGTTGTCCAGGGCAGGATCTAGGATGCCATGTGAGGGTATTTTCTTGCCCAGGGCTGGCCCCAGCTTGCCCATCCACAGCAATGCGTTGCCCAACAGCTGCATCAGGTTGCCAGAGCGGCTGCAGGGAGTTGCCCGCGTAGAACCCGGTTACTGAGCACCCTGCGCCAGCGGCAACGCTGCCCTGGTTCTGTGACACAGAGGGCACTGGGGATGCTGCAGTGTCTGGCAGTGCTGCCACCCAACCTGACAGCACAGCACTGAGTAGCAGCCCCCCCCGCACACCCCCAAGCCTCTGCAGGGTGCGTATGTCCCTGAACTGGGAGGGAAAAAAACAGGTCATTCTCCTAATCCCCCTCCATATCTCTTCTGTCCTCTAAATGTACCCAGATGAGGTGGTCGGGGGCTCCTGTCGTTGTGTCCGTGTTCAGGGGTGGCACAAAGTGTCGCCCTGGGATGGCTTATCCCAAGGGGGATGCAGGGGCATTTATTTCAGCTGGAAATGCAGGGAAAAGTAGCCCTGGGCCGTTCCCAAGGGGTTTTCCCTCCCTTTCCTAAACGTGTGTCTGTCAGTGTCTGAAAGGGCAGAGTTTATTTGTGGGGGTGGGAGCCAGGGAAGCTGCCTCCCACCCTCCCAAGGCTGTTTCTCAGGTATAAAGCGGCACGGAGCTAGGGAAAGCGCCGTCATTTATCCCTAGCCGGGAGAAAAGGGCTGAAGGGAGCGGTTTGTGGGAAGCGGCACACACGGTGGTTTTTGTTGGACCTGAGCGCAGACATTTCGTCCTCGGTTCTGCCAAACTGCCTCGGAGGGTCGTGTTTGCGAAACCTTTTTTTTTTGCTAAATTTGAGGGTGTGAGTTTCCCGCTGCCTGTCCCACAGCCACTCCCATCAGGGATCTTGCTGTAGCACACCCGTGTCCTCGTCTTCCCCTGGGGCTCCGAGCCAGGCTGGGAGCAGTGGGGACGGGACGGTGTTAGGGGAAGGACACGTCAGGCTGGCTACAACAGCCGTATTCAGGGACTTATTCCTGCCCGTGGGTGACACTTGTAACCTCACAAGAGCTTCGTACCGAGCACCACGTACCCCTCCGGAGTGTTTGTCCTCAGATGAGGTGTGTTTGGTGGCCCCCTGCGTTATATGGCTGATAACCATCGATTGACAGCCTCAAGCTGGAGAGGACAATATGCAATTCTTGGTAGCAAAATCTTCATGTGTGGCCATTCCTCCTAGGGCTACTGCAAGGCTGGTGTTTCCCAAGCGCTCTGAAAAGACTGTGGGCCATCTCCTTCCCACGCACACTGATCTTACACCAGGTGAGCCATCGACACCTTTCCTCCTTTGCAAGGCAAGAGGCGGCCCCTCTTTTGAGGCTGAAATAGGGGTGTGGGGGGGTCAAATTTGGATATAGTCCTGCAAAGCTCAGCTCACCTGCAGGCTCCTCACTCCAGCATTTAAGGCAAGGGAAGATAGAGGGGGTGAGGATGGAGTCCCTCACCCACCCACAAATGGCGCTGGGCCGGTAGCAGATGTGTGTCCAAAAGGGACGCAGCTCTCGGGGCTGGGAATGGAACTTTTACAGAGAAAATGACCTCTGGAGTATCAGAAGATCAGCAGATACGCCAGCCAAAAGAAACAAAGGAACAGCAGAGAATGAGCAACTCCAGTTTGACTGGATTGACACATTTAAGGAAAAGGAAGGCACGGTATCTGTCATTCTCCTTACGGCCGTGATTTGTTTTTCTCCGCATTCCAAGACCTGATGCTAGACACTAACAACAAAGTCAAATGCTTTTATATACAAATGTTTGGGATGCTGTCAGGAGGGATTTGTTTTCAAGGGGTTTAGGCCTGTTCAGGCACTGTGAGGGCGCTCTGTGCGTCGCTGTTTGTGTTTGAAGTTGCGAGTGTTGCTGTAAGAAGTAAGGCAAGTGCAGGAGGTTGCTGAGGTTGTCCTCTCTCTCCTCCTCTGTGCAGGACACGGACGGGACACACGAATAGCAGCGGTGGAGCATGGAGTCTGTCGGCTCTCCCTTACCAGCAAAGTTCGCCCATCCCAGAGCCATACCCACCAGGTTTCTCCCTGCCATCCACACCATGGCGTCAAGCTATAAGAACCGATTTCCTTACCGCCCCTTGCCTCAGAGCTACAGCCTCCCCTGGATGCCCAGCACCTACTACAAAACGGCTGCCAGCAAACCAACTTTGGCTGCCTTTTCCAAGAGTTCCCAGGGGATAACCGACGGCGAGAAGCTTCCATCTGTTTCCACCAGAACCACCGTCTTCACCCGCTACACCCCTGAAGACTGGTACAAGTCCAACGTGACCAATTACAGGGAGTCGGAGACCTCCCAGAAGAACGCGGAGCGCCTGAGAGCCGATACCTCCCGCATCATTGACCACAAATACCAGCAGACCAAGAAAACGCAAGTAGAAAGCACCAAAAACCTGGGAGTGCGCGCCAATGACATCGCGTTTTGGAAATCGGAGCTCTGCCACGAGCTAGATGAGGTGATCGGGGAGACCAACGCGCTCACAGAGGTGAAGACCAGGCTGGAGAGAGCCTTGGCCGAGGCGGAGGCCCCTCTCCGGGTAAGCACCTGTCCCAGCGCGCTGCAAGCTGTAGCCTACTGCTGAAACATCTGCAGCCCTTCAAACGTCTCATTAAGTTTCACTGCAGCTCCTGAACGTCTAGAAAGCTTTTATTAAGAGGCCATTAGTTAAGTTAGTAGTAACCAAACCCCCCTTGCCATCTGCTGGATCCCCTATCAGCACAGGCTGAGCACGTCAGAGCAGCGTTTGCTTAACTCAATATTTTTAGAAGCCGTACATCCAAAATCCCAGTTTGGGAGACAAAAGCCCGTGTCTTACCACGAGGCTCTGGCGAGGTGGGCATCAAGGCTGACACAGGTCCCCCGTTTCAGCTGTGGCTGCACCAGGGACACGTCTGCTCCCTCATGATGGTTTAATGCTGATGTTGCAGCTCGGCTGCTTGTTTTCGAAAAAACCAGCTGTCCCGGGGCACTTTTTTCCCCCTCTTGTCATCTCCGTGCCCACCTAGAGTTTCTTTTCTTACATTATTGGAGATGGGGACAATCCCCATAGAGAGCCCTGCCCCTGCAGCCAGTGGTGACGGTGTGTCCCCAACAGGTCGCTCAGGAGTGCTTACTTCACCGGGAGAAGAGGATGGGCATCGACCTGGTCCACGACAACGTGGAGGAACAGCTCTTAACAGTAAGTTGGGTAACTCAGATCATGCGTTGAAGCTATTTTTACTGGATTTCAAAGTTATGGGATTTGGAGCACTGATCACCTGCCTCCAGCAGCCGGAGCTTCACAAAGGCAATGGGTTTGTGCTGAAGTCAAGTGAGCTGAGAGCAACACACTTCCTCCGGTGGAGCTGAATGTGTCTCAGAAATTCAGCCTGGGCATTTACACCGAAGTCAAGTCCATCTCCTCTTGTCCCGTACGGATGGGATTCCTCCTGGGGAGGAAAACATTTTGGGAGCAAAAAGGGCAGGTGCTGATCTGGGGATGGAGGTGTGTAGTGGTCCAGGGAACCGCTCTGCCTGTCCACACCAGGATGTGTCCCTGTCCGTGCAGTGGGACTAACCACCGCTTGACACTGAGGTCAAGGTGAAAAAATCCTTATTGACCCACCCTGAAAGGGAACGCAAAGGCCGTGGCTGCAGCCACAGCACCCTTCTGTCCCCTCCAGGGCGCTGGGCGCAGGCTCAGCTGCGAGTTTTCCTGCCTGTTTGCTTTGGGCAGGAAGACAAGCAGGCAAGTTCTTGCTGTGTGCAGGGTTGGAGAGGTCCAAGGGGAGGAGTGTGACCAGGACGAGTGAGGATGGACGCTGATGGGGTCCTCTTTTGCCTTTGCCCAGGAAGTTGATGTCATCAGGTCGTGCCAGGAGAAGATGCAGGAGTTCCTGGACAAGGTCAAAGCCCAGATCACGTAAGGAGGAGCTCCTTCTCTCATGTCGTAGGGCTGATGTGCATTTGTGGTCACAGCAGAGCCCCAGCAGAACCCCAGCAGATGTGAACCCCCAGAAGAACCCCGTCTCTCCCCACACCCCGCAGGCGTAAAGCCCATGGAGGCTCCATGGCATGCGGGCGGTGATGCTCGTGGGAGGACAGAGCTGCGCGGGGGGGCCGGGAGCTGCTGTGGGGAGTGGAATGGGGAGGAAGCCATTCCACCCGTACGTCCCCACCGATGGCTGCTGTTTGCATGTCGAAGGTCCAACCGGGTGGCCCAGCAGAATCTGGAGAAGGATCTGGCCAACAAGCAGGTGGCCCACCGGATCGACGACAGGTGCCACCACCTGATGAACACCTCCCAGGGCATCAGTTACTACCGAGGGGTGGAGCAGGTCGATGCCACGTGAGTGCACGCTGTTTGTCCCCAGCAGCAAGCTGTCCCTGGGATACGCGGTGCCTCTCCCTGGCAGGGAGCTGCTTGTCCCCAACCCAGATCCATCCGGCCTGGAGACACCTCCCTCAGAGCGGTCATTTCTCTCTGCTCCCCGGAAAGGGAGCACAACCCTCTGCTGACAGTTGGATGCCAAACATCCAGAGGGTGAAAGCCAGTCCCACCTCATTAAACATTCTACCAGGGGTTGAGAGATCAGCCTGCCAAGTAATTCAGCGGAGCACCTCTGCTGAAACAGCTCACTAAGTTTATGCATATTTTCAAAGATGTGTCTTAGATGATGCTAGGCGATGTTTATACTTTTCAAGGACTCTTTTCAGCTTCCCATAGAAGTGAGGAGGAGCATAGGCAGAACAAGGGAAAGGCCAACGGAATATTCCGTACCATAGATGCCATGCTCAGGATATAAATGGGGGTTGGTGCGGGGTGGGAATATGCGGTCAGGGCTCGGGAAGGTGCCAGTTCACTGGGTGGTGAGAGTTACTTCTCTCATTATTATTATTGTTATTGTTATTGTTATTGTTGTTATTATTATTATTATTATTATTATTATTATTATTATTATTATTACTACTACTATTATTATTATTGTTCGTTTCTGTTACTGTTCTATTAAACTGTCCTTATCTCCACCCATGAGTTTTTCCCTTTCCCTTTCCCCTCCTTTTCTCCCTCTTCTCCCTTCTGGGGGGGAGGGGGAGAACTGCACCAGCGCACGCGTGGTCCTGGCTGCTGGCTGGGGTTAAACTATGACATACAGTCCAATTAAAAGTGTAGATTTAAGCTATAGTGAATCCACGCTGCTCCCTGGCAGGGTCCATGCCTGCCCACATCCAGCTTACCGGGGGCCTCTCCTTTTCCCCGCCAGGATCTCGGTGCCGCAGTCCTGGGCCAAGTTCACCAACAACAACATCCTCCGCTGCCAGAGCGAGCGGGCGGCCTCCGCCAAGCTGCGGGACGACATCGAGAACCTGCTGGCGGTGACGGCCAGCCAGATGTGGCGGCAGTTCAACGCCGTGAACGTTGCCTTCACCAACCGCATCGCCGAGACGGCCGATGCCAAGAGAAAGATTCAGACCCACCTGGCCAAGGTAGCCTGAACCCCTCCCTTTTGGTGTGACACTGTCACTTCCCGGTGACACCTCCAAAGCGCGACCCTCCACGCAGACCTGGCCCCAGCAGAGGAACGGTCACCACAAGAACCTGGTTATAGCATCATTTAGAATCATAGAGCCATAGGATGTGTTGGGTGTGAAGGGACCTCTCAAGGCCACCTAGTCCAACCCCCTGCAGTCAGCAGGGACATCTTCAACTGGATCAGGTTGCTCAGAGCCTCATCCAGCCTGGCCTTGAATGTCTCCAGGGATGGGTCCTCCACCACCTCTCTGGGCAACCTGGGCCAGGGTCTCACCACCCTCAGTGCAAAGAACTTCTGCCTAATGTCTCATCTAAACCCGCCCTGCTCTAGTTTAAACCATTGCCCCTCGTCCTCTCGCTACATGCCCTTGCAAACAGCCCCTGCCCAGCTTTCTTGGGGACTTTCTTCTTGGAGCAGGATGAGTTGGCAGTGTAATTTCATCCCAAGGGATACTGCCCGTTGCTCATCCCAGCTGACAGCCTGCTAGCACAGGGATTTCCAGCAGAAAATGCCAGCGCTACTTGCATCAGCGCTAGTTACTTCAGAGGCGCTGGCTGCCCTGCAGAAGGTCTTTACTGGGACTCTGCTGGGGTGTCTGCTGTGGGGTTTGCAGCTTTGCTGCTCCTCCAAGGACGTGTTTTTGGTCTCAGCACTCTGTGGTTGCTGCACAGGTATTGGTGTGTTTGCTCCGCCAAGCAGATGAAGTGGAGATCAGCCATGGGCAGCAGGCTCGCACCACTGGCTCTCATGGAAAGCTGCCTGAAAGGTGCTCGGCACAGATTAACCGAGCAGAAACTGGGCTTGCAGCATCGCGGGCTGGTGCCACATCCTTCAGCGAGCATCCACCAAAAACCTGCCCTCTGTTAGTTGCTAGTGATGGACGATCAGTTCCTGCAAGCAGTAATTTTGGGGAGCGGGTAATTCAGTAGATCCATCACTGCTCCAAAACCTCCTCTGATGTGACAGCAAGAGCAAAGAGAGGCTTTTCCCCGCAGAGAAACGGCTGCTGGATCTGTGCCTCCATCTATGGCAGAGTGAGAGCAGTCTGAGCCCGGGGCCTGCTAATTGAACTTGGTTTTTTTCTGCAGATGGATGGCAGAAAAGGGAAATCCCGTTGCCGCTGGAGAATATATTTGTTAAATTTATGCATGTGTTTCTTTCTTACGCCAGACAGTGCAGGAAATATTCCAGACCGAGAGGAATATAGAAGCCATCCAAAAGGCCATTAGGGACCAGGGGCCTCCATTAAAGGTGGCTCAGACCCGGCTGGACGAGCGCACTCGGAGGCCAAACATGGAGCTGTGCCGGGACACTGCCCAGCTGCGGTAAGGCAGGAGCGCGGGGCCGGCGGGGACCTCGAGGGCTCACGGGTGGTAGCACTCGGGAGCATCGCTGGATGACAAAATTAATCATGGGGGGTTGGTTTTTTTTCCTAAAGAGTCCTTCCAGAAGTGCACCGACATAATCAAAAGCAATGAGCGGGTATCCCAGCCTTTGGGTGCTGGGAGAGCTCTGCGCCCACAACGGAGGCTGTACCCCATGGCCGGGGGCGGCCTGATGCCACCCCATGAGGGGCTGGATTTTTCCTACTTGCGTCAACCCCGTCTTCTCTCCTGCCTGCTTCCCGGCGGCTGGATGGGCTCAGGTTTGAAGGACAAGCCCTTTACTCTCCAACAGGCTCATGCTGAGAGCTCTTAGGTCCTTCCTTTTGGGTAACCGCAAGGGTGCAGCTGCTGTGCAAGGTGCTGTGTCCAGTGCTGGGCTCCCCGGTTCCAGAAGGACAGGGAACTGCTGGAGAGGGGACACCAAAGGGCTACCAAGAGGATGAGGGGACTGGAACACCTCTCTTGTGAAGAAAGGCTGAGGGATTTGGGTCTCTTCAGGCTGGAAAAAAGACGCCTGAGGGGGGACCTTATCAACGCTTATCAATACTGAAAGGGGGGGTGTCAGGAGGATGGGGCCAGGCTCTTTTCAGTGGTGCCCGGGGACAGGACAAGGGGTAACGGGCACAAACTTGACCATAGGGAGTTCCACTTCAACACGAGGAGGAACTTCTTTGCTGTGAGGGTGGCAGAGCCCTGGCACAGGCTGCCCCGAGAGGTGGGGGAGTCTCCGTCTCTAGAGACATCCCAAACCCGCCTGGAGGCGTTCCTGTGCCACCTGCTCTGGGTGACCCTGCTCTGGCAGGGGGTTGGACTGGGTGATCTCCAGAGGTCCCTGCCAACCCCCGCCAGCCTGGGATTCTGTGCACCACTCGGAGAAGCAGTGAGGGCTGTCCTCACCTCCCCTGGGGACACTGGAAATCCTGTCAAGGACAGAGGGAGCTCTTTGGCATTGCACCCCGAGGGGCTGTGGAGGATCAGGCACCCTGAACTTCACACCTCCTCCTGGCAGCCCGCTGGGTGAGGCTCCCTGGGAAGCCTTTTCAAAGCAATTTAAACCCAGCCCCAGAGCCTGTTTAGCATCTCTCACGCCATCCTTTGTTCCATCCTCCACTTGTTTCACCTTCGCTTTTAGCCTCTCCCAGCTGTCCTCTTTCGCTGCGTGTGCACCCGTGGGTGTGGGGAGGACCCTTGCACGGGGAAATCCAGGAGGGGGAGCCAAGAAAGCCACAAAACCAAACAGGAACGGGAAACCACAGCTGCTCGTCCCTCTGCTTGGTGGCACCACCTGCTCTGGCAGACGCGGCTGCGCGTTGCCGAAGCCTTTGAGCAGATGTTCACTGAGCGCGGTGAAGGGGGAAAACCAATGTCCCAGGGGCCCATCAGCAACGCCATGCTAGAAACCACTCGCGTGACGGGACTTCTAATGAGGGCTCCTTGCTGTTTTCCAGCCTTGTCAACGAGGTCCGTGACATCCATGGGACGGTGCAGACTCTTCAGCAGCAGCTGAGAGACAGCCAGGACACCTTGCAAGTGCTGGTTCGCGCCAAGGCCGTCCTGCAGCACGACCTGGCCGTCAAAGCCAACTCCCTGTTCATTGACCAGGAGAAGTGCATGGCGATGCGCAAGACCTTTCCCAGCACCGCGCAGCTGCTGGGTCCCATCTAGTCTGGGCTCAGCCCACCCCACGGCATCCCTTACCGGAGTTATCAGTTTTGCCAATACGCTTTAAATAGTACATGATTAAACTTCCACTACCTGATAGAAGCCTGGCTAGAAATTAAATTATCACTTTGCATGTCACATGGTCTAGCAGGAGTATTTTTTTTTTCCCTTTGGTTTTTCTCTTTCCACTGCTCTTTCACGGTGTGCCAGAAAGTAACTGAAAATATCCTGGATGCAACTAAGAGTAAATCCACCCACGGGGATTCATTCCTACCCATTCGGTCTGCGATTTTAGGAGAAAAAGTGTCGCATCCTCCTCCTTTGGAGTCTGATGTGGAAAAAGCACAGGGTGAAGCCATGTCTCAAATCACCTCCTTGTCCTCCATGGGCCTTAGCGTGGCTTTTAGGAGGATCTGCCCCATGACCTTCCCAGCCACAGAGGTGACGCCGACAGGTCCGTACCCTCCTTTCCACCCTTTTTAAAAATGGGTGCATTGTTTCCCTTTTTCCAGTCCCCGGGGACTTCACCTGATGCCATGACTTTTCAAATACCACCTTCTTCCAGGAACACCCCTTGATTCCTTTGGGGTATTGCACTGGTGTTTCCCTCTTGCCTCCTGTGACCTCAGGAGCCCCCGGCTCATCTCTCCAACACTTCAAGTGTGAGGCAGCGTCACCAGCGCATCTCAGAGCAACAGGCCCTCGCTGGCACCCCGTCCCTCCAACCTGGGCATCTCATCCCACAGGGACAGCCCGATATTGTCCCCCTCTCCCTTCAAGCCTTGTTTAAAGCTCTGTCAATGAGTCCCGCTACCTCCTGAGCAAAGACCCTCTTCCCCCTTGGAGGTGGGTGGGGAGACACTGGCCCAGGTTGCCCAGAGAGGTGGTGGAGGCCCCATCCCTGGAGACATTCAAGGCCAGGCTGGATGAGGCTCTGAGCAACCTGATCCAGTTGAAGATGTCCCTGCTGACTGCAGGGGGGTTGGACTAGATGGCCTTGAGAGGTCCCTTCCAACCCAACGCATTCTATGAGTCTTGGATTCTATGAGAGGTGAACCCCATCTGACACCAGCAAGCCTGGTGCCGTGTATGCCATCCCATTACCATAAAACCCAAAATGGTGTTGGTCACACCGGCCATGGAGCCACGTATTAATAGGCTGGTCCCACCTGTTCCTTCCAGTGTCATTGCCCGCAACTGGGAGGAGAGGAAAAAATAACCTGCCTCCCAGATTCCCTTACCAACCGTCCCAAGGCCCTGAAGTCTCCTTTGATGGGTTATCAAGCATTGGAACAGGCTGCCAGGGAAGTGTTTGAGTCACCAGCCCTGGAGGTACTTAAAAGATGGCTAGATGGGATGCTGAGGGACATGGTTTAGTGATGGTTTTGGCAGCATTGGGTTGATGGTTGGACTTGATGATCTTAAAGGTCCCTTCCAACCCAGACCATTCTATGATCCTATCATCGAGACCCCTTGGATTACGCGTGTGGCTTCATTGGCACCCACACGGGAGAACAGGAATGGGTAGTAATCCAAGGGCCATACCTCTTCTTGTTGCCTAAGAAAAGAAGAAGGAGAGAATGTCCTGGAGGAGTCTGATATGAATTTGGGTGAAATCAAAGCTTGCCACAAAACATGTTAACAGGATATTGCATAACTAAGGCATATTATCCAGATTGAGGGAGAGAGAATTCCCAAAACAGCATCAGCGGTCAGAAAAAAAAACCCAAACTCATTGCTTTTATGAAAAAAAAGAAAAAAAAAGGGAGAAAACTTTGGCAAAATGGTAAGGAAAATTTGGGCAGTGTAGGATCAGAGGAATGGCTGTGCTGGCTCAGAGCAAAGTGCAGCGAGCCCCACATTCAGCCTCTGACAGAGCCAACAGCAGATGCTTGGATAAAAGCACCAAAAGAAGGCAAGCACCCTGTGATACTTTCCCAGTCTACTTTCCCAGCTTCCAGCAATTAGCATCTCAAGGACTTCCTGAGCTGCCAGGGCTGTCCTTGAATTTAATATCCCCCCGTGGATTTGTTTCACATGAGCTTGTTCCAGTTGTTCCTCGAGCCCGTGCAGACTTGCAGCATCCGCCGTGTCCCTCAGCCGGGAGCTGCAGGGGACGGAGCATCGTCACCCTCGGAGCATCGGCGGCCGCTCTCGGGACCCTGGAGGAGACTGAAAAAGGGGCCAGACCTGGCACTGCTGAAGCCAAAAGTCTAAAACTCAAGAGCTTGAGCAAAAAGCTGGTTTAGATCGGTATCCTCGGTAGGTTCAACAAAGGAGCTCGCAGGGGCTTGGCTGTCAACACACAGGAGACGAGCACAAATCCCAGTTTCTGAAAGTATCTGAGTGTGGTTTTTTTTTTTTTTTGGCTTTTGGAATCAGTGGGTAAATTTTGGTTTCCTTGAAGCCAGTGGGATTTTCTCCAGGGATTTCAGCCTGACTCTATCAGTGATGACAACTGGCTTGGAGGTGAAAGGGAAAAAGTTGGATGAAGTCGGGTCTTGGGGCATGAATGCAGACGGGACTCCAACATTTTATGAATTCTTCTTGGTTTGGTGGAAAACAAATGTCAGGAAAAGTAAGTAAATGTCTCCAAGAGGTATTAGGGCTCTTGTTTTAGAAGTCTGCTGAATTTGAATGTCTCCCCTTCTGACTTTTTTTTTTCTCCTTGAAATGGCTTTTCAGATCGCCATTCCACCAGTTTGACCAGAAAAGGTAAAAAAACCCACTCTCCCTCAGCACATTTTGATCCAAACAGCATTTCACGCTGCAGCAAAGGCCCGTGCCCCACGCAGCCCTGCCGTGGGGCAGCCGTGGGGCTTGGTAACCCACAGCAGCATCCTTCCCAGGGCACGGCACCCGCCTCCCCCCCGGCACCTCCTGGAGCCGGGGACAGGGGGAGATCCTGGCACCCTCCACGCTCGCTGCCAGCTGGGGACGTGCTCTCGGGGTGGAGAGCCTTCCCCCAGGCCTTCGGCTGGAAAGACTTATTTAGAGAGTTATTTCTCTCTGTATTTTTATAGAATTATTATCGTGGTTTGGGCCGGTGAGATGAACGATAGATGCTCTCCCCCACCCCCAAGGAGAGGAGGGAGAGAAAGAAAGAGAATTAGGAGTTTAGAAGGGACTAAATTACTTTAATGAAATATTAATAAAATAAAAAAAAATAAAAATGAAATATATACCGCTCCGAGCACCTAAGTCCTCCAGCATTTCGGAAAATCTCCATTTAGTGAAAGGTTGCTCAGTCCCACAGGATCTGGCTTTTTCAAGCGCTCAAAAAAGCCCCAGCCCCCGGAGCCAGAATCCCATTGCCCATCGCGGGAGCAAATTGCAGAGGTGTCACTTTCCTGGCCGCAGCCGCACCGTGTAAACCAGAGGGGACATTGCCCCCGACTGCAGCACAGCCCGTTCCCCAAATCCCGCCCCACGGATCCCTGGCTGAGGCTACACGAACCGCCTCCGCCGGGGCGTGGGGGGCCACCCGGTGCAGCGGAGCTCTCTGTCCTCTGCGTGTCACCTCCTCGCTGACCGCGTCCCCCTCCCCGAGCATCCCCGGGGGAGGGAAGCGCCCTGCCAGCCCTCACCAGAACTCACTTATCTGCTCAGCAACACACGCGGCTGCAGCCGCCGGCCACCGGCCGCCTCCGGCACCCCGGGCTTCCTACAGCCCCGCACCCCGCCGTGCTGCGCCCCCCGCCCCCGCCCCCCACCCGCGGCCGCTCCGGAGAGCGGAACGGGGCAGAGCCGCCTCCCGGCACAGCCCCCCCGGGGCGGGGGGTCGGTCCACGATGGGGAAGCTGGGGGTCCTGGCTGGGGAAGCAAAGAGGGGGGCAACCCATCCCGTGGGGTGCCCCCCCCCAAAAAAAAAAAAAATATCCCCCCGCTGAGCCAGCGGGATCGGCCGCGCCTGTGTGCGGGGGACGGGGATGGGGCAGGGAGTGACTCCCGGCTGGGGGGGGCCGGCGGAGGGGGGGTGGGTGCTGGCGGGGCCGGGGCGCTGCCGCATTTACAGGAGGAGCGGCCGGGCGCCGCGGCAGGGCCCTCCCCGTCCCGCAGCCGCCAGCGGGGCCGTGGCCCCGGTTAAAGGGGAAACTTGTCAGCGCCGCCGCCCGCTCCGCTCCGCCGCTGCCGCCCCGCGCCCCTCGGCTCCGCCGCGACGTGAGTACGGCCCGGCCCGGGAGGGGGGCGGCTGCTGCGGGCTCCGCCGGGAAGGGGAAGGGAAGGGAAGGGAAGGGAAGGGAAGGGAAGGGAAGGGAAGGGAAGGGAAGGGCTCTCCCGATGGGGAGAAGGGCCAGAGAGACCCTCCGGGGGGTCCACAGGGGAGAGGGAGCGGGGAGCGCACCCCCGTCCCCCCGCTGCGAGGGTCCTCTAGGGAGAGCGGTCAGGGCAGCCCCTCCCTGCTTCTCCGCGGGGAGATGGGCTGCGGAAAGACCCCCCCACCCCCCCCGCTCCCGGGGGAAAGCCCCTGTTGGGGGTGTCGAGGGGAGATGGGTCGAGAAGAACACCCCCCCCCACCCCGGGGGGAGATGCGCCTAGATAGGTGGCTCCCCCTCCTTCCCCCAGCCGTCCTCTGCAGGGGTCGCCAGGGGAGATGGGCCAGGGAAAGCCCCCCCTGGGGAGAGGGGCCGGCAGAATGACCCCCGGTGGTCCCCATGGGTAGGTGGGCAGGGGACCCTCCATCCCGGCGGAGGGGGGCCGGGGTAGCCCCTCGGCTGAGATGCGCCGAGATAGACACACACCCACCCCCCCCGCCGGGGTTGCCGAGGAGCACGCTGCCCTCGGGGGGAGGGATGGGAGCCCCCCCTTCGGAGGAGAGGGGCTGAGGGAGGCCCTCGGTGAGCGGGCTTGGGGGGAGCTTGGGGGATCCCGGGGGCATCCGGGCCGCCAAGATGCTGCTTTTGCTGCTGGGGATCATCGTGCTCCACGTCACCGTGCTGGTGCTCCTCTTCGTCTCCACCATCGTTAGCGTAAGTACGGACTTTTCCTCCGGCACCGGGGTACCAGCGAGGCAGGGAGCGGCCGGCGGGGGGGTTATGGCATGGCAAAACCAGAAGGTGGTGTTTTTATTTTTGGTTTATTTTCCAGCCTGGCTTTTAGCAGGAATTAGTACTTGCCGACTGCTGGTCTTCCTAACGGTGGGATTTTGGAGAATTTCGCACAGAAAGCTCTTTTCCGTATTTGTGCTGTCAGGTGTCACTGGGGGGGTGGGTCAGTCAGGTGTAATGGGGGGGGTCGCTTGGTTGTGTGCGGCAGCGGGTGCTCAGGACATCCCCATCAGTCCAGAGGAGAGGGCTGTTGAAGCCCATCTCCTCATCGTCCCCATGTCACATCATAGAGCACCCAAAAGACCCTCGGTGGGGGTGACGCCACGCTCCCCTTTCATAAAGGAGCTCCCCTGCTAACGGGCTTCAGGCCACAGGACCAGTACAGCCAGTCTGAGCAAAACCCCTTGAAACGGGACTGGTTTGGGCACTGGCTCCTCAGCACCAGCAGTTTTGCTCTCCAGCTCTGCTCCTTTGGGGCTGTGCGTTGGGCACAGCCTCTCGCTCCCCGCCCGCATGGGCTCCTCCTGGCGATTTTCAAGGCTTAAGCTGTGCAAGCAGTGGGAAGATGGAGGGTTGGATGCTGCACAGAGGGTTCCCAGCACCGTTCTCGGTCCAGAGCCCAGTTAACACGTCATCTACTTAGGAAGAGGTTTGCCTTGGTTTTAAGGCAGCAGTTTTGTAGAGCTGGTGAGTTCCAGGCTTGCTTCACCAGGTTCTTCTTTCCCTTAATTTTTTTTTTTTTTTTTTTTTTTTTTTTGGGTGGTCATAGTAGTAGAAGACGTTAAAAAAAAATAAATCTTGCGAGTCGTTAGAAATCACGTGGAACCATTCAAATAGCTCGGCCCGGCGCTGGGCGAGGACGGCAGAGGGGAGGGAAGCGCGCGTCCCCCGCGGGACTTGGTCCGTGTTTAAAGAGAATAAAGAGCTTCTGTGTTTTTTCTGCCGTTGGGGTGAAAGCGGCTAAAAGCAACTATCAGTATTTCCTTTCCAAACCCCTTTTCTGTGGAAAAGCATGTGCCTGGGAGCCCCCGGCCGGTACGCCCTGGGGCTGCTGGGTGCCGAAGCCCTGGCGGGGGGCACACGGCTGCCTGCCCCCTCCTGCCAGGGCGCTGCTCACGGGGCTGCGTCTCTTTGCAGCAATGGCTGGTGAACGGCGGGCACACGGCGGACCTCTGGCAGAACTGCACCTCCGGTAGCGTCTTCCACTGCCTGACCTCCTCCACGAACGGTGAGTGCTCCCCCCCCTGCAAATCGCTGCCCCTCGCTTTTATTCTCCTCCCCAGCCTTAGGAAATCAAGGGGGATTTGCCTGTGTGGGTTACTTGCGATTCCCTCTTGCTTTTCACTGCACACCCCCCCTCCACCCCCGAAATTATTCCCTTCCTCCCCATCCCCCTCCCCTCCTCTGCTCTGTCCCCAGATGGAGGGACAGGGACCCACCGCATTCCCGGTGTCCTGGTGGGGAGATTGCGCCCCCCCCAGCTTTACCAGTCCCTGAAACTGGTCTGGGGCTTAGCGTGGGTCCCAGCCCCGATGCCCATTGCTCTGCCCCCCAGCTGTGGGGCAGCTCCTGGCAGCACCGTGGCAGGGTGTTCAGCGCGCCCAGCCGCAGTGGAGGTGACCGGCTCGAGTGCTTTTCGGTAGCCTCCTGTTATTAGCCCCTTTCGATGACACTGGGATGTATAAACACGAGGCAGTCCTTGGAGCAGGGCTCGCTGGGCGCCCATCGCCCTGCTGGGAGTGGAGGGGCCGTTTTCATCACGCCTCCCTCTTGCCTGTGTTAAAGTGGTTTAAAGATGCCGCGGTGCCCTGAGGACACCCCGTCTCCAGGGGACACCCTGTCCCCTATCCAGAAAGTTGCCCTGCTTTCTGCCGCTGCGACAGGCTGAGTTTTGGGGCACTCTCCTCGCTCCGTGGTTCGCTGCCGAGCCCCATGGGGTGGGACGTGCTGAGCCCTCAGGCCCTGCCTCATCCCGCCGCTGACGCGGCACCTGCACATCTGGAGTGGCCGAACGGCCACCTCTGGCCTGGGCTGGGTGGAGGCTGCTGTGGCGCTGGGTGACGTCACCCAGCGAGCTGTGTGCTGAGGTCAGCAGGGGAGGGGTGCTTGCTGAGATGCCGTGACGCAGTTTGCAGGGCACCTAGCGGTACCAGTGTCATGAGACCTGTGCTCAAGGAGTCAGGCAAGCCCGTGCCTCAGTTTCCCCACAAGGCAGGGCTAATGCCAGTGGTGCCGCGTCCAGCGTTTGTTTTCAGTTAGCCTGGGTTTTGCTTTCCGCTGGAGACAGATTCTCCCAGTGAAACCAGTTGTGAATCATACCGATGTCACACTACGCCGGAAACACGCTCCTGGCGTAGGAGCAAACTGATGCCACGTGGTCTTGGCAAGTTGCAGGGAAGAGCACTGTGTGCTTTCAAAGGGTCTTGCGGTGATGGCAGACTGTCAGGGGTTTGTGGAGATTCAGGTCGCCCTAGTCCCCAGCCTGGTGGGAGCAAAACTCTTGTGGGTCCCCGACGTGGGGAGATGGGTGCTCTGGGGGGGTCCCCCCTCTGGGGCGTCCCGCCCCCCCCCCCAGAGTCCCAGAGCCCAGGGCTGTAAAGTCTCCCCAAATCTTTTGCTTTTCAAATCTCCACTGCTTTTTTTTTTTTTTTTTTCCTGGGTGTTTGCAGGGTGCCGTGTGTTGGGGAGTTTTTAAGTGTTGAGAGGGGCTTGTCCAAAACGTGGTTGGGGTGGTTTCCTCCACGTCTGACTGCCCTGCTGGGGGTTGCCAGTCTGTATTGCCCCGTTCCCAGGAGCTGCTCGAAGAGGGGCTTCCCTCTGGATCCTTTCAGTGGTGAATTTTTGTCATTGAAGGGACTATAGTCGGAAAGGCCCTGCTAAAAACGCCGTCAAGCGGCTGAGTTTGGTTCATGAGGTGCCCCAGTGGGCAGCTCTTTGAGTAGAGGTGCATCGTGCTCGAGCCTTAAAGAGCTCTCTGCCAGCTCTTATTGATGTGAAGGCTCTGCTCTGGCATCAGGAAAAGGAGGTTTTGCTTGGGCAAAAGCTTCTGCCCCATCCACCCTGCGGCCGGGCTGGGGGAGCAACACCGCTGAGGACCAGTCTTCATCTGGTGGGACCCTGGATGCAGGAGCCAGAGCTCACCGGTGCTGTAGGAAGAGAGAATCAAAAGATATTTCCTGGGCTTTTAAAGCAAGGCTTTTAAAATCTGTCGGTAAAAATGGAATAAAAATAGCCCGCAGTATCCTTTCTGGTGGGTCCCTGTGCCCTCCCTCCCTGCTGCCCGTCTCCGAGCCCCTCCGCTGCTGGGGGACCCGCGGTCGGCCACGATTCGGAGCGATAACAGGGACACGGAACAAGGATGCTGTGGCAGGACCAACTCCGGGGCTCGCCCTCATCCCCTGCCCGCTCCTTGTTAACGCTCCTCAGACTCTCTTTGCAAGGAACGTACTTATTTTCAAAAATACGAAAGATCCTATACCAAATAACCACAAACCGTTCTCATTTAAGTCTCTCTCAAAACACAGGCTGTGCATGCCGCACGGCGTTGTAGAAAGCGGTAAGAATTTGTTTCTCTGTGCCTGTGCCAAGGACGGTACTCAACGGTTAATCGCCGAGTGCCAAGGTCTGCTCTGGGCTAAGAGCAAGAAATCCTCGGTCGGGAATTTTTGGCAGAACTTGGTCTTTACGTAGAGGCATTTTTTTTTCTTCTGGCCATCGCAGTGGCCGCCGCGGTGCAGTCATTTCTTCCTCTCCTTTTGAAAAGGAGCGGTACTCGGTGCTCGGAATATGTGGAATTAGGTAGGGTTCAGCATGGGGGGGGGTGGTTTGTTGTGTGCTGTGATGTTCCCCTTTGGTTGGACTAGATGGCCTTGAGAGGTCCCTTCCAACCCAACACATTCTGTAATTCTGTGTACTTTCTAACCACTTTTTTGGGGAAAATATGTCAAGGGCTTTCAAAAGAGGCAGTTAAAGCACTTTAGATTCTGCAGAGCCCGTTTTGATGTTGGAAATAACAATGCCAATGATGTAAATTAGCTAGCAGGAGTTTGGAGTGAGGCTCCCTGGGTGTGATGGTGCTGTTACCTGAAATAAAAGTTCTCGAAACCAAAAGTAGTTTAGAGAGGAAATACTGCTTTATTTGCCACCAGTCTGAACAGATCCTCGGTGTAAGGGGATGCAACGGCGGCGTGGACCCTGGAGGAGGGGGTGTCTCGTGGGGGAGCACCCAGGAGACTGGCAGAAGCCCCTACCTTGAAGATGCTGCTCCCGTTCTCTTTGATTTTCTTCTCTATCTTCTGGGCGTAGGTGGTCTCACAGGTGAGCTGGGGGCCGCTCGTGGTCTCCTGCAGTCGCTCCCGTGGCTCCTGGGGCTGCTGCCACGTGCCCTGGGCCCTGTCCCCCTTCTTCTCCAGAACAGGGGGTGCCTTGGCAGGCTGGTCCCTCTTCAGGAGGGGAGTCGGGCTGTGTCCCCGCTTCTCCACAGGGAGATCTTGCAGGCCCAGGTGCCAGAGCATGGCCAGCAGCAGTCTGCGCAGCGCCACGAAGTCGATGGCCCTGACCTTGGTCGTCCCGATGGCGACATCCAGCAGCTGGGCCAGGCTGAGCTGGGCCATGGCTGCTGCCGTGCCGGAAACGACAGAGGGACCTGAGCGGGACCTGAGCTCCTGGGGGAGTGGGAGAAAGAACTGCCCAGGGGGCCCTTTCTGCCTGGGGGAGACTGGGATGGGTGGGAGGGATGGGCAGTCAAAGCCTTCCTCCTCCTCCCCTCGTCCTCGTCCTCCTCCCTGTCCGCGTCCTCCTTGTCCTCGTGCTTCTCCTCCTCCTCCTCCTCCTCCTCTGTTGCCTCCTAGCAGCAGAGTGGTCACAGCGGCGGTGGGACGGGTGACAAGGGACAATGCAGCGTCCCCCGTTGCTGGGCGATGCCCCGCTCCTGGCCGGTCCTTGGGATGCGGTTATCCACAGGCATGGGAGAGGCCGAGGGTCCCGGCTGCCTTTTCCACCTCCATCCCTGAGGCGCAGCTGGCGCAGGCTGATCTGTGGCCGCAGCCAGCGCAGCCCGAGCCCGGGCAGAGGCAGCTCCCTCGCAGGGCTGTCCCGGTCACTCAGCCCGCTCCGGTGACACGTCCTGCAGGAGACCAGGCCCCGCTGGGAGCCACCACGAATATTTTTTTGGGGGGGAATCGAAGTGCAAGACAGATTTTAACTTCTCCCTTAGACTTCAAAGACTGCTGGTGACAGCACCAACTCCCTTTGGTTTCTAGCATCTTGCTCCAAAGCAAAGAGCCACAGAAGCAGGGAAAAAGAAACACAAATAAACACGAGCTGCCAGACAAGCCTAGGAAGGATTCAAACACTGGGAAAATCTCTGAATCCGAGTGATCCGTCAGACAAGTACGTAGGAAAAGAATCAGCATGAGCTTCTTTTCCCTTACAGCCCTCCAAGCCCGACCATTCCACAGTGGGGGCACTGCCATCTCCCTCCTTCGGTGAGGCACTCCAAGAGAGTTCCCAGGAAAGGAGGCGGGTGGGGAAGCAGGAAAGGGAGCAGAGAGTTGCTCTTCTAAAAGATACGAGAGATCCGTTTTCAGGCACTGGAGCAACAGCCACAGCTGGGCTCCGAGCATCCAGTGGGGCCAGGGGTTGCAGGTGTGGGACGCAGTTGGGATCCCCGGTGACTGGTCCAGCTCTTGCAGGTGGCTTGGGACCCCAGAAGCATCCGTGACCCACCTGGTGCCCACTTTCTCCTATCCCCGGCAGATGGAGGTGCTGCAACCCCCAGCAACACGCCGGCCACACTGCCCAACTTCCCGGGTGCTCTGGACACGTTCTCCAAGCTGTGGACCTCGAAGAGCCTGCAGAGCATGAACAGCCCCATCCCCTCCATGGCCTGCTCCCCACGGGCAGCTGCAGCCCCTCTGGACATCCTCGCCCCATGGCCACCAGCCCACCTGGCCCCCGTGCCCCCCACCTGCCCCCCCCGCAAAGGCCCTGGCCACCATGGACGGCCAGAGACAAAGCTGGGTTGGTGAGGGGGGAGAATCGGGGGGTCTGGGCCAGTGTGTTGGGAGCGGGGAGTCCCCCAGAAACACACGGGAATCATTGTCTGGGTCTTGTTGTTATATTTAAGTAGAAGCCTCTCCTCTGCCTTACAACATTCAGCACGGCTTCTTGCACAGACCCCCCTGAACACCCCCTCACCCCGTCCTCCCTCCCTCTGCACCTCTGCAGGGCAGGGGGGAAGCAGAAGTGGGGGCTGTGATTTGTCAACATGATGCCCCCCCCAGCCCGTGAGCACCGTTCCTGGCCCTTCCCTGGGCAAGAGGGGAGCTGGGGGGGTTTAGTTTTCAAATCAACCTCGCTTAAAACAAGAAACAAACCAGCCCACCCAAGACCCCAGTAAAAAACAGTTACAAGGTTTTTTATTAATTAAAGAAGAATTTTTAATTTAATTATTTAATTAAGATTGATGAACTTAAAAAAAAAATGAAAAATCCCGTTCATAGCACCAGCTGTTCCTGGCTGGCTGCCTGGGTGCTGGGTCCGTCCCGTGGGGCCCCTGCTCAGCAGGCAGCTGCTCGTCCAGCCGGTCCCTGCAGGTGTGGCCGTCCTTCCCCAGCAGATCCCTCACGTTGTGCTGGAAGGAGAGAGCGGGCTGGCTGAGCCCCGGGGCCGAACTCCGCATCTGGGGAAACTGAGGCACGGCTCCCCGAGATGCTCAGCATCTCCCTCCCAGCCTCAGTCGCCCCTTTTGCATCCCCACCATTGTTATTCCTACCTTGCCGGGGAGCAGGAGGGGCTGGAAGGCTGTGGGGGTCTGGAGGCAGTCCATGTGCTGCAGTGGGGTGGTGTCCTTCTGCGAGCCCCCGCAGCTGCGTGGCACGGTGGGGTCCCTGCCCTCGGCCGCTGGCGCCCTGTTGGATGGGGCACAGGGATGCTCAGTGCCCAGTACTGTGGCACCCCGTGCTCCAGCCTGCTACGGCAGGGAGGGGGCCAGGGGGTGCTCCCCGGTGGTATCTGTCCCTTCCGTCTCCCCTCCCACTGCGGCAGGAGACCCTCCACCCGTCCAGCCATCCTGGATCTGCTCTTTCCCCACAGCTCCCCAAGCCCAAGTTCAGGCTGAGACCCGACAGAACTCGTCACATGTGGCTTCAGCACCCTTGAGACAGAGACCTGGGCCAGGTGGGGCAGTGTGGGCAGGCTGTAAAACCCCACAGAGCGGGGGCAAGCACAGCTGCCCCTGCGCAGCACATCTCTGCTCCCCTGCCCTGCCCAAGCCCCCCTGGAAGCCTCCGCCCCCACCCTGCTCGGGGCAGCGTCCTCAAATTCACAGGCTTGTACCCCATGGCACCTCCATCCCCGCTCTTCCCCCTGGGGAGGGCGCCCTGGGTCCCTGCTGCCGGGCAAGGCTGCGACGGGGCTTGGCAGGGTCGCACCCCCTAGGCAGACACCCGCACCCCCATGCCAGCACCCGTCTCCCCCGTCCCACCCACGGTGCCGGGTCCTACTCGGGGCCAAGCAGCCGCATGCTGGGGGGCCGGTCCCAGGACAGGCTGTGGACATGGCTCAGCAGCTACTTCATCAGCATGCCCACGGATCGCTGGGAAATTGTTCCTGTGCCAGGGACCACGTGGGCACCAGTCGGGGAGCCAGAGGGACCGGGGCGAGCGTTGTGCCTGCAGCCACCACTGACCCCATCGCACTCACTCCTTAATCCCAGCGGCATCCTCAGCCCCTGGCTGCGGCGCCTTCTCCTGGAGCTGCCCCACGATCCTCTTGCCGTGCTCCTCCAGCTGCTGCCGGAAAGCCCCCAGCTCCAGGCGGTCCAGCTGTGGATGGGTGCACACCCTCAGCCAGCCGCCCCGCGATGGGACATCATTGTCCCCGGGGGGGACAGCTGGGAGGGGAGGGCCCTTGCAGGCAGGCCGCCATAGGCCCCCAAGGCCCGATGGTGCCAGTTTTGTGTGGTGGGGACAAGCCAACCCTCACCTTGGAGGCCGTCTCTTCACTGAACTGTTGCTGGACCTTCTCCTGGCCTATAACCTGGCTCAGCAGCTCCTCAATCGCGTCATTCCGCCGCTTCATGCTTGTGTTAAACTCGGTGAAGTTGACATTGGTGGCCAGGGCTGTCTCTGCTTTCTAGCAAGAGGGAAAGGCAGGAGAGCGGTGGGGAAAGGACGGCGGTACGATGGGCAGGGCCAGGTCGTGTCGGGAGGAGAGGGAGAAGCAGCTACATGGCCCTGCTCGCCCCATCACCCCCGTGGGCTTGGTCCCAGCAGCCAAAGGGACCTGGGGGGAAAGAGCAGGACCCGGCAAGGGAAATCCTGGAAATCCTCCCTCCCATCGGCTGGTTCTGTCACCGAGCACCCAAGGGACCAGGGGTGTTTGTCACCCTGCCTGGGACCCCCTTGGCTGGTGCTGTGGCCCCTCAAGGGTGTAGCACAGCAATTCCCTGCACCGGGTCCTCCTTGTCCGCTTTCTCCTTCTCCAGCCTCTCCAGGGCCTGGAACGGAGCCTTCCCATGCAGACAGCACCCCATGATGCCACGGCAGGGTCAGAGCTGCCTCCCAGCCAGCCCAGAACACTGGCCTCCTCGGCTTCTCAGACTCCTCCAGGAAAGGCATTTGGAAGCTCTGCAGAGCTGCAAGCAGGTTGGCAGGGGGACAAACGCCTTGTGGTGCCCAGCCTGGGCTCTGCCTGGAGCATGCTCTGACCCCACGGGGCTTTCAGCCACCTACCTCGGTATCTTTGTGCTCCTGGTGACTGTCAGCCAGGACGTCCCCCACGACGGAGCGGAGTTTCTCATAGTCCCCTTGTACCTGCACCGTGGTGGCCTGGGTGCTCTTCAGCAGTTCTTCATCCTGCTTCAGAGAGGAAGATGACGAGGCAGTGCCATGCAAGGGGGCAGTGGCTGCCCCGTGGGGACAGACCCAGGTTACTTGGCTGGTGGCCATGGGCTATCAGTGCCAGCAGGACATTTGCACCAGACTGTAATTTCCTTCCATGCTGCTGACTTGTACAAGCCAGTCTGGGGGGCAGTGAGGGGCTCCCCCACGTTACTGCAAAGCACAACCAGCCGGGGGGTTCCTAGGAGCCCCCTGCCAAGCCCCCCACGTCTGCCTCTCCCTACGTGGCTCCTCCTCGGCAGCTGCTTCACCACCTTGCCCCTGGCTGTGGCCGCAGGGTGGTGGTCTGGGGTCGAGGGGAGCATGGCTGAACCCTTGGGGTGGTGGTCTGGGTTCCCAGGGTTCCCTGGCTGTGTCCTAAGGGTGGTAGTCAGGGGTGCCAGGAACCATGGCTTTGTCCCCAGGTCATGGTCTGGGTGCCCAGGGACTGTGGCTCTGTCCCCAGGGTGGTGGTCTGGGGTCGAGGGGACCCTGACTGCACCCTTGCAGCGGTGGTTTGCCTCACCACCTTGCCCACCGCCTGCCAGGACATGAAGGTGTTCACCTTTTCCTGGAGCTTCTCATGGCGTTGGAGAAGCTGCCCCACCTTCACTCCGGTGTCTGTGCTGGAGACGGGGCGTGCTGCCTGCGCCTCTGCCTCCTCCTGCCCCATGTGCTGTATCACCCTCAGCTTGTTTTTCTGCAGGAAGGGGAGAAGGAATGGGCTGTGAGCTGGGATGGATGCAGCCAAGGAGCCCAGGTGCCCTGGAGGCTCCATGGCCCCAGCCAGCCCAGGGAGGTGGCTGGGAACCTCGCCAGAACCACCCCCCCGAGGTGGTGGGTGAAGGGAGCGCTACCTCACCTGTGCCTTCACCTGCTCGTCCGTCTGCATCGCCAGGAGCTTCAGCCTGGCCTCAGTCCTCTGCTGATGCTCTCCCAGCTCCTTTAGTTCCCGCTCTATCTCCTGCAGGCCCAGGTCCTTCATCTCCATCAGCTCCTGCTTGATTTTTTGCAGCGTGGACCTGGCCAGGGAGATGGGGGCACGGGGAGGTTTATCCTCCATTGGGCTGCTCGGGGGTGTTCGTCACCCCCCAGACCGGGGTGCTCCAAGCCCCCCTGGGCTCCCCTGCAGCCCCCTGGGGTAGGAAACCCCCTCCCGTCCTCTTACCCCATCTGGGCGCTTCCATGCAATTTCCAGTTGGCTCCATCCACCCTGGGCTTTCCACGCGTATCCTCCAGCTGCCTGGTCTGGGAACGGGGGTGTTGGCGGAGTCAGGGCACGGCCCCCCATGTCGTCCCAGCACGGGGGTCCTTTGTATGCCCCGGGTTCAGGTGCTCACTTGTCCCCCGGAGGGGCTGCTGTGAGACGTCCCTGCCACAGGCAGCGCAGGAGGTCTGTCTGTCGGGGCAGCCGAGGAGCTGCCGTGGCGCTGCCTGTGCCAGGTCCTGCCTCCCGGCGGGATGCGCAGGGAAGAGAAGGGCTGAGCAAAGCTCCGCAGAGCGCCAGGGCGTGCAGTGGCTGGAGGCACTGGGGGCTGCGGTCCCGCTGGGTCCCGCTCCCGCAGCCGGGATGCCCCAGCACTCAGCGCCGACAGAGCTCAGGCTCCTCGGCCTCCTCCTCCTCCTTCTCCCCCCTCTCCCAATATGCTGCCCACCAGGCCATCCATCCCCCAGCACCTCCCAGCCCACCATGCTGCTCACCTCCTCCGGGGCCGGGCAGAGGCTCTGCCTTTCCTTCAGCCTTTGCTGGGGAAGGAAGGGATCAAGGGGTCAGGCTGGACACGGGGCTGGGGGGAACGGAGCCACAGGGACATCAGTGCCCAGCACCGCCAAGCCGTGGACCATGGCCCGACACAGGAGGACTGGTCTCCGCGAGGGAGCTGGGGATGCAGCTGCCCCCTGTCCCGGTGCAGGATCCAGGCGGGATTGTGGCCGTAGCCCATCACGCTCCAGCACTGTCTGGTCCCAGGGGCCCGGCAGGCGGCCAGCAGCATCCTGGAGTTTCCTCTGGAGCGGGGCGAGGGGAGGGGCACCAGTCTGGATGTGGGAGCGGGATTTCAAAGGAGCATTTGGGCACAGGACAAAGGGAGAGCGGGCAGGCAGCCTGGGGTCTGTGGCTGGCTTGCCCAGGGCAGAGCCTTATCCCCCTCCTTCCCAGCTCCCACGTTTCTTTTTTTCTGCCTGTTAGTTCAGAAGTGCCCCAGCATCCCTTTGGCTGATGCCCGCAGTTCCCTCTACCCGCAGCCCGACTTGCAGGCAGCGGCGTCCGTTTGTGCCCTCGCCGGGGCAGTGGTGGGGGGCAGAGGGTGGGGGGCTGCAGGAGGGTGGGCTGAGCTCCCCTGCTCCCCCCTTGGGACACCCTTCCCACTTTGGGGTGGCGACAGGGAGAGGGGCAGGGAGGGGGCAAGGGCCCAGCTCCCTCCCGGGGCACCAGCGGCAGCTCACCAAGCCAAGCGCCTCCTGCATCCTGCGGATGTCCTCTGCCATGCGGGACTGCGCCACCTTCATGGTGTGGATCTCCTCGAGCAGCTCCTGGGAGAGAGCCGTGGCCCACGAGAGGGGGGTGGTGGGGTGAGCCCCAGGGGAGGGTCCCTGGGGACCAGGACCTTGACCCCTGCTGTGCTCTTAACTTGAACCTGGGTTTATTTCTGCCCACGGGGGATAGTTGGGGGGCAAAGCACGGCCGCCAGCGTCTCAGCGCCGTGCAGGATGAGGCCCCTGTCTGTTCCCCACCAGTGCTGGCTTTAGCCCTTGGGCGAGCCGAGGGGATTTGGGGTGGGAGATGAGGCCCATGAGGGGCTGGTGGAGCCTCCCAGCTGCCCCAGGAGCGGATGCGGTAGCGGCCGTAGGTCAGGAGCGGGGAAGGGAGGGATGGAGAGGGCGATGGGGCCAGAGCTCCAGGGCTGCTGAGCCTCCAGCTAGTGGGGCATTTCAGCCCCAGTTCTTCCTCCCCAAAACTCCAGTTCTTTCCGGCTGTGAAGGCCCACGTGCTGCCATGGGCTCAGGCTTAAAGCAGACCTCAGTGTAAGGGGATGCAACGGCGGCGTGGACCCTGGAGGAGGGGGTGTCTCGTGGGGGAGCACCCAGGAGACTGGCAGAAGCCCCTACCTTGAAGATGCTGCTCCCGTGCTCTTTGATTTTCTTCTCTATCTTCCGGGCGTAGGTGGTCTCACAGGTGAGCTGGGGGCCGCTCGTGGTCTCCTGCAGCCGCTCCCGTGGCTCCTGGGGCTGCTGCCACGTGCCCTGGGCCCTGTCCCCCTTCTTCTCCAGAACAGGGGGTGCCTTGGCAGGCTGGTGCCTCTTCAGGAGGGGGGTTGGGCTGTGTCCCCGCTTCTCCACAGGGAGATCCTGCAGGCCCAGGTGCCAGAGCATGGCCAGCAGCAGTCTGCGCAGGGCCACGAAGTCGATGGCCCTGACCTTGGTCGTCCCGATGGCGACATCCAGCAGCTGGGCCAGGCTGAGCTGGGCCATGGCTGCTGCCGTGCCCGAAACGACAGAGGGACCTGAGCGGGACCTGAGCTCCTGGGGGAGTGGGAGAAAGAGCTGCCCAGGGGGCCCTTTCTGCCTGGGGGAGACTGGGATGGGTGGGAGGGATGGGCAGTCAAAGCCTTCCTCCTCCTCCCCTCGTCCTCGTCCTCCTCCCTGTCCGCGTCCTCCTTGTCCTCGTGCTTCTCCTCCTCCTCCTCCTCCTCTGTTGCCTCCTAGCAGCAGAGTGGTCACAGCGGCGGTGGGACGGGTGACAAGGGACAATGCAGCGTCCCCCGTTGCTGGGCGACGCCCCGCCCCACTCCCGACCGGTCCTTGGGATGCGGTTATCCACAGGCATGGGAGAGGCCGAGGGTCCCGGCTGCCTTTTCCACCTCCATCCCTGAGGCGCAGCTGGCGCAGGCTGATCTGTGGCCGCAGCCAGCGCAGCCCGAGCCCGGGCAGAGGCAGCTCCCTCGCAGGGCTGTCCCGGTCACTCAGCCCGCTCCGGTGACACGTCCCGCAGGAGACCAGGCCCGGCTCCCAACCGCCGCCATTATTGTGGTTTTCTGAGGCAACAAAGGGTTGGCGCGGAGGGGAGTTGGGGGGGTCCGGGCCAGGGCATTGGGAGCGGGGGCTCCCCCAGGAACTCACTGGGATCATTGTCTGGGTTTTGTTATTGTCTTTAAGGGGAAGACATGCTGCTGGGGTGGGCACCGGCCCATGGGAGCCTGTAGCTGGCCTTTTCTTCCCCCACTTTATTTTTTTAATCTATCGCTATAATCTATGTGTATCATATATATATATAAATCCAGGGAGAAGGAAGCAGCATCCCAGAGGTACTGAAGGGGGTGTGTGGGTTCTCTAACAGCCCACTTCATGCCCGAGCAGCCCTGCAGCAGGGCAGGAGAGGGCAGAGGGGGAATAATGAAAAATAAATGGATGGAGGTGGCTGTCGAGAGCCCGGATCATGGCCACGGCGGCACGGAGCCACTGGTGCCCCCCCAGCTCTGGATTTCCCAGACAGGTGCTGCAGCGCCCAGAGCAACACGCGCCTCTCCTCTGGCTTCTGGAATTCAGCACGGCTTCTTGCACAGACCCCCCTGAACCCCCCCTCACCCCGTCCTCCCTCCTCTGCACCTCTGCAGGGCCGGGGCGAAGCAGAACTGGGGGCTGCGATTTGTCAATGTGTTCCCCCCAGCCCTGTGACCACCGTTCATCTCCCTTCTCCAGGGAATTAATTTTACTAATTAAAGAATAGTAATGCATTTAAATTTTAAATCACAATCATGATTTTATTAATTAAAAATCTATATATCACTTTTGGAACACCAGCTCTCCCTGCCCGTCTTTCTGGGTGCTGGATCCGTTCCCGGTGTCCCCGGTGCCTGGGAGAGGTGGCCGTTGCCTGAGTCCGGCTCCGTTGGCTCAGCACGGACTGGAAAGCTCAGCGCTGGGTCCGACGGGACCAGGCACACAGCCTGTGCCCAGGACCATCAAAGGCACTCCAGGGACACATCCTGGTTCCTTGGGAATGCAAGCAGGGACACGTAGAGCAACGGTGACATCTGAGACGTGGGCAGGCGCTCCCTCAGATGGAGGAGGACTTCTGATGCCAGTGCCACCACCCCAGGGATGCAGGCAGGGTCCCCTGGTACCCAGGCCATCATCTCAGGGATGCAGCCGGCACCTCCAGGGAGCCAAGGAGAAGAAGCAGGGGGTCAGCCAAGCCCCGCCCCCCCCCCCCCCCTCACATGCAGCCTAGCCTTCCTAGTGCTGAGAAGGTCCAGGGGAAAGGAGGCTTTGTGCAAAGGAGAAGCAGGGATGGGGAGGGAAACAGCCCCGGGAGCTGGGCACTGGTCTGTGCTGGGAGGCAGCATCCATCTCTGCTTGTGGCTCTGGAGCTGTGAGTGTTGACCCTGGGGATGTGATCTGGGAACTGTCGACTCATTGCATCTCAAGAGCTTTGTGAGGCTCGAACTTGCCAAGCCTGGCTGCTCCTGGTCTCAGGAAAGATGACCTCAGACCCAGCAGTTTTCTGACCACTAGAAAAAGCCTGGCCAACCTTTGGCCTTGCATGGCTCCCACCCTGGACCCCATGTCACGAGTCTGGCAGGTGCTGGGGAATATCAGCTTTCCTGCTCAGACTGATGTTTGCCTCCAAACAGCCTTGATCTTATACCCCCACCCTGCTGCCTCCTTCCCTGTCTGCCCGAGGATAGTGTTTGGTGCAGGACTCGCCATGTGCATGCGAGATCAGCTGCTCACACCTACTCACAGTCCCCATCCAAGTGCCATGGTGACAACATCAGCAGCAATATTTCATCCTTGTAAGCCAGTGGGTTGAATCATGGCTATTTGGAGCCCACGAGAGGGGCCGTGGGGGTCTGTGTGCCCCCAGCGAGGGGAAGGGAGGGCTGGGGCTGGGGTGGGGGTAGGGAGGGATGAGAGTGGAGGAGCTGTAGAGAGAGCTGGGTTTGGGGAGGGTATAGGGCTGGGAGGGATATGGGAGATCATACAGGGAAGGGTGGGGCTGGGAGAGGTATAGGGAGACATGGGGCTGGGAGGGGTGTAAGGAGGGATGGAGCTGGGAGGGATGTGGGGAGAGATGGGGTGGGGAGAGATGAGGGGAGATGAGGCTGGGAAGGATGTGGTTTGGATGGGACTGGGAAGGATGTGGTTTGGATGGGACTGGGAAGGATGGGATTGGGAGGGGTGTGGGGAGGGATGGAACTGGGAGGTATGGGACTGGGAGGGATGTGGTTTGGATGGGACTGGGAAGGATGAGACTGGGCAGGGAGTGGGAGTAGGGGGAATGGAGGGAGTACAGCTCTGTGAAAGACACGGCATGGCCATGCTGTAGGGAGTGTACAGAGAGGCAGGGATCTAGGAGGGCTTTGGGGAGCAGGGGTCGATGGGCAACAGCACTGGGGGACCATGTGGCAGGGCAGTGGCTCTGGGAGGGTTGCCAGAGGGACGAGTGGCCCAGGCAGAGCCCCCCGGCGCTCCCTGCCCAGCCCCTGCAGCGAGGCTTTGCAGATGGGGACATCCTATGGCTTTGCCGGGGGCGGGGGACCCGATGGCTCTGTGCTGACGTGTCCCCCAGCCACGGGCAGTGCTGGCAGTGGGGTCGGCAGAGGCTCGGCTTGTCTGGCGCGTGCCGTGTCCTCGCAGCCTGCTGGGATGTTGCAAGAGCCGGGAAAGCAAAGTCACCGCCGCTCTGCGAGCTGCCCCCGCATACGCATAACGTACACATACAGATAACAGGGCACTTCTTCAAGCATGAAGGCAGCAGACCCTCTGTTGTACGCAACAACGCCGATCACTTCATTTATCCTCCCTTTATGCCTCACCCGAAGTCCCCCTTTGAGCTGGCTGTGTCCATCCACATGGAGCCTTTTTTTGATAAATGTAGCTATTTTTCTTGACTAATGTGAGTGCCACCTTTGGTGCCTGGGCAGTATTTGCTGAATCGCTCCTTTAACAGACTTTGCCAGCGATGCCTAAAAGTACTGTTTTGCAGCTCAGCTTGGCTGCCAAAAGCACAGCCACCCTGAAACGTTGATTGTCTTGGTTATTGCCAGGCTGCTCGTGGGGTGCAGGGGTGACCTCTTAGGCACCCTGGATCTGCTTGTGCCCATTTTCCTGGGGGTCCTTAACGATGGACATGGAGGGCCAAGGAGATGTGGGAAACTGCTGTGACACCAGCCACAGCCCCGATGCCGGCTCGGGAGCGTCTCTGTGCTGGACCCATCATCCTCCCAGGATGCAGAAGGGGACACCCGGGCACCACCTGCCCTGTCCCTCATGGGACACCGTGGGTTGGGGGTTGTCAGGACCCTTGTGTGTTTTCCAGCTGACCCCATCTGGAAGGGAGGACTGGGGTTATCCATCCTATATTTTGACTACGGGGACTGCAGAGCCCACAGGATGGTGGGACGGGGACAGTAGCCCTCCTGCCTTGTGCCAGCATGTCTGGGCAGATGCATTTTTTCCCAAGCATCCTCCTATCAATAACCCACTTGGGTTTCTGGTTGGTGATCCACCAGCTGACCCTGGCTGGTGGAGCAGCTCTGCCTGCAAACTCTCTGCTCACAGCACCATGCTGACTGCATGGTCATAAGACCCTGGAAAAATCACGAAATGAACCAAAATCCAGTATTTAGTGCTCCTTTTATGGAGCCTTTCCTTTCCGGGCCGCTCCAGCGTGTGTGGTGTTGCAGGGCTAGAAGCTGACCTCTACTTGTTCCCATTAAAGGCAGCAACCCCTCTGCAATCTCGGCCCTCCGGGAGACAGGGCTTGGAGGAAAAAGCCAAACTGCAACACAACCTGGCAGCCAAAACCACAGGGAACATCCCGTTTTGGTAAAAGCCCCCCAATCCCTAACCCCGGCAGCCTTTTCTCCTGACGTTGCAGGGATTCTGTGCATTGTCCCCCAGAATAAGGCTCGAGGGAGCTGCCTGGTAAAAAGGCAGCCAGAGGGGATGGCGTAAAAGAGTCCGGCAATACCCGCTGCTGCAGGGGACGCGGGTGGTAAAACATCCCCGGAGTGGCATGGCTCATGGCACAGCAGGGACGGGTCACAGTGACCGCGGAGGGTCTACAGCAGGTTTGTGTGCTTCCCCCGAGGGGCTGGTGTGGGCACCTGGGAAGGGGGGACAAGGCATTTTGCCCCCACATCCAGGGGTTTTGTGCAGCCCTGGTCTTGCTCATCATCTGAGGCGCTTGCCTTGGGCTGCCCCCGGACTCACTGAGCTGACGCTGTGTTGGTGGAGGGGGGAAAGAAGCTGAAGGAGCCCCTGGAGAGTGCAGTTGCCCTCCCAGGTATGGGAAAACCCCATGCACCGTGGGGCTGTGTGGCTCGGCCTGGACTGGACGAGACAAATCCCCAAGTTTTGCTGTCAGAATAAGGCTCCAAGGGCTCACACCAGGCTCGGGGTCATTCCTGGGAGGGTTTGTTGGAGGCAGAGGCAGGTGGGTGCTGTGATGCCCAGGTACTGTGCAGGTGCCTTCGCAAAACCGCAGCATCTGGTGGGAAAACAGGCATTGGAGAGGGGTTTGGGGATGTACCCCGTTGTTCCTTGGTGTTTGATAAGCATTCGTCATGTCAAATGACTGGATGTAAATTTCTGATCATCAGGAGGATAAGCAGATCCCATCCATCCTGGTGGGGAAGAGGCAGCATCCCAGCTGGTGGGGACCACCAGCTCCAGACCTTGGCACCCCTGGAGAGGCAGGCCCAGGGCTTTTTTTTACGGTGCACCCGGGTCTTTTTTTTTTTTTTTTTTTTTTAGGGTGGCCACAGCAGATCCGAGAGTACCAGCTGCTGGGCACGGCAAAAAGCGCTGAGGAGAAAGCTGTCGGAAGAGCTTCTGCTAGGTGTTTTGGGCTGTCTTGGCTAAATCAGCAGCTTGATGGTGGGTCTCCATCCTGCCAGGTGCCTGACAGGCAGGATGGAGACATGCAGAAGGAAAAGACACTTATTTTCCCACTCTGAATTCAAGTAAAGCAAGTATGGGAAAAGATGGACCCCCTTAAAGGGCTTGGGTGCCTCCAAACTCACCCATCTTTTCCATCTATGTGAGTTTATTTTGACAGCACGGGAAGGGATACAGCTAAGACAGGGGCCAGGACCCTTGGACCCTCCACCCCTTGGATTTACTTTTTCCCCTCTTCCCTTCACCTGGTTCCCACCAGTGCCAACTATTCACCATGTTTGAGCCGGGGCTGGGAAGTGGTGGGAGGAGAACAGGCTGAGCAGAAACTTCTAGAAAGCCTCAGATTTGCAGGTTGAGCCATCACTAAGGAAAAACCTGGGGGAGTTCGGGAGGACTGGCCGTGTCGTGGGAGGGATGGGGCAGGTGTCCCCAGGTGAGGGACACTTCACCCAGCCCATCCTTTCCAGCAGCCACCAGCCATGTGGATGGGTTGTGGCTGCATGGCAAAGCTCCGCGCGTGCATCTTGCCGTCAGGAATAAATCCATGATTTTTCTCACCGGGATCCTCGCCCTCGTTGAGAGAAGGGATGGAGGACACGTCTCTGCTTATTGGAAATGTCCCTGCTTCATCTCTTATGATTTGGAGAAGTGCAGCATGGATTTGTTATGGAAATATCGAGACCTATAGTGAGTATTTGCCTGGCACCAGGCTCACATATAGTTCGATCTTCTGGCTTTAAATGTGCTTTGAAAATAAGCACTTTCACGTAACTATATCTAATATTATTTTCCCTCCTCCCCACCTGGTCGGTGACAGTGGGAAGTTGGGGTGATGCTGTGGAAGACAAGGGCTGTCTGCAGCATCCTCTTGTCCTTGCAAAAGGCTGCAGAGCTCTGCCCAAAAGCCATCGCAGTTTTAGTGAAGGGACCCCCGGCCACCCCCGCCTGTAGGGAGGGCTGTGTCCTCTTCTGGGTCAGAAATGTCCCTTGTTCCCTGGAAGCCACCAACCTCAGAGCAGAGAAGGTCTCAGCTGTGGTCCGTGGAGAGAAGCTGAGCCTGATGCTGCCTTCTTGCTTGGATAAAAGGATCCTGGAGACCTTGACCCTGCACTGGGTTTGAGGGGGCTGAAACACTGGCCGTGAGCTGCATTGCTTAAAGCCAGAGAAAAACATACAGGCAGCGTATAGGGACTTGCTTTGCTCCTGAAACTGGTTTCTCCTCCCTCAAGCACCAGCAGACTCAATCCTGTCCTTCAGGAAAGATGCTGCTGCATGTGGAAGTGGGGCAAAGGCAGCGAGAAAAGCCATGCCCAGGAAAGAACGAAAGTGCTCACAGAGCCAGGGCTGTGATATGCCAAAATCCCTTTGATTTTGGCGTGGTCAAAGCGGCAAAGGGAGGCAGACTCGTTTTTCCAGTGCCTATGTATAGAGCCGTGAGCTCATAGTTTCCGACGGCGGGGAGCATTCAAAGTATGGGAAACAGGAATTTCCACCCCGCCTTGGTGCTGGCAGAGAGCAAACTGAAGCTGGGGAGATGCTCGGCTGCCCCAAATCTGCTCTCGCTGGCCCAGATCACTCATTCAGCAATGGAGATCTCGGTGGGTGCAACCCTGGCACCTCCAGCAGCTTCAAGGAGGGGCCAGGGAGGGGGATGGGGATGCCTACCCCAGGGGTGACTGTGCAACCTCAGCCCCGGCACGATCTGTCTGGAGAGGTTTCAGCCTCAATTTCTGGACCATCCCAAGAAAACTGGGATAACGAGTGGAGTGGCTTGGTCCCTGATCTTAAGCGGGGCGTGTGGAAGGTGTTGACATGCTACGAGTCTCCTTCCAGCGAGGGACAGGCCTTCACGGCTTGAGACATCCCCCCCGGGGCATGTCTCCCACCATGGGTGCTCTCTTTTGGCAGCTGCCCCAGTGCACGGGACGGCTCGGCGGGGCTGCACCTCCCCTGCTCCTTCCAGAAACCAGCCCCATGTTGTAACTGCTGCAACCGCTGCACCCACGAGCGACTGATACTGCTGCCCACGCCTGCAGCCCTGCCGCGACTGCCAGCCGCACGAAACCACCCCTCCTGCCCATAGAGGACCTCCAGGGCCCATCTCACTGGGGTTTGGGTGCCAGAGGTGCATCTCCTCTTCTGCCTGCCCCACAGATCCTGCAGAGCCCTGGGCATCTTCTTGGGGCTGGAGGACCGCAGGGCTGGGAATGCTTGTGCGGAGCATCTCTCTGCCCCAAGGCAAGACTCCCCGCTATGTCAGGGTTCTCCGGAAGGCTTTCCATGATGGAGACTCCAGGCCCTCCAGGCCATTGGGGCCCCTTGATGGTTCAAATCCAGGTCCCGTGGCTGCACTGCCACAGCCAGAGCTGGGGAAGGCGTGCAGGCGGGGCGCCTTGGGGTCACTGTGCCTGCTCTGGGAATCTCATCCTCACATCCCTGTGGAGCCGCTCAGCAAGCCTGAGTGTGGGCTGGCAGCCCCGTGGCCACTGGCCGGGCTGAGGGGTGGCAGAGGTGGCTGGAAAGAGTCGAGACTGTGGGAGGAGTGACCCACCCCGTGGCAGTTTTTTCAAGGCTTTGCAGGGGAGACACCTCTCGGGTTCTCGCCTGGGGGTCAAGCGAGGGATGGGCAGCACCCTGGGACACATGTAAGGCCACAGGGAACCTTCTCCACGTGTGTTTCCAGCAGGCACCTGGCCAAACAGTGACTCATGAGCCACCTGCGGCTGCTGAGATGGCCAAGCTCGGGGCTTCTGCCTGCCCTCAGCCCACAGGGCTCCTGCCGCTGCCTGGACTGCAGTTCCCAAGGATGCTGGAAACCCCCTCCAGGGCAGGTTCAAGGCAGCAGTGGCCCTCGAGCCTGCTGGAGTGTGTTTGCTGGGCTGTGTGCTGCCACACCGGTGCTTGGGTGAGCGTCTGATGGTGTAGGGCGGGGAGCGCAGGGCTGGAGTGAGGAGTGTTTGGGGGATGAGGAGGGGAGGGGGCGTAGGGATGAAGATGTGGCCAGGGCGAGGAACAGGGAGCTGTGGCGGCTGGAGGCAAGAATTGTTTGGCAGGAGCCCAGCCCTGGTGCAGGGTGCTGCCGGTCACCCTGCTCTGCAGCAACAGAGGGATTTTGGGCTCCCGACATCCCCTTTAGCGACTGTTTCATTGGGGTTTGAGCTCAGGGATGAGCCCGACTACAGGTGCCCATCACATGAGGGAAAGCAGGCAGGACCGTGCTGCCTGTCCCTGCCCTCCGACGCCTGACACTGGCTCCTCGCCCCCTCCCTGGCCAACCAGGCAAATATCAGGCCTTTAAAACGGGGAACGAGTTCCTCCGCATTCAATCCCCGGGAGCTGGCCCTGTCCCTGCTCCAGCTTCTGCGCAACGCGCCCGCATGACACGCGCAGCCAACACCTCCGTGTTAGATAGGTGTCCCAGTCCTCTCCCCAGCTGGTGCTCGGTGCTGGGGCACGGCCAGCCCCGCTTCTGGGGACAGCAGTGGAGTGCATGGAGGGGCTCCTGCCCTGGTGCCCTGCAGCAGGTAAGGGGGCTTTGGGGGCACAGAGGAGCTGGTGCACAGGGTCAGGGTCTCCTTCTGCAGCACTTTGGGGGACCAGGTCCCTGATCCCTCTTAAAGCAGAGCAGGAGCCTGCATCTTTCTTCTCTTTGATTGGGAGGGGATGGTTTGTTGTGTTCTTGTGACCGTCCTGGCGCAGGGGATGGCTCCCAAGGAAGAGGAGGTCAGCCAAGGAGGGGATGGCAAAACCTCCAGAGACAGCTGTGAGGATGCCCATGGGCACAGTCATGCGTGAGAAAAGGGGTGCAGGTTGGGTCGGGTCTGACAATGCTGCAAGGTCTGGAAAAACCTGCAGGTTTTATGAAGCTCCAGTTTTAAGAGAAAGGAGCTGAGCTGAGCATCCCTCCCCGCCTCTCCCCTCTCTCCTCTCCCCTTTCCCCTCTCCTCTCTTCCTCCGCCCTTCACCCATCTCCCGCTCCCTTCTCCCTTTTCCCCTCTCCTCTCTCCCTTCTTCCCGCTCCCCTCTCCCTTCCTTGAGCCGCCGCATGAATGCTCCCTGCCCTGGGAGACGCACGGCAGAGCTTCAGACCCAGCCCAGACGCGGGTCTGGGGATCCCAGCGGCCCTGCGCTCCCCCTGGCGCCCCAGGCTGGGGCAGGGGCCAGGCGGGATGGCTGGGCTCTGCCCTCCCCGCTCTGACTAAGAGGAGACGCCGGGCTCCGGGGCTTGCTGACCACACCATGCTCCGGCGTGAGGAGCACAGCCTGGAGATGGCTGTGGCCTGGCCACCAGCCTGGGACATCCTCCAGCAGCCTGGAAGGAGCCTGGCGTGGGTGCTCGCTGCCTGCCCCGGGTCCAGCATGCCCCCTCTCCATCCCCGGGGGGTCCTGTGCTCCCACCTGTCCCACTGCCCTGGCCTCCCCCTGCTCCCGCTGGCCCCTCTGTGTCCCCTGGGATGGGAGCATCTCCCTTTCCATGGCAGGTTTCTTTGTGGGATGGGAGTTCCCACCTCCCGTGCACCTGGAGCTGGCAGCAGTGCACGGAGGCACTCGTGACACAAGCTGAACCTGCTTTATCTGTGTCACGTGCTGAGCAGGGGGCTCATCCAGGGGCTCGTGCGTGTGATTTTGCAGCCGGGGATTGTTGCCCCCGCTGGCTCTGGAGTTGGGGTCCTCCCGTCATCTCTCTCTTGCCCCAAGGGCCACACTGAGAGGCGTAATGCTCCTGAAAATGCCCTGTCTTGTTGAGAGGATGCCTAGTAGCTGTCAACTGCATCTGTTAGGGGCAAGAGGGCAAAAGCAAGAGAGCAGGGAGGAGGAGGAGAGATGAAGAGATGGATCATGCTTATCATTTCAACCTTATTAACCCATCGTGCCTCTTCCTCGCAGCTGGGGAGCGCCTGTGGCCGACAGAGCAGGGATGTCTGAGGCCTCGTCCAGCAAGGAGGGACCCCCGGCCGAGTGCCCCGTGTGCTACGAGAAGTTCCACCCGCTGGAGGCCATGCACCGCCAGCTCAGCTGCGGGCACACCTTCTGCCACGACTGCCTGGTGAAGTGCTTGCTCTCCGCCAAGCTTGACGGCCAGGTCCAGAGCAGCATCATCTGCCCATCTGCCGCTACGTGACTTTCCTCAGCAAGAAGGCAGCTCTATGGCCGCCCAAGGCAGGCACCAACCTCCGGGCCCTGGAGATGCCTCTGTCACCTTCCTCCCTGTCCCATCTGACCAAATTGGAGGCCAGCAACACCTTGGTGGTGCCCAGCCATTTTGTGATGCTGGTGCAGAGCTTCGACCGGTGCTGCAGCACGGGGAACAGCCCCATGGACTCGCAGGGGGTCCCAGGAGAGCTGGCGCGGGAAGCCCACATCTTTGTCATCAGTGACCATGGGATGCCACTGGTGGATGTGGACTGCAGCTCCCTGGGGAGGAGAAGCAGAATGGAAACACGAAGCTCGGTGTCATCCAGCTCGGCCCTGGGGGTGAAATGCTGCCAGTCGCCCATCGCCCTCGCCGTCCTGCTCATCTTGACGGTGGCCATGCTGGCGGCTGTGCTCCCTTGGCTGCTGCTGGTGAAGAGGGACTCGTAGCAGGGATGGGATCAGCTCAGATGCTGGAGGTGTCACTGATGCTGGGACAGAGCTAGGGCCGGGACCTCTCTCAAAAGATCCCATGAGAAAGTCCAGAAGCAGCTCCGGGTGAAGCTCTCTCTCATCTGGCCAGGGACTGAATGGACATTCAGACCTTTCCGCAGATCTCCGGGTGCTCACAGTGTCGTCGCTGGCATTTTCTGCCTCTTTTGGTTAAAATGTGGCTGGTCAAACCCTGCTAGTGGGTTCCCCTAGTGTCTTAGCAGAGAGCATGGTTTCTCCTCCCGCACCCCGTTGAGGAGAAGTAACTGGACTCCAGACGATCCAGTGTGAATCAACAGAAGCCGTTTATTAAGCACCGATCATCATCTTTTATACCCTGTGTTGTAGCCGTACACGCGACTCGCTTATTTCTGATCAGCCAGTTACACTGTCCACGCGCTGTGCATGCAGTTCGTTCACACATCAGGTTGGTTACAAGAATTCGCATAGTAAATTGCTTAGTCATTAGCACAACATGTTTTCTGCCTTCTCAGTTCCCGTTTTTCCCATGTACTAATGCCATCTTCTACTGCCTGTTTTGCTCTTAATCTAATCTCTCACAGTAGGGAGGCTGGCTCACATGGCCATTTTCTCTCAGATACATTCCTACACATCCATACTTGGTCTTGGGTACAACTAAGAGCCAAAGAAACTTTGTTTTGGGTTGTACCAAGTGCATTTGTGATCAGCTGATGGTCCTTTTCACCTGTTTCTTCCCACTGAGGCAATATATTCAATAAAAGCCATTGGTGATTTCCCAATGCTGATCGAGAGGACTGTAGAGGATGTTTTAATTTGGCTAGATCACTAGTAGTTGTGACTAGTTTCTTTGCAAGTATCTATACTATTTAAGACTCCCAGTCCTGTTCCTAAGATACCAGTCACATCTCTCTTCAGTCGTTGTGAGGTGGCAACAGTTCGTCTGTCCACGTACAGTTCATCTAAGGTTCCTGTAAGACACAAAAGAAAAGGGAATCTGCTCGGTCTCCTTTGAGCGACGGGGTCCAAAAGGGGGCGAGATCCACCGGGTGCTGATCCGGTGTATCTTCCCTGAACAGTCTTTGGCTTCCCATGCATGGGGATTTTGGGGAGTAGCTAGCACCATTGGTACTGTGCCAATTTGAGGCATTTTCACTAACACAGGTTGCCCAGGGTGAAATTGTCCTAGGTATTTTCCTGGTTCATTGGGAACTTTTGGAGTGATGATATTGGCAGATACACAGAAAGCTTTCATTCTAGGACAGCCATCTCCACTCCGTTATTGAATTGATAGGTGGCATCATCCCATCACAAATGCCAACCAGGTTCATGAGTTTTTGCAAAACGCATAACCAATCCATTGGTGCGTTCAACAATGCCATCAGCCTGAGGATAATAGGGAGTATGAAATACCCATCGAATGCCTTCTTCTTTGGCCCAATCTTGTACCACCGTAGCGGTAAAGTGTGAACCGTTATCACTTTGGATTGCCTCAGGAAGGGGAAGGGTGCTGTACCACCCTTGTAGGCCTTTCACTGTGTTGTCCCCGGTAGCTGATTTGAAGCTGGTGGCCATAGTGAGGCCAGAGATAATCTCCACTCCTACTAGGATGTCTCTTTTCTCACCTGATGATCTCAAGGGCCCAATACAATCAATTTGCCAGGAATGCCACAATGGTTTCTTGTCCCGAATGGGTAAGGGAGGCGCCTTACTCGGATGATCTTTATTGAGCCGTAGGCGACATTGTGAACAGGCAGTTACTACTTGTTCGCACAGTTCAGCTGATACAGGCCACCCCCGGGCTAGTCCTTCCTGATACACATCAGCACGGCCTGCGTGGCCACGCTTAACACGTAACCATTCGACTAAGCGTTCCCTTTCCCACCATCATCTACAATGTCAATTTGCTGCAGCCGCGTGAGGCTATCTACCTGTTGGTTGAACTGAGCAGTGATCGAGTTCGAACGATCATGACCTTTTACCCAACCAATGTGCAATGCTCTCTGCCCTCCTCTTTCTAACAGTTGCTTCCAACTATCTGTCTCCCAAATTGGGACTCTGTTCACCTGCCAATCGTTGGCTGCCCAGAGTTCGATCCATTCAGTGGCTCCTTTAAAAACAGCATATGAGTCAGTGTAAATGTGAGTAGCCCCATGTCGTGCAGCTAGTAGGACAGCTCTGAGTTCCCCTACTTGTGCGCTACCTTCTCCTGTTTCAATTGCTCTTTCCCCCGTTGCTACTTCCAGTGCTACGGCTTTGTATTTCCACTTATTGTTCTCACGGTGAGACGACGCATCAGTAAACCACGCTCCTGTAAGATCACTGCCTTCTTTCAGAGGAGGTGCTTCTTGGATTGGAGATGGTCTGTTTGGTGGGGATTGGAACAATAGGGCACCATCTGTATCCTTCTGGAGCTTGGATACTTTAACACTGCCTTCAGAGACTGGCATGATTTCATTAATGCCTTCTAAATAAGCATACCACTTTCGAACTGTGGGTTTCTGGGCAATGCCGGCTGGTGGTGCTGTCCCTTGACGGACCACATCTAGGAGACGAAAAGGGTCCCGAACAACCACGCTTTGTTCTCTCCTTATCTGCTCTGCTCGTTGCAATGCTCGCACCAGGGACAGTAAACCCTTCTCAAGGTCTGAATATCTGCTCTCAGTATCATTGAAGGAGTGAGAGCTAAATTCTAATGGTCTCTCCGGTCCTGCTGGTCCCTTCTGCCACAAGTTACAATGAGAACCATGTTCACTGAAGTCCCATTCCACATGGACAGGGTCAGTTGGAGGGATGGCGCCAAGTTGTTGGAATAACCTTAGCTCCTTTATTAGCAATTCCAGTGCATTAGTATGTTGTTCAGTCCACTCCCAGGATCTACCCTTTTTCAGCAAACAATAAAGGGGGCGAGCAATGATGGAAAAGCCAGGGATGTGTTTACGGCAATAACTTAAAGTTCCCAGAACTTGCTGTAACTCCTTCGTGCTGGAAGGATTCTGTCCATGCTCTATTTTTTTCAGGGTATCCTGAGGGACAGAAGCAGCTCCCTTAATCCACCAGACCCCCAGGAATTTAACTTCCTCTGCACGTCCCTGACACTTTGCGTCTGGAATTTCCAATCCTAAATCCGATAATGTTTTTTGGATGTTTTGCATCATGTCTTGTACACTTTCTTGGCTCTCTCCCCCTATTAGGATGTCATCAATATATTGGTATACCGTACATCCCTGTGAAACAGGAATCGCTGATGGCACTTTAGCTAAAGCATTAGGAGCAATGGTGGGGGAATGCTTGTATCCTTGTGGAAGTCGGTTAAAATATATTGGGCTCCTTTCCACGGGAATGCAAACCGCGCTTTGTCCTGCTCAAGGAGGGGAATCATAAAAAACCTGCCTTTTACATCTAAGGCAGCCATCCAAGGACGGGCAGCTCCTTTTATCATTGTCACAATTTCCGCGATATTCGGAACCGCAGCGGTCAGGGGTGCAGTGTTGGCGTTTAACTTTCGGTAATCTACTGTGAAACGCCATTGCCCGGTTGGTTTCTTTACTGGCCACACCGGTGAATTATAAGGCGAGTGAGTGCTCTTAATGATGTTTCTTTTTTCTAAATCTGATGCCACCCCGTCTGCTCCTGCAAGTGCCGCTGCAGGCAGTGGGTACTGTCGGATGTTGGTAGTTTCAGAGGGAGGCAAAGGTGTAGAAGTTTCTAACAGGCCCAATTTAACTGTGTCTAATCCTTTTTTGCGTCCTGCAAAACTCCACACGGTTCCATTCCACCCCTCGTGTAGTTTCGCAAACAACCTAGTACAGGGAATCACAGATGTTGCATTCTTCGCGTGCCAGCTGCGGCTGTATTCTACCTCAGAAGCCTCTGGATTTTAGGACTTTCCTTCATGTGTGAACAATGCTGTGTTTTTGTATTCTTGGCCAATTTAGTAATTATTCCACTTCCCTAAAACCAAATCATATGACTAAGCCGCTCAACAGTTGCCCAAAAGCTGCACCTGGTTGCCCAGGGGCTGCAAAACCTGCCCATGGAGGGCAGTAGGTTGTCCAGGGCAGGATCTAGGATGCCATGTGAGGGTATTTTCTTGCCCAGGGCTGGCCCCGGCTTGCCCATCCACAGCAATGCGTTGCCCAACAGCTGCATCGGGTTGCCATAGCGGCTGCAGGGAGCTGCCCGCGTAGAACCCGGTTACTGAGCACCCTGCGCCAGCGGCAACGCTGCCCTGGTTCTGTGACACAGAGGGCACTGGGGATGCTGCAGTGTCTGGCAGTGCTGCCACCCAACCTGACAGCACAGCACTGAGTAGCAGCCCCCCCCGCACACCCCCAAGCCTCTGCAGGGTGCGTATGTCCCTGAACTGGGAGGGAAAAAAACAGGTCATTCTCCTAATCCCCCTCCATATCTCTTCTGTCCTCTAAATGTACCCAGATGAGGTGGTCGGGGGCTCCTGTCGTTGTGTCCGTGTTCAGGGGTGGCACAAAGTGTCGCCCTGGGATGGCTTATCCCAAGGGGGATGCAGGGGCATTTATTTCAGCTGGAAATGCAGGGAAAAGTAGCCCTGGGCCGTTCCCAAGGGGTTTTCCCTCCCTTTCCCTAAACGTGTGTCTGTCAGTGTCTGAAAGGGCAGAGTTTATTTGTGGGGGTGGGAGCCAGGGAAGCTGCCTCCCACCCTCCCAAGGCTGTTTCTCAGGTATAAAGCGGCACGGAGCTAGGGAAAGCGCCGTCATTTATCCCTAGCCGGGAGAAAAGGGCTGAAGGGAGCGGTTTGTGGGAAGCGGCACACACGGTGGTTTTTGTTGGACCTGAGCGCAGACATTTCGTCCTCGGTTCTGCCAAACTGGCTCGGAGGGTCGTGTTTGCGAAAGCTTTTTTTTTTGCTAAATTTGAGGGTGTGAGTTTCCCGCTGCCTGTCCCACAGCCACTCCCATCAGGGATCTTGCTGTAGCACACCCGTGTCCTCGTCTTCCCCTGGGGCTCCGAGCCAGGCTGGGAGCAGTGGGGACGGGACAGTGTTAGGGGAAGGACACGTCAGGCTGGCTACAACAGCCGTATTCAGGGACTTATTCCTGCCCGTGGGTGACACTTGTAACCTCACAAGAGCTTCGTACCGAGCACCACGTACCCCTCCGGAGTGTTTGTCCTCAGATGAGGTGTGTTTGGTGGCCCCCTGCGTTATATGGCTGATAACCATCGATTGACAGCCTCAAGCTGGAGAGGACAATATGCAATTCTTGGTAGCAAAATCTTCATGTGTGGCCATTCCTCCCAGGGCTACTGCAAGGCTGGTGTTTCCCAAGCGCTCTGAAAAGACTGTGGGCCATCTCCTTCCCACGCACACTGATCTTACAGCAGGTGAGCCATCGACACCTTTCCTCCTTTGCAAGGCAAGAGGCGGCCCTTCTTTTGAGGCTGAAATAGGGTTGTGGGGGGGTCAAATTTGGATATAGTCCTGCAAAGCTCAGCTCACCTGCAGGCTCCTCACTCCAGCATTTAAGGCAAGGGAAGATAGAGGGGGTGAGGATGGAGTCCCTCACCCACCCACAAATGGCGCTGGGCCGGTAGCAGATGTGTGTCCAAAAGGGACGCAGCTCTCGGGGCTGGGAATGGAACTTTTACAGAGAAAATGACCTCTGGAGTATCAGAAGATCAGCAGATACGCCAGCCAAAAGAAACAAAGGAACAGCAGAGAAGGAGCAACTCCAGTTTGACTGGATTGACAGATTTAAGGAAAAGGAAGGCACGGTATCTGTCATTCTCCTTACGGCCGTGATTTGTTTTTCTCCGCATTCCAAGACCTGATGCTAGACACTAACAACAAAGTCAAACCCTTTTATATACAAATGTTTGGGATGCTGTCAGAAGGGATTTGTTTTCAAGGGGTTTAGGCCTGTTCAGGCGCTGTGAGGGCGCTCTGTGCGTCGCTGTTTGTGTTTGAAGTTGCGGGTGTTGCTGTAAGAAGTAAGGCAAGTGCAGGAGGTTGCTGAGGTTGTCCTCTCTCTCCTCCTCTGTGCAGGACACGGACGGGACACACGAATAGCAGCGGTGGAGCATGGAGTCTGTCGGCTCTCCCTTACCAGCAAAGTTCGCCCATCCCAGAGCCATACCCACCAGGTTTCTCCCTGCCATCCACACCATGGCGTCAAGCTATAAGAACCGATTTCCTTACCGCCCCTTGCCTCAGAGCTACAGCCTCCCCTGGATGCCCAGCACCTACTACAAAACGGCTGCCAGCAAACCAACTTTGGCTGCCTTTTCCAAGAGTTCCCAGGGGATAACCGCCGGCGAGAAGCTTCCTTCTGTTTCCACCAGAACCACCGTCTTCACCCAGTACACCCCTGAAGACTGGTACAAGTCCAACGTGACCAATTACAGGGAGTCGGAGACCTCCCAGAAGAACGCGGAGCGCCTGAGAGCCGATACCTCCCGCATCATTGACCACAAATACCAGCAGACCAAGAAAACGCAAGTAGAAAGCACCAAAAACCTGGGAGTGCGCGCCAATGACATCGCGTTTTGGAAATCGGAGCTCTGCCACGAGCTAGATGAGGTGATCAGGGAGACCAACGCGCTCACAGAGGTGAAGACCAGGCTGGAGAGAGCCTTGGCCGAGGCGGAGGCCCCTCTCCGGGTAAGCACCTGTCCCGGCGCGCTGCAAGCTGTAGCCTACTACTGAAACATCTGCACCCCTTCAAACGTCTCATTAAGTTTCACTGCAGCTCCAGAACGTCTAGAAAGCTTTTATTGAGGCCATTAGTTAAGTTAGTAGTAACCAAACCCCCCTTGCCATCTGCTGGATCCCCTATCAGCACAGGCTGAGCACGTCAGAGCAGCGTTTGCTTAACTCAATATTTTTAGAAGCCGTACATCCAGAATCCCAGTTTGGGAGACAAAAGCCCATGTCTTACCACGAGGCTCTGGCGAGGTGGGCGTCAAAGCTGACACAGGTCCCCCGTTTCAGCTGTGGCTGCACCAGGGACACGTCTGCTCCCTCATGATGGTTTAATGCTGATGTTGCAGCTCGGCTGCTCCTTGTCAGCAAAACCAGCTGCCCCGGGCCACTTTTTTCCCCTCTTGTCATCTCCGTGCCCACCTAGAGTTTCATTTCTTGCATTATTGGAGATGGGGACGGTCCCCATAGAGAGCCCTGCCCCTGCAGCCAGCGGTGATGGCGTGTCCCCAACAGGTCGCTCAGGAGTGCTTACTTCACCGGGAGAAGAGGATGGGCATCGACCTGGTCCATGACAACGTGGAGGAACAGCTCTTAACAGTAAGTTGGGTAACTCAGATCATGTGTTGAAGCTATTTTTACCGTATTTCAAAGTTATGGGATTTGGAGCACTGACCACCTGCCTCCAGCAGCCGGAGCTTCACAACGGCAATGGGTTTGTGCTGAAGTCAAGTGAGCTGAGAGCAACACACTTCCTCCAGTGGAGCTGAATGTGTCTCAGAAATTCAGCCTGGGCATTTACACCGAAGTCAAGTCCATCTCCTCTTGTCCCGTACGGATGGGATTCCTCCTGGGGAGGAAACCATTTTGGGAGCAAAAAGGGCAGGTGCTGATCTGGGGATGGAGGTGTGTAGTGGTCCAGGGAACCACTCTGCCTGTCCACACCAGGATGTGTCCCTGTCCGTGCAGTGGGACTAACCACCGCTTGACACTGAGGTCAAGGTGAGAAAATCCTTATTGACCCACCCTGAAAGGGAACGCAAAGGCCGTGGCTGCAGCCACAGCACCCTTCTGTCCCCTCCAGGGCGCTGGGCGCAGGCTCAGCTGCGAGTTTTCCTGCCTGTTTGCTTTGGGCAGGAAGACAAGCAGGCAAGTTCTTGCTGTGTGCAGGGTTGGAGAGGTCCAAGGGGAGGAGTGTGACCAGGACGAGTGAGGATGGACACTGATGGGGTCCTCTTTTGCCTTTGCCCAGGAAGTCGATGTCATCAGGTCGTGCCAGGAGAAGATGCAGCAGTTCCTGGAGAAGGTCAAAGCCCAGATCACGTAAGGAGGAGTTCCTTCTCTCATGTCGTAGGGCTGATGTGCATTTGTGGTCACAGCAGAGCCCCAGCAGAACCCCAGCAGATGTGAACCCCCAGAAGAAGCCTGTCTCTCCCCACACCCCGCAGGCGTAAAGCCCATGGAGGCTCCATGGCATGCGGGCGGTGATGCTCGTGGGAGGACAGAGCTGCGGGGGGGGCCGGGAGCTGCTGTGGGGAGTGGAACGGGGAGGAAGCCATTCCACCCGTACGTCCCCACCGATGGCTGCTGTTTGCATGTTGAAGGTCCAACCGGGTGGCCCAGCAGAATCTGGAGAAGGATCTGGCCAACAAGCAGGTGGCCCACCGGATCGACGACAGGTGCCACCACCTGATGAACACCTCCCAGGGCATCAGTTACTACCGAGGGGTGGAGCAGGTCGATGCCACGTGAGTGCACGCTGTCGGTCCCCAGCAGCAAGCTGTCCCCGGGATACGCGGTGCCTCTTCCTGGCAGGGAGCTGCTTGTCCCCAACCCAGATCCATCCGGCCTGGAGACACCTCCCTCAGAGCGGTCATTTCTCTCCGCTCCCCGGAAAGGGAGCACAACCCTCTGCTGACAGTTGGATGCCAAACATCCAGAGGGTGAAAGCCAGTCCCACCTCATTAAACATTCTACCAGGGGTTGAGAGATCAGCCTGCCAAGTAATTCAGCGGAGCACCTCTGCTGAAACAACTCACTAAGTTTATGCATATTTTCAAAGATGTGTCTTAGTTGTTGCCAGGCGATGTTTATACTTTTCAAGGACTCTTTTCAGCTTCCCATAGAAGTGAGGAGGAGCATAGGCAGAACAAGGGAAATGCCAACGGAATATTCCGTACCATAGATGCCATGCTCAGGATATAAATGGGGGTTGGTGCGGGGTGGGAATATGCGGTCGGGGCTCGGGAAGGTGCCAGTTCACTGGGTGGTGAGAGTGACTTGTGTCATTATTATTATTATTATTATTATTATTATTATTATTGTTCGTTTCTGTTACTGTTCTATTAAACTGTCCTTATCTCCACCCATGAGTTTTTCCCTTTCCCTTTCCCCTCCTTTTCTCCCTCTTCTCCCTTCTGGGGGGGAGGGGGAGAACTGCACCAGCGCACGCGTGGTCCTGGCTGCTGGCTGGGGTTAAACTATGACATACAGTCCAATTAAAAGTGTAGATTTAAGCTATAGTGAATCCACGCTGCTCCCTGGCAGGGTCCATGCCTGCCCACATCCAGCTTACCGGGGGCCTCTCCTTTTCCCCGCCAGGATCTCGGTGCCGCAGTCCTGGGCCAAGTTCACCAACGACAACATCCTCCGCTCCCAGAGCGAGCGGGCGGCCTCCGCCAAGCTGCGGGACGACATCGAGAACCTGCTGGCGGTGACGGACAGCCAGATGTGGCGGCAGTTCAACGCCGTGAACGTCGCCTTCACCAACCGCATCGCCGAGACGGCCGATGCCAAGAGAAAGATTCAGACCCACCTGGCCAAGGTAGCCTGAACCCCTCCCTTTTGGTGTGACACTGTCACTTCCCGGTGACACCTCCAAAGCGCGACCCTCCACGCAGACCTGGCCCCAGCAGAGGAACGGTCACCACAAGAACCTGGTTATAGCATCATTTAGAATCATAGAGCCATAGGATGTGTTGGGTGTGAAGGGGCCTCTCAAGGCCACCTAGTCCAACCCCCTGCAGTCAGCAGGGACACCTTCAACTGGATCAGGTTGCTCAGAGCCTCATCCAGCCTGGCCTTGAATGTCTCCAGGGATGGGGCCTCCCCCACCTCTCTGGGCAACCTGGGCCAGGGTCTCACCACCCTCAGTGCAAAGAACTTCTGCCTAATGTCTCATCTAAACCCGCCCTGCTCTAGTTTAAACCATTGCCCCTCGTCCTCTCGCTACATGCCCTTGCAAACAGCCCCTGCCCAGCTTTCTTGGGGACTTTCTTCTTGGAGCAGGATGAGTTGGCAGTGTAATTTCATCCCAAGGGATACTGCCCTTTGCTCATCCCAGCTGACAGCCTGCTAGCACAGGGATTTCCAGCAGAAAATGCCAGCGCTACTTGCATCAGCACTAGTTACTTCAGAGGCGCTGGCTGCCCTGCAGAAGGTCTTTACTGGGACTCTGCTGGGGTGTCTGCTGTGGGGCTTGCAGCTTTGCTGCTCCTCCAAGGACGTGTTTTCGGTCTCAGCACTCTGTGGTTGCTGCACAGGTATCGGTGTGTTTGCTCCACCAAGCAGATGAAGTGGAGATCAGCCATGGGCAGCAGGCTCGCACCACTGGCTCTCATGGAAAGCTGCCTGAAAAGTGCTCGGCACAGATTAACCGAGCAGAAACTGGGCTTGCAGCATCGCGGGCTGGTGCCACATCCTTCAGCGAGCATCCACCAAAAACCTGCCCTCTGTTAGTTGCTAGTGATGGACGATCAGTTCCTGCAAGCAGTAATTTTGGGGAGCGGGTAATTCAGTAGATCCATCACTGCTCCAAAACCTCCTCTGATGTGACAGCAAGAGCAAAGAGAGGCTTTTCCCCGCAGAGAAATGGCTGCTGGATCTGTGCCTCCATCTATGGCAGAGTGAGAGCAGTCTGAGCCCGGGGTCTGCTAATTGAACTTGGTTTTTTTCTGCAGATGGATGGCAGAAAAGGGAAATCCCGTTGCCGCTGGAGAATATATTTGTTAAATTTATGCATGTGTTTCTTTCTTACGCCAGACAGTGCAGGAAATATTCCAGACGGAGAGGAATATAGAAGCCATCCAAAAGGCCATTAGGGACCAGGGGCCTCCATTAAAGGTGGCTCAGACCCGGCTGGACGAGCGCACTCGGAGGCCAAACATGGAGCTGTGCCGGGACACTGCCCAGCTGCGGTAAGGCAGGAGCGCGGGGCCGGCGGGGACCTCGAGGGCTCACGGGTGGTAGCACTCGGGAGCATCGCTGGATGACAAAATTAATCATGGGGGGTTGCTTTTTTTTCCTAAAGAGTCCTTCCAGAAGTGCACCGACATAATCAAAAGCAATGAGCGGGTATCCCAGCCTTTGGGTGCTGGGAGAGCTCTGCGCCCACAACGGAGGCTGTACCCCATGGCCGGGGGCGGCCTGATGCCACCCCATGAGGGGCTGGATTTTTCCTACTTGCGTCAACCCCGTCTTCTCTCCTGCCTGCTTCCCGGCGGCTGGATGGGCTCAGGTTTGAAGGACAAGCCCTTTACTCTCCAACAGGCTCATGCTGAGAGCTCTTAGGTCCTTCCTTTTGGGTAACCGCAAGGGTGCAGCTGCTGTGCAAGGTGCTGTGTCCAGTGCTGGGCTCCCCGGTTCCAGAAGGACAGGGAACTGCTGGAGAGGGGACAGCAAAGGGCTACCAAGAGGATGAGGGGACTGGAACACCTCTCTTGTGAAGAAAGGCTGAGGGATTTGGGTCTCTTCAGGCTGGAAAAAAGACGCCTGAGGGGGGACCTTCTCAACGCTTATCAATACTGAAAGGGGGGGTGTCAGGAGGATGGGGCCAGGCTCTTCTCAGTGGTGCCCGGGGACAGGACAAGGGGTAACGGGCACAAACTTGACCATAGGGCGTTCCACCTCAACAGGAGGAGGAACTTTGCTGTGAGGGTGGCAGAGCCCTGGCACAGGCTGCCCCGAGAGGTGGTGGAGTCTCCGTCTCTGGAGACATCCCAAACCCGCCTGGAGGCGTTCCTGTGCCACCTGCTCTGGGTGACCCTGCTCTGGCAGGGGGTTGGACTGGGTGATCTCCAGAGGTCCCTGCCAACCCCCGCCAGCCTGGGATTCTGTGCACCACTCGGAGAAGCAGTGAGGGCTGTCCTCACCTCCCCTGGGGACACTGGAAATCCTGTCAAGGACAGAGGGAGCTCTTTGGCATTGCACCCCGAGGGGCTGTGGAGGATCAGGCTGCACTCTGTGAGGCACCCTGAACTTCACACCTCCTCCTGGCAGCCCGCTGGGTGAGGCTCCCTGGGAAGCCTTTTCAAAGCAATTTAAACCCAGCCCCAGAGCCTGTTTAGCATCTCTCACGCCATCCTTTGTTCCATCCTCCACTTGTTTCACCTTCGCTTTTAGCCTCTCCCAGCTGTCCTCTTTCGCTGCGTGTGCACCCGTGGGTGTGGGGAGGACCCTTGCACGGGGAAATCCAGGAGGGGGAGCCAAGAAAGCCACAAAACCAAACAGGAACGGGAAACCACAGCTGCTCGTCCCTCTGCTTGGTGGCACCACCTGCTCTGGCAGACGCGGCTGCGCGTTGCCGAAGCCTTCGAGCAGACGTTCACCGTGCCTCCCCGCCGAGACCCCGAGGAGCTCTGCCCTCAGCTTCCCCATGGATCTGCCACAAACAGGGGGGGTCCGAGTGAGTCTGAGCGCGCTGAAGGGGGAAAACCCATGCAACAGGGGCCCATCAGCAATGCCATGCTAGAAACCACCCGCGTGATGGGACTTCTAATGAGGGCTCCTTGCTGTTTTCCAGCCTTGTCAACGAGGTCCGTGACATCCATGGGACGGTGCAGACTCTTCAGCAGCAGCTGAGAGACAGCCAGGACACCTTGCAAATGCTGGTTCGCGCCAAGGCCGTCCTGCAGCACGACCTGGCCGTCAAAGCCAACTCCCTGTTCATCGACGAGGAGAAGTGCATGGCGATGCGCAAGACCTTTCCCAGCACCGCGCGGCTGCTGGGTCCCATCTAGGCTGGGCTCAGCCCACCCCACGGCATCCGTTGCCAGAGTTACCAGTTTTCTCTATATGTTATAAATAGTACACGATTAACCTTCTACTTCCTGATGGAAGCCTGGCTACAAATTAAATTATCACTTTGCATGTCACATGGTCTACTAGGAGTATTTTTTTTTTCCCTTCGGTTTTTCTCTTTCCACTGCTCTTTCACGGTGTGCCAGAAAGTAACTGAAAATATCCTGGATGCAACTAAGAGTAAATCCACCCACGGGGATTCATTCCTACCCATTCGGTCTGCGATTTTAGGAGAAAAAGTGTCGCATCCTCCTCCTTTGGAGTCTGATGTGGAAAAAGCACAGGGTGAAGCCATGTCTCAAATCACCTCCTGTGCTCCATGGGCCTTAGTGTGGCTTTTAGGAGGATCTGCCCCATGACCTTCCCAGGCACAGAGGTGACGCCGACAGGTCCGTACCCTCCTTTCCACCCTTTTTAAAAATGGGTGCATTGTTTCCCTTTTTCCAGTGCCCGGGGACTTCACCTGATGCCATGACTTTTCAAATACCACCTTCTTCCAGGAACACCCCTTGATTCCTTTGGGGTATTGCACTGGTGTTTCCCTCTTGCCTCCTGTGACCTCAGGAGCCCCCGGCTCATCTCTCCAAGACTTCAAGTGTGAGGCAGCGTCACCAGCGCATCTCAGAGGAACAGGCCCTCGCTGGCACCCTGTCCCTCCAACCTTGGCATCTCATCCCACAGGGACAGCCCGATATTGTCCCCCTCTCCCTTCAAGCCTTGTTTAAAGCTCTGTCAATGAGCCCCGCTACCTCCTGAGCAAAGACCCTCTTCCCCCTTTGAGGTGGGTGGGGAGACACTGGCCCAGGTTGCCCAGAGAGGTGGTGGAGGCCCCATCCCTGGAGACATTCAAGGCCAGGCTGGATGAGGCTCTGAGCAACCTGATCCAGTTGAAGATGTCCCTGCTGACTGCAGGGGAGTTGGACTAGATGGCCTTGAGAGGTCCCTTCCTACCCAACACATTCTGTAATTCTGTGTACTTTCTAACCACTTTTTTGGGGAAAATATGTCAAGGGCTCTCAAAAGAGGCAGTTAAAGCACTTTAGTTTCTGCAGAGCCCGTTTTGATGTTGGAAATAACAATGCCAATGATGTAAATTAGCTAGCAGGAGTTTGGAGTGAGGCTCCCTGGGTGTGATGGTGCTGTTACCTGAAATAAAAGTTCTCGAAACCAAAAGTACTTTAGAGAGGAAATACTGCTTTATTTGCCACCAGTCTGAACAGATCCTCCACAGGGAGGTCCTGCAGGCCCAGGTGCCAGAGCATGGCCAGCAGCAGTCTGCGCAGGGCCACGAAGTCGATGGCCCTGATCTTGGTCGTCCCGATGGCGACATCCAGCAGCTGGGCCAGGCTGAGCTGGGCCATGGCTGCCGCCGTGCCGGAAACGACAGAGGGACCTGAGCGGGACCTGAGCTCCTGGGGGAGTGGGAGAAAGAGCTGCCCAGGGGGCCCTTTCTGCCTGGGGGAGACTGGGATGGGTGGGAGGGATGGGCAGTCAAAGCCTTCCTCCTCCTCCCCCCCTCGTCCTCGTCCTCCTCCCTGTCCGCGTCCTCCTTGTCCTCGTGCTTCTCCTCCTCCTCCTCCTCCTCCTCTGTTGCCTCCTAGCAGCAGAGTGGTCACAGCGGCGGTGGGACGGGTGACAAGGGACAATGCAGCGTCCCCCGTTGCTGGGCGATGCCCCGCTCCCGGCTGGTCCTTGGGATGCGGTTATCCACAGGCATGGGAGAGGCCGAGGGTCCCGGCTGCCTTTTCCACCTCCATCCCTGAGGCGCAGCTGGCGCAGGCTGATCTGTGGCCGCAGCCAGCGCAGCCCGAGCCCGGGCAGAGGCAGCTCCCTCGCAGGGCTGTCCCGGTCACTCAGCCCGCTCCGGTGACACGTCCCGCAGGAGACCAGGCCCCGCTGGGAACCACCACGAATATTTTTTTTTGGAGGAATCGAAGTGCAAGACAGATTTTACCTTCTCCCTTAGACACCAAAGACTGCTGGTGACAGCACCAACTCCCTTTGATTTCTAGCATCTTGCTCCAAAGCAAAGAGCCACAGAAGCAGGGAAAAAGAAACACAAATAAACACGAGCTGCCAGACAAGCCTAGGAAGGATTCAAACACTGGGAAAATCTCTGAATCCGAGTGATCCGTCAGACAAGTACGTAGGAAAAGAATCAGCAAGAACTTCTTTTCCCTTACAGCCCTCCAAGCCCGACCATTCCACAGTGGGGGCACTGCCATCTCCCTCCTTCGGTGAGGCACTCCAAGAGAGTTCCCAGGAAAGGAGGCCAGTGGGGAAGCAGGAAAGGGAGCAGAGAGTTGCTCTTCTAAAAGATACGAGAGATCCGTTTTCAGGCACTGGAGCAACAGCCACAGCTGGGCTCCGAGCATCCAGTGGGGCCAGGGGTTGCAGGTGTGGGACGCAGTTGGGATCCCCGGTGACTGGTCCAGCTCTTGCAGGTGGCTTGGGACCCCAGAAGCATCCGTGACCCACCTGGTGCCCACTTTCTCCTATCCCCGGCAGATGGAGGTGCTGCAACCCCCAGCAACACGCCGGCCACACTGCCCAACTTCCCGGGTGCTCTGGACACGTTCTCCAAGCTGTGGACCTCGAAGAGCATGCAGAGCATGAACAGCCCCATCCCCTCCATGGCCTGCTCCCCACGGGCAGCTGCAGCCCCTCTGGACATCCTCGCCCCATGGCCACCAGCCCACCTGGCCCCCGTGCCCCCCACCTGCCCCCCCCGCAAAGGCCCTGGCCACCATGGACGGCCAGAGACAAAGCTGGGTTGGTGAGGGGGGAGAATCGGGGGGTCTGGGCCAGTGTGTTGGGAGCGGGGAGTCCCCCAGAAACACACGGGAATCATTGTCTGGGTCTTGTTGTTATATTTAAGTAGAAGCCTCTCCTCTGCCTTACAACATTCAGCACGGCTTCTTGCACAGACCCCCCTGAACACCCCCTCACCCCGTCCTCCCTCCCTCTGCACCTCTGCAGGGCAGGGGGGAAGCAGAAGTGGGGGCTGTGATTTGTCAACGTGATGCCCCCCCAGCCTGTGACCACCGTTCCTGGCCCTTCCCTGGGAAAGTGGGGAGCTGGGGGGGTTTAGTTTTCAAATCAACCTCGCTTAAAACAAGAAACAAACCAGCCCACCCAAGACCCCAGTAAAAAACAGTTACGAGGTTTTGTATTATTTAAAGAAGAATTATTAATTTAATTATTTATTTAAGATTCATGAACTTAAAAAAAAAATGAAAAATCCCGTTCATAGCACCAGCTGTTCCTGGCTGGCTGCCTGGGTGCTGGGTCCGTCCCGTGGGGCCCCTGCTCAGCAGGCAGCTGCTCGTCCAGCCGGTCCCTGCAGGTGTGGCCGTCCTTCCCCAGCAGATCCCTCACGTTGTGCTGGAAGGAGAGAGCGGGCTGGCTGAGCCCCGGGGCCGAACTCCGCATCTGGGGAAACTGAGGCACGGCTCCCCGAGATGCTCAGCATCTCCCTCCCAGCCTCAGTCGCCCCTTTTGCATCCCTACCATCGTTATTCCTACCTTGCCGGGGAGCAGGAGGGGCTGGAAGGCTGTGGGGGGCTGGAGGCAGTCCATGTGCTGCAGTGGGGTGGTGTCCTTGTGCGAGCCCCCGCAGCTGTGTGGCACGGTGGGGTCCCTGCCCTCGGCCGCTGGCGCCCTGTTGGACGGGGCACAGGGATGCTCAGTGCCCAGTACTGTGGCACCCCGTGCTCCAGCCTGCTACGGCAGGGAGGGGGCCAGGGGGTGCTCCCCGGTGGTATCTGTCCCTTCCGTCTCCCCTCCCACTGCGGCAGGAGACCCTCCACCCGTCCAGCCATCCTGGATCTGCTCTTTCCCCACAGCTCCCCAAGCCCAAGTTCAGGCTGAGACCCGACAGAACTCGTCACATGTGGCTTCAGCACCCTTGAGACAGAGACCTGGGCCAGGTGGGGCAGTGTGGGCAGGCTGTAAAACCCCACAGAGCGGGGGCAAGCACAGCTGCCCCTGCGCAGCACATCTCTGCTCCCCTGCCCTGCCCAAGCGCCCCTGGAAGCCTCCGCCCCCACCCTGCTCGGGGCAGCGTCCTCAAATTCACAGGCTTGTACCCCATGGCACCTCCATCCCCGCTCTTCCCCCTGGGGAGGGCTCCCTGGGTCCCTGCTGCCGGGCAAGGCTGCGACGGGGCTTGGCAGGGTCGCACCCCCTAGGCAGACACCCGCACCCCCGTGCCAGCACCCGTCTCCCCCGTCCCACCCACGGTGCCGGGTCCTACTCGGGGCCAAGCAGCCGCACGCTGGGGGGCCGGTCCCAGGACAGGCTGTGGACATGGCTCAGCAGCTACTTCATCAGCATGCCCACGGATCGCTGGGAAATTGTTCCTGTGCCAGGGACCACGTGGGCACCAGTCGGGGAGCCAGAGGGACCGGGGCGAGCGTTGTGCCTGCAGCCACCACTGACCCCATCGCACTCACTCCTTAATCCCAGCGGCATCCTCAGCCCCTGGCTGCGGCGCCTTCTCCTGGAGCTGCCCCACGATCCTCTTGCCGTGCTCCTCCAGCTGCTGCCGGAAAGCCCCCAGCTCCAGGCGGTCCAGCTGTGGATGGGTGCACACCCTCAGCCAGCCGCCCCGCGATGGGACATCATTGTCCCCGGGGGGGACAGCTGGGAGGGGAGGGCCCTTGCAGGCAGGCCGCCATAGGCCCCCAAGGCCCGATGGTGCCAGTTTTGTGTGGTGGGGACAAGCCAACCCTCACCTTGGAGGCCGTCTCTTCACTGAACTGTTGCTGGACCTTCTCCTGGCCTATAACCTGGCTCAGCAGCTCCTCAATCGCGTCATTCAGCCGCTTCATGCTTGTGTTAAACTCGGTGAAGTTGACATTGGTGGCCAGGGCTGTCTCTGCTTTCTAGCAAGAGGGAAAGGCAGGAGAGCGGTGGGGAAAGGACGGCGGTACGATGGGCAGGGCCAGGTCGTGTCGGGAGGAGAGGGAGAAGCAGCTACATGGCCCTGCTCGCCCCATCACCCCCGTGGGCTTGGTCCCAGCAGCCAAAGGGACCTGGGGGGAAAGAGCAGGACCCGGCGAGGGAAATCCTGGAAATCCTCCCTCCCCTTGGCTGGTTCTGTCACCGAGCACCCAAGGGACCAGGGGTGTTTGTCACCCTGCCTGGGACCCCCTTGGCTGGTGCTGTGGCCCCTCAAGGGTGTAGCACAGCAATTCCCAGCACCGGGTCCTCCTTGTCCGCTTTCTCCTTCTCCAGCCTCTCCAGGGCCTGGAACGGAGCCTTCCCATGCAGAGAGCACCCCATGATGCCACGGCAGGGTCAGAGCTGCCTCCCAGCCAGCCCAGAACACTGGCCTCCTCGGCTTCTCAGACTCCCCCAGGAAAGGCATTTGGAAGCTCTGCAGGGCTGCGAGCAGGTTGGCAGGGGGACAAACGCCTTGTGGTGCCCAGCCTGGGCTCTGCCTGGAGCATGCTCTGACCCCACGGGGCTTTCAGCCACCTACCTCGGTATCTTTGTGCTCCTGGTGACTGTCAGCCAGGACGTCCCCCACGACGGAGCGGAGTTTCTCACAGTCCCCTTGTACCTGCACCGTGGTGGCCTGGGTGCTCTTCAGCAGTTCTTCATCCTGCTTCAGGGAGGAAGATGACGAGGCAGTGCCATGCAAGGGGGCAGTGGCTGCCCCGTGGGGACAGACCCAGGTTACTTGGCTGGTGGCCATGGGCTATCAGTGCCAGCAGGACATTTGCACCAGACTGTAATTTCCTTCCATGCTGCTGACTTGTACAAGCCAGTCTGGGGGGCGGTGAGGGGCTCCCCCACGCTACTGCAAAGCACAACCAGCCGGGGGGTTCCTAGGAGCCCCCTGCCAAGCCCCCCACACCGGCCTCTCCCTACGTGGCTCCTCCTCAGCAGCTGCTTCACCACCTTGCCCCTGGCTGTGGCCACAGGGTGGTGGTCTGGGGTCGAGGGGAGCATGGCTTAAGCCTTGGGGTGGTGGTCTGGGTTCCCAGGGTTCCCTGGCTGTGTCCTAAGGGTGGTAGTCGGGGGTGCCAGGAACCATGGCTTTGTCCCCAGATCATGGTCTGGGTGCCCAGGGACTGTGGCTCTGTCCCCAGGGTGGTGGTCTGGGGTCGAGGGGACCCTGACTGCACCCTTGCAGCGGTGGTTTGCCTCACCACCTTGCCCACCGCCTGCCAGGACATGAAGGTGTTCACCATTTCCTGGAGCTTCTCATGGCGCTGGAGAAGCTGCCCCACCTTCACTCCGGTGTCCGTGCTAGAGACGGGGCGTGCTGCCTGCGCCTCTGCCTCCTCCTGCCCCATGTGCTGTATCACCCTCAGCTTGTTTTTCTGCAGGAAGGGGAGAAGGAATGGGCTGTGAGCTGGGATGGATGCAGCCAAGGAGCCCAGGTGCCCTGGAGGCTTGATGGCCCCAGCCAGTCCGGGGAGGCGCCACATCCAGCTGCTTCAGCTTGTGCTCTGTTTCCTGCAGTCCCAGGTCCTTCAGCTCCATCAGCTCCTGCTGATGGAGAAATCCTGCTGATTTATCTCCTGCAGCATGGGCCTGGCCAGCAGGGGCACGGGCAGGCTTAGCCTCCACAGGGCCACTCAGGGGATGTCCCTTGTCCCTCAAGCCCTAATGCTCCCAGCCCCTCTGGCTCCCCTGCAACCCCCTCGGGTCCTTCTACCCCAGCTGCAGGAGGATCTGGGCGCTGACACCCACCTTCCCATCAGTTCCAGCCACCCCCACCTTTCCAAGGGCTTCGTCCAGTTGCCTGGTCTGGGAAGGGTGGTGCTGGCAGAGTCAGGGAGCAGCCCCCTGTATTGTCCAAGCAGTGTGGACCCCTGAAGAGGGAGTGTGCCTCTGGAAGCACCTAGGGGATGGGCAAGAGCCCCTACCCCTGAGATGCTGCTCTCATTCGCTTTGATCACCGAGTTCTGCTGACCCCCCTCCTTCCCTCCCCAAGGAACAAAAACTCTGCCATTTTGGGGTCGCTATGCCCAAGAGCCTCCAACCGTCACATTGCCCACCACTCCTCGCCTGCTGACAAATGACTGGTCCAGCAGGGCACCTTCCCCAGTTGGCTCCCTCAGCAGCAGCGTCAGGAAGGTCTCTTCCACACACTCCAGGAACCCCCTAGACTGGTTCCTCTCTGCTGCTGTTTCCAGCAGCCATCTGACAAGTTGAAGGCCCACAAGAACAAGGACTAGCCATTGTGAGACTTCTCCCACCCACTTCTAGACTATTTCATCTGCCTTGTCATCCTGCTTGGCTGGCCTGGCACAGACTCCCCCCAGGGTATCTGCCTTGTTGGCCTTCCCCGATTCTTACCAATAAACCCCCAACCATCATTAAACTCCAGACAATCCAAACCTTCCCTAACATACAGCGCTACCCCAACGCCTCTCCCTCCTTGCCTGTCCCTCCTCCTCAACAGCCTGTAACCTTCAACAGCCACACTCCAGCCATGGGATTCATCCTGCCAAGTTTCAATAATGGCAACTAGGTTTAGCATTCTGGCAGCACAGTGGCTTCCAGCCTCTCCTCTTTGTTGCCCGTGCTGCAGGTGTTGGTGGAGCGGCACTTCAGCTGGGCTGTCGGCCATGTCACCTTCTTCGAGGAACGCCCCTAGGTTCCTTTGGGGTATTGGCACTGGTGTTTCCCTCTTGGCTCCTGGGACCTCGGCAGCCCCTGCCTCATCTCTCTATGACTGCAAGTGTGCGGCAGCGTCACCAAAGCGTCTCAGAGCAACAGGCTGCGGGCTCTCGCTGGCACCCTGCTCCTCCAACCTTGGCGTGTCGTCCCACAGCTTGTCACGGGCAAGCCTGATACTGTCCCCCTCCCCCTTCAGGCCTAGTTTAAAGCTCTGTCAATCGGCCCCGCCAGCTCGTGAGCAAAGACCCTCTTCCCCCTTTGACAAAGGTGAACCCCATCTGACGCCAGGAAGCCTGGTGCCGTGCCGGCCATCCCACCATCGAAATGTTGCCATAGTGGACCCTCTGTTGCCCTCAGAAAGGAATCGCCTACGACTTTAACCCCTCTTTTCTTCCACGAGGTGGCCATGATACGTGGGGCAGGCCTTTCTGCCTCTGCCAGCACCTCCTCAGCCTGGCCGCGGCAGGATACAGGATCCCCTCCACACTGGGCATTTTCTAGCGGCCATTCCCGTTCCTGTCTCGGGGAGGGCAGAACACGGTTCCACCTGCCTCTCCCCGCCTCAGGCTCCCTGGCGCTCCTCAGCCCTTCTCACGGCCCTCGCAGCCCTGCCACCAGCCTGAGCAGATCGTCTCCCGTTCCCCCCCTCCCCGCGCCGCTGCCCTCTCGGCTGCCAGCCCTCTCGGGGACGGGCTCTGGCGCTCTCTGCAGCCCCAGCGCTGGCCGGGCCGCCGCCTCCCTCCCGCCGCCCGGGCGGACACCACACGGCGTCGCGGCGGGGCGGCCAGGGCCGAGCTGCTGCCGCGCGGGGACGGCCCCGACTGACCACGGCCTCCCCGCGCGACAGGACGCCACGTCCCGTCTGGCGCGCGCCCCTTCCCGCCCTTTCCCCCCCCGCCCCGTCTGGCGCGCGCCGCTTCCCGCCCTTTTTCCCCGCTCCGAGTTGCGGGGACTCGTGCGCTGAGGGAGAAGCGGGGAGCCGGCGGGAGCGGCAGGGGGCAGAGGCGGCCATTTCTTCGGTGCTCGCCCACGGGACTTGGCACACTGTACTTTTATAGAGAACAAGTCCTGTGAGGAGCGGCTGAGGGAGCTGGGGTTGTTCAGCCTGGAGAAAAGGAGGCTGAGGGGAGACCTTCTCGCTCTGTCCAGCTGCCTGAAAGGAGGGCGTAGAGAGTTGGGGGTTGGTTTCTTCTCCCAAGTAAGAAGCGCTAGGATGAGAGAAAATGGCCTCACGTTGCACCAGGGGAAGTTTAGGGTGGTTATTAGGAAAAATTTCTTCACAGAAAGGCTTACGAAGCATTGGAACAGGCTTCCCAGGGAAGTGGTGGCATCACCGTCCCTGGAGCTATTAAAAAGCTGGGCAGACGTGGTGCCGAGGGACATGGGTTAGTGGTGGTTTTGTCAGTGTTAGGTTGATGGTTGGACTTGTGATAAATGATTTAATCGCAAGCAGGATTCCAATTAGAATTTATAATTTATTAAAGGAATAAAGGCAAGCAAACAGCGCTGGGTGTGCCGGTGGTCTCTGCCCAACCAAGACACACACCTTACAGACCCCATTTTTGGTTTATATCTCCTGTACTGATACATATTCATAACTGCCTCTAAAATGGTTGGCCCTTGCCAAAAATGGGTGTATCCCCCCTCTTACAGGTCACTATGCAGATACCAACAGGACCGGTTTAAGTTGGTATTCTAGAATGTTCGCCAGGTGGCTCCTGCAAAACACAGACACGACAGACACACCGTCTCGTCTGCGGCCACACAGACAAAACAATCAAAGGTCACACTTCACCCTGTGGCCCTAACACTGTTCCACACTGACACGAATCAGCTAAGCGCATTTCACAATCCCCCATTTTCTTTTTCTATGGCATTGATTCGTGTTTTTGTTTCCAACCGAGTTAATTCTTGCCGAATGGGTATTAGTTTCGAATCTTCTTTTGTCTTTAGTATCATCAGGGAAAGAGTTTTCTCTTTCCCTGGTTCTGGATCAACAGGTACTGTAGCTATCTGCATTCCTTGTATAACTGAGTGTATTAGTCTAATAAAACAAGGTATAAAACCTGGAATTATTAACAATCCTGCAAATGCCCCCAATATAACAATCCCAATTTTAGTAAGCCAATCACCTCCCGTAAAGTTTTCCCAAAATCCTTCTAGGTCGACTCCAGTCCAAGTCTGAACTGGGACATGTGCGATTTTCTTCATTTCTTTTACAACTTCATTTACAGCTTCCCCTTCATCATTGTAATAAATAGAATCATGTTTGTTAATCAAATCAGGCTTTCTTAAAGGCTGGTGAAAACTTACACTGTTTCGACTCTTCACATACTTGAATCGCAGGCATCCAGCGTGTTATCTGGTGCACTTTGATACCTAAAGGCCTAAATCACAGGCATCCGGTGTGCTGTCTGGGGCACTTTGACACCACAAGGCCTAAATCACAGGCATCTGGTGTGTTTTAACACTTCAAAGGGAAGAGCTAATTTGTGAGATAAGCTGAAAAGAGTCTCCCCAAGGACACTGATAAAGATGAGGAGCCTTCAGCCTCACGACCATCAGGAGGCGGGACAAGACCGACCCCCTAGCAACACGTCGCTTAGACACGGAATATACCAGGATTGACACATATACGGGAACCAGACGAGTATATAATCAACTACTTTCGGGGAGTGGGTGTGCGCCGTTGGCGGAGCAAAGACTCCCCGGCCGCCCAGCGCTGTTTTGCTTGTTGCCGCTTGCTTAATAAACTAATTTGATTAATTGGACTGGTTCCTGTCAATTATTGGGCCTCAATCTATAACAATCATCAATTTCTAAACAACAATTACTAAGGTTAAACTTCCCACAAACACCTCCCTCTTGTGCTAGCAAATAATCCAAGGCTAAGCGATTTTGATACAAAGCAGTTCTCATCTTGGTATTTTGTCTCGCAATTCGTCCAAGGGCATCTCCAGCTGTATTTACAATTATTTCTAATACAGCTTGTAATCTAATTATTCTATTTAGCATATATATTGGAGTTCTGTAGCCCCAGGATCCATCTTCTGCCCATGTGGCTGGACCATAGTAGGCAATGACTCTTTCGGGAGGCCAATCTTTATCTTTCCAATGTCCAATTTGTAGACTCCGTTTATAGTGCCTTTTTCTTAATTCACCAGCTTCAGCATACACTTGGACTCCCAATCGCTCTCCTCGATTTATAGGTAACAGGAAAAAACTGGGCCTTATAATTCCCAATACACAGGATCCCGTCCAATTTTGTGGCAAAAACGCATAAGCTAGTTTACCACAAATCCAATAATGTCCTTCAGGAGTGGGCCATCCATTTGGTGTGTTTGTTCCATTGGTCCAATTTTTAAATTGATCACTCATTTCCCATGGACTCCCCCACTTATCCCATTTATTCTGAGTTTCGTTCCATAGGTAACCTCCTTCACACTCTAGATTACCTCGTTTTCCATTCTCTTTTAAATTTTGCCAACAACTCCTTCCAATTATACTCGTTTGAAGTACCCAGTGTTGTTTCCTGTTACCCTTTCCCATTGTTTTCCATATTTGAGGATTACTAATGTTGCTCTCCATAGCCTCCCACGGCCATCGTTCACCTTGGTTTGTTCCACCACAAACATAACAGTTAGTTACATTTAATGACTTAGCAATGTTTTCAGCAAGATTTACAAATAGATTTTTAGCGACTGTGGGAATTTCATATTCCACTCCTGTTTCTATTTCATGATAAAATGAGTTAAATAGTAGTCTGTGCTGTACCGATTCCCTTATTCTTTCTTTTATTTCAATATTATAAACCAAAGTCTGGGAACTTACCCGTCCCCTCCTAGTAGTTCCTCCGCACTGGCTGCAGTTGTTTGCCATAACCAGAGTCAAGGAGCTTACCCCAAATAGGACCAGAAGAGGTCCGGTCAGGGCCATAGTGATCGGCGGTCACAGCCCGAAGGGGTTGCAGCCCTTGGCAGACCTTTCAAGCCGCACCACTCGTTCCCCTCCGGTCTTGCCCTCTTCCTTAATCTTTTAAGGGGTAACCTTTAGTCAAGAAACACTCTTTGATTAAATTGACAACAATAAAACCTAACCCATGGTAGGTTATATAGGGGAGTGGTGGCCCCACAGCGAATGCACAAAAATTCTAAACTGTTTCCTAGATCCTTGACTTCTTTTTTGGAAAACGATATATTTTAAAGCATGTAGAACACTTTGCCCTTAAAAATAAACAACACCGTTTACACAATGGACTAAATTACCTTTCCTAATAGGTATTCATCCCTGTCCACTAATTCTACAGGAGTAGTTACAATGAAATTCCCACAGCAACTTAGCTTATGCTTCTTGCTGAAGGTCTCTTTTAAGTTCGTCTGATGGTTAGCTTGGCTTCTCCGGGCTCAGATGTGACTCTCCACTCCTTCACTGGACCTTTCACTCGCGACACATGTGTCAAATCCTAATGGTGGTATTTGAGCCATCATCCCAATCTCTCGTAGTTCTTTTAACCTTTTTCCAATGGATATTATATATTTTTGGATACTATAATCTTCAACTACATTGTTCCCCAGGGGCATCCCTTGGGAGTAAGGCATTCCATATAACATTTCATACGGCGATAATCCAGTCTCACTGTGTGGCTTAGTTCTTATGTTTAATAGTGCCAGTGGTAGGCATTTCGTCCAGGACATCTGTGTCTCAATCATTAATTTAGCCAATTGCTGTTTTATTGTTTGATTCATTCTTTCTACTTTCCCTGAGCTTTGTGGGTGCCACGGAGTGTGGTATTCCCATTGAATACCTAGTGATTGACATAATTATTTTATTATTTTAGAAGTAAAATGTGTGCCCTGATCAGAATCAATATACTGGATTATCCCATATCTAGGTATTAAGTGTTCTAATAAGATTCTTACTACCATCTGTGCCGTAGCTCGTGCTACAGGGTAAGCTTCTACCCATTGTGTTAAATGATCTACTATTACTAGTAAGTATTTTATTCTCCCTACCTTAGGCAATTCAGTAAAATCGACTTGTATTCTTTCAAAAGGTCTGTAAGCTGTTTTCCTTCCTCCCGTGGCTGCTTGTGGAAACACTTTCTTGTTTACTTTTTGACAAGATAAACATCCTCGTGTGATTTGCTTTGCTATTTCAAAAATCCCAATACAGCCAAATCGTTTAAGGAAATGATCACTTATCGCCTTTGTACCCCAATGTCTTTGTGTGTGTAATCGTTCTAATATTTGCCTGGCATAAGCTTTTGGCAACATCTCTCACCCGTCGGGCAGCATCCATTTTCCCTGTTCTAACTTAGCTCCTATTTTCTCTAATTCTGCCTGTTCCTCAGGGGTAAATTTCTTTTCTTTCTCCTCTAGTTCTTTTTCACTAATGTCTCCTTGTACTACATTAATTTTAGCGACCGGAGTCCTCAGGGCTGCTTCCTGGGCCTCTCTATCGGCTAGGTTATTCCCTCTGGTTCGATAATCTAATCCCTTTTGGTGTCCTCTCACATGTACCACTGCTATCTCCTTTGGTTTTCTTAACGCCTTTAAAATTTTCACTATTAGTTCTTGATGTATTAGATTCCTTCCTTGGGTATTAATTAAACCTCTTTCCTCCAAAATTTTTCAAAAGTGTGGACTACTCCATACGCATATTTAGAATCCGTAAATATGGTCCCGCTTTTTCCTTGTCATAATTCCAGGGCTCTACAAAGGGCATACAGCTCACAAGCTTGAGCTGACCATGATGGACTCAGAGGTCCTGATTCTGTAAGTTCTAAATTTTTATTAATTATGGCATATCCTGATTTTCTCCTCCCTTCCACCACACGGGAGGAGCCATCTACAAATAACACTTCTGCATTTTCTAACTCAATATCTCTTAAGTCCGGCCTCACCGTAGTCTGGGTCTCAATTACCTCTAAACAATTATGTTGTACTTCCTTTGATGGCTCTCCAAACAAAAACTGTGCTGGACTCTGAGCAGAAGTCACCCTCAGTTCTAAATCGGGGGAGTCTATTAATATTGCTTCATATTTCAAGATCCGGCTGTCCGTTAACCATTTTTCTGCCTTTTGTTGTAAAACACTCCTGACATTGTGTGGGGTATACACTTTTAAAGGAGCACTAAAGGTAATTTTCCGAACTTCCTCTATTAATAATGCGGTAGCTACCAAAGCTTGGAGACAAGCAGGCCATCCTCTACTTACTGGATCAAGTAATTTAGAACAGTACCCCACAGGTTTTTTTATTCCTGCCCAGTCTTGAGTAAGAACTCCATATGCTGTCTGATTTGATGTATTCACAAAAAGATGGAAAGGTTTTTCTAAATCTGGGAGGCTCAATACAGGTGCTTGCATTAATGCCTTTTTTATTTCCTCGAATTTCTGGTCATCTTCTGGAAACCACTTAAGTTGGTTACTAGTTAATTTTTCATACAGAAATTTTACCTTGTCACTATAATTTTCAAGCCATGATCTACAATATCCTAATAATCCCAATATTTGCCGAACCTCCTTTTTAGTTTGTGGGGGTCTTAAAGATAGAATCCCAGATATCCTATCAGAATCTAGTTTCTTCTTTCCCTTACTTAGCCAATGTCCTAAGTATTTTACTTCCTGTTCTACAAACTGTAGTTTTGATCGGGACACTTTCAATCCCTTCTCCCCTAGAAAATTTAACAATTTAATAGTAGCTTCTCGGGTCCCCTCTTCAGTTTCTCCTGCTACTAATAAATCATCTACATATTGCAATAATTTTATCTCCTGGGGTAATGTAAAATCCTGTAAGATTTTCTCCAAAGTTCGCCCAAATAAATTTGGTGACTCCGTAAACCCCTGTGGTAATACCGTCCATCTTAATTGCTGTTTCCATCCCGTTTCGGGGTCCTCCCACTCAAAAGCAAAATAATCTCTACATCCCTCGTCCAGAGGACAGGCCCAAAAAGCATCTTTCAAATCTATCACACTATACCAAGTATGTCTGGGAGAAATATGACTTAATAAAGTATAGGGATTTGCCACTACAGGGAATTTAGTAATCATTCGCTGATTTACAGCTCTTAAATCCTGTACCATTCTGTATGACCCGTCCGGTTTCTTTACAGGGAGGATGGGTGTATTATGAGGTGACATACATGGTTCCAAGGTTCCTTTTTCCAAAAGTCTGTCAACTACAGGTTTTAATCCCTTTCGACCCTCCGTGGATATAGGGTATTGCTTGATTCTAATCGAACGATGTGGATCTATTATTTGAACGCTTATGGGGTCCATTTTTATTTTTCCAGTTTCCCCTTCTTTATACCACACCGAGGGGTTAATAGCTTCTTCATCCTCCTGTGTTAAAGTATATAATTTGATCTGCAGTTTGTTCCCCTGACTCTGAATGCTCAAGTTTAACTTTAACATCAGATCCCTTCCTAGTAAATTGTATTCCGCTTCAGGGAGCAAAAGTAAATCATTAAGACAAATTTTCTTTTCTGTTTCTACTTCTACATCTTTCAAGACAGGGACTTTAAAAGGTTCTCCTTTTGCCCCAACTACTGACATATAATTCTTCCCTATCTCTATTCCTTTTGGAAGTTTCTGAATGGTTCATTTTTCAGCTTCTGTATCCACTAAAAATAAAACCTCCTCCTTATGGGGACCTATTAATAATTTTATCAAGGGCTCTGTTGATGTTGAAGTCCCCAAAAGATATAGCCCCTGACACCCCTGTTCTTCTTTGAACATTTTCTCATCTTGTTCTCGCTTACGACAGTTCCTCTAAACGTGTCCCCTCTTGTTACAGTAGTAACAGACAGGAATTGTGAATCTCTCCCTATGAGGCTGTCCTCTGGGTGTCTGCTCTATTCTTTTTTCCCTTTTCTCTCTAAACGGATTCTGATTTTTCTGACTTTCTTTTACTGCTGCTACAAAAATTTTTGTCCCTTTTCCTCAGCAGTAAATAAGATCCCTAAAAGAGATTGTATTTCTTCCTAGGTATAAGTATTAGGTCCTAAACATTGGTCTAGTTTTTCTGCTACTCCAAGGGGATCATCTAATAGGGTCCCCATTTCTTTCTTGAAATTCCTTACATCTGTGGTATTTAATGGAACTGCCACAAACCCGATGCCTCCCTGATTGCCTCCGAGGGGTACTTCTCGTAAGGGATATAGAGAAGCTCCCCCAGATGTGGCAGTTCTACTTCTCGTACATGCAGCCGGAGGTCGATCTAATTCCGGTGCTGTCGGTGGTGGAGGCAGGGGTAACGGTGGCACTGGTGGGGGTACTGCGGCCCCTGGAGGGAGAGCCGCCATCGGAGGAGGATTGTTAGGATATGGAGGTGGTAAGTTATCTAGTGGTTCCCATTTATCATCTTTTTCCTTCCCTTTTTCGTCTTTGTTTCCTTCTTCTTTCTCAGACTTTTCATCCGTTTTTAATGTAAGTATTGAAGCCGGAAAAGGACGTGAAGTCCTGATCCATAATCCTGCATAATCTCTTTCCTCCTGACTAAAAGGTTCCTTTGAATTAACATATAGATTTAAGGCCTGGCAAATCCAGTCTTCTAAGGATCCAAAACCAGGCCAAAAGACATGTGGTTTTAAAGGTTTCTTCGGCCATTCAATCATACAATAGTGAACTAATTTTAATTTACTTTTTCCTTTTCTGGGGCCCCTTTCATTCCAATTCCTAATCATTATTCCTAATGGACTTTCCAATGGTATGTGTGGTAATTTGCTCCCTTTCCTCTGGTCCTGGGTCTTCGATTTTGTCTGACCCATCTTGGAATTTTACTGTGGCAATTCCTACAGCCCTTGGTTACCAGTAAGAGTGTCTTGCAGGGGGTTTAGGACCTATCACCCACCCACGAATCCTATAGGAATCACTTCGGTCCTTCACCGGCCAAGTCCCTCGCGGGAGATTGGAACCGCGGTTAGAAGACCTCCACAATCACTTCGGAACCAGGTTCCGTCTCAATCACACTCTTACACACAGGCAACCGAATCCCACCCAACCGAACGGTATACACTTTAAATACTTACGACTCCGTCATCTTCGTTCGGATCTTCGCGCGCAGAATTACGGGTAAAATAAACTGCTGCAGCCGGCAAGGGAGCTCATAAAAATAAAAATCAAAATCTTTTCTTTGCTTGCCTTTACTCAGGTTCAGGATGGCATTAGTCCCGACCTGACCTGATCAGGAGCCACCTAATGGTGGGGCGCCCCTCCTAGATCAAGTCCGAATTCAGGAACTAAGACCATCCCGGACGAGCCCCCAAATTGTGATAAATGATTTAATCGCAAGCAGGATTCCAATTAGAATTTATAATTTATTAAAGGAATAAAGGCAAGCAAACAGCGCTGGGTGTGCCGGGGGTCTCTGCCCAACCAAGACACACACCTTACAGACCCCATTTTTGGTTTATATCTCCTGTACTGATACATATTCATAACTGCCTCTAAAATGGTTGGCCCTTGCCAAAAATGGGTGTATCCCCCCTCTTACAGGTCACTATGCAGATACCAACAGGACCGGTTTAAGTTGGTATTCTAGAATGTTCGCCAGGTGGCTCCTGCAAAACACAGACACGATAGACACACTGTCTCGTCTGCGGCCACACAGACAAAACAATCAAAGGTCACACTTCACCCTGTGGCCCTAACACTGTTCCACACTGACACGAATCAGCTAAGCGCATTTCACACGAGTAAGAAGCGCTAGGATGAGAGAAAATGGCCTCACGTTGCACCAGGGGAAGTTTAGGGTGGTTATTAGGAAAAATTTCTTCACAGAAAGGCTTACGAAGCATTGGAACAGGCTTCCCAGGGAAGTGGTGGCATCACCGTACCTGGAGCTATTAAAAAGCTGGGCAGACGTGGTGCTGAGGACATGGGTTAGTGGTGGTTTTGTCAGTGTTAGGTTGATGGTTGGACTCAATGACCTGAAAGATTCCTTCCAACCTAGGCATTTCTAGGATTCCCCAGCCGGGCTATGCGGATGGGACAGGGCTCGGCCGCTGCCCGCTCAGCCACCTGCTTGCTCGTCAGGAGGATTCTTCCTCCCGCTCTGGTTTTCCACACCAAAGGAGACAATCCCAGAGAACACGGCAGGCTCGACTGGAGTGTCTGCTGTCGACCAAGGAAGCATGTAGTCACTTTAAAAACTGCTTAGCAGTCAGCCTCCTAGAATTCTCCAATGCTGTCCGCCTGCACTGAGCCTGTTTGTGTCCTTGCGCTCCTGTTTTCTCCGTGCAGCCTCCTTTGCCATTATTCCTTGTGACCCCGGGTGGGAGTTAGAGGACACAGACCCCCACAGAAGGAGTTTCTCATTCAAGGTTGGTTTTCTCTCCAAGCTAATCACCACCAGTTTTGGCTCTTGGGGCAGGGGTTTCCAGGGTGCTCAGTGAAGGCATGTGTGAAATAAGAAGGAACATAAGATTTTTGAAAGATGAGGCGTGAAAAGGGCCACATGGTGACTTTCTGGCCTCACTTGTTGCCATCATTTTGCACGTTCCCCAGGGCAGCCGTTCCTCCTGCCCCTGCTGCCCATTCCCAGGTGCTGCTCTTTGGGGTCCTGACTTGGGCAGAAGGTGTCAGAAAACTGGGTCCACAGGCTTTTTCAGGTGGTTCCGTTAGGGATTGTTTGAAAACCTTTGTACCTGCAAAGACTTGAGAACTGTGGCAAGAGAAGGAACCGACATCTAACAAACGCTGTAGGCAGACATCTTAAAATCATCACTGTTTGCTTGGAAATAACGCAGAAGGGCAATATTCTCTATGCGTGTCGAGAAGGCTTCAAAGAATAGAACGCCAGAGTTGTATAAATCCATGAGACAGTTCCCCCACCGAGATTCACATCCGTGCCCCGCTGCAGCCTGAAGAGTATTGAGGGTGGGAAGTTGAGTATCTTCCCCAACAGAAGAGGAGCATGATTCTACAGTTTTTGGTGTCAAATTCTGCAACTTTCAGTGTTCTCCATACCATAGTGACGTCAAATAAACCCAGATCGTGCAGAAATTGGTGTGGGGGGGTGGTTTTGGAGTTGGGGGGGTTGGTAGAGGCGTGGGGTAGAGCACTGGGAACAGGGGCTCCCCCAGAAACGTACTGAAATGTTTTTCTAAGTTTTATTGTTAATTTAGGAAGGGGGGAATGCTGCTGGGGAGGGCAGTGGCGCATGGGTGCCTCTAGCTGGTCTTTTCTTCCTCCATTTTATTGTTTTTTTCAATATATAACTCTGCAGCCAAGGAGCCCAGGTGCCGTGGAGGGTCGATGGCCCCAGCCAGCCCGGGGAGGTGCCACATCCAGCTCCTTCAGCTCCTGCTCTTGTTACCTGAAATAAAAGCCCTCGAAACCAAAAGTAGTTTAAAGAGGTTATTTGACGTTGAGCGCTAGGGGGAAAACACACAAATCTAGCACAGCTTGCCGTGGATATTCACCCATTATTTATACACAAAATATTCTCATTATTCCACCTGCCTAATCCATAACTCCACCTAGGCTTACACATTCATTAGGATGACCCAATAGCCCTTTTGCACGTGCATGCCAAATTTTGCTGCATCGGCAAAACACTTCTGCGCAAGCGTGAGTGTCTCGGTGGTCGTTTGGGTAAGGAGACCCTTCCTCACATCCTCCCTTTACAGTATTGACTCATCTCAGGACAGTAAAAGTTTACTGTGAGTTTGCCAACTTCTTGAAGATAATAAGGGTGTTCCTGGAAGCAGCCATAACTCTGTCCTAATTGGTATAGGTGCCTATACGTGACGTATAGAAGAACCTTGAAGTGATTGACTACTTGCGGTGGTCTCCCCATTATCACTATCTGTAACATCAGCTCAGTGACTAACCATTTTCTCACAGGGTAAGAAAGTCACTAACGAGCTATTTTGTCACACAGTAGGAAGGTTAGTAAGAACCAAGTATTTTAGAAACAAAGCAGAGACCTGTCTTTGGTAACACACTGTCTCCTGCGGTCCCAGGTCCTTCAGCACCTCCAGGGCTGCTGAGCCTCCAGCTAGTGGGGCCAAGGGCAGCAGGGGCTGTATCGGACCTACCAGGACTCACTGATGGCACTATGGGGAGGACCAAGGGCAGCCGGAGCAGCACTGGCCCATGGAAGGCACTGTCCCATGAGAGCTTCTAGCTGGTCTTTTCTCCCACTCCCCTTTTTTTCTTTATGAAATACATAACATAAATATGAATAAATATTTCTAACATCTATAAATCCAGTGAGTACAAAGCAGCAGTTGTGCTGCTTGTGCTGCTGCAGGAAGGGGAGAAGGAATGGGCTCTGAGCTGGGATGGATGCAGCCAAGGAGCCCAGGTGCCGTGGAGGCTCCATGGCCCCATCCAGCCAGGGGACGTGCCACGCCCAGCTCCATCAGCTCCTGTTTTATCTCCTGCAGTGTGGACCTGGCCAGCGAGACGGGAGCATGGGCAGGGTTAGCTTCCATGGCACTGCTCGTGAGTGTCCCTCACTCCTCAAACCAGGATGCTCCCAGCCCTGCTAGGAAACCCTCTCCCATCCTTTTCCCCAGCCGCAGGCTGATCTGGGAGCTGCCATCCTCTTTCCAGTCAGTTCCAGCCACCTCCACCTTTCCACAGGCATGTTGCAGTTGCCTTGTTTGGGAACGGCGGTGGTGGGAGAGTCAGGGCACGGCGCCCCGTGTCATCCCAGTAGTGTGGACCCCTGAGGAGGGGGCCTCCAAAACCACCACCACCACCACCTGCACCACCCGCAGTCCTCCTGGCCTCCTGCCCCTCCATAGAAAGCCATGGCCACCATGGATGGCCAAAAGTAAGACCACAGGGCAGCTGGCATCAGAGCAGTGTCCCCCTCCCCAAAGCTCCTGCCTCCCAGCACTTTGAGCACCCTGGATGGTTCAAAATGTCCTTCCCAACCTCTTCCAATTCTTGGCAACCCTGTCTGTGAATGAATGTTTCCTAATTTCCAATCTAAGCCTTCCCTGGCGCATGAGAGCCTCTAGCTGGTCTTTTCTTCCTCCATTTTATTGTTTTTTTCAATATATAACTCTGCAGCCAAGGAGCCCAGGTGCCGTGGCGGGTCGATGGCCCCAGCCAGCCCGGGGAGGTGCCACATCCAGCTCCTTCAGCTCCTGCTCTGTCTCCTGTAGTCCCAGGTCCTTCAGCTCCATCAGCTCCTGCTTTATCTCCTGCAGCACGGACCTGGCCAGCGAGATGGGGGCACAGGCAGGCTTAGCCTCCACGGGGCTGCTCAGGGGGTGTCCCTCACCCTCCAAACCGGGATGCTCCCAGCCCCCCCCAGGTCCCCCTGCCCTGGGGTAGGAAACCCCCTCCTGTTCTTTTACCCCAGGTTCAGGCTGATCTGGGTGCTGCCAGAAGGGGAACGGTAGTGGTGGCCGTCAGGGCATCTAAAGTCCTCCACTGGAAGGAGCCCCTCCCCACTTCTCGGGGGTCACTGATGCCCTCTGTGTCCCCAGTTGTGTCCCCCGGGAGCCAGGCTGTGTCCCTGCAGTCCGCTTGCGGGTCCCTTGCACAGGCCGTGTCCCTGGACCCGTAGTCCCAGTGCTGAGCTTGCCCCGCACTGGGTGTTCCCATCCAAATGGGGGCTCAGCGTGGGCAGACTGGCCCCCAGCCGTGGGCCGAGTGGGCTCCGCTGCCTTGTGCAGCCCTGGCTTGGGCTGCCCGGGGCTGGGCTCTGGGGCGAGGGGCAGGGCTTGGCCCCCTGCAGCCCCCGGGGCAGCTCTGCCAGCCCAGGCCGGGGCAGGCAGCAAGGCTGGCAGGAGAGACCAGAGGGGGCCGTGGGGACACGGGTTGGGGAAAGGCCTGCACTGTACAGGCACCCTGCCCTCCCCGCTTTCCCTGTCACACCCATGGGATCCTCTCCTCTCCCCACGCTGGCCCCGGCCGTACCCTCCTTGCCCCGAGTGCAGGCAGCTGCTCGTCCAGCCGGTCCCTGCAGGTGCGGCCGTCCTTCCCCAGCAGATCCCTCACGTTGTGCTGGAAGGAGAGAGCGGGCTGGCTGAGCCACGGGGCCGAACTCAGCATCCCCTGGCAAGCCCCCCACACCCAGCTCTCCCTGGGGAAACTGAGGCACGGCCCCCCCAGATGCTCAGCGTTTCCCTCCCAGCTTCAGTCGCCCCCTTTGTCATCCCTCCCTTTGCCATCCCTGCCTTGTTGAGGAGCAGGAGGGGCTGGAAGGCACAGAGGGGGCCAGAGGCACTGCAGGCGCTGCAGTGGGGTGGTGTCAGTGTGCCGGCCCCTGCAGCTCCGTGGCACGGTGGGGTACCTGCCTTCGGCGCCTGCTCCCTATGGGACGGGGCACAGGGATGCTTAGTGCCTGTGGCACCCCGTGCTCCAGCCTGCTACGGCAGGGAGGGGGCCAGGGGGTGCTCCCCGGTGGGGTCTGTCCCTCCCGGCTCCCCTCCCGCTGCTGCAGGAGACCCCCCCACCCATCCAGCCGTGCTGGATGAGCTCTTTCCCCGCAGCCCTGTGGAGCTGGCAGTGGCCGTGGCAGGTCCCTGCACCCATGCCAGGGACACCAGGAGGCAGGAACTGGGCTGTGCCAGCTGCAGCACTTAATTTTGGCAACTTGTTTCAGAGGAGGCACCTGAGCTCCCCAGGGGCAAGGTCAGGCTGAGACCACACACAACTCGTCACATGTGTCTTCAGCACCCTTGAGACAGAGACCTGGGCAGCGTGGGGGGGCTGTAAAGCCCCACAGAGCCGGGGCAAGCACCGCTGCCCCTGCGCAGCACACCTCTGCTCCCCTGCCCTGCCCAGGCTCCCCCGGACCCCTCCGCCCCCACCTGGGGAAGAGCTCTCCCTCGCCGGGGCAGGGCCACCCTGCACTCCAGGGGCCGGGGATGGGTCCCCATGTCCCCTGTCTGTGGCCGTCCTGCTGATTTTGCTCCAGCTTGGATTCGGTAGAGGGGCACCAGGCGAGCCGGGGGTACAGCAGCAGCATGGTCGGGGGTGGCCGCAGTGTGCCTGGGGAGGGCTGGAGCTGCAGATGGGTGATGGGGCACCTGTGCAAGGTCCTGCCTCCCAGCAGGATGCGCAGGGAAGAGAAGGGCTGAGCAAACCCCCGCAGAGCCCTGGGACGTGCAGCGGCTGGAGGTGCTGGGGCCTGCGGTCCCACTGGGTCCTGCTCCTGCACCCAGGAGCACCCAGGAGACTGGCAAAAGCCCCTACGTTGAAGATGCAGCTCCCGTGCTCTTTGATTTTCTTCTTTATCTTCCTGACGTTGGTGGTCTCGCAGGTGAGCTGGGGGCCGCTCGTGGTCTCCTGCAGCCGCTCCCCTGGCTCCTGGGGCTGCTGCCGCGTGCCCTGGGCCCTGTCCCCCTTCTTCTCCAGAACATGGGTTGCCTTGGCAGGCTGGTGCCTCTCCAGGAGGGGGGTCGGGCTCTGTCCCCACTTCTGCAGAGGGAGGTCCTGCAGGCCCAGGTGCCAGAGCATGGCCTGCAGCAGGCTGCGCAGCGCCATGAAGTCAATGGCCCTGATCTCGGTCGTCCTGAGGGTGACATCCAGCAGCTGGGCCAGGCTGAGCTGGGGCATGGCTACTGCCCTGCCTGAAACCATGGGGGACCTGAGAGGGGCTTTCTGCCAGGGGGAGACCAGGATGGGTGGCAGGGAGGTATGGGCAATCGAAGCCTTCCTCCTCCTCATCATCATCCTAGTACTTGTGCTTGTCTTCTGCTTCCTCCTCCTCCTCCTGTGTTGCGTCCTCGCAGCAGAGTTGTCATAGCGGCAGTGGGAGCAGTGAGAAGGGACAATGCAGCATCACCAGTTGGTATTCAACACCTGTCGCACTCAAGGTCCACAGGGATGGGAGAGGCCGAGGGTCCCGGCTGCCTTTTCCACCTCCATCCCTGAGGCGCAGCTGGCGCAGGCTGATCTGTGGCCGCAGCCAGCGCAGCCCGAGCCCGGGCAGAGGCAGCTCCCTCGCAGGGCTGTCCCGGTCACTCAGCCCGCTCCGGTGACACGTCCCGCAGGAGACCAGGCCCCGCTGGGAACCACCACGAATATTTTTTTGGGGGGGAATCGAAGTGCAAGACAGATTTTAACTTCTCCCTTAGACATCAAAGACTGCTGGTGACAGCACCAACTCCCTTTGGTTTCTAGCATCTTGCTCCAAAGCAAAGAGCCACAGAAGCAGGGAAAAAGAAACACAAATAAACACGAGCTGCCAGACAAGCCTAGGAAGGATTCAAACACTGGGAAAATTTCTGAATCCGAGTGATCTGTCAGACAAGTACGTAGGAAAAGAATCAGCAAGAACTTCTTTTCCCTTACAGCCCTCCAAGCCCGACCATTCCACAGTGGGGGCACTGCCATCTCCCTCCTTCGGTGAGGCACTCCAAGAGAGTTCCCAGGAAAGGAGGCGGGTGGGGAAGCAGGAAAGGGAGCAGAGAGTTGCTCTTCTAAAAGATACGAGAGATCCGTTTTCAGGCACTGGAGCAACAGCCACAGCTGGGCTCCGAGCATCCAGTGGGGCCAGGGGTTGCAGGTGTGGGACGCAGTTGGGATCCCCGGTGACTGGTCCAGCTCTTGCAGGTGGCTTGGGACCCCAGAAGCATCCGTGACCCACCTGATGCCCACCCTCTCCTCTCCCCGGCAGATGGAGGTGCGGCAACCCCCAGCAACACGCCGGCCACACTGCCCAACTTCCCGGGTGCTCTGGACACGTTCTCCAAGCTGTGGACCTCGAAGAGCCTGCAGAGCATGAACAGCCCCATCCCCTCCATGGCCTGCTCCCCACGGGCAGCTGCAGCCCCTCTGGACATCCTCGCCCCATGGCCACCAGCCCACCTGGCCCCCGTGCCCCCCACCTGCCCCCCCCGCAAAGGCCCTGGCCACCATGGACGGCCAGAGACAAAGCTGGGTTGGTGAGGGGGGAGAATCGGGGGGTCTGGGCCAGTGTGTTGGGAGCGGGGAGTCCCCCAGAAACACACGGGAATCATTGTCTGGGTCTTGTTGTTATATTTAAGTAGAAGCCTCTCCTCTGCCTTACAACATTCAGCACGGCTTCTTGCACAGACCCCCCTGAACACCCCCTCACCCCGTCCTCCCTCCCTCTGCACCTCTGCAGGGCAGGGGGGAAGCAGAAGTGGGGGCTGTGATTTGTCAACGGGATGCCCCCCCCAGCCTGTGACCACCGTTCCTGGCCCTTCCCTGGGAAAGTGGGGAGCTGGGGGGGTTTAGTTTTCAAATCAACCTCGCTTAAAACAAGAAACAAACCAGCCCACCCAAGACCCCAGTAAAAAACAGTTACAAGGTTTTTTATTATTTAAAGAAGAATTATTAATTTAATTATTTAATTAAGATTGATGAACTTAAAAAAAAAATGAAAAATCCCGTTCATAGCACCAGCTGTTCCTGGCTGGCTGCCTGGGTGCTGGGTCCATCCTGTGGGGCCCCTGCTCAGCAGGCAGCTGCTCGTCCAGCCGGTCCCTGCAGGTGTGGCCGTCCTTCCCCAGCAGATCCCTCATGTTGTGCTGGAAGGAGAGAGCGGGCTGGCTGAGCCCCGGGGCCGAACTCCGCATCTGGGGAAACTGAGGCACGGCTCCCCGAGATGCTCAGCATCTCCCTCCCAGCCTCAGTCGCCCCTTTTGCATCCCCACCATCGTTATTCCTACCTTGCCGGGGAGCAGGAGGGGCTGGAAGGCTGTGGGGGGCTGGAGGCAGTCCATGTGCTGCAGTGGGGTGGTGTCCTTGTGCGAGCCCCCGCAGCTCCGTGGCACGGTGGGGTCCCTGCCCTCGGCCGCTGGCGCCCTGTTGGACGGGGCACAGGGATGCTCAGTGCCCAGTACTGTGGCACCCCGTGCTCCAGCCTGCTACGGCAGGGAGGGGGCCAGGGGGTGCTCCCCGGTGGTATCTGTCCCTTCCGTCTCCCCTCCCACTGCGGCAGGAGACCCTCCACCCGTCCAGCCATCCTGGATCTGCTCTTTCCCCACAGCTCCCCAAGCCCAAGTTCAGGCTGAGACCCGGCAGAACTCGTCACATGTGGCTTCAGCACCCTTGAGACAGAGACCTGGGCCAGGTGGGGCAGTGTGGGCAGGCTGTAAAACCCCACAGAGCGGGGGCAAGCACAGCTGCCCCTGCACAGCACATCTCTGCTCCCCTGCCCTGCCCAAGCGCCCCTGGAAGCCTCCGCCCCCACCCTGCTCGGGGCAGCGTCCTCAAATTCACAGGCTTGTACCCCATGGCACCTCCATCCCCGCTCTTCCCCCTGGGGAGGGCGCCCTGGGTCCCTGCTGCCGGGCAAGGCTGCGACGGGGCTTGGCAGGGTCGCACCCCCTAGGCAGACACCCGCACCCCCGTGCCAGCACCCGTCTCCCCCGTCCCACCCACGGTGCCGGGTCCTACTCGGGGCCAAGCAGCCGCATGCTGGGGGGCCGGTCCCAGGACAGGCTGTGGACATGGCTCAGCAGCTACTTCATCAGCATGCCCACGGATCGCTGGGAAATTGTTCCTGTGCCAGGGACCACGTGGGCACCAGTCGGGGAGCCAGAGGGACCGGGGCGAGCGTTGTGCCTGCAGCCACCACTGACCCCATCGCACTCACTCCTTAATCCCAGCGGCATCCTCAGCCCCTGGCTGCGGCGCCTTCTCCTGGAGCTGCCCCACGATCCTCTTGCCGTGCTCCTCCAGCTGCTGCCGGAAAGCCCCCAGCTCCAGGCGGTCCAGCTGTGGATGGGTGCACACCCTCAGCCAGCCGCCCCGCGATGGGACATCATTGTCCCCAGGGGGGACAGCTGGGAGGGGAGGGCCCTTGCAGGCAGGCCGCCATAGGCCCCCAAGGCCCGATGGTGCCAGTTTTGTGTGGTGGGGACAAGCCAACCCTCACCTTGGAGGCCGTCTCTTCACTGAACTGTTGCTGGACCTTCTCCTGGCCTATAACCTGGCTCAGCAGCTCCTCAATCGCGTCATTCAGCCGCTTCATGCTTGTGTTACACTCGGTGAAGTTGACATTGGTGGCCAGGGCTGTCTCTGCTTTCTAGCAAGAGGGAAAGGCAGGAGAGCGGTGGGGAAAGGACGGCGGTACGATGGGCAGGGCCAGGTCGTGTCGGGAGGAGAGGGAGAAGCAGCTACATGGCCCTGCTCGCCCCATCACCCCCGTGGGCTTGGTCCCAGCAGCCAAAGGGACCTGGGGGGAAAGAGCAGGACCCGGCGAGGGAAATCCTGGAAATCCTCCCTCCCCTTGGCTGGTTCTGTCACCGAGCACCCAAGGGACCAGGGGTGTTTGTCACCCTGCCTGGGACCCCCTTGGCTGGTGCTGTGGCCCCTCAAGGGTGTAGCAGAGCAATTCCCAGCACCGGGTCCTCCTTGTCCGCTTTCTCCTTCTCCAGCCTCTCCAGGGCCTGGAACGGAGCCTTCCCATGCAGACAGCACCCCATGATGCCACGGCAGGGTCAGAGCTGCCTCCCAGCCAGCCCAGAACACTGGCCTCCTCGGCTTCTCAGACTCCTCCAGGAAAGGCATTTGGAAGCTCTGCAGAGCTGCGAGCAGGTTGGCAGGGGGACAAACGCCTTGTGGTGCCCAGCCTGGGCTCTGCCTGGAGGATGCTCTGGCCCCACGGGGCTTTCAGCCACCTACCTCGGTATCTTTGTGCTCCTGGTGACTGTCAGCCAGGACGTCCCCCACGACGGAGCGGAGTTTCTCACAGTCCCCTTGTACCTGCACCGTGGTGGCCTGGGTGCTCTTCAGCAGTTCTTCATCCTGCTTCAGAGAGGAAGATGACGAGGCAGTGCCATGCAAGGGGGCAGTGGCTGCCCTGTGGGGACAGACCCAGGTTACTTGGCTGGTGGCCATGGGCTATCAGTGCCAGCAGGACATTTGCACCAGACTGTAATTTCCTTCCATGCTGCTGACTTGTACAAGCCAGTCTGGAGGGCGTTGAGGGGCTCCCCCACGCTACTGCAAAGCACAACCAGCCGGGGGGTTCCTAGGAGCCCCCTGCCAAGCCCCCCACGTCGGCCTCTCCCTACGTGGCTCCTCCTCGGCAGCTGCTTCACCACCTTGCCCCTGGCTGTGGCCACAGGGTGGTGGTCTGGGGTCGAGGGGAGCATGGCTTAAGCCTTGGGGTGGTGGTCTGGGTTCCCAGGGTTCCCTGGCTGTGTCCTAAGGGTGGTAGTCGGGGGTGCCAGGAACCATGGCTTTGTCCCCAGATCATGGTCTGGGTGCCCAGGGACTGTGGCTCTGTCCCCAGGGTGGTGGTCTGGGGTTGAGGGGACCCTGACTGCACCCTTGCAGCGGTGGTTTGCCTCACCACCTTGCCCACCGCCTGCCAGGACATGAAGGTGTTCACCATTTCCTGGAGCTTCTCATGGCGCTGGAGAAGCTGCCCCACCTTCGCACTGGTGTCCATGCTGGAGACGGGGCGTGCTGCCTGCGCCTCTGCCTCCTCCTGCCCCATGTGCTGTATCGCCCTCAGCTTGTGTTTCTGCAGGAATGGGAGAAGGGATGGGCTTTGAGCTGGGATGGATGCAGCCAAGGAGCCCAGGTGCCCTGGAGGCTCCATGGCCCCAGCCAGCCCAGGGAGGTGGCTGGGAACCTCGCCAGAACCACCCCCCCGAGGTGGTGGGTGAAGGGAGCGCTACCTCACCTGTGCCTTCACCTGCTCGTCCGTCTGCATTGCCAGGAGCTTCAGCCTGGCCTCAGTCCTCTGCTGATGCTCTCCCAGCTCCTTTAGCTCCCGCTCTATCTCCTGCAGGCCCAGGTCCTTCATCTCCATCAGCTCCTGCTTGATTTTTTGCAGCGTGGACCTGGCCAGGGAGATGGGGGCACGGGGAGGTTTATCCTCCATTGGGCTGCTCGGGGGTGTTCGTCACCCCCCAGACCAGGGTGCTCCAAGCCCCCCTGGGCTCCCCTGCAGCCCCCCTGGGGTAGGAAACCCCCTCCCGTCCTCTTACCCCATCTGGGCGCTTCCATGCAATTTCCAGTTGGCTCCATCCACCCTGGGCTTTCCACGCGTATCCTCCAGCTGCCTGGTCTGGGAACGGGGGTGTTGGCGGAGTCAGGGCACGGCCCCCCATGTCGTCCCAGCACGGGGGTCCTTTGTATGCCCCGGGTTCAGGTGCTCACTTGTCCCCCGGAGGGGCTGCTGTGAGACGTCCCTGCCACAGGCAGCGCAGGAGGTCTGTCTGTCGGGGCAGCTGAGGAGCTGCCGTGGCGCTGCCTGTGCCAGGTCCTGCCTCCCGGCGGGATGCGCAGGGAAGAGAAGGGCTGAGCAAAGCTCCGCAGAGCCCCGGGGCGTGCAGTGGCTGGAGGCACTGGGGGCTGCGGTCCCGCTGGGTCCCGCTCCCGCAGCCGGGATGCCCCAGCACTCAGCGCCGACGGAGCTCAGGCTCCTCGGCCTCCTCCTCCTCCTTCTCCCCCCTCTCCCAATATGCTGCCCACCAGGCCATCCATCCCCCAGCACCTCCCAGCCCACCATGCTGCTCACCTCCTCCGGGGCCGGGCAGAGGCTCTGCCTTTCCTTCAGCCTTTGCTGGGGAAGGAAGGGATCAAGGGGTCAGGCTGGACACGGGGCTGGGGGGAACGGAGCCACAGGGACATCAGTGCCCAGCACCGCCAAGCCGTGGACCATGGCCCGACACAGGAGGACTGGTCTCCGCGAGGGAGCTGGGGATGCAGCTGCCCCCTGTCCCGGTGCAGGATCCAGGCGGGATTGTGGCCGTAGCCCATCACGCTCCAGCACTGTCTGGTCCCAGGGGCCCGGCAGGCGGCCAGCAGCATCCTGGAGTTTCCTCTGGAGCGGGGCGAGGGGAGGGGCACCAGTCTGGATGTGGGAGCGGGATTTCAAAGGAGCATTTGGGCACAGGACAAAGGGAGAGCGGGCAGGCAGCCTGGGGTCTGTGGCTGGCTTGCCCAGGGCAGAGCCTTATCCCCCTCCTTCCCAGCTCCCACGTTTCTTTTTTTCTGCCTGTTAGTTCAGAAGTGCCCCAGCATCCCTTTGGCTGATGCCCGCAGTTCCCTCTACCCGCAGCCCGACTTGCAGGCAGCGGCGTCCGTTTGTGCCCTCGCCGGGGCAGTGGTGGGGGGCAGAGGGTGGGGGGCTGCAGGAGGGTGGGCTGAGCTCCCCTGCTCCCCCCTTGGGACACCCTTCCCACTTTGGGGTGGCGACAGGGAGAGGGGCAGGGAGGGGGCAAGGGCCCAGCTCCCTCCCGGGGCACCAGCGGCAGCTCACCAAGCCAAGCGCCTCCTGCATCCTGCGGATGTCCTCTGCCATGCGGGACTGCGCCACCTTCATGGTGTGGATCTCCTCGAGCAGCTCCTGGGAGAGAGCCGTGGCCCACGAGAGGGGGGTGGTGGGGTGAGCCCCAGGGGAGGGTCCCTGGGGACCAGGACCTTGACCCCTGCTGTGCTCTTAACTTGAACCTGGGTTTATTTCTGCCCACGGGGGATAGTTGGGGGGCAAAGCACGGCCGCCAGCGTCTCAGTGCCATGCAGGATGAGGCCCCTGTCTGTTCCCCACCAGTGCTGGCTTTAGCCCTTGGGCGAGCCGAGGGGATTTGGGGTGGGAGATGAGGCCCATGAGGGGCTGGTGGAGCCTCCCAGCTGCCCCAGGAGCGGATGCGGTAGCGGCTGTGGGTCAGGAGCGGGGAAGGGAGGGATGGAGAGGGCGATGGGGCCAGAGCTCCAGGGCTGCTGAGCCTCCAGCTAGTGGGGCATTTCAGCCCCAGGTCTTCCTCCCCAAAACTCCAGTTCTTTCCGGCTGTGGAGGCCCACGTGCTGCCATGGGCTCAGGCTTAAAGCAGACCTCGGTGTAAGGGGATGCAACGGCGGCGTGGACCCTGGAGGAGGGGGTGTCTCGTGGGGGAGCACCCAGGAGGCTGGCAGAAGCCCCTACCTTGAAGATGCTGCTCCTGTTCTCTTTGATTTTCTTCTCTATCTTCCAGGCGTAGGTGGTCTCGCAGGTGAGCTGGGGGCCGCTCGTGGTCTCCTGCAGCCGCTCCCCTGGCTCCTGGGGCTGCTGCCACGTGCCCTGGGCCCTGTCCCCCTTCTTCTCCAGAACAGGGGGTGCCTTGGCAGGCTGGTCCCTCTTCAGGAGGGGGGTTGGGCTGTGTCCCCGCTTCTCCACAGGGAGGTCCTGCAGGCCCAGGTGCCAGAGCATGGCCAGCAGCAGTCTGCGCAGGGCCACGAAGTCGATGGCCCTGATCTTGGTCGTCCCGATGGCGACATCCAGCAGCTGGGCCAGGCTGAGCTGGGCCATGGCTGCTGCCGTGCCGGAAACGACAGAGGGACCTGAGCGGGACCTGAGCTCCTGGGGGAGTGGGAGAAAGAGCTGCCCAGGGGGCCCTTTCTGCCTGGGGGAGACTGGGATGGGTGGGAGGGATGGGCAGTCAAAGCCTTCCTCCTCCTCCCCTCGTCCTCGTCCTCCTCCCTGTCCGCGTCCTCCTTGTCCTTGTGCTTCTCCTCCTCCTCCTCCTCCTCTGTTGCCTCCTAGCAGCAGAGTGGTCACAGCGGCGGTGGGACGGGTGACAAGGGACAATGCAGCGTCCCCCGTTGCTGGGCGACGCCCCGCCCCACTCCCGGCCGGTCCTTGGGATGCGGTTATCCACAGGCATGGGAGAGGCCGAGGGTCCCGGCTGCCTTTTCCACCTCCATCCCTGAGGCGCAGCTGGCGCAGGCTGATCTGTGGCCGCAGCCAGCGCAGCCCGAGCCCGGGCAGAGGCAGCTCCCTCGCAGGGCTGTCCCGGTCACTCAGCCCGCTCCGGTGACACGTCCCGCAGGAGACCAGGCCCGGCTCCCAACCGCCGCCATTATTGTGGTTTTCTGAGGCAACAAAGGGTTGGCGCGGAGGGGAGTTGGGGGGGTCCGGGCCAGGGCATTGGGACCGGGGGCTCCCCCAGGAACTCACTGGGATCATTGTCTGGGTTTTGTTATTGTCTTTAAGGGGAAGACATGCTGCTGGGGTGGGCACCGGCCCATGGGAGCCTGTAGCTGGCCTTTTCTTCCCCCACTTTATTTTTTTAATCTATCGCTATAATCTATGTGTATCATATATATATATAAATCCAGGGAGAAGGAAGCAGCACCCCAGAGGTACTGAAGGGGGTGTGTGGGTTCTCTAACAGCCCACTTCATGCCCGAGCAGCCCTGCAGCAGGGCAGGAGAGGGCAGAGGGGGAATAATGAAAAATAAATGGATGGAGGTGGCTGTCGAGAGCCCGGATCATGGCCACGGCGGCACGGAGCCACTGGTGCCCCCCCAGCTCTGGATTTCCCAGACAGGTGCTGCAGCGCCCAGAGCAACACGCGCCTCTCCTCTGGCTTCTGGAATTCAGCACGGCTTCTTGCACAGACCCCCCTGAACCCCCCCTCACCCCGTCCTCCCTCCTCTGCACCTCTGCAGGGCCGGGGCGAAGCAGAACTGGGGGCTGCGATTTGTCAATGTGTTCCCCCCAGCCCTGTGACCACCGTTCATCTCCCTTCTCCAGGGAATTAATTTTACTAATTAAAGAATAGTAATGCATTTAAATTTTAAATCACAATCATGATTTTATTAATTAAAAATCTATATATCACTTTTGGAACACCAGCTCTCCCTGCCCGTCTTTCTGGGTGCTGGATCCGTTCCCGGTGTCCCCGGTGCCTGGGAGAGGTGGCCGTTGCCTGAGTCCGGCTCCGTTGGCGCAGCACGGACTGGAAAGCTCAGCGCTGGGTCCGACGGGACCAGGCACACAGCCTGTGCCCAGGACCATCAAAGGCACTCCAGGGACACATCCTGGTTCCTTGGGAGTGCAAGCAGGGACACGTAGAGCAACGGTGACATCTGAGACGTGGGCAGGCGCTCCCTCAGATGGAGGAGGACTTCTGATGCCAGTGCCACCACCCCAGGGATGCAGGCAGGGTCCCCTGGTACCCAGGCCATCATCTCAGGGATGCAGTCGGCACCTCCAGGGAGCCAAGGAGAAGCAGCAGGGGGTCAGCCAAGCCCCGCCCCCCCCCCCCCCCCTCACATGCAGCCTAGCCTTCCTAGTGCTGAGAAGGTCCAGGGGAAAGGAGGCTTTGGGCAAAGGAGAAGCAGGGATGGGGAGGGAAACAGCCCCGGGAGCTGGGCACTGGTCTGTGCTGGGAGGCAGCATCCATCTCTGCTTGTGGCTCTGGAGCTGTGAGTGTTGACCCTGGGGATGTGATCTGGGAACTGTCGACTCATTGCATCTCAAGAGCTTTGTGAGGCTCGAACTTGCCAAGCCTGGCTGCTCCTGGTCTCAGGAAAGATGACCTCAGACCCAGCAGTTTTCTGACCACTAGAAAAAGCCTGGCCAACCTTTGGCCTTGCATGGCTCCCACCCTGGACCCCATGTCACGAGTCTGGCAGGTGCTGGGGAATATCAGCTTTCCTGCTCAGACTGATGTTTGCCTCCAAACAGCCTTGATCTTATACCCCCACCCTGCTGCCTCCTTCCCTGTCTGCCCGAGGATAGTGTTTGGTGCAGGACTCGCCATGTGCATGCGAGATCAGCTGCTCACACCTACTCACAGTCCCCATCCAAGTGCCGTGGTGACAACATCAGCAGCAATATTTCATCCTTGTAAGCCAGTGGGTTGAATCATGGCTATTTGGAGCCCACGAGAGGGGCCGTGGGGGTCTGTGTGCCCCCAGCGAGGGGAAGGGAGGGCTGGGGCTGGGGTGGGGGTAGGGAGGGATGAGAGTGGAGGAGCTGTAGAGAGAGCTGGGTTTGGGGAGGGTATAGGGCTGGGAGGGATATGGGAGATCATACAGGGAAGGGTGGGGCTGGGAGAGGTATAGGGAGACATGAGGCTGGGAGGGGTGTAAGGAGGGATGGAGCTGGGAGGGATGTGGGGAGAGATGGGGTGGGGAGAGATGAGGGGAGATGAGGCTGGGAAGGATGTGGTTTGGATGGGACTGGGAAGGATGGGATTGGGAGGGGTGTGGGGAGGGATGGGACTGGGAGGGATGTGGTTTGGGTGGGACTGGGAAGGATGGGACTGGGAAGGATGAGACTGGGCAGGGAGTGGGCGTAGTGGGAATGGAGGGAGTACAGCTCTGTGAAAGACACGGCATGGCGATGCTGTAGGGAGTGTACAGAGAGGCAGGGATCTAGGAGGGCTTTGGGGAGCAGTGGTCGATGGGCAACAGCTCTGGGGGACCATGTGGCAGGGCAGTGGCTCTGGGAGGGTTGCCAGAGGGACAAGTGGCCCAGGCAGAGCCCCCCGGCGCTCCCTGCCCAGCCCCTGCAGCGAGGCTTTGCAGATGGGGACATCCCATGGCTTTGCCGGGGGCGGGGGACCCGATGGCTCTGTGCTGACGTGTCCCCCAGCCACGGGCAGTGCTGGCAGTGGGGTCGGCAGAGGCTCGGCTTGTCTGGCGCGTGCTGTGTCCTCGCAGCCTGCTGGGATGTTGCAAGAGCCGGGAAAGCAAAGTCACCGCCGCTCTGCGAGCTGCCCCCGTGAGCCGGCCGGGCTGGGGGGACTCTCCTCCCCAGGACTGAGTCTGGGTGAAGCCAAGTGCAGCGTACGGCCACGGCACCTGCCCTTGCAATGGCTGCAGCAGCCTGGGGCTGATTTTCAGGGAGGAGGGAGGTCGGGTGCTGACTGCTTGACCTACAGCCATGTGTCAGCCATACCCAGCGCTCTCCTGGGAGGTATCCAGATGGCCCAGCGGGATTGCAACCCAGACAGCCCAGGCAAAGGCAGGTCAGGTGAAAGCTTCAGGATGAGGAGCTTCATTAGGGCAGTGGCTGCCACCAGCTGGCAGCCACATCCCACCGCCTGCCGAGGGATGAGGGACTGCCATCCTCTGCAGGTCAGCCCGGGGCAAGACCTCAGTGTGGGGACAGTGCTGCCGGGCCAGAGGGCTGGCCAGATCTGGGGCCAGGCCAAGGGCTGACACATAACAGGGCACTTCTTCAAGCATGAAGGCAGCAGACCCTCTCTTGTACGCAACAACGCCGATCACTTCATTTATCCTCCCTTTATGCCTCACCCGAAGTCCCCCTTTGAGCTGGCTGTGTCCATCCACATGGAGCCTTTTTTTGATAAATGTAGCTATTTTTCTTGACTAATGTGAGTGCCACCTTTGGTGCCTGGGCAGTATTTGCTGAATCGCTCCTTTAACAGACTTTGCCAGCGATGCCTAAAAGTACTGTTTTGCAGCTCAGCTTGGCTGCCAAAAGCACAGCCACCCTGAAACGCTGATTGTCCTGGTTATTGCCAGGCTGCTCGTGGGGTGCAGGGGTGACCTCTTAGGCACCCTGGATCTGCTTGTGCCCATTTTCCTGGGGGTCCTTAACGATGGACATGGAGGGCCAAGGAGATGTGGGAAACTGCTGTGACACCAGCCACAGCCCCGATGCCGGCTCGGGAGCGTCTCTGTGCTGGACCCATCATCCTCCCAGGATGCAGAAGGGGACACCCGGGCACCACCTGCCCTGTCCCTCATGGGACACCGTGGGTTGGGGGTTGTCAGGACCCTTGTGTGTTTTCCAGCTGACCCCATCTGGAAGGGAGGACTGGGGTTATCCTTCCTATATTTTGACTACGGGGACTGCAGAGCCCACAGGATGGTGGGACGGGGACAGTAGCCCTCCTGCCTTGTGCCAGCATGTCTGGGCAGATGCATTTTTTCCCAAGCATCCTCCTATCAATAACCCACTTGGGTTTCTGGTTGATGATCCACCAGCTGACCCTGGCTGGTGGAGCAGCTCTGCCTGCAAACTCTCTGCTCACAGCACCATGCTGACTGCATGGTCATAAGACCCTGGAAAGATCATGAAATGAACCAAAATCCAGTATTTAGTGCTCCTTTTATGGAGCCTTTCCTTTCCGGGCCGCTCCAGCGTGTGTGGTGTTGCAGGGCTAGAAGCTGACCTCTACTTGTTCCCATTAAAGGCAGCAACCCCTCTGCAATCTCGGCCCTCCAGGAGACGGGGCTTGGAGGAAAAAGCCAAACTGCAACACAACCTGGCAGCCAAAACCACAGGGAACATCCCGTTTTGGTAAAAGCCCCCCAATCCCTAACCCCGGCAGCCTTTTCTCCTGACGTTGCAGGGATTCTGTGCATTGTCCCCCAGAATAAGGCTCGAGGGAGCTGCCTGGTAAAAAGGCAGCCAGAGGGGATGGCGTAAAAGAGTCCGGCAATACCCGCTGCTGCAGGGGACGCGGGTGGTAAAACATCCCTGGAGTGGCATGGCTCATGGCACAGCAGGGACGGGTCACAGTGACCGCGGAGGGTCTACAGCAGGTTTGTGTGCTTCCCCCGAGGGGCTGGTGTGGGCACCGGGGAAGGGGGGACAAGCCATTTTGCCCCCACATCCAGGGGTTTTGTGCAGCCCTGGTCTTGCTCATCATCTGAGGCGCTTGCCTTGGGCTGCCCCCGGACTCACTGAGCTGACGCTGTGTTGGTGGAGGGGGGAAAGAAGCTGAAGGAGCCCCTGGAGAGTGCAGTTGCCCTCCCAGGTATGGGAAAACCCCACGTACCGTGGGGCTGTGTGGCTCGGCCTGGACTGGACGAGACAAATCCCCAAGTTTTGCTGTCAGAATAAGGCTCCAAGGGCTCACACCAGGCTCGGGGTCATTCCTGGGAGGGTTTGTTGGAGGCAGAGGCAGGTGGGTGCTGTGATGCCCAGGTACTGTGCAGGTGCCTTCGCAAAACCGCAGCATCTGGTGGGAAAACAGGCATTGGAGAGGGGTTTGGGGATGTACCCCGTTGTTCCTTGGTGTTTGATAAGCATTCGTCATGTCAAATGACTGGATGTAAATTTCTGATCATCAGGAGGATAAGCAGATCCCATCCATCCTGGTGGGGAAGAGGCAGCATCCCAGCTGGTGGGGACCACCAGCTCCAGACCTTGGCACCCCTGGAGAGGCAGGCCCAGGGCTTTTTTTTACGGTGCACCCAGGTCTTTTTTTTTTTTTTTTTTTTTAGGGGGGCCACAGCAGATCCGAGAGTACCAGCTGCTGGGCACGGCAAAAAGCGCTGAGGAGAAAGCTGTCGGAAGAGCTTCTGCTAGGTGTTTTGGGCTGTCTTAGCTAAATCAGCAGCTTAATGGTGGGTCTCCATCCTGCCAGGTGCCTGACAGGCAGGATGGAGACATGCAGAAGGAAAAGACACTTATTTTCCCACTCTGAATTCAAGTAAAGCAAGTATGGGAAAAGATGGACCCCCTTAAAGGGCTTGGGTGCCTCCAAACTCACCCATCTTTTCCATCTATGTGAGTTTATTTTGACAGCACGGGAATGGATACAGCTAAGACAGGGGCCAGGACCCTTGGACCCTCCACCCCTTGGATTTACTTTTTCCCCTCTTCCCTTCACCTGGTTCCCACCAGTGCCAACTATTCACCATGTTTGAGCCGGGGCTGGGAAGTGGTGGGAGGAGAACAGGCTGAGCAGAAACTTCTAGAAAGCCTCAGATTTGCAGGTTGAGCCATCGCTAAGGAAAAACCTGGGGGAGTTCGGGAGGACTGGCCGTGTCGTGGGAGGGATGGGGCAGGTGTCCCCAGGTGAGGGACACTTCACCCAGCCCATCCTTTCCAGCAGCCACCAGCCATGTGGATGGGTTGTGGCTGCATGGCAAAGCTCCGCGCGTGCATCTTGCCGTCAGGAATAAATCCATGATTTTTCTCACCGGGATCCTCGCCCTCGTTGAGAGAAGGGATGGAGGACACGTCTCTGCTTATTGGAAATGTCCCTGCTTCATCTCTTATGATTTGGAGAAGTGCAGCATGGATTTGTTATGGAAATATCGAGACCTATAGTGAGTATTTGCCTGGCACCAGGCTCACATATAGTTCGATCTTCTGGCTTTAAATGTGCTTTGAAAATAAGCACTTTCACGTAACTATATCTAATATTATTTTCCCTCCTCCCCACCTGGTCGGTGACAGTGGGAAGTTGGGGTGATGCTGTGGAAGACAAGGGCTGTCTGCAGCATCTTCTTGTCCTTGCAAAAGGCTGCAGAGCTCTGCCCAAAAGCCATCGCAGTTTTAGTGAAGGGACCCCCGGCCACCCCCGCCTGTAGGGAGGGCTGTGTCCTCTTCTGGGTCAGAAATGTCCCTTGTTCCCTGGAAGCCACCAACCTCAGAGCAGAGAAGGTCTCAGCTGTGATCCCTGGAGAGAAGCTGAGCCTGATGCTGCCTTCTTGCTTGGATAAAAGGATCCTGGAGACCTTGACCCTGCACTGGGTTTGAGGGGGCTGAAACACTGGCCGTGAGCTGCATTGCTTAAAGCCAGAGAAAAACATACAGGCAGCGTATAGGGACTTGCTTTGCTCCTGAAACTGGTTTCTCCTCCCTCAAGCACCAGCAGACTCAATCCCGTCATTCAGGAAAGATGCTGCTGCATGTGGAAGTGGGGCAAAGGCAGCGAGAAAAGCCATGCCCAGGAAAGAGCGAAACTGCTCACAGAGCCAGGGCTGTGATATGCCAAAATCCCTTTGATTTTGGCGTGGTCAAAGCGGCAAAGGGAGGCAGACTCGTTTTTCCAGTGCCTATGTATAGAGCCGTGAGCTCATAGTTTCCGACGGCGGGGAGCATTCAAAGTATGGGAAACAGGAATTTCCACCCCGCCTTGGTGCTGGCAGAGAGCAAACTGAAGCTGGGGAGATGCTCGGCTGCCCCAAATCTGCTCTCGCTGGCCCAGATCACTCATTCAGCAATGGAGATCTCGGTGGGTGCAACCCTGGCACCTCCAGCAGCTTCAAGGCGGGGCCAGGGAGGGGGATGGGGATGCCTACCCCAGGGGTGACTGTGCAACCTCAGCCCCGGCACGATCTGTCTGGAGAGGTTTCAGCCTCAATTTCTGGACCATCCCAAGAAAACTGGGATAACGAGTGGAGTGGCTTGGTCCCTGATCTTAAGCGGGGGGTGTGGAAGGTGTTGACATGCTACGGGTCTCCTTCCAGCGAGGGACAGGGCTTCACGGCTTGAGACATCCCCCCCGGGGCATGTCTCCCACCATGGGTGCTCTCTTTTGGCAGCTGCCCCAGTGCACGGGACGGCTCGGCGGGGCTGCACCTCCCCTGCTCCTTCCAGAAACCAGCCCCATGTTGTAACTGCTGCAACCGCTGCACCCACGAGCGACTGATACTGCTGCCCACGCCTGCAGCCCTGCCGCGACTGCCAGCCGCACGAAACCACCCCTCCTGCCCATAGAGGACCTCCAGGGCCCATCTCACTGGGGTTTGGGTGCCAGAGGTGCATCTCCTCTTCTGCCTGCCCCACAGATCCTGCAGAGCCCTGGGCATCTTCTTGGGGCTGGAGGACCGCAGGGCTGGGAATGCTTGTGCGGAGCATCTCTCTGCCCCAAGGCAAGACTCCCCGCTATGTCAGGGTTCTCCGGAAGGCTTTCCATGATGGAGACTCCAGGCCCTCCAGGCCATTGGGGCCCCTTGATGGTTCAAATCCAGGTCCCGTGGCTGCACTGCCACAGCCAGAGCTGGGGAAGGCGTGCAGGCGGGGCGCCTTGGGGTCACTGTGCCTGCTCTGGGAATCTCATCCTCACATCCCTGTGGAGCCGCTCAGCAAGCCTGAGTGTGGGCTGGCAGCCCCGTGGCCACTGGCCGGGCTGAGGGGTGGCAGAGGTGGCTGGAAAGAGTCGAGACTGTGGGAGGAGTGACCCACCCCGTGGCAGTTTTTTCAAGGCTTTGCAGGGGAGACACCTCTCGGGTTCTCGCCTGGGGGTCAAGCGAGGGATGGGCAGCACCCTGGGACACATGTAAGGCCACAGGGAACCTTCTCCATGTGTGTTTCCAGCAGGCACCTGGCCAAACAGTGACTCATGAGCCACCTGCGGCTGCTGAGATGGCCAAGCTCGGGGCTTCTGCCTGCCCTCAGCCCACAGGGCTCCTGCCGCTGCCTGGACTGCAGTTCCCAAGGATGCTGGAAACCCCCTCCAGGGCAGGTTCAAGGCAGCAGTGGCCCTCGAGCCTGCTGGAGTGTGTTTGCTGGGCTGTGTGCTGCCACACCGATGCTCGGGTGAGCGTCTGATGGTGTAGGGCGGGGAGCGCAGGGCTGGAGTGAGGAGTGTTTGGGGGATGAGGAGGGGAGGGGGCGTAGGGATGAAGATGTGGCCAGGGCGAGGAACAGGGAGCTGTGGCAGCTGGAGGCAAGAATTGTTTGGCAGGAGCCCAGCCCTGGTGCAGGGTGCTGCCGGTCACCCTGCTCTGCAGCAACAGAGGGAATTTGGGCTCCCGACATCCCCTTTAGCGACTGTTTCATTGGGGTTTGAGCTCAGGGATGAGCCCGACTACAGGTGCCCATCACATGAGGGAAAGCAGGCAGGACCGTGCTGCCTGTCCCTGCCCTCCGACGCCTGACACTGGCTCCTCGCCCCCTCCCTGGCCAACCAGGCAAATATCAGGCCTTTAAAACGGGGAACGAGTTCCTCCGCATTCAATCCCCGGGAGCTGGCCCTGTCCCTGCTCCAGCTTCTGCGCAACGCGCCCGCATGACACGCGCAGCCAACACCTCCGTGTTAGATAGGTGTCCCAGTCCTCTCCCCAGCTGGTGCTCGGTGCTGGGGCACGGCCAGCCCTGCTTCTGGGGACAGCAGTGGAGTGCATGGAGGGGCTCCTGCCCTGGTGCCCTGCAGCAGGTAAGGGGGCTTTGGGGGCACAGAGGAGCTGGTGCACAGGGTCAGGGTCTCCTTCTGCAGCACTTTGGGGGACCAGGTCCCTGATTCCTCTTAAAGCAGAGCAGGAGCCTGCATCTTTCTTCTCTTTGATTGGGAGGGGATGGTTTGTTGTGTTCTTGTGACCGTCCTGGCGCAGGGGATGGCTCCCAAGGAAGAGGAGGTCAGCCAAGGAGGGGATGGCAAAACCTCCAGAGACAGCTGTGAGGATGCCCATGGGCACAGTCATGCGTGAGAAAAGGGGTGCAGGTTGGGTCGGGTCTGACAATGCTGCAAGGTCTGGAAAAACCTGCAGGTTTTATGAAGCTCCAGTTTTAAGAGAAAGGAGCTGAGCTGAGCATCCCTCCCCCCCTCTCCCCTCTCTCCTCTCCCCTTTCCCCTCTCCTCTCTTCCTCCGCCCTTCACCCATCTCCCGCTCCCTTCTCCCTTTTCCCCTCTCCTCTCTCCCTTCTTCCCGCTCCCCTCTCCCTTCCTTGAGCCGCCGCATGAATGCTCCCTGCCCTGGGAGACGCACGGCAGAGCTTCAGACCCAGCCCAGACGCGGGTCTGGGGATCCCAGCGGCCCCGCGCTCCCCCTGGCGCCCCAGGCTGGGGCAGGGGCCAGGCGGGATGGCTGGGCTCTGCCCTCCCCGCTCTGACTAAGAGGAGACGCCGGGCTCCGGGGCTTGCTGACCACACCATGCTCCGGCGTGAGGAGCACAGCCTGGAGATGGCTGTGGCCTGGCCACCAGCCTGGGACATCCTCCAGCAGCCTGGAAGGAGCCTGGCGTGGGTGCTCGCTGCCTGCCCCGGGTCCAGCATGCCCCCTCTCCATCCCCGGGGGTCCTGTGCTCCCACCTGTCCCACTGCCCTGGCCTCCCCCTGCTCCCGCTGGCCCCTCTGTGTCCCCTGGGATGGGAGCATCTCCCTTTCCATGGCAGGTTTCTTTGTGGGATGGGAGTTCCCACCTCCCGTGCACCTGGAGCTGGCAGCAGTGCACGGCGGCACTCGTGACACAAGCTGAACCTGCTTTATCTGTACCACGTGCTGAGCACGTCCATCCAGGGGCTCGTGCATGTGATTTTGCAGCCGGGGATTGTTGCCCCCGCTGGCTCTGGAGTTGGGGTCCTCCCGTCATCTCTCTTTTGCCCCAAGGGCCACACTGAGAGGCGTAATGCTCCTGAAAATGCCCTGTCTTGTTGAGAGGATGCCTAGTAGCTGTCAACTGCATCTGTTAGGGGCAAGAGGGCAAAAGCAAGAGAGCAGGGAGGAGGAGGAGAGATGAAGAGATGGATCATGCTTATCATTTCAACCTTATTAACCCATCGTGCCTCTTCCTCGCAGCTGGGGAGCGCCTGTGGCCGACAGAGCAGGGATGTCTGAGGCCTCGTCCAGCAAGGAGGGACCCCCGGCCGAGTGCCCCATGTGCTACGAGAAGTTCCACCTGCTGGAGGCCATGCACCGCAAGCTCAGCTGCGGGCACACCTTCTGCCACGACTGCCTGGTGAAGTGCTTGCTCTCCGCCAAGCTTGACGGCCAGGTCCAGAGCAGCATCATCTGCCCATCTGCCGCTACGTGACTTTCCTCAGCAAGAAGGCAGCTCTATGGCCGCCCAAGGCAGGCACCAACCTCCGGGCCCTGGAGATGCCTCTGTCACCTTCCTCCTTGTCCCATCTGACCAAATTGGAGGCCAGCAACACCTTGGTGGTGCCCAGCCATTTTGTGATGCCGGTGCAGAGCTTCGACCGGTGCTGCAGCACAGGAAACAGCCCCATGGACTCGCAGGGGGTCCCAGGAGAGCTGGCGCGGGAAGCCCACATCTTTGTCATCAGTGACCATGGGATGCCACTGGTGGATGTGGACTGCAGCTCCCTAGGGAGGAGAAGCAGAACAGAAACACGAAGCTCGGTGTCATCCAGCTCGGCCCTGGGGGTGAAATGCTGCCAGTCGCCCATCGTCCTCGCCGTCCTGCTCATCTTGACGGTGGCCATGCTGGCGGTTGTGCTCCCTTGGCTGCTGCTGGTGAAGAGGGACTCGTAGCAGGGATGGGATCAGCTCAGATGCTGGAGGTGTCACTGATGCTGGGACAGAGCTAGGGCCGGGACCTCTCTCAAAAGATCCCATGAGAAAGTCCAGAAGCAGCTCCGGGTGAAGCTCTCTCTCATCTGGCCAGGGACTGAATGGACTTTCAGACCTTTCTGCAGATCTCTGGGTGCTCACAGTGTCGTCGCTGGCATTTTCTGCCTCTTTTGGTTAAAATGTGGCTGGTCAAACCCTGCTAGTGGGTTCCTCTAGTGTCTTAGCAGAGAGCAGGGTTTCTCCTCCTGCACCCCGTTGAGGAGAAATAACTGGACTCCAGACGATCCAATGTGAATCAACAGAAGCCGTTTATTAAGCACCGATCATCATCTTTTATACCCTGTGTTGTAGCCGTACACGCGACTCGCTTATTTCTGATCAGCCAGTTACACTGTCCACGCGCTGTGCATGCAGTTCGTTCACACATCAGATTGGTTACAAGAATTCGCACAGTAAATTGCTTAGTCATTAGCACAACATGTTTTCTGCCTTCTCAGTTCCCGTTTTTCCCATGTACTAATTCCATCTTCTACCGCCTGTTTTGCTCTTAATCTAAGAGGCTGGCTCACATGGCCATTTTCTCTCAGACACATTCCTACATTTGATGCCCCCCACGATGCACTTGCCCTCTTGGTGCCAGGGGACACCGCTGGCTCCTCCTGAGCTGCTCACCACCCCCAGACCCCTTTCTGCAGGGCTGCTCCCCAGACGCCCCCTCCCCATTCCCACTGGTGCTGCCGTTACTCCCTCCCTCCCACCTGCAGAACGCGGCACTTGGACTGGTTCAATTTCACGCCGCTCAGGATTGCCCAACGCTCCAAGCCATCTAGAGCCTTCTGCAAGGCCTCTTGGCCCTCAACAGACTCAACAGCACCTCCCAGTTTGGGATCACCAGCAACCTTCCTAATGGGGCATTCAGCTCCCAAAATCCAGGGGAGCAACTCTGCCCACCCTTTTTCTGACAATTTGAAACTCAACCATTTCATGATGTCTGCAGCCGAGACCTTCCCGTCTCCCACGAGTCCTTCTCCGCTCACAACCACCATGTCTCGGAGGGCATCTTTCCTCGATGGCCCCCAAGCACTGCCGACAAGAAGTTCCCATCTCCCACAAACTGCAGGAACTGCCCAGCCCTGCTCCTCACAGCACCAGGGGCTTCCCAGATGCTGTCTGGGAAGATGAAATCTGCCAGAAGGAGAAGGGCTCCTGACACAGAGGTGTCTCCTCATCCCCTAGAGATTCAGAGACTCACGGCCTCAGTGCCGGCATCCTGGCTGGGCGATGGGTCGCAGACCCCCACTGCACCATTGTGGCTGGACCATCAAACCTCTCCCTTGGGTACGGTGCGACCCCTCCACCCCTGCCCTCCCATCCCCCTGGCACAGCCCGGCACCTCCAGCACGGTCCCCCAGCCGTGGGACCGTCCCACCGAGCCCAGCTCACCCCGAGGACACCCCAGCTCTGGGAACACACCAAGGCTCCAGCCACAGGCACTTGCACCCACAGCCCGTGGTAGCCGACCGTAGGGGCTGCAGGCCCTCAGCCCCCCCGAGCCCCTTCCCTCCCCAGGAGGAGCTGGGGGGGCTGTTGGGGGGGCCGTTGGGAGGGGGCGGAGCACAGGGAGCCCCAACATTCCATCCTGGAGACGCCAAAGAGTCCTTAGCAGCGGAGAGACTGAGGGGACCGACCATGGTGCTGCCACCTCCGTGGCTCCCACTGCGCGGCCCCTGCGCCCCCCCGGCGCCCCAGAGCCTTCAGGCTTTCGTGCTCCCACAAACCTTCTACCCCCAAGGCAGGGACTGACCCTGACCCACAGCCCGGGGACGCTGTCGGGGCCAAGAGCGCAGGAGGTGACCATGGCTCCTGTCTCTCTTCCAGGCACAGCCACCCTGTTCCCACCGCCCGGGCAGCAGCTGCTCTTCCCCACGGCCTGGGCACCCCCAGTGGGGGCGGCCCCACAGGCCCCACCACCAGGTATGGCACCCCTGTCCCCTCTGCCACCCTGACACCATCAGCACCCTGATGGCCATGGGGGGCGGCTCGGCGGGTGCCCTGGAGGGTGCCCCCGGCCCACCACGGCTCCTTCCTACCCACACAGGGCTGCACAGGGCCCCATGCGGCTGCTGCTGCGTCGACCCCCGCCTCCTCCACGTTGAGTGGACCACCACCAATGGGCCTGCGCCAGCCAATGCCACCCTCGGCCACGGCGCCGCTGCTCCACCAGGCGCTGCCCTGTGGGGCCCCAGGGGCTGCGGGACCCTCCCAGCCTGGGCAGCCCCTGGCACCCCCCAGGGACAACATCCACTGCCCCACGCGACGCAGTTCCCAGCTTACGGCCACCAGGGCACAGCGGTGCCCACAGCCCCCACGCTGCTGCTCACCTCCATCCCCGGACGCCAGCACCTCAAGGCCACCCCTGTGGGGGCACCCCCTGTCAGCCGCGTCCCCATGGGCGCCTGCGTCCCCCCCACCAGACCCGCTGCTGTCCCCCACAAAGAAGCTCCTGGCGACGCGGATGCCAACATTGACGTGACCGAGGAGATGCTCCCCCAAGAGCCCCTCAGGCTCTTGGGTTCCTCCCCGGACGCAGTGGAGGATGGCCAGGACCCTGACACCAGCATCACCAGGCCTGGGGACCGCGGTGGCACTGGCAGAGAGGGGAGAGTGGTGGCCCCAGCACCCACCGAGCTGCCAACCTCCATCCCTGCCTCTGAGAACGCAGAGGAATGGTCTTCAGAGACCAACAGCTCCAGCAGGGCCTCCTCCACGCAGACACCCCTGGGCAGCAACATCTCCTGGAGCACCATCAGCTCCCCAAAGAGCAACGTCTCTCCAAGGAGCGACATCTCCTCCGAGAGAGACATCTCCCCAGAGCTCACCTTCTCCCCAAAGAACATCACTTACTCAGAGCAGGACATCTCAGAGTACGACAGCATCTCCCTAAAGAGTGACACCTCCTCGAGCAGCGACAACTCCTCCGAGAGCAATGTCCCCACCAGCCCCTCTGCTGTCCCCCACAGCCAAGCCCTCGGGGACGCGGCCGGCCACCTTGCCGTGCCCCACGCAGTGTCTCTCAAGGAGGCCCTGAGGCTCTTGGACTCTGACCCCGGTGGTACCAGTGAAGCCGCCCCGGTCTGCGACATCGACTCTCTTTCGCTTCCCGAGGATCTGCTGATGCTTGATTGCAGCATGGAGGAGCTCCTGGAGGGTGCACGTATCCTGGAAGAATTCGCTATGGGACAGAGAGCGACGTCCCCAGCACCTCCTCTGCAGTCGCCCACAGCCAAGCCCTTGGGGACGCGGCCAGCCACCTTGAAAGCGATGTCCCCAGGAGCCCCTCTGCTGTCCCCCACAGCCAAGCCCTCGGGGACACGGCCGGCCACCTTGCAGTGCCCCAGGAGGTGCCGGTCAAGTACTTCGGCGTGGAGGTGACCCGGAAGGCCGTTGTTGTCCTGGAGGATATCTTCTCCAGGACAAAGTCCCAGGAGCCGTGTGGGGACGCGGGGATGGAGCTGCCGCCAGCCCAGCCCACCATGGCAGAGAAGCGGGGGACGAAGCGGGGGATGAAGCGGGGGACGAGCTCCCCGTCGGTGCCACCCAGGAAGCGCAGGGCTCTGGCGGACAGGCCGGGGGTGGCGGGGGGGAAGAGACGCCCCCCAGCGAGGAGACGCAGATGATGGGGGGCAGAGGGGGGGTGCATTTAGCGGGTGGGGGGAGGGTTGTATTTAGGAGAGCGGGGTGGGGGGCAGATTTAAGGGAGGGGACTGTATCTGGAGGGGTGGTGTGTTTGGGGGGGTTGGGGAGAGGGACATGTTTAGGGGAGGGGGGGGTTAGAGTAGCTTCCATAGGGACTTTTCTCTCCTGTTTTTCCATTAAAAGTTGTAGCGGGCAGGGTGTTTGGGGAGGTGGGTGTGTTTAGGGGAGGGAAGTATATTTAAAGGGGGGGTAGTGTATTTTGAGAGATGGGGGGGTGAGTTTAGGGGAGGGGGGTGCCTTTGAGGGAGGGGAGGTTAGAGTAACTTCGATAGGACCTTTTCTCCTGTGTTTTTCCATTAAAGGTTGTGGTGGGCAGTGTATTTGGGGGGAGGGATGTGTTTAGGGGAGGGGGGTGCGTTTGAGGGAGGGGGGGTTAGAGTAACTTCGATAGGGCCTTTTCTCTCGTGTTTTTCCATTAAAAGTTGTTTCTCCAGCCCTGCTCCGTGCCTGTCTGGGAGGGGAGGGAACACGGGGGACAGCGGGAATCAGCCCCCACCAGGTGCCCCAGCCCCACATGGGACCTCAAAGCGCACCAAGTCCCCCCCAGGGCCGAGTCACCACCAGCGGGGTGGCAGTGGCGGGGGGGGACTCCCCTGTCCCCTTCCCCAGGGGCAGCCAGGACAGACGGGTCCCCGCAGGACCCACGGGCACGGCTCCACGCAGAAAGCAGCACGGAGCCCCCGGGACAAGGACGGACCTTGGGGAGCGGGAGGGGACGGACACACACGACCACAAGGGCTTCCAGGCCTTCGGCTGGACCCCGGCCAGCGTCCCCTCCCGCGGGGACAGGGCTCGGGGCAAAGCCCCCAAAGCCTCGGGACAATCACCCCCATCCACGGCTCCGCAGCCCGGCTTTGCCTCCCTGCGCTGCCCAATCACCCCAAATCACCCCCAGGATGGCCAGGGGGGAGCTGCCGGCCAGGCAGGGACCCTCCTCCCCTCCTCTGCGTGTACCTTGGGCAGCCCCGACATCAGCCAGGGGGGAAATAAGGAAAGAAACAAACAAAGAAATCACGGCAGGGGCCAAAAGTGCCTGGAAACCCCAGCTCTTTATTGCCCATTCCCCCTCCCAGCTCCACAGCCCGGGGCCAACGCAGCCAAGGGCGCCCTCGGGCAGCGGCCGCCCCTCTGTGGGTCCGGCGCGCAGAAGGTGCGGGGGGAGGTCCCCGGTCCCCGACGGGGCACCCCCGGCGTCGGGGGCTGAGCCCCTGCCCCAGGGCAGCCCCAGGGACGCCGCCGGGGTGGGGGGAGCCGCTGTGGACCCCAGGTGGGCACAGTCCCTTTGGCCTTGACAGGGCCCGGCGCAGCTCCCGGCACCGCTGCTGCTCCGCGTCCGGCCTCCCAACCCCCCGCCCGGAGCACCCTCCTGCACCCAAAACTCCCGTCCCCTGCAGCAGCTGCACCACCACCGCCCGCAGCTCTCGGGGGCCGCAGGGAGCTGCTCTGCGCCAGAGAAGGAGGAAAAGGGAAGAGAAAGACCAGAACCCAAACTGCAGGGCTGACCACGAGTTAAAGCGTGTTCTTAAGGGCATTGTCCAAGTGCCTCTTGGGCACAGAGAGACTTGGGGCACCAACCACCTCTCGAGGATGCCTGTTCCAGGGTTTGACCACCCTCTTGGTGAAAAAACTCTTCCTAATGCCCAGGCTGAACCTCCCCTGGTGCGGCCTTGAGCCATTTCCACGCATCCTGTCCCTGGATGCCCGGGAGAAGAGCTCAGCATCTCCCTTCTCCGCGTCCCCTCCTCAGGAGCTGCACAGAGCCACGAGCTTGCCCCTCAGCCTCCTGCTCTCCAGACGAGACCAACCCCCAGCGCTCAGACGCTCCTCAGATGACATGCCTTCCAGCCCTGTCACCACCTTGCTTGCCCTCCTCTGCCTTCTCAGTTCCCGTTTTTCCCATGTACTAATGCCATCTTCTACCGCCTGTTTTGCTCTTAATCTAATCTCTCACAGTAGGGAGGCTGGCTCACATGGCCATTTTCTCTCAGAGACATTCCTACACATCCATACTTGGGCTTGGATACAACTAAGAGCCAAAGAAACTTTGTTTTGGGTTGTACCAAGTGCATTTGTGATCAGCTGATGGTCCTTTTCACCTGTTTCTTCCCACTGAGGCAATATATTCAATAAAAGCCATTGGTGATTTCCCAATGCTGATCGAGAGGACTGTAGAGGATGTTTTAACTTGTCTAGATCACTAGTAGTTGTGACTAGTTTCTTTGCAAGTATCTATACTATTTAAGACTCCCAGTCCTGTTCCTAAGATACCAGTCACATCTCTCTTCAGTCGTTGTGAGGTGGCAACAGTTCGTCTGTCCACGTACAGTTCATCTAAGGTTCCTGTAAGACACAAAAGAAAAGGGAATCTGCTCGGTCTTCTTTGAGCGACGGGGTCAAAAAGGGGGCGAGATCCACCGGGTGCTGATCCGGTGTATCTTCCCTGAACAGTCTTTGGCTTCCCATGCATGGGGATTTTGGGGAGTAGCTAGCACCATTGGTACTGTGCCAATTTGAGGCATTTTCACTAACACAGGTTGCCCAGGGTGAAATTGTCCTAGGTATTTTCCTGGTTCATTGGGAACTTTTGGAGTGATGATATTGGCAGATACACAGAAAGCTTTCATTCTAGGACAGCCATCTCCACTCCGTTATTGAATTGATAGGTGGCATCATCCCATCGCAAATGCCAACCAGGTTCATGAGTTTTTGCAAAACGCATAACCAATCCATTGGTGCGTTCAACAATGCCATCAACCTGAGTATAATAGGGAGTATGAAATACCCATCGAATGCCTTCTTCTTTGGCCCAATCTTGTACCACCGTAGCGGTAAAGTGTGAACCGTTATCACTTTGGATTGCCTCAGGAAGGGGAAGGGTGCTGTACCACCCTTGTAGGCCTTTCACTGTGTTGTCCCCGGTAGCTGATTTGAAGCTGGTGGCCATAGTGAGGCCAGAGATAATCTCCACTCCTACTAGGATGTCTCTTTTCTCACCTGATGATCTCAAGGGCCCAATACAATCAATTTGCCAGGAATGCCACAATGGTTTCTTGTCCCGAATGGGTAAGGGAGGCGCCTTACTCGGATGATCTTTATTGAGCCGTAGGCGACATTGTGAACAGGCAGTTACTACTTGTTCGCACAGTTCAGCTGATACAGGCCACCCCCGGGCTAGTCCTTCCTGATACACATCAGCACGGCCTGCGTGGCCACGCTTAACACGTAACCATTCGACTAAGCATTCCCTTTCCCACCATCATCTACAATGTCAATTTGCTGCAGCCGCGTGAGGCTATCTACCTGTTGGTTGAACTGAGCAGTGATCGAGTTCGAATGATCATGACCTTTTACCCAACCAATGTGCAATGCTCTCTGCCCTCCTCTTTCTAACAGTTGCTTCCAACTATCTGTCTCCCAAATTGGGACTCTGTTCACCTGCCAATCGTTGGCTGTCCAGAGTTCGATCCATTCAGTGGCTCCTTTAAAAACAGCATATGAGTCAGTGTAAATGTGAGTAGCCCCATGTCGTGCAGCTAGTAGGACAGCTCTGAGTTCCCCTACTTGTGCGCTACCTTCTCCTGTTTCAATTGCTCTTTCCCCCGTTGCTACTTCCAGTGCTACGGCTTTGTATTTCCACTTATTGTTCTCACGGTGAGACGACGCATCAGTAAACCACACTCCTGTAAGATCACTGCCTTCTTTCAGAGGAGGTGCTTCTTGGATTGGAGATGGTCTGTTTGGTGGGGATTGGAACAATAGGGCATTTCATTAATGCCTTCGAAATAAGCATACCACTTTCGAACTGTGGGTTTCTGGGCAATGCCGGCTGGTGGTGCTGTCCCTTGACGGACCACATCTAGGAGACGAAAAGGGCCCCGAACAACCACGCTTTGTTCTCTCCTTATCTGCTCTGCTCGTTGCAATGCTCGCACCAGGGACAGTAAACCCTTCTCAAGGTCTGAATATCTGCTCTCAGTATCATTGAAGGAGTGAGAGCTAAATTCTAATGGTCTCTCCGGTCCTGCTGGTCCCTTCTGCCACAAGTTACAATGAGAACCATGTTCACTGAACCCCCATTCCACATGGACAGGGTCAGTTGGAGGGATGGCGCCAAGTTGTTGGAATAACCTTAGCTCCTTTATTAGCAATTCCAGTGCATTAGTATGTTGTTCAGTCCACTCCCAGGATCTACCCTTTTTCAGCAAACAATAAAGGGGGCGAGCAATGATGGAAAAGCCAGGGATGTGTTTACGGCAATAACTTAAAGTTCCCAGAACTTGCTGTAACTCCTTCGTGCTGGAAGGATTCTGTCCATGCTCTATTTTTTTCAGGGTATCCTGAGGGACAGAAGCAGCTCCCTTAATCCACCAGACCCCCAGGAATTTAACTTCCTCTGCACGTCCCTGACACTTTGCGTCTGGAATTTCCAATCCTAAATCCGATAATGTTTTTTGGATGTTTTGCATCATGTCTTGTACACTTTCTTGGCTCTCTCCCCCTATTAGGATGTCATCAATATATTGGTATACCGTGCATCCCTGTGAAACAGGAATCGCTGATGGCACTTTAGCTAAAGCATTAGGAGCAATGGTGGGGGAATGCTTGTATCCTTGTGGAAGTCGGTTAAAATATATTGGGCTCCTTTCCACGGGAATGCAAACCGCGCTTTGTCCTGCTCAAGGAGGGGAATCATAAAAAACCTGTCTTTTACATCTAAGGCAGCCATCCAAGGATGGGCAGCTCCTTTTATCATTGTCACAATTTCCGCGATATTCGGAACCGCAGCGGTCAGGGGTGCAGTGTTGGCGTTTAACTTTCGGTAATTTACTGTGAAACGCCATTGCCCGGTTGGTTTCTTTACTGGCCACACCGGTGAATTATAAGGCGAGTGAGTGCTCTTAATGATGTTTCTTTTTTCTAAATCTGATGCCACCCCGTCTGCTCCTGCAAGTGCCGCTGCAGGCAGTGGGTACTGTCGGATGTTGGTAGTTTTAGAGGGAGGCAAAGGTAGAGAAGTTTCTAACAGGCCCAATTTAACTGTGTCTAATCCTTTTTTGCGTCCTGCAAAACTCCACACGGTTCCATTCCATCCCTCGTGTAGTTTCGCAAACAACCTAGTACAGGGAATCACAGATGTTGCATTCTTCGCGTGCCAGCTGCGGCTGTATTCTACCTCAGAAGCCTCTGGATTTTAGGACTTTCCTTCATGTGTGAACAATGCTGTGTTTTTGTATTCTTGGCCAATTTAGTAATTATTCCACTTCCCTAAAACCAAATCATATGACTAAGCCGCTCAACAGTTGCCCAAAAGCTGCACCTGGTTGCCCAGGGGCTGCAAAACCTGCCCATGGAGGGCAGTAGGTTGTCCAGGGCAGGATCTAGGATGCCATGTGAGGGTATTTTCTTGCCCAGGGCTGGCCCCGGCTTGCCCATCCACAGCAATGCGTTGCCCAACAGCTGCATCAGGTTGCCAGAGCGGCTGCAGGGAGTTGCCCGCGTAGAACCCGGTTACTGAGCACCCTGCGCCAGCGGCAACGCTGCCCTGGTTCTGTGACACAGAGGGCACTGGGGATGCTGCAGTGTCTGGCAGTGCTGCCACCCAACCTGACAGCACAGCACTGAGTAGCAGCCCCCCCCGCACACCCCCAAGCCTCTGCAGGGTGAGTATGTCCCTGAACTGGGAGGGAAAAAAACAGGTCATTCTCCTAATCCCCCTCCATATCTCTTCTGTCCTCTAAATGTACCCAGATGAGGTGGTCGGGGGCTCCTGTCGTTGTGTCCGTGTTCAGGGGTGGCACAAAGTGTCGCCCTGGGATGGCTTATCCCAAGGGGGATGCAGGGGCATTTATTTCAGCTGGAAATGCAGGGAAAAGTAGCCCTGGGCCGTTCCCAAGGGGTTTTCCCTCCCTTTCCTAAACGTGTGTCTGTCAGTGTCTGAAAGGGCAGAGTTTATTTGTGGGGGTGGGAGCCAGGGAAGCTGCCTCCCACCCTCCCAAGGCTGTTTCTCAGGTATAAAGCGGCACGGAGCTAGGGAAAGCGCCGTCATTTATCCCTAGCCGGGAGAAAAGGGCTGAAGGGAGCGGTTTGTGGGAAGCGGCACACACGGTGGTTTTTGTTGGACCTGAGCGCAGACATTTCGTCCTCGGTTCTGCCAAACTGCCTCGGAGGGTCGTGTTTGCAAAAGCTTTTTTTTTTGCTAAATTTGAGGGTGTGAGTTTCCCGCTGCCTGTCCCACAGCCACTCCCATCAGGGATCTTGCTGTAGCACACCCGTGTCCTCGTCTTCCCCTGGGGCTCCGAGCCAGGCTGGGAGCAGTGGGGACGGGACGGTGTTAGGGGAAGGACACGTCAGGCTGGCTACAACAGCCGTATTCAGGGACTTATTCCTGCCCGTGGGTGACACTTGTAACCTCACAAGAGCTTCGTACCGAGCACCACGTACCCCTCCGGAGTGTTTGTCCTCAGATGAGGTGTGTTTGGTGGCCCCCTGCGTTATATGGCTGATAACCATCGATTGACAGCCTCAAGCTGGAGAGGACAATATGCAATTCTTGGTAGCAAAATCTTCATGTGTGGCCATTCCTCCTAGGGCTACTGCAAGGCTGGTGTTTCCCAAGCGCTCTGAAAAGACTGTGGGCCATCTCCTTCCCACGCACACTGACCTTACAGCAGGTGAGCCATCGACACCTTTCCTCCTTTGCAAGGCAAGAGGCGGCCCCTCTTTTGAGGCTGAACTAGGTGTGTGGGGGGATCAAATTTGGATATAGTCCTGCAAAGCTCAGCTCACCTGCAGGCTCCTCACTCCAGCATTTAAGGCAAGGGAAGATAGAGGGGGTGAGGATGGAGTCCCTCACCCACCCACAAATGGCGCTGGGCCGGTAGCAGATGTGTGTCCAAAAGGGACGCAGCTCTCGGGCTGGGAATGGAACTTTTACAGAGAAAATGACCTCTGGAGTATCAGAAGATCAGCAGATACACCAGCCAAAAGAAACAAAGGAACAGCAGAGAAGGAGCAACTCCGGTTTGACTGGATTGACAGATTTAAGGAAAAGGAAGGCACGGTATCTGTCATTCTCCTTACGGCCGTGATTTGTCTTTCTCCGCATTCCAAGACCTGATGCTAGACACTAACAACAAAGTCAAACGCTTTTATATACAAATGTTTGGGATGCTGTCAGAAGGGATTTGTTTTCAAGGGGTTTAGGCCTGTTCAGGCGCTGTGAGGGCGCTCTGTGCGTCGCTGTTTGTGTTTGAAGTTGCGGGTGTTGCTGTAAGAAGTAAGGCAAGTGCAGGAGGTTGCTGAGGTTGTCCTCTCTCTCCTCCTCTGTGCAGGACACGGACGGGACACACGAATAGCAGCGGTGGAGCATGGAGTCTGTCGGCTCTCCCTTACCAGCAAAGTTCGCCCATCCCAGAGCCATACCCACCAGGTTTCTCCCTGCCATCCACACCATGGCGTCAAGCTATAAGAACCGATTTCCTTACCGCCCCTTGCCTCAGAGCTACAGCCTCCCCTGGATGCCCAGCACCTACTACAAAACGGCTGCCAGCAAACCAACTTTGGCTGCCTTTTCCAAGAGTTCCCAGGGGATAACCGCCGGCGAGAAGCTTCCTTCTGTTTCCACCAGAACCACCGTCTTCACCCGCTACACCCCTGAAGACTGGTACAAGTCCAACGTGACCAATTACAGGGAGTCGGAGACCTCCCAGAAGAACGCGGAGCGCCTGAGAGCCGATACCTCCCGCATCATTGACCACAAATACCAGCAGACCAAGAAAACGCAAGCAGAAAGCACCAAAAACCTGGGAGTGCACGCCAATGACATCGCGTTTTGGAAATCGGAGCTCTGCCACGAGCTAGATGAGGTGATCGGGGAGACCAACGCACTCACAGAGGTGAAGACCAGGCTGGAGAGAGCCTTGGTCGAGGCGGAGGCCCCTCTCCGGGTAAGCACCCGTCCCAGCGCGCTGCAAGCTGTAGCCTACTGCTGAAACATCTGCAGCCCTTCAAACGTCTCATTAAGTTTCACTGCAGCTCCAGAACGTCTAGAAAGCTTTTATTAAGAGGCCGTTAGTTAAGTTAGTAGTAACCAAACCCCCCTTGCCATCTGCTGGATCCCCTATCAGCACAGGCTGAGCACGTCAGAGCAGCGTTTGCTTAGCGGTACATCCAGAATCACAGTTTGGGAGACAAAAGCCCGTGTCTTACCACGAGGCTCTGGCGAGGTGGGCGTCAAGGCTGACACAGGTCCCCCGTTTCAGCTGTGGCTGCACCAGGGACACGTCTGCTCCCTCATGATGGTTTAATGCTGATGTTGCAGCTCGGCTGCTTGTTTTCGACAAAACCAGCTGTCCTGGGGCACTTTTTTCCCCCTCTTGTCATCTCCGTGCCCACCTAGAATTCCTTTTCTTACATTATTGGAGATGGGGACGATCCCCATAGAGAGCCCTGCCCCTGCAGCCAGCGGTGATGGCGTGTCCCCAACAGGTCGCTCAGGAGTGCTTACTTCACCGGGAGAAGAGGATGGGCATCGACCTGGTCCATGACAACGTGGAGGAACAGCTCTTAACAGTAAGTTGGGCAACTCAGATCATGCGTTGAAGCTATTTTTACCGGATTTCAAAGTTATGGGATTTGGAGCACTGATCACCTGCCTCCAGCAGCCGGAGCTTCACAAAGGCAATGGGTTTGTGCTGAAGTCAAGTGAGCTGAGAGCAACACACTTCCTCCGGTGGAGCTGAATGTGTCTCAGAAATTCAGCCTGGGCATTTACACCGAAGTCAAGTCCATCTCCTCTTGTCCCGTACGGATGGGATTCCTCCTGGGGAGGAAAACATTTTGGGAGCAAAAAGGGCAGGTGCTGCTCTGGGGATGGAGGTGTGTAGTGGTCCAGGGAACCACTCTGCCTGTCCACACCAGGATGTGTCCCTGTCCGTGCAGTGGGACTAACCACCGCTTGACACTGAGGTCAAGGTGAAAAAATCCTTATTGACCCACCCTGAAAGGGAACGCAAAGGCCGTGGCTGCAGCCACAGCACCCTTTTGTCCCCTCCAGGGCGCTGGGCGCAGGCTCAGCTGCGAGTTTTCCTGCCTGTTTGCTTTGGGCAGGAAGACAAGCAGGCAAGTTCTTGCTGTGTGCAGGGTTGGAGAGCTCCAAGGGGAGGAGTGTGACCAGGACGAGTGAGGATGGACGCTGATGGGGTCCTCTTTTGCATTTGCCCAGGAGGTCGATGTCATCAGGTCGTGCCGGGAGAAGATGCAGCAGTTCCTGGACAAGGTCAAAGCCCAGATCACGTAAGGAGGAGCTCCTTCTCTCATGTCGTAGGGCTGATGTGCATTTGTGGTCACAGCAGAGCCCCAGCAGAACCCCAGCAGATGTGAACCCCCAGAAGAAGCCTGTCTCTCCCCACACCCCGCAGGCGTAAAGCCCATGGAGGCTCCATGGCATGCGGGCGGTGATGCTCGTGGGAGGACAGAGCTGCGCGGGGGGGCCGGGAGATGCTGTGGGGAGTGGAACGGGGAGGAAGCCATTCCACCCGTACGTCCCCACCGATGGCTGCTGTTTGCATGTTGAAGGTCCAACCGGGTGGCCCAGCAGAATCTGGAGAAAGATCTGGCCAACAAGCAGGTGGCCCACCGGATCGACGACAGGTGCCACCACCTGATGAACACCTCCCAGGGCATCAGTTACTACCGAGGGGTGGAGCAGGTCGATGCCACGTGAGTGCACGCTGTCGGTCCCCAGCAGCAAGCTGTCCCCGGGATACGCGGTGCCTCTCCCTGGCAGGGAGCTGCTTGTCCCCAACCCAGATCCATCCGGCCTGGAGACACCTCCCTCAGAGCGGTCATTTCTCTCCGCTCCCCGGAAAGGGAGCACAACCCTCTGCTGACAGTTGGATGCCAAACATCCAGAGGGTGAAAGCCAGTCCCACCTCATTAAACATTCTACCAGGGGTTGAGAGATCAGCCTGCCAAGTAATTCAGCTGAGCACCTCTGCTGAAACAGCTCCTAAAGTTTATGCATATTTTCAAAGATGTGTCTTAGATGATGCCAGGCGATGTTTATACTTTTCAAGGACTCTTTTCACCTTCCCATAGAAGTGAGGAGGAGCATAGGCAGAACAAGGGAAAGGCCAATGGAATATTCCATACCATAGATGCCATGCTCAGGATATAAATGGGGGTTGGTGAGGGGTGGGAATATGCGGTCGGGGCTCGGGAAGGTGCCAGTTCACTGGGTGGTGAGAGTGACTTCTCTCATTATTATTATTATTATTATTATTATTATTATTATTATTGTTCGTTTCTGTTACTGTTCTATTAAACTGTCCTTATCTCCACCCATGAGTTTTTCCCTTTCCCTTTCCCCTCCTTTTCTCCCTCTTCTCCCTTCTGGGGGGAAGGGGGAGAACTGCACCAGCGCACGCGTGGTCCTGGCTGCTGGCTGGGGTTAAACTATGACATACAGTCCAATTAAAAGTGTAGATTTAAGCTATAGTGAATCCACGCTGCTCCCTGGCAGGGTCCATGCCTGCCCACATCCAGCTTACCGGGGGCCTCTCCTTTTCCCCGCCAGGATCTCGGTGCCGCAGTCCTGGGCCAAGTTCACCAACAACAACATCCTCCACTCCCAGAGCGAGCGGGCGGCCTCCGCCAAGCTGCGGGACGACATCGAGAACCTGCTGGCGGTGACGGACAGCCAGATGTGGCGGCAGTTCAACGCCGTGAACATCGCTTTCACCAACGGCATCGCCGAGACGGCCGATGCCAAGAGAAAGATTCAGACCCACCTGGCCAAGGTAGCCTGAACCCCTCCCTTTTGGTGTGACACTGTCTCTTCCCGGTGACACCTCCAAAGCGCGACCCTCCACGCAGACCTGGCCCCAGCAGAGGAACGGTCACCACAAGAACCTGGTTATAGCATCATTTAGAATCATAGAGCCATAGGATGTGTTGGGTGTGAAGGGACCTCTCAAGGCCACCTAGTCCAACCCCCTGCAGTCAGCAGGGACATCTTCAACTAGATCAGGTTGCTCAGAGCCTCATCCAGCCTGGCCTTGAATGTCTCCAGGGATGGGGCCTCCCCCACCTCTCTGGGCAACCTGGGCCAGTGTCTCACCACCCTCAGTGCAAAGAACTTCTGCCTAATGTCTCATCTAAACCCGCCCTGCTCTAGTTTAAACCATTGCCCCTCGTCCTCTCGCTACATGCCCTTGCAAACAGCCCCTGCCCAGCTTTCTTGGGGACTTTCTTCTTGGAGCAGGATGAGTTGGCAGTGTAATTTCATCCCAAGGGATACTGCCCTTTGCTCATCCCAGCTGACAGCCTGCTAGCACAGGGATTTCCAGCAGAAAATGCCAGCGCTACTTGCATCAGCACTAGTTACTTCAGAGGCGCTGGCTGCCCTGCAGAAGGTCTTTACTGGGACTCTGCTGGGGTGTCTGCTGTGGGGTTTGCAGCTTTGCTGCTCCTCCAAGGACGTGTTTTCGGTCTCAGCACTCTGTGGTTGCTGCACAGGTATCGGTGTGTTTGCTCCGCCAAGCAGATGAAGTGGAGATCAGCCATGGGCAGCAGGCTCGCACCACTGGCTCTCATGGAAAGCTGCCTGAAAAGTGCTCGGCACAGATTAACCGAGCAGAAACTGGGCTTGCAGCATCGCGGGCTGGTGCCACATCCTTCAGCGAGCATCCACCAAAAACCTGCCCTCTGTTAGTTGCTAGCGATGGACGATCAGTTCCTGCAAGCAGTAATTTTGGGGAGCGGGTAATTCAGTAGATCCATCACTGCTCCAAAACCTCCTCTGATGTGACAGCAAGAGCAAAGAGAGGCTTTTCCCCGCAGAGAAACGGCTGCTGGATCTGTGCCTCCATCTATGGCAGAGTGAGAGCAGTCTGAGCCCGGGGCCTGCTAATTGAACTTGGTTTTTTTCTGCAGATGGATGGCAGAAAAGGGAAATCCCGTTGCCGCTGGAGAATATATTTGTTAAATTTATGCATGTGTTTCTTTCTTACGCCAGACAGTGCAGGAAATATTCCAGACCGAGAGGAATATAGAAGCCATCCAAAAGGCCATTAGGGACCAGGGGCCTCCATTAAAGGTGGCTCAGACCCGGCTGGACGAGCGCACTCGGAGGCCAAACATGGAGCTGTGCCGGGACACTGCCCAGCTGCGGTAAGGCAGGAGCGCGGGGCTGGCGGGGACCTCGAGGGCTCACGGGTGGTAGCACTCGGGAGCATCGCTGGATGACAAAATTAATCATGGGGGGTTGCTTTTTTTTCCTAAAGAGTCCTTCCAGAAGTGCACCGACATAATCAAAAGCAATGAGCGGGTATCCCAGCCTTTGGGTGCTGGGAGAGCTCTGCGCCCACAACGGAGGCTGTACCCCATGGCCGGGGGCGGCCTGATGCCACCCCATGAGGGGCTGGATTTTTCCTACTTGCGTCAACCCCGTCTTCTCTCCTGCCTGCTTCCCGGCGGCTGGATGGGCTCAGGTTTGAAGGACAAGCCCTTTACTCTCCAACAGGCTCATGCTGAGAGCTCTTAGGTCCTTCCTTTTGGGTAACCGCAAGGGTGCAGCTGCTGTGCAAGGTGCTGTGTCCAGTGCTGGGCTCCCCGGTTCAAGAGGGACAGGGAACTGCTGGAGAGGGGACACCAAAGGGCTACCAAGAGGATGAGGGGACTGGAACACCTCTCTTGTGAAGAAAGGCTGAGGGATTTGGGTCTCTTCAGGCTGGAAAAAAGACGCCTGAGGGGGGACCTTCTCAACGCTTATCAATACTGAAAGGGGGGGTGTCAGGAGGATGGGGCCAGGCTCTTCTCAGTGGTGCCCGGGGACAGGACAAGGGGTAACGGGCACAAACTTGACCATAGGGAGTTCCACCTAAACACGAGGAGGAACTTCTTTGCTGTGAGGGTGGCAGAGCCCTGGCACAGGCTGCCCCGAGAGGTGGTGGAGTCTCCGTCTCTGGAGACATCCCAAACCCGCCTGGAGGCGTTCCTGTGCCACCTGCTCTGGGTGACCCTGCTCTGGCAGGGGGTTGGACTGGGTGATCTCCAGAGGTCCCTTCCAACCCCCAGCAGTCTGGGATTCTGTGCACCACTCAGAGAAGCAGTGAGGGCTGTCCTCACCTCCCCTGGGGACACTGGAAATCCTGTCAAGGACAGAGGGAGCTCTTTGGCATTGCACCCCGAGGGGCTGTGGAGGATCAGGCACCCTGAACTTCACACCTCCTCCTGGCAGCCCGCTGGGTGAGGCTCCCTGGGAAGCCTTTTCAAAGCAATTTAAACCCAGCCCCAGAGCCTGTTTACCATCTCTCACGCCATCCTTTGTTCCATCCTCCACTTGTTTCACCTTCGCTTTTAGCCTCTCCCAGCTGTCCTCTTTCGCTGCGTGTGCACCCGTGGGTGTGGGGAGGACCCTTGCACGGGGAAATCCAGGAGGGGGAGCCAAGAAAGCCACAAAACCAAACAGGAATGGGAAACGACAGCTGCTCGTCCCTCTGCTTGGTGGCACCACCTGCTCTGGCAGACGCGGCTACGCGTTGCCAAAGCCTTCGAGCAGACGTTCACCGTGCCTCCCCGCCGAGACCCCGAGGAGCTCTGCCCTCAGCTTCCCCATGGATCTGCCACAAACAGGGGGGGTCCGAGTGAGTCTGAGCACGCTGAAGGGGGAAAACCCATGCAACAGGGGCCCATCAGCAATGCCATGCTAGAAACCACCCACGTGATGGGACTTCTAATGAGGGCTCCTTGCTGTTTTCCAGCCTTGTCAACGAGGTCCGTGACATCCATGGGACGGTGCAGACTCTTCAGCAGCAGCTGAGAGACAGCCAGGACACCTTGCAAGTGCTGGTTCGCGCCAAGGCCGTCCTGCAGCACGACCTGGCCGTCAAAGCCAACTCCCTGTTCATCGACCAGGAGAAGTGCATGGCGATGCGCAAGACCTTTCCCAGCACCGCGCGGCTGCTGGGTCCCATCTAGGCTGGGCTCAGCCCACCCCACGGCATCCGTTGCCAGAGTTATCAGTTTTCTCTATATGTTATAAATAGTACACGATTAACCTTCTACTTCCTGATGGAAGCCTGGCTACAAATTAAATTATCACTTTGCATGTCACATGGTCTACCAGGAGTATTTTTTTTTTCCCTTCGGTTTTTCTCTTTCCACTGCTCTTTCACGGTGTGCCAGAAAGTAACTGAAAATATCCTGGATGCAACTAAGAGTAAATCCACCCATGGGGATTCATTCCTACCCATTTGGTCTGCGATTTTAGGAGAAAAAGTGTCGCATCCTCCTCCTTTGGAGTCTGATGTGGAAAAAGCACAGGGTGAAGCCATGTCTCGAATCACCTCCTGTCCTCCATGGGCCTTAGTGTGGCTTTTAGGAGGATCTGCCCCATGACCTTCCCAGCCACAGAGGTGACGCCGACAGGTCCGTACCCTCCTTTCCACCCTTTTTAAAAATGGGTGCATTGTTTCCCTTTTTCCAGTCCCCGGGGACTTCACCTGATGCCATGACTTTTCAAATACCACCTTCTTCCAGGAACACCCCTTGATTCCTTTGGGGTATTGCACTGGTGTTTCCCTCTTGCCTCCTGTGACCTCAGGAGCCCCCGGCTCATCTCTCCAAGACTTCAAGCGTGAGGCAGCGTCACCAGCGCATCTCAGAGCAACAGGCCCTCGCTGGCACCCCGTCCCTCCAACCTTGGCATCTCATCCCACAGGGACAGCCCGATATTGTCCCCCTCTCCCTTCAAGCCTTGTTTAAAGCTCTGTCAATGAGCCCCGCTACCTCCTGAGCAAAGACCCTCTTCCCCCTTGGAGGTGGGTGGGGAGACACCGGCCCAGGTTGCCCAGAGAGGGGGTGGAGGCCCCATCCCTGGAGACATTCAAGGCCAGGCTGGATGAGGCTCTGAGCAACCTGATCCAGTTGAAGATGTCCCTGCTGACTGCAGGGGGGTTGGACTAGATGGCCTTGAGAGGTCCCTTCCAACCCAACGCATTCTGTAATTCTGTGTACTTTCTAACCACTTTTTTGGGGAAAATATGTCAAGGGCTCTCAAAAGAGGCAGTTAAAGCACTTTAGTTTCTGCAGAGCCCGTTTTGATGTTGGAAATAACAATGCCAATGATGTAAATTAGCTAGCAGGAGTTTGGAGTGAGGCTCCCTGGGTGTGATGGTGCTGTTACCTGAAATAAAAGCTCTCGAAATCAAAAGTAGTTTAGAGAGGAAATACTGCTTTATTTGCCACCAGTCTGAACAGATCCTCCACAGGGAGGTCCTGCAGGCCCAGGTGCCAGAGCATGGCCAGCAGCAGTCTGCGCAGGGCCACGAAGTCGATGGCCCTGATCTTGGTCGTCCCGATGGCGACATCCAGCAGCTGGGCCAGGCTGAGCTGGGCCATGGCTGCTGCCGTGCCGGAAACGACAGAGGGACCTGAGCGGGACCTGAGCTCCTGGGGGAGTGGGAGAAAGAGCTGCCCAGGGGGCCCTTTCTGCCTGGGGGAGACTGGGATGGGTGGGAGGGATGGGCAGTCAAAGCCTTCCTCCTCCTCCCCTCGTCCTCGTCCTCCTCCCTGTCCGCGTCCTCCTTGTCCTCGTGCTTCTCCTCCTCCTCCTCCTCCTCTGTTGCCTCCTAGCAGCAGAGTGGTCACAGCGGCGGTGGGACGGGTGACAAGGGACAATGCAGCGTCCCCCGTTGCTGGGCGATGCCCCGCTCCCGGCTGGTCCTTGGGATGCGGTTATCCACAGGCATGGGAGAGGCCGAGGGTCCCAGCTGCCTTTTCCACCTCCATCCCTGAGGCGCAGCTGGCGCAGGCTGATCTGTGGCCGCAGCCAGCGCAGCCCGAGCCCGGGCAGAGGCAGCTCCCTCGCAGGGCTGTCCCGGTCACTCAGCCCGCTCCGGTGACACGTCCCGCAGGAGACCAGGCCCGGCTCCCAACCGCCGCCATTATTGTGGTTTTCTGAGGCAACAAAGGGTTGGCGCGGAGGGGAGTTGGGGGGGTCCAGGCCAGGGCATGGGGACCGGGGGCTCCCCCAGGAACTCACTGGGATCATTGTCTGGGTTTTGTTATTGTCTTTAAGGGGAAGACATGCTGCTGGGGTGGGCACCGGCCCATGGGAGCCTGTAGCTGGCCTTTTCTTCCCCCACTTTATTTTTTTAATCTATCGCTATAATCTATGTGTATCATATATATATATAAATCCAGGGAGAAGGAAGCAGCATCCCAGAGGTACTGAAGGGGGTGTGTGGGTTCTCTAACAGCCCACTTCATGCCCGAGCAGCCCTGCAGCAGGGCAGGAGAGGGCAGAGGGGGAATAATGAAAAATAAATGGATGGAGGTGGCTGTCGAGAGCCCGGATCATGGCCACGGCGGCACGGAGCCACTGGTGCCCCCCCAGCTCTGGATTTCCCAGACAGGTGCTGCAGCGCCCAGAGCAACACGCGCCTCTCCTCTGGCTTCTGGAATTCAGCACGGCTTCTTGCACAGACCCCCCTGAACCCCCCCTCACCCCGTCCTCCCTCCTCTGCACCTCTGCAGGGCCGGGGCGAAGCAGAACTGGGGGCTGCGATTTGTCAATGTGTTCCCCCCAGCCCTGTGACCACCGTTCATCTCCCTTCTCCAGGGAATTAATTTTACTAATTAAAGAATAGTAATGCATTTAAATTTTAAATCACAATCATGATTTTATTAATTAAAAAAATATATATCACTTTTGGAACACCAGCTCTCCCTGCCCGTCTTTCTGGGTGCTGGATCCGTTCCCGGTGTCCCCGGTGCCTGGGAGAGGTGGCCGTTGCCTGAGTCCGGCTCCGTTGGCGCAGCACGGACTGGAAAGCTCAGCGCTGGGTCCGACGGGACCAGGCACACAGCCTGTGCCCAGGACCATCAAAGGCACTCCAGGGACACATCCTGGTTCCTTGGGAATGCAAGCAGGGACACATAGAGCAACGGTGACGTCTGAGACGTGGGCAGGCGCTCCCTCAGATGGAGGAGGACTTCTGATGCCAGTGCCACCACCCCAGGGATGCAGGCAGGGTCCCCTGGTACCCAGGCCATCATCTCAGGGATGCAGCCGGCACCTCCAGGGAGCCAAGGACAAGAAGCAGGGGGTCAGCCAAGCCCCGCCCCCCCCCCCCCCCCTCACATGCAGCCTAGCCTTCCTAGTGCTGAGAAGGTCCAGGGGAAAGGAGGCTTTGGGCAAAGGAGAAGCAGGGATGGGGAGGGAAACAGCCCCGGGAGCTGGGCACTGGTCTGTGCTGGGAGGCAGCATCCATCTCTGCTTGTGGCTCTGGAGCTGTGAGTGTTGACCCTGGGGATGTGATCTGGGAACTGTCGACTCATTGCATCTCAAGAGCTTTGTGAGGCTCAAACTTGCCAAGCCTGGCTGCTCCTGGTCTCAGGAAAGATGACCTCAGACCCAGCAGTTTTCTGACCACTAGAAAAAGCCTGGCCAACCTTTGGCCTTGCATGGCTCCCACCCTGGACCCCATGTCACGAGTCTGGCAGGTGCTGGGGAATATCAGCTTTCCTGCTCAGACTGATGTTTGCCTCCAAACAGCCTTGATCTTATACCCCCACCCTGCTGCCTCCTTCCCTGTCTGCCCGAGGATAGTGTTTGGTGCAGGACTCGCCATGTGCATGCGAGATCAGCTGCTCACACCTACTCACAGTCCCCATCCAAGTGCCATGGTGACAACATCAGCAGCAATATTTCATCCTTGTAAGCCAGTGGGTTGAATCATGGCTATTTGGAGCCCACGAGAGGGGCCGTGGGGGTCTGTGTGCCCCCAGCGAGGGGAAGGAAGGGCTGGGGCTGGGGTGGGGGTAGGGAGGGATGAGAGTGGAGGAGCTGTAGAGAGAGCTGGGTTTGGGGAGGGTATAGAGCTGGGAGGGATATGGGAGATCATACAGGGAAGGGTGGGGCTGGGAGAGGTATAGGGAGACATGGGGCTGGGAGGGGTGTAAGGAGGGATGGAGCTGGGAGGGATGTGGGGAGAGATGGGGTGGGGAGAGATGAGGGGAGATGAGGCTGGGAAGGATGTGGTTTGGATGGGACTGGGAAGGATGAGACTGGGCAGGGAGTGGGCGTAGGGGGAATGGAGGGAGTACAGCTCTGTGAAAGACACGGCATGGCGATGCTGTAGGGAGTGTACAGAGAGGCAGGGATCTAGGAGGGCTTTGGGGAGCAGGGGTCGATGGGCAACAGCTCTGGGGGACCATGTGGCAGGGCAGTGGCTCTGGGAGAGTTGCCAGAGGGACAAGTGGCCCAGGCAGAGCCCCCCGGCGCTCCCTGCCCGGCCCCTGCAGCGAGGCTTTGCAGATGGGGACATCCCATGGCTTTGCCGGGGGCGGGGGACCCGATGGCTCTGTGCTGACGTGTCCCCCAGCCACGGGCAGCGCTGGCAGTGGGGTCGGCAGAGGCTCGGCTTGTCTGGCGCGTGCCGTGTCCTCGCAGCCTGCTGGGATGTTGCAAGAGCCGGGAAAGCAAAGTCACCGCCGCTCTGCGAGCTGCCCCCGCATACACATAACGTACACATACACATAACAGGGCACTTCTTCAAGCATGAAGGCAGCAGACCCTCTGTTGTACGCAACAACGCCGATCACTTCATTTATCCTCCCTTTATGCCTCACCCGAAGTCCCCCTTTGAGCTGGCTGTGTCCATCCACATGGAGCCTTTTTTTGATAAATGTAGCTATTTTTCTTGACTAATGTGAGTGCCACCTTTGGTGCCTGGGCAGTATTTGCTGAATCGCTCCTTTAACAGACTTTGCCAGCGATGCCTAAAAGTACTGTTTTGCAGCTCAGCTTGGCTGCCAAAAGCACAGCCACCCTGAAACGCTGATTGTCCTGGTTATTGCCAGGCTGCTCGTGGGGTGCAGGGGTGACCTCTTAGGCACCCTGGATCTGCTTGTGCCCATTTTCCTGGGGGTCCTTAACGATGGACATGGAGGGCCAAGGAGATGTGGGAAACTGCTGTGACACCAGCCACAGCCCCGATGCCGGCTCGGGAGCGTCTCTGTGCTGGACCCATCATCCTCCCAGGATGCAGAAGGGGACACCCGGGCACCACCTGCCCTGTCCCTCATGGGACACCGTGGGTTGGGGGTTGTCAGGACCCTTGTGTGTTTTCCAGCTGACCCCATCTGGAAGGGAGGACTGGGGTTATCCTTCCTATATTTTGACTACGGGGACTGCAGAGCCCACAGGATGGTGGGACGGGGACAGTAGCCCTCCTGCCTTGTGCCAGCATGTCTGGGCAGATGCATTTTTTCCCAAGCATCCTCCTATCAATAACCCACTTGGGTTTCTGGTTGATGATCCACCAGCTGACCCTGGCTGGTGGAGCAGCTCTGCCTGCAAACTCTCTGCTCACAGCACCATGCTGACTGCATGGTCATAAGACCCTGGAAAGATCATGAAATGAACCAAAATCCAGTATTTAGTGCTCCTTTTATGGAGCCTTTCCTTTCCGGGCCGCTCCAGCGTGTGTGGTGTTGCAGGGCTAGAAGCTGACCTCTACTTGTTCCCATTAAAGGCAGCAACCCCTCTGCAATCTCGGCCCTCCGGGAGACAGGGCTTGGAGGAAAAAGCCAAACTGCAACACAACCTGGCAGCCAAAAGCACAGGGAACATCCCGTTTTGGTAAAAGCCCCCCAATCCCTAACCCCGGCAGCCTTTTCTCCTGACGTTGCAGGGATTCTGTGCATTGTCCCCCAGAATAAGGCTCGAGGGAGCTGCCTGGTAAAAAGGCAGCCAGAGGGGATGGCGTAAAAGAGTCCGGCAATACCCGCTGCTGCAGGGGACGCGGGTGGTAAAACATCCCTGGAGTGGCATGGCTCATGGCACAGCAGGGACGGGTCACAGTGACCGCGGAGGGTCTACAGCAGGTTTGTGTGCTTCCCCCGAGGGGCTGGTGTGGGCACCGGGGAAGGGGGGACAAGCCATTTTGCCCCCACATCCAGGGGTTTTGTGCAGCCCTGGTCTTGCTCATCATCTGAGGCGCTTGCCTTGGGCTGCCCCCGGACTCACTGAGCTGACGCTGTGTTGGTGGAGGGGGGAAAGAAGCTGAAGGAGCCCCTGGAGAGTGCAGTTGCCCTCCCAGGTATGGGAAAACCCCATGCACCGTGGGGCTGTGTGGCTCGGCCTGGACTGGACGAGACAAATCCCCAAGTTTTGCTGTCAGAATAAGGCTCCAAGGGCTCACACCAGGCTCGGGGTCATTCCTGGGAGGGTTTGTTGGAGGCAGAGGCAGGTGGGTGCTGTGATGCCCAGGTACTGTGCAGGTGCCTTCGCAAAACCGCAGCATCTGGTGGGAAAACAGGCATTGGAGAGGGGTTTGGGGATGTACCCCGTTGTTCCTTGGTGTTTGATAAGCATTCGTCATGTCAAATGACTGGATGTAAATTTCTGATCATCAGGAGGATAAGCAGATCCCATCCACCCTGGTGGGGAAGAGGCAGCATCCCAGCTGGTGGGGACCACCAGCTCCAGACCTTGGCACCCCTGGAGAGGCAGGCCCAGGGCTTTTTTTTACGGTGCACCCGGGTCTTTTTTGTTTGTTTTTTTTTTTAGGGTGGCCACAGCAGATCCGAGAGTACCAGCTGCTGGGCACGGCAAAAAGCGCTGAGGAGAAAGCTGTCGGAAGAGCTTCTGCTAGGTGTTTTGGGCTGTCTTGGCTAAATCAGCAGCTTGATGGTGGGTCTCCATCCTGCCAGGTGCCTGACAGGCAGGATGGAGACATGCAGAAGGAAAAGACACTTATTTTCCCACTCTGAATTCAAGTAAAGCAAGTATGGGAAAAGATGGACCCCCTTAAAGGGCTTGGGTGCCTCCAAACTCACTCATCTTTTCCATCTATGTGAGTTTATTTTGACAGCACGGGAATGGATACAGCTAAGACAGGGGCCAGGACCCTTGGACCCTCCACCCCTTGGATTTACTTTTTCCCCTCTTCCCTTCACCTGGTTCCCACCAGTGCCAACTATTCACCATGTTTGAGCCGGGGCTGGGAAGTGGTGGGAGGAGAACAGGCTGAGCAGAAACTTGGAGAAAGCCTCAGATTTGCAGGTTGAGCCATCACTAAGGAAAAACCTGGGGGAGTTCGGGAGGACTGGCCGTGTCGTGGGAGGGATGGGGCAGGTGTCCCCAGGTGAGGGACACTTCACCCAGCCCATCCTTTCCAGCAGCCACCAGCCATGTGGATGGGTTGTGGCTGCATGGCAAAGCTCCGCGCGTGCATCTTGCCGTCAGGAATAAATCCATGATTTTTCTCACCGGGATCCTCGCCCTCGTTGAGAGAAGGGATGGAGGACACGTCTCTGCTTATTGGAAATGTCCCTGCTTCATCTCTTATGATTTGGAGAAGTGCAGCATGGATTTGTTATGGAAATATCGAGACCTATAGTGAGTATTTGCCTGGCACCAGGCTCACATATAGTTCGATCTTCTGGCTTTAAATGTGCTTTGAAAATAAGCACTTTCACGTAACTATATCTAATATTATTTTCCCTCCTCCCCACCTGGTCGGTGACAGTGGGAAGTTGGGGTGATGCTGTGGAAGACAAGGGCTGTCTGCAGCATCCTCTTGTCCTTGCAAAAGGCTGCAGAGCTCTGCCCAAAAGCCATCGCAGTTTTAGTGAAGGGACCCCCGGCCACCCCCGCCTGTAGGGAGGGCTGTGTCCTCTTCTGGGTCAGAAATGTCCCTTGTTCCCTGGAAGCCACCAACCTCAGAGCAGAGAAGGTCTCAGCTGTGGTCCGTGGAGAGAAGCTGAGCCTGATGCTGCCTTCTTGCTTGGATAAAAGGATCCTGGAGACCTTGACCCTGCACTGGGTTTGAGGGGGCTGAAACACTGGCCGTGAGCTGCATTGCTTAAAGCCGGAGAAAAACATACAGGCAGCGTATAGGGACTTGCTTTGCTCCTGAAACTGGTTTCTCCTCCCTCAAGCACCAGCAGACTCAATCCTGTCCTTCAGGAAAGATGCTGCTGCATGTGGAAGTGGGGCAAAGGCAGCGAGAAAAGCCATGCCCAGGAAAGAACGAAAGTGCTCACAGAGCCAGGGCTGTGATATGCCAAAATCCCTTTGATTTTGGCGTGGTCAAAGCGGCAAAGGGAGGCAGACTCGTTTTTCCAGTGCCTATGTATAGAGCCGTGAGCTCATAGTTTCCGACGGCGGGGAGCATTCAAAGTATGGGAAACAGGAATTTCCACCCCGCCTTGGTGCTGGCAGAGAGCAAACTGAAGCTGGGGAGATGCTCGGCTGCCCCAAATCTGCTCTCGCTGGCCCAGATCACTCATTCAGCAATGGAGATCTCGGTGGGTGCAACCCTGGCACCTCCAGCAGCTTCAAGGCGGGGCCAGGGAGGGGGATGGGGATGCCTACCCCAGGGGTGACTGTGCAACCTCAGCCCCGGCACGATCTGTCTGGAGAGGTTTCAGCCTCAATTTCTGGACCATCCCAAGAAAACTGGGATAACGAGTGGAGTGGCTTGGTCCCTGATCTTAAGCGGGGGGTGTGGAAGGTGATGACATGCTCCGGGTCTCCTTCCAGCGAGGGACAGGCCTTCACGGCTTGAGACATCCCCCCCGGGGCATGTCTCCCACCATGGGTGCTCTCTTTTGGCAGCTGCCCCAGTGCACGGGACGGCTCGGCGGGGCTGCACCTCCCCTGCTCCTTCCAGAAACCAGCCCCATGTTGTAACTGCTGCAACCGCTGCACCCACGAGCGACTGATACTGCTGCCCACGCCTGCAGCCCTGCCGCGACTGCCAGCCGCACGAAACCACCCCTCCTGCCCATAGAGGACCTCCAGGGCCCATCTCACTGGGGTTTGGGTGCCAGAGGTGCATCTCCTCTTCTGCCTGCCCCACAGATCCTGCAGAGCCCTGGGCATCTTCTTGGGGCTGGAGGACCGCAGGGCTGGGAATGCTTGTGCGGAGCATCTCTCTGCCCCAAGGCAAGACTCCCCGCTATGTCAGGGTTCTCCGGAAGGCTTTCCATGATGGAGACTCCAGGCCCTCCAGGCCATTGGGGCCCCTTGATGGTTCAAATCCAGGTCCCGTGGCTGCACTGCCACAGCCAGAGCTGGGGAAGGCGTGCAGGCGGGGCGCCTTGGGGTCACTGTGCCTGCTCTGGGAATCTCATCCTCACATCCCTGTGGAGCCGCTCAGCAAGCCTGAGTGTGGGCTGGCAGCCCCGTGGCCACTGGCCGGGCTGAGGGGTGGCAGAGGTGGCTGGAAAGAGTCGAGACTGTGGGAGGAGTGACCCACCCCGTGGCAGTTTTTTCAAGGCTTTGCAGGGGAGACACCTCTCGGGTTCTCGCCTGGGGGTCAAGCGAGGGATGGGCAGCACCCTGGGACACATGTAAGGCCACAGGGAACCTTCTCCACGTGTGTTTCCAGCAGGCACCTGGCCAAACAGTGACTCATGAGCCACCTGCGGCTGCTGAGATGGCCAAGCTCGGGGCTTCTGCCTGCCCTCAGCCCACAGGGCTCCTGCCGCTGCCTGGACTGCAGTTCCCAAGGATGCTGGAAACCCCCTCCAGGGCAGGTTCAAGGCAGCAGTGGCCCTCGAGCCTGCTGGAGTGTGTTTGCTGGGCTGTGTGCTGCCACACCGGTGCTTGGGTGAGCGTCTGATGGTGTAGGGCGGGGAGCGCAGGGCTGGAGTGAGGAGTGTTTGGGGGATGAGGAGGGGAGGGGGCGTAGGGATGAAGATGTGGCCAGGGCGAGGAACAGGGAGCTGTGGCGGCTGGAGGCAAGAATTGTTTGGCAGGAGCCCAGCCCTGGTGCAGGGTGCTGCCGGTCACCCTGCTCTGCAGCAACAGAGGGAATTTGGGCTCCCGACATCCCCTTTAGCGACTGTTTCATTGGGGTTTGAGCTCAGGGATGAGCCCGACTACAGGTGCCCATCACATGAGGGAAAGCAGGCAGGACCGTGCTGCCTGTCCCTGCCCTCCGACGCCTGACACTGGCTCCTCGCCCCCTCCCTGGCCAACCAGGCAAATATCAGGCCTTTAAAACGGGGAACGAGTTCCTCCGCATTCAATCCCCGGGAGCTGGCCCTGTCCCTGCTCCAGCTTCTGCGCAACGCGCCCGCATGACACGCGCAGCCAACACCTCCGTGTTAGATAGGTGTCCCAGTCCTCTCCCCAGCTGGTGCTCGGTGCTGGGGCACGGCCAGCCCCGCTTCTGGGGACAGCAGTGGAGTGCATGGAGGGGCTCCTGCCCTGGTGCCCTGCAGCAGGTAAGGGGGCTTTGGGGGCACAGAGGAGCTGGTGCACAGGGTCAGGGTCTCCTTCTGCAGCACTTTGGGGGACCAGGTCCCTGATCCCTCTTAAAGCAGAGCAGGAGCCTGCATCTTTCTTCTCTTTGATTGGGAGGGGATGGTTTGTTGTGTTCTTGTGACCGTCCTGGCGCAGGGGATGGCTCCCAAGGAAGAGGAGGTCAGCCAAGGAGGGGATGGCAAAACCTCCAGAGACAGCTGTGAGGATGCCCATGGGCACAGTCATGCGTGAGAAAAGGGGTGCAGGTTGGGTCGGGTCTGACAATGCTGCAAGGTCTGGAAAAACCTGCAGGTTTTATGAAGCTCCAGTTTTAAGAGAAAGGAGCTGAGCTGAGCATCCCTCCCCGCCTCTCCCCTCTCTCCTCTCCCCTTTCCCCTCTCCTCTCTTCCTCCGCCCTTCACCCATCTCCCGCTCCCTTCTCCCTTTTCCCCTCTCCTCTCTCCCTTCTTCCCGCTCCCCTCTCCCTTCCTTGAGCCGCCGCATGAATGCTCCCTGCCCTGGGAGACGCACGGCAGAGCTTCAGACCCAGCCCAGACGCGGGTCTGGGGATCCCAGCGGCCCTGCGCTCCCCCTGGCGCCCCAGGCTGGGGCAGGGGCCAGGCGGGATGGCTGGGCTCTGCCCTCCCCGCTCTGACTAAGAGGAGACGCCGGGCTCCGGGGCTTGCTGACCACACCATGCTCCGGCGTGAGGAGCACAGCCTGGAGATGGCTGTGGCCTGGCCACCAGCCTGGGACATCCTCCAGCAGCCTGGAAGGAGCCTGGCGTGGGTGCTCGCTGCCTGCCCCGGGTCCAGCATGCCCCCTCTCCATCCCCGGGGGGTCCTGTGCTCCCACCTGTCCCACTGCCCTGGCCTCCCCCTGCTCCCGCTGGCCCCTCTGTGTCCCCTGGGATGGGAGCATCTCCCTTTCCATGGCAGGTTTCTTTGTGGGATGGGAGTTCCCACCTCCCGTGCACCTGGAGCTGGCAGCAGTGCACGGAGGCACTCGTGACACAAGCTGAACCTGCTTTATCTGTGTCACGTGCTGAGCACATCCATCCAGGGGCTCCTGCGTGTGATTTTGCAGCCGGGGATTGTTGCCCCCGCTGGCTCTGGAGTTGGGGTCCTCCCGTCATCTCTCTCTTGCCCCAAGGGCCACACTGAGAGGCGTAATGCTCCTGAAAATGCCCTGTCTTGTTGAGAGGATGCCTAGTAGCTGTCAACTGCATCTGTTAGGGGCAAGAGGGCAAAAGCAAGAGAGCAGGGAGGAGGAGGAGAGATGAAGAGATGGATCATGCTTATCATTTCAACCTTATTAACCCATCGTGCCTCTTCCTCGCAGCTGGGGAGCGCCTGTGGCCGACAGAGCAGGGATGTCTGAGGCCTCGTCCAGCAAGGAGGGACCCCCGGCCGAGTGCCCCGTGTGCTACGAGAAGTTCCACCCGCTGGAGGCCATGCACCGCCAGCTCAGCTGCGGGCACACCTTCTGCCACGACTGCCTGGTGAAGTGCTTGCTCTCCGCCAAGCTTGACGGCCAGGTCCAGAGCAGCATCATCTGCCCATCTGCCGCTACGTGACTTTCCTCAGCAAGAAGGCAGCTCTATGGCCGCCCAAGGCAGGCACCAACCTCCGGGCCCTGGAGATGCCTCTGTCACCTTCCTCCTTGTCCCATCTGACCAAATTGGAGGCCAGCAACACCTTGGTGGTGCCCAGCCATTTTGTGATGCTGGTGCAGAGCTTCGACCGGTGCTGCAGCACGGGGAACAGCCCCATGGACTCGCAGGGGGTCCCAGGAGAGCTGGCACGGGAAGCCCACATCTTTGTCATCAGTGACCATGGGATGCCACTGGTGGATGCGGACTGCAGCTCCCTAGGGAGGAGAAGCAGAACAGAAACACGAAGCTCGGTGTCATCCAGCTCGGCCCTGGGGGTGAAATGCTGCCAGTCGCCCATCGCCCTCGCCGTCCTGCTCATCTTGACGGTGGCCATGCTGGCGGCTGTGCTCCCTTGGCTGCTGCTGGTGAAGAGGGACTCGTAGCAGGGATGGGATCAGCTCAGATGCTGGAGGTGTCACTGATGCTGGGACAGAGCTAGGGCTGGGACCTCTCTCAAAAGATCCCATGAGAAAGTCCAGAAGCAGCTCCGGGTGAAGCTCTCTCTCATCTGGCCAGGGACTGAATGGACATTCAGACCTTTCCGCAGATCTCCGGGTGCTCACAGTGTCGTCGCTGGCATTTTCTGCCTCTTTTGGTTAAAATGTGGCTGGTCAAACCCTGCTAGTGGGTTCCCCTAGTGTCTTAGCAGAGAGCAGGGTTTCTCCTCCTGCACCCCGTTGAGGAGAAGTAACTGGACTCCAGACGATCCAGTGTGAATCAACAGAAGCCGTTTATTAAGCACCGATCATCATCTTTTATACCCTGTGTTGTAGCCGTACACGTGACTCGCTTATTTCTGATCAGCCAGTTACACTGTCCACGCGCTGTGCATGCAGTTCGTTCACACATCAGATTGGTTACAAGAATTCGCATAGTAAATTGCTTAGTCATTAGCACAACATGTTTTCTGCCTTCTCAGTTCCCGTTTTTCCCATGTACTAATGCCATCTTCTACCGCCTGTTTTGCTCTTAATCTAATCTCTCACAGTAGGGAGGCTGGCTCACACGGCCATTTTCTCTCAGATACATTCCTACACATCCACACTTGGGCTTGGGTACAACTAAGAGCCAAAGAAACTTTGTTTTGGGTTGTACCAAGTGCATTTGTGATCAGCTGATGGTCCTTTTCACCTGTTTCTTCCCACTGAGGCAATATATTCAATAAAAGCCATTGGTGATTTCCCAATGCTGATCGAGAGGACTGTAGAGGATGTTTTAATTTGTCTAGATCACTAGTAGTTGTGACTAGTTTCTTTGCAAGTATCTATACTATTTAAGACTCCCAGTCCTGTTCCTAAGATACCAGTCACATCTCTCTTCAGTCGTTGTGAGGTGGCAACAGTTTGTCTGTCCACGTACAGTTCATCTAAGGTTCCTGTAAGACACAAAAGAAAAGGGAATCTGCTCGGTCTTCTTTGAGCGACGGGGTCCAAAAGGGGGCGAGATCCACCGGGTGCTGATCCGTGTGAACCGTTATCACTTTGGATTGCCTCAGGAAGGGGAAGGGTGCTGTACCACCCTTGTAGGCCTTTCACTGTGTTGTCCCCGGTAGCTGATTTGAAGCTGGTGGCCATAGTGAGGCCAGAGATAATCTCCACTCCTACTAGGATGTCTCTTTTCTCACCTGATGATCTCAAGGGCCCAATACAATCAATTTGCCAGGAATGCCACAATGGTTTCTTGTCCCGAATGGGTAAGGGAGGCGCCTTACTCGGATGATCTTTATTGAGCCGTAGGCGACATTGTGAACAGGCAGTTACTACTTGTTCGCACAGTTCAGCTGATACAGGCCACCCCCGGGCTAGTCCTTCCTGATACACATCAGCACGGCCTGCGTGGCCACGCTTAACACGTAACCATTCGACTAAGCGTTCCCTTTCCCACCATCATCTACAATGTCAATTTGCTGCAGCCGCGTGAGGCTATCTACCTGTTGGTTGAACTGAGCAGTGATCGAGTTCGAACGATCATGACCTTTTACCCAACCAATGTGCAATGCTCTCTGCCCTCCTCTTTCTAACAGTTGCTTCCAACTATCTGTCTCCCAAATTGGGACTCTGTTCACCTGCCAATCGTTGGCTGCCCAGAGTTCGATCCATTCAGTGGCTCCTTTAAAAACAGCATATGAGTCAGTGTAAATGTGAGTAGCCCCATGTCGTGCAGCTAGTAGGACAGCTCTGAGTTCCCCTACTTGTGCGCTACCTTCTCCTGTTTCAATTGCTCTTTCCCCCGTTGCTACTTCCAGTGCTACGGCTTTGTATTTCCACTTATTGTTCTCACGGTGAGACGACGCATCAGTAAACCACGCTCCTGTAAGATCACTGCCTTCTTTCAGAGGAGGTGCTTCTTGGATTGGAGATGGTCTGTTTGGTGGGGATTGGAACAATAGGGCACCATCTGTATCCTTCTGGAGCTTGGATACTTTAACACTGCCTTCAGAGACTGGCATGATTTCATTAATGCCTTCTAAATAAGCATACCACTTTCGAACTGTGGGTTTCTGGGCAATGCCGGCTGGTGGTGCTGTCCCTTGACGGACCACATCTAGGAGACGAAAAGGGCCCCGAACAACCACGCTTTGTTCTCTCCTTATCTGCTCTGCTCGTTGCAATGCTCGCACCAGGGACAGTAAACCCTTCTCAAGGTCTGAATATCTGCTCTCAGTATCATTGAAGGAGTGAGAGCTAAATTCTAATGGTCTCTCCGGTCCTGCTGGTCCCTTCTGCCACAAGTTACAATGAGAACCATGTTCACTGAAGCCCCATTCCACATGGACAGGGTCAGTTGGAGGGATGGCGCCAAGTTGTTGGAATAACCTTAGCTCCTTTATTAGCAATTCCAGTGCATTAGTATGTTGTTCAGTCCACTCCCAGGATCTACCCTTTTTCAGCAAACAATAAAGGGGGCGAGCAATGATGGAAAAGCCAGGGATGTGTTTACGGCAATAACTTAAAGTTCCCAGAACTTGCTGTAACTCCTTCGTGCTGGAAGGATTCTGTCCATGCTCTATTTTTTTCAGGGTATCCTGAGGGACAGAAGCAGCTCCCTTAATCCACCAGACCCCCAGGAATTTAACTTCCTCTGCACGTCCCTGACACTTTGCGTCTGGAATTTCCAATCCTAAATCCGATAATGTTTTTTGGATGTTTTGCATCGTCTTGTACACTTTCTTGGCTCTCTCCCCCTATTAGGATGTCATCAATATATTGGTATATCGTACATCCCTGTGAAACAGGAATCGCTGATGGCACTTTAGCTAAAGCATTAGGAGCAATGGTGGGGGAATGCTTGTATCCTTGTGGAAGTCGGTTAAAATATATTGGGCTCCTTTCCACGGGAATGCAAACCGCGCTTTGTCCTGCTCAAGGAGGGGAATCATAAAAAACCTGCCTTTTACATCTAAGGCAGCCATCCAAGGACGGGCAGCTCCTTTTATCATTGTCACAATTTCCGCGATATTCGGAACCGCAGCGGTCAGGGGTGCAGTGTTGGCGTTTAACTTTCGGTAATCTACTGTGAAACGCCATTGCCCGGTTGGTTTCTTTACTGGCCACACCGGTGAATTATAAGGCGAGTGAGTGCTCTTAATGATGTTTCTTTTTTCTAAATCTGATGCCACCCCGTCTGCTCCTGCAAGTGCCGCTGCAGGCAGTGGGTACTGTCGGATGTTGGTAGTTTCAGAGGGAGGCAAAGGTGTAGAAGTTTCTAACAGGCCCAATTTAACTGTGTCTAATCCTTTTTTGCGTCCTGCAAAACTCTACACGGTTCCATTCCACCCCTCGTGTAGTTTCGCAAACAACCTAGTACAGGGAATCACAGATGTTGCATTCTTCGCGTGCCAGCTGCGGCTGTATTCTACCTCAGAAGCCTCTGGATTTTAGGACTTTCCTTCATGTGTGAACAATGCTGTGTTTTTGTATTCTTGGCCAATTTAGTAATTATTCCACTTCCCTAAAACCAAATCATATGACTAAGCCGCTCAACAGTTGCCCAAAAGCTGCACCTGGTTGCCCAGGGGCTGCAAAACCTGCCCATGGAGGGCAGTAGGTTGTCCAGGGCAGGATCTAGGATGCCATGTGAGGGTATTTTCTTGCCCAGGGCTGGCCCCGGCTTGCCCATCCACAGCAATGCGTTGCCCAACAGCTGCATCGGGTTGCCATAGCGGCTGCAGGGAGCTGCCCGCGTAGAACCCGGTTACTGAGCACCCTGCGCCAGCGGCAACGCTGCCCTGGTTCTGTGACACAGAGGGCACTGGGGATGCTGCAGTGTCTGGCAGTGCTGCCACCCAACCTGACAGCACAGCACTGAGTAGCAGCCCCCCCCGCACACCCCCAAGCCTCTGCAGGGTGCGTATGTCCCTGAACTGGGAGGGAAAAAAACAGGTCATTCTCCTAATCCCCCTCCATATCTCTTCTGTCCTCTAAATGTACCCAGATGAGGTGGTCGGGGGCTCCTGTCGTTGTGTCCGTGTTCAGGGGTGGCACAAAGTGTCGCCCTGGGATGGCTTATCCCAAGGGGGATGCAGGGGCATTTATTTCAGCTGGAAATGCAGGGAAAAGTAGCCCTGGGCCGTTCCCAAGGGGTTTTCCCTCCCTTTCCTAAACGTGTGTCTGTCAGTGTCTGAAAGGGCAGAGTTTATTTGTGGGGGTGGGAGCCAGGGAAGCTGCCTCCCACCCTCCCAAGGCTGTTTCTCAGGTATAAAGCGGCACGGAGCTAGGGAAAGCGCCGTCATTTATCCCTAGCCGGGAGAAAAGGGCTGAAGGGAGCGGTTTGTGGGAAGCGGCACACACGGTGGTTTTTGTTGGACCTGAGCGCAGACATTTCGTCCTCGGTTCTGCCAAACTGCCTCGGAGGGTCGTGTTTGCGAAAGCTTTTTTTTTTGCTAAATTTGAGGGTGTGAGTTTCCCGCTGCCTGTCCCACAGCCACTCCCATCAGGGATCTTGCTGTAGCACACCCGTGTCCTCGTCTTCCCCTGGGGCTCCGAGCCAGGCTGGGAGCAGTGGGGACGGGACAGTGTTAGGGGAAGGACACGTCAGGCTGGCTACAACAGCCGTATTCAGGGACTTATTCCTGCCCGTGGGTGACACTTGTAACCTCACAAGAGCTTCGTACCGAGCACCACGTACCCCTCCGGAGTGTTTGTCCTCAGATGAGGTGTGTTTGGTGGCCCCCTGCGTTATATGGCTGATAACCATCGATTGACAGCCTCAAGCTGGAGAGGACAATATGCAATTCTTGGTAGCAAAATCTTCATGTGTGGCCATTCCTCCCAGGGCTACTGCAAGGCTGGTGTTTCCCAAGCGCTCTGAAAAGACTGTGGGCCATCTCCTTCCCACGCACACTGATCTTACAGCAGGTGAGCCATCGACACCTTTCCTCCTTTGCAAGGCAAGAGGCGGCCCTTCTTTTGAGGCTGAAATAGGGTTGTGGGGGGGTCAAATTTGGATATAGTCCTGCAAAGCTCAGCTCACCTGCAGGCTCCTCACTCCAGCATTTAAGGCAAGGGAAGATAGAGGGGGTGAGGATGGAGTCCCTCACCCACCCACAAATGGCGCTGGGCCGGTAGCAGATGTGTGTCCAAAAGGGACGCAGCTCTCGGGGCTGGGAATGGAACTTTTACAGAGAAAATGACCTCTGGAGTATCAGAAGATCAGCAGATACGCCAGCCAAAAGAAACAAAGGAACAGCAGAGAAGGAGCAACTCCAGTTTGACTGGATTGACAGATTTAAGGAAAAGGAAGGCACGGTATCTGTCATTCTCCTTACGGCCGTGATTTGTTTTTCTCCGCATTCCAAGACCTGATGCTAGACACTAACAACAAAGTCAAACCCTTTTATATACAAATGTTTGGGATGCTGTCAGAAGGGATTTGTTTTCAAGGGGTTTAGGCCTGTTCAGGCGCTGTGAGGGCGCTCTGTGCGTCGCTGTTTGTGTTTGAAGTTGCGGGTGTTGCTGTAAGAAGTAAGGCAAGTGCAGGAGGTTGCTGAGGTTGTCCTCTCTCTCCTCCTCTGTGCAGGACACGGACGGGACACACGAATAGCAGCGGTGGAGCATGGAGTCTGTCGGCTCTCCCTTACCAGCAAAGTTCGCCCATCCCAGAGCCATACCCACCAGGTTTCTCCCTGCCATCCACACCATGGCGTCAAGCTATAAGAACCGATTTCCTTACCGCCCCTTGCCTCAGAGCTACAGCCTCCCCTGGATGCCCAGCACCTACTACAAAACGGCTGCCAGCAAACCAACTTTGGCTGCCTTTTCCAAGAGTTCCCAGGGGATAACCGCCGGCGAGAAGCTTCCTTCTGTTTCCACCAGAACCACCGTCTTCACCCGCTACACCCCTGAAGACTGGTACAAGTCCAACGTGATCAATTACAGGGAGTCGGAGACCTCCCAGAAGAACGCGGAGCGCCTGAGAGCCGATACCTCCCGCATCATTGACCACAAATACCAGCAGACCAAGAAAACGCAAGCAGAAAGCACCAAAAACCTGGGAGTGCGCGCCAATGACATCGCGTTTTGGAAATCGGAGCTCTGCCACGAGCTAGATGAGGTGATCGGGGAGACCAACGCACTCACAGAGGTGAAGACCAGGCTGGAGAGAGCCTTGGCCGAGGCGGAGGCCCCTCTCCAGGTAAGCACCCGTCCCAGCGCGCTGCAAGCTGTAGCCTACTGCTGAAACATCTGCAGCCCTTCAAACGTCTCATTAAGTTTCACTGCAGCTCCAGAACGTCTAGAAAGCTTTTATTAAGAGGCCGTTAGTTAAGTTAGTAGTAACCAAACCCCCCTTGCCATCTGCTGGATCCCCTATCAGCACAGGCTGAGCACGTCAGAGCAGCGTTTGCTTAACTCAATATTTTTAGAAGCCGTACATCCAGAACCCCGGTTTGGGAGACAAATGCCCGTGTCTTACCACGAGGCTCTGGCGAGGTGGGCGTCAAAGCTGACACAGGTCCCCCGTTTCAGCTGTGGCTGCACCAGGGACACGTCTGCTCCCTCATGATGGTTTAATGCTGATGTTGCAGCTCGGCTGCTTGTTTTCGACAAAACCAGCTGTCCCGGGGCACTTTTTTCCCACTCTTGTCATCTCCGTGCCCACCTAGAGTTTCATTTCTTGCATTATTGGAGATGGGGACGATCCCCATAGAGAGCCCTGCCCCTGCAGCCAGCGGTGATGGCGTGTCCCCAACAGGTCGCTCAGGAGTGCTTACTTCACCGGGAGAAGAGGATGGGCATCGACCTGGTCCATGACAACGTGGAGGAACAGCTCTTAACAGTAAGTTGGGCAACTCAGATCATGCGTTGAAGCTATTTTTACCGGATTTCAAAGTTATGGGATTTGGAGCACTGATCACCTGCCTCCAGCAGCCGGAGCTTCACAAAGGCAATGGGTTTGTGCTGAAGTCAAGTGAGCTGAGAGCAACACACTTCCTCCGGTGGAGCTGAATGTGTCTCAGAAATTCAGCCTGGGCATTTACACCGAAGTCAAGTCCATCTCCTCTTGTCCCGTACGGATGGGATTCCTCCTGGGGAGGAAAACATTTTGGGAGCAAAAAGGGCAGGTGCTGATCTGGGGACGGAGGTGTGTAGTGGTCCAGGGAACCACTCTGCCTGTCCACACCAGGATGTGTCCCTGTCCGTGCAGTGGGACTAACCACCGCTTGACACTGAGGTCAAGGTGAAAAAATCCTTATTGACCCACCCTGAAATGGAACGCAAAGGTCGTGGCTGCAGCCACAGCACCCTTCTGTCCCCTCCAGGGCGCTGGGCGCAGGCTCAGCTGCGAGTTTTCCTGCCTGTTTGCTTTGGGCAGGAAGACAAGCAGGCAAGTTCTTGCTGTGTGCAGGGTTGGAGAGGTCCAAGGGGAGGAGTGTGACCAGGACGAGTGAGTGTGGACACTGATGGGGTCCTCTTTTGCCTTTGCCCAGGAAGTTGATGTCATCAGGTCGTGCCGGGAGAAGATGCAGCAGTTCCTGGACAAGGTCAAAGCCCAGATCACGTAAGGAGGAGCTCCTTCTCTCATGTCGTAGGGCTGATGTGCATTTGTGGTCACAGCAGAGCCCCAGCAGAACCCCAGCAGATGTGAACCCCCAGAAGAACCCCGTCTCTCCCCACACCCCGCAGGCGTAAAGCCCATGGAGGCTCCATGGCATGCGGGCAGTGATGCTCGTGGGAGGACAGAGCTGCGCGGGGGGGCCGGGAGCTGCTGTGGGGAGTGGAACGGGGAGGAAGCCATTCCACCCGTACGTCCCCACCGATGGCTGCTGTTTGCATGTTGAAGGTCCAACCGGGTGGCCCAGCAGAATCTGGAGAAAGATCTGGCCAACAAGCAGGTGGCCCACCGGATCGACGACAGGTGCCACCACCTGATGAACACCTCCCACGGCATCAGTTACTACCGAGGGGTGGAGCAGGTCGATGCCACGTGAGTGCACGCTGTCGGTCCCCAGCAGCAAGCTGTCCCCGGGATACGCAGTGCCTCTCCCTGGCAGGGAGCTGCTTGTCCCCAACCCAGATCCATCCGGCCTGGAGACACCTCCCTCAGCACGGTCATTTCTCTCCGCTCCCCGGAAAGGGAGCACAACCCTCTGCTGACAGTTGGATGCCAAACATCCAGAGGGTGAAAGCCAGTCCCACCTCATTAAACATTCTACCAGGGGTTGAGAGATCAGCCTGCCAAGTAATTCAGCTGAGCACCTCTGCTGAAACAGCTCACTAAGTTTATGCATATTTTCAAAGATGTGTCTTAGATGATGCCAGGCGATGTTTATACTTTTCAAGGACTCTTTTCACCTTCCCATAGAAGTGAGGAGGAGCATAGGCAGAACAAGGGAAACGCCAATGGAATATTCCATACCATAGATGCCATGCTCAGGATATAAATGGGGGTTGGTGAGGGGTGGGAATATGCGGTCGGGGCTCGGGAAGGTGCCAGTTCACTGGGTGGTGAGAGTGACTTCTCTCATTATTATTATTATTATTATTATTATTATTATTATTATTATTATTGTTCATTTCTGTTATTGTTCTATTAAACTGTCCTGATCTCCACCCATGAGTTTTTCCCTTTCCCTTTCCCCTCCTTTTCTCCCTCTTCTCCCTTCTGGGGGGAAGGGGGAGAACTGCACCAGCGCACGCGTGGTCCTGGCTGCTGGCTGGGGTTAAACTATGACATACAGTCCAATTAAAAGTGTAGATTTAAGCTATAGTGAATCCACGCTGCTCCCTGGCAGGGTCCATGCCTGCCCACATCCAGCTTACCGGGGGCCTCTCCTTTTCCCCGCCAGGATCTCGGTGCCGCAGTCCTGGGCCAAGTTCACCAACAACAACATCCTCCGCTGCCAGAGCGAGCGGGCGGCCTCCGCCAAGCTGCGGGACAACATCGAGAACCTGCTGGCGGTGACGGACAGCCAGATGTGGCAGCAGTTCAACGCCGTGAACGTCGCCTTCACCAACCGCATCGCCGAGACGGCCGATGCCAAGAGAAAGATTCAGACCCACCTGGCCAAGGTAGCCTGAACCCCTCCCTTTTGGTGTGACACTGTCACTTCCCGGTGACACCTCCAAAGCGCGACCCTCCACGCAGACCTGGCCCCAGCAGAGGAACGGTCACCACAAGAACCTGGTTATAGCATCATTTAGAATCATAGAGCCATAGGATGTGTTGGGTGTGAAGGGACCTCTCAAGGCCACCTAGTCCAACCCCCTGCAGTCAGCAGGGACATCTTCAACTGGATCAGGTTGCTCAGAGCCTCATCCAGCCTGGCCTTGAATGTCTCCAGGGATGGGGCCTCCCCCACCTCTCTGGGCCACCTGGGCCAGTGTCTCACCACCCTCAGTGCAAAGAACTTCTGCCTAATGTCTCATCTAAACCCGCCCTGCTCTAGTTTAAACCATTGCCCCTCGTCCTCTCGCTACATGCCCTTGCAAACAGCCCCTGCCCAGCTTTCTTGGGGACTTTCTTCTTGGAGCAGGATGAGTTGGCAGTGTAATTTCATCCCAAGGGATACTGCCCTTTGCTCATCCCAGCTGACAGCCTGCTAGCACAGGGATTTCCAGCAGACAATGCCAGCGCTACTTGCATCAGCACTAGTTACTTCAGAGGCGCTGGCTGCCCTGCAGAAGGTCTTTACTGGGACTCTGCTGGGGTGTCTGCTGTGGGGTTTGCAGCTTTGCTGCTCCTCCAAGGACGTGTTTTTGGTCTCAGCACTCTGTGGTTGCTGCACAGGTATCGGTGTGTTTGCTCCGCCAAGCAGATGAAGTGGAGATCAGCCATGGGCAGCAGGCTCGCACCACTGGCTCTCATGGAAAGCTGCCTGAAAAGTGCTCGGCACAGATTAACCGAGCAGAAACTGGGCTTGCAGCATCGCGGGCTGGTGCCACATCCTTCAGCGAGCATCCACCAAAAACCTGCCCTCTGTTAGTTGCTAGTGATGGACGATCAGTTCCTGCAAGCAGTAATTTTGGGGAGCGGGTAATTCAGTAGATCCATCACTGCTCCAAAACCTCCTCTGATGTGACAGCAAGAGCAAAGAGAGGCTTTTCCCCGCAGAGAAACGGCTGCTGGATCTGTGCCTCCATCTATGGCAGAGTGAGAGCAGTCTGAGCCCGGGGCCTGCTAATTGAACTTGGTTTTTTTCTGCAGATGGATGGCAGAAAAGGGAAATCCCATTGCCGCTGGAGAATATATTTGTTAAATTTATGCATGTGTTTCTTTCTTACGCCAGACAGTGCAGGAAATATTCCAGACGGAGAGGAATATAGAAGCCATCCAAAAGGCCATTAGGGACCAGGGGCCTCCATTAAAGGTGGCTCAGACCCGGCTGGACGAGCGCACTCGGAGGCCAAACATGGAGCTGTGCCGGGACACTGCCCAGCTGCGGTAAGGCAGGAGCGCGGGGCCGGCGGGGACCTCGAGGGCTCACGGGTGGTAGCACTCGGGAGCATCGCTGGATGACAAAATTAATCATGGGGGGTTGCTTTTTTTTCCTAAAGAGTCCTTCCAGAAGTGCACCGACATAATCAAAAGCAATGAGCGGGTATCCCAGCCTTTGGGTGCTGGGAGAGCTCTGCGCCCACAACGGAGGCTGTACCCCATGGCCGGGGGCGGCCTGATGCCACCCCATGAGGGGCTGGATTTTTCCTACTTGCGTCAACCCCGTCTTCTCTCCTGCCTGCTTCCCGGCGGCTGGATGGGCTCAGGTTTGAAGGACAAGCCCTTTACTCTCCAACAGGCTCATGCTGAGAGCTCTTAGGTCCTTCCTTTTGGGTAACCGCAAGGGTGCAGCTGCTGTGCAAGGTGCTGTGTCCAGTGCTGGGCTCCCCGGTTCCAGAAGGACAGGGAACTGCTGCAGAGGGGACAGCAAAGGGCTACCAAGAGGATGAGGGGACTGGAACACCTCTCTTGTGAAGAAAGGCTGAGGGATTTGGGTCTCTTCAGGCTGGAAAAAAGACGCCTGAGGGGGGACCTTATCAACGCTTATCAATACTGAAAGGGGGGGTGTCAGGAGGATGGGGCCAGGCTCTTTTCAGTGGTGCCCGGGGACAGGACAAGGGGTAACGGGCACAAACTTGACCATAGGGAGTTCCACCTAAACACGAGGAGGAACTTCTTTGCTGTGAGGGTGGCAGAGCCCTGGCACAGGCTGCCCCGAGAGGTGGGGGAGTCTCCGTCTCTGGAGACATCCCAAACCCGCCTGGAGGCGTTCCTGTGCCACCTGCTCTGGGTGACCCTGCTCTGGCAGGGGGTTGGACTGGGTGATCTCCAGAGGTCCCTGCCAACCCCCGCCAGCCTGGGATTCTGTGCACCACATGGAGAAGCAGTGAGGGCTGTCCTCACCTCCCCTGGGGACACTGGAAATCCTGTCAAGGACAGAGGGAGCTCTTTGGCATTGCACCCCGAGGGGCTGTGGAGGATCAGGCACCCTGAACTTCACACCTCCTCCTGGCAGCCCGCTGGGTGAGGCTCCCTGGGAAGCCTTTTCAAAGCAATTTAAACCCAGCCCCAGAGCCTGTTTAGCATCTCTCACGCCATCCTTTGTTCCATCCTCCACTTGTTTCACCTTCGCTTTTAGCCTCTCCCAGCTGTCCTCTTTCGCTGCGTGTGCACCCGTGGGTGTGGGGAGGACCCTTGCACGGGGAAATCCAGGAGGGGGAGCCAAGAAAGCCACAAAACCAAACAGGAACGGGAAACCACAGCTGCTCGTCCCTCTGCTTGGTGGCACCACCTGCTCTGGCAGACGCGGCTACGCGTTGCCAAAGCCTTTGAGCAGAAATTCACTGTGCCTCCGCGCCGAGACCCCGAGGAGCTCTGCCCTCAGCTTCCCCATGGATCTGCCACAAACAGGGGGGGTCCGAGTGAGTCTGAGCACGCTGAAGGGGGAAAACCCATGCCCCAGGGGCCCATCAGCAACGCCATGCTAGAAACAACCCACGTGATGGGACTTCTAATGAGGGCTCCTTGCTGTTTTCCAGCCTTGTCAACGAGGTCCGTGACATCCATGGGACGGTGCAGACTCTTCAGCAGCAGCTGAGAGACAGCCAGGACACCTTGCAAATGCTGGTTCGCGCCAAGGCCGTCCTGCAGCACGACCTGGCCGTCAAAGCCAACTCCCTGTTCATCGACGAGGAGAAGTGCATGGGGATGCGCAAGACCTTTCCCAGCACCGCGCGGCTGCTGGGTCCCATCTAGTCTGGGCTCAGCCCACCCCACGGCATCCATTGCCGGAGTTATCAGTTTTCTCTATATGTTATAAATAGTACATGATTAAACTTCCACTTCCTGATAGAAGCCTGGGTAGAAATTAAATTATCGCTTTGCATGTCACATGGTCTAGCAGGAGTATTTTTTTTTTCCCTTTGGTTTTTCTCTTTCCACTGCTCTTTCACGGTGTGCCAGAAAGTAACTGAAAATATCCTGGATGCAACTAAGAGTAAATCCACCCATGGGGATTCATTCCTACCCATTCGGACTGCGATTTTAGGAGAAAAAGTGTCGTGTCCTCCTCCTTTGGAGACTGATGTGGAAAAAGCACAGGGTGAAGCCATGTCTCAAATCACCTCCTGTCCTCCATGGGCCTTAGCGTGGCTTTTAGGAGGATCTGCCCCATGACCTTCCCAGCCACAGAGGTGACGCCGACAGGTCCGTACCCTCCTTTCCACCCTTTTTAAAAATGGGTGCATTGTTTCCCTTTTTCCAGTCCCCGGGGACTTCACCTGATGCCATGACTTTTCAAATACCACCTTCTTCCAGGAACACCCCTTGATTCCTTTGGGGTATTGCACTGGTGTTTCCCTCTTGCCTCCTGTGACCTCAGGAGCCCCCGGCTCATCTCTCCAAGACATCAAGTGTGAGGCAGCGTCACCAGCGCGTCTCAGAGCAACAGGCCCTCGCTGGCACCCTGTCCCTCCAACCTTGGCATCTCATCCCACAGGGACAGCCCGATATTGTCCCCCTCTCCCTTCAAGCCTTGTTTAAAGCTCTGTCAATGAGTCCCGCTACCTCCTGAGCAAAGACCCTCTTCCCCCTTGGAGGTGGGTGGGGAGACACTGGCCCAGGTTGCCCAGAGAGGTGGGGGAGGCCCCATCCCTGGAGACATTCAAGGCCAGGCTGCATGAGGCTCTCAGCAACGTGATCCAGTTGAAGATGTCCCTGCTGACTGCAGGGGGGTTGGACTAGATGGCCTTTAGAGGTCCCTTCCAACCCAACGCATTCTGTGAGTCTTGGATTCTATGAGAGGTGAACCCCATCTGACACCAGCAAGCCTGGTGCCGTGTATGCCATCCCATTACCATAAAACCCAAAATGGTGTTGGTCACACCGGCCACGGAGCCACGTATTAATAGGCTGGTCCCACCTGTTCCTTCCAGTGTCATTGCCCGCAACTGGGAGGAGAGGAAAAAATAACCTGCCTCCCAGATTCCCTTACCAACCGTCCCAAGGCCCTGAAGTCTCCTTTGATGGGTTATCAAGCATTGGAACAGGCTGCCAGGGAAGTGTTTGAGTCACCAGCCCTGGCGGTACTTAAAAGATGGCTAGATGGGATGCTGAGGGACATGGTTTAGTGATGGTTTTGGCAGTGTTAGGTTGATGGTTGGACTTGATGATCTTAAAGGTCCCTTCCAACCCAGACCATTCTATGATCCTATGATCGAGACCCCTTGGATTACGCATTGTGGCTTCATTGCCACCCACACGGGAGAACAGGAATGGGTAGTAATCCAAGGGCCATACCTCTTCTTGTTGCCTAAGAAAAGAAGAATGAGAGAATGTCCTGGAGGAGTCTGATATGAATTTGGGTGAAATCAAAGCTTGCCACAAAACATGTTAACAGGATATTGCATAAGTAAGGCATATTATCCGGCTTGAGGGAGAGAGAATTCCCAAAACAGCATCAGCGGTCAGAAAGAAAAAAAACCAAACTCATTGCTTTTATGAAAGAGAGCCTTCCCCCAGGCCTTCAGCTGGAAAGACTTATTTAGAGAGTTATTTCTCTCTGTATTTTTATAGAATTATTATCGTGGTTTGGGCCGGCGAGATGAACGATAGATGCTCTCCCCCACCCCCAAGGAGAGGAGGGAGAGAAAGAAAGAGAATTAGGAGTTTAGAAGGGACTAAATTACTTTAATGAAATATTAATAAAATAAAAAAAAATAAAAATGAAATATATACCGCTCCGAGCACCTAAGTCCTCCAGCATTTCGGAAAATCTCCATTTAGTGAAAGGTTGCTCAGTCCCACAGGATCTGGCTTTTTCAAGCGCTCAAAAAAGCCCCAGCCCCCGGAGCCAGAATCCCATTGCCCATCGCGGGAGCAAATTGCAGAGGTGTCACTTTCCTGGCCGCAGCCGCACCGTGTAAACCAGAGGGGACATTGCCCCCGACTGCAGCACAGCCCGTTCCCCAAATCCCGCCCCACGGATCCCTGGCTGAGGCTACACGAACCGCCTCCGCCGGGGCGTGGAGGGCCACCCGGTGCAGCGGAGCTCTCTGTCCTCTGCGTGTCACCTCCTCGCTGACCGCGTCCCCCTCCCCGAGCATCCCCGGGGGAGGGAAGCGCCCTGCCAGCCCTCACCAGAACTCACTTATCTGCTCAGCAACACACGCGGCTGCAGCCGCCGGCCACCGGCCGCCTCCGGCACCCCGGGCTTCCTACAGCCCCGCACCCCGCCGTGCTGCGCCCCCCGCCCCCGCCCCCCACCCGCGGCCGCTCCGGAGGGCGGAACGGGGCAGAGCCGCCTCCCGGCACAGCCCCCCCGGGGCGGGGGGTCGGTCCACGATGGGGAAGCTGGGGGTCCTGGCTGGGGAAGCAAAGAGGGGGGCAACCCATCCCGTGGGGTGCCCCCCCCCCAAAAAAAAATAAAAATATCCCCCCGCTGAGCCAGCGGGATCGGCCGCGCCTGTGTGCGGGGGACGGGGATGGGGCAGGGAGTGACTCCCGGCTGGGGGGGGCCGGCGGAGGGGGGGTGGGTGCTGGCGGGGCCGGGGCGCTGCCGCATTTACAGGAGGAGCGGCCGGGCGCCGCGGCAGGGCCCTCCCCGTCCCGCAGCCGCCAGCGGGGCCGTGGCCCCGGTTAAAGGGGAAACTTGTCAGCGCCGCCGCCCGCTCCGCTCCGCCGCTGCCGCCCCGCGCCCCTCGGCTCCGCCGCGACGTGAGTACGGCCCGGCCCGGGAGGGGGGCGGCTGCTGCGGGCTCCGCCGGGAAGGGGAAGGGAAGGGAAGGGAAGGGAAGGGAAGGGAAGGGAAGGGAAGGGGAAGGGGAAGGGGAAGGGAAGGGCTCTCCCGATGGGGAGAAGGGCCAGAGAGACCCTCCGGGGGGTCCACAGGGGAGAGGGAGCGGGGAGCGCACCCCCGTCCCCCCGCTGCGAGGGTCCTCTAGGGAGAGCGGTCAGGGCAGCCCCTCCCTGCTTCTCCGCGGGGAGATGGGCTGCGGAAAGACCCCCCCACCCCCCCCGCTCCCGGGGGAGAAGGGCAATGAGAGCCCCTGCTGGGGGTGTCGAGGGCAGATAAGCCGAGGAGACACCCCCCCTACGGGGGTCTTGTAGGGAGAGGGCTCAGGGCAGCCCGTCCTTCCTTCTCCGCGGGTCCCCAGGGGAGATGGGCTGCGGAAAGCGCCCCCCCCCGCCTCCGGGAGGAGAAGGGCAATGAGAGCCCCTGCTAGGGGGGCCGGAGGGAGATGGGCCGAGGAGACCCCCCCTGCAGAAGAGGGGCAGGAGTAGCTGTCGGGGGAGATGGGCCGAGATAGACGCTCCCCCCCTCCCACCCTACGCAGGGGTCGCCAGGGGAGATGGGCTGGGGAAAGCCCCCCCACACACACCCCGGGGCGGGAGAGGGGCAAAGAAAGCCCCTGTTGGGGGTGTCGAGGGGAGATGGGTCGAGAAGAACACCCCCCCCAACCCGGGGGGAGATGCGCCTAGATAGGTGTCTCCCCCTCCTTCCCCCAGCCGTCCTCTGCGGGGGTCGCCAGGGGAGATGGGCCAGGGAAAGCCCCCCCTGGGGAGAGGGGCCGGCAGAATGACCCCCGGTGGTCCCCATGGGTAGGTGGGCAGGGGACCCTCCATCCCGGCGGAGGGGGGCCGGGGTAGCCCCTCGGCTGAGATGCGCCGAGATAGACACACACCCACCCCCCCCGCCGGGGTTGCCGAGGAGCATGCTGTCCTCGGGGAGAGGGATGGGAGCCCCCCCTTCGGAGGAGAGGGGCTGAGGGAGCCCCTCCGTGAGCGGGCTTGGGGGGAGCTTGGGGGATCCCGGGGGCATCCGGGCCGCCAAGATGCTGCTTTTGCTGCTGGGGATCATCGTGCTCCACGTCACCGTGCTGGTGCTCCTCTTCGTCTCCACCATCGTTAGCGTAAGTACGGACTTTTCCTCCGGCACCGGGGTACCAGCGAGGCAGGGAGCGGCCGGCGGGGGGGTTATGGCATGGCAAAACCAGAAGGTGGTGTTTTTATTTTTGGTTTATTTTCCAGCCTGGCTTTTAGCAAGAATTAGTACTTGCCGACTGCTGGTCTTCCTAACGGTGGGATTTTGGAGAATTTCGCACAGAAAGCTCTTTTCCGTATTTGTGCTGTCAGGTGTCACTGGGGGGGTGGGTCAGTCAGGTGTAATGGGGGGGGTCGCTTGGTTGTGTGCGGCAGCGGGTGCTCAGGACATCCCCATCAGTCCAGAGGAGAGGGCTGTTGAAGCCCATCTCCTCATCGTCCCCATGTCACATCATAGAGCACCCAAAAGACCCTTGGTGGGGGTGACGCCGCGCTCCCCTTTCATAAAGGAGCTCCACCTGCTAACGGGCTTCAGGCCACAGGACCAGTACAGCCAGTCTGAGCAAAACCCCTTGAAACGGGACTGGTTTGGGCACTGGCTCCTCAGCACCAGCAGTTTTGCTCTCCAGCTCTGCTCCTTTGGGGCTGTGCGTTGGGCACAGCCTCTCGCTCCCCGCCCGCATGGGCTCCTCCTGGCGATTTTCAAGGCTTAAGCTGTGCAAGCAGTGGGAAGATGGAGGGTTGGATGCTGCACAGAGGGTTCCCAGCACCGTTCTCGGTCCAGAGCCCAGTTAACACGTCATCTACTTAGGAAGAGGTTTGCCTTGGTTTTAAGGCAGCAGTTTTGTAGAGCTGGTGAGTTCCAGGCTTGCTTCACCAGGTTCTTCTTTCCCTTAATTTTTTTTTTTTATTTTTTTTTTTTTGGGTGGTCATAGTAGTAGAAGACGTTAAAAAAAAAAAAAATAAATCTTGCGAGTCGTTAGAAATCACGTGGAACCATTCAAATAGCCCGGCCCGGCGCTGGGCGAGGACGGCAGAGGGGAGGGAAGCGCGCGTCCCCCGCGGGACTTGGTCCGTGTTTAAAGAGAATAAAGAGCTTCTGTGTTTTTTCTGCCGTTGGGGTGAAAGCGGCTAAAAGCAACTATCGGTATTTCCTTTCCAAACCCCTTCTCTGTGGAAAAGCATGTGCCTGGGAGCCCCCGGCCGGTACGCCCTGAGGCTGCTGGGTGCCGAAGCCCTGGCGGGGGGCACACGGCTGCCTGCCCCCTCCTGCCAGGGCGCTGCTCACGGGGCTGCGTCTCTTTGCAGCAATGGCTGGTGAACGGCGGGCACACGGCGGACCTCTGGCAGAACTGCACCTCCGGTAGCGTCTTCCACTGTCTGACCTCCTCCACGAGCGGTGAGTGCTCCCCCCCCGCAAATCGCTGCCCCTCGCTTTTATTCTCCTCCCCAGCCTTAGGAAATCAAGGGGGATTTGCCTGTGTGGGTTACTTGCGATTCCCTCTTGCTTTTCACTGCACACCCCCGCTCCGCCCCCGAAATTATTCCCTCCCTCCCCATCCCCGTCCCCTCCTCTGCTCTGTCCCCAGGTGGAGGGACAGGGACCCACCGCATTCCCGGTGTCCTGGTGGGGAGATTGCGCCCCCCCCAGCTTTACCAGTCCCTGAAACTGGTCTGGGGCTTAGCGTGGGTCCCAGCCCCGATGCCCATTGCTCTGCCCCCCAGCTGTGGGGCAGCTCCTGGCAGCACCGTGGCAGGGTGTTCAGCGCGCCCAGCCGCAGTGGAGGTGACCGGCTCGAGTGCTTTTCGGTAGCCTCCTGTTATTAGCCCCTTTCGATGACACTGGGATGTATAAACGCGAGGCAGTCCTTGGAGCAGGGCTCGCTGGGCGCCCATCGCCCTGCTGGGAGTGGAGGGGCCGTTTTCATCACGCCTCCCTCTTGCCTGTGTTAAAGTGGTTTAAAGATGCCACGGTGCCCTGAGGACACCCCGTCTCCAGGGGACACCCTGTCCCCTATCCAGAAAGTTGCCCTGCTTTCTGCCGCTGCGACAGGCTGAGTTTTGGGGCACTCTCCTCGCTCCGTGGTTCGCTGCCGAGCCCCATGGGGTGGGACGTGCTGAGCCCTCAGGCCCTGCCTCATCCCGCCGCTGACGCGGCACCTGCACATCTGGAGTGGCCGAACGGCCACCTCTGGCCTGGGCTGGGTGGAGGCTGCTGTGGCGCTGGGTGACGTCACCCAGCGAGCTGTGTGCTGAGGTCAGCAGGGGAGGGGTGCTTGCTGAGATGCCGTGACGCAGTTTGCAGGGCACCTAGCGGTACCAGTGTCATGAGACCTGTGCTCAAGGAGTCAGGCAAGCCCGTGCCTCAGTTTCCCCACAAGGCAGGGCTAATGCCAGTGGTGCCGCGTCCAGCGTTTGTTTTCAGTTAGCCTGGGTTTTGCTTTCCGCTGGAGACAGATTCTCCCAGTGAAACCAGTTGTGAATCATACCGATGTCACACTACGCCGGAAACACGCTCCTGGCGTAGGAGCAAACTGATGCCACGTGGTCTTGGCAAGTTGCAGGGAAGAGCACTGTGTGCTTTCAAAGGGTCTTGCGGTGATGGCAGACTGTCAGGGGTTTGTGGAGATTCAGGTCGCCCTAGTCCCCAGCCTGGTGGGAGCAAAACTCTTGTGGGTCCCCGACGTGGGGAGATGGGTGCTCTGCGGGGGTCCTTGGCTCTAAAGCCTCCTCAAATCTTTTGCTTTTCAAATCTCCACCGCTTTTTTTTTTTTTTTCCTGGGTGTTTGCAGGGTGCCGTGTGTTGGGGAGTTTTTAAGTGTTGAGAGGGGCTTGTCCAAAACGTGGTTGGGGTGGTTTCCTCCACGTCTGACTGCCCTGCTGGGGGTTGCCAGTCTATATTGCCCCGTTCCCAGGAGCTGCTCGAAGAGGGGCTTCCCTCTGGATCCTTTCAGTGGTGAATTTTTGTCATTGAAGGGACTATAGTCGGAAAGGCCCTGCTAAAAACGCCGTCAAGCGGCTGAGTTTGGTTCATGAGGTGCCCCAGTGGGCAGCTCTTTGAGTAGAGGTGCATCGTGCTCGAGCCTTAAAGAGCTCTCTGCCAGCTCTTATTGATGTGAAGGCTCTGCTCTGGCATCAGGAAAAGGAGGTTTTGCTTGGGCAAAAGCTTCTGCCCCATCCACCCTGCGGCCGGGCTGGGGGAGCAACACCGCTGAGGACCAGTCTTCATCTGGTGGGACCCTGGATGCAGGAGCCAGAGCTCACCGGTGCTGTAGGAAGAGAGAATCAAAAGATATTTCCTGGGCTTTTAAAGCAAGGCTTTTAAAATCTGTCGGTAAAAATGGAATAAAAATAGCCCGCAGTATCCTTTCCGGTGGGTCCCTGTGCCCTCCCTCCCTGCTGCCCGTCTCCGAGCCCCTCCGCTGCTGGGGGACCCGTGGTCGGCCACAATTCGGAGCGATAACAGGGACACGGAACAAGGATGCTGTGGCAGGACCAACTCCGGGGCTCGCCCTCATCCCCTGCCCGCTCCTTGTTAACACTCCTCAGACTCTCTTTGCAAGGAACGTACTTATTTTCAAAAATACGAACGATCCTATACCAAATAACCACAAACCGTTCTCATTTAAGTCTCTCTCAAAACACAGGCTGTGCATGCCGCACGGCGTTGTAGAAAGCGGTAAGAATTTGTTTCTCTGTGCCTGTGCCAAGGACGGTACTCAACGGTTAATCGCCGAGTGCCAAGGTCTGCTCTGGGCTAAGAGCAAGAAATCCTCGGTCGGGAATTTTTGGCAGAACTTGGTCTTTACGTAGAGGCATTTTTTTTTCTTCTGGCCATCGCAGTGGCCACCGCGGTGCAGTCATTTCTTCCTCTCCTTTTGAAAAGGAGCGGTACTCGGTGCTCGGAATATGTGGAATTAGGTAGGGTTCAGCATGGGGGGGGGGTTTGTTGTGTGCTGTGATGTTCCCCTTTGGTTGGACTAGATGGCCTTGAGAGGTCCCTTCCAACCCAACACATTCTGTAATTCTGTGTACTTTCTAACCACTTTTTTGGGGAAAATATGTCAAGGGCTCTCAAAAGAGTCAGTTAAAGCACTTTAGATTCTGCAGAGCCCGTTTTGATGTTGGAAATAACAATGCCAATGATGTAAATTAGCTAGCAGGAGTTTGGAGTGAGGCTCCCTGGGTGTGATGGTGCTGTTACCTGAAATAAAAGTTCTTGAAACCAAAAGTAGTTTAGAGAGGAAATACTGCTTTATTTGCCACCAGTCTGAACAGATCCTCGGTGTAAGGGGATGCAACGGCGGCGTGGACCCTGGAGGAGGGGGTGTCTCGTGGGGGAGCACCCAGGAGACTGGCAGAAGCCCCTACCTTGAAGATGCTGCTCCCGTTCTCTTTGATTTTCCTCTCTATCTTCTGGGCGTAGGTGGTCTCGCAGGTGAGCTGGGGGCCGCTCGTGGTCTCCTGCAGTCGCTCCCGTGGCTCCTGGGGCTGCTGCCACGTGCCCTGGGCCCTGTCCCCCTTCTTCTCCAGAACAGGGGGTGCCTTGGCAGGCTGGTCCCTCTTCGGGAGGGGGGTCGGGCTGTGTCCCCGCTTCTCCACAGGGAGGTCCTGCAGGCCCAGGTGCCAGAGCATGGCCAGCAGCAGTCTGCGCAGGGCCACGAAGTCGATGGCCCTGATCTTGGTCGTCCCGATGGCGACATCCAGCAGCTGGGCCAGGCTGAGCTGGGCCATGGCTGCTGCCGTGCCCGAAACGACAGAGGGACCTGAGCGGGACCTGAGCTCCTGCGGGAGTGGGAGAAAGAGCTGCCCAGGGGGCCCTTTCTGCCTGGGGGAGACTGGGATGGGTGGGAGGGATGGGCAGTCAAAGCCTTCCTCCTCCTCCCCCCCTCGTCCTCGTCCTCCTCCCTGTCCGCGTCCTCCTTGTCCTCGTGCTTCTCCTCCTCCTCCTCCTCCTCTGTTGCCTCCTAGCAGCAGAGTGGTCACAGCGGCGGTGGGACGGGTGACAAGGGACAATGCAGCGTCCCCCGTTGCTGGGCGATGCCCCACTCCCGGCCGGTCCTTGGGATGCGGTTATCCACAAGCATGGGAGAGGCCGAGGGTCCCGGCTGCCTTTTCCACCTCCATCCCTGAGGCGCAGCTGGCGCAGGCTGATCTGTGGCCGCAGCCAGCGCAGCCCGAGCCCGGGCAGAGGCAGCTCCCTCGCAGGGCTGTCCCGGTCACTCAGCCCGCTCCGGTGACACGTCCTGCAGGAGACCAGGCCCCGCTGGGAGCCACCACGAATATTTTTTTTTGGGGGAATCGAAGTGCAAGACAGATTTTACCTTCTCCCTTAGACACCAAAGACTGCTGGTGACAGCACCAACTCCCTTTGGTTTCTAGCATCTTGCTCCAAAGCAAAGAGCCACAGAAGCAGGGAAAAAGAAACACAAATAAACACGAGCTGCCAGACAAGCCTAGGAAGGATTCAAACACTGGGAAAATCTCTGAATCCGAGTGATCTGTCAGACAAGTACGTAGGAAAAGAATCAGCAAGAACTTCTTTTCCCTTACAGCCCTCCAAGCCCGACCATTCCACAGTGGGGGCACTGCCATCTCCCTCCTTCGGTGAGGCACTCCAAGAGAGTTCCCAGGAAAGGAGGCGGGTGGGGAAGCGGGAAAGGGAGCAGAGAGTTGCTCTTCTAAAAGATAGGAGAGATCCGTTTTCAGGCACTGGAGCAACAGCCACAGCTGGGCTCCGAGCATCCAGTGGGGCCAGGGGTTGCAGGTGTGGGACGCAGTTGGGATCCCCGGTGACTGGTCCAGCTCTTGCAGGTGGCTTGGGACCCCAGAAGCATCCGTGACCCACCTGATGCCCACCCTCTCCTCTCCCCGGCAGATGGAGGTGCGGCAACCCCCAGCAACACGCCGGCCACACTGCCCAACTTCCCGGGTGCTCTGGACACGTTCTCCAAGCTGTGGACCTCGAAGAGCCTGCAGAGCATGAACAGCCCCATCCCCTCCATGGCCTGCTCCCCACGGGCAGCTGCAGCCCCTCTGGACATCCTCGCCCCATGGCCACCAGCCCACCTGGCCCCCGTGCCCCCCACCTGCCCCCCCCGCAAAGGCCCTGGCCACCATGGACGGCCAGAGACAAAGCTGGGTTGGTGACGGGGGGGAATCGGGGGGTCTGGGCCAGTGTGTTGGGAGCGGGGAGTCCCCCAGAAACACACGGGAATCACTGTCTGGGTCTTGTTGTTATATTTAAGTAGAAGCCTCTCCTCTGCCTTACAACATTCAGCACGGCTTCTTGCACAGACCCCCCTGAACACCCCCTCACCCCGTCCTCCCTCCCTCTGCACCTCTGCAGGGCAGGGGGGAAGCAGAACTGGGGGCTGTGATTTGTCAACGTGATGCCCCCCCCAGCCTGTGAGCACCGTTCCTGGCCCTTCCCTGGGCAAGAGGGGAGCTGGGGGGGTTTAGTTTTCAAATCAACCTCGCTTAAAACAAGAAACAAACCAGCCCACCGAAGACCCCAGTAAAAAACAGTTACAAGGTTTTTTATTATTTAAAGAAGAATTATTAATTTAATTATTTAATTAAGATTGATGAACTTAAAAAAAAAATGAAAAATCCCGTTCATAACACCAGCTGTTCCTGGCTGGCTGCCTGGGTGCTGGGTCCGTCCCGTGGGGCCCCTGCTCAGCAGGCAGCTGCTCGTCCAGCCGGTCCCTGCAGGTGTGGCCGTCCTTCCCCAGCAGATCCCTCACGTTGTGCTGGAAGGAGAGAGCGGGCTGGCTGAGCCCCGGGGCCGAACTCCGCATCTGGGGAAACTGAGGCACGGCTCCCCGAGATGCTCAGCATCTCCCTCCCAGCCTCAGTCGCCCCTTTTGCATCCCCACCATCGTTATTCCTACCTTGCCGGGGAGCAGGAGGGGCTGGAAGGCTGTGGGGGTCTGGAGGCAGTCCATGTGCTGCAGTGGGGTGGTGTCCTTCTGCGAGCCCCCGCAGCTGCGTGGCACGGTGGGGTCCCTGCCCTCGGCCGCTGGCGCCCTGTTGGACGGGGCACAGGGATGCTCAGTGCCCAGTACTGTGGCACCCCGTGCTCCAGCCTGCTACGGCAGGGAGGGGGCCAGGGGGTGCTCCCCGGTGGTATCTGTCCCTTCCGTCTCCCCTCCCACTGCGGCAGGAGACCCTCCACCCGTCCAGCCATCCTGGATCTGCTCTTTCCCCACAGCTCCCCAAGCCCAAGTTCAGGCTGAGACCCGACAGAACTCGTCACATGTGGCTTCAGCACCCTTGAGACAGAGACCTGGGCCAGGTGGGGCAGTGTGGGCAGGCTGTAAAACCCCACAGAGCGGGGGCAAGCACAGCTGCCCCTGCGCAGCACATCTCTGCTCCCCTGCCCTGCCCAAGCCCCCCTGGAAGCCTCCGCCCCCACCCTGCTCGGGGCAGCGTCCTCAAATTCACAGGCTTGTACCCCATGGCACCTCCATCCCCGCTCTTCCCCCTGGGGAGGGCGCCCTGGGTCCCTGCTGCCGGGCAAGGCTGCGACGGGGCTTGGCAGGGTCGCACCCCCTAGGCAGACACCCGCACCCCCGTGCCAGCACCCGTCTCCCCCGTCCCACCCACGGTGCCGGGTCCTACTCGGGGCCAAGCAGCCGCATGCTGGGGGGCCGGTCCCAGGACAGGCTGTGGACATGGCTCAGCAGCTACTTCATCAGCATGCCCACGGATCGCTGGGAAATTGTTCCTGTGCCAGGGACCACGTGGGCACCAGTCGGGGAGCCAGAGGGACCGGGGCGAGCGTTGTGCCTGCAGCCACCACTGACCCCATCGCACTCACTCCTTAATCCCAGCGGCATCCTCAGCCCCTGGCTGCGGCGCCTTCTCCTGGAGCTGCCCCACGATCCTCTTGCCGTGCTCCTCCAGCTGCTGCCGGAAAGCCCCCAGCTCCAGGCGGTCCAGCTGTGGATGGGTGCACACCCTCAGCCAGCCGCCCCGCGATGGGACATCATTGTCCCCGGGGGGGACAGCTGGGAGGGGAGGGCCCTTGCAGGCAGGCCGCCATAGGCCCCCAAGGCCCGATGGTGCCAGTTTTGTGTGGTGGGGACAAGCCAACCCTCACCTTGGAGGCCGTCTCTTCACTGAACTGTTGCTGGACCTTCTCCTGGCCTATAACCTGGCTCAGCAGCTCCTCAATCGCGTCATTCAGCCGCTTCATGCTTGTGTTAAACTCGGTGAAGTTGACATTGGTGGCCAGGGCTGTCTCTGCTTTCTAGCAAGAGGGAAAGGCAGGAGAGCGGTGGGGAAAGGACGGCGGTACGATGGGCAGGGCCAGGTCGTGTCGGGAGGAGAGGGAGAAGCAGCTACATGGCCCTGCTCGCCCCATCACCCCCGTGGGCTTGGTCCCAGCAGCCAAAGGGACCTGGGGGGAAAGAGCAGGACCCGGCGAGGGAAATCCTGGAAATCCTCCCTCCCCTTGGCTGGTTCTGTCACCGAGCACCCAAGGGACCAGGGGTGTTTGTCACCCTGCCTGGGACCCCCTTGGCTGGTGCTGTGGCCCCTCAAGGGTGTAGCACAGCAATTCCCAGCACCGGGTCCTCCTTGTCCGCTTTCTCCTTCTCCAGCCTCTCCACGGCCTGGAACGGAGCCTTCCCATGCAGAGAGCACCCCATGATGCCACGGCAGGGTCAGAGCTGCCTCCCAGCCAGCCCAGAACACTGGCCTCCTCGGCTTCTCAGACTCCCCCAGGAAAGGCATTTGGAAGCTCTGCAGAGCTGCGAGCAGGTTGGCAGGGGGACAAACGCCTTGTGGTGCCCAGCCTGGGCTCTGCCTGGAGGATGCTCTGACCCCACGGGGCTTTCAGCCACCTACCTCGGTATCTTTGTGCTCCTGGTGACTGTCAGCCAGGACGTCCCCCACGACGGAGCGGAGTTTCTCACAGTCCCCTTGTACCTGCAGCGTGGTGGCCTGGGTGCTCTTCAGCAGTTCTTCATCCTGCTTCAGGGAGGAAGATGACGAGGCAGTGCCATGCAAGGGGGCAGTGGCTGCCCCGTGGGGACAGACCCAGGTTACTTGGCTGGTGGCCATGGGCTATCAGTGCCAGCAGGACATTTGCACCAGACTGTAATTTCCTTCCATGCTGCTGACTTGTACAAGCCAGTCTGGGGGGCGGTGAGGGGCTCCCCCACGTTACTGCAAAGCACAACAAGCCGGGGGGTTCCTAGGAGCCCCCTGCCAAGCCCCCCATGTCGGCCTCTCCCTACGTGGCTCCTCCTCGGCAGCTGCTTCACCACCTTGCCCCTGGCTGTGGCCACAGGGTGGTGGTCTGGGGTCGAGGGGAGCATGGCTTAAGCCTTGGGGTGGTGGTCTGGGTTCCCAGGGTTCCCTGGCTGTGTCCTAAGGGTGGTAGTCGGGGGTGCCAGGAACTATGGCTTTGTCCCCAGATCATGGTCTGGGTGCCCAGGGACTGTGGCTCTGTCCCCAGGGTGGTGGTCTGGGGTCGAGGGGACCCTGACTGCACCCTTGCAGCGGTGGTTTGCCTCACCACCTTGCCCACCGCCTGCCAGGACATGAAGGTGTTCACCTTTTCCTGGAGCTTCTCATGGCGCTGGAGAAGCTGCCCCACCTTCACTCCGGTGTCCGTGCTGGAGACGGGGCGTGCTGCCTGCACCTCTGCCTCCTCCTGCCCCATGTGCTGTATCGCCCTCAGCTTGTTTTTCTGCAGGAAGGGGAGAAGGAATGGGCTGTGAGCTGGGATGGATGCAGCCAAGGAGCCCAGGTGCCCTGGAGGCTCCATGGCCCCAGCCAGCCCAGGGAGGTGGCTGGGAACCTCGCCAGAACCACCCCCCCGAGGTGGTGGGTGAAGGGAGCGCTACCTCACCTGTGCCTTCACCTGCTCGTCCGTCTGCATTGCCAGGAGCTTCAGCCTGGCCTCAGTCCTCTGCTGATGCTCTCCCAGCTCCTTTAGCTCCCGCTCTATCTCCTGCAGGCCCAGGTCCTTCATCTCCATCAGCTCCTGCTTGATTTTTTGCAGCGTGGACCTGGCCAGGGAGATGGGGGCACGGGGAGGTTTATCCTCCATTGGGCTGCTCGGGGGTGTTCGTCACCCCCCAGACCGGGGTGCTCCAAGCCCCCCTGGGCTCCCCTGCAGCCCCCTGGGGTAGGAAACCCCCTCCCATCCTCTTACCCCATCTGGGCGCTTCCATGCAATTTCCAGTTGGCTCCATCCACCCTGGGCTTTCCACGCGTATCCTCCAGCTGCCTGATCTGGGAACGGGGGTGTTGGCGGAGTCAGGGCACGGCCCCCCGTGTCGTCCCAGCACGGGGGTCCTTTGTATGCCCCGGGTTCAGGTGCTCACTTGTCCCCCGGAGGGGCTGCTGTGAGACGTCCCTGCCACAGGCAGCGCAGGAGGTCTGTCTGTCGGGGCAGCCGAGGAGCTGCCGTGGCGCTGCCTGTGCCAGGTCCTGCCTCCCGGCGGGATGCGCAGGGAAGAGAAGGGCTGAGCAAAGCTCCGCAGAGCCCCGGGGCGTGCAGTGGCTGGAGGCACTGGGGGCTGCGGTCCCGCTGGGTCCCGCTCCCGCAGCCGGGATGCCCCAGCACTCAGCGCCGACGGAGCTCAGGCTCCTCGGCCTCCTCCTCCTCCTTCTCCCCCCTCTCCCAATATGCTGCCCACCAGGCCATCCATCCCCCAGCACCTCCCAGCCCACCATGCTGCTCACCTCCTCCGGGGCCGGGCAGAGGCTCTGCCTTTCCTTCAGCCTTTGCTGGGGAAGGAAGGGATCAAGGGGTCAGGCCGGACACGGGGCTGGGGGGAACGGAGCCACAGGGACATCAGTGCCCAGCACCGCCAAGCCGTGGACCATGGCCCGACACAGGAGGACTGGTCTCCGCGAGGGAGCTGGGGATGCAGCTGCCCCCTGTCCCGGTGCAGGATCCAGGCGGGATTGTGGCCGTAGCCCATCACGCTCCAGCACTGTCTGGTCCCAGGGGCCCGGCAGGCGGCCAGCAGCATCCTGGAGTTTCCTCTGGAGCGGGGCGAGGGGAGGGGCACCAGTCTGGATGTGGGAGCGGGATTTCAAAGGAGCATTTGGGCACAGGACAAAGGGAGAGCGGGCAGGCAGCCTGGGGTCTGTGGCTGGCTTGCCCAGGGCAGAGCCTTATCCCCCTCCTTCCCAGCTCCCGCGTTTCTTTTTTTCTGCCTGTTAGTTCAGAAGTGCCCCAGCATCCCTTTGGCTGATGCCCGCAGTTCCCTCTACCCGCAGCCCGACTTGCAGGCAGCGGCGTCCGTTTGTGCCCTCGCCGGGGCAGTGGTGGGGGGCAGAGGGTGGGGGGCTGCAGGAGGGTGGGCTGAGCTCCCCTGCTCCCCCCTTGGGACACCCTTCCCACTTTGGGGTGGCGACAGGGAGAGGGGCAGGGAGGGGGCAAGGGCCCAGCTCCCTCCCGGGGCACCAGCGGCAGCTCACCAAGCCAAGCGCCTCCTGCATCCTGCGGATGTCCTCTGCCATGCGGGACTGCGCCACCTTCATGGTGTGGATCTCCTCGAGCAGCTCCTGGGAGAGAGCCGTGGCCCACGAGAGGGGGGTGGTGGGGTGAGCCCCAGGGGAGGGTCCCTGGGGACCAGGACCTTGACCCCTGCTGTGCTCTTAACTTGAACCTGGGTTTATTTCTGCCCACGGGGGATAGTTGGGGGGCAAAGCACGGCCGCCAGCGTCTCAGCGCCGTGCAGGATGAGGCCCCTGTCTGTTCCCCACCAGTGCTGGCTTTAGGCCTTGGGCGAGCCGAGGGGATTTGGGGTGGGAGATGAGGCCCATGAGAGGCTGGTGGAGCCTCCCAGCTGCCCCAGGAGCGGATGCGGTAGCGGCCGTAGGCCAGGAGCGGGGAAGGGAGGGATGGAGAGGGCGATGGGGCCAGAGCTCCAGGGCTGCTGAGCCTCCAGCTAGTGGGGCATTTCAGCCCCAGGTCTTCCTCCCCAAAACTCCAGTTCTTTCCGGCTGTGAAGGCCCACGTGCTGCCATGGGCTCAGGCTTAAAGCAGACCTCGGTGTAAGGGGATGCAACGGCGGCGTGGACCCTGGAGGAGGGGGTGTCTCGTGGGGAGCACCCAGGAGACTGGCAGAAGCCCCTACCTTGAAGATGCTGCTCCCGTTCTCTTTGATTTTCTTCTCTATCTTCTGGGCGTAGGTGGTCTCGCAGGTGAGCTGGGGGCCGCTCGTGGTCTCCTGCAGTCGCTCCCGTGGCTCCTGGGGCTGCTGCCACGTGCCCTGGGCCCTGTCCCCCTTCTTCTCCAGAACAGGGGGTGCCTTGGCAGGCTGGTCCCTCTTCAGGAGGGGAGTCGGGCTGTGTCCCCGCTTCTCCACAGGGAGGTCCTGCAGGCCCAGGTGCCAGAGCATGGCCAGCAGCAGTCTGCGCAGGGCCACGAAGTCGATGGCCCTGATCTTGGTCGTCCCGATGGCGACATCCAGCAGCTGGGCCAGGCTGAGCTGGGCCATGGCTGCTGCCGTGCCGGAAACGACAGAGGGACCTGAGCGGGACCTGAGCTCCTGGGGGAGTGGGAGAAAGAGCTGCCCAGGGGGCCCTTTCTGCCTGGGGGAGACTGGGATGGGTGGGAGGGATGGGCAGTCAAAGCCTTCCTCCTCCTCCCCTCGTCCTCGTCCTCCTCCCTGTCCGCGTCCTCCTTGTCCTCGTGCTTCTCCTCCTCCTCCTCCTCCTCCTCTGTTGCCTCCTAGCAGCAGAGTGGTCACAGCGGCGGTGGGACGGGTGACAAGGGACAATGCAGCGTCCCCCGTTGCTGGGCGATGCCCCGCTCCCGGCTGGTCCTTGGGATGCGGTTATCCACAGGCATGGGAGAGGCCGAGGGTCCCGGCTGCCTTTTCCACCTCCATCCCTGAGGCGCAGCTGGCGCAGGCTGATCTGTGGCCGCAGCCAGTGCAGCCCGAGCCCGGGCAGAGGCAGCTCCCTCACAGGGCTGTCCCGGTCACTCAGCCCGCTCCGGTGACACGTCCCGCAGGAGACCAGGCCCGGCTCCCAACCGCTGCCATTATTGTGGTTTTCTGAGGCAACAAAGGGTTGGCGCGGAGGGGAGTTGGGGGGGTCCGGGCCAGGGCATTGGGACCGGGGGCTCCCCCAGGAACTCACTGGGATCATTGTCTGGGTTTTGTTATTGTCTTTAAGGGGAAGACATGCTGCTGGGGTGGGCACCGGCCCATGGGAGCCTGTAGCTGGCCTTTTCTTCCCCCACTTTATTTTTTTAATCTATCGCTATAATCTATGTGTATCATATATATATATAAATCCAGGGAGAAGGAAGCAGCATCCCAGAGGTACTGAAGGGGGTGTGTGGGTTCTCTAACAGCCCACTTCATGCCCGAGCAGCCCTGCAGCAGGGCAGGAGAGGGCAGAGGGGGAATAATGAAAAATAAATGGATGGAGGTGGCTGTCGAGAGCCCGGATCATGGCCACGGCGGCACGGAGCCACTGGTGCCCCCCCAGCTCTGGATTTCCCAGACAGGTGCTGCAGCGCCCAGAGCAACACGCGCCTCTCCTCTGGCTTCTGGAATTCAGCACGGCTTCTTGCACAGACCCCCCTGAACCCCCCCTCACCCCGTCCTCCCTCCTCTGCACCTCTGCAGGGCCGGGGCGAAGCAGAACTGGGGGCTGCGATTTGTCAATGTGTTCCCCCCAGCCCTGTGACCACCGTTCATCTCCCTTCTCCAGGGAATTAATTTTACTAATTAAAGAATAGTAATGCATTTAAATTTTAAATCACAATCATGATTTTATTAATTAAAAAAATATATATCACTTTTGGAACACCAGCTCTCCCTGCCCGTCTTTCTGGGTGCTGGATCCGTTCCCGGTGTCCCCGGTGCCTGGGAGAGGTGGCCGTTGCCTGAGTCCGGCTCCGTTGGCGCAGCACGGACTGGAAAGCTCAGCGCTGGGTCCGACGGGACCAGGCACACAGGCTGTGCCCAGGACCATCAAAGGCACTCCAGGGACACATCCTGGTTCCTTGGGAGTGCAAGCAGGGACACGTAGAGCAACGGTGACGTCTGAGACGTGGGCAGGCACTCCCTCAGATGGAGGAGGACTTCTGATGCCAGTGCCACCACCCCAGGGATGCAGGCAGGGTCCCCTGGTACCCAGGCCATCATCTCAGGGATGCAGCCGGCACCTCCAGGGAGCCAAGGAGAAGAAGCAGGGGGTCAGCCAAGCCCCGCCCCCCCCCCCCCCCCCCCCTCACATGCAGCCTAGCCTTCCTAGTGCTGAGAAGGTCCAGGGGAAAGGAGGCTTTGTGCAAAGGAGAAGCAGGGATGGGGAGGGAAACAGCCCTGGGAGCTGGGCACTGGTCTGTGCTGGGAGGCAGCATCCATCTCTGCTTGTGGCTCTGGAGCTGTGAGTGTTGACCCTGGGGATGTGATCTGGGAACTGTCGACTCATTGCATCTCAAGAGCTTTGTGAGGCTCGAACTTGCCAAGCCTGGCTGCTCCTGGTCTCAGGAAAGATGACCTCAGACCCAGCAGTTTTCTGACCACTAGAAAAAGCCTGGCCAACCTTTGGCCTTGCATGGCTCCCACCCTGGACCCCATGTCACGAGTCTGGCAGGTGCTGGGGAATATCAGCTTTCCTGCTCAGACTGATGTTTGCCTCCAAACAGCCTTGATCTTATACCCCCACCCTGCTGCCTCCTTCCCTGTCTGCCCGAGGATAGTGTTTGGTGCAGGACTCGCCATGTGCATGCGAGATCAGCTGCTCACACCTACTCACAGTCCCCATCCAAGTGCCATGGTGACAACATCAGCAGCAATATTTCATCCTTGTAAGCCAGTGGGTTGAATCATGGCTATTTGGAGCCCACGAGAGGGGCCGTGGGGGTCTGTGTGCCCCCAGCGAGGGGAAGGGAGGGCTGGGGCTGGGGTGGGGGTAGGGAGGGATGAGAGTGGAGGAGCTGTAGAGAGAGCTGGGTTTGGGGAGGGTATAGGGCTGGGAGGGATATGGGAGATCATACAGGGAAGGGTGGGGCTGGGAGAGGTATAGGGAGACATGGGGCTGGGAGGGGTGTAAGGAGGGATGGAGCTGGGAGGGATGTGGGGAGAGATGGGGTGGGGAGAGATGAGGGGAGATGAGGCTGGGAAGGATGTGGTTTGGATGGGACTGGGAAGGATGGGATTGGGAGGGGTGTGGGGAGGGATGGGACTGGGAGGGATGTGGTTTGGGTGGGACTGGGAAGGATGGGACTGGGAAGGATGAGACTGGGCAGGGAGTGGGAGTAGGGGGAATGGAGGGAGTACAGCTCTGTGAAAGACACGGCATGGCGATGCTGTAGGGAATGTACAGAGAGGCAGGGATCTAGGAGGGCTTTGGGGAGCAGGGGTCGATGGGCAACAGCTCTGGGGGACCATGTGGCAGGGCAGTGGCTCTGGGAGAGTTGCCAGAGGGACAAGTGGCCCAGGCAGAGCCCCCCGGCGCTCCCTGCCCAGCCCCTGCAGCGAGGCTTTGCAGATGGGGACATCCCATGGCTTTGCCGGGGGCGGGGGACCCGATGGCTCTGTGCTGACGTGTCCCCCAGCCACGGGCAGCGCTGGCAGTGGGGTCGGCAGAGGCTCGGCTTGTCTGGCGCGTGCCGTGTCCTCGCAGCCTGCTGGGATGTTGCAAGAGCCGGGAAAGCAAAGTCACCGCCGCTCTGCGAGCTGCCCCCGCATACACATAACGTACACATACACATAACAGGGCACTTCTTCAAGCATGAAGGCAGCAGACCCTCTCTTGTACGCAACAACGCCGATCACTTCATTTATCCTCCCTTTATGCCTCACCCGAAGTCCCCCTTTGAGCTGGCTGTGTCCATCCACATGGAGCCTTTTTTTGATAAATGTAGCTATTTTTCTTGACTAATGTGAGTGCCACCTTTGGTGCCTGGGCAGTATTTGCTGAATCGCTCCTTTAACAGACTTTGCCAGCGATGCCTAAAAGTACTGTTTTGCAGCTCAGCTTGGCTGCCAAAAGCACAGCCACCCTGAAACGCTGATTGTCCTGGTTATTGCCAGGCTGCTCGTGGGGTGCAGGGGTGACCTCTTAGGCACCCTGGATCTGCTTGTGCCCATTTTCCTGGGGGTCCTTAACGATGGACATGGAGGGCCAAGGAGATGTGGGAAACTGCTGTGACACCAGCCACAGCCCCGATGCCGGCTCAGGAGCGTCTCTGTGCTGGACCCATCATCCTCCCAGGATGCAGAAGGGGACACCCGGGCACCACCTGCCCTGTCCCTCATGGGACACCGTGGGTTGGGGGTTGTCAGGACCCTTGTGTCTTTTCCAGCTGACCCCATCTGGAAGGGAGGACTGGGGTTATCCTTCCTATATTTTGACTACGGGGACTGCAGAGCCCACAGGATGGTGGGACGGGGACAGTAGCCCTCCTGCCTTGTGCCAGCATGTCTGGGCAGATGCATTTTTTCCCAAGCATCCTCCTATCAATAACCCACTTGGGTTTCTGGTTGGTGATCCACCAGCTGGTGGAGCAGCTCTGCCTGCAAACTCTCTGCTCACAGCACCATGCTGACTGCATGGTCATAAGACCCTGGAAAAATCATGAAATGAACCAAAATCCAGTATTTAGTGCTGCTTTTATGGAGCCTTTCCTTTCCGGGCCGCTCCAGCGTGTGTGGTGTTGCAGGGCTAGAAGCTGACCTCTACTTGTTCCCATTAAAGGCAGCAACCCCTCTGCAGTCTCGGCCCTCCGGGAGACAGGGCTTGGAGGAAAAAGCCAAACTGCAACACAACCTGGCAGCCAAAACCACAGGGAACATCCCGTTTTGGTAAAAGCCCCCCAATCCCTAACCCCGGCAGCCTTTTCTCCTGATGTTGCAGGGATTCTGTGCATTGTCCCCCAGAATAAGGCTCGAGGGAGCTGCCTGGTAAAAAGGCAGCCAGAGGGGATGGCGTAAAAGAGTCCGGCAATACCCGCTGCTGCAGGGGACGCGGGTGGTAAAACATCCCTGGAGTGGCATGGCTCATGGCACAGCAGGGATGGGTCACAGTGACCGCGGAGGGTCTACAGCAGGTTTGTGTGCTTCCCCCGAGGGGCTGGTGTGGGCACCGGGGAAGGGGGGACAAGCCATTTTGCCCCCACATCCAGGGGTTTTGTGCAGCCCTGGTCTTGCTCATCATCTGAGGCGCTTGCCTTGGGCTGCCCCCGGACTCACTGAGCTGACGCTGTGTTGGTGGAGGGGGGAAAGAAGCTGAAGGAGCCCCTGGAGAGTGCAGTTGCCCTCCCAGGTATGGGAAAACCCCACGTACCGTGGGGCTGTGTGGCTCGGCCTGGACTGGACGAGACAAATCCCCAAGTTTTGCTGTCAGAATAAGGCTCCAAGGGCTCACACCAGGCTCGGGGTCATTCCTGGGAGGGTTTGTTGGAGGCAGAGGCAGGTGGGTGCTGTGATGCCCAGGTACTGTGCAGGTGCCTTCGCAAAACCGCAGCATCTGGTGGGAAAACAGGCATTGGAGAGGGGTTTGGGGATGTACCCCGTTGTTCCTTGGTGTTTGATAAGCATTCGTCATGTCAAATGACTGGATGTAAATTTCTGATCATCAGGAGGATAAGCAGATCCCATCCACCCTGGTGGGGAAGAGGCAGCATCCCAGCTGGTGGGGACCACCAGCTCCAGACCTTGGCACCCCTGGAGAGGCAGGCCCAGGGCTTTTTTTTACGGTGCACCCGGGTCTTTTTTGTTTTTTTTTTTTTTTAGGGTGGCCACAGCAGATCCGAGAGTACCAGCTGCTGGGCACGGCAAAAAGCGCTGAGGAGAAAGCTGTCGGAAGAGCTTCTGCTAGGTGTTTTGGGCTGTCTTGGCTAAATCAGCAGCTTGATGGTGGGTCTCCATCCTGCCAGGTGCCTGACAGGCAGGATGGAGACATGCAGAAGGAAAAGACACTTATTTTCCCACTCTGAATTCAAGTAAAGCAAGTATGGGAAAAGATGGACCCCCTTAAAGGGCTTGGGTGCCTCCAAACTCACCCATCTTTTCCATCTATGTGAGTTTATTTTGACAGCACGGGAATGGATACAGCTAAGACAGGGGCCAGGACCCTTGGACCCTCCACCCCTTGGATTTACTTTTTCCCCTCTTCCCTTCACCTGGTTCCCACCAGTGCCAACTATTCACCATGTTTGAGCCGGGGCTGGGAAGTGGTGGGAGGAGAACAGGCTGAGCAGAAACTTCTAGAAAGCCTCAGATTTGCAGGTTGAGCCATCGCTAAGGAAAAACCTGGGGGAGTTCGGGAGGACTGGCCGTGTCGTGGGAGGGATGGGGCAGGTGTCCCCAGGTGAGGGACACTTCACCCAGCCCATCCTTTCCAGCAGCCACCAGCCATGTGGATGGGTTGTGGCTGCATGGCAAAGCTCCGCGCGTGCATCTTGCCGTCAGGAATAAATCCATGATTTTTCTCACCGGGATCCTCGCCCTCGTTGAGAGAAGGGATGGAGGACACGTCTCTGCTTATTGGAAATGTCCCTGCTTCATCTCTTATGATTTGGAGAAGTGCAGCATGGATTTGTTATGGAAATATCGAGACCTATAGTGAGTATTTGCCTGGCACCAGGCTCACATATAGTTCGATCTTCTGGCTTTAAATGTGCTTTGAAAATAAGCACTTTCACGTAACTATATCTAATATTATTTTCCCTCCTCCCCACCTGGTCGGTGACAGTGGGAAGTTGGGGTGATGCTGTGGAAGACAAGGGCTGTCTGCAGCATCCTCTTGTCCTTGCAAAAGGCTGCAGAGCTCTGCCCAAAAGCCATCGCAGTTTTAGTGAAGGGACCCCCGGCCACCCCCGCCTGTAGGGAGGGCTGTGTCCTCTTCTGGGTCAGAAATGTCCCTTGTTCCCTGGAAGCCACCAACCTCAGAGCAGAGAAGGTCTCAGCTGTGGTCCGTGGAGAGAAGCTGAGCCTGATGCTGCCTTCTTGCTTGGATAAAAGGATCCTGGAGACCTTGACCCTGCACTGGGTTTGAGGGGGCTGAAACACTGGCCGTGAGCTGCATTGCTTAAAGCCGGAGAAAAACATACAGGCAGCGTATAGGGACTTGCTTTGCTCCTGAAACTGGTTTCTCCTCCCTCAAGCACCAGCAGACTCAATCCTGTCCTTCAGGAAAGATGCTGCTGCATGTGGAAGTGGGGCAAAGGCAGCGAGAAAAGCCATGCCCAGGAAAGAACGAAAGTGCTCACAGAGCCAGGGCTGTGATATGCCAAAATCCCTTTGATTTTGGCGTGGTCAAAGCGGCAAAGGGAGGCAGACTCGTTTTTCCAGTGCCTATGTATAGAGCCGTGAGCTCATAGTTTCCGACGGCGGGGAGCATTCAAAGTATGGGAAACAGGAATTTCCACCCCGCCTTGGTGCTGGCAGAGAGCAAACTGAAGCTGGGGAGATGCTCGGCTGCCCCAAATCTGCTCTCGCTGGCCCAGATCACTCATTCAGCAATGGAGATCTCGGTGGGTGCAACCCTGGCACCTCCAGCAGCTTCAAGGAGGGGCCAGGGAGGGGGATGGGGATGCCTACCCCAGGGGTGACTGTGCAACCTCAGCCCCGGCACGATCTGTCTGGAGAGGTTTCAGCCTCAATTTCTGGACCATCCCAAGAAAACTGGGATAACGAGTGGAGTGGCTTGGTCCCTGATCTTAAGCGGGGCGTGTGGAAGGTGTTGACATGCTACGAGTCTCCTTCCAGCGAGGGACAGGCCTTCACGGCTTGAGACATCCCCCCCGGGGCATGTCTCCCACCATGGGTGCTCTCTTTTGGCAGCTGCCCCAGTGCACGGGACGTCTCGGTGGGGCTGCACCTCCCCTGCTCCTTCCAGAAACCAGCCCCATGTTGTAACTGCTGCAACCGCTGCACCCACGAGCGACTGATACTGCTGCCCACGCCTGCAGCCCTGCCGCGACTGCCAGCCGCACGAAACCACCCCTCCTGCCCATAGAGGAGCTCCAGGGCCCATCTCACTGGGGTTTGGGTGCCAGAGGTGCATCTCCTCTTCTGCCTGCCCCACAGATCCTGCAGAGCCCTGGGCATCTTCTTGGGGCTGGAGGACCGCAGGGCTGGGAATGCTTGTGCGGAGCATCTCTCTGCCCCAAGGCAAGACTCCCCGCTATGTCAGGGTTCTCCGGAAGGCTTTCCATGATGGAGACTCCAGGCCCTCCAGGCCGTTGGGGCCCCTTGATGGTTCAAATCCAGGTCCCGTGGCTGCACTGCCACAGCCAGAGCTGGGGAAGGCGTGCAGGCAGGGCGCCTTGGGGTCACTGTGCCTGCTCTGGGAATCTCATCCTCACATCCCTGTGGAGCCGCTCAGCAAGCCTGAGTGTGGGCTGGCAGCCCCGTGGCCACTGGCCGGGCTGAGGGGTGGCAGAGGTGGCTGGAAAGAGTCGAGACTGTGGGAGGAGTGACCCACCCCGTGGCAGTTTTTTCAAGGCTTTGCAGGGGAGACACCTCTCAGCTTCTCGCCTGGGGGTCAAGCGAGGGATGGGCAGCACCCTGGGACACATGTAAGGCCACAGGGAACCTTCTCCACGTGTGTTTCCAGCTGGCACCTGGCCAAACAGTGACTCATGAGCCACCTGCGGCTGCTGAGATGGCCAAGCTCGGGGCTTCTGCCTGCCCTCAGCCCACAGGGCTCCTGCCGCTGCCTGGACTGCAGTTCCCAAAGATGCTGGAAACCCCCTCCAGGGCAGGTTCAAGGCAGCAGTGGCCCTCGAGCCTGCTGGAGTGTGTTTGCTGGGCTGTGTGCTGCCACACCGGTGCTTGGGTGAGCGTCTGATGGTGTAGGGCGGGGAGCACAGGGCTGGAGTGAGGAGTGTTTGGGGGATGAGGAGGGGAGGGGGCGTAGGGATGAAGATGTGGCCAGGGCGAGGAACAGGGAGCTGTGGCGGCTGGAGGCAAGAATTGTTTGGCAGGAGCCCAGCCCTGGTGCAGGGTGCTGCCGGTCACCCTGCTCTGCAGCAACAGAGGGATTTTGGGCTCCCGACATCCCCTTTAGCAACTGTTTCATTGGGGTTTGAGCTCAGGGATGAGCCCGACTACAGGTGCCCATCACATGAGGGAAAGCAGGCAGGACCGTGCTGCCTGTCCCTGCCCTCCGACGCCTGACACTGGCTCCTCGCCCCCTCCCTGGCCAACCAGGCAAATATCAGGCCTTTAAAACGGGGAACGAGTTCCTCCGCATTCAATCCCCGGGAGCTGGCCCTGTCCCTGCATGGAGGGGCTCCTGCCCTGGTGCCCTGCAGCAGGTAAGGGGGCTTTGGGGGCACAGAGGAGCTGGTGCCCAGGGTCAGGGTCTCCTTCTGCAGCACTTTGGGGGACCAGGTCCCTGATCCCTCTTAAAGCAGAGCAGGAGCCTGCATCTTTCTTCTCTTTGATTGGGAGGGGATGGTTTGTTGTGTTCTTGTGACCGTCCTGGCGCAGGGGATGGCTCCCAAGGAAGAGGAGGTCAGCCAAGGAGGGGATGGCAAAACCTCCAGAGACAGCTGTGAGGATGCCCATGGGCACAGTCATGCGTGAGAAAAGGGGTGCAGGTTGGGTCGGGTCTGACAATGCTGCAAGGTCTGGAAAAACCTGCAGGTTTTATGAAGCTCCAGTTTTAAGAGAAAGGAGCTGAGCTGAGCATCCCTCCCCGCCTCTCCCCTCTCTCCTCTCCCCTTTCCCCTCTCCTCTCTTCCTCCGCCCTTCACCCATCTCCCGCTCCCTTCTCCCTTTTCCCCTCTCCTCTCTCCCTTCTTCCCGCTCCCCTCTCCCTTCCTTGAGCCGCCGCATGAATGCTCCCTGCCCTGGGAGACGCACGGCAGAGCTTCAGACCCAGCCCAGACGCGGGTCTGGGGATCCCAGCGGCCCCGCGCTCCCCCTGGCGCCCCAGGCTGGGGCAGGGGCCAGGCGGGATGGCTGGGCTCTGCCCTCCCCGCTCTGACTAAGAGGAGACGCCGGGCTCCGGGGCTTGCTGACCACACCATGCTCCGGCGTGAGGAGCACAGCCTGGAGATGGCTGTGGCCTGGCCACCAGCCTGGGACATCCTCCAGCAGCCTGGAAGGAGCCTGGCGTGGGTGCTCGCTGCCTGCCCCGGGTCCAGCATGCCCCCTCTCCATCCCCGGGGGTCCTGTGCTCCCACCTGTCCCACTGCCCTGGCCTCCCCCTGCTCCCGCTGGCCCCTCTGTGTCCCCTGGGATGGGAGCATCTCCCTTTCCATGGCAGGTTTCTTTGTGGGATGGGAGTTCCCACCTCCCGTGCACCTGGAGCTGGCAGCAGTGCACGGCGGCACTCGTGACACAAGCTGAACCTGCTTTATCTGTACCACGTGCTGAGCAGGGGGCTCATCCAGGGGCTCGTGCGTGTGATTTTGCAGCCGGGGATTGTTGCCCCCGCTGGCTCTGGAGTTGGGGTCCTCCCGTCATCTCTCTCTTGCCCCAAGGGCCACACTGAGAGGCGTAATGCTCCTGAAAATGCCCTGTCTTGTTGAGAGGATGCCTAGTAGCTGTCAACTGCATCTGTTAGGGGCAAGAGGGCAAAAGCAAGAGAGCAGGGAGGAGGAGGAGAGATGAAGAGATGGATCATGCTTATCATTTCAACCTTATTAACCCATCGTGCCTCTTCCTCGCAGCTGGGGAGCGCCTGTGGCCGACAGAGCAGGGATGTCTGAGGCCTCGTCCAGCAAGGAGGGACCCCCGGCCGAGTGCCCCGTGTGCTACGAGAAGTTCCACCCGCTGGAGGCCATGCACCGCCAGCTCAGCTGCGGGCACACCTTCTGCCACGACTGCCTGGTGAAGTGCTTGCTCTCCGCCAAGCTTGACGGCCAGGTCCAGAGCAGCATCATCTGCCCATCTGCCGCTACGTGACTTTCCTCAGCAAGAAGGCAGTTCTATGGCCGCCCAAGGCAGGCACCAACCTCCGGGCCCTGGAGATGCCTCTGTCACCTTCCTCCCTGTCCCATCTGACCAAATTGGAGGCCAGCAACACCTTGGTGGTGCCCAGCCATTTTGTGATGCTGGTGCAGAGCTTCGACCGGTGCTGCAGCACAGGGAACAGCCCCATGGACTCGCAGGGGGTCCCGGGAGAGCTGGCGCGGGAAGCCCACATCTTTGTCATCAGTGACCATGGGATGCCACTGGTGGATGTGGACTGCAGCTCCCTGGGGAGGAGAAGCAGAATGGAAACACGAAGCTCGGTGTCATCCAGCTCGGCCCTGGGGGTGAAATGCTGCCAGTCGCCCATCGCCCTCGCCGTCCTGCTCATCTTGACGGTGGCCATGCTGGCGGCTGTGCTCCCTTGGCTGCTGCTGGTGAAGAGGGACTCGTAGCAGGGATGGGATCAGCTCAGATGCTGGAGGTGTCACTGATGCTGGGACAGAGCTAGGGCCGGGACCTCTCTCAAAAGATCCCATGAGAAAGTCCAGAAGCAGCTCCGGGTGAAGCTCTCTCTCATCTGGCCAGGGACTGAATGGACTTTCAGACCTTTCCGCAGATCTCCGGGTGCTCACAGTGTCGTCGCTGGCATTTTCTGCCTCTTTTGGTTAAAATGTGGCTGGTCAAACCCTGCTAGTGGGTTCCCCTAGTGTCTTAGCAGAGAGCATGGTTTCTCCTCCCGCACCCCGTTGAGGAGAAATAACTGGACTCCAGATGATCCAGTGTGAATCAACAGAAGCCGTTTATTAAGCACCGATCATCATCTTTTATACCCTGTGTTGTAGCCGTACACGCGACTCGCTTATTTCTGATCAGCCAGTTACACTGTCCACGCGCTGTGCATGCAGTTCGTTCACACATCAGGTTGGTTACAAGAATTCACATAGTAAATTGCTTAGTCATTAGCACAACATGTTTTCTGCCTTCTCAGTTCCCATTTTTCCCATGTACTAATGCCATCTTCTACTGCCTGTTTTGCTCTTAATCTAATCTCTCACAGTAGGGAGGCTGGCTCACATGGCCATTTTCTCTCAGATACATTCCTACACATCCATACTTGGTCTTGGATACAACTAAGAGCCAAAGAAACTTTGTTTTGGGTTGTACCAAGTGCATTTGTGATCAGCTGATGGTCCTTTTCACCTGTTTCTTCCCACTGAGGCAATATATTCAATAAAAGCCATTGGTGATTTCCCAATGCTGATCGAGAGGACTGTAGAGGATGTTTTAACTTGTCTAGATCACTAGTAGTTGTGACTAGTTTCTTTGCAAGTATCTATACTATTTAAGACTCCCAGTCCTGTTCCTAAGATACCAGTCACATCTCTCTTCAGTCGTTGTGAGGTGGCAACAGTTTGTCTGTCCACGTACAGTTCATCTAAGGTTCCTGTAAGACACAAAAGAAAAGGGAATCTGCTCGGTCTTCTTTGAGCGACGGGGTCAAAAAGGGGGCGAGATCCACCGGGTGCTGATCCGGTGTATCTTCCCTGAACAGTCTTTGGCTTCCCATGCATGGGGATTTTGGGGAGTAGCTAGCACCATTGGTACTGTGCCAATTTGAGGCATTTTCACTAACACAGGTTGCCCAGGGTGAAATTGTCCTAGGTATTTTCCTGGTTCATTGGGAACTTTTGGAGTGATGATATTGGCAGATACACAGAAAGCTTTCATTCTAGGACAGCCATCTCCACTCCGTTATTGAATTGATAGGTGGCATCATCCCATCGCAAATGCCAACCAGGTTCATGAGTTTTTGCAAAACGCATAACCAATCCATTGGTGCGTTCAACAATGCCATCAGCCTGAGGATAATAGGGAGTATGAAATACCCATCGAATGCCTTCTTCTTTGGCCCAATCTTGTACCACCGAAGCGGTAAAGTGTGAACCGTTATCACTTTGGATTGCCTCAGGAAGGGGAAGGGTGCTGTACCACCCTTGTAGGCCTTTCACTGTGTTGTCCCCGGTAGCTGATTTGAAGCTGGTGGCCATAGTGAGGCCAGAGATAATCTCCACTCCTACTAGGATGTCTCTTTTCTCACCTGATGATCTCAAGGGCCCAATACAATCAATTTGCCAGGAATGCCACAATGGTTTCTTGTCCCAAATGGGTAAGGGAGGCGCCTTACTCGGATGATCTTTATTGAGCCGTAGGCGACATTGTGAACAGGCAGTTACTACTTGTTCGCACAGTTCAGCTGATACAGGCCACCCCCGGGCTAGTCCTTCCTGATACACATCAGCACGGCCTGCGTGGCCACGCTTAACACGTAACCATTCGACTAAGCGTTCCCTTTCCCACCATCATCTACAATGTCAATTTGCTGCAGCCGCGTGAGGCTATCTACCTGTTGGTTGAACTGAGCAGTGATCGAGTTCGAACGATCATGACCTTTTACCCAACCAATGTGCAATGCTCTCTGCCCTCCTCTTTCTAACAGTTGCTTCCAACTATCTGTCTCCCAAATTGGGACTCTGTTCACCTGCCAATCGTTGGCTGTCCAGAGTTCGATCCATTCAGTGGCTCCTTTAAAAACAGCATATGAGTCAGTGTAAATGTGAGTAGCCCCATGTCGTGCAGCTAGTAGGACAGCTCTGAGTTCCCCTACTTGTGCGCTACCTTCTCCTGTTTCAATTGCTCTTTCCCCCGTTGCTACTTCCAGTGCTACGGCTTTGTATTTCCACTTATCGTTCTCACGGTGAGACGACACATCAGTAAACCACACTCCTGTAAGATCACTGCCTTCTTTCAGAGGAGGTGCTTCTTGGATTGGAGATGGTCTGTTTGGTGGGGATTGGAACAATAGGGCACCATCTGTATCCTTCTGGAGCTTGGATACTTTAACACTGCCTTCAGAGATTGGCGTGATTTCATTAATGCCTTCGAAATAAGCATACCACTTTCGAACTGTGGGTTTCTGGGCAATGCCGGCTGGTGGTGCTGTCCCTTGACGGACCACATCTAGGAGACGAAAAGGGCCCCGAACAACCACGCTTTGTTCTCTCCTTATCTGCTCTGCTCGTTGCAATGCTCGCACCAGGGACAGTAAACCCTTCTCAAGGTCTGAATATCTGCTCTCAGTATCATTGAAGGAGCGAGAGCTAAATTCTAATGGTCTCTCCGGTCCTGCTGGTCCCTTCTGCCACAAGTTACAATGAGAACCATGTTCACTGAAGCCCCATTCCACATGGACAGGGTCAGTTGGAGGGATGGCGCCAAGTTGTTGGAATAACCTTAGCTCCTTTATTAGCAATTCCAGTGCATTAGTATGTTGTTCAGTCCACTCCCAGGATCTACCCTTTTTCAGCAAACAATAAAGGGGGCGAGCAATGATGGAAAAGCCAGGGATGTGTTTACGGCAATAACTTAAAGTTCCCAGAACTTGCTGTAACTCCTTCGTGCTGGAAGGATTCTGTCCATGCTCTATTTTTTTCAGGGTATCCTGAGGGACAGAAGCAGCTCCCTTAATCCACCAGACCCCCAGGAATTTAACTTCCTCTGCACGTCCCTGACACTTTGCGTCTGGAATTTCCAATCCTAAATCCGATAATGTTTTTTGGATGTTTTGCATCATGTCTTGTACACTTTCTTGGCTCTCTCCCCCTATTAGGATGTCATCAATATATTGGTATACCGTGCATCCCTGTGAAACAGGAATCGCTGATGGCACTTTAGCTAAAGCATTAGGAGCCATGGTGGGGGAATGCTTGTACCCTTGTGGAAGTCGGTTAGAAGTATATTGGGCTCCTTTCCACGGGAATGCAAACCGCGCTTTGTCCTGCTCAAGGAGGGGAATCATAAAAAACCTGTCTTTTACATCTAAGGCAGCCATCCAAGGACGGGCAGCTCCTTTTATCATTGTCACAATTTCCGCGATATTCGGAACCGCAGCGGTCAGGGGTGCAGTGTTGGCGTTTAACTTTCGGTAATCTACTGTGAAACGCCATTGCCCGGTTGGTTTCTTTACTGGCCACACCGGTGAATTATAAGGCGAGTGAGTGCTCTTAATGATGTTTCTTTTTTCTAAATCTGATGCCACCCCGTCTGCTCCTGCAAGTGCCGCTGCAGGCAGTGGGTACTGTCGGATGTTGGTAGTTTTAGAGGAAGGCAAAGGTAGAGAAGTTTCTAACAGGCCCAATTTAACTGTGTCTAATCCTTTTTTGCGTCCTGCAAAACTCCACACAGTTCCATTCCACCCCTCGTGTAGTTTCGCAAACAACCTAGTACAGGGAATCACAGATGTTGCATTCTTCGCGTGCCAGCTGCGGCTGTATTCTACCTCAGAAGCCTCTGGATTTTAGGACTTTCCTTCATGTGTGAACAATGCTGTATTTTTGTATTCTTGGCCAATTTAGTAATTATTCCACTTCCCTAAAACCAAATCATATGACTAAGCCGCTCAACAGTTGCCCAAAAGCTGCACCTGGTTGTCCAGGGGCTGCAAAACCTGCCCATGGAGGGCAGTAGGTTGTCCAGGGCAGGATCTAGGATGCCATGTGAGGGTATTTTCTTGCCCAGGGCTGGCCCCGGCTTGCCCATCCACAGCAATGCGTTGCCCAACAGCTGCATCAGGTTGCCAGAGCAGCAGCAGGGAGTTGCCCGCGTAGAACCCGGTTACTGAGCACCCTGCGCCAGCGGCAACGCTGCCCTGGTTCTGTGACACAGAGGGCACTGGGGATGCTGCAGTGTCTGGCAGTGCTGCCACCCAACCTGACAGCACAGCACTGAGTAGCAGCCCCCCCCGCACACCCCCAAGCCTCTGCAGGGTGCGTATGTCCCTGAACTGGGAGGGAAAAAAACAGATCATTCTCCTAATCCCCCTCCATATCTCTTCTGTCCTCTAAATGTACCCAGATGAGGTTGTCGGGGGCTCCTGTCATGTGTCCGTGTTCAGGGGTGGCACAAAGTGTCGCCCTGGGATGGCTTATCCCAAGGGGGATGCAGGGGCATTTATTTCGGCTGGAAATGCAGGGAAAAGTAGCCCTGGGCCGTTCCCAAGGGGTTTTCCCTCCCTTTCCTAAACGTGTGTCTGTCAGTGTCTGAAAGGGCAGAGTTTATTTGTGGGGGTGGGAGCCAGGGAAGCTGCCTCCCACCCTCCCAAGGCTGTTTCTCAGGTATAAAGCGGCACGGAGCTAGGGAAAGCGCCGTCATTTATCCCTAGCCGGGAGAAAAGGGCTGAAGGGAGCGGTTTGTGGGAAGCGGCACACACGGTGGTTTTTGTTGGACCTGAGCGCAGACATTTCGTCCTCGGTTCTGCCAAACTGCCTCGGAGGGTCGTGTTTGTGAAACCTTTTTTTTTTGCTAAATTTGAGGGTGTGAGTTTCCCGCTGCCTGTCCCACAGCCACTCCCATCAGGGATCTTGCTGTAGCACACCCGTGTCCTCGTCTTCCCCTGGGGCTCCGAGCCAGGCTGGGAGCAGTGGGGACGGGACGGTGTTAGGGGAAGGACACGTCAGGCTGGCTACAACAGCCGTATTCAGGGACTTATTCCTGCCCGTGGGTGACACTTGTAACCTCACAAGAGCTTCGTACCGAGCACCACGTACCCCTCCGGAGTGTTTGTCCTCAGATGAGGTGTGTTTGGTGGCCCCCTGCGTTATATGGCTGATAACCATCGATTGACAGCCTCAAGCTGGAGAGGACAATATGCAATTCTTGGTAGCAAAATCTTCATGTGTGGCCATTCCTCCTAGGGCTACTGCAAGGCTGGTGTTTCCCAAGCGCTCTGAAAAGACTGTGGGCCATCTCCTTCCCACGCACACTGATCTTACAGCAGGTGAGCCATCGACACCTTTCCTCCTTTGCAAGGCAAGAGGCGGCCCCTCTTTTGAGGCTGAAATAGGGGTGTGGGGGGGTCAAATTTGGATATAGTCCTGCAAAGCTCAGCTCACCTGCAGGCTCCTCACTCCAGCATTTAAGGCAAGGGAAGATAGAGGGGGTGAGGATGGAGTCCCTCACCCACCCACAAATGGCGCTGGGCTGGTAGCAGATGTGTGTCCAAAAGGGACGCAGCTCTCGGGACTGGGAATGGAACTTTTACAGAGAAAATGACGTCTGGAGTATCAGAAGATCAGCAGATACGCCAGCCAAAAGAAACAAAGGAACAGCAGAGAAGGAGCAACTCCGGTTTGACTGGATTGACACATTTAAGGAAAAGGAAGGCACGGTATCTGTCATTCTCCTTACGGCCGTGATTTGTTTTTCTCCGCATTCCAAGACCTGATGCTAGACACTAACAACAAAGTCAAACGCTTTTATATACAAATGTTTGGGATGCTGTCAGGAGGGATTTGTTTTCAAGGGGTTTAGGCCTGTTCAGGCGCTGTGAGGGCGCTCTGTGCGTCGCTGTTTGTGTTTGAAGTTGCGGGTGTTGCTGTAAGAAGTAAGGCAAGTGCAGGAGGTTGCTGAGGTTGTCCTCTCTCTCCTCCTCTGTGCAGGACACGGACGGGACACACGAATAGCAGCGGTGGAGCATGGAGTCTGTCGGCTCTCCCTTACCAGCAAAGTTCGCCCATCCCAGAGCCATACCCACCAGGTTTCTCCCTGCCATCCACACCATGGCGTCAAGCTATAAGAACCGATTTCCTTACCGCCCCTTGCCTCAGAGCTACAGCCTCCCCTGGATGCCCAGCACCTACTACAAAACGGCTGCCAGCAAACCAACTTTGGCTGCCTTTTCCAAGAGTTCCCAGGGGATAACCGACGGCGAGAAGCTTCCTTCTGTTTCCACCAGAACCACCGTCTTCACCCGCTACACCCCTGAAGACTGGTACAAGTCCAACGTGACCAATTACAGGGAGTCGGAGACCTCCCAGAAGAACGCGGAGCGCCTGAGAGCCGATACCTCCCGCATCATTGACCACAAATACCAGCAGACCAAGAAAACGCAAGTAGAAAGCACCAAAAACCTGGGAGTGCGCGCCAATGACATCGCGTTTTGGAAATCGGAGCTCTGCCACGAGCTAGATGAGGTGATCGGGGAGACCAACGCGCTCACAGAGGTGAAGACCAGGCTGGAGAGAGCCTTGGCCGAGGCGGAGGCCCCTCTCCGGGTAAGCACCTGTCCCAGCGCGCTGCAAGCTGTAGCCTACTGCTGAATCATCTGCAGCCCTTCAAAAGTCTCATTAAGTTTCACTGCAGCTCCAGAATGTCTAGAAAGCTTTTATTGAGGCCATTAGTTAAGTTAGTAGTAACCAAACCCCCCTTGCCATCTGCTGGATCCCCTATCAGCACAGGCTGAGCACGTCAGAGCAGCGTTTGCTTAACTCAATATTTTTAGAAGCCGTACATCCAGAATCCCAGTTTGGGAGACAAAAGCCCATGTCTTACCACGAGGCTCTGGCGAGGTGGGCGTCAAAGCTGACACAGGTCCCCCGTTTCAGCTGTGGCTGCACCAGGGACACGTCTGCTCCCTCATGATGGTTTAATGCTGATGTTGCAGCTCGGCTGCTCCTTGTCAGCAAAACCAGCTGCCCCGGGCCACTTTTTTCCCCTCTTGTCATCTCCGTGCCCACCTAGAGTTTCATTTCTTGCATTATTGGAGATGGGGACGGTCCCCATAGAGAGCCCTGCCCCTGCAGCCAGCGGTGATGGCGTGTCCCCAACAGGTCGCTCAGGAGTGCTTACTTCACCGGGAGAAGAGGATGGGCATCGACCTGGTCCATGACAACGTGGAGGAACAGCTCTTAACAGTAAGTTGGGTAACTCAGATCATGTGTTGAAGCTATTTTTACCGTATTTCAAAGTTATGGGATTTGGAGCACTGATCACCTGCCTCCAGCAGCCGGAGCTTCACAAAGGCAATGGGTTTGTGCTGAAGTCAAGTGAGCTGAGAGCAACACACTTCCTCCGGTGGAGCTGAATGTGTCTCAGAAATTCAGCCTGGGCATTTACACCGAAGTCAAGTCCATCTCCTCTTGTCCCGTACGGATGGGATTCCTCCTGGGGAGGAAAACATTTTGGGAGCAAAAAGGGCAGGTGCTGATCTGGGGACGGAGGTGTGTAGTGGTCCAGGGAACCACTCTGCCTGTCCACACCAGGATGTGTCCCTGTCCGTGCAGTGGGACTAACCACCGCTTGACACTGAGGTCAAGGTGAAAAAATCCTTATTGACCCACCCTGAAAGGGAACGCAAAGGCCGTGGCTGCAGCCACAGCACCCTTCTGTCCCCTCCAGGGCGCTGGGCGCAGGCTCAGCTGCGAGTTTTCCTGCCTGTTTGCTTTGGGCAGGAAGACAAGCAGGCAAGTTCTTGCTGTGTGCAGGGTTGGAGAGGTCCAAGGGGAGGAGTGTGACCAGGACGAGTGAGGATGGACACTGATGGGGTCCTCTTTTGCCTTTGCCCAGGAAGTCGATGTCATCAGGTCGTGCCGGGAGAAGATGCAGCAGTTCCTGGACAAGGTCAAAGCCCAGATCACGTAAGGAGGAGCTCCTTCTCTCATGTCGTAGGGCTGATGTGCATTTGTGGTCACAGCAGAGCCCCAGCAGAACCCCAGCAGATGTGAACCCCCAGAAGAACCCCATCTCTCCCCACACCCCACAGGCGTAAAGCCCATGGAGGCTCCATGGCATGCGGGCGGTGATGCTCTTGGGAGGACAGAGCTGCGGGGGGGGCCGGGAGCTGCTGTGGGGAGTGGAACGGGGAGGAAGCCATTCCACCCGTACGTCCCCACCGATGGCTGCTGTTTGCATGTTGAAGGTACAACCGGGTGGCCCAGCAGAATCTGGAGAAGGATCTGGCCAACAAGCAGGTGGCCCACCGGATCGACGACAGGTGCCACCACCTGATGAACACCTCCCACGGCATCAGTTACTACCGAGGGGTGGAGCAGGTCGATGCCACGTGAGTGCACGCTGTCGGTCCCCAGCAGCAAGCTGTCCCCGGGATACGCGGTGCCTCTCCCTGGCAGGGAGCTGCTTGTCCCCAACCCAGATCCATCCGGCCTGGAGACACCTCCCTCAGAGCGGTCATTTCTCTCCGCTCCCCGGAAAGGGAGCACAACCCTCTGCTGACAGTTGGATGCCAAACATCCAGAGGGTGAAAGCCAGTCCCACCTCATTGAACATTCTACCAGGGGTTGAGAGATCAGCCTGCCAATTAATTCAGCTGAGCACCTCTGCTGAAACAGCTCCTTAAGTTTATGCATATTTTCAAAGATGTGTCTTAGTTGTTGCCAGGCGATGTTTATACTTTTCAAGGACTCTTTTCAGCTTCCCATAGAAGTGAGGAGGAGCATAGGCAGAACAAGGGAAATGCCAACGGAATATTCCGTACCATAGATGCCATGCTCAGGATATAAATGGGGGTTGGTGCGGGGTGGGAATATGCGGTCGGGGCTCGGGAAGGTGCCAGTTCACTGGGTGGTGAGAGTGACTTGTGTCATTATTATTATTGTTGTTGTTATTATTATTATTATTATTATTATTATTATTATTATTATTATTATTGTTCGTTTCTGTTACTGTTCTATTAAACTGTCCTTATCTCCACCCATGAGTTTTTCCCTTTCCCTTTCCCCTCCTTTTCTCCCTCTTCTCCCTTCTGGGGGGAAGGGGGAGAACTGCACCAGCGCACGCGTGGTCCTGGCTGCTGGCTGGGGTTAAACTATGACATACAGTCCAATTAAAAGTGTAGATTTAAGCTATAGTGAATCCACGCTGCTCCCTGGCAGGGTCCATGCCTGCCCACATCCAGCTTACCGGGGGCCTCTCCTTTTCCCCGCCAGGATCTCGGTGCCGCAGTCCTGGGCCAAGTTCACCAACGACAACATCCTCCGCTCCCAGAGCGAGCGGGCGGCCTCCGCCAAGCTGCGGGACAACATCGAGAACCTGCTGGCGGTGACGGACAGCCAGATGTGGCGTCAGTTCAACGCCGTGAACGTCGCCTTCACCAACCGCATCGCCGAGACGGCCGATGCCAAGAGAAAGATTCAGACCCACCTGGCCAAGGTAGCCTGAACCCCTCCCTTTTGGTGTGACACTGTCACTTCCCGGTGACACCTCCAAAGCGCGACCCTCCACGCAGACCTGGCCCCAGCAGAGGAACGGTCACCACAAGAACCTGGTTATAGCATCATTTAGAATCATAGAGCCATAGGATGTGTTGGGTGTGAAGGGACCTCTCAAGGCCACCTAGTCCAACCCCCTGCAGTCAGCAGGGACATCTTCAACTGGATCAGGTTGCTCAGAGCCTCATCCAGCCTGGCCTTGAATGTCTCCAGGGATGGGGCCTCCCCCACCTCTCTGGGCAACCTGGGCCAGGGTCTCCCCACCCTCAGTGCAAAGAACTTCTGCCTAATGTCTCATCTAAACCCGCCCTGCTCTAGTTTAAACCATTGCCCCTCGTCCTCTCGCTACATGCCCTTGCAAACAGCCCCTGCCCAGCTTTCTTGGGGACTTTCTTCTTGGAGCAGGATGAGTTGGCAGTGTAATTTCATCCCAAGGGATACTGCCCATTGCTCATCCCAGCTGACAGCCTGCTAGCACAGGGATTTCCAGCAGAAAATGCCAGCGCTACTTGCATCAGCACTAGTTACTTCAGAGGCGCTGGCTGCCCTGCAGAAGGTCTTTACTGGGACTCTGCTGGGGTGTCTGCTGTGGGGTTTGCAGCTTTGCTGCTCCTCCAAGGACGTGTTTTCGGTCTCAGCACTCTGTGGTTGCTGCACAGGTATCGGTGTGTTTGCTCCACCAAGCAGATGAAGTGGAGATCAGCCATGGGCAGCAGGCTCGCACCACTGGCTCTCATGGAAAGCTGCCTGAAAAGTGCTCGGCACAGATTAACCGAGCAGAAACTGGGCTTGCAGCATCGCGGGCTGGTGCCACATCCTTCAGCGAGCATCCACCAAAAACCTGCCCTCTGTTAGTTGCTAGCGATGGACGATCAGTTCCTGCAAGCAGTAATTTTGGGGAGCGGGTAATTCAGTAGATCCATCACTGCTCCAAAACCTCCTCTGATGTGACAGCAAGAGCAAAGAGAGGCTTTTCCCCGCAGAGAAACGGCTGCTGGATCTGTGCCTCCATCTATGGCAGAGTGAGAGCAGTCTGAGCCCGGGGTCTGCTAATTGAACTTGTTTTTTTTCTGCAGATGGATGGCAGAAAAGGGAAATCCCGTTGCCGCTGGAGAATATATTTGTTAAATTTATGCATGTGTTTCTTTCTTACGCCAGACAGTGCAGGAAATATTCCAGACGGAGAGGAATATAGAAGCCATCCAAAAGGCCATTAGGGACCAGGGGCCTCCATTAAAGGTGGCTCAGACCCGGCTGGACGAGCGCACTCGGAGGCCAAACATGGAGCTGTACCGGGACACTGCCCAGCTGCGGTAAGGCAGGAGCGCGGGGCCGGCGGGGACCTCGAGGGCTCACGGGTGGTAGCACTGGGGAGCATCGCTGGATGACAAAATTAATCATGGGGGGTTGCTTTTTTTTCCTAAAGAGTCCTTCCAGAAGTGCACCGACATAATCAAAAGCAATGAGCGGGTATCCCAGCCTTTGGGTGCTGGGAGAGCTCTGCGCCCACAACGGAGGCTGTACCCCATGGCCGGGGGCGGCCTGATGCCACCCCATGAGGGGCTGGATTTTTCCTACTTGCGTCAACCCCGTCTTCTCTCCTGCCTGCTTCCCGGCGGCTGGATGGGCTCAGGTTTGAAGGACAAGCCCTTTACTCTCCAACAGACTCATGCTGAGAGCTCTTAGGTCCTTCCTTTTGGGTAACCGCAAGGGTGCAGCTGCTGTGCAAGGTGCTGTGTCCAGTGCTGGGCTCCCCGGTTCCAGAAGGACAGGGAACTGCTGGAGAGGGGACAGCAAAGGGCTACCAAGAGGATGAGGGGACTGGAACACCTCTCTTGTGAAGAAAGGCTGAGGGATTTGGGTCTCTTCAGGCTGGAAAAAAGACGCCTGAGGGGGGACCTTCTCAACGCTTATCAATACTGAAAGGGGGGGGTGTCAGGAGGATGGGGCCAGGCTCTTCTCAGTGGTGCCCGGGGACAGGACAAGGGGTAACGGGCACAAACTTGACCATAGGGCGTTCCACCTCAACAGGAGGAGGAACTTCTTTGCTGTGAGGGTGGCAGAGCCCTGGCACAGGCTGCCCCGAGAGGTGGTGGAGTCTCCGTCTCTGGAGACATCCCAAACCCGCCTGGAGGCGTTCCTGTGCCACCTGCTCTGGGTGACCCTGCTCTGGCAGGGGGTTGGACTGGGTGATCTCCAGAGGTCCCTGCCAACCCCCGCCAGCCTGGGATTCTGTGCACCACTCGGAGAAGCAGTGAGGGCTGTGCTCACCTCCCCTGGGGACACTGGAAATCCTGTCAAGGACAGAGGGAGCTCTTTGGCATTGCACCCCGAGGGGCTGTGGAGGATCAGGCACCCTGAACTTCACACCTCCTCCTGGCAGCCCGCTGGGTGAGGCTCCCTGGGAAGCCTTTTCAAAGCAATTTAAACCCAGCCCCAGAGCCTGTTTAGCATCTCTCACGCCATCCTTTGTTCCATCCTCCACTTGTTTCACCTTCGCTTTTAGCCTCTCCCAGCTGTCCTCTTTCGCTGCGTGTGCACCCGTGGGTGTGGGGAGGACCCTTGCACGGGGAAATCCAGGAGGGGGAGCCAAGAAAGCCACAAAACCAAACAGGAACGGGAAACGACAGCTGCTCGTCCCTCTGCTTGGTGGCACCACCTGCTCTGGCAGACGCGGCTGCGCGTTGCCGAAGCCTTCGAGCAGACGTTCACCGTGCCTCCCCGCCGAGACCCCGAGGAGCTCTGCCCTCAGCTTCCCCATGGATCTGCCACAAACAGGGGGGGTCCGAGTGAGTCTGAGCACGCTGAAGGGGGAAAACCCATGCCCCAGGGGCCCATCAGCAATGCCATGCTAGAAACCACCCACGTGACGGGACTTCTAATGAGGGCTCCTTGCTGTTTTCCAGCCTTGTCAACGAGGTCCGTGACATCCATGAGACGGTGCAGACTCTTCAGCAGCAGCTGAGAGACAGCCAGGACACCTTGCAAATGCTGGTTCGCGCCAAGGCCGTCCTGCAGCACGACCTGGCCGTCAAAGCCAACTCCCTGTTCATTGACCAGGAGAAGTGCATGGCGATGCGCAAGACCTTTCCCAGCACCGCGCGGCTGCTGGGTCCCATCTAGGCTGGGCTCAGCCCACCCCACGGCATCCGTTGCCGGAGTTATCAGTTTTCTCTATATGTTATAAATAGTACATGATTAAACTTCCACTTCCTGATAGAAGCCTGGGTAGAAATTAAATTATCGCTTTGCATGTCACATGGTCTACCTGGAGTATTTTTTTTTTCCCTTTGGTTTTTCTCTTTCCACTGCTCTTTCACGGTGTGCCAGAAAGTAACTGAAAATATCCTGGATGCAACTAAGAGCAAATCCACCCATGGGGATTCATTCCTACCCATTCGGTCTGTGATTTTAGGAGAAAAAGTGTCGTGTCCTCCTCCGTTGGAGACTGATGTGGAAAAAGCACAGGGTGAAGCCATGTCTCAAATCACCTCCTTGTCCTCCATGGGCCTTAGCGTGGCTTTTAGGAGGATCTGCCCCATGACCTTCCCAGCCACAGAGGTGACGCCGACAGGTCAGTACCCTCCTTTCCACCCTTTTTAAAAATGGGTGCATTGTTTCCCTTTTTCCAGTGCCCGGGGACTTCACCTGATGCCATGACTTTTCAAATACCACCTTCTTCCAGGAACACCCCTTGATTCCTTTGGGGTATTGCACTGGTGTTTCCCTCTTGCCTCCTGTGACCTCAGGAGCCCCCGGCTCATCTCTCCAAGACTTCAAGTGTGAGGCAGCGTCACCAGCGCATCTCAGAGGAACAGGCCCTCGCTGGCACCCTGTCCCTCCAACCTTGGCATCTCATCCCACAGGGACAGCCCGATATTGTCCCCCTCTCCCTTCAAGCCTTGTTTAAAGCTCTGTCAATGAGCCCCGCTACCTCCTGAGCAAAGACCCTCTTCCCCCTTGGAGGTGGGTGGGGAGACACTGGCCCAGGTTGCCCAGAGAGGTGGGGGAGGCCCCATCCCTGGAGACATTCAAGGCCAGGCTGCCTGAGGCTCTCAGCAACGTGATCCAGTTGAAGATGTCCCTGCTGACTGCAGGGGGGTTGGACTAGATGGCCTTTAGAGGTCCCTTCCAACCCAACGCATTCTGTGAGTCTTGGATTCTATGAGAGGTGAACCCCATCTGACACCAGCAAGCCTGGCGCCATGTTTGCCATCCCATTACCATAAAACCCAAAATGGTGTTGGTCACACCGGCCACGGAGCCACGTATTAATAGGCTGGTCCCACCTGTTCCTTCCAGTGTCATTGCCCGCAACTGGGAGGAGAGGAAAAAATAACCTGCCTCCCAGATTCCCTTACCAACCGTCCCAGGGCCCTGAAGTCTCCTTTGATGGGTTATCAAGCATTGGAACAGGCTGCCAGGGAAGTGTTTGAGTCACCAGCCCTGGAGGTACTTAAAAGATGGCTAGATGGGATGCTGAGGGACATGGTTTAGTGATGGTTTTGGCAGTGTTAGGTTGATGGTTGGACTTGATGATCTTAAAGGTCCCTTCCAACCCAGACCATTCTATGATCCTATCATCGAGACCCCTTGGATTACGTGTTGTGGCTTCATTGCCACCCACACGGGAGAACAGGAATGGGTAGTAATCCAAGGGCCATACCTCTTCCTGTTGCCTAAGAAAACCTTTGTATACGCAAAAGAGTTTGAGCCATCTTTTCTGTCAGATCTCTGGCAGCAGAGGCACGGCTTTCCCGTGGAGGCCGGCTCCGTGTGTGTGTGCGCACAGAAAGCAGGAGCGCTGGGGCAGGGTGTCACTGCGCTCACGAGAAGCTGTAAAACATGTTGGTACAATCTGAGGGGCTGGAGCGTGTCCAGAGAAGGGCGACGGAGCTGGTGAGGGGTCTGGAGCACAAGTCTGGTGAGGAGCGGCTGAGGGAGCTGAGGGTGTTCAGCCTGGAGAAGAGGAGGCTGAGGGGAGACCTCGCTCTCTGCAGCTCCCTGAAAGGAGGGGGTAGCCAGGGGGGGTCGGTCTCTTCTCCCAAGGAACAGGCCATGGGACAAGAGGAAACATCTTGTCACATGTCAAGATGGGCAGACGTGGTGCTTAGAGATAGGGTTTAGTGATGGTTTTTGTCAGTGTTGGGTCGATGGTTGGCCTCGTCGATCTGAAAGGTCCCTTCCAACCTGGGCAATGCTATGATTCTGTGATTCAGTCCGCAGCTGCAAGAGCTGGGAAAAGGAGAGGCGACGGAAAACAGCAATGAGAAGACAGAGGTGTCAGCCTGGCACGAGCCATTCACACAGCTCACAGTTCATCTAAAGCGGTAAAATGAAGCCAATGAGAATGTTTCCTCTGGATAAAGCGGGACACAGAGGTCATGGCAGCAGACTTGATGGATATTTTCAGAAGCTGGAGAGAAAGCCCCTTGGGTTAGCCGGAGCAGCTGTGCTAACCACCCCCGGCTGGGCTGGGCTCCTCCTCTTCCAATGCCTTTTCTCAGGCTAAAGCCTGAAATAAGTGGGGAAGGACCCTCTCCCAGGAGAAGTTCCCAGTGTCACTGGTGCACGGTGCCCTGGTGCTGCGAGAGGCTGTGCCGTGGTGGGGCTGCTGGGGACACCGTGCATCTCCTCACCAGCACCCCCACCATGGTCTACCTGCCTGCCCCAGCGAGCCCTCTGCTCGCCCACGGGCTGGCCCAGCAGCACCACCGCTGCCACCGCCTTGTCCAATGAGGGCACCAGTTTGCCCAGGGGTGGCACTTGGTTGCCCAGGGGGGGCACTTGGATGCCCAAGGGCTCTTTGGGTTGCCCATTGACGGTGCTGGGGGTTGTCCAGGCAAGGGATCAAGTAGCCCAGCAAAGGCACTAGGATGCACGCAGTCTGCACTGACTTGCCCAGGGGTGGCACTCGGTTGCCCACTGGGGGCCGTGAGTTCATAGGATCATAGAACGTCTCAAGTCGAGGAGACCCATGAGGATCATCGAGTCCATCTCCCTGCTCCTTGCAGGACTACCTTGTTGCGTGAAAAGGGGCCAAGCGGTTTTGGCAGAAGAGAAACCCCCTTGCGTTCTAACACTCCTCACCCAAGTGGGAGGCCAGGTGCGGCTGGGTTTCAATTCTGAGTGATGCCCAATCCAGCACTATCAGTCCAATCGCCTTTAATATGTATTAAACTATTACGATTTGGATACACTAATAGTGGGCTGCACCTTCAGTCTAGTCGTGTTCTTGATCTAGCACGGCCTCTCTCGAGTCTTTGGTCGCATTCAGTGAGAAAGCGAAATGACTGGCTACTTAAACAGCGCGGTTTATTTAAACAACAGATATACAGGTTCTTTACGATTGCCGGTGATAAATACACTCTCTGCAAAGCACGTGCAAATAAAGATATTGTTAAGTATACAAAACGCGCGACAAAATTATAAGCGATACAGCCTGGCTATAAATGTAGGGTAGAGATCCTCTAGAGAAATTTCTAAAGTCCCCGAGAAAGTACTCGGTGTCATCGAAGTCTTACCCAAAGGCGTCCCTATGCGGGGGAAGAAAGGCTCAGCCCATCGACTGATCCCGTAAATCAGCAATGGAATTCTTCGCGATGGTGTCTTCCCTGGCATCCCCTCTCTCTTGGGCTATTTTTAGACTATTTTTTTGTCTTCAAAGTGGAGTTTGAGTGACTTTAGTCATACATACTTTTAGTATGATTAAAGTACTCAAGGAGGAGTGTTCGCACCTCGGGGGGCGGGTAGTCTCCGGGATGGAGGTGTGTTTTGGTACATTGTAGTGAGCAAAGTTCGCACAAAGGACAGCATTTCATCAACATTTGACGAAATGTTGGCTCGGGTAGCGTGTAGGCCGCTTATCTGTTCCGTAGTACCATCTCATCCCCATATCTGCTATTCGTCACAAGGGAAGGCCACGGAACAAGTGCGTTCCGTTCCACCCCTCGTGTAGTTTTGCAAACAACCTAGTACAGGGAATCACAGATGTTGCATTCTTCGCGTGCCAGCTGCAGCTGTATTCTACCTCAGAAGCCTCTGGATTTTAGGACTTTCCTTCATGTGTGAACAATGCTGTATTTTTGCACTCTTGGCCAATTTAGTAATTCTTCCACATAATCCACCCCGTGACTACCGTCACTCAAGCTCCACGATACTCAATACTGATGGGGAATATCACATGTCCTCTTGTGGCGAGGGATATCAAGTGCAAATACACCTTGTGGGGTGATTAAGCGAGTTAAGCTTTTCATCACAATCCGAAGTCGAACATACAAAACAACTGTCAAAGCAAAGCACAATACAGTGAGTACTAGTAAAACGACAACAGGATGGAGCATCTTGTTCAAAAGTCCTGTAGCTGTTGGTGACCATCCAAAAAGGCTGTCCCACCATTCCTGTCCCCCATCTCTCTTGACCCTTTCCAGTACATGGTGTATTTCTTCAACATCACGATGGACAGTAATCAGAATTCTTTGTCCATTTTCTTGGGCCTCTTTCAACAATCACTTCAATTCATCGTGTTGCAGCAACTTCTTCACTAGTGAGAGATTCATTCCGATAGGGGTGGGCAGCAAATCTCGAATCAACGTGTAATTAGATTGTAGCAATTGAAAAGACGTAACAGGAGCTGAAGAATTGAAGTCACATCCAATGACATTAGTAAAGTTACAAACACAAAGATTTGAGTGATTACTTCTATCTACTGCTGTGTCATCTATGAATACAAGAGTACAGGGAGACCTCATGCAAACACACCCTTTCCCAATATATACAAGCACAGTTTCTGGGGTTTCATCGGGATGTATCTCAAAGTGACAAACATTCTGGTTGGTGTCAAGACAAATGTCTTGTGCCTTGAGAGTATTACTCTCACAAATGAATCCTTGTTGATCTCATGAAATGCATGCTGCAACATCAACAGTTTGCCATTTATTCTCATTTTGTTGTGCCCACGCTCTGTGCTCTACCGGATGGAGTATGGCTCCATGGTGATTCAACCCCAGGGCGATGACTGGGTATATGGTGTACACCGAGGCAGTGCGTATCGTTAAGAGAAAAGCTGTGGCCTTGCTCTCAGTGGGATCGTAGGGGAAATTAACCAGATACCACCAGGATTGAAATTTTTTCTCAAACTCAATTGCGTTATCCCATATTACTTTTTGGACTTCAGTGGGCAAGGTGCCTTGTTCACCTTCCCTTATGATTGTGGCTGTCATAGATTGCATCCACAGTTGGGCTTGGGTACAACTAAGAGCCAAAGAAACATTGTTTTGGGTTGTACCAAGTGCATTTGTGATCAGCTGATGGTCCTTTTCACCTGTTTCTTCCCACTGAGGCAATATATTCAATAAAAGCCATTGGTGATTTCCCAATGCTGATCGAGAGGACTGTAGAGGATGTTTTAATTTGGCTAGATCACTAGTAGTTGTGACTAGTTTCTTTGCAAGTATCTATACTATTTAAGACTCCCAGTCCTGTTCCTAAGATACCAGTCACATCTCTCTTCAGTCGTTGTGAGGTGGCAACAGTTTGTCTGTCCACGTACAGTTCATCTAAGGTTCCTGTAAGACACAAAAGAAAAGGGAATCTGCTCGGTCTTCTTTGAGCGACGGGGTCAAAAAGGGGGCGAGATCCACCGGGTGCTGATCCGGTGTATCTTCCCTGAACAGTCTTTGGCTTCCCATGCATGGGGATTTTGGGGAGTAGCTAGCACCATTGGTACTGTGCCAATTTGAGGCATTTTCACTAACACAGGTTGCCCAGGGTGAAATTGTCCTAGGTATTTTCCTGGTTCATTGGGAACTTTTGGAGTGATGATATTGGCAGATACACAGAAAGCTTTCATTCTAGGACAGCCATCTCCACTCCGTTATTGAATTGATAGGTGGCATCATCCCATCGCAAATGCCAACCAGGTTCATGAGTTTTTGCAAAACGCATAACCAATCCATTGGTGCGTTCAACAATGCCATCAGCCTGAGGATAATAGGGAGTATGAAATACCCATCGAATGCCTTCTTCTTTGGCCCAATCTTGTACCACCGAAGCGGTAAAGTGTGAACCGTTATCACTTTGGATTGCCTCAGGAAGGGGAAGGGTGCTGTACCACCCTTGTAGGCCTTTCACTGTGTTGTCCCCGGTAGCTGATTTGAAGCTGGTGGCCATAGTGAGGCCAGAGATAATCTCCACTCCTACTAGGATGTCTCTTTTCTCACCTGATGATCTCAAGGGCCCAATACAATCAATTTGCCAGGAATGCCACAATGGTTTCTTGTCCCGAATGGGTAAGGGAGGCGCCTTACTCGGATGATCTTTATTGAGCCGTAGGCGACATTGTGAACAGGCAGTTACTACTTGTTCGCACAGTTCAGCTGATACAGGCCACCCCCGGGCTAGTCCTTCCTGATACACATCAGCACGGCCTGCGTGGCCACGCTTAACACGTAACCATTCGACTAAGCGTTCCCTTTCCCACCATCATCTACAATGTCAATTTGCTGCAGCCGCGTGAGGCTATCTACCTGTTGGTTGAACTGAGCAGTGATCGAGTTCGAACGATCATGACCTTTTACCCAACCAATGTGCAATGCTCTCTGCCCTCCTCTTTCTAACAGTTGCTTCCAACTATCTGTCTCCCAAATTGGGACTCTGTTCACCTGCCAATCGTTGGCTGTCCAGTGTCCGATCCATTCAGTGGCTCCTTTAAAAACAGCATATGAGTCAGTGTAAATGTGAGTAGCCCCATGTCGTGCAGCTAGTAGGACAGCTCTGAGTTCCCCTACTTGTGCGCTACCTTCTCCTGTTTCAATTGCTCTTTCCCCCGTTGCTACTTCCAGTGCTACGGCTTTGTATTTCCACTTATCGTTCTCACGGTGAGACGACACATCAGTAAACCACACTCCTGTAAGATCACTGCCTTCTTTCAGAGGAGGTGCTTCTTGGATTGGAGATGGTCTGTTTGGTGGGGATTGGAACAATAGGGCACCATCTGTATCCTTCTGGAGCTTGGATACTTTAACACTGCCTTCAGAGATTGGCGTGATTTCATTAATGCCTTCGAAATAAGCATACCACTTTCGAACTGTGGGTTTCGGGGCAATGCCGGCTGGTGGTGCTGTCCCTTGACGGACCACATCTAGGAGACGAAAAGGGTCGCGAATAACCACGCTTTGTTCTCTCCTTATCTGCTCTGCTCGTTGCAATGCTCGCACCAGGGACAGTAAACCCTTCTCAAGGTCTGAATATCTGCTCTCAGTATCATTGAAGGAGTGAGAGCTAAATTCTAATGGTCTCTCCAGTCCTGCTGGTCCCTTCTGCCACAAGTTACAATGAGAACCATGTTCACTGAAGCCCCATTCCACATGGACAGGGTCAGTTGGAGGGATGGCGCCAAGTTGTTGGAATAACCTTAGCTCCTTTATTAGCAATTCCAGTGCATTAGTATGTTGTTCAGTCCACTCCCAGGATCTACCCTTTTTCAGCAAACAATAAAGGGGGCGAGCAATGATGGAAAAGCCAGGGATGTGTTTACGGCAATAACTTAAAGTTCCCAGAACTTGCTGTAACTCCTTCGTGCTGGAAGGATTCTGTCCATGCTCTATTTTTTTCAGGGTATCCTGAGGGACAGAAGCAGCTCCCTTAATCCACCAGACCCCCAGGAATTTAACTTCCTCTGCACGTCCCTGACACTTTGCGTCTGGAATTTCCAATCCTAAATCCGATAATGTTTTTTGGATGTTTTGCATCATGTCTTGTACACTTTCTTGGCTCTCTCCCCCTATTAGGATGTCATCAATATATTGGTATACCGTGCATCCCTGTGAAACAGGAATCGCTGATGGCACTTTAGCTAAAGCATTAGGAGCAATGGTGGGGGAATGCTTGTATCCTTGTGGAAGTCGGTTAAAATATATTGGGCTCCTTTCCACGGGAATGCAAACCGCGCTTTGTCCTGCTCAAGGAGGGGAATCATAAAAAACCTGTCTTTTACATCTAAGGCAGCCATCCAAGGACGGGCAGCTCCTTTTATCATTGTCACAATTTCCGCGATATTCGGAACCGCAGCGGTCAGGGGTGCAGTGTTGGCGTTTAACTTTCGGTAATCTACTGTGAAACGCCATTGCCCGGTTGGTTTCTTTACTGGCCACACCGGTGAATTATAAGGCGAGTGAGTGCTCTTAATGATGTTTCTTTTTTCTAAATCTGATGCCACCCCGTCTGCTCCTGCAAGTGCCGCTGCAGGCAGTGGGTACTGTCGGATGTTGGTAGTTTTAGAGGAAGGCAAAGGTAGAGAAGTTTCTAACAGGCCCAATTTAACTGTGTCTAATCCTTTTTTGCGTCCTGCAAAACTCCACACGGTTCCATTCCACCCCTCGTGTAGTTTCGCAAACAACCTAGTACAGGGAATCACAGATGTTGCATTCTTCGCGTGCCAGCTGCGGCTGTATTCTACCTCAGAAGCCTCTGGATTTTAGGACTTTCCTTCATGTGTGAACAATGCTGTGTTTTTGTATTCTTGGCCAATTTAGTAATTATTCCACTTCCCTAAAACCAAATCATATGACTAAGCCGCTCAACAGTTGCCCAAAAGCTGCACCTGGATGCCCAGGCGCTGCAAAACCTGCCCATGGAGGGCAGTAGGTTGTCCAGGGCAGGATCTAGGATGCCATGTGAGGGTATTTTCTTGCCCAGGGCTGGCCCCGGCTTGCCCATCCACAGCAATGCGTTGCCCAACAGCTGCATCAGGTTGCCAGAGCGGCTGCAGGGAGTTGCCCGCGTAGAACCCGGTTACTGAGCACCCTGCGCCAGCGGCAACGCTGCCCTGGTTCTGTGACACAGAGGGCACTGGGGATGCTGCAGTGTCTGGCAGTGCTGCCACCCAACCTGACAGCACAGCACTGAGTAGCAGCCCCCCCCGCACACCCCCAAGCCTCTGCAGGGTGAGTATGTCCCTGAACTGGGAGGGAAAAAAACAGGTCATTCTCCTAATCCCCCTCCATATCTCTTCTGTCCTCTAAATGTACCCAGATGAGGTGGTCGGGGGCTCCTGTCGTTGTGTCCGTGTTCAGGGGTGGCACAAAGTGTCGCCCTGGGATGGCTTATCCCAAGGGGGATGCAGGGGCATTTATTTCAGCTGGAAATGCAGGGAAAAGTAGCCCTGGGCCGTTCCCAAGGGGTTTTCCCTCCCTTTCCTAAACGTGTGTCTGTCAGTGTCTGAAAGGGCAGAGTTTATTTGTGGGGGTGGGAGCCAGGGAAGCTGCCTCCCACCCTCCCAAGGCTGTTTCTCAGGTATAAAGCGGCACGGAGCTAGGGAAAGCGCCGTCATTTATCCCTAGCCGGGAGAAAAGGGCTGAAGGGAGCGGTTTGTGGGAAGCGGCACACACGGTGGTTTTTGTTGGACCTGAGCGCAGACATTTCGTCCTCGGTTCTGCCAAACTGCCTCGGAGGGTCGTGTTTGCAAAAGCTTTTTTTTTTGCTAAATTTGAGGGTGTGAGTTTCCCGCTGCCTGTCCCACAGCCACTCCCATCAGGGATCTTGCTGTAGCACACCCGTGTCCTCGTCTTCCCCTGGGGCTCCGAGCCAGGCTGGGAGCAGTGGGGACGGGACGGTGTTAGGGGAAGGACACGTCAGGCTGGCTACAACAGCCGTATTCAGGGACTTATTCCTGCCCGTGGGTGACACTTGTAACCTCACAAGAGCTTCGTACCGAGCACCACGTACCCCTCCGGAGTGTTTGTCCTCAGATGAGGTGTGTTTGGTGGCCCCCTGCGTTATATGGCTCATAACCATCGATTGACAGCCTCAAGCTGGAGAGGACAATATGCAATTCTTGGTAGCAAAATCTTCATGTGTGGCCATTCCTCCTAGGGCTACTGCAAGGCTGGTGTTTCCCAAGCGCTCTGAAAAGACTGTGGGCCATCTCCTTCCCACGCACACTGATCTTACAGCAGGTGAGCCATCGACACCTTTCCTCCTTTGCAAGGCAAGAGGCGGCCCCTCTTTTGAGGCTGAAATAGGGGTGTGGGGGGGTCAAATTTGGATATAGTCCTGCAAAGCTCAGCTCACCTGCAGGCTCCTCACTCCAGCATTTAAGGCAAGGGAAGATAGAGGGGGTGAGGATGGAGTCCCTCACCCACCCACAAATGGCGCTGGGCCGGTAGCAGATGTGTGTCCAAAAGGGACGCAGCTCTCGGGGCTGGGAATGGAACTTTTACAGAGAAAATGACCTCTGGAGTATCAGAAGATCAGCAGATACACCAGCCAAAAGAAACAAAGGAACAGCAGAGAAGGAGCAACTCCAGTTTGACTGGATTGACACATTTAAGGAAAAGGAAGGCACGGTATCTGTCATTCTCCTTACGGCCGTGATTTGTCTTTCTCCGCATTCCAAGACCTGATGCTAGACACTAACAACAAAGTCAAACGCTTTTATATACAAATGTTTGGGATGCTGTCAGGAGGGATTTGTTTTCAAGGGGTTTAGGCCTGTTCAGGCGCTGTGAGGGCGCTCTGTGCATCGCTGTTTGTGTTTGAAGTTGCGGGTGTTGCTGTAAGAAGTAAGGCAAGTGCAGGAGGTTGCTGAGGTTGTCCTCTCTCTCCTCCTCTGTGCAGGACACGGACGGGACACACGAATAGCAGCGGTGGAGCATGGAGTCTGTCGGCTCTCCCTTACCAGCAAAGTTCGCCCATCCCAGAGCCATACCCACCAGGTTTCTCCCTGCCATCCACACCATGGCGTCAAGCTATAAGAACCGATTTCCTTACCGCCCCTTGCCTCAGAGCTACAGCCTCCCCTGGATGCCCAGCACCTACCACAAAACGGCTGCCAGCAAACCAACTTTGGCTGCCTTTTCCAAGAGTTCCCAGGGGATAACCGACGGCGAGAAGCTTCCATCTGTTTCCACCAGAACCACCGTCTTCACCCGCTACACCCCTGAAGACTGGTACAAGTCCAACGTGACCAATTACAGGGAGTCGGAGACCTCCCAGAAGAACGCGGAGCGCCTGAGAGCCGATACCTCCCGCATCATTGACCACAAATACCAGCAGACCAAGAAAACGCAAGTAGAAAGCACCAAAAACCTGGGAGTGCGCACCAATGACATCGCGTTTTGGAAATCGGAGCTCTGCCACGAGCTAGATGAGGTGATCGGGGAGACCAACGCGCTCACAGAGGTGAAGACCAGGCTGGAGAGAGCCTTGGCCGAGGCGGAGGCCCCTCTCCGGGTAAGCACCCGTCCTGGCGCGCTGCAAGCTGTAGCCTACTGCTGAAACATCTGCAGCCCTTCAAACGTCTCATTAAGTTTCACTGCAGCTCCAGAATGTCTAGAAAGCTTTTATTGAGGCCATTAGTTAAGTTAGTAGTAACCAAACCCCCCTTGCCATCTGCTGGATCCCCTATCAGCACAGGCTGAGCACGTCAGAGCAGCGTTTGCTTAACTCAATATTTTTAGAAGCCGTACATCCAGAATCCCAGTTTGGGAGACAAAAGCCCGTGTCTTACCACGAGGCTCTGGCGAGGTGGGCATCAAGGCTGACACAGGTCCCCCGTTTCAGCTGTGGCTGCACCAGGGACACGTCTGCTCCCTCATGATGGTTTAATGCTGATGTTGCAGCTCGGCTGCTCCTTGTCAGCAAAACCAGCTGTCCCGGGGCACTTTTTTCCCCTCTTGTCATCTCCGTGCCCACCTAGAGTTTCTTTTCTTACATTATTGGAGATGGGGACAGTCCCCATAGAGAGCCCTGCCCCTGCAGCCAGCGGTGATGGCGTGTCCCCAACAGGTCGCTCAGGAGTGCTTACTTCACCGGGAGAAGAGGATGGGCATCGACCTGGTCCATGACAACGTGGAGGAACAGCTCTTAACAGTAAGTTGGGTAACTCAGATCATGCGTTGAAGCTATTTTTACCGGATTTCAAAGCTATGGGATTTGGAGCACTGATCACCTGCCTCCAGCAGCCGGAGCTTCACAAAGGCAATGGGTTTGTGCTGAAGTCAAGTGAGCTGAGAGCAACACACTTCCTCCGGTGGAGCTGAATGTGTCTCAGAAATTCAGCCTGGGCATTTACACCGAAGTCAAGTCCATCGCCTCTTGTCCCGTACGGATGGGATTCCTCCTGGGGAGGAAAACATTTTGGGAGCAAAAAGGGCAGGTGCTGATCTGGGGACGGAGGTGTGTAGTGGTCCAGGGAACCACTCTGCCTGTCCACACCAGGATGTGTCCCTGTCCGTGCAGTGGGACTAACCACCGCTTGACACTGAGGTCAAGGTGAAAAAATCCTTATTGACCCACCCTGAAAGGGAACGCAAAGGCCGTGGCTGCAGCCACAGCACCCTTCTGTCCCCTCCAGGGCGCTGGGCGCAGGCTCAGCTGCGAGTTTTCCTGCCTGTTTGCTTTGGGCAGGAAGACAAGCAGGCAAGTTCTTGCTGTGTGCAGGGTTGGAGAGGTCCAAGGGGAGGAGTGTGACCAGGACGAGTGAGTATGGACACTGATGGGGTCCTCTTTTGCCTTTGCCCAGGAGGTCGATGTCATCAGGTCGTGCCAGGAGAAGATGCAGCAGTTCCTGGACAAGGTCAAAGCCCAGATCACGTAAGGAGGAGCTCCTTCTCTCATGTCGTAGGGCTGATGTGCATTTCTGGTCACAGCAGAGCCCCAGCAGAACCCCAGCAGATGTGAACCCCCAGAAGAAGCCTGTCTCTCCCCACACCCCGCAGGCGTAAAGCCCATGGAGGCTCCATGGCATGCGGGCGGTGATGCTCGTGGGAGGACAGAGCTGCGTGGGGGGCCGGGAGCTCCTGTGGGGAGTGGAACGGGGAGGAAGCCATTCCACCCGTACGTCCCCACCGATGGCTGCTGTTTGCATGTTGAAGGTCCAACCGGGTGGCCCAGCAGAATCTGGAGAAGGATCTGGCCAACAAGCAGGTGGCCCACCGGATTGACGACAGGTGCCACCACCTGATGAACACCTCCCAGGGCATCAGTTACTACCGAGGGGTGGAGCAGGTCGATGCCACGTGAGTGCACGCTGTCGGTCCCCAGCAGCAAGCTGTCGCCGGGATACGCGGTGCCTCTTCCTGGCAGGGAGCTGCTTGTCCCCAACCCAGATCCATCCGGCCTGGAGACACCTCCCTCAGCGCGGTCATTTCTCTCCGCTCCCCGGAAAGGGAGCACAACCCTCTGCTGACAGTTGGATGCCAAACATCCAGAGGGTGAAAACCAGTCCCACCTCATTAAACATTCTACCAGGGGTTGAGAGATCAGCCTGCCAATTAATTCAGCTGAGCACCTCTGCTGAAACAACTCACTAAGTTTATGCATATTTTCAAAGATGTGTCTTAGTTGTTGCCAGGCGATGTTTATACTTTTCAAGGACTCTTTTCAGCTTCCCATAGAAGTGAGGAGGAGCATAGGCAGAACAAGGGAAATGCCAACGGCATATTCCGTACCATAGATGCCATGCTCAGGATATAAATGGGGGTTGGTGCGGGGTGGGAATATGCGGTCGGGGCTCGGGAAGGTGCCAGTTCACTGGGTGGTGAGAGTGACTTGTGTCATTATTATTATTGTTATTATTATTATTATTATTATTATTACTATTTTTATTATTGTTCGTTTGTGTTACTGTTCTATTAAACTGTCCTTATTTCCACCCATGAGTTTTTCCCTTTCCCTTTCCCCTCCTTTTCTCCCTCTTCTCCCTTCTGGGGGGGAGGGGGAGAACTGCACCAGCGCACGCGTGGTCCTGGCTGCTGGCTGGGGTTAAACTATGACATACAGTCCAATTAAAAGTGTAGATTTAAGCTATAGTGAATCCACGCTGCTCCCTGGCAGGGTCCATGCCTGCCCACATCCAGCTTACCGGGGGCCTCTCCTTTTCCCCGCCAGGATCTCGGTGCCGCAGTCCTGGGCCAAGTTCACCAACGACAACATCCTCCGCTCCCAGAGCGAGCGGGCGGCCTCCGCCAAGCTGCGGGACAACATCGAGAACCTGCTGGCGGTGACGGACAGCCAGATGTGGCGGCAGTTCAACGCCGTGAACGTCGCCTTCACCAACCGCATCGCCGAGACGGCCGATGCCAAGAGAAAGATTCAGACCCACCTGGCCAAGGTAGCCTGAACCCCTCCCTTTTGGTGTGACACTGTCACTTCCCGGTGACACCTCCAAAGCGCGACCCTCCACGCAGACCTGGCCCCAGCAGAGGAATGGTCACCACAAGAAGCTTATATAGCATCATTTAGAATCATAGAGCCATAGGATGTGTTGGGTGTGAAGGGACCTCTCAAGGCCATCTAATCCAACCCCCCTGCAGTCAGCAGGGACATCTTCAACTGGATCAGGTTGCTCAGAGCCTCATCCAGCCTGGCCTTGAATGTCTCCAGGGATGGGGCCTCCCCCACCTCTCTGGGCCACCTGGGCCAGGGTCTCACCACCCTCAGTGCAAAGAACTTCTCCCTAATGTCTCATCTAAACCCGCCCTGCTCTAGTTTAAACCATTGCCCCTCGTCCTCTCGCTACATGCCCTTGCAAACAGCCCCTGCCCAGCTTTCTTGGGGACTTTCTTCTTGGAGCAGGATGAGTTGGCAGTGTAATTTCATCCCAAGGGATACTGCCCTTTGCTCATCCCAGCTGACAGCCTGCTAGCACAGGGATTTCCAGCAGAAAATGCCAGCGCTACTTGCATCAGCGCTAGTTACTTCAGAGGCGCTGGCTGCCCTGCAGAAGGTCTTTACTGGGACTCTGCTGGGGTGTCTGCTGTGGGGTTTGCAGCTTTGCTGCTCCTCCAAGGACGTGTTTTCGGTCTCAGCACTCTGTGGTTGCTGCACAGGTATCGGTGTGTTTGCTCCACCAAGCAGATGAAGTGGAGATCAGCCATGGGCAGCAGGCTCGCACCACTGGCTCTCATGGAAAGCTGCCTGAAAAGTGCTCGGCACAGATTAACCGAGCAGAAACTGGGCTTGCAGCATTGCGGGCTGGTGCCACATCCTTCAGCGAGCATCCACCAAAAACCTGCCCTCTGTTAGTTGCTAGTGATGGACGATCAGTTCCTGCAAGCAGTAATTTTGGGGAGCGGGTAATTCAGTAGATCCATCACTGCTCCAAAACCTCCTCTGATGTGACAGCAAGAGCAAAGAGAGGCTTTTCCCCGCAGAGAAACGGCTGCTGGATCTGTGCCTCCATCTATGGCAGAGTGAGAGCAGTCTGAGCCCGGGGCCTGCTAATTGAACTTGGTTTTTTTCTGCAGATGGATGGCAGAAAAGGGAAATCCCGTTGCCGCTGGAGAATATATTTGTTAAATTTATGCATGTGTTTCTTTCTTACGCCAGACAGTGCAGGAAATATTCCAGACGGAGAGGAATATAGAAGCCATCCAAAAGGCCATTAGGGACCAGGGGCCTCCATTAAAGGTGGCTCAGACCCGGCTGGACGAGCGCACTCGGAGGCCAAACATGGAGCTGTGCCGGGACACTGCCCAGCTGCGGTAAGGCAGGAGCGCGGGGCCGGCGGGGACCTCGAGGGCTCACGGGTGGTAGCACTCGGGAGCATCGCTGGATGACAAAATTAATCATGGGGGGTTGCTTTTTTTTCCTAAAGAGTCCTTCCAGAAGTGCACCGACATAATCAAAAGCAATGAGCGGGTATCCCAGCCTTTGGGTGCTGGGAGAGCTCTGCGCCCACAACGGAGGCTGTACCCCATGGCCGGGGGCGGCCTGATGCCACCCCATGAGGGGCTGGATTTTTCCTACTTGCGTCAACCCCGTCTTCTCTCCTGCCTGCTTCCCGGCGGCTGGATGGGCTCAGGTTTGAAGGACAAGCCCTTTACTCTCCAACAGGCTCATGCTGAGAGCTCTTAGGTCCTTCCTTTTGGGTAACCGCAAGGGTGCAGCTGCTGTGCAAGGTGCTGTGTCCAGTGCTGGGCTCCCCGGTTCCAGAAGGACAGGGAACTGCTGGAGAGGGGACACCAAAGGGCTACCAAGAGGATGAGGGGACTGGAACACCTCTCTTGTGAAGAAAGGCTGAGGGATTTGGGTCTCTTCAGGCTGGAAAAAAGACGCCTGAGGGGGGACCTTATCAACGCTTATCAATACTGAAAGGGGGAGTGTCAGGAGGATGGGGCCAGGCTCTTTCCAGTGGTGCCCGGGGACAGGACAAGGGTAACGGGCACAAACTTGACCATAGGGAGTTCCACCTAAACATGAGGAGGAACTTCTTTGCTGTGAGGGTGGCAGAGCCCTGGCCCAGGCTGCCCCGAGAGGTGGTGGAGTCTCCGTCTCTGGAGACATCCCAAACCCGCCTGGAGGCGTTCCTGTGCCACCTGCTCTGGGTGACCCTGCTCTGGCAGGGGGTTGGACTGGGTGATCTCCAGAGGTCCCTGCCAACCCCCACCAGCCTGGGATTCTGTGCACCACTCGGAGAAGCAGTGAGGGCTGTGCTCACCTCCCCTGGGGACACTGGAAATCCTGTCAAGGACAGAGGGAGCTCTTTGGCATTGCACCCCGAGGGGCTGTGGAGGATCAGGCACCCTGAACTTCACACCTCCTCCTGGCAGCCCGCTGGGTGAGGCTCCCTGGGAAGCCTTTTCAAAGCAATTTAAACCCAGCCCCAGAGCCTGTTTAGCATCTCTCACGCCATCCTTTGTTCCATCCTCCACTTGTTTCACCTTCGCTTTTAGCCTCTCCCAGCTGTCCTCTTTCGCTGCGTGTGCACCCGTGGGTGTGGGGAGGACCCTTGCACGGGGAAATCCAGGAGGGGGAGCCAAGAAAGCCACAAAACCAAACAGGAACGGGAAACGACAGCTGCTCGTCCCTCTGCTTGGTGGCACCACCTGCTCTGGCAGACGCGGCTGCGCGTTGCCGAAGCCTTTGAGCAGACGTTCACTGTGCCTCCGCGCCGAGACCCCGAGGAGCTCTGCCCTCAGCTTCCCCATGGATCTGCCACAAACAGGGGGGGTCCGAGTGAGTCTGAGCACACTGAAGGGGGAAAACCCATGCCCCAGGGGCCCATCAGCAATGCCATGCTAGAAACCACCCGCGTGACGGGACTTCTAATGAGGGCTCCTTGCTGTTTTCCAGCCTTGTTAACGAGGTCCGTGACATCCATGAGACGGTGCAGACTCTTCAGCAGCAGCTGAGAGACAGCCAGGACACCTTGCAAATGCTGGTTCGCGCCAAGGCCGTCCTGCAGCACGACCTGGCCGTCAAAGCCAACTCCCTGTTCATCGACGAGGAGAAGTGTATGGGGATGCGCAAGACCTTTCCCAGCACCGCGCGGCTGCTGGGTCCCATCTAGGCTGGGCTCAGCCCACCCCATGGCATCCATTGCCGGAGTTATCAGTTTTGCCAATATGCTTTAAATAGTACATGATTAAACTTCCACTTCCTAATAGAAGCCTGGGTAGAAATTAAATTATCGCTTTGCATGTCACATGGTCTACCAGGAGTATTTTTTTTTTCCCTTTGGTTTTTCTCTTTCCACTGCTCTTTCACGGCGTGCCAGAAAGTAACTGAAAATATCCTGGATGCAACTAAGAGCAAATCCACCCACGGGAATTCATTCCTACCCATTCGGTCTGTGATTTTAGGAGAAAAAGTGTCGTGTCCTCCTCCATTGGAGACTGATGTGGAAAAAGCACAGGGTGAAGCCATGTCTCGAATCACCTCCTGTCCTCCATGGGCCTTAGCGTGGCTTTTAGGAGGATCTGCCCCATGACCTTCCCAGCCACAGAGGTGACGCCGACAGGTCCGTACCCTCCTTTAAACCCTTTTTAAAAATGGGTGCAATGTTTCCCTTTTTCCAGTGCCCGGGGACTTCACCTGATGCCATGACTTTTCAAATACCACCTTCTTCCAGGAACACCCCTTGATTCCTTTGGGGTATTGCACTGGTGTTTCCCTCTTGCCTCCTGTGACCTCAGGAGCCCCCGGCTCATCTCTCCAAGACTTCAAGTGTGAGGCAGCGTCACCAGCGCGTCTCAGAGCAACAGGCCCTCGCTGGCACCCTGTCCCTCCAACCTGGGCATCTCATCCCACAGGGACAGCCCGATATTGTCCCCCTCTCCCTTCAAGCCTTGTTTAAAGCTCTGTCAATGAGCCCCACTAGCTCCTGAGCAAAGACCCTCTTCCCCCTTGGAGGTGGGTGGGGAGACACTGGCCCAGGTTGCCCAGAGAGGTGGGGGAGGCCCCATCCCTGGAGACATTCAAGGCCAGGCTGCCTGAGGCTCTCAGCAACGTGATCCAGTTGAAGATGTCCCTGCTGACTGCAGGGGAGTTGGACTAGATGGCCTTTAGAGGTCCCTTCCAACCCAACGCATTCTATGAGTCTTGGATTCTATGAGAGGTGAACCCCATCTGACACCAGCAAGCCTGGTGCCGTGTATGCCATCCCATTACCATAAAACCCAAAATGGTGTTGGTCACACCGGCGACGGAGCCACGTATTAATAGGCTGGTCCCACCTGTTCCTTCCAGTGTCATTGCCCGCAACTGGGAGGAGAGGAAAAAATAACCTGCCTCCCAGATTCCCTTACCAACCGTCCCAAGGCCCTGAAGTCTCCTTTGATGGGTTATCAAGCATTGGAACAGGCTGCCAGGGAAGTGTTTGAGTCACCAGCCCTGGCGGTACTTAAAAGATGGCTAGATGGGATGCTGAGGGACATGGTTTAGTGATGGTTTTGGCAGTGTTAGGTTGATGGTTGGACTTGATGATCTTAAAGGTCCCTTCCAACCCAGACCATTCTATGATCCTATGATCGAGACCCCTTGGATTACGCATTGTGGCTTCATTGCCACCCACACGGGAGAACAGGAATGGGTAGTAATCCAAGGGCCATACCTCTTCTTGTTGCCTAAGAAAAGAAGAATGAGAGAATGTCCTGGAGGAGTCTGATATGAATTTGGGTGAAATCAAAGCTTGCCACAAAACATGTTAACAGGATATTGCATAAGTAAGGCATATTATCCGGCTTGAGGGAGAGAGAATTCCCAAAACAGCATCAGCGGTCAGAAAGAAAAAAAACCAAACTCATTGCTTTTATGAAAGAGAGCCTTCCCCCAGGCCTTCAGCTGGAAAGACTTATTTAGAGAGTTATTTCTCTCTGTATTTTTATAGAATTATTATCGTGGTTTGGGCCGGTGAGATGAACGATAGATGCTCTCCCCCACCCCCAAGGAGAGGAGGGAGAGAAAGAAAGAGAATTAGGAGTTTAGAAGGGACTAAATTACTTTAATGAAATATTAATAAAATAAAAAAAAATAAAAATGAAATATATACCGCTCCGAGCACCTAAGTCCTCCAGCATTTCGGAAAATCTCCATTTAGTGAAAGGTTGCTCAGTCCCACAGGATCTGGCTTTTTCAAGCGCTCAAAAAAGCCCCAGCCCCCGGAGCCAGAATCCCATTGCCCATCGCGGGAGCAAATTGCAGAGGTGTCACTTTCCTGGCCGCAGCCGCACCGTGTAAACCAGAGGGGACATTGCCCCCGACTGCAGCACAGCCCGTTCCCCAAATCCCGCCCCACGGACCCCTGGCTGAGGCTACACGAACCGCCTCCGCCGGGGCGTGGAGGGCCACCCGGTGCAGCGGAGCTCTCTGTCCTCTGCGTGTCACCTCCTCGCTGACCGCGTCCCCCTCCCCGAGCATCCCCGGGGGAGGGAAGCGCCCTGCCAGCCCTCACCAGAACTCACTTATCTGCTCAGCAACACACGCGGCTGCAGCCGCCGGCCACCGGCCGCCTCCGGCACCCCGGGCTTCCTACAGCCCCGCACCCCGCCGTGCTGCGCCCCCCGCCCCCGCCCCCCACCCGCGGCCGCTCCGGAGAGCGGAACGGGGCAGAGCCGCCTCCCGGCACAGCCCCCCCGGGGCGGGGGCGGGGTCCACGATGGGGAAGCTGGGGGTCCTGGCTGGGGAAGCAAAGAGGGGGGCAACCCATCCCGTGGGGTGCCCCCCCCCCCAAAAAAAAATAAAAATATCCCCCCGCTGAGCCAGCGGGATCGGCCGCGCCTGTGTGCGGGGGACGGGGATGGGGCAGGGAGTGACTCCCGGCTGGGGGGGGCCGGCGGAGGGGGGGTGGGTGCTGGCGGGGCCGGGGCGCTGCCGCATTTACAGGAGGAGCGGCCGGGCGCCGCGGCAGGGCCCTCCCCGTCCCGCAGCCGCCAGCGGGGCCGTGGCCCCGGTTAAAGGGGAAACTTGTCAGCGCCGCCGCCCGCTCCGCTCCGCCGCTGCCGCCCCGCGCCCCTCGGCTCCGCCGCGACGTGAGTACGGCCCGGCCCGGGAGGGGGGCGGCTGCTGCGGGCTCCGCCGGGAAGGGGAAGGGAAGGGGAAGGGGAAGGGAAGGGAAGGGAAGGGAAGGGAAGGGAAGGGAAGGGCTCTCCCGATGGGGAGAAGGGCCAGAGAGACCCTCCGGGGGGTCCACAGGGGAGAGGGAGCGGGGAGCGCACCCCCGTCCCCCCGCTGCGAGGGTCCTCTAGGGAGAGCGGTCAGGGCAGCCCCTCCCTGCTTCTCCGCGGGGAGATGGGCTGCGGAAAGACCCCCCCACCCCCCCTGCTCCCGGGGGAGAAGGGCAATGAGAGCCCCTGCTGGGGGTGTCGAGGGCAGATAAGCCGAGGAGACACCCCCCCTACGGGGGTCTTGTAGGGAGAGGGCTCAGGGCAGCCCGTCCTTCCTTCTCCGCGGGTCCCCAGGGGAGATGGGCTGCGGAAAGCGGCCCCCCCCCGCCTCTGGGAGGAGAAGGGCAATGAGAGCCCCTGCTAGGGGGGCCGGAGGGAGATGGGCCGAGGAGACCCCCCCTGCAGAAGAGGGGCAGGAGTAGCTGTCGGGGGAGATGGGCCGAGATAGACGCTCCCCCCCTCCCACCCTACGCAGGGGTCGCCAGGGGAGATGGGCTGGGGAAAGCCCCCCCACACACACCCCGGGGCGGGAGAGGGGCAAAGAAAGCCCCTGTTGGGGGTGTCGAGGGGAGATGGGTCGAGAAGAACACCCCCCCCAACCCGGGGGGAGATGCGCCTAGATAGGTGTCTCCCCCTCCTTCCCCCAGCCGTCCTCTGCGGGGGTCGCCAGGGGAGATGGGCCAGGGAAAGCCCCCCCTGGGGAGAGGGGCCGGCAGAATGACCCCCGGTGGTCCCCATGGGTAGGTGGGCAGGGGACCCTCCATCCCGGCGGAGGGGGGCCGGGGTAGCCCCTCGGCTGAGATGTGCCGAGATAGACACACACCCACCCCCCCCGCCGGGGTTGCCGAGGAGCACGCTGCCCTCGGGGGGAGGGATGGGAGCCCCCCCTTCGGAGGAGAGGGGCTGAGGGAGCCCCTCGGTGAGCGGGCTTGGGGGGAGCTTGGGGGATCCCGGGGGCATCCGGGCCGCCAAGATGCTGCTTTTGCTGCTGGGGATCATCGTGCTCCACGTCACCGTGCTGGTGCTCCTCTTCGTCTCCACCATCGTTAGCGTAAGTACGGACTTTTCCTCCGGCACCGGGGTACCAGCGAGGCAGGGAGCGGCCGGCGGGGGGGTTATGGCATGGCAAAACCAGAAGGTGGTGTTTTTATTTTTGGTTTATTTTCCAGCCTGGCTTTTAGCAAGAATTAGTACTTGCCGACTGCTGGTCTTCCTAACGGTGGGATTTTGGAGAATTTCGCACAGAAAGCTCTTTTCCGTATTTGTGCTGTCAGGTGTCACTGGGGGGGTGGGTCAGTCAGGTGTAATGGGGGGGGTCGCTTGGTTGTGTGCGGCAGCGGGTGCTCAGGACATCCCCATCAGTCCAGAGGAGAGGGCTGTTGAAGCCCATCTCCTCATCGTCCCCATGTCACATCATAGAGCACCCAAAAGACCCTTGGTGGGGGTGACGCCGCGCTCCCCTTTCATAAAGGAGCTCCACCTGCTAACGGGCTTCAGGCCACAGGACCAGTACAGCCAGTCTGAGCAAAACCCCTTGAAACGGGACTGGTTTGGGCACTGGCTCCTCAGCACCAGCAGTTTTGCTCTCCAGCTCTGCTCCTTTGGGGCTGTGCGTTGGGCACAGCCTCTCGCTCCCCGCCCGCATGGGCTCCTCCTGGCGATTTTCAAGGCTTAAGCTGTGCAAGCAGTGGGAAGATGGAGGGTTGGATGCTGCACAGAGGGTTCCCAGCACCGTTCTCGGTCCAGAGCCCAGTTAACACGTCATCTACTTAGGAAGAGGTTTGCCTTGGTTTTAAGGCAGCAGTTTTGTAGAGCTGGTGAGTTCCAGGCTTGCTTCACCAGGTTCTTCTTTCCCTTAATTTTTTTTTTCTTTTTTTTTTCTGGGTGGTCATAGTAGTAGAAGACGTTAAAAAAAAAAATAAATCTTGCAAGTCATTAGAAATCACGTGGAACCATTCAAATAGCCCGGCCCGGCGCTGGGCGAGGACGGCAGAGGGGAGGGAAGCGCGCGTCCCCCGCGGGACTTGGTCCGTGTTTAAAGAGAATAAAGAGCTTCTGTGTTTTTTCTGCCGTTGGGGTGAAAGCGGCTAAAAGCAACTATCGGTATTTCCTTTCCAAACCCCTTTTCTGTGGAAAAGCATGTGCCTGGGAGCCCCCGGCCGGTACGCCCTGGGGCTGCTGGGTGCCGAAGCCCTGGCGGGGGGCACACGGCTGCCTGCCCCCTCCTGCCAGGGCGCTGCTCACGGGGCTGCGTCTCTTTGCAGCAATGGCTGGTGAACGGCGGGCACACGGCGGACCTCTGGCAGAACTGCACCTCCGGTAGCGTCTTCCACTGTCTGACCTCCTCCACGAGCGGTGAGTGCTCCCCTGCCGTGGTTTAGCCTCAGACGGCAACAAAGAACCACGTGTCGCTCGCTCGTGCCTTCCAAACACAGGAAGAATCGTAAGAAAAGGCAAGACTCTTGGGTTGAGACAAAGGCAGTTTAATAGAACAGCAAAGGGAACAGGCAAACAACAACAACAACAACAACAACACGGATAGGGGAATATACAAACGCGATTACGGAACCGCCGCTCCCCCCGCCGCTCGCCGCTCGCCGGCCGGACCCGGGCCGCCCCAGCCCGCTTTTAAGCAGCAACTTCCTGTCCCCTCCCCCGGCAGCTCAGGGTGGGCGTGGCTCACATGGCATGGAATACCAGGAAAAGTTAACCCTATCCCCACCGGAACCAGGACATTATCCACCCCTTATTCCATACCATCTATGCCATGCCCAGCAGGTTCCAATGAATTGCCACCACTTTCCCCTGTTATATATATATATATACACACATATAATACCCTTAGTTTATGGGTCATCCCTCCAAAGTGTCCGTTGAGTTCTTTTAATCCACGGCTTTGGGCTCCATCTGTTAGAACAGTCTCTCAGGGCAGGTGAGATGCTGGGTGGTGCTGGTCTGTTGCATGCTGTATTTTTCGGAGCTTGTGACTGGTGCACCTGGTGTGGCTCATGCACGCAGTCTGTAGGCTGAAGATGTAGATCTTGAGGAAACTGCTGGGCGCCGGCTGCTGAGATCAGTTCTTATCCCATCACCCCTGTGCCTTACTTGTAGTACAACTGATAGCAATGAGGACATACAGTGACAGTGTTACTTAGCAATTAACAGCACACAATCTGATTCATTGGCTATTCTCGCCCAAAATCAGATCTCCATGAGGTACACATCGGACTTCCCCATCCTTCCGCATCACCCACCAAGTGCACCCAGGTCCTTGGGCAAAAGCAATCCCACGGATGGGTTTGCCTTTGCCTGAGGCAGGACTAACCCAGACTGTCTTCCCTAGCATATTCTTCATGTGCACTACGGGGACTTTATCCCCTTCTACAGTACGTGGAAGTTTTGATTGGGCAGGGCCAGCCCGATTGTTAGATCCCCTGGTGTTAACTAGCCAGGTAGCTTTTGCTAAATGCGTATCCCAGTGTTTGAAAGTCCCACCACCCATTGCTCTCAGTGTAGTTTTTAACAGTCCATTGTATCGTTCTATCTTCCCAGAGGCTGGGGCGTGATAGGGGATGTGATACACCCACTCGATACCATGCTCTTTGGCCCAGGTGTCTATGAGGCTGTTTCGGAAATGAGTCCCATTGTCCGACTCAATTCTCTCTGGGGTACCATGTCGCCACAGGACTTGCTTTTCAAGGCCCAGGATAGTGTTCCGGGCAGTGGCATGGGGCACAGGGTATGTTTCCAGCCATCCAGTGGTTGCTTCCACCATTGTGAGCACATAGCGCTTGCCTTGACGGGTTTGTGGCAGCGTGATATAATCAATCTGCCAGGCCTCCCCATATTTGTATTTCAGCCATCGCCCTCCATACCAAAGAGGCTTCAAACGCTTGGCTTGTTTGATCGCAGCGCATGTCTCACATTCATGGATGACCTGTGCAATAGTGTCCATGGTCAAGTCCACCCCTCGGTCACGAGCCCATCTATATGTCGCATCTCTCCCTTGATGGCCTGAGGAGTCATGGGCCCACCGAGCTATGAATAGTTCACCCTTATGTTGCCAGTCCAGATCCACCTGAGCCACTTCAATCCTAGCGGCCCGATCCACCTGCTGGTTGTTCTGATGTTCCTCCGTGGCCCGATTCTTTGGTACGTGGGCATCTACATGGCGTACTTTCACAACCAGATTCTCTATCCGGGCAGCAATATCTTGCCATAGGTCAGCAGCCCAGATGGGTTTGCCTCTGCGCTGCCAGTTGCCCTGCTTCCACTGCTGTAACCATCCCCACAGAGCATTTGCCACCATCCATGAGTCAGTGTAGAGATAAAGTACTGGCCATTTTTCTCGCTCAGCAATGTCCAAAGCCAGCTGAATAGCCTTCACCTCTGCAAACTGGCTCGATTCACCCTGTCCCTCACTGGCTTCTGCAACCCGTCGTGTAGGACTCCACACAGCAGCCTTCCACTTTCGATGCTTTCCCACAATACGGCAGGACCCATCAGTGAACAGGGCATATTTCTTCTCATTTTCTGGCAGTTTATTATACGGTGGGGCCTCTTCTGCACGCGTCACCTCCTCCTCTGGTGACATTCCGAAATCCTTGCCTTCTGGCCAGTCCATGATCACTTCCAGAATTCCCGGGCGACTGGGGTTTCCCATTCGAGTTCGCTGTGTGATCAATGCAATCCACTTACTCCATGTAGCATCGGTTGCATGATGTGTGGTGGGGACCCTTTCTTTGAACATCCAACCCAGCACTGGCAGTCGAGGTGCTAAGAGGAGCTGTGCTTCTGTACCAACCACTTCCGAAGCAGCTCGAACCCCTTCATATGCTGCCAATATCTCTTTTTCTGTTGGAGTGTAGCGGGCTTCGGATCCTCTGTATCCACGACTCCAAAACCCTAGGGGTCGACCTCGAGTCTCCCCTGGTGCTTTCTGCCAGAGGCTCCAGGTAGGGCCGTTCTCCCCGGCTGCAGTGTAGAGCACATTTTTAACATCTTGTCCTGCCCGGACTGGCCCCAGGGCCACTGCATGGACTATTTCCTGTTTGATTTGTTCAAAAGCTTGTCGTTGCTCAGGACCCCATTTAAAATCATTCTTCTTCCGGGTTACTTGATACAGAGGGCTTACAATTTGACTGTAATCTGGGATATGCATTCTCCAAAAACCCACAATACCTAAGAAAGCCTGTGTTTCCTTTTTACTAGTTGGTGGAGACATAGCTGCTATTTTGTTGATCACATCCATTGGAATCTGACGGCGTCCATCTTGCCATTTTATTCCTAAAAACTGGATCTCCTGCGCAGGTCCCTTGACCTTACTTCGCTTTATAGCAAAACCAGCGTTCAGAAGGATTTGGACTATTTTACTCCCTTTCTCAAAAACTTCTTCTGCTGTGTTTCCCCATACAATGATGTCATCAATGTATTGCAGATGTTCTGGAGCTTCACCCTGTTCCAGTGCAGTCTGGATCAGTCCATGGCAAATGGTGGGGCTGTGTTTCCACCCCTGGGGCAGTCGATTCCAGGTGTATTGGATGCCCCTCCAAGTGAAAGCAGACTGTGGCCTGCACTCTGCTGCCAAAGGGATTGAGAAAAATGCATTCGCTATATCAATCGTGGCATACCACTTGGCTGCCTTGGACTCCAGTTCGTACTGGAGTTCTAGCATGTCCGGCACAGCAGCACTCAGCGGTGGCGTGACTTCATTCAGACCACGATAGTCTACAGTTAGCCTCCATTCTCCATTAGATTTTCGCACCGGCCATATGGGACTGTTAAAGGGTGAGCGAGTCTTGCTGATCACTCCTTGAACCTCTAGTTGACGAATCAGCTCATGGTTGGGAATCAGAGAGTCTCGGTTAGTGCGATACTGCCGCCGATGCACCGTTGTGGTAGCAATCGGCACCTGTTGTTCTTTGACCCTCAACAACCCCACAACAGAAGAATCCTCCGAGAGACCAGGCAAGGCAGACAACTGTTTAACTTCCTCTGTCTCCAAAGCAGCTATGCCAAAGGCCCAGCGGTACCCTTTTGGGTCCTTAAAATACCCTCTCCTGAGGTAATCTATACCAAGGATGCATGGAGCCTCTGGGCCAGTCACAATGGGATGCTTTTGCCACTCATTCCCAGTTAGGCTCACTTCTGCCTCCAGTACAGTCAACTCTTGGGATCCCCCTGTCACCCCAGAAATACAAATGGGTTCTGCCCCTCTATAGCTTGATGGTATTAAAGTACACTGCGCACCCGTGTCCACTAGAGCCTTATACTCCTGTGGGTCTGATGTGCCAGGCCATCGAATCCACACCGTCCAATAAACCCGGTTATCCCTTTCCTCCACCTGGCCGGAGGCAGGGCCCCCCTAATACTGGTCATAGTATCCATTACTCACTTCTTGCATAAATGACTTGGAAGTTCCTTCAAGAGGATCAGAAGCAAGATCAAGCCTTCTTCTTTGTCTGGGGAATGGCCCACTGGAAACTGGGGCAGCACTTTTCCTGGAGGGATCCCCTTTTGTGGTTGTCCTTCCTTGCAACTCCTGTACCCGTGTCCGCAGGATCGAAGTAGGTTGTCCGTCCCACTTCCTCATGTCCTCTCCGTGGTCCCGCAGGTAGAACCACAGGGTGCCTCGTGGTGTGTACCCTCTGTACTCTCTCTCTTGAGTGGGGAAATGCCTGCTTCTAATAGCTGAGATGCTGGCCCGTGCAGGTGGGGAGTAGGAGATATTCTCTTCAAGTTGCTGGACCTTCCGCGACAGTTTCTCCACAGCTGAGACAAGGGGGGAAGAGAGACTTTCTTCATATCGCCGGAGCCGGCCAGCTACCTCATCCGCCGTTGGTCCCTCTTCACCTTTCCATTCCACTACTGCCAGGGAGTTGGCATATGACGATGGTGCGCTCCGTACAAACTTCCGCCACATGGGCCTTGTGCATCGCACCTCATCAGGGTCTGTGGGTAAGTCTGCATTGTCCAAGTCATAATAAATCATCTCCCGCACGGCTAATTCTCTCAGGTCCTGGATACCTCTTTCCATGGTAGTCCACTTGCTTGGCTGACATACAACATCCTCACTGAAGGGGTACCTCTCCCTCACGCCTAACAGGAGTCGTTTCCAGAGGCTGAGGGCTTGGGTCTTTTTCCCGATCGCCTTGTCAATGCCGCCTTCCCTAGACAGGGATCCCAGCTGCCTGGCCTCCCTACCCTCTAATTCCAGGCTACTGGCCCCATTATCCCAGCACCGGAGCAGCCAGGTGACAATGTGCTCGCCTGAAAGTCGGCTAAAATCTTTTCGCATATCCCGCAGCTCACTCAAGGATAGGGATCGAGTAATTATCTCTGGTTCTGCCTCTTCCTCCTGCTCTCGTGATGGCCCTGGTTCATCATCATCTCTTACTAAGCGAACTGATTTCTTTGTGTACTTCTTCTTCTGTATGGGGGCAACTGATACTGGCATGGGTTGGTTCCCTGGTTCAGTGGCAGTGGCTACCACGGGGGTTGCAGTAGCCGCAGTGTCTGTCGCAAGGATTGCAGTAGCCGCAGTGTCCGTCGCAAGGATTGCAGCAGCCGCAGGGGCCGCCGCAGGGGCTGCAGCAGGGGCTGCAGCAGCCGCAGGGGCCGCCGCAGGGGCTGCAGCAGGGGCTGCAGCAGGGGCTGCAGCAGCCGCAGGGGCCGCCGCAGGGGCTGCAGCAGGGGCTGCAGCAGCCGCAGGGGCCGCCGCAGGTCTGGTTTCCATCTCTTCCCCTTGAGGGTGCTGCATAATTCTGAGCAGTGCCTGGTAGATACTGGCCAGGGCCCAGCACAGCGCGGTGAGTTGTGCCTCTCTAGAATAGCCACAGCATTTTCCCTTCAAATATTCTACCACTTTATCAGGGTCCTGTAATTGTTCAGGGGTGAAGTCCCAGACCATTGGAGGTGAGTAGTTCTCTAGGTACCTGCCCATGCTCTCCCACATGCCATGCCACCCCTGACTATCCAGCCTCGGAGCAGATCTCCGGGTGGTAGTCTTAAATAGTCGCTTAACCCTAAACAAGACCTGGAACGTATTCAGGAGACATAGCACTACGAACACGCTAGTTTGAGTATCCCAAGGATATTCAAAATTCTCAAAAGCTGTCATACCTGACCCGAAGGAGAAAAGGGAGGCAAAAGGGCTGGGGAAATTATTAACAAATTCTGAGAGACGGTGTCCAATGTACGGACAGGACAGCAAAACCGCATAAACACCCCAAAATAGCTGTCTGAACAGTGATGTTATCATATCATAAACAGATATCGCACAGGACAGCAGAATGATAATCCTCATCCCTGTTCCAGACATGGTAAACAGCATCGCAGGGAGTACATAAGCCATATAGGAATTTATGTAACACAGCCATGAGAACAAACCAAGCAACATGATGACCAGTGACTACTTACCTAATAAAATAAATGCATACAAAAAAAAAACCAAAACCGTTTTTTCCACGTTCTAGTTGGATTCTGTCGTTATCTCAACCCTTCGAGCCCCACGTTGGGCGCCAAAAAGGACTGTCGTGGTTTAGCCTCAGACGGCAACAAAGAACCACGTGCCGCTCGCTCGTGCCTTCCAAACACAGGAAGAATCGTAAGAAAAGGCAAGACTCTTGGGTTGAGACAAAGGCAGTTTAATAGAACAGCAAAGGGAACAGGCAAACAACAACAACAACAACAACAACACGGATAGGGGAATATACAAACGCGATTACGGAACCGCCGCTCCCCCCGCCGCTCGCCGCTCGCCGGCCGGACCCGGGCCGCCCCAGCCCGCTTTTAAGCAGCAACTTCCTGCCCCCTCCCCTGGCAGCTCAGGGTGGGCGTGGCTCACATGGCATGGAATACCAGGAAAAGTTAACCCTATCCCCACCGGAACCAGGACATCCCCCCCCGCAAATCGCTGCCCCTCGCTTTTATTCTCCTCCCCAGCCTTAGGAAATCAAGGGGGATTTGCCTGTGTGGGTTACTTGCGATTCCCTCTTGCTTTTCACTGCACACCCCCGCTCCGCCCCCGAAATTATTCCCTCCCTCCCCATCCCCTCCCCTCCTCTGCTCTGTCCCCAGGTGGAGGGACAGGGACCCACCGCATTCCCGGTGTCCTGGTGGGGAGATTGCGCCCCCCCCAGCTTTACCAGTCCCTGAAACTGGTCTGGGGCTTAGCGTGGGTCCCAGCCCCGATGCCCATTGCTCTGCCCCCCAGCTGTGGGGCAGCTCCTGGCAGCACCGTGGCAGGGTGTTCAGCGCGCCCAGCCGCAGCGGAGGTGACCGGCTCGAGTGCTTTTCGGTAGCCTCCTGTTATTAGCCCCTTTCGATGACACTGGGATGTATAAACGCGAGGCAGTCCTTGGAGCAGGGCTCGCTGGGCGCCCATCGCCCTGCTGGGAGTGGAGGGGCCGTTTTCATCACGCCTCCCTCTTGCCTGTGTTAAAGTGGTTTAAAGATGCCGCGGTGCCCTGAGGACACCCCGTCTCCAGGGGACACCCTGTCCCCTATCCAGAAAGTTGCCCTGCTTTCTGCCGCTGCGACAGGCTGAGTTTTGGGGCACTCTCCTCGCTCCGTGGTTCGCTGCCGAGCCCCATGGGGTGGGACGTGCTGAGCCCTCAGGCCCTGCCTCATCCCGCCGCTGACGCGGCACCTGCACATCTGGAGTGGCCGAACGGCCACCTCTGGCCTGGGCTGGGTGGAGGCTGCTGTGGCGCTGGGTGACGTCACCCAGCGAGCTGTGTGCTGAGGTCAGCAGGGGAGGGGTGCTTGCTGAGATGCCGTGACGCAGTTTGCAGGGCACCTAGCGGTACCAGTGTCATGAGACCTGTGCTCAAGGAGTCAGGCAAGCCCGTGCCTCAGTTTCCCCACAAGGCAGGGCTAATGCCAGTGGTGCCGCGTCCAGCGTTTGTTTTCAGTTAGCCTGGGTTTTGCTTTCCGCTGGAGACAGATTCTCCCAGTGAAACCAGTTGTGAATCATACCGATGTCACACTACGCCGGAAACACGCTCCTGGCGTAGGAGCAAACCGATGCCACGTGGTCTTGGCAAGTTGCAGGGAAGAGCACTGTGTGCTTTCAAAGGGTCTTGCGGTGATGGCAGACTGTCAGGGGTTTGTGGAGATTCAGGTCGCCCTAGTCCCCAGCCTGGTGGGAGCAAAACTCTTGTGGGTCCCCGACGTGGGGAGATGGGTGCTCTGCGGGGGTCCTTGGCTCTAAAGCCTCCTCAAATCTTTTGCTTTTCAAATCTCCACCGCTTTTTTTTTTTTTTTCCTGGGTGTTTGCAGGGTGCCGTGTGTTGGGGAGTTTTTAAGTGTTGAGAGGGGCTTGTCCAAAACGTGGTTGGGGTGGTTTCCTCCACGTCTGACTGCCCTGCTGGGGGTTGCCAGTCTGTATTGCCCCGTTCCCAGGAGCTGCTCGAAGAGGGGCTTCCCTCTGGATCCTTTCAGTGGTGAATTTTTGTCATTGAAGGGACTATAGTCGGAAAGGCCCTGCTAAAAACGCCGTGAAGCGGCTGAGTTTGGTTCATGAGGTGCCCCAGTGGGCAGCTCTTTGAGTAGAGGTGCATCGTGCTCGAGCCTTAAAGAGCTCTCTGCCAGCTCTTATTGATGTGAAGGCTCTGCTCTGGCATCAGGAAAAGGAGGTTTTGCTTGGGCAAAAGCTTCTGCCCCATCCACCCTGCGGCCGGGCTGGGGGAGCAACACCGCTGAGGACCAGTCTTCATCTGGTGGGACCCTGGATGCAGGAGCCAGAGCTCACCGGTGCTGTAGGAAGAGAGAATCAAAAGATATTTCCTGGGCTTTTAAAGCAAGGCTTTTAAAATCTGTCGGTAAAAATGGAATAAAAATAGCCCGCAGTATCCTTTCTGGTGGGTCCCTGTGCCCTCCCTCCCTGCTGCCCGTCTCCGAGCCCCTCCGCTGCTGGGGGACCCGCGGTCGGCCACGATTCGGAGCGATAACAGGGACACGGAACAAGGATGCTGTGGCAGGACCAACTCCGGGGCTCGCCCTCATCCCCTGCCCGCTCCTTGTTAACGCTCCTCAGACTCTCTTTGCAAGGAACGTACTTATTTTCAAAAATACGAAAGATCCTATACCAAATAAGCACAAACCGTTCTCATTTAAGTCTCTCTCAAAACACAGGCTGTGCATGCCGCACGGCGTTGTAGAAAGCGGTAAGAATTTGTTTCTCTGTGCCTGTGCCAAGGACGGTACTCAACGGTTAATCGCCGAGTGCCAAGGTCTGCTCTGGGCTAAGAGCAAGAAATCCTCGGTCGGGAATTTTTGGCAGAACTTGGTCTTTACGTAGAGGCATTTTTTTTTCTTCTGGCCATCGCAGTGGCCGCCGCGGTGCAGTCATTTCTTCCTCTCCTTTTGAAAAGGAGCGGTACTCGGTGCTCGGAATATGTGGAATTAGTTAGGGTTCAGCATGGGGGGGGGGGGTTTGTTGTGTGCTGTGATGTTCCCCTTTGGTTGGACTAGATGGCCTTGAGAGGTCCCTTCCAACCCAACACATTCTGTAATTCTGTGTACTTTCTAACCACTTTTTTGGGGAAAATATGTCAAGGGCTCTCAAAAGAGTCAGTTAAAGCACTTTAGATTCTGCAGAGCCCGTTTTGATGTTGGAAATAACAATGCCAATGATGTAAATTAGCTAGCAGGAGTTTGGAGTGAGGCTCCCTGGGTGTGATGGTGCTGTTACCTGAAATAAAAGTTCTCGAAACCAAAAGTAGTTTAGAGAGGAAATACTGCTTTATTTGCCACCAGTCTGAACAGATCCTCGGTGTAAGGGGATGCAACGGCGGTGTGGACCCTGGAGGAGGGGGTGTCTCGTGGGGGAGCACCCAGGAGACTGGCAGAAGCCCCTACCTTGAAGATGCTGCTCCCGTTCTCTTTGATTTTCTTCTCTATCTTCTGGGCGTAGGTGGTCTCACAGGTGAGCTGGGGGCCGCTCGTGGTCTCCTGCAGTCGCTCCCGTGGCTCCTGGGGCTGCTGCCACGTGCCCTGGGCCCTGTCCCCCTTCTTCTCCAGAACAGGGGGTGCCTTGGCAGGCTGGTCCCTCTTCAGGAGGGGAGTCGGGCTGTGTCCCCGCTTCTCCACAGGGAGATCTTGCAGGCCCAGGTGCCAGAGCATGGCCAGCAGCAGTCTGCGCAGCGCCACGAAGTCGATGGCCCTGACCTTGGTCGTCCCGATGGCGACATCCAGCAGCTGGGCCAGGCTGAGCTGGGCCATGGCTGCTGCCGTGCCAGAAACGACAGAGGGACCTGAGCGGGACCTGAGCTCCTGGGGGAGTGGGAGAAAGAACTGCCCAGGGGGCCCTTTCTGCCTGGGGGAGACTGGGATGGGTGGGAGGGATGGGCAGTCAAAGCCTTCCTCCTCCTCCCCTCGTCCTCGTCCTCCTCCCTGTCCGCGTCCTCCTTGTCCTCGTGCTTCTCCTCCTCCTCCTCCTCCTCTGTTGCCTCCTAGCAGCAGAGTGGTCACAGCGGCGGTGGGACGGGTGACAAGGGACAACGCAGCGTCCCCCATTGCTGGGCGATGCCCCGCTCCCGGCTGGTCCTTGGGATGCGGTTATCCACAGGCATGGGAGAGGCCGAGGGTCCCGGCTGCCTTTTCCACCTCCATCCCTGAGGCGCAGCTGGCGCAGGCTGATCTGTGGCCGCAGCCAGCGCAGCCCGAGCCCGGGCAGAGGCAGCTCCCTCGCAGGGCTGTCCCGGTCACTCAGCCCGCTCCGGTGACACGTCCTGCAGGAGACCAGGCCCCGCTGGGAGCCACCACGAATATTTTTTTGGGGGGGAATCGAAGTGCAAGACAGATTTTAACTTCTCCCTTAGACTTCAAAGACTGCTGGTGACAGCACCAACTCCCTTTGATTTCTAGCATCTTGCTCCAAAGCAAAGAGCCACAGAAGCAGGGAAAAAGAAACACAAATAAACACGAGCTGCCAGACAAGCCTAGGAAGGATTCAAACACTGGGAAAATCTCTGAATCCGAGTGATCCGTCAGACAAGTACGTAGGAAAAGAATCAGCATGAGCTTCTTTTCCCTTACAGCCCTCCAAGCCCGACCATTCCACAGTGGGGGCACTGCCATCTCCCTCCTTCGGTGAGGCACTCCAAGAGAGTTCCCAGGAAAGGAGGCGGGTGGGGAAGCAGGAAAGGGAGCAGAGAGTTGCTCTTCTAAAAGATACGAGAGATCCGTTTTCAGGCACTGGAGCAACAGCCACAGCTGGGCTCCGAGCATCCAGTGGGGCCAGGGGTTGCAGGTGTGGGACGCAGTTGGGATCCCCGGTGACTGGTCCAGCTCTTGCAGGTGGCTTGGGACCCCAGAAGCATCCGTGACCCACCTGATGCCCACCCTCTCCTCTCCCCGGCAGATGGAGGTGCGGCAACCCCCAGCAACACGCCGGCCACACTGCCCAACTTCCCGGGTGCTCTGGACACGTTCTCCAAGCTGTGGACCTCGAAGAGCCTGCAGAGCATGAACAGCCCCATCCCCTCCATGGCCTGCTCCCCACGGGCAGCTGCAGCCCCTCTGGACATCCTCGCCCCATGGCCACCAGCCCACCTGGCCCCCGTGCCCCCCACCTGCCCCCCCTGCAAAGGCCCTGGCCACCATGGACGGCCAGAGACAAAGCTGGGTTGGTGAGGGGGGAGAATCGGGGGGTCTGGGCCAGTGTGTTGGGAGCGGGGAGTCCCCCAGAAACACACGGGAATCATTGTCTGGGTCTTGTTGTTATATTTAAGTAGAAGCCTCTCCTCTGCCTTACAACATTCAGCACGGCTTCTTGCACAGACCCCCCTGAACACCCCCTCACCCCGTCCTCCCTCCCTCTGCACCTCTGCAGGGCAGGGGGGAAGCAGAAGTGGGGGCTGTGATTTGTCAACGGGATGCCCCCCCCAGCCTGTGACCACCGTTCCTGGCCCTTCCCTGGGCAAGAGGGGAGCTGGGGGGGTTTAGTTTTCAAATCAACCTCGCTTAAAACAAGAAACAAACCAGCCCACCCAAGACCCCAGTAAAAAACAGTTACAAGGTTTTTTATTAATTAAAGAAGAATTTTTAATTTAATTATTTAATTAAGATTGATGAACTTAAAAAAAAAATGAAAAATCCCGTTCATAGCACCAGCTGTTCCTGGCTGGCTGCCTGGGTGCTGGGTCCGTCCTGTGGGGCCCCTGCTCAGCAGGCAGCTGCTCGTCCAGCCGGTCCCTGCAGGTGTGGCCGTCCTTCCCCAGCAGATCCCTCACGTTGTGCTGGAAGGAGAGAGCGGGCTGGCTGAGCCCCGGGGCCGAACTCCGCATCTGGGGAAACTGAGGCACGGCTCCCCGAGATGCTCAGCATCTCCCTCCCAGCCTCAGTCGCCCCTTTTGCATCCCCACCATCGTTATTCCTACCTTGCCGGGGAGCAGGAGGGGCTGGAAGGCTGTGGGGGTCTGGAGGCAGTCCATGTGCTGCAGTGGGGTGGTGTCCTTCTGCGAGCCCCCGCAGCTGCGTGGCACGGTGGGGTCCCTGCCCTCGGCCGCTGGCGCCCTGTTGGACGGGGCACAGGGATGCTCAGTGCCCAGTACTGTGGCACCCCGTGCTCCAGCCTGCTACGGCAGGGAGGGGGCCAGGGGGTGCTCCCCGGTGGTATCTGTCCCTTCCGTCTCCCCTCCCACTGCGGCAGGAGACCCTCCACCCGTCCAGCCATCCTGGATCTGCTCTTTCCCCACAGCTCCCCAAGCCCAAGTTCAGGCTGAGACCCAACAGAACTCGTCACATGTGGCTTCAGCACCCTTGAGACAGAGACCTGGGCCAGGTGGGGCAGTGTGGGCAGGCTGTAAAACCCCACAGAGCGGGGGCAAGCACAGCTGCCCCTGCGCAGCACATCTCTGCTCCCCTGCCCTGCCCAAGCCCCCCTGGAAGCCTCCGCCCCCACCCTGCTCGGGGCAGCGTCCTCAAATTCACAGGCTTGTACCCCATGGCACCTCCATCCCCGCTCTTCCCCCTGGGGAGGGCGCCCTGGGTCCCTGCTGCCGGGCAAGGCTGCGACGGGGCTTGGCAGGGTCGCACCCCCTAGGCAGACACCCGCACCCCCGTGCCAGCACCCGTCTCCCCCGTCCCACCCACGGTGCCGGGTCCTACTCGGGGCCAAGCAGCCGCATGCTGGGGGGCCGGTCCCAGGACAGGCTGTGGACATGGCTCAGCAGCTACTTCATCAGCATGCCCACGGATCGCTGGGAAATTGTTCCTGTGCCAGGGACCACGTGGGCACCAGTCGGGGAGCCAGAGGGACCGGGGCGAGCGTTGTGCCTGCAGCCACCACTGACCCCATCGCACTCACTCCTTAATCCCAGCGGCATCCTCAGCCCCTGGCTGCGGCGCCTTCTCCTGGAGCTGCCCCACGATCCTCTTGCCGTGCTCCTCCAGCTGCTGCCGGAAAGCCCCCAGCTCCAGGCGGTCCAGCTGTGGATGGGTGCACACCCTCAGCCAGCCGCCCCGCGATGGGACATCATTGTCCCCGGAGGGGACAGCTGGGAGGGGAGGGCCCTTGCAGGCAGGCCGCCATAGGCCCCCAAGGCCCGATGGTGCCAGTTTTGTGTGGTGGGGACAAGCCAACCCTCACCTTGGAGGCCGTCTCTTCACTGAACTGTTGCTGGACCTTCTCCTGGCCTATAACCTGGCTCAGCAGCTCCTCAATCGCGTCATTCCGCCGCTTCATGCTTGTGTTAAACTCGGTGAAGTTGACATTGGTGGCCAGGGCTGTCTCTGCTTTCTAGCAAGAGGGAAAGGCAGGAGAGCGGTGGGGAAAGGACGGCGGTACGATGGGCAGGGCCAGGTCGTGTCGGGAGGAGAGGGAGAAGCAGCTACATGGCCCTGCTCGCCCCATCACCCCCGTGGGCTTGGTCCCAGCAGCCAAAGGGACCTGGGGGGAAAGAGCAGGACCCGGCGAGGGAAATCCTGGAAATCCTCCCTCCCATCGGCTGGTTCTGTCACCGAGCACCCAAGGGACCAGGGGTGTTTGTCACCCTGCCTGGGACCCCCTTGGCTGGTGCTGTGGCCCCTCAAGGGTGTAGCACAGCAATTCCCTGCACCGGGTCCTCCTTGTCCGCTTTCTCCTTCTCCAGCCTCTCCAGGGCCTGGAACGGAGCCTTCCCATGCAGAGAGCACCCCATGATGCCACGGCAGGGTCAGAGCTGCCTCCCAGCCAGCCCAGAACACTGGCCTCCTCGGCTTCTCAGACTCCTCCAGGAAAGGCATTTGGAAGCTCTGCAGAGCTGCAAGCAGGTTGGCAGGGGGACAAACGCCTTGTGGTGCCCAGCCTGGGCTCTGCCTGGAGGATGCTCTGACCCCACGGGGCTTTCAGCCACCTACCTCGGTATCTTTGTGCTCCTGGTGACTGTCAGCCAGGACGTCCCCCACGACGGAGCGGAGTTTCTCACAGTCCCCTTGTACCTGCACCGTGGTGGCCTGGGTGCTCTTCAGCAGTTCTTCATCCTGCTTCAGAGAGGAAGATGACGAGGCAGTGCCATGCAAGGGGGCAGTGGCTGCCCCGTGGGGACAGACCCAGGTTACTTGGCTGGTGGCCATGGGCTATCAGTGCCAGCAGGACATTTGCACCAGACTGTAATTTCCTTCCATGCTGCTGACTTGTACAAGCCAGTCTGGGGGGCGGTGAGGGGCTCCCCCACGTTACTGCAAAGCACAACCAGCCGGGGGGTTCCTAGGAGCCCCCTGCCAAGCCCCCCACGTCTGCCTCTCCCTACGTGGCTCCTCCTCGGCAGCTGCTTCACCACCTTGCCCCTGGCTGTGGCCGCAGGGTGGTGGTCTGGGGTCGAGGGGAGCATGGCTGAACCCTTGGGGTGGTGGTCTGGGTTCCCAGGGTTCCCTGGCTGTGTCCTAAGGGTGGTAGTCAGGGGTGCCAGGAACCATGGCTTTGTCCCCAGGTCATGGTCTGGGTGCCCAGGGACTGTGGCTCTGTCCCCAGGGTGGTGGTCTGGGGTCGAGGGGACCCTGACTGCACCCTTGCAGCGGTGGTTTGCCTCACCACCTTGCCCACCGCCTGCCAGGACATGAAGGTGTTCACCTTTTCCTGGAGCTTCTCATGGCGTTGGAGAAGCTGCCCCACCTTCACTCCGGTGTCTGTGCTGGAGACGGGGCGTGCTGCCTGCGCCTCTGCCTCCTCCTGCCCCATGTGCTGTATCACCCTCAGCTTGTTTTTCTGCAGGAAGGGGAGAAGGAATGGGCTGTGAGCTGGGATGGATGCAGCCAAGGAGCCCAGGTGCCCTGGAGGCTCCATGGCCCCAGCCAGCCCAGGGAGGTGGCTGGGAACCTCGCCAGAACCACCCCCCCGAGGTGGTGGGTGAAGGGAGCGCTACCTCACCTGTGCCTTCACCTGCTCGTCCGTCTGCATCGCCAGGAGCTTCAGCCTGGCCTCAGTCCTCTGCTGATGCTCTCCCAGCTCCTTTAGCTCCCGCTCTATCTCCTGCAGGCCCAGGTCCTTCATCTCCATCAGCTCCTGCTTCATTTTTTGCAGCGTGGACCTGGCCAGGGAGATGGGGGCACGTGGAGGTTTATCCTCCATTGGGCTGCTCGGGGGTGTTCATCACCCCCCAGACCGGGGTGCTCCAAGCCCCCCTGGGCTCCCCTGCAGCCCCCTGGGGTAGGAAACCCCCTCCCATCCTCTTACCCCATCGGGGCGCTTCCATGCAATTTCCAGTTGGCTCCATCCACCCTGGGCTTTCCACGCGTATCCTCCAGCTGCCTGGTCTGGGAACGGGGGTGTTGGCGGAGTCAGGGCACGGCCCCCCGTGTCGTCCCAGCACGGGGGTCCTTTGTATGCCCCGGGTTCAGGTGCTCACTTGTCCCCCGGAGGGGCTGCTGTGAGACGTCCCTGCCACAGGCAGCGCAGGAGGTCTGTCTGTCGGGGCAGCCGAGGAGCTGCCGTGGCGCTGCCTGTGCCAGGTCCTGCCTCCCGGCGGGATGCGCAGGGAAGAGAAGGGCTGAGCAAAGCTCCGCAGAGCCCCGGGGCGTGCAGTGGCTGGAGGCACTGGGGGCTGCGGTGCCGCTGGGTCCCGCTCCCGCAGCCGGGATGCCCCAGCACTCAGCGCCGACAGAGCTCAGGCTCCTCGGCCTCCTCCTCCTCCTTCTCCCCCCTCTCCCAATATGCTGCCCACCAGGCCATCCATCCCCCAGCACCTCCCAGCCCACCATGCTGCTCACCTCCTCCGGGGCCGGGCAGAGGCTCTGCCTTTCCTTCAGCCTTTGCTGGGGAAGGAAGGGATCAAGGGGTCAGGCCGGACACGGGGCTGGGGGGAACGGAGCCACAGGGACATCAGTGCCCAGCACCGCCAAGCCGTGGACCATGGCCCGACACAGGAGGACTGGTCTCCGCGAGGGAGCTGGGGATGCAGCTGCCCCCTGTCCCGGTGCAGGATCCAGGCGGGATTGTGGCCGTAGCCCATCACGCTCCAGCACTGTCTGGTCCCAGGGGCCCGGCAGGCGGCCAGCAGCATCCTGGAGTTTCCTCTGGAGCGGGGCGAGGGGAGGGGCACCAGTCTGGATGTGGGAGCGGGATTTCAAAGGAGCATTTGGGCACAGGACAAAGGGAGAGCGGGCAGGCAGCCTGGGGTCTGTGGCTGGCTTGCCCAGGGCAGAGCCTTATCCCCCTCCTTCCCAGCTCCCACGTTTCTTTTTTTCTGCCTGTTAGTTCAGAAGTGCCCCAGCATCCCTTTGGCTGATGCCCGCAGTTCCCTCTACCCGCAGCCCGACTTGCAGGCAGCGGCGTCCGTTTGTGCCCTCGCCGGGGCAGTGGTGGGGGGCAGAGGGTGGGGGGCTGCAGGAGGGTGGGCTGAGCTCCCCTGCTCCCCCCTTGGGACACCCTTCCCACTTTGGGGTGGCGACAGGGAGAGGGGCAGGGAGGGGGCAAGGGCCCAGCTCCCTCCCGGGGCACCAGCGGCAGCTCACCAAGCCAAGCGCCTCCTGCATCCTGCGGATGTCCTCTGCCATGCGGGACTGCGCCACCTTCATGGTGTGGATCTCCTCGAGCAGCTCCTGGGAGAGAGCCGTGGCCCACGAGAGGGGGGTGGTGGGGTGAGCCCCAGGGGAGGGTCCCTGGGGACCAGGACCTTGACCCCTGCTGTGCTCTTAACTTGAACCTGGGTTTATTTCTGCCCACGGGGGATAGTTGGGGGGCAAAGCACGGCCGCCAGCGTCTCAGCGCCGTGCAGGATGAGGCCCCTGTCTGTTCCCCACCAGTGCTGGCTTTAGCCCTTGGGCGAGCCGAGGGGATTTGGGGTGGGAGATGAGGCCCATGAGGGGCTGATGGAGCCTCCCAGCTGCCCCAGGAGCGGATGCGGTAGCGGCCGTAGGTCAGGAGCGGGGAAGGGAGGGATGGAGAGGGCGATGGGGCCAGAGCTCCAGGGCTGCTGAGCCTCCAGCTAGTGGGGCATTTCAGCCCCAGGTCTTCCTCCCCAAAACTCCAGTTCTTTCCGGCTGTGAAGGCCCACGTCTGCCATGGGCTCAGGCTTAAAGCAGACCTCGGTGTAAGGGGATGCAACGGCGGCGTGGACCCTGGAGGAGGGGGTGTCTCGTGGGGGGAGCACCCAGGAGACTGGCAGAAGCCCCTACCTTGAAGATGCTGCTCCCGTGCTCTTTGATTTTCTTCTCTATCTTCCGGGCGTAGGTGGTCTCGCAGGTGAGCTGGGGGCCGCTCGTGGTCTCCTGCAGCCGCTCCCCTGGCTCCTGGGGCTGCTGCCACGTGCCCTGGGCCCTGTCCCCCTTCTTCTCCAGAACAGGGGGTGCCTTGGCAGGCTGGTGCCTCTTCAGGAGGGGGGTTGGGCTGTGTCCCCGCTTCTCCACAGGGAGGTCCTGCAGGCCCAGGTGCCAGAGCATGGCCAGCAGCAGTCTGCGCAGGGCCACGAAGTCGATGGCCCTGATCTTGGTCGTCCCGATGGCGACATCCAGCAGCTGGGCCAGGCTGAGCTGGGCCATGGCTGCTGCCGTGCCGGAAACGACAGAGGGACCTGAGCGGGACCTGAGCTCCTGGGGGAGTGGGAGAAAGAGCTGCCCAGGGGGCCCTTTCTGCCTGGGGGAGACTGGGATGGGTGGGAGGGATGGGCAGTCAAAGCCTTCCTCCTCCTCCCCTCGTCCTCGTCCTCCTCCCTGTCCGCGTCCTCCTTGTCCTTGTGCTTCTCCCCCTCCTCCTCCTCCTCTGTTGCCTCCTAGCAGCAGAGTGGTCACAGCGGCGGTGGGACGGGTGACAAGGGACAATGCAGTGTCCCCCGTTGCTGGGCGACGCCCCGCCCCACTCCCGGCCGGTCCTTGGGATGCGGTTATCCACAGGCATGGGAGAGGCCGAGGGTCCCGGCTGCCTTTTCCACCTCCATCCCTGAGGCGCAGCTGGCGCAGGCTGATCTGTGGCCGCAGCCAGCGCAGCCCGAGCCCGGGCAGAGGCAGCTCCCTCGCAGGGCTGTCCCGGTCACTCAGCCCGCTCCGGTGACACGTCCCGCAGGAGACCAGGCCCGGCTCCCAACCGCCGCCATTATTGTGGTTTTCTGAGGCAACAAAGGGTTGGCGCGGAGGGGAGTTGGGGGGGTCCGGGCCAGGGCATTGGGACCGGGGGCTCCCCCAGGAACTCACTGGGATCATTGTCTGGGTTTTGTTATTGTCTTTAAGGGGAAGACATGCTGCTGGGGTGGGCACCGGCCCATGGGAGCCTGTAGCTGGCCTTTTCTTCCCCCACTTTATTTTTTTAATCTATCGCTATAATCTATGTGTATCATATATATATATAAATCCAGGGAGAAGGAAGCAGCATCCCAGAGGTACTGAAGGGTGTGTGTGGGTTCTCTAACAGCCCACTTCATGCCCGAGCAGCCCTGCAGCAGGGCAGGAGAGGGCAGAGGGGGAATAATGAAAAATAAATGGATGGAGGTGGCTGTCGAGAGCCCGGATCATGGCCACGGCGGCACGGAGCCACTGGTGCCCCCCCAGCTCTGGATTTCCCAGACAGGTGCTGCAGCGCCCAGAGCAACACGCGCCTCTCCTCTGGCTTCTGGAATTCAGCACGGCTTCTTGCACAGACCCCCCTGAACCCCCCCTCACCCCGTCCTCCCTCCTCTGCACCTCTGCAGGGCCGGGGCGAAGCAGAACTGGGGGCTGTGATTTGTCAATGTGTTCCCCCCAGCCCTGTGACCACCGTTCATCTCCCTTCTCCAGGGAATTAATTTTACTAATTAAAGAATAGTAATGCATTTAAATTTTAAATCACAATCATGATTTTATTAATTAAAAATCTATATATCACTTTTGGAACACCAGCTCTCCCTGCCCGTCTTTCTGGGTGCTGGATCCGTTCCCGGTGTCCCCGGTGCCTGGGAGAGGTGGCCGTTGCCTGAGTCCGGCTCCGTTGGCTCAGCACGGACTGGAAAGCTCAGCGCTGGGTCCGACGGGACCAGGCACACAGCCTGTGCCCAGGACCATCAAAGGCACTCCAGGGACACATCCTGGTTCCTTGGGAATGCAAGCAGGGACACGTAGAGCAACGGTGACATCTGAGACGTGGGCAGGCGCTCCCTCAGATGGAGGAGGACTTCTGATGCCAGTGCCACCACCCCAGGGATGCAGGCAGAGTCCCCTGGTACCCAGGCCATCATCTCAGGGATGCAGCCGGCACCTCCAGGGAGCCAAGGAGAAGAAGCAGGGGGTCAGCCAAGCCCCGCCCCCCCCCCCCCCCCTCACATGCAGCCTAGCCTTCCTAGTGCTGAGAAGGTCCAGGGGAAAGGAGGCTTTGGGCAAAGGAGAAGCAGGGATGGGGAGGGAAACAGCCCCGGGAGCTGGGCACTGGTCTGTGCTGGGAGGCAGCATCCATCTCTGCTTGTGGCTCTGGAGCTGTGAGTGTTGACCCTGGGGATGTGATCTGGGAACTGTCGACTCATTGCATCTCAAGAGCTTTGTGAGGCTCGAACTTGCCAAGCCTGGCTGCTCCTGGTCTCAGGAAAGATGACCTCAGACCCAGCAGTTTTCTGACCACTAGAAAAAGCCTGGCCAACCTTTGGCCTTGCATGGCTCCCACCCTGGACCCCATGTCACGAGTCTGGCAGGTGCTGGGGAATATCAGCTTTCCTGCTCAGACTGATGTTTGCCTCCAAACAGCCTTGATCTTATACCCCCACCCTGCTGCCTCCTTCCCTGTCTGCCCGAGGATAGTGTTTGGTGCAGGACTCGCCATGTGCATGCGAGATCAGCTGCTCACACCTACTCACAGTCCCCATCCAAGTGCCATGGTGACAACATCAGCAGCAATATTTCATCCTTGTAAGCCAGTGGGTTGAATCATGGCTATTTGGAGCCCACGAGAGGGGCCGTGGGGGTCTGTGTGCCCCCAGCGAGGGGAAGGGAGGGCTGGGGCTGGGGTGGGGGTAGGGAGGGATGAGAGTGGAGGAGCTGTAGAGAGAGCTGGGTTTGGGGAGGGTATAGGGCTGGGAGGGATATGGGAGATCATACAGGGAAGGGTGGGGCTGGGAGAGGTATAGGGAGACATGAGGCTGGGAGGGGTGTAAGGAGGGATGGAGCTGGGAGGGATGTGGGGAGAGATGGGGTGGGGAGAGATGAGGGGAGATGAGGCTGGGAAGGATGTGGTTTGGATGGGACTGGGAAGGATGTGGTTTGGATGGGACTGGGAAGGATGGGATTGGGAGGGGTGTGGGGAGGGATGGAACTGGGAGGTATGGGACTGGGAGGGATGTGGTTTGGATGGGACTGGGAAGGATGAGACTGGGCAGGGAGTGGGCGTAGGGGGAATGGAGGGAGTACAGCTCTGTGAAAGACACGGCATGGCGATGCTGTAGGGAATGTACAGAGAGGCAGGGATCTAGGAGGGCTTTGGGGAGCAGGGGTCGATGGGCAACAGCACTGGGGGACCATGTGGCAGGGCAGTGGCTCTGGGAGGGTTGCCAGAGGGACGAGTGGCCCAGGCAGAGCCCCCCGGCGCTCCCTGCCCAGCCCCTGCAGCGAGGCTTTGCAGATGGGGACATCCTATGGCTTTGCCGGGGGCGGGGGACCCGATGGCTCTGTGCTGACGTGTCCCCCAGCCACGGGCAGTGCTGGCAGTGGGGTCGGCAGAGGCTCGGCTTGTCTGGCGCGTGCCGTGTCCTCGCAGCCTGCTGGGATGTTGCAAGAGCCGGGAAAGCAAAGTCACCGCCGCTCTGCGAGCTGCCCCCGCATACACATAACGTACACATACACATAACAGGGCACTTCTTCAAGCATGAAGGCAGCAGACCCTCTGTTGTACGCAACAACGCCGATCACTTCATTTATCCTCCCTTTATGCCTCACCCGAAGTCCCCCTTTGAGCTGGCTGTGTCCATCCACATGGAGCCTTTTTTTGATAAATGTAGCTATTTTTCTTGACTAATGTGAGTGCCACCTTTGGTGCCTGGGCAGTATTTGCTGAATCGCTCCTTTAACAGACTTTGCCAGCGATGCCTAAAAGTACTGTTTTGCAGCTCAGCTTGGCTGCCAAAAGCACAGCCACCCTGAAACGTTGATTGTCTTGGTTATTGCCAGGCTGCTCGTGGGGTGCAGGGGTGACCTCTTAGGCACCCTGGATCTGCTTGTGCCCATTTTCCTGGGGGTCCTTAACGATGGACATGGAGGGCCAAGGAGATGTGGGAAACTGCTGTGACACCAGCCACAGCCCCGATGCCAGCTCGGGAGCGTCTCTGTGCTGGACCCATCATCCTCCCAGGATGCAGAAGGGGACACCCGGGCACCACCTGCCCTGTCCCTCATGGGACACCGTGGGTTGGGGGTTGTCAGGACCCTTGTGTGTTTTCCAGCTGACCCCATCTGGAAGGGAGGACTGGGGTTATCCTTCCTATATTTTGACTACGGGGACTGCAGAGCCCACAGGATGGTGGGACGGGGACAGTAGCCCTCCTGCCTTGTGCCAGCATGTCTGGGCAGATGCATTTTTTCCCAAGCATCCTCCTATCAATAACCCACTTGGGTTTCTGGTTGATGATCCACCAGCTGACCCTGGCTGGTGGAGCAGCTCTGCCTGCAAACTCTCTGCTCACAGCACCATGCTGACTGCATGGTCATAAGACCCTGGAAAGATCATGAAATGAACCAAAATCCAGTATTTAGTGCTCCTTTTATGGAGCCTTTCCTTTCCGGGCCGCTCCAGCGTGTGTGGTGTTGCAGGGCTAGAAGCTGACCTCTACTTGTTCCCATTAAAGGCAGCAACCCCTCTGCAATCTCGGCCCTCCGGGAGACAGGGCTTGGAGGAAAAAGCCAAACTGCAACACAACCTGGCAGCCAAAAGCACAGGGAACATCCCGTTTTGGTAAAAGCCCCCCAATCCCTAACCCCGGCAGCCTTTTCTCCTGACGTTGCAGGGATTCTGTGCATTGTCCCCCAGAATAAGGCTCGAGGGAGCTGCCTGGTAAAAAGGCAGCCAGAGGGGATGGCGTAAAAGAGTCCGGCAATACCCGCTGCTGCAGGGGACGCGGGTGGTAAAACATCCCTGGAGTGGCATGGCTCATGGCACAGCAGGGACGGGTCACAGTGACCGCGGAGGGTCTACAGCAGGTTTGTGTGCTTCCCCCGAGGGGCTGGTGTGGGCACCGGGGAAGGGGGGACAAGCCATTTTGCCCCCACATCCAGGGGTTTTGTGCAGCCCTGGTCTTGCTCATCATCTGAGGCGCTTGCCTTGGGCTGCCCCCGGACTCACTGAGCTGACGCTGTGTTGGTGGAGGGGGGAAAGAAGCTGAAGGAGCCCCTGGAGAGTGCAGTTGCCCTCCCAGGTATGGGAAAACCCCATGCACCGTGGGGCTGTGTGGCTCGGCCTGGACTGGACGAGACAAATCCCCAAGTTTTGCTGTCAGAATAAGGCTCCAAGGGCTCACACCAGGCTCGGGGTCATTCCTGGGAGGGTTTGTTGGAGGCAGAGGCAGGTGGGTGCTGTGATGCCCAGGTACTGTGCAGGTGCCTTCGCAAAACCGCAGCATCTGGTGGGAAAACAGGCATTGGAGAGGGGTTTGGGGATGTACCCCGTTGTTCCTTGGTGTTTGATAAGCATTCGTCATGTCAAATGACTGGATGTAAATTTCTGATCATCAGGAGGATAAGCAGATCCCATCCACCCTGGTGGGGAAGAGGCAGCATCCCAGCTGGTGGGGACCACCAGCTCCAGACCTTGGCACCCCTGGAGAGGCAGGCCCAGGGCTTTTTTTTACGGTGCACCCGGGTCTTTTTTTTCCCGATATCTTTTTTGATCCGAGATCACCACCTGCTGGGCACGGCAAAAAGCGCTGAGGAGAAAGCTGTCGGAAGAGCTTCTGCTAGGTGTTTTGGGCTGTCTTGGCTAAATCAGCAGCTTGATGGTGGGTCTCCATCCTGCCAGGTGCCTGACAGGCAGGATGGAGACATGCAGAAGGAAAAGACACTTATTTTCCCACTCTGAATTCAAGTAAAGCAAGTATGGGAAAAGATGGACCCCCCTTAAAGGGCTTGGGTGCCTCCAAACTCACCCATCTTTTCCATCTATGTGAGTTTATTTTGACAGCACGGGAATGGATACAGCTAAGACAGGGGCCAGGACCCTTGGACCCTCCACCCCTTGGATTTACTTTTTCCCCTCTTCCCTTCACCTGGTTCCCACCAGTGCCAACTATTCACCATGTTTGAGCCGGGGCTGGGAAGTGGTGGGAGGAGAACAGGCTGAGCAGAAACTTGGAGAAAGCCTCAGATTTGCAGGTTGAGCCATCGCTAAGGAAAAACCTGGGGGAGTTCGGGAGGACTGGCCGTGTCGTGGGAGGGATGGGGCAGGTGTCCCCAGGTGAGGGACACTTCACCCAGCCCATCCTTTCCAGCAGCCACCAGCCATGTGGATGGGTTGTGGCTGCATGGCAAAGCTCCGCGCGTGCATCTTGCCGTCAGGAATAAATCCATGATTTTTCTCACCGGGATCCTCGCCCTCGTTGAGAGAAGGGATGGAGGACACGTCTCTGCTTATTGGAAATGTCCCTGCTTCATCTCTTATGATTTGGAGAAGTGCAGCATGGATTTGTTATGGAAATATCGAGACCTATAGTGAGTATTTGCCTGGCACCAGGCTCACATATAGTTTGATCATCTGGCTTTAAATGTGCTTTGAAAATAAGCACTTTCACGTAACTATATCTAATATTATTTTCCCTCCTCCCCACCTGGTCGGTGACAGTGGGAAGTTGGGGTGATGCTGTGGAAGACAAGGGCTGTCTGCAGCATCCTCTTGTCCTTGCAAAAGGCTGCAGAGCTCTGCCCAAAAGCCATCGCAGTTTTAGTGAAGGGACCCCCGGCCACCCCCGCCTGTAGGGAGGGCTGTGTCCTCTTCTGGGTCAGAATGTCCCTTGTTCCCTGGAAGCCACCAACCTCAGAGCAGAGAAGGCCTCAGCTGTGATCCCTGGAGAGAAGCTGAGCCTGATGCTGCCTTCTTGCTTGGATAAAAGGATCCTGGAGACCTTGACCCTGCACTGGGTTTGAGGTGGCTGAAACACTGGCCATGAGCTGCATTGCTTAAAGCTGGAGAAAAACATACAGGCAGCGTATAGGGACTTGCTTTGCTCCTGAAACTGGTTTCTCCTCCCTCAAGCACCAGCAGACTCAATCCCGTCATTCAGGAAAGATGCTGCTGCATGTGGAAGTGGGGCAAAGGCAGCGAGAAAAGCCATGCCCAGGAAAGAACGAAAGTGCTCACAGAGCCAGGGCTGTGATACGCCAAAATCCCTTTGATTTTGGCGTGGTCAAAGCAGCAAAGGGAGGCAGACTCGTTTTTCCAGTGCCTATGTATAGAGCCGTGAGCTCATAGTTTCCGACGGCGGGGAGCATTCAAAGTATGGGAAACAGGAATTTCCACCCCGCCTTGGTGCTGGCAGAGAGCAAACTGAAGCTGGGGAGATGCTCGGCTGCCCCAAATCTGCTCTCGCTGGCCCAGATCACTCATTCAGCAATGGAGATCTCGGTGGGTGCAACCCTGGCACCTCCAGCAGCTTCAAGGAGGGGCCAGGGAGGGGGATGGGGATGCCTACCCCAGGGGTGACTGTGCAACCTCAGCCCCGGCACGATCTGTCTGGAGAGGTTTCAGCCTCAATTTCTGGACCATCCCAAGAAAACTGGGATAACGAGTGGAGTGGCTTGGTCCCTGATCTTAAGCAGGGGGTGTGGAAGGTGATGACATGCTACGGGTCTCCTTCCAGCGAGGGACAGGCCTTCACGGCTTGAGACATCCCCCCCGGGGCATGTCTCCCACCATGGGTGCTCTCTTTTGGCAGCTGCCCCAGTGCACGGGATGGCTCGGCGGGGCTGCACCTCCCCTGCTCCTTCCAGAAACCAGCCCCATGTTGTAACTGCTGCAACCGCTGCACCCACGAGCGACTGATACTGCTGCCCACGCCTGCAGCCCTGCCGCGACTGCCAGCCGCACGAAACCACCCCTCCTGCCCATAGAGGACCTCCAGGGCCCATCTCACTGGGGTTTGGGTGCCAGAGGTGCATCTCCTCTTCTGCCTGCCCCACAGATCCTGCAGAGCCCTGGGCATCTTCTTGGGGCTGGAGGACCGCAGGGCTGGGAATGCTTGTGCGGAGCATCTCTCTGCCCCAAGGCAAGACTCCCCGCTATGTCAGGGTTCTCCGGAAGGCTTTCCATGATGGAGACTCCAGGCCCTCCAGGCCGTTGGGGCCCCTTGATGGTTCAAATCCAGGTCCCGTGGCTGCACTGCCACAGCCAGAGCTGGGGAAGGCGTGCAGGCAGGGCGCCTTGGGGTCACTGTGCCTGCTCTGGGAATCTCATCCTCACATCCCTGTGGAGCCGCTCAGCAAGCCTGAGTGTGGGCTGGCAGCCCCGTGGCCACTGGCCGGGCTGAGGGGTGGCAGAGGTGGCTGGAAAGAGTCGAGACTGTGGGAGGAGTGACCCACCCCGTGGCAGTTTTTTCAAGGCTTTGCAGGGGAGACACCTCTCAGCTTCTCGCCTGGGGGTCAAGCGAGGGATGGGCAGCACCCTGGGACACATGTAAGGCCACAGGGAACCTTCTCCACGTGTGTTTCCAGCTGGCACCTGGCCAAACAGTGACTCATGAGCCACCTGCGGCTGCTGAGATGGCCAAGCTCGGGGCTTCTGCCTGCCCTCAGCCCACAGGGCTCCTGCCGCTGCCTGGACTGCAGTTCCCAAGGATGCTGGAAACCCCCTCCAGGGCAGGTTCAAGGCAGCAGTGGCCCTCGAGCCTGCTGGAGTGTGTTTGCTGGGCTGTGTGCTGCCACACCGGTGCTTGGGTGAGCGTCTGATGGTGTAGGGCGGGGAGCGCAGGGCTGGAGTGAGGAGTGTTTGGGGGATGAGGAGGGGAGGGGGCGTAGGGATGAAGATGTGGCCAGGGCGAGGAACAGGGAGCTGTGGCGGCTGGAGGCAAGAATTGTTTGGCAGGAGCCCAGCCCTGGTGCAGGGTGCTGCCGGTCACCCTGCTCTGCAGCAACAGAGGGAATTTGGGCTCCCGACATCCCCTTTAGCGACTGTTTCATTGGGGTTTGAGCTCAGGGATGAGCCCGACTACAGGTGCCCATCACATGAGGGAAAGCAGGCAGGACCGTGCTGCCTGTCCCTGCCCTCCGACGCCTGACACTGGCTCCTCGCCCACTCCCTGGCCAACCAGGCAAATATCAGGCCTTTAAAACGGGGAACGAGTTCCTCCGCATTCAATCCCCGGGAGCTGGCCCTGTCCCTGCTCCAGCTTCTGCGCAACGCGCCCGCATGACACGCGCAGCCAACACCTCCGTGTTAGATAGGTGTCCCAGTCCTCTCCCCAGCTGGTGCTCGGTGCTGGGGCACGGCCAGCCCCGCTTCTGGGGACAGCAGTGGAGTGCATGGAAGGGCTCCTGCCCTGGTGCCCTGCAGCAGGTAAGGGGGCTTTGGGGGCACAGAGGAGCTGGTGCCCAGGGTCAGGGTCTCCTTCTGCAGCACTTTGGGGGACCAGGTCCCTGATCCCTCTTAAAGCAGAGCAGGAGCCTGCATCTTTCTTCTCTTTGATTGGGAGGGGATGGTTTGTTGTGTTCTTGTGACCGTCCTGGCGCAGGGGATGGCTCCCAAGGAAGAGGAGGTCAGCCAAGGAGGGGATGGCAAAACCTCCAGAGACAGCTGTGAGGATGCCCATGGGCACAGTCATGCGTGAGAAAAGGGGTGCAGGTTGGGTCGGGTCTGACAATGCTGCAAGGTCTGGAAAAACCTGCAGGTTTTATGAAGCTCCAGTTTTAAGAGAAAGGAGCTGAGCTGAGCATCCCTCCTCCCCTCTCCCCTCTCTCCTCTCCCCTTTCCCCTCTCCTCTCTTCCTCCGCCCTTCACCCATCTCCCGCTCCCTTCTCCCTTTTCCCCTCTCCTCTCTCCCTTCTTCCCGCTCCCCTCTCCCTTCCTTGAGCCGCCGCATGAATGCTCCCTGCCCTGGGAGACGCACGGCAGAGCTTCAGACCCAGCCCAGACGCGGGTCTGGGGATCCCAGCGGCCCCGCGCTCCCCCTGGCGCCCCAGGCTGGGGCAGGGGCCAGGCGGGATGGCTGGGCTCTGCCCTCCCCGCTCTGACTAAGAGGAGACGCCGGGCTCCGGGGCTTGCTGACCACACCATGCTCCGGCGTGAGGAGCACAGCCTGGAGATGGCTGTGGCCTGGCCACCAGCCTGGGACATCCTCCAGCAGCCTGGAAGGAGCCTGGCGTGGGTGCTCGCTGCCTGCCCCGGGTCCAGCATGCCCCCTCTCCATCCCCGGGGGGTCCTGTGCTCCCACCTGTCCCACTGCCCTGGCCTCCCCCTGCTCCCGCCGGCCCCTCTGTGTCCCCTGGGATGGGAGCATCTCCCTTTCCATGGCAGGTTTCTTTGTGGGATGGGAGTTCCCACCTCCCATGCACCTGGAGCTGGCAGCAGTGCACGGCGGCACTCGTGACACAAGCTGAACCTGCTTTAGCTGTACCACGTGCTGAGCACGTCCATGCAGGGGCTCGTGCATGTGATTTTGCAGCCGGGGATTGTTGCCCCCGCTGGCTCTGGAGTTGGGGTCCTCCCGTCATCTCTCTTTTGCCCCAAGGGCCACACTGAGAGGCGTAATGCTCCTGAAAATGCCCTGTCTTGTTGAGAGGATGCCTAGTAGCTGTCAACTGCATCTGTTAGGGGCAAGAGGGCAAAAGCAAGAGAGCAGGGAGGAGGAGGAGAGATGAAGAGATGGATCATGCTTATCATTTCAACCTTATTAACCCATCGTGCCTCTTCCTCGCAGCTGGGGAGCGCCTGTGGCCGACAGAGCAGGGATGTCTGAGGCCTCGTCCAGCAAGGAGGGACCCCCGGCCTAGTGCCCCATGTGCTACGAGAAGTTCCACCCGCTGGAGGCCATGCACCGCCAGCTCAGCTGCGGGCACACCTTCTGCCACGACTGCCTGGTGAAGTGCTTGCTCTCCGCCAAGCTTGACGGCCAGGTCCAGAGCAGCATCATCTACCCATCTGCCGCTACGTGACTTTCCTCAGCAAGAAGGCGGCTCTATGGCCGCCCAAGGCAGGCACCAACCTCCGGGCCCTGGAGATGCCTCTGTCACCTTCCTCCCTGTCCCATCTGACCAAATTGGAGGCCAGCAACACCTTGGTGGTGCCCAGCCATTTTGTGATGCTGGTGCAGAGCTTCGACCGGTGCTGCAGCACAGGAAACAGCCCCATGGACTCGCAGGGGGTCCCAGGAGAGCTGGCGCAGGAAGCCCACATCTTTGTCATCAGTGACCATGGGATGCCACTGGTGGATGCGGACTGCAGCTCCCTGGGGAGGAGAAGCAGAACGGAAACACGAAGCTCGGTGTCATCCAGCTCGGCCCTGGGGGTGAAATGCTGCCAGTCGCCCATCGCCCTCGCCGTCCTGCTCATCTTGACGGTGGCCATGCTGGCGGCTGTGCTCCCTTGGCTGCTGCTGGTGAAGAGGGACTCGTAGCAGGGATGGGATCAGCTCAGATGCTGGAGGTGTCACTGATGCTGGGACAGAGCTAGGGCTGGGACCTCTCTCAAAAGATCCCATGAGAAAGTCCAGAAGCAGCTCCGGGTGAAGCTCTCTCTCATCTGGCCAGGGACTGAATGGACTTTCAGACCTTTCCGCAGATCTCCGGGTGCTCACAGTGTCGTCGCTGGCATTTTCTGCCTCTTTTGGTTAAAATGTGGCTGGTCAAACCCTGCTAGTGGGTTCCTCTAGTGTCTTAGCAGAGAGCATGGTTTCTCCTCCCGCACCCCGTTGAGGAGAAATAACTGGACTCCAGATGATCCAGTGTGAATCAACAGAAGCCGTTTATTAAGCACCGATCATCATCTTTTATACCCTGTGTTGTAGCCGTACACGCGACTCGCTTATTTCTGATCAGCCAGTTACACTGTCCACGCGCTGTGCATGCAGTTCGTTCACACATCAGATTGGTTACAAGAATTCGCATAGTAAATTGCTTAGTCATTAGCACAACATGTTTTCTGCCTTCTCAGTTCCCGTTTTTCCCATGTACTACTGCCATCTTCTACCGCCTGTTTTGCCCTTAATCTAATCTCTCACAGTAGGGAGGCTGGCTCACATGGCCATTTTCTCTCAGATACATTCCTACACATCCATACTTGGTCTTGGATACAACTAAGAGCCAAAGAAACTTTGTTTTGGGTTGTACCAAGTGCATTTGTGATCAGCTGATGGTCCTTTTCACCTGTTTCTTCCCACTGAGGCAATATATTCAATAAAAGCCATTGGTGATTTCCCAATGCCGATCGAGAGGACTGTAGAGGATGTTTTAATTTGTCTAGATCACTAGTAGTTGTGACTAGTTTCTTTGCAAGTATCTATACTATTTAAGACTCCCAGTCCTGTTCCTAAGATACCAGTCACATCTCTCTTCAGTCGTGAGGTGGCAACAGTTCGTCTGTCCACGTACAGTTCATCTAAGGTTCCTGTAAGACACAAAAGAAAAGGGAATCTGCTCGGTCTCCTTTGAGCGACGGGGTCAAAAAGGGGGCGAGATCCACCGGGTGCTGATCCGGTGTATCTTCCCTGAACAGTCTTTGGCTTCCCATGCATGGGGATTTTGGGGAGTAGCTAGCACCATTGGTACTGTGCCAATTTGAGGCATTTTCACTAACACAGGTTGCCCAGGGTGAAATTGTCCTAGGTATTTTCCTGGTTCATTGGGAACTTTTGGAGTGATGATATTGGCAGATACACAGAAAGCTTTCATTCTAGGACAGCCATCTCCACTCCGTTATTGAATTGATAGGTGGCATCATCCCATCGCAAATGCCAACCAGGTTCATGAGTTTTTGCAAAACGCATAACCAATCCATTGGTGCGTTCAACAATGCCATCAGCCTGAGGATAATAGGGAGTATGAAATACCCATCGAATGCCTTCTTCTTTGGCCCAATCTTGTACCACCGTAGCGGTAAAGTGTGAACCGTTATCACTTTGGATTGCCTCAGGAAGGGGAAGGGTGCTGTACCACCCTTGTAGGCCTTTCACTGTGTTGTCCCCGGTAGCTGATTTGAAGCTGGTGGCCATAGTGAGGCCAGAGATAATCTCCACTCCTACTAGGATGTCTCTTTTCTCACCTGATGATCTCAAGGGCCCAATACAATCAATTTGCCAGGAATGCCACAATGGTTTCTTGTCCCAAATGGGTAAGGGAGGCGCCTTACTCGGATGATCTTTATTGAGCCGTAGGCGACATTGTGAACAGGCAGTTACTACTTGTTCGCACAGTTCAGCTGATACAGGCCACCCCCGGGCTAGTCCTTCCTGATACACATCAGCACGGCCTGCGTGGCCACGCTTAACACGTAACCATTCGACTAAGCATTCCCTTTCCCACCATCATCTACAATGTCAATTTGCTGCAGCCGCGTGAGGCTATCTACCTGTTGGTTGAACTGAGCAGTGATCGAGTTCGAACGATCATGACCTTTTACCCAACCAATGTGCAATGCTCTCTGCCCTCCTCTTTCTAACAGTTGCTTCCAACTATCTGTCTCCCAAATTGGGACTCTGTTCACCTGCCAATCGTTGGCTGCCCAGAGTTCGATCCATTCAGTGGCTCCTTTAAAAACAGCATATGAGTCAGTGTAAATGTGAGTAGCCCCATGTCGTGCAGCTAGTAGGACAGCTCTGAGTTCCCCTACTTGTGCGCTACCTTCTCCTGTTTCAATTGCTCTTTCCCCCGTTGCTACTTCCAGTGCTACGGCTTTGTATTTCCACTTATTGTTCTCACGGTGAGACGACGCATCAGTAAACCACACTCCTGTAAGATCACTGCCTTCTTTCAGAGGAGGTGCTTCTTGGATTGGAGATGGTCTGTTTGGTGGGGATTGGAACAATAGGGCACCATCTGTATCCTTCTGGAGCTTGGATACTTTAACACTGCCTTCAGAGACTGGCATGATTTCATTAATGCCTTCTAAATAAGCATACCACTTTCGAACTGTGGGTTTCGGGGCAATGCCGGCTGGTGGTGCTGTCCCTTGACGGACCACATCTAGGAGACGAAAAGGGCCCCGAACAACCACGCTTTGTTCTCTCCTTATCTGCTCTGCTCGTTGCAATGCTCGCACCAGGGACAGTAAACCCTTCTCAAGGTCTGAATATCTGCTCTCAGTATCATTGAAGGAGTGAGAGCTAAATTCTAATGGTCTCTCCAGTCCTGCTGGTCCCTTCTGCCACAAGTTACAATGAGAACCATGTTCACTGAACCCCCATTCCACATGGACAGGGTCAGTTGGAGGGATGGCGCCAAGTTGTTGGAATAACCTTAGCTCCTTTATTAGCAATTCCAGTGCATTAGTATGTTGTTCAGTCCACTCCCAGGATCTACCCTTTTTCAGCAAACAATAAAGGGGGCGAGCAATGATGGAAAAGCCAGGGATGTGTTTACGGCAATAACTTAAAGTTCCCAGAACTTGCTGTAACTCCTTCGTGCTGGAAGGATTCTGTCCATGCTCTATTTTTTTCAGGGTATCCTGAGGGACAGAAGCAGCTCCCTTAATCCACCAGACCCCCAGGAATTTAACTTCCTCTGCACGTCCCTGACACTTTGCGTCTGGAATTTCCAATCCTAAATCCGATAATGTTTTTTGGATGTTTTGCATCATGTCTTGTACACTTTCTTGGCTCTCTCCCCCTATTAGGATGTCATCAATATATTGGTATACCATACATCCCTGTGAAACAGGAATCGCTGATGGCACTTTAGCTAAAGCATTAGGAGCAATGGTGGGGGAATGCTTGTACCCTTGTGGAAGTCGGTTAGAAGTATATTGGGCTCCTTTCCACGGGAATGCAAACCGCGCTTTGTCCTGCTCAAGGAGGGGAATCATAAAAAACCTGTCTTTTACATCTAAGGCAGCCATCCAAGGACGGGCAGCTCCTTTTATCATTGTCACAATTTCCGCGATATTCGGAACCGCAGCGGTCAGGGGTGCAGTGTTGGCGTTTAACTTTCGGTAATCTACTGTGAAACGCCATTGCCCGGTTGGTTTCTTTACTGGCCACACCGGTGAATTATAAGGCGAGTGAGTGCTCTTAATGATGTTTCTTTTTTCTAAATCTGATGCCACCCCGTCTGCTCCTGCAAGTGCCGCTGCAGGCAGTGGGTACTGTCGGATGTTGGTAGTTTTAGAGGGAGGCAAAGGTAGAGAAGTTTCTAACAGGCCCAATTTAACTGTGTCTAATCCTTTTTTGCGTCCTGCAAAACTCCACACGGTTCCATTCCACCCCTCGTGTAGTTTCGCAAACAACCTAGTACAGGGAATCACAGATGTTGCATTCTTCGCGTGCCAGCTGCGGCTGTATTCTACCTCAGAAGCCTCTGGATTTTAGGACTTTCCTTCATGTGTGAACAATGCTGTGTTTTTGTATTCTTGGCCAATTTAGTAATTATTCCACTTCCCTAAAACCAAATCATATGACTAAGCCGCTCAACAGTTGCCCAAAAGCTGCACCTGGTTGCCCAGGGGCTGCAAAACCTGCCCATGGAGGGCAGTAGGTTGTCCAGGGCAGGATCTAGGATGCCATGTGAGGGTATTTTCTTGCCCAGGGCTGGCCCCGGCTTGCCCATCCACAGCAATGCGTTGCCCAACAGCTGCATCAGGTTGCCAGAGCGGCTGCAGGGAGTTGCCCGCGTAGAACCCGGTTACTGAGCACCCTGCGCCAGCGGCAACGCTGCCCTGGTTCTGTGACACAGAGGGCACTGGGGATGCTGCAGTGTCTGGCAGTGCTGCCACCCAACCTGACAGCACAGCACTGAGTAGCAGCCCCCCCCGCACACCCCCAAGCCTCTGCAGGGTGCGTATGTCCCTGAACTGGGAGGGAAAAAAACAGGTCATTCTCCTAATCCCCCTCCATATCTCTTCTGTCCTCTAAATGTACCCAGATGAGGTGGTCGGGGGCTCCTGTCGTTGTGTCCGTGTTCAGGGGTGGCACAAAGTGTCGCCCTGGGATGGCTTATCCCAAGGGGGATGCAGGGGCATTTATTTCAGCTGGAAATGCAGGGAAAAGTAGCCCTGGGCCGTTCCCAAGGAGTTTTCCCTCCCTTTCCTAAACGTGTGTCTGTCAGTGTCTGAAAGGGCAGAGTTTATTTGTGGGGGTGGGAGCCAGGGAAGCTGCCTCCCACCCTCCCAAGGCTGTTTCTCAGGTATAAAGCGGCACGGAGCTAGGGAAAGCGCCGTCATTTATCCCTAGCCGGGAGAAAAGGGCTGAAGGGAGCGGTTTGTGGGAAGCGGCACACACGGTGGTTTTTGTTGGACCTGAGCGCAGACATTTCGTCCTCGGTTCTGCCAAACTGCCTCGGAGGGTCGTGTTTGCGAAAGCTTCTTTTTTTGCTAAATTTGAGGGTGTGAGTTTCCTGCTGCCTGTCCCACAGCCACTCCCATCAGGGATCTTGCTGTAGCACACCCGTGTCCTCGTCTTCCCCTGGGGCTCCGAGCCAGGCTGGGAGCAGTGGGGACGGGACAGTGTTAGGGGAAGGACACGTCAGGCTGGCTACAACAGCCGTATTCAGGGACTTATTCCTGCCCGTGGGTGACACTTGTAACCTCACAAGAGCTTCGTACCGAGCACCACGTACCCCTCCGGAGTGTTTGTCCTCAGATGAGGTGTGTTTGGTGGCCCCCTGCGTTATATGGCTGATAACCATCGATTGACAGCCTCAAGCTGGAGAGGACAATATGCAATTCTTGGTAGCAAAATCTTCATGTGTGGCCATTCCTCCTAGGGCTACTGCAAGGCTGGTGTTTCCCAAGCGCTCTGAAAAGACTGTGGGCCATCTCCTTCCCACGCACACTGATCTTACAGCAGGTGAGCCATCGACACCTTTCCTCCTTTGCAAGGCAAGAGGCGGCCCTTCTTTTGAGGCTGAAATAGGGTTGTGGGGGGCTCAAATTTGGATATAGTCCTGCAAAGCTCAGCTCACCTGCAGGCTCCTCACTCCAGCATTTAAGGCAAGGGAAGATAGAGGGGGTGAGGATGGAGTCCCTCACCCACCCACAAATGGCGCTGGGCCGGTAGCAGATGTGTGTCCAAAAGGGACGCAGCTCTCGGGGCTGGGAATGGAACTTTTACAGAGAAAATGACCTCTGGAGTATCAGAAGATCAGCAGATACGCCAGCCAAAAGAAACAAAGGAACAGCAGAGAAGGAGCAACTCCAGTTTGACTGGATTGACACATTTAAGGAAAAGGAAGGCACGGTATCTGTCATTCTCCTTACGGCCGTGATTTGTTTTTCTCCGCATTCCAAGACCTGATGCTAGATACTAACAACAAAGTCAAATGCTTTTATATACAAATGTTTGGGATGCTGTCAGGAGGGATTTGTTTTCAAGGGGTTTAGGCCTGTTCAGGCGCTGTGAGGGCGCTCTGTGCGTCGCTGTTTGTGTTTGAAGTTGCGGGTGTTGCTGTAAGAAGTAAGGCAAGTGCAGGAGGTTGCTGAGGTTGTCCTCTCTCCTCCTCTGTGCAGGACACGGACGGGACACACGAATAGCAGCGGTGGAGCATGGAGTCTGTCGGCTCTCCCTTACCAGCAAAGTTCGCCCATCCCAGAGCCATACCCACCAGGTTTCTCCCTGCCATCCACACCATGGCGTCAAGCTATAAGAACCGATTTCCTTACCGCCCCTTGCCTCAGAGCTACAGCCTCCCCTGGATGCCCAGCACCTACTACAAAACGGCTGCCAGCAAACCAACTTTGGCTGCCTTTTCCAAGAGTTCCCAGGGGATAACCGCCGGCGAGAAGCTTCCTTCTGTTTCCACCAGAACCACCGTCTTCACCCAGTACACCCCTGAAGACTGGTACAAGTCCAACGTGACCAATTACAGGGAGTCGGAGACCTCCCAGAAGAACGCGGAGCGCCTGAGAGCCGATACCTCCCGCATCATTGACCACAAATACCAGCAGACCAAGAAAACGCAAGTAGAAAGCACCAAAAACCTGGGAGTGCGCGCCAATGACATCGCGTTTTGGAAATCGGAGCTCTGCCACGAGCTAGATGAGGTGATCGGGGAGACCAACGCGCTCACAGAGGTGAAGACCAGGCTGGAGAGAGCCTTGGCCGAGGCGGAGGCCCCTCTCCGGGTAAGCACCTGTCCCGGCGCGCTGCAAGCTGTAGCCTACTACTGAAACATCTGCACCCCTTCAAACGTCTCATTAAGTTTCACTGCAGCTCCAGAACGTCTAGAAAGCTTTTATTGAGGCCATTAGTTAAGTTAGTAGTAACCAAACCCCCCTTGCCATCTGCTGGATCCCCTATCAGCACAGGCTGAGCACGTCAGAGCAGCGTTTGCTTAGCGGTACATCCAGAATCCCAGTTTGGGAGACAAAAGCCCGTGTCTTACCACGAGGCTCTGGCGAGGTGGGCATCAAGGCTGACACAGGTCCCCCGTTTCAGCTGTGGCTGCACCAGGGACACGTCTGCTCCCTCATGATGGTTTAATGCTGATGTTGCAGCTCGGCTGCTCCTTGTCAGCAAAACCAGCTGCCCCGGGCCACTTTTTCCCCCTCTTGTCATCTCCGTGCCCACCTAGAATTTCTTTTCTTACATTATTGGAGATGGGGACGATCCCCATAGAGAGCCCTGCCCCTGCAGCCAGCGGTGATGGCGTGTCCCCAACAGGTCGCTCAGGAGTGCTTACTTCACCGGGAGAAGAGGATGGGCATCGACCTGGTCCATGACAACGTGGAGGAACAGCTCTTAACAGTAAGTTGGGTAACTCAGATCATGCGTTGAAGCTATTTTTACCGGATTTCAAAGTTATGGGATTTGGAGCACTGATCACCTGCCTCCAGCAGCCGGAGCTTCACAAAGGCAATGGGTTTGTGCTGAAGTCAAGTGAGCTGAGAGCAACACACTTCCTCCGGTGGAGCTGAATGTGTCTCAGAAATTCAGCCTGGGCATTTACACCGAAGTCAAGTCCATCTCCTCTTGTCCCGTACGGATGGGATTCCTCCTGGGGAGGAAAACATTTTGGGAGCAAAAAGGGCAGGTGCTGATCTGGGGACGGAGGTGTGTAGTGGTCCAGGGAACCACTCTGCCTGTCCACACCAGGATGTGTCCCTGTCCGTGCAGTGGGACTAACCACCGCTTGACACTGAGGTCAAGGTGAAAAAATCCTTATTGACCCACCCTGAAATGGAACGCAAAGGTCGTGGCTGCAGCCACAGCACCCTTCTGTCCCCTCCAGGGCGCTGGGCGCAGGCTCAGCTGCGAGTTTTCCTGCCTGTTTGCTTTGGGCAGGAAGACAAGCAGGCAAGTTCTTGCTGTGTGCAGGGTTGGAGAGGTCCAAGGGGAGGAGTGTGACCAGGACGAGTGAGTGTGGACACTGATGGGGTCCTCTTTTGCCTTTGCCCAGGAAGTTGATGTCATCAGGTCGTGCCAGGAGAAGATGCAGCAGTTCCTGGACAAGGTCAAAGCCCAGATCACGTAAGGAGGAGCTCCTTCTCTCATGTCGTAGGGCTGATGTGCATTTGTGGTCACAGCAGAGCCCCAGCAGAACCCCAGCAGATGTGAACCCCCAGAAGAAGCCGGTCTCTCCCCACACCCCGCAGGCGTAAAGCCCATGGAGGCTCCATGGCATGCGGGTGGTGATGCTCGTGGGAGGACAGAGCTGCGCGGGGGGGCCGGGAGCTCCTGTGGGGAGTGGAACGGGAAGGAAGCCATTCCACCCGTACGTCCCCACCGATGGCTGCTGTTTGCATGTTGAAGGTCCAACCGGGTGGCCCAGCAGAATCTGGAGAAGGATCTGGCCAACAAGCAGGTGGCCCACCGGATCGACGACAGGTGCCACCACCTGATGAACACCTCCCAGGGCATCAGTTACTACCGAGGGGTGGAGCAGGTCGATGCCACGTGAGTGCACGCTGTCGGTCCCCAGCAGCAAGCTGTCCCCGGGATACGCGGTGCCTCTCCCTGGCAGGGAGCTGCTTGTCCCCAACCCAGATCCATCCGGCCTGGAGACACCTCCCTCAGAGCGGTCATTTCTCTCCGCTCCCCGGAAAGGGAGCACAACCCTCTGCTGACAGTTGGATGCCAAACATCCAGAGGGTGAAAGCCAGTCCCACCTCATTAAACATTCTACCAGGGGTTGAGAGATCAGCCTGCCAAGTAATTCAGCTGAGCACCTCTGCTGAAACAGCTCACTAAGTTTATGCATATTTTCAAAGATGTGTCTTAGTTGTTGCCAGGCGATGTTTATACTTTTCAAGGACTCTTTTCAGCTTCCCATAGAAGTGAGGAGGAGCATAGGCAGAACAAGGGAAATGCCAACGGAATATTCCGTACCATAGATGCCATGCTCAGGATATAAATGGGGGTTGGTGCGGGGTGGGAATATGCGGTCGGGGCTCGGGAAGGTGCCAGTTCACTGGGTGGTGAGAGTGACTTGTGTCATTATTATTATTGTTATTATTATTGTTATTATTATTATTATTATTATTATTATTATTATTATTGTTCGTTTCTGTTACTGTTCTATTAAACTGTCCTTATTTCCACCCATGAGTTTTTCCCTTTCCCTTTCCCCTCCTTTTCTCCCTCTTCTCCCTTCTGGGGGGGAGGGGGAGAACTGCACCAGCGCACGCGTGGTCCTGGCTGCTGGCTGGGGTTAAACTATGACATACAGTCCAATTAAAAGTGTAGATTTAAGCTATAGTGAATCCACGCTGCTCCCTGGCAGGGTCCATGCCTGCCCACATCCAGCTTACCGGGGGCCTCTCCTTTTCCCCGCCAGGATCTCGGTGCCGCAGTCCTGGGCCAAGTTCACCAACGACAACATCCTCCGCTCCCAGAGCGAGTGGGCGGCCTCCGCCAAGCTGCGGGACAACATCGAGAACCTGCTGGCAGTGACGGACAGCCAGATGTGGCGGCAGTTCAACGCCGTGAACGTCGCCTTCACCAACCGCATCGCCGAGACGGCCGATGCCAAGAGAAAGATTCAGACCCACCTGGCCAAGGTAGCCTGAACCCCTCCCTTTTGGTGTGACACTGTCTCTTCCCGGTGACACCTCCAAAGCGCGACCCTCCACGCAGACCTGGCCCCAGCAGAGGAACGGTCACCACAAGAACCTGGTTATAGCATCATTTAGAATCATAGAGCCATAGGATGTGTTGGGTGTGAAGGGACCTCTCAAGGCCACCTAGTCCAACCCCCTGCAGTCAGCAGGGACATCTTCAACTGGATCAGGTTGCTCAGAGCCTCATCCAGCCTGGCCTTGAATGTCTCCAGGGATGGGGCCTCCCCCACCTCTCTGGGCAACCTGGGCCAGTGTCTCACCACCCTCAGTGCAAAGAACTTCTGCCTAATGTCTCATCTAAACCCGCCCTGCTCTAGTTGAAACCATTGCCCCTCGTCCTCTCGCTACATGCCCTTGCAAACAGCCCCTCCCCAGCTTTCTTGGGGACTTTCTTCTTGGAGCAGGATGAGTTGGCAGTGTAATTTCATCCCAAGGGATACTGCCCATTGCTCATCCCAGCTGACAGCCTGCTAGCACAGGGATTTCCAGCAGAAAATGCCAGCGCTACTTGCATCAGCGCTAGTTACTTCAGAGGCGCTGGCTGCCCTGCAGAAGGTCTTTACTGGGACTCTGCTGGGGTGTCTGCTGTGGGGTTTGCAGCTTTGCTGCTCCTCCAAGGACGTGTTTTCGGTCTCAGCACTCTGTGGTTGCTGCACAGGTATCGGTGTGTTTGCTCCACCAAGCAGATGAAGTGGAGATCAGCCATGGGCAGCAGGCTCGCACCACTGGCTCTCATGGAAAGCTGCCTGAAAAGTGCTCGGCACAGATTAACCGAGCAGAAACTGGGCTTGCAGCATCGCGGGCTGGTGCCACATCCTTCAGCGAGCATCCACCAAAAACCTGCCCTCTGTTAGTTGCTAGTGATGGACGATCAGTTCCTGCAAGCAGTAATTTTGGGGAGCGGGTAATTCAGTAGATCCATCACTGCTCCAAAACCTCCTCTGATGTGACAGCAAGAGCAAAGAGAGGCTTTTCCCCGCAGAGAAACGGCTGCTGGATCTGTGCCTCCATCTATGGCAGAGTGAGAGCAGTCTGAGCCCGGGGCCTGCTAATTGAACTTGGTTTTTTTCTGCAGATGGATGGCAGAAAAGGGAAATCCCGTTGCCGCTGGAGAATATATTTGTTAAATTTATGCATGTGTTTCTTTCTTACGCCAGACAGTGCAGGAAATATTCCAGACGGAGAGGAATATAGAAGCCATCCAAAAGGCCATTAGGGACCAGGGGCCTCCATTAAAGGTGGCTCAGACCCGGCTGGACGAGCGCACTCGGAGGCCAAACATGGAGCTGTGCCGGGACACTGCCCAGCTGCGGTAAGGCAGGAGCGCGGGGCCGGCGGGGACCTCGAGGGCTCACGGGTGGTAGCACTGGGGAGCATCGCTGGATGACAAAATTAATCATGGGGGGTTGGTTTTTTTTCGTAAAGAGTCCTTCCAGAAGTGCACCGACATAATCAAAAGCAATGAGCGGGTATCCCAGCCTTTGGGTGCTGGGAGAGCTCTGCGCCCACAACGGAGGCTGTACCCCATGGCCGGGGGCGGCCTGATGCCACCCCATGAGGGGCTGGATTTTTCCTACTTGCGTCAACCCCGTCTTCTCTCCTGCCTGCTTCCCGGCGGCTGGATGGGCTCAGGTTTGAAGGACAAGCCCTTTACTCTCCAACAGGCTCATGCTGAGAGCTCTTAGGTCCTTCCTTTTGGGTAACCGCAAGGGTGCAGCTGCTGTGCAAGGTGCTGTGTCCAGTGCTGGGCTCCCCGGTTCCAGAAGGACAGGGAACTGCTGGAGAGGGGACACCAAAGGGCTACCAAGAGGATGAGGGGACTGGAACACCTCTCTTGTGAAGAAAGGCTGAGGGATTTGGGTCTCTTCAGGCTGGAAAAAAGACGCCTGAGGGGGGACCTTCTCAACGCTTATCAATACTGAAAGGGGGGGTGTCAGGAGGATGGGGCCAGGCTCTTCTCAGTGGTGCCCGGGGACAGGACAAGGGGTAACGGGCACAAACTTGACCATAGGGCATTCCACCTCAACAGGAGGAGGAACTTCTTTGCTGTGAGGGTGGCAGAGCCCTGGCACAGGCTGCCCCGAGAGGTGGTGGAGTCTCCGTCTCTGGAGACATCCCAAACCCGCCTGGAGGCGTTCCTGTGCCACCTGCTCTGGGTGACCCTGCTCTGGCAGGGGGTTGGACTGGGTGATCTCCAGAGGTCCCTGCCAACCCCCGCCAGCCTGGGATTCTGTGCACCACTCGGAGAAGCAGTGAGGGCTGTCCTCACCTCCCCTGGGGACACTGGAAATCCTGTCAAGGACAGAGGGAGCTCTTTGGCATTGCACCCCGAGGGGCTGTGGAGGATCAGGCTGCCCTCTGTGAGGCACCCTGAACTTCACACCTCCTCCTGGCAGCCCGCTGGGTGAGGCTCCCTGGGAAGCCTTTTCAAAGCAATTTAAACCCAGCCCCAGAGCCTGTTTAGCATCTCTCACGCCATCCTTTGTTCCATCCTCCACTTGTTTCACCTTCGCTTTTAGCCTCTCCCAGCTGTCCTCTTTCGCTGCGTGTGCACCCGTGGGTGTGGGGAGGACCCTTGCACGGGGAAATCCAGGAGGGGGAGCCAAGAAAGCCACAAAACCAAACAGGAACAGGAAACGACAGCTGCTCGTCCCTCTGCTTGGTGGCACCACCTGCTCTGGCAGACGCGGCTGCGCGTTGCCGAAGCCTTCGAGCTTCACCGTGCCTCCCCGCCGAGACCCCGAGGAGCTCTGCCCTCAGCTTCCCCATGGATCTGCCACAAACAGGGGGGGTCCGAGTGAGTCTGAGCACGCTGAAGGGGGAAAACCCATGCCCCAGGGGCCCATCAGCAATGCCATGCTAGAAACCACCCACGTGACGGGACTTCTAATGAGGGCTCCTTGCTGTTTTCCAGCCTTGTCAACGAGGTCCGCGACATCCATGAGACGGTGCAGACTCTTCAGCAGCAGCTGAGAGACAGCCAGGACACCTTGCAAATGCTGGTTCGCACCAAGGCCGTCCTGCAGCACGACCTGGCCGTCAAAGCCAACTCCCTGTTCATCGACCAGGAGAAGTGCATGGCGATGCGCAAGACCTTTCCCAGCACCGCGCGGCTGCTGGGTCCCATCTAGTCTGGGCTCAGCCCACCCCACGGCATCCATTGCCGGAGTTATCAGTTTTCTCTATATGTTATAAATAGTACATGATTAAACTTCCACTTCCTGATAGAAGCCTGGGTAGAAATTAAATTATCGCTTTGCATGTCACATGGTCTACCTGGAGTATTTTTTTTTTCCCTTTGGTTTTTCTCTTTCCACTGCTCTTTCACGGCGTGCCAGAAAGTAACTGAAAATATCCTGGATGCAACTAAGAGCAAATCCACCCATGGGGATTCATTCCTACCCATTCGGTTTGTGATTTTAGGAGAAAAAGTGTCGTGTCCTCCTCCGTTGGAGACTGATGTGGAAAAAGCACAGGGTGAAGCCATGTCTCAAATCACCTCCTTGTCCTCCATGGGCCTTAGCGTGGCTTTTAGGAGGATCTGCCCCATGACCTTCCCAGGCACAGAGGTGACGCCGACAGGTCAGTACCCTCCTTTCCACCCTTTTTAAAAATGGGTGCATTGTTTCCCTTTTTCCAGTGCCCGGGGACTTCACCTGATGCCATGACTTTTCAAATACCACCTTCTTCCAGGAACACCCCTTGATTCCTTTGGGGTATTGCACTGGTGTTTCCTCTTGCCTCCTGTGACCTCAGGAGCCCCCGGCTCATCTCTCCAAGACTTCAAGTGTGAGGCAGCGTCACCAGCGCATCTCAGAGGAACAGGCCCTCGCTGGCACCCTGTCCCTCCAACCTTGGCATCTCATCCCACAGGGACAGCCCGATATTGTCCCCCTCTCCCTTCAAGCCTTGTTTAAAGCTCTGTCAATGAGCCCCGCTACCTCCTGAGCAAAGACCCTCTTCCCCCTTGGAGGTGGGTGGGGAGACACTGGCCCAGGTTGCCCAGAGAGGTGGGGGAGGCCCCATCCCTGGAGACATTCAAGGCCAGGCTGCCTGAGGCTGTCAGCAACGTGATCTAGTTGAAGATGTCCCTGCTGACTGCAGGGGGGTTGGACTAGATGGCCTTGAGAGGTCCCTTCCAACCCAACGCATTCTGTGAGTCTTGGATTCTATGAGAGGTGAACCCCATCTGACACCAGCAAGCCTGGTGCCGTGTTTGCCATCCCATTACCATAAAACCCAAAATGGTGTTGGTCACACCGGCGACGGAGCCACGTATTAATAGGCTGGTCCCACCTGTTCCTTCCAGTGTCATTGCCCGCAACTAGGAGGAGAGGAAAAAATAACCTGCCTCCCAGATTCCCTTACCAACCGTCCCAGGGCCCTGAAGTCTCCTTTGATGGGTTATCAAGCATTGGAACAGGCTGCCAGGGAAGTGTTTGAGTCACCAGCCCTGGAGGTACTTAAAAGATGGCTAGATGGGATGCTGAGGGACATGGTTTAGTGATGGTTTTGGCAGTGTTAGGTTGATGGTTGGACTTGATGATCTTAAAGGTCCCTTCCAACCCAGACCATTCTATGATCCTATCATCGAGACCCCTTGGATTACGTGTTGTGGCTTCATTGCCACCCACACGGGAGAACAGGAATGGGTAGTAATCCAAGGGCCATACCTCTTCCTGTTGCCTAAGAAAACCTTTGTATACGCAAAAGAGTTTGAGCCATCTTTTCTGTCAGATCTCTGGCAGCAGAGGCACGGCTTTCCCGTGGAGGCCGGCTCCGTGTGTGTGTGCGCACAGAAAGCAGGAGCGCTGGGGCAGGGTGTCACTGCGCTCACGAGAAGCTGTAAAACATGTTGGTACAATCTGAGGGGCTGGAGCGTGTCCAGAGAAGGGCGACGGAGCTGGTGAGGGGTCTGGAGCACAAGTCTGGTGAGGAGCGGCTGAGGGAGCTGGGGGTGTTCAGCCTGGAGAAGAGGAGGCTGAGGGGAGACCTCGCTCTCTGCAGCTCCCTGAAAGGAGGGGGTAGCCGGGGGGGGTCGGTCTCTTCTCCCAAGGAACAGGCCATGGGACAAGAGGAAACATCTTGTCACATGTCAAGATGGGCAGACGTGGTGCTTAGAGATAGGGTTTAGTGATGGTTTTTGTCAGTGTTGGGTCGATGGTTGGCCTCGACGATCTGAAAGGTCCCTTCCAACCTGGGCAATGCTATGATTCTGTGATTCAGTCCGCAGCTGCAAGAGCTGGGAAAAGGAGAGGCGACGGAAAACAGCAATGAGAAGACAGAGGTGTCAGCCTGGCACGAGCCATTCACACAGCTCACAGTTCATCTAAAGCGGTAAAATGAAGCCAATGAGAATGTTTCCTCTGGATAAAGCGGGACACAGAGGTCATGGCAGCAGACTTGATGGATATTTTCAGAAGCTGGAGAGAAAACCCCTTGGGTTAGCTGGAGCAGCTGTGCTAACCACCCCCGGCTGGGCTGGGCTCCTCCTCTTCCAATGCCTTTTCTCAGGCTAAAGCCTGAAATAAGTGGGGAAGGACCCTCTCCCAGGAGAAGTTCCCAGTGTCACTGGTGCACGGTGCCCTGGTGCTGCGAGAGGCTGTGCCGTGGTGGGGCTGCTGGGGACACCGTGCATCTCCTCACCAGCACCCCCACCATGGTCTACCTGCCTGCCCCAGCGAGCCCTCTGCTCGCCCACGGGCTGGCCCAGCAGCACCACCGCTGCCACCGCCTTGTCCAATGAGGGCACCAGTTTGCCCAGGGGTGGCACTTGGTTGCCCAGGGGGGGCACTTGGATGCCCAAGGGCTCTTTGGGTTGCCCATTGACGGTGCTGGGGGTTGTCCAGGCAAGGGATCAAGTAGCCCAGCAAAGGCACTAGGATGCACGCAGTCTGCACTGACTTGCCCAGGGGTGGCACTCGGTTGCCCACTGGGGGCCGTGAGTTCATAGGATCATAGAACGTCTCAAGTCGAGGAGACCCATGAGGATCATCGAGTCCATCTCCCTGCTCCTTGCAGGACTACCTTGTTGCGTGAAAAGGGGCCAAGCGGTTTTGGCAGAAGAGAAACCCCCTTGCGTTCTAACACTCCTCACCCAAGTGGGAGGCCAGGTGCGGCTGGGTTTCAATTCTGAGTGATGCCCAATCCAGCACTATCAGTCCAATCGCCTTTAATATGTATTAAACTATTACGATTTGGATACACTAATAGTGGGCTGCACCTTCAGTCTAGTCGTGTTCTTGATCTAGCACGGCCTCTCTCGAGTCTTTGGTCGCATTCAGTGAGAAAGCGAAATGACTGGCTACTTAAACAGCGCGGTTTATTTAAACAACAGATATACAGGTTCTTTACGATTGCCGGTGATAAATACACTCTCTGCAAAGCACGTGCAAATAAAGATATTGTTAAGTATACAAAACGCGCGACAAAATTATAAGCGATACAGCCTGGCTATAAATGTAGGGTAGAGATCCTCTAGAGAAATTTCTAAAGTCCCCGAGAAAGTACTCGGTGTCATCGAAGTCTTACCCAAAGGCGTCCCTATGCGGGGGAAGAAAGGCTCAGCCCATCGACTGATCCCGTAAATCAGCAATGGAATTCTTCGCGATGGTGTCTTCCCTGGCATCCCCTCTCTCTTGGGCTATTTTTAGACTATTTTTTTGTCTTCAAAGTGGAGTTTGAGTGACTTTAGTCATACATACTTTTAGTATGATTAAAGTACTCAAGGAGGAGTGTTCGCACCTCGGGGGGCGGGTAGTCTCCGGGATGGAGGTGTGTTTTGGTACATTGTAGTGAGCAAAGTTCGCACAAAGGACAGCATTTCATCAACATTTGACGAAATGTTGGCTCGGGTAGCGTGTAGGCCGCTTATCTGTTCCGTAGTACCATCTCATCCCCATATCTGCTATTCGTCACAAGGGAAGGCCACGGAACAAGTGCGTTCCGTTCCACCCCTCGTGTAGTTTTGCAAACAACCTAGTACAGGGAATCACAGATGTTGCATTCTTCGCGTGCCAGCTGCAGCTGTATTCTACCTCAGAAGCCTCTGGATTTTAGGACTTTCCTTCATGTGTGAACAATGCTGTATTTTTGCACTCTTGGCCAATTTAGTAATTCTTCCACATAATCCACCCCGTGACTACCGTCACTCAAGCTCCACGATACTCAATACTGATGGGGAATATCACATGTCCTCTTGTGGCGAGGGATATCAAGTGCAAATACACCTTGTGGGGTGATTAAGCGAGTTAAGCTTTTCATCACAATCCGAAGTCGAACATACAAAACAACTGTCAAAGCAAAGCACAATACAGTGAGTACTAGTAAAACGACAACAGGATGGAGCATCTTGTTCAAAAGTCCTGTAGCTGTTGGTGACCATCCAAAAAGGCTGTCCCACCATTCCTGTCCCCCATCTCTCTTGACCCTTTCCAGTACATGGTGTATTTCTTCAACATCACGATGGACAGTAATCAGAATTCTTTGTCCATTTTCTTGGGCCTCTTTCAACAATCACTTCAATTCATCGTGTTGCAGCAACTTCTTCACTAGTGAGAGATTCATTCCGATAGGGGTGGGCAGCAAATCTCGAATCAACGTGTAATTAGATTGTAGCAATTGAAAAGACGTAACAGGAGCTGAAGAATTGAAGTCACATCCAATGACATTAGTAAAGTTACAAACACAAAGATTTGAGTGATTACTTCTATCTACTGCTGTGTCATCTATGAATACAAGAGTACAGGGAGACCTCATGCAAACACACCCTTTCCCAATATATACAAGCACAGTTTCTGGGGTTTCATCGGGATGTATCTCAAAGTGACAAACATTCTGGTTGGTGTCAAGACAAATGTCTTGTGCCTTGAGAGTATTACTCTCACAAATGAATCCTTGTTGATCTCATGAAATGCATGCTGCAACATCAACAGTTTGCCATTTATTCTCATTTTGTTGTGCCCACCCTCTGTGCTCTACCGGATGGAGTATGGCTCCATGGTGATTCAACCCCAGGGCGATGACTGGGTATATGGTGTACACCGAGGCAGTGTGTATCGTTAAGACAAAAGCTGTGGCCTTGCTCTCAGTGGGATCGTAGGGGAAATTAACCAGATACCACCAGGATTGAAATTTTTTCTCAAACTCAATTGCGTTATCCCATATTACTTTTTGGACTTCAGTGGGCAAGGTGCCTTGTTCACCTTCCCTTATGATTGTGGCTGTCATAGATTGCATCCACAGTTGGGCTTGGGTACAACTAAGAGCCAAAGAAACATTGTTTTGGGTTGTACCAAGTGCATTTGTGATCAGCTGATGGTCCTTTTCACCTGTTTCTTCCCACTGAGGCAATATATTCAATAAAAGCCATTGGTGATTTCCCAATGCTGATCGAGAGGACTGTAGAGGATGTTTTAATTTGGCTAGATCACTAGTAGTTGTGACTAGTTTCTTTGCAAGTATCTATACTATTTAAGACTCCCAGTCCTGTTCCTAAGATACCAGTCACATCTCTCTTCAGTCGTTGTGAGGTGGCAACAGTTTGTCTGTCCACGTACAGTTCATCTAAGGTTCCTGTAAGACACAAAAGAAAAGGGAATCTGCTCGGTCTTCTTTGAGCGACGGGGTCAAAAAGGGGGCGAGATCCACCGGGTGCTGATCCGGTGTATCTTCCCTGAACAGTCTTTGGCTTCCCATGCATGGGGATTTTGGGGAGTAGCTAGCACCATTGGTACTGTGCCAATTTGAGGCATTTTCACTAACACAGGTTGCCCAGGGTGAAATTGTCCTAGGTATTTTCCTGGTTCATTGGGAACTTTTGGAGTGATGATATTGGCAGATACACAGAAAGCTTTCATTCTAGGACAGCCATCTCCACTCCGTTATTGAATTGATAGGTGGCATCATCCCATCGCAAATGCCAACCAGGTTCATGAGTTTTTGCAAAACGCATAACCAATCCATTGGTGCGTTCAACAATGCCATCAGCCTGAGTATAATAGGGAGTATGAAATACCCATCGAATGCCTTCTTCTTTGGCACAATCTTGTACCACCGTAGCGGTAAAGTGTGAACCGTTATCACTTTGGATTGCCTCAGGAAGGGGAAGGGTGCTGTACCACCCTTGTAGGCCTTTCACTGTGTTGTCCCCGGTAGCTGATTTGAAGCTGGTGGCCATAGTGAGGCCAGAGATAATCTCCACTCCTACTAGGATGTCTCTTTTCTCACCTGATGATCTCAAGGGCCCAATACAATCAATTTGCCAGGAATGCCACAAGGGTTTCTTGTCCCGAATGGGTAAGGGAGGCGCCTTACTCGGATGATCTTTATTGAGCCGTAGGCGACATTGTGAACAGGCAGTTACTACTTGTTCGCACAGTTCAGCTGATACAGGCCACCCCCGGGCTAGTCCTTCCTGATACACATCAGCACGGCCTGCGTGGCCACGCTTAACACGTAACCATTCGACTAAGCGTTCCCTTTCCCACCATCATCTACAATGTCAATTTGCTGCAGCCGCGTGAGGCTATCTACCTGTTGGTTGAACTGAGCAGTGATCGAGTTCGAACGATCATGACCTTTTACCCAACCAATGTGCAATGCTCTCTGCCCTCCTCTTTCTAACAGTTGCTTCCAACTATCTGTCTCCCAAATTGGGACTCTGTTCACCTGCCAATCGTTGGCTGTCCAGTGTCTGATCCATTCAGTGGCTCCTTTAAAAACAGCATATGAGTCAGTGCAAATGTGAGTAGCCCCATGTCGTGCAGCTAGTAGGACAGCTCTGAGTTCCCCTACTTGTGCGCTACCATCTCCTGTTTCAATTGCTCTTTCCCCCGTTGCTACTTCCAGTGCTACGGCTTTGTATTTCCACTTATCGTTCTCACGGTGAGACGACGCATCAGTAAACCACACTCCTGTAAGATCACTGCCTTCTTTCAGAGGAGGTGCTTCTTGGATTGGAGATGGTCTGTTTGGTGGGGATTGGAACAATAGGGCACCATCTGTATCCTTCTGGAGCTTGGATACTTTAACACTGCCTTCAGAGATTGGCGTGATTTCATTAATGCCTTCGAAATAAGCATACCACTTTCGAACTGTGGGTTTCTGGGCAATGCCGGCTGGTGGTGCTGTCCCTTGACGGACCACATCTAGGAGACGAAAAGGGCCCCGAACAACCACGCTTTGTTCTCTCCTTATCTGCTCTGCTCGTTGCAATGCTCGCACCAGGGACAGTAAACCCTTCTCAAGGTCTGAATATCTGCTCTCAGTATCATTGAAGGAGTGAGAGCTAAATTCTAATGGTCTCTCCGGTCCTGCTGGTCCCTTCTGCCACAAGTTACAATGAGAACCATGTTCACTGAACCCCCATTCCACATGGACAGGGTCAGTTGGAGGGATGGCGCCAAGTTGTTGGAATAACCTTAGCTCCTTTATTAGCAATTCCAGTGCATTAGTATGTTGTTCAGTCCACTCCCAGGATCTACCCTTTTTCAGCAAACAATAAAGGGGGCGAGCAATGATGGAAAAGCCAGGGATGTGTTTACGGCAATAACTTAAAGTTCCCAGAACTTGCTGTAACTCCTTCGTGCTGGAAGGATTCTGTCCATGCTCTATTTTTTTCAGGGTATCCTGAGGGACAGAAGCAGCTCCCTTAATCCACCAGACCCCCAGGAATTTAACTTCCTCTGCACGTCCCTGACACTTTGCGTCTGGAATTTCCAATCCTAAATCCGATAATGTTTTTTGGATGTTTTGCATCATGTCTTGTACACTTTCTTGGCTCTCTCCCCCTATTAGGATGTCATCAATATATTGGTATACCGTGCATCCCTGTGAAACAGGAATCGCTGATGGCACTTTAGCTAAAGCATTAGGAGCAATGGTGGGGGAATGCTTGTATCCTTGTGGAAGTCGGTTAAAATATATTGGGCTCCTTTCCACGGGAATGCAAACCGCGCTTTGTCCTGCTCAAGGAGGGGAATCATAAAAAACCTGTCTTTTACATCTAAGGCAGCCATCCAAGGATGGGCAGCTCCTTTTATCATTGTCACAATTTCCGCGATATTCGGAACCGCAGCGGTCAGGGGTGCAGTGTTGGCGTTTAACTTTCGGTAATTTACTGTGAAACGCCATTGCCCGGTTGGTTTCTTTACTGGCCACACCGGTGAATTATAAGGCGAGTGAGTGCTCTTAATGATGTTTCTTTTTTCTAAATCTGATGCCACCCCGTCTGCTCCTGCAAGTGCCGCTGCAGGCAGTGGGTACTGTCGGATGTTGGTAGTTTTAGAGGGAGGCAAAGGTAGAGAAGTTTCTAACAGGCCCAATTTAACTGTGTCTAATCCTTTTTTGCGTCCTGCAAAACTCCACACAGTTCCATTCCACCCCTCATGTAGTTTCGCAAACAACCTAGTACAGGGAATCACAGATGTTGCATTCTTCGCGTGCCAGCTGCGGCTGTATTCTACCTCAGAAGCCTCTGGATTTTAGGACTTTCCTTCATGTGTGAACAATGCTGTGTTTTTGTATTCTTGGCCAATTTAGTAATTATTCCACTTCCCTAAAACCAAATCATATGACTAAGCCGCTCAACAGTTGCCCAAAAGCTGCACCTGGTTGCCCAGGGGCTGCAAAACCTGCCCATGGAGGGCAGTAGGTTGTCCAGGGCAGGATCTAGGATGCCATGTGAGGGTATTTTCTTGCCCAGGGCTGGCCCCGGCTTGCCCATCCACAGCAATGCGTTGCCCAACAGCTGCATCAGGTTGCCAGAGCGGCTGCAGGGAGTTGCCCGCGTAGAACCCGGTTACTGAGCACCCTGCGCCAGCGGCAACGCTGCCCTGGTTCTGTGACACAGAGGGCACTGGGGATGCTGCAGTGTCTGGCAGTGCTGCCACCCAACCTGACAGCACAGCACTGAGTAGCAGCCCCCCCCGCACACCCCCAAGCCTCTGCAGGGTGAGTATGTCCCTGAACTGGGAGGGAAAAAAACAGGTCATTCTCCTAATCCCCCTCCATATCTCTTCTGTCCTCTAAATGTACCCAGATGAGGTGGTCGGGGGCTCCTGTCGTTGTGTCCGTGTTCAGGGGTGGCACAAAGTGTCGCCCTGGGATGGCTTATCCCAAGGGGGATGCAGGGGCATTTATTTCAGCTGGAAATGCAGGGAAAAGTAGCCCTGGGCCGTTCCCAAGGGGTTTTCCCTCCCTTTCCTAAACGTGTGTCTGTCAGTGTCTGAAAGGGCAGAGTTTATTTGTGGGGGTGGGAGCCAGGGAAGCTGCCTCCCACCCTCCCAAGGCTGTTTCTCAGGTATAAAGCGGCACGGAGCTAGGGAAAGCGCCGTCATTTATCCCTAGCCGGGAGAAAAGGGCTGAAGGGAGCGGTTTGTGGGAAGCGGCACACACGGTGGTTTTTGTTGGACCTGAGCGCAGACATTTCGTCCTCGGTTCTGCCAAACTGCCTCGGAGGGTCGTGTTTGCAAAAGCTTTTTTTTTTGCTAAATTTGAGGGTGTGAGTTTCCCGCTGCCTGTCCCACAGCCACTCCCATCAGGGATCTTGCTGTAGCACACCCGTGTCCTCGTCTTCCCCTGGGGCTCCGAGCCAGGCTGGGAGCAGTGGGGACGGGACGGTGTTAGGGGAAGGACACGTCAGGCTGGCTACAACAGCCGTATTCAGGGACTTATTCCTGCCCGTGGGTGACACTTGTAACCTCACAAGAGCTTCGTACCGAGCACCACGTACCCCTCCGGAGTGTTTGTCCTCAGATGAGGTGTGTTTGGTGGCCCCCTGCGTTATATGGCTGATAACCATCGATTGACAGCCTCAAGCTGGAGAGGACAATATGCAATTCTTGGTAGCAAAATCTTCATGTGTGGCCATTCCTCCTAGGGCTACTGCAAGGCTGGTGTTTCCCAAGCGCTCTGAAAAGACTGTGGGCCATCTCCTTCCCACGCACACTGACCTTACAGCAGGTGAGCCATCGACACCTTTCCTCCTTTGCAAGGCAAGAGGCGGCCCCTCTTTTGAGGCTGAACTAGGTGTGTGGGGGGATCAAATTTGGATATAGTCCTGCAAAGCTCAGCTCACCTGCAGGCTCCTCACTCCAGCATTTAAGGCAAGGGAAGATAGAGGGGGTGAGGATGGAGTCCCTCACCCACCCACAAATGGCGCTGGGCCGGTAGCAGATGTGTGTCCAAAAGGGACGCAGCTCTCGGGCTGGGAATGGAACTTTTACAGAGAAAATGACCTCTGGAGTATCAGAAGATCAGCAGATACACCAGCCAAAAGAAACAAAGGAACAGCAGAGAAGGAGCAACTCCGGTTTGACTGGATTGACAGATTTAAGGAAAAGGAAGGCACGGTATCTGTCATTCTCCTTACGGCCGTGATTTGTCTTTCTCCGCATTCCAAGACCTGATGCTAGACACTAACAACAAAGTCAAACGCTTTTATATACAAATGTTTGGGATGCTGTCAGAAGGGATTTGTTTTCAAGGGGTTTAGGCCTGTTCAGGCGCTGTGAGGGCGCTCTGTGCGTCGCTGTTTGTGTTTGAAGTTGCGGGTGTTGCTGTAAGAAGTAAGGCAAGTGCAGGAGGTTGCTGAGGTTGTCCTCTCTCTCCTCCTCTGTGCAGGACACGGACGGGACACACGAATAGCAGCGGTGGAGCATGGAGTCTGTCGGCTCTCCCTTACCAGCAAAGTTCGCCCATCCCAGAGCCATACCCACCAGGTTTCTCCCTGCCATCCACACCATGGCGTCAAGCTATAAGAACCGATTTCCTTACCGCCCCTTGCCTCAGAGCTACAGCCTCCCCTGGATGCCCAGCACCTACTACAAAACGGCTGCCAGCAAACCAACTTTGGCTGCCTTTTCCAAGAGTTCCCAGGGGATAACCGCCGGCGAGAAGCTTCCTTCTGTTTCCACCAGAACCACCGTCTTCACCCGCTACACCCCTGAAGACTGGTACAAGTCCAACGTGACCAATTACAGGGAGTCGGAGACCTCCCAGAAGAACGCGGAGCGCCTGAGAGCCGATACCTCCCGCATCATTGACCACAAATACCAGCAGACCAAGAAAACGCAAGCAGAAAGCACCAAAAACCTGGGAGTGCACGCCAATGACATCGCGTTTTGGAAATCGGAGCTCTGCCACGAGCTAGATGAGGTGATCGGGGAGACCAACGCACTCACAGAGGTGAAGACCAGGCTGGAGAGAGCCTTGGTCGAGGCGGAGGCCCCTCTCCGGGTAAGCACCCGTCCCAGCGCGCTGCAAGCTGTAGCCTACTGCTGAAACATCTGCAGCCCTTCAAACGTCTCATTAAGTTTCACTGCAGCTCCAGAACGTCTAGAAAGCTTTTATTAAGAGGCCGTTAGTTAAGTTAGTAGTAACCAAACCCCCCTTGCCATCTGCTGGATCCCCTATCAGCACAGGCTGAGCACGTCAGAGCAGCGTTTGCTTAGCGGTACATCCAGAATCACAGTTTGGGAGACAAAAGCCCGTGTCTTACCACGAGGCTCTGGCGAGGTGGGCGTCAAGGCTGACACAGGTCCCCCGTTTCAGCTGTGGCTGCACCAGGGACACGTCTGCTCCCTCATGATGGTTTAATGCTGATGTTGCAGCTCGGCTGCTTGTTTTCGACAAAACCAGCTGTCCTGGGGCACTTTTTTCCCCCTCTTGTCATCTCCGTGCCCACCTAGAATTCCTTTTCTTACATTATTGGAGATGGGGACGATCCCCATAGAGAGCCCTGCCCCTGCAGCCAGCGGTGATGGCGTGTCCCCAACAGGTCGCTCAGGAGTGCTTACTTCACCGGGAGAAGAGGATGGGCATCGACCTGGTCCATGACAACGTGGAGGAACAGCTCTTAACAGTAAGTTGGGCAACTCAGATCATGCGTTGAAGCTATTTTTACCGGATTTCAAAGTTATGGGATTTGGAGCACTGATCACCTGCCTCCAGCAGCCGGAGCTTCACAAAGGCAATGGGTTTGTGCTGAAGTCAAGTGAGCTGAGAGCAACACACTTCCTCCGGTGGAGCTGAATGTGTCTCAGAAATTCAGCCTGGGCATTTACACCGAAGTCAAGTCCATCTCCTCTTGTCCCGTACGGATGGGATTCCTCCTGGGGAGGAAAACATTTTGGGAGCAAAAAGGGCAGGTGCTGCTCTGGGGATGGAGGTGTGTAGTGGTCCAGGGAACCACTCTGCCTGTCCACACCAGGATGTGTCCCTGTCCGTGCAGTGGGACTAACCACCGCTTGACACTGAGGTCAAGGTGAAAAAATCCTTATTGACCCACCCTGAAAGGGAACGCAAAGGCCGTGGCTGCAGCCACAGCACCCTTTTGTCCCCTCCAGGGCGCTGGGCGCAGGCTCAGCTGCGAGTTTTCCTGCCTGTTTGCTTTGGGCAGGAAGACAAGCAGGCAAGTTCTTGCTGTGTGCAGGGTTGGAGAGCTCCAAGGGGAGGAGTGTGACCAGGACGAGTGAGGATGGACGCTGATGGGGTCCTCTTTTGCATTTGCCCAGGAGGTCGATGTCATCAGGTCGTGCCGGGAGAAGATGCAGCAGTTCCTGGACAAGGTCAAAGCCCAGATCACGTAAGGAGGAGCTCCTTCTCTCATGTCGTAGGGCTGATGTGCATTTGTGGTCACAGCAGAGCCCCAGCAGAACCCCAGCAGATGTGAACCCCCAGAAGAAGCCTGTCTCTCCCCACACCCCGCAGGCGTAAAGCCCATGGAGGCTCCATGGCATGCGGGCGGTGATGCTCGTGGGAGGACAGAGCTGCGCGGGGGGGCCGGGAGATGCTGTGGGGAGTGGAACGGGGAGGAAGCCATTCCACCCGTACGTCCCCACCGATGGCTGCTGTTTGCATGTTGAAGGTCCAACCGGGTGGCCCAGCAGAATCTGGAGAAAGATCTGGCCAACAAGCAGGTGGCCCACCGGATCGACGACAGGTGCCACCACCTGATGAACACCTCCCAGGGCATCAGTTACTACCGAGGGGTGGAGCAGGTCGATGCCACGTGAGTGCACGCTGTCGGTCCCCAGCAGCAAGCTGTCCCCGGGATACGCGGTGCCTCTCCCTGGCAGGGAGCTGCTTGTCCCCAACCCAGATCCATCCGGCCTGGAGACACCTCCCTCAGAGCGGTCATTTCTCTCCGCTCCCCGGAAAGGGAGCACAACCCTCTGCTGACAGTTGGATGCCAAACATCCAGAGGGTGAAAGCCAGTCCCACCTCATTAAACATTCTACCAGGGGTTGAGAGATCAGCCTGCCAAGTAATTCAGCTGAGCACCTCTGCTGAAACAGCTCCTAAAGTTTATGCATATTTTCAAAGATGTGTCTTAGATGATGCCAGGCGATGTTTATACTTTTCAAGGACTCTTTTCACCTTCCCATAGAAGTGAGGAGGAGCATAGGCAGAACAAGGGAAAGGCCAATGGAATATTCCATACCATAGATGCCATGCTCAGGATATAAATGGGGGTTGGTGAGGGGTGGGAATATGCGGTCGGGGCTCGGGAAGGTGCCAGTTCACTGGGTGGTGAGAGTGACTTCTCTCATTATTATTATTATTATTATTATTATTATTATTATTATTGTTCGTTTCTGTTACTGTTCTATTAAACTGTCCTTATCTCCACCCATGAGTTTTTCCCTTTCCCTTTCCCCTCCTTTTCTCCCTCTTCTCCCTTCTGGGGGGAAGGGGGAGAACTGCACCAGCGCACGCGTGGTCCTGGCTGCTGGCTGGGGTTAAACTATGACATACAGTCCAATTAAAAGTGTAGATTTAAGCTATAGTGAATCCACGCTGCTCCCTGGCAGGGTCCATGCCTGCCCACATCCAGCTTACCGGGGGCCTCTCCTTTTCCCCGCCAGGATCTCGGTGCCGCAGTCCTGGGCCAAGTTCACCAACAACAACATCCTCCACTCCCAGAGCGAGCGGGCGGCCTCCGCCAAGCTGCGGGACGACATCGAGAACCTGCTGGCGGTGACGGACAGCCAGATGTGGCGGCAGTTCAACGCCGTGAACATCGCTTTCACCAACGGCATCGCCGAGACGGCCGATGCCAAGAGAAAGATTCAGACCCACCTGGCCAAGGTAGCCTGAACCCCTCCCTTTTGGTGTGACACTGTCTCTTCCCGGTGACACCTCCAAAGCGCGACCCTCCACGCAGACCTGGCCCCAGCAGAGGAACGGTCACCACAAGAACCTGGTTATAGCATCATTTAGAATCATAGAGCCATAGGATGTGTTGGGTGTGAAGGGACCTCTCAAGGCCACCTAGTCCAACCCCCTGCAGTCAGCAGGGACATCTTCAACTAGATCAGGTTGCTCAGAGCCTCATCCAGCCTGGCCTTGAATGTCTCCAGGGATGGGGCCTCCCCCACCTCTCTGGGCAACCTGGGCCAGTGTCTCACCACCCTCAGTGCAAAGAACTTCTGCCTAATGTCTCATCTAAACCCGCCCTGCTCTAGTTTAAACCATTGCCCCTCGTCCTCTCGCTACATGCCCTTGCAAACAGCCCCTGCCCAGCTTTCTTGGGGACTTTCTTCTTGGAGCAGGATGAGTTGGCAGTGTAATTTCATCCCAAGGGATACTGCCCTTTGCTCATCCCAGCTGACAGCCTGCTAGCACAGGGATTTCCAGCAGAAAATGCCAGCGCTACTTGCATCAGCACTAGTTACTTCAGAGGCGCTGGCTGCCCTGCAGAAGGTCTTTACTGGGACTCTGCTGGGGTGTCTGCTGTGGGGTTTGCAGCTTTGCTGCTCCTCCAAGGACGTGTTTTCGGTCTCAGCACTCTGTGGTTGCTGCACAGGTATCGGTGTGTTTGCTCCGCCAAGCAGATGAAGTGGAGATCAGCCATGGGCAGCAGGCTCGCACCACTGGCTCTCATGGAAAGCTGCCTGAAAAGTGCTCGGCACAGATTAACCGAGCAGAAACTGGGCTTGCAGCATCGCGGGCTGGTGCCACATCCTTCAGCGAGCATCCACCAAAAACCTGCCCTCTGTTAGTTGCTAGTGATGGACGATCAGTTCCTGCAAGCAGTAATTTTGGGGAGCGGGTAATTCAGTAGATCCATCACTGCTCCAAAACCTCCTCTGATGTGACAGCAAGAGCAAAGAGAGGCTTTTCCCCGCAGAGAAACGGCTGCTGGATCTGTGCCTCCATCTATGGCAGAGTGAGAGCAGTCTGAGCCCGGGGTCTGCTAATTGAACTTGGTTTTTTTCTGCAGATGGATGGCAGAAAAGGGAAATCCCGTTGCCGCTGGAGAATATATTTGTTAAATTTATGCATGTGTTTCTTTCTTACGCCAGACAGTGCAGGAAATATTCCAGACCGAGAGGAATATAGAAGCCATCCAAAAGGCCATTAGGGACCAGGGGCCTCCATTAAAGGTGGCTCAGACCCGGCTGGACCAGCGCACTCGGAGGCCAAACATGGAGCTGTGCCGGGACACTGCCCAGCTGCGGTAAGGCAGGAGCGCGGGGCCGGCGGGGACCTCGAGGGCTCACGGGTGGTAGCACTGGGGAGCATCGCTGGATGACAAAATTAATCATGGGGGGTTGCTTTTTTTTCCTAAAGAGTCCTTCCAGAAGTGCACCGACATAATCAAAAGCAATGAGCGGGTATCCCAGCCTTTGGGTGCTGGGAGAGCTCTGCGCCCACAACGGAGGCTGTACCCCATGGCCGGGGGCGGCCTGATGCCACCCCATGAGGGGCTGGATTTTTCCTACTTGCGTCAACCCCGTCTTCTCTCCTGCCTGCTTCCCGGCGGCTGGATGGGCTCAGGTTTGAAGGACAAGCCCTTTACTCTCCAACAGGCTCATGCTGAGAGCTCTTAGGTCCTTCCTTTTGGGTAACCGCAAGGGTGCAGCTGCTGTGCAAGGTGCTGTGTCCAGTGCTGGGCTCCCCGGTTCCAGAAGGACAGGGAACTGCTGGAGAGGGGACACCAAAGGGCTACCAAGAGGATGAGGGGACTGGAACACCTCTCTTGTGAAGAAAGGCTGAGGGATTTGGGTCTCTTCAGGCTGGAAAAAAGACGCCTGAGGGGGCACCTTCTCAACGCTTATCAATACTGAAAGGGGGGGTGTCAGGAGGATGGGGCCAGGCTCTTCTCAGTGGTGCCCGGGGACAGGACAAGGGGTAATGGGCACAAACTTGACCATAGGGAGTTCCACCTAAACACGAGGAGGAACTTCTTTGCTGTAAGGGTGGCAGAGCCCTGGCACAGGCTGCCCCGAGAGGTGGTGGAGTCTCCGTCTCTGGAGACATCCCAAACCCGCCTGGAGGCGTTCCTGTGCCACCTGCTCTGGGTGACCCTGCTCTGGCAGGGGGTTGGACTGGGTGATCTCCAGAGGTCCCTTCCAACCCCCAGCAGTCTGGGATTCTGTGCACCACTCAGAGAAGCAGTGAGGGCTGTGCTCACCTCCCCTGGGGACACTGGAAATCCTGTCAAGGACAGAGGGAGCTCTTTGGCATTGCACCCCGAGGGGCTGTGGAGGATCAGGCACCCTGAACTTCACACCTCCTCCTGGCAGCCCGCTGGGTGAGGCTCCCTGGGAAGCCTTTTCAAAGCAATTTAAACCCAGCCCCAGAGCCTGTTTAGCATCTCTCACGCCATCCTTTGTTCCATCATCCACTTGTTTCACCTTCGCTTTTAGCCTCTCCCAGCTGTCCTCTTTCGCTGCGCGTGCACCCGTGGGTGTGGGGAGGACCCTTGCACGGGGAAATCCAGGAGGGGGAGCCAAGAAAGCCACAAAACCAAACAGGAACGGGAAACCACAGCTGCTCGTCCCTCTGCTTGGTGGCACCACCTGCTCTGGCAGACGCGGCTACGCGTTGCCGAAGCCTTTGAGCAGACGTTCACCGTTCCTCCTCGCCGAGACCCCGAGGAGCTCTGCCCTCAGCTTCCCCATGGATCTGCCACAAACAGGGGGGGTCCGAGTGAGTCTGAGCGCGCTGAAGGGGGAAAACCCATGCCCCAGGGGCCCATCAGCAATGCCATGCTAGAAACCACCCACGTGATGGGACTTCTAATGAGGGCTCCTTGCTGTTTTCCAGCCTTGTCAACGAGGTCCGTGACATCCATGGGATGGTGCAGACTCTTCAGCAGCAGCTGAGAGACAGCCAGGACACCTTGCAAATGCTGGTTCGCGCCAAGGCCGTCCTGCAGCACGACCTGGCCGTCAAATCCAACTCCCTGTTCATCGACGAGGAGAAGTGCATGGCGATGCGCAAGACCTTTCCCAGCACCGCGCAGCTGCTGGGTCCCATCTAGGCTGGGCTCAGCCCACCCCATGGCATCCGTTGCCGGAGTTATCAGTTTTGCCAATATGCTTTAAATAGTACATGATTAAACTTCCACTTCCTGATAGAAGCCTGGGTAGAAATTAAATTATCGCTTTGCATGTCACATGGTCTACCAGGAGTATTTTTTTTTTCCCTTTGGTTTTTCTCTTTCCACTGCTCTTTCACGGTGTGCCAGAAAGTAACTGAAAATATCCTGGATGCAACTAAGAGTAAATCCACCCACGGGGATTCATTCCTACCCATTCGGTCTGCGATTTTTGGAGAAAAAGTGTCGCATCCTCCTCCTTTGGAGACTGATGTGGAAAAAGCACAGGGTGAAGCCATGTCTCAAATCACCTCCTTGTCCTCCATGGGCCTTAGCGTGGCTTTTAGGAGGATCTGCCCCATGACCTTCCCAGCCACAGAGGTGATGCCGACAGGTCCGTACCCTCCTTTCCACCCTTTTTAAAAATGGGTGCAATGTTTCCCTTTTTCCAGTCCCCGGGGACTTCACCTGATGCCATGACTTTTCAAATACCACCTTCTTCCAGGAACACCCCTTGATTCCTTTGGGGTATTGCACTGGTGTTTCCCTCTTGCCTCCTGTGACCTCAGGAGCCCCCGGCTCATCTCTCCAAGACTTCAAGTGTGAGGCAGCGTCACCAGCGCATCTCAGAGGAACAGGCCCTCGCTGGCACCCTGTCCCTCCAACCTTGGCATCTCATCCCACAGGGACAGCCCAATATTGTCCTCCTCTCCCTTCAAGCCTTGTTTAAAGCTCTGTCAATGAGCCCCGCTACCTCCTGAGCAAAGACCCTCTTCCCCCTTGGAGGTGGGTGGGGAGACACTGGCCCAGGTTGCCCAGAGAGGTGGGGGAGGCCCCATCCCTGGAGACATTCAAGGCCAGGCTGGATGAGGCTCTGAGCAACCTGATCCAGTTGAAGATGTCCCTGCTGACTGCAGGGGGGTTGGACTAGATGCCCTTGAGAGGTCCCTTCCAACCCAACGCATTCTGTGAGTCTTGGATTCTATGAGAGGTGAACTCCATCTGACACCAGCAAGCCTGGTGCCGTGTATGCCATCCCATTACCATAAAACCCAAAATGGTGTTGGTCACACCGGCCACGGAGCCACGTATTAATAGGCTGGTCCCACCTGTTCCTTCCAGTGTCATTGCCCGCAACTGGGAGGAGAGGAAAAAACAACCTGCCTCCCAGATTCCCTTACCAACCGTCCCAAGGCCCTGAAGTCTCCTTTGATGGGTTATCAAGCATTGGAACAGGCTGCCAGGGAAGTGTTTGAGTCACCAGCCCTGGCGGTACTTAAAAGATGGCTAGACGGGATGCTGAGGGACATGGTTTAGTGATGGTTTTGGCAGTGTTAGGTTGATGGTTGGACTTGATGATCTTAAAGGTCCCTTCCAACCCAGACCATTCTATGATCCTATGATCGAGACCCCTTGGATTACGCATTGTGGCTTCATTGCCACCCACACGGGAGAACAGGAATGGGTAGTAATCCAAGGGCCATACCTCTTCTTGTTGCCTAAGAAAAGAAGAATGAGAGAATGTCCTGGAGGAGTCTGATATGAATTTGGGTGAAATCAAAGCTTGCCACAAAACATGTTAACAGGATATTGCATAAGTAAGGCATATTATCCGGCTTGAGGGAGAGAGAATTCCCAAAACAGCATCAGCGGTCAGAAAGAAAAAAAACCAAACTCATTGCTTTTATGAAAGAGAGCCTTCCCCCAGGCCTTCAGCTGGAAAGACTTATTTAGAGAGTTATTTCTCTCTGTATTTTTATAGAATTATTATCGTGGTTTGGGCCGGCGAGATGAACGATAGATGCTCTCCCCCACCCCCAAGGAGAGGAGGGAGAGAAAGAAAGAGAATTAGGAGTTTAGAAGGGACTAAATTACTTTAATGAAATATTAATAAAATAAAAAAAAATAAAAATGAAATATATACCGCTCCGAGCACCTAAGTCCTCCAGCATTTCGGAAAATCTCCATTTAGTGAAAGGTTGCTCAGTCCCACAGGATCTGGCTTTTTCAAGCGCTCAAAAAAGCCCCAGCCCCCGGAGCCAGAATCCCATTGCCCATCGCGGGAGCAAATTGCAGAGGTGTCACTTTCCTGGCCGCAGCCGCACCGTGTAAACCAGAGGGGACATTGCCCCCGACTGCAGCACAGCCCGTTCCCCAAATCCCGCCCCACGGATCCCTGGCTGAGGCTACACGAACCGCCTCCGCCGGGGCGTGGGGGGCCACCCGGTGCAGCGGAGCTCTCTGTCCTCTGCGTGTCACCTCCTCGCTGACCGCGTCCCCCTCCCCGAGCATCCCCGGGGGAGGGAAGCGCCCTGCCAGCCCTCACCAGAACTCACTTATCTGCTCAGCAACACACGCGGCTGCAGCCGCCGGCCACCGGCCGCCTCCGGCACCCCGGGCTTCCTACAGCCCCGCACCCCGCCGTGCTGCGCCCCCCGCCCCCGCCCCCCACCCGCGGCCGCTCCGGAGAGCGGAACGGGGCAGAGCCGCCTCCCGGCACAGCCCCCCCGGGGCGGGGGGTCGGTCCACGATGGGGAAGCTGGGGGTCCTGGCTGGGGAAGCAAAGAGGGGGGCAACCCATCCCGTGGGGTGCCCCCCCCCCCCAAAAAAAAATAAAAATATCCCCCCGCTGAGCCAGCGGGATCGGCCGCGCCTGTGTGCGGGGGACGGGGATGGGGCAGGGAGTGACTCCCGGCTGGGGGGGGGCCGGCGGAGGGGGGGTGGGTGCTGGCGGGGCCGGGGCGCTGCCGCATTTACAGGAGGAGCGGCCGGGCGCCGCGGCAGGGCCCTCCCCGTCCCGCAGCCGCCAGCGGGGCCGTGGCCCCGGTTAAAGGGGAAACTTGTCAGCGCCGCCGCCCGCTCCGCTCCGCCGCTGCCGCCCCGCGCCCCTCGGCTCCGCCGCGACGTGAGTACGGCCCGGCCCGGGAGGGGGGCGGCTGCTGCGGGCTCCGCCGGGAAGGGGAAGGGAAGGGAAGGGAAGGGAAGGGAAGGGAAGGGAAGGGGAAGGGGAAGGGGAAGGGAAGGGCTCTCCCGATGGGGAGAAGGGCCAGAGAGACCCTCCGGGGGGTCCACAGGGGAGAGGGAGCGGGGAGCGCACCCCCGTCCCCCCGCTGCGAGGGTCCTCTAGGGAGAGCGGTCAGGGCAGCCCCTCCCTGCTTCTCCGCGGGGAGATGGGCTGCGGAAAGACCCCCCCACCCCCCCTGCTCCCGGGGGAGAAGGGCAATGAGAGCCCCTGCTGGGGGTGTCGAGGGCAGATAAGCCGAGGAGACACCCCCCCTACGGGGGTCTTGTAGGGAGAGGGCTCAGGGCAGCCCGTCCTTCCTTCTCCGCGGGTCCCCAGGGGAGATGGGCTGCGGAAAGCGGCCCCCCCCCGCCTCTGGGAGGAGAAGGGCAATGAGAGCCCCTGCTAGGGGGGCCGGAGGGAGATGGGCCGAGGAGACCCCCCCTGCAGAAGAGGGGCAGGAGTAGCTGTCGGGGGAGATGGGCCGAGATAGACGCTCCCCCCCCTCGCACCCTGTGCGGGGGTCGCCAGGGGAGATGGGCTGGGGAAAGCCCCCCCACACACACCCCGGGGCGGGAGAGGGGCAAAGAAAGCCCCTGTTGGGGGTGTCGAGGGGAGATGGGTCGAGAAGAACACCCCCCCCAACCCGGGGGGAGATGCGCCTAGATAGGTGTCTCCCCCTCCTTCCCCCAGCCGTCCTCTGCGGGGGTCGCCAGGGGAGATGGGCCAGGGAAAGCCCCCCCTGGGGAGAGGGGCCGGCAGAATGACCCCCGGTGGTCCCCATGGGTAGGTGGGCAGGGGACCCTCCATCCCGGCGGAGGGGGGCCGGGGTAGCCCCTCGGCTGAGATGCGCCGAGATAGACACACACACACACCCCCCCCCGCCGGGGTTGCCGAGGAGCACGCTGCCCTCGGGGGGAGGGATGGGAGCCCCCCCTTCGGAGGAGAGGGGCTGAGGGAGCCCCTCGGTGAGCGGGCTTGGGGGGAGCTTGGGGGATCCCGGGGGCATCCGGGCCGCCAAGATGCTGCTTTTGCTGCTGGGGATCATCGTGCTCCACGTCACCGTGCTGGTGCTCCTCTTCGTCTCCACCATCGTTAGCGTAAGTACGGACTTTTCCTCCGGCACCGGGGTACCAGCGAGGCAGGGAGCGGCCGGCGGGGGGGTTATGGCATGGCAAAACCAGAAGGTGGTGTTTTTATTTTTGGTTTATTTTCCAGCCTGGCTTTTAGCAGGAATTATTATTTGCTGACTGCTGGTCTTCCTAACGGTGGGATTTTGGAGCATTTTGCACAGAAAGCTCTTTTCCGTATTTGTGCTGTCAGGTGTCACTGGGGGGGTGGGTCAGTCAGGTGTAATGGGGGGGGTCGCTTGGTTGTGTGCGGCAGCGGGTGCTCAGGACATCCCCATCAGTCCAGAGGAGAGGGCTGTTGAAGCCCATCTCCTCATCGTCCCCATGTCACATCATAGAGCACCCAAAATACCCTCGGTGGGGGTGACGCCGCGCTCCCCTTTCATAAAGGAGCTCCACCTGCTAACGGGCTTCAGGCCACAGGACCAGTACAGCCAGTCTGAGCAAAACCCCTTGAAACGGGACTGGTTTGGGCACTGGCTCCTCAGCACCAGCAGTTTTGCTCTCCAGCTCTGCTCCTTTGGGGCTGTGCGTTGGGCACAGCCTCTCGCTCCCCGCCCGCATGGGCTCCTCCTGGCGATTTTCAAGGCTTAAGCTGTGCAAGCAGTGGGAAGATGGAGGGTTGGACGCTGCACAGAGGGTTCCCAGCACCGTTCTCGGTCCAGAGCCCAGTTAACACGTCATCTACTTAGGAAGAGGTTTGCCTTGGTTTTAAGGCAGCAGTTTTGTAGAGCTGGTGAGTTCCAGGCTTGCTTCACCAGGTTCTTCTTTCCCTTAATTTTTTTTTTCTTTTTTTTTTCTGGGTGGTCATAGTAGTAGAAGACGTTAAAAAAAAAAATAAATCTTGCGAGTCGTTAGAAATCATGTGGAACCATTCAAATAGCCCGGCCCGGCGCTGGGCGAGGACGGCAGAGGGGAGGGAAGCGCGCGTCCCCCGCGGGACTTGGTCCGTGTTTAAAGAGAATAAAGAGCTTCTGTGTTTTTTCTGCCGTTGGGGTGAAAGCGGCTAAAAGCAACTATCGGTATTTCCTTTCCAAACCCCTTTTCTGTGGAAAAGCATGTGCCTGGGAGCCCCCGGCCGGTACGCCCTGGGGCTGCTGGGTGCCGAAGCCCTGGCGGGGGGCACACGGCTGCCTGCCCCCTCCTGCCAGGGCGCTGCTCACGGGGCTGCGTCTCTTTGCAGCAATGGCTGGTGAACGGCGGGCACACGGCGGACCTCTGGCAGAACTGCACCTCCGGTAGCGTCTTCCACTGTCTGACCTCCTCCACGAGCGGTGAGTGCTCCCCCCCTGCAAATCGCTGCCCCTCGCTTTTATTCTCCTCCCCAGCCTTAGGAAATCAAGGGGGATTTGCCTGTGTGGGTTACTCGCGATTCCCTCTTGCTTTTCACTGCACACCCCCCCTCCGCCCCCGAAATTATTCCCTTCCTCCCCATCCCCGTCCCCTCCTCTGCTCTGTCCCCAGATGGAGGGACAGGGACCCACCGCATTCCCGGTGTCCTGGTGGGGAGATTGCGCCCCCCCCAGCTTTACCAGTCCCTGAAACTGGTCTGGGGCTTAGCGTGGGTCCCAGCCCCGATGCCCATTGCTCTGCCCTCCAGCTGTGGGGCAGCTCCTGGCAGCACCGTGGCAGGGTGTTCAGCGCGCCCAGCCGCAGCGGAGGTGACCGGCTCGAGTGCTTTTCGGTAGCCTCCTGTTATTAGCCCCTTTCGATGACACTGGGATGTATAAACGCGAGGCAGTCCTTGGAGCAGGGCTCGCTGGGCGCCCATCGCCCTGCTGGGAGTGGAGGGGCCGTTTTCATCACGCCTCCCTCTTGCCTGTGTTAAAGTGGTTTAAAGATGCCGCGGCGCCCTGAGGACACCCCGTCTCCAGGGGACACCCTGTCCCCTATCCAGAAAGTTGCCCTGCTTTCTGCCGCTGCGACAGGCTGAGTTTTGGGGCACTCTCCTCGCTCCGTGGTTCGCTGCCGAGCCCCATGGGGTGGGACGTGCTGAGCCCTCAGGCCCTGCCTCATCCCGCCGCTGACGCGGCACCTGCACATCTGGAGTGGCCGAACGGCCACCTCTGTCCTGGGCTGGGTGGAGGCTGCTGTGGCGCTGGGTGACGTCACCCAGCGAGCTGTGTGCTGAGGTCAGCAGGGGAGGGGTGCTTGCTGAGATGCCGTGACGCAGTTTGCAGGGCACCTAGCGGTACCAGTGTCATGAGACCTGTGCTCAAGGAGTCAGGCAAGCCCGTGCCTCAGTTTCCCCACAAGGCAGGGCTAATGCCAGTGGTGCCGCGTCCAGCGTTTGTTTTCAGTTAGCCTGGGTTTTGCTTTCCGCTGGAGACAGATTCTCCCAGTGAAACCAGTTGTGAATCATACCGATGTCACACTACGCCGGAAACACGCTCCTGGCGTAGGGGAAACCGATGCCACGTGGTCTTGGCAAGTTGCAGGGAAGAGCACTGTGTGCTTTCAAAGGGTCTTGCGGTGATGGGAGACTGTCAGGGGTTTGTGGAGATTCAGGTCGCCCTAGTCCCCAGCCTGGTGGGAGCAAAACTCTTGTGGGTCCCCGACGTGGGGAGATGGGTGCTCTGCGGGGGTCCCCCCTCTGGGGCGTCCCGCCCCCCCCCCCAGAGTCCCAGAGCCCAGGGCTGTAAAGTCTCCCCAAATCTTTTGCTTTTCAAATCTCCACTGCTTTTTTTTTTTTTTTTTTTCCTGGGTGTTTGCAGGGTGCCGTGTGTTGGGGAGTTTTTAAGTGTTGAGAGGGGCTTGTCCAAAACGTGGTTGGGGTGGTTTCCTCCACGTCTGACTGCCCTGCTGGGGGTTGCCAGTCTATATTGCCCCGTTCCCAGGAGCTGCTCGAAGAGGGGCTTCCCTCTGGATCCTTTCAGTGGTGAATTTTTGTCATTGAAGGGACTATAGTCGGAAAGGCCCTGCTAAAAACGCCGTGAAGCGGCTGAGTTTGGTTCATGAGGTGCCCCAGTGGGCAGCTCTTTGAGTAGAGGTGCATCGTGCTCGAGCCTTAAAGAGCTCTCTGCCAGCTCTTATTGATGTGAAGGCTCTGCTCTGGCATCAGGAAAAGGAGGTTTTGCTTGGGCAAAAGCTTCTGCCCCATCCACCCTGCGGCCGGGCTGGGGGAGCAACACCGCTGAGGACCAGTCTTCATCTGGTGGGACCCTGGATGCAGGAGCCAGAGCTCACCGGTGCTGTAGGAACACAGAATCAAAAGATATTTCCTGGGCTTTTAAAGCAAGGCTTTTAGAATCTGTCGGTAAAAATGGAATAAAAATAGCCCGCAGTATCCTTTCCGGTGGGTCCCTGTGCCCTCCCTCCCTGCTGCCCGTCTCCGAGCCCCTCCGCTGCCGGGGGACCCGCGGTCGGCCACGATTCGGAGCGATAACAGGGACACGGAACAAGGATGCTGTGGCAGGACCAACTCCGGGGCTCGCCCTCATCCCCTGCCCACTCCTTGTTAACGCTCCTCAGACTCTCTTTGCAAGGAACGTACTTATTTTCAAAAATACGAAAGATCCTATACCAAATAACCACAAACCGTTCTCATTTAAGTCTCTCTCAAAACACAGGCTGTGCATGCCGCACGGCGTTGTAGAAAGCGGTAAGAATTTGTTTCTCTGTGCCTGTGCCAAGGACGGTACTCAACGGTTAATCGCCGAGTGCCAAGGTCTGCTCTGGGCTAAGAGCAAGAAATCCTCGGTCGGGAATTTTTGGCAGAACTTGGTCTTTACGTAGAGGCATTTTTTTTTCTTCTGGCCATCGCAGTGGCCACCGCGGTGCAGTCATTTCTTCCTCTCCTTTTGAAAAGGAGCGTACTCGGTGCTTGGAATATGTGGAATTAGGTAGGGTTCAGCATGGGGGGGGGGGTTTGTTGTGTGCTGTGATGTTCCCCTTTGGTTGGACTAGATGGCCTTGAGAGGTCCCTTCCAACCCAACACATTCTGTAATTCTGTGTACTTTCTAACCACTTTTTTGGGGAAAATATGTCAAGGGCTCTCAAAAGAGTCAGTTAAAGCACTTTAGTTTCTGCAGAGTCCGTTTTGATGTTGGAAATAACAATGCCAATGATGTAAATTAGCTAGCAGGAGTTTGGAGTGAGGCTCCCTGGGTGTGATGGTGCTGTTACCTGAAATAAAAGTTCTCGAAACCAAAAGTAGTTTAGAGAGGAAATACTGCTTTATTTGCCACCAGCCTGAACAGATCCTCGGTGTAAGGGGATGCAACGGCGGCGTGGACCCTGGAGGAGGGGGTGTCTCGTGGGGGAGCACCCAGGAGACTGGCAGAAGCCCCTACCTTGAAGATGCTGCTCCCGTTCTCTTTGATTTTCTTCTCTATCTTCTGGGCGTAGGTGGTCTCACAGGTGAGCTGGGGGCCGCTCGTGTTCTCCTGCATTCGCTCCCGTGGCTCCTGGGGCTGCTGCCACGTGCCCTGGGCCCTGTCCCCCTTCTTCTCCAGAACAGGGGGTGCCTTGGCAGGCTGGTCCCTCTTCAGGAGGGGGGTCGGGCTGTGTCCCCGCTTCTCCACAGGGAGGTCCTGCAGGCCCAGGTGCCAGAGCATGGCCAGCAGCAGTCTGCGCAGGGCCACGAAGTCGATGGCCCTGACCTTGGTCGTCCCGATGGCGACATCCAGCAGCTGGGCCAGGCTGAGCTGGGCCATGGCTGCTGCCGTGCCCGAAACGACAGAGGGACCTGAGCGGGACCTGAGCTCCTGGGGGAGTGGGAGAAAGAGCTGCCCAGGGGGCCCTTTCTGCCTGGGGGAGACTGGGATGGGTGGGAGGGATGGGCAGTCAAAGCCTTCCTCCTCCTCCCCTCGTCCTCGTCCTCCTCCCTGTCCGCGTCCTCCTTGTCCTCGTGCTTCTCCTCCTCCTCCTCCTCCTCTGTTGCCTCCTAGCAGCAGAGTGGTCACAGCGGCGGTGGGACGGGTGACAAGGGACAACGCAGCGTCCCCCATTGCTGGGCGATGCCCCGCTCCTGGCCGGTCCTTGGGATGCGGTTATCCACAGGCATGGGAGAGGCCGAGGGTCCCGGCTGCCTTTTCCACCTCCATCCCTGAGGCGCAGCTGGCGCAGGCTGATCTGTGGCCGCAGCCAGCGCAGCCCGAGCCCGGGCAGAGGCAGCTCCCTCGCAGGGCTGTCCCGGTCACTCAGCCCGCTCCGGTGACACGTCCTGCAGGAGACCAGGCCCCGCTGGGAGCCACCACGAATATTTTTTTGGGGGGGAATCGAAGTGCAAGACAGATTTTAACTTCTCCCTTAGACATCAAAGACTGCTGGTGACAGCACCAACTCCCTTTGGTTTCTAGCATCTTGCTCCAAAGCAAAGAGCCACAGAAGCAGGGAAAAAGAAACGCAAATAAACACGAGCTGCCAGACAAGCCTAGGAAGGATTCAAACACTGGGAAAATCTTTGAATCCGAGTGATCCGTCAGACAAGTACGTAGGAAAAGAATCAGCATGAGCTTCTTTTCCCTTACAGCCCTCCAAGCCCGACCATTCCACAGTGGGGGCACTGCCATCTCCCTCCTTCGGTGAGGCACTCCAAGAGAGTTCCCAGGAAAGGAGGCGGGTGGGGAAGCAGGAAAGGGAGCAGAGAGTTGCTCTTCTAAAAGATACGAGAGATCCGTTTTCAGGCACTGGAGCAACAGCCACAGCTGGGCTCCGAGCATCCAGTGGGGCCAGGGGTTGCAGGTGTGGGACGCAGTTGGGATCCCCGGTGACTGGTCCAGCTCTTGCAGGTGGCTTGGGACCCCAGAAGCATCCGTGACCCACCTGATGCCCACCCTCTCCTCTCCCTGGCAGATGGAGGTGCGGCAACCCCCAGCAACACGCCGGCCACACTGCCCAACTTCCCGGGTGCTCTGGACACGTTCTCCAAGCTGTGGACCTCGAAGAGCCTGCAGAGCATGAACAGCCCCATCCCCTCCATGGCCTGCTCCCCACGGGCAGCTGCAGCCCCTCTGGACATCCTCGCCCCATGGCCACCAGCCCACCTGGACCCCGTGCCCCCCACGTGCCCCCCCCGCAAAGGCCCTGGCCAGCATGGACGGCCAGAGACAAAGCTGGGTTGGTGACGGGGGGGAATCGGGGGGTCTGGGCCAGTGTGTTGGGAGCGGGGAGTCCCCCAGAAACACACGGGAATCATTGTCTGGGTCTTGTTGTTATATTTAAGTAGAAGCCTCTCCTCTGCCTTACAACATTCAGCGCGGCTTCTTGCACAGACCCCCCTGAACACCCCCTCACCCCGTCCTCCCTCCCTCTGCACCTCTGCAGGGCAGGGGGGAAGCAGAAGTGGGGGCTGTGATTTGTCAACGTGATGCCCCCCCCAGCCTGTGACCACCGTTCCTGGCCCTTCCCTGGGAAAGAGGGGAGCTGGGGGGGGTTTAGTTTTCAAATCAACCTTGCTTAAAACAAGAAAAAAAAGAACCCACCCAAGACCCCAGTAAAAAACAGTTACAAGGTTTTTTATTATTTAAAGAAGAATTATTAATTTAATTATTTACTTAAGATTCATGAACTTAAAAAAAAAACAAAAAATCCCGTTCATAACACCAGCTGTTCCTGGCTGGCTGCCTGGGTGCTGGGTCCGTCCCGTGGGGCCCCTGCTCAGCAGGCAGCTGCTCGTCCAGCCGGTCCCTGCAGGTGTGGCCGTCCTTCCCCAGCAGATCCCTCACGTTGTGCTGGAAGGAGAGAGCGGGCTGGCTGAGCCCCGGGGCCGAACTCCGCATCCGGGGAAACTGAGGCACGGCTCCTCGAGATGCTCAGTATCTCCCTCCCAGCCTCAGTCGCCCCTTTTGCATCCCCACCATCGTTAATCCTACCTTGCCGGGGAGCAGGAGGGGCTGGAAGGCTGTGGGGGGCTGGAAGCAGTCCATGTGCTGCAGTGGGGTGGTGTCCTTGTGCGAGCCCCCGCAGCTCCGTGGCACGGTGCGGTCCCTGCCCTCAGCCGCTGGCGCCCTGTTGGACGGGGCACAGGGATGCTCAGTGCCCAGTACTGTGGCACCCCGTGCTCCAGCCTGCTACGGCAGGGAGGGGGCCAGGGGGTGCTCCCCGGTGGTATCTGTCCCTTCCGTCTCCCCTCCCACTGCGGCAGGAGACCCTCCACCCGTCCAGCCATCCTGGATCTGCTCTTTCCCCACAGCTCCCCAAGCCCAAGTTCAGGCTGAGACCCAACAGAACTCGTCACATGTGGCTTCAGCACCCTTGAGACAGAGACCTGGGCCAGGTGGGGCAGTGTGGGCAGGCTGTAAAACCCCACAGAGCGGGGGCAAGCACAGCTGCCCCTGCGCAGCACATCTCTGCTCCCCTGCCCTGCCCAAGCGCCCCTGGAAGCCTCCGCCCCCACCCTGCTCGGGGCAGCGTCCTCAAATTCACAGGCTTGTACCCCATGGCACCTCCATCCCCGCTCTTCCCCCTGGGGAGGGCGCCCTGGGTCCCTGCTGCCGGGCAAGGCTGCGACGGGGCTTGGCAGGGTCGCACCCCCTAGGCAGACACCCGCACCCCCGTGCCAGCACCCGTCTCCCCCGTCCCACCCACGGTGCCGGGTCCTACTCGGGGCCAAGCAGCCGCATGCTGGGGGGCCGGTCCCAGGACAGGCTGTGGACATGGCTCAGCAGCTACTTCATCAGCATGCCCACGGATCGCTGGGAAATTGTTCCTGTGCCAGGGACCACGTGGGCACCAGTCGGGGAGCCAGAGGGACCGGGGCGAGCGTTGTGCCTGCAGCCACCACTGACCCCATCGCACTCACTCCTTAATCCCAGCGGCATCCTCAGCCCCTGGCTGCGGCGCCTTCTCCTGGAGCTGCCCCACGATCCTCTTGCCGTGCTCCTCCAGCTGCTGCCGGAAAGCCCCCAGCTCCAGGCGGTCCAGCTGTGGATGGGTGCACACCCTCAGCCAGCCGCCCCGCGATGGGACATCATTGTCCCCGGGGGGGACAGCTGGGAGGGGAGGGCCCTTGCAGGCAGGCCGCCATAGGCCCCCAAGGCCCGATGGTGCCAGTTTTGTGTGGTGGGGACAAGCCAACCCTCACCTTGGAGGCCGTCTCTTCACTGAACTGTTGCTGGACCTTCTCCTGGCCTATAACCTGGCTCAGCAGCTCCTCAATCGCGTCATTCAGCCGCTTCATGCTTGTGTTAAACTCGGTGAAGTTGACATTGGTGGCCAGGGCTGTCTCTGCTTTCTAGCAAGAGGGAAAGGCAGGAGAGCGGTGGGGAAAGGACGGCGGTACGATGGGCAGGGCCAGGTCGTGTCGGGAGGAGAGGGAGAAGCAGCTACATGGCCCTGCTCGCCCCATCACCCCCGTGGGCTTGGTCCCAGCAGCCAAAGGGACCTGGGGGGAAAGAGCAGGACCCGGCGAGGGAAATCCTGGAAATCCTCCCTCCCCTTGGCTGGTTCTATCACCGAGCACCCAAGGGACCAGGGGTGTTTGTCACCCTGCCTGGGACCCCCTTGGCTGGTGCTGTGGCCCCTCAAGGGTGTAGCACAGCAATTCCCAGCACCGGGTCCTCCTTGTCCGCTTTCTCCTTCTCCAGCCTCTCCAGGGCCTGGAACGGAGCCTTCCCATGCAGAGAGCACCCCATGATGCCACGGCAGGGTCAGAGCTGCCTCCCAGCCAGCCCAGAACACTGGCCTCCTCGGCTTCTCAGACTCCTCCAGGAAAGGCATTTGGAAGCTCTGCAGAGCTGCGAGCAGGTTGGCAGGGGGACAAACGCCTTGTGGTGCCCAGCCTGGGCTCTGCCTGGAGGATGCTCTGACCCCACGGGGCTTTCAGCCACCTACCTCGGTATCTTTGTGCTCCTGGTGACTGTCAGCCAGGACGTCCCCCACGACGGAGCGGAGTTTCTCACAGTCCCCTTGTACCTGCACCGTGGTGGCCTGGGTGCTCTTCAGCAGTTCTTCATCCTGCTTCAGAGAGGAAGATGACGAGGCAGTGCCATGCAAGGGGGCAGTGGCTGCCCCGTGGGGACAGACCCAGGTTACTTGGCTGGTGGCCATGGGCTATCAGTGCCAGCAGGACATTTGCACCAGACTGTAATTTCCTTCCATGCTGCTGACTTGTACAAGCCAGTCTGGGGGGCGGTGAGGGGCTCCCCCACGCTACTGCAAAGCACAACCAGCCGGGGGGTTCCTAGGAGCCCCCTGCCAAGCCCCCCACGTCGGCCTCTCCCTACATGGCTCCTCCTCGGCAGCTGCTTCACCACCTTGCCCCTGGCTGTGGCCGCAGGGTGGTGGTCTGGGGTCGAGGGGAGCATGGCTTAAGCCTTGGGGTGGTGGTCTGGGTTCCCAGGGTTCCCTGGCTGTGTCCTAAGGGTGGTAGTCGGGGCTGCCAGGAACCATGGCTTTGTCCCCAGATCATGGTCTGGGTGCCCAGGGACTGTGGCTCTGTCCCCAGGGTGGTGGTCTGGGGTCAAGGGGACCCTGACTGCACCCTTGCAGCGGTGGTTTGCCTCACCACCTTGCCCACCGCCTGCCAGGACATGAAGGTGTTCACCATTTCCTGGAGCTTCTCATGGCGCTGGAGACGCTGCCCCACCTTCACTCCGGTGTCCGTGCTGGAGACGGGGCGTGCTGTCTGCACCTCTGCCTCCTCCTGCCCCATGTGCTGTATCACCCTCAGCTTGTTTTTCTGCAGGAAGGGGAGAAGGAATGGGCTGTGAGCTGGGATGGATGCAGCCAAGGAGCCCAGGTGCCCTGGAGGCTCCATGGCCCCAGCCAGCCCAGGGAGGTGGCTGGGAACCTCGCCAGAACCACACCCCCGAGGTGGTGGGTGAAGGGAGCGCTACCTCACCTGTGCCTTCACCTGCTCGTCCGTCTGCATTGCCAGGAGCTTCAGCCTGGCCTCAGTCCTCTGCTGATGCTCTCCCAGCTCCTTTAGTTCCCGCTCTATCTCCTGCAGGCCCAGGTCCTTCATCTCCATCAGCTCCTGCTTCATTTTTTGCAGCGTGGACCTGGCCAGGGAGATGGGGGCACGGGGAGGTTTATCCTCCATTGGGCTGCTCGGGGGTGTTCATCACCCCCCAGACCAGGGTGCTCCAAGCCCCCCTGGGCTCCCCTGCAGCCCCCCTGGGGTAGGAAACCCCCTCCCATCCTCTTACCCCATCGGGGCACTTCCATGCAATTTCCAGTTGGCTCCATCCACCCTGGGCTTTCCACGCGTATCCTCCAGCTGCCTGGTCTGGGAACGGGGGTGTTGGCGGAGTCAGGGCACGGCCCCCCGTGTCGTCCCAGCACGGGGGTCCTTTGTATGCCCCGGGTTCAGGTGCTCACTTGTCCCCCGGAGGGGCTGCTGTGAGACGTCCCTGCCACAGGCAGCGCAGGAGGTCTGTCTGTCGGGGCAGCCGAGGAGCTGCCGTGGCGCTGCCTGTGCCAGGTCCTGCCTCCCGGCGGGATGCGCAGGGAAGAGAAGGGCTGAGCAAAGCTCCGCAGAGCCCCGGGGCGTGCAGTGGCTGGAGGCACTGGGGGCTGCGGTCCCGCTGGGTCCCGCTCCCGCAGCCGGGATGCCCCAGCACTCAGCGCCGACGGAGCTCAGGCTCCTCGGCCTCCTCCTCCTCCTTCTCCCCCCTCTCCCAATATGCTGCCCACCAGGCCATCCATCCCCCAGCACCTCCCAGCCCACCATGCTGCTCACCTCCTCCGGGGCCGGGCAGAGGCTCTGCCTTTCCTTCAGCCTTTGCTGGGGAAGGAAGGGATCAAGGGGTCAGGCCGGACACGGGGCTGGGGGGAACGGAGCCACAGGGACATCAGTGCCCAGCACCGCCAAGCCGTGGACCATGGCCCGACACAGGAGGACTGGTCTCCGCGAGGGAGCTGGGGATGCAGCTGCCCCCTGTCCCGGTGCAGGATCCAGGCGGGATTGTGGCCGTAGCCCATCACGCTCCAGCACTGTCTGGTCCCAGGGGCCCGGCAGGCGGCCAGCAGCATCCTGGAGTTTCCTCTGGAGCGGGGCGAGGGGAGGGGCACCAGTCTGGATGTGGGAGCGGGATTTCAAAGGAGCATTTGGGCACAGGACAAAGGGAGAGCGGGCAGGCAGCCTGGGGTCTGTGGCTGGCTTGCCCAGGGCAGAGCCTTATCCCCCTCCTTCCCAGCTCCCACGTTTCTTTTTTTCTGCCTGTTAGTTCAGAAGTGCCCCAGCATCCCTTTGGCTGATGCCCGCAGTTCCCTCTACCCGCAGCCCGACTTGCAGGCAGCGGCGTCCGTTTGTGCCCTCGCCGGGGCAGTGGTGGGGGGCAGAGGGTGGGGGGCTGCAGGAGGGTGGGCTGAGCTCCCCTGCTCCCCCCTTGGGACACCCTTCCCACTTTGGGGTGGCGACAGGGAGAGGGGCAGGGAGGGGGCAAGGGCCCAGCTCCCTCCCGGGGCACCAGCGGCAGCTCACCAAGCCAAGCGCCTCCTGCATCCTGCGGATGTCCTCTGCCATGCGGGACTGCGCCACCTTCATGGTGTGGATCTCCTCGAGCAGCTCCTGGGAGAGAGCCGTGGCCCACGAGAGGGGGGTGGTGGGGTGAGCCCCAGGGGAGGGTCCCTGGGGACCAGGACCTTGACCCCTGCTGTGCTCTTAACTTGAACCTGGGTTTATTTCTGCCCACGGGGGATAGTTGGGGGGCAAAGCACGGCCGCCAGCATCTCAGTGCCATGCAGGATGAGGCCCCTGTCTGTTCCCCACCAGTGCTGGCTTTAGCCCTTGGGCGAGCCGAGGGGATTTGGGGTGGGAGATGAGGCCCATGAGGGGCTGGTGGAGCCTCCCAGCTGCCCCAGGAGCGGATGCGGTAGCGGCCGTAGGTCAGGAGCGGGGAAGGGAGGGATGGAGAGGGCGATGGGGCCAGAGCTCCAGGGCTGCTGAGCCTCCAGCTAGTGGGGCATTTCAGCCCCAGGTCTTCCTCCCCAGAACTCCAGTTCTTTCCGGCTGTGGAGGCCCACGTGCTGCCATGGGCTCAGGCTTAAAGCAGACCTCGGTGTAAGGGGATGCAACGGCGGCGTGGACCCTGGAGGAGGGGGTGTCTCGTGGGGGGAGCACCCAGGAGAAAAGGCTTCTGGCTTCTGGAATTCAGCACGGCTTCTTGCACAGACCCCCCTGAACCCCCCCTCACCCCGTCCTCCCTCCTCTGCACCTCTGCAGGGCCGGGGCGAAGCAGAACTGGGGGCTGCGATTTGTCAGTGTGTTCCCCCCAGCCCTGTGACCACCGTTCATCTCCCTTCTCCAGGGAATTAATTTTACTAATTAAAGAATAGTAATGCATTTAAATTTTAAATCACAATCATGATTTTATTAATTAAAAATCTATATATCACTTTTGGAACACCAGCTCTCCCTGCCCGTCTTTCTGGGTGCTGGATCCGTTCCCGGTGTCCCCGGTGCCTGGGAGAGGTGGCCGTTGCCTGAGTCCGGCTCCGTTGGCGCAGCACGGACTGGAAAGCTCAGCGCTGGGTCCGACGGGACCAGGCACACAGCCTGTGCCCAGGACCATCAAAGGCACTCCAGGGACACATCCTGGTTCCTTGGGAGTGCAAGCAGGGACACGTAGAGCAACGGTGACATCTGAGACGTGGGCAGGCGCTCCCTCAGATGGAGGAGGACTTCTGATGCCAGCGCCACCACCCCAGGGATGCAGGCAGGGTCCCCTGGTACCCAGGCCATCATCTCAGGGATGCAGTCGGCACCTCCAGGGAGCCAAGGAGAAGAAGCAGGGGGTCAGCCAAGCCCCGCCCCCCCCCCTCACATGCAGCCTAGCCTTCCTAGTGCTGAGAAGGTCCAGGGGAAAGGAGGCTTTGGGCAAAGGAGAAGCAGGGATGGGGAGGGAAACAGCCCCGGGAGCTGGGCACTGGTCTGTGCTGGGAGGCAGCATCCATCTCTGCTTGTGGCTCTGGAGCGGTGAGTGTTGACCCTGGGGATGTGATCTGGGAACTGTCGACTCATTGCATCTCAAGAGCTTTGTGAGGCTCGAACTTGCCAAGCCTGGCTGCTCCTGGTCTCAGGAAAGATGACCTCAGACCCAGCAGTTTTCTGACCACTAGAAAAAGCCTGGCCAGCCTTTGGCCTTGCATGGCTCCCACCCTGGACCCCATGTCATGAGTCTGGCAGGTGCTGGGGAATATCAGCTTTCCTGCTCAGACTGATGTTTGCCTCCAAACAGCCTTGATCTTATACCCCCACCCTGCTGCCTCCTTCCCTGTCTGCCCGAGGATAGTGTTTGGTGCAGGACTCGCCATGTGCATGCGAGATCAGCTGCTCACACCTACTCACAGTCCCCATCCAAGTGCCATGGTGACAACATCAGCAGCAATATTTCATCCTTGTAAGCCAGTGGGTTGAATCATGGCTATTTGGAGCCCACGAGAGGGGCCGTGGGGGTCTGTGTGCCCCCAGCGAGGGGAAGGGAGGGCTGGGGCTGGGGTGGGGGTAGGGAGGGATGAGAGTGGAGGAGCTGTAGAGAGAGCTGGGTTTGGGGAGGGTATAGGGCTGGGAGGGATATGGGAGATCATACAGGGAAGGGTGGGGCTGGGAGAGGTATAGGGAGACATGGGGCTGGGAGAGGTATAGGGAGACATGGGGCTGGGAGGGGTGTAAGGAGGGATGGAGCTGGGAGGGATGTGGGGAGAGATGGGGTGGGGAGAGATGAGGGGAGATGAGGCTGGGAAGGATGTGGTTTGGATGGGACTGGGAAGGATGGGATTGGGAGGGGTGTGGGGAGGGATGGAACTGGGAGGTATGGGACTGGGAGGGATGTGGTTTGGATGGGACTGGGAAGGATGAGACTGGGCAGGGAGTGGGCGTAGGGGGAATGGAGGGAGTACAGCTCTGTGAAAGACATGGCATGGCCATGCTGTAGGGAGTGTACAGAGAGGCAGGGATCTAGGAGGGCTTTGGGGAGCAGGGGTCGATGGGCAACAGCTCTGGGGGACCATGTGGCAGGGCAGTGGCTCTGGGAGAGTTGCCAGAGGGACAAGTGGCCCAGGCAGAGCCCCCTGGCGCTCCCTGCCCAGCCCCTGCAGCGAGGCTTTGCAGATGGGGACATCCCATGGCTTTGCCGGGGGCGGGGGACCCGATGGCTCTGTGCTGACGTGTCCCCCAGCCACGGGCAGCGCTGGCAGTGGGGTCGGCAGAGGCTCGGCTTGTCTGGCGCGTGCCGTGTCCTCGCAGCCTGCTGGGATGTTGCAAGAGCCGGGAAAGCAAAGTCACCGCCGCTCTGCGAGCTGCCCCCGCATACACATAACGTACACATACACATAACAGGGCACTTCTTCAAGCATGAAGGCAGCAGACCCTCTGTTGTACGCAACAACGCCGATCACTTCATTTATCCTCCCTTTATGCCTCACCCGAAGTCCCCCTTTGAGCTGGCTGTGTCCATCCACATGGAGCCTTTTTTTGATAAATGTAGCTATTTTTCTTGACTAATGTGAGTGCCACCTTTGGTGCCTGGGCAGTATTTGCTGAATCGCTCCTTTAACAGACTTTGCCAGCGATGCCTAAAAGTACTGTTTTGCAGCTCAGCTTGGCTGCCAAAAGCACAGCCACCCTGAAACGCTGATTGTCCTGGTTATTGCCAGGCTGCTCGTGGGGTGCAGGGGTGACCTCTTAGGCACCCTGGATCTGCTTGTGCCCATTTTCCTGGGGGTCCTTAACGATGGACATGGAGGGCCAAGGAGATGTGGGAAACTGCTGTGACACCAGCCACAGCCCCGATGCCGGCTCGGGAGCGTCTCTGTGCTGGACCCATCATCCTCCCAGGATGCAGAAGGGGACACCCGGGCACCACCTGCCCTGTCCCTCATGGGACACCGTGGGTTGGGGGTTGTCAGGACCCTTGTGTGTTTTCCAGCTGACCCCATCTGGAAGGGAGGACTGGGGTTATCCTTCCTATATTTTGACTACGGGGACTGCAGAGCCCACAGGATGGTGGGACGGGGACAGTAGCCCTCCTGCCTTGTGCCAGCATGTCTGGGCAGATGCATTTTTTCCCAAGCATCCTCCTATCAATAACCCACTTGGGTTTCTGGTTGATGATCCACCAGCTGACCCTGGCTGGTGGAGCAGCTCTGCCTGCAAACTCTCTGCTCACAGCACCATGCTGACTGCATGGTCATAAGACCCTGGAAAGATCATGAAATGAACCAAAATCCAGTATTTAGTGCTCCTTTTATGGAGCCTTTCCTTTCCGGGCCGCTCCAGCGTGTGTGGTGTTGCAGGGCTAGAAGCTGACCTCTACTTGTTTCCATTAAAGGCAGCAACCCCTCTGCAGTCTCGGCCCTCCAGGAGACAGGGCTTGGAGGAAAAAGCCAAACTGCAACACAACCTGGCAGCCAAAAGCACAGGGAACATCCCGTTTTGGTAAAAGCCCCCCAATCCCTAACCCCGGCAGCCTTTTCTCCTGACGTTGCAGGGATTCTGTGCATTGTCCCCCAGAATAAGGCTCGAGGGAGCTGCCTGGTAAAAAGGCAGCCAGAGGGGATGGCGTAAAAGAGTCCGGCAATACCCGCTGCTGCAGGGGACGCGGGTGGTAAAACATCCCTGGAGTGGCATGGCTCATGGCACAGCAGGGACGGGTCACAGTGACCGCGGAGGGTCTACAGCAGGTTTGTGTGCTTCCCCCGAGGGGCTGGTGTGGGCACCGGGGAAGGGGGGACAAGCCATTTTGCCCCCACATCCAGGGGTTTTGTGCAGCCCTGGTCTTGCTCATCATCTGAGGCACTTGCCTTGGGCTGCCCCTGGACTCACTGAGCTGACGCTGTGTTGGTGGAGGGGGGAAAGAAGCTGAAGGAGCCCCTGGAGAGTGCAGTTGTCCTCCCAGGTATGGGAAAACCCCACGTACCGTGGGGCTGTGTGGCTCGGCCTGGACTGGACGAGACAAATCCCCAAGTTTTGCTGTCAGAATAAGGCTCCAAGGGCTCACACCAGGCTCGGGGTCATTCCTGGGAGGGTTTGTTGGAGGCAGAGGCAGGTGGGTGCTGTGATGCCCAGGTACTGTGCAGGTGCCTTCGCAAAACCGCAGCATCTGGTGGGAAAACAGGCATTGGAGAGGGGTTTGGGGATGTACCCCGTTGTTCCTTGGTGTTTGATAAGCATTCGTCATGTCAAATGACTGGATGTAAATTTCTGATCATCAGGAGGATAAGCAGATCCCATCCACCCTGGTGGGGAAGAGGCAGCATCCCAGCTGGTGGGGACCACCAGCTCCAGACCTTGGCACCCCTGGAGAGGCAGGCCCAGGGCTTTTTTTTACGGTGCACCCAGGTCTTTTTTGTTTTTTTTTTTTTTTAGGGTGGCCACAGCAGATCCGAGAGTACCAGCTGCTGGGCACGGCAAAAAGCGCTGAGGAGAAAGCTGTCGGAAGAGCTTCTGCTAGGTGTTTTGGGCTGTCTTAGCTAAATCAGCAGCTTAATGGTGGGTCTCCATCCTGCCAGGTGCCTGACAGGCAGGATGGAGACATGCAGAAGGAAAAGACACTTATTTTCCCACTCTGAATTCAAGTAAAGCAAGTATGGGAAAAGATGGACCCCCTTAAAGGGCTTGGGTGCCTCCAAACTCACCCATCTTTTCCATCTATGTGAGTTTATTTTGACAGCACGGGAATGGATACAGCTAAGACAGGGGCCAGGACCCTTGGACCCTCCACCCCTTGGATTTACTTTTTCCCCTCTTCCCTTCACCTGGTTCCCACCAGTGCCAACTATTCACCATGTTTGAGCCGGGGCTGGGAAGTGGTGGGAGGAGAACAGGCTGAGCAGAAACTTCTAGAAAGCCTCAGATTTGCAGGTTGAGCCATCGCTAAGGAAAAACCTGGGGGAGTTCGGGAGGACTGGCCGTGTCGTGGGAGGGATGGGGCAGGTGTCCCCAGGTGAGGGACACTTCACCCAGCCCATCCTTTCCAGCAGCCACCAGCCATGTGGATGGGTTGTGGCTGCATGGCAAAGCTCCGCGCGTGCATCTTGCCGTCAGGAATAAATCCATGATTTTTCTCACCGGGATCCTCGCCCTCGTTGAGAGAAGGGATGGAGGACACGTCTCTGCTTATTGGAAATGTCCCTGCTTCATCTCTTATGATTTGGAGAAGTGCAGCATGGATTTGTTATGGAAATATCGAGACCTATAGTGAGTATTTGCCTGGCACCAGGCTCACATATAGTTCGATCATCTGGCTTTAAATGTGCTTTGAAAATAAGCACTTTCACGTAACTATATCTAATATTATTTTCCCTCCTCCCCACCTGGTCGGTGACAGTGGGAAGTTGGGGTGATGCTGTGGAAGACAAGGGCTGTCTGCAGCATCCTCTTGTCCTTGCAAAAGGCTGCAGAGCTCTGCCCAAAAGCCATCGCAGTTTTAGTGAAGGGACCCCCGGCCACCCCCGCCTGTAGGGAGGGCTGTGTCCTCTTCTGGGTCAGAAATGTCCCTTGTTCCCTGGAAGCCACCAACCTCAGAGCAGAGAAGGTCTCAGCTGTGATCCCTGGAGAGAAGCTGAGCCTGATGCTGCCTTCTTGCTTGGATAAAAGGATCCTGGAGACCTTGACCCTGCACTGGGTTTGAGGGGGCTGAAACACTGGCCGTGAGCTGCATTGCTTAAAGCCGGAGAAAAACATACAGGCAGCGTATAGGGACTTGCTTTGCTCCTGAAACTGGTTTCTCCTCCCTCAAGCACCAGCAGACTCAATCCCGTCATTCAGGAAAGATGCTGCTGCATGTGGAAGTGGGGCAAAGGCAGCGAGAAAAGCCATGCCCAGGAAAGAACGAAAGTGCTCACAGAGCCAGGGCTGTGATATGCCAAAATCCCTTTGATTTTGGCGTGGTCAAAGCGGCAAAGGGAGGCAGACTCGTTTTTCCAGTGCCTATGTATAGAGCCGTGAGCTCATAGTTTCCGACGGCGGGGAGCATTCAAAGTATGGGAAACAGGAATTTCCACCCCGCCTTGGTGCTGGCAGAGAGCAAACTGAAGCTGGGGAGATGCTCGGCTGCCCCAAATCTGCTCTCGCTGGCCCAGATCACTCATTCAGCAATGGAGATCTCGGTGGGTGCAACCCTGGCACCTCCAGCAGCTTCAAGGAGGGGCCAGGGAGGGGGATGGGGATGCCTACCCCAGGGGTGACTGTGCAACCTCAGCCCCGGCACGATCTGTCTGGAGAGGTTTCAGCCTCAATTTCTGGACCATCCCAAGAAAACTGGGATAACGAGTGGAGTGGCTTGGTCCCTGATCTTAAGCGGGGGGTGTGGAAGGTGTTGACATGCTACGGGTCTCCTTCCAGCGAGGGACAGGCCTTCACGGCTTGAGACATCCCCCCCGGGGCATGTCTCCCACCATGGGTGCTCTCTTTTGGCAGCTGCCCCAGTGCACGGGACGGCTCGGCGGGGCTGCACCTCCCCTGCTCCTTCCAGAAACCAGCCCCATGTTGTAACTGCTGCAACCGCTGCACCCACGAGCGACTGATACTGCTGCCCACGCCTGCAGCCCTGCCGCGACTGCCAGCCGCACGAAACCACCCCTCCTGCCCATAGAGGACCTCCAGGGCCCATCTCACTGGGGTTTGGGTGCCAGAGGTGCATCTCCTCTTCTGCCTGCCCCACAGATCCTGCAGAGCCCTGGGCATCTTCTTGGGGCTGGAGGACCGCAGGGCTGGGAATGCTTGTGCGGAGCATCTCTCTGCCCCAAGGCAAGACTCCCCGCTATGTCAGGGTTCTCCGGAAGGCTTTCCATGATGGAGACTCCAGGCCCTCCAGGCCATTGGGGCCCCTTGATGGTTCAAATCCAGGTCCCGTGGCTGCACTGCCACAGCCAGAGCTGGGGAAGGCGTGCAGGCGGGGCGCCTTGGGGTCACTGTGCCTGCTCTGGGAATCTCATCCTCACATCCCTGTGGAGCCGCTCAGCAAGCCTGCGTGTGGGCTGGCAGCCCCGTGGCCACTGGCCGGGCTGAGGGGTGGCAGAGGTGGCTGGAAAGAGTCGAGACTGTGGGAGGAGTGACCCACCCCGTGGCAGTTTTTTCAAGGCTTTGCAGGGGAGACACCTCTCAGCTTCTCGCCTGGGGGTCAAGCGAGGGATGGGCAGCACCCTGGGACACATGTAAGGCCACAGGGAACCTTCTCCACGTGTGTTTCCAGCAGGCACCTGGCCAAACAGTGACTCATGAGCCACCTGCGGCTGCTGAGATGGCCAAGCTCGGGGCTTCTGCCTGCCCTGAGCCCACAGGGCTCCTGCCGCTGCCTGGACTGCAGTTCCCAAGGATGCTGGAAACCCCCTCCAGGGCAGGTTCAAGGCAGCAGTGGCCCTCGAGCCTGCTGGAGTGTGTTTGCTGGGCTGTGTGCTGCCACACCGGTGCTTGGGTGAGCGTCTGATGGTGTAGGGCGGGGAGCGCAGGGCTGGAGTGAGGAGTGTTTGGGGGATGAGGAGGGGAGGGGGCGTAGGGATGAAGATGTGGCCAGGGCGAGGAACAGGGAGCTGTGGCGGCTGGAGGCAAGAATTGTTTGGCAGGAGCCCAGCCCTGGTGCAGGGTGCTGCCGGTCACCCTGCTCTGCAGCAACAGAGGGAATTTGGGCTCCCGACATCCCCTTTAGCGACTGTTTCATTGGGGTTTGAGCTCAGGGATGAGCCCGACTACAGGTGCCCATCACATGAGGGAAAGCAGGCAGGACCGTGCTGCCTGTCCCTGCCCTCCGACACCTGACACTGGCTCCTCGCCCACTCCCTGGCCAACCAGGCAAATATCAGGCCTTTAAAATGGGGAACGAGTTCCTCCGCATTCAATCCCCGGGAGCTGGCCCTGTCCCTGCTCCAGCTTCTGCGCAACGCGCCCGCATGACACGCGCAGCCAACACCTCCGTGTTAGATAGGTGTCCCAGTCCTCTCCCCAGCTGGTGCTCGGTGCTGGGGCACGGCCAGCCCCGCTTCTGGGGACAGCAGTGGAGTGCATGGAGGGGCTCCTGCCCTGGTGCCCTGCAGCAGGTAAGGGGGCTTTGGGGGCACAGAGGAGCTGGTGCCCAGGGTCAGGGTCTCCTTCTGCAGCACTTTGGGGGACCAGGTCCCTGATCCCTCTTAAAGCAGAGCAGGAGCCTGCATCTTTCTTCTCTTTGATTGGGAGGGGATGGTTTGTTGTGTTCTTGTGACCGTCCTGGCGCAGGGGATGGCTCCCAAGGAAGAGGAGGTCAGCCAAGGAGGGGATGGCAAAACCTCCAGAGACAGCTGTGAGGATGCCCATGGGCACAGTCATGCGTGAGAAAAGGGGTGCAGGTTGGGTCGGGTCTGACAATGCTGCAAGGTCTGGAAAAACCTGCAGGTTTTATGAAGCTCCAGTTTTAAGAGAAAGGAGCTGAGCTGAGCATCCCTCCCCGCCTCTCCCCTCTCTCCTCTCCCCTTTCCCCTCTCCTCTCTTCCTCCGCCCTTCACCCATCTCCCGCTCCCTTCTCCCTTTTCCCCTCTCCTCTCTCCCTTCTTCCCGCTCCCCTCTCCCTTCCTTGAGCCGCCGCATGAATGCTCCCTGCCCTGGGAGACGCACGGCAGAGCTTCAGACCCAGCCCAGACGCGGGTCTGGGGATCCCAGCGGCCCCGCGCTCCCCCTGGCACCCCAGGCTGGGGCAGGGGCCAGGCGGGATGGCTGGGCTCTGCCCTCCCCGCTCTGACTAAGAGGAGACGCTGGGCTCCGGGGCTTGCTGACCACACCATGCTCCGGCGTGAGGAGCACAGCCTGGAGATGGCTGTGGCCTGGCCACCAGCCTGGGACATCCTCCAGCAGCCTGGAAGGAGCCTGGCGTGGGTGCTCGCTGCCTGCCCCGGGTCCAGCATGCCCCCTCTCCATCCCCGGGGGGTCCTGTGCTCCCACCTGTCCCACTGCCCTGGCCTCCCCCTGCTCCCGCCGGCCCCTCTGTGTCCCCTGGGATGGGAGCATCTCCCTTTCCATGGCAGGTTTCTTTGTGGGATGGGAGTTCCCACCTCCCGTGCACCTGGAGCTGGCAGCAGTGCACGGCGGCACTCGTGACACAAGCTGAACCTGCTTTATCTGTACCACGTGCTGAGCACATCCATCCAGGGGCTCCTGCATGTGATTTTGCAGCCGGGGATTGTTGCCCCCGCTGGCTCTGGAGTTGGGGTCCTCCCGTCATCTCTCTTTTGCCCCAAGGGCCACACTGAGAGGCGTAATGCTCCTGAAAATGCCCTGTCTTGTTGAGAGGATGCCTAGTAGCTGTCAACTGCATCTGTTAGGGGCAAGAGGGCAAAAGCAAGAGAGCAGGGAGGAGGAGGAGAGATGAAGAGATGGATCATGCTTATCATTTCAACCTTATTAACCCATCGTGCCTCTTCCTCGCAGCTGGGGAGCGCCTGTGGCCGACAGAGCAGGGATGTCTGAGGCCTCGTCCAGCAAGGAGGGACCCCCGGCCGAGTGCCCCGTGTGCTACGAGAAGTTCCACCTGCTGGAGGCCATGCACCGCCAGCTCAGCTGCGGGCACACCTTCTGCCACGACTGCCTGGTGAAGAGCTTGCTCTCCGCCAAGCTTGACGGCCAGGTCCAGAGCAGCATCATCTGCCCATCTGCCGCTACGTGACTTTCCTCAGCAAGAAGGCGGCTCTATGGCCGCCCAAGGCAGGCACCAACCTCCGGGCCCTGGAGATGCCTCTGTCACCTTCCTCCCTGTCCCATCTGACCAAATTGGAGGCCAGCAACACCTTGGTGGTGCCCAGCCATTTTGTGATGCTGGTGCAGAGCTTCGACCGGTGCTGCAGCACAGGAAACAGCCCCATGGACTCGCAGGGGGTCCCAGGAGAGCTGGCGCGGGAAGCCCACATCTTTGTCATCAGTGACCATGGGATGCCACTGGTGGATGCGGACTGCAGCTCCCTAGGGAGGAGAAGCAGAACAGAAACACGAAGCTCGGTGTCATCCAGCTCGGCCCTGGGGGTGAAATGCTGCCAGTCGCCCATCGCCCTCGCCGTCCTGCTCATCTTGACGGTGGCCATGCTGGCGGCTGTGCTCCCTTGGCTGCTGCTGGTGAAGAGGGACTCGTAGCAGGGATGGGATCAGCTCAGATGCTGGAGGTGTCACTGATGCTGGGACAGAGCTAGGGCTGGGACCTCTCTCAAAAGATCCCATGAGAAAGTCCAGAAGCAGCTCCGGGTGAAGCTCTCTCTCATCTGGCCAGGGACTGAATGGACTTTCAGACCTTTCCGCAGATCTCCGGGTGCTCACAGTGTCGTCGCTGGCATTTTCTGCCTCTTTTGGTTAAAATGTGGCTGGTCAAACCCTGCTAGTGGGTTCCCCTAGTGTCTTAGCAGAGAGCAGGGTTTCTCCTCCTGCACCCCGTTGAGGAGAAATAACTGGACTCCAGATGATCCAGTGTGAATCAACAGAAGCCGTTTATTAAGCACCGATCATCATCTTTTATACCCTGTGTTGTAGCCGTACACGCGACTCGCTTATTTCTGATCAGCCAGTTACACTGTCCACGCGCTGTGCATGCAGTTCGTTCACACATCAGGTTGGTTACAAGAATTCGCATAGTAAATTGCTTAGTCATTAGCACAACATGTTTTCTGCCTTCTCAGTTCCCATTTTTCCCATGTACTAATGCCATCTTCTACTGCCTGTTTTGCTCTTAATCTAATCTCTCACAGTAGGGAGGCTGGCTCACATGGCCATTTTCTCTCAGATACATTCCTACACATCCATACTTGGTCTTGGATACAACTAAGAGCCAAAGAAACTTTGTTTTGGGTTGTACCAAGTGCATTTGTGATCAGCTGATGGTCCTTTTCACCTGTTTCTTCCCACTGAGGCAATATATTCAATAAAAGCCATTGGTGATTTCCCAATGCTGATCGAGAGGACTGTAGAGGATGTTTTAACTTGTCTAGATCACTAGTAGTTGTGAGTAGTTTCTTTGCAAGTATCTATACTATTTAAGACTCCCAGTCCTGTTCCTAAGATACCAGTCACATCTCTCTTCAGTCGTTGTGAGGTGGCAACAGTTTGTCTGTCCACGTACAGTTCATCTAAGGTTCCTGTAAGACACAAAAGAAAAGGGAATCTGCTCGGTCTTCTTTGAGCGACGGGGTCCAAAAGGGGGCGAGATCCACCGGGTGCTGATCCGGTGTATCTTCCCTGAACAGTCTTTGGCTTCCCATGCATGGGGATTTTGGGGAGTAGCTAGCACCATTGGTACTGTGCCAATTTGAGGCATTTTCACTAACACAGGTTGCCCAGGGTGAAATTGTCCTAGGTATTTTCCTGGTTCATTGGGAACTTTTGGAGTGATGATATTGGCAGATACACAGAAAGCTTTCATTCTAGGACAGCCATCTCCACTCCGTTATTGAATTGATAGGTGGCATCATCCCATCGCAAATGCCAACCAGGTTCATGAGTTTTTGCAAAACGCATAACCAATCCATTGGTGCGTTCAACAATGCCATCAGCCTGAGTATAATAGGGAGTATGAAATACCCATCGAATGCCTTCTTCTTTGGCCCAATCTTGTACCACCGAAGCGGTAAAGTGTGAACCGTTATCACTTTGGATTGCCTCAGGAAGGGGAAGGGTGCTGTACCACCCTTGTAGGCCTTTCACTGTGTTGTCCCCGGTAGCTGATTTGAAGCTGGTGGCCATAGTGAGGCCAGAGATAATCTCCACTCCTACTAGGATGTCTCTTTTCTCACCTGATGATCTCAAGGGCCCAATACAATCAATTTGCCAGGAATGCCACAATGGTTTCTTGTCCCGAATGGGTAAGGGAGGCGCCTTACTCGGATGATCTTTATTGAGCCGTAGGCGACATTGTGAACAGGCAGTTACTACTTGTTCGCACAGTTCAGCTGATACAGGCCACCCCCGGGCTAGTCCTTCCTGATACACATCAGCACGGCCTGCGTGGCCACGCTTAACACGTAACCATTCGACTAAGCGTTCCCTTTCCCACCATCATCTACAATGTCAATTTGCTGCAGCCGCGTGAGGCTATCTACCTGTTGGTTGAACTGAGCAGTGATCGAGTTCGAACGATCATGACCTTTTACCCAACCAATGTGCAATGCTCTCTGCCCTCCTCTTTCTAACAGTTGCTTCCAACTATCTGTCTCCCAAATTGGGACTCTGTTCACCTGCCAATCGTTGGCTGCCCAGAGTTCGATCCATTCAGTGGCTCCTTTAAAAACAGCATATGAGTCAGTGCAAATGTGAGTAGCCCCATGTCGTGCAGCTAGTAGGACAGCTCTGAGTTCCCCTACTTGCACGCTACCTTCTCCTGTTTCAATTGCTCTTTCCCCCGTTGCTACTTCCAGTGCTACGGCTTTGTATTTCCACTTATTGTTCTCACGGTGAGACGACGCATCAGTAAACCACGCTCCTGTAAGATCACTGCCTTCTTTCAGAGGAGGTGCTTCTTGGATTGGAGATGGTCTGTTTGGTGGGGATTGGAACAATAGGGCACCATCTGTATCCTTCTGGAGCTTGGATACTTTAACACTGCCTTCAGAGATTGGCGTGATTTCATTAATGCCTTCGAAATAAGCATACCACTTTCGAACTGTGGGTTTCTGGGCAATGCCGGCTGGTGGTGCTGTCCCTTGACGGACCACATCTAGGAGACGAAAAGGGCCCCGAACAACCACGCTTTGTTCTCTCCTTATCTGCTCTGCTCGTTGCAATGCTCGCACCAGGGACAGTAAACCCTTCTCAAGGTCTGAATATCTGCTCTCAGTATCATTGAAGGAGTGAGAGCTAAATTCTAATGGTCTCTCCGGTCCTGCTGGTCCCTTCTGCCACAAGTTACAATGAGAACCATGTTCACTGAACCCCCATTCCACATGGACAGGGTCAGTTGGAGGGATGGCGCCAAGTTGTTGGAATAACCTTAGCTCCTTTATTAGCAATTCCAGTGCATTAGTATGTTGTTCAGCCCACTCCCAGGATCTACCCTTTTTCAGCAAACAATAAAGGGGGCGAGCAATGATGGAAAAGCCAGGGATGTGTTTACGGCAATAACTTAAAGTTCCCAGAACTTGCTGTAACTCCTTCGTGCTGGAAGGATTCTGTCCATGCTCTATTTTTTTCAGGGTATCCTGAGGGACAGAAGCAGCTCCCTTAATCCACCAGACCCCCAGGAATTTAACTTCCTCTGCACGTCCCTGACACTTTGCGTCTGGAATTTCCAATCCTAAATCCGATAATGTTTTTTGGATGTTTTGCATCGTCTTGTACACTTTCTTGGCTCTCTCCCCCTATTAGGATGTCATCAATATATTGGTATATCGTACATCCCTGTGAAACAGGAATCGCTGATGGCACTTTAGCTAAAGCATTAGGAGCAATGGTGGGGGAATGCTTGTATCCTTGTGGAAGTCGGTTAAAATATATTGGGCTCCTTTCCACGGGAATGCAAACCGCGCTTTGTCCTGCTCAAGGAGGGGAATCATAAAAAACCTGCCTTTTACATCTAAGGCAGCCATCCAAGGACGGGCAGCTCCTTTTATCATTGTCACAATTTCCGCGATATTCGGAACCGCAGCGGTCAGGGGTGCAGTGTTGGCGTTTAACTTTCGGTAATCTACTGTGAAACGCCATTGCCCGGTTGGTTTCTTTACTGGCCACACCGGTGAATTATAAGGCGAGTGAGTGCTCTTAATGATGTTTCTTTTTTCTAAATCTGATGCCACCCCGTCTGCTCCTGCAAGTGCCGCTGCAGGCAGTGGGTACTGTCGGATGTTGGTAGTTTCAGAGGGAGGCAAAGGTGTAGAAGTTTCTAACAGGCCCAATTTAACTGTGTCTAATCCTTTTTTGCGTCCTGCAAAACTCCACACGGTTCCATTCCACCCCTCGTGTAGTTTCGCAAACAACCTAGTACAGGGAATCACAGATGTTGCATTCTTCGCGTGCCAGCTGCGGCTGTATTCTACCTCAGAAGCCTCTGGATTTTAGGACTTTCCTTCATGTGTGAACAATGCTGTGTTTTTGTATTCTTGGCCAATTTAGTAATTATTCCACTTCCCTAAAACCAAATCATATGACTAAGCCGCTCAACAGTTGCCCAAAAGCTGCACCTGGTTGCCCAGGGGCTGCAAAACCTGCCCATGGAGGGCAGTAGGTTGTCCAGGGCAGGATCTAGGATGCCATGTGAGGGTATTTTCTTGCCCAGGGCTGGCCCCGGCTTGCCCATCCACAGCAATGCGTTGCCCAACAGCTGCATCGGGTTGCCATAGCGGCTGCAGGGAGCTGCCCGCGTAGAACCCGGTTACTGAGCACCCTGCGCCAGCGGCAACGCTGCCCTGGTTCTGTGACACAGAGGGCACTGGGGATGCTGCAGTGTCTGGCAGTGCTGCCACCCAACCTGACAGCACAGCACTGAGTAGCAGCCCCCCCCGCACACCCCCAAGCCTCTGCAGGGTGCGTATGTCCCTGAACTGGGAGGGAAAAAAACAGGTCATTCTCCTAATCCCCCTCCATATCTCTTCTGTCCTCTAAATGTACCCAGATGAGGTGGTCGGGGGCTCCTGTCGTTGTGTCCGTGTTCAGGGGTGGCACAAAGTGTCGCCCTGGGATGGCTTATCCCAAGGGGGATGCAGGGGCATTTATTTCAGCTGGAAATGCAGGGAAAAGTAGCCCTGGGCCGTTCCCAAGGGGTTTTCCCTCCCTTTCCTAAACGTGTGTCTGTCAGTGTCTGAAAGGGCAGAGTTTATTTGTGGGGGTGGGAGCCAGGGAAGCTGCCTCCCACCCTCCCAAGGCTGTTTCTCAGGTATAAAGCGGCACGGAGCTAGGGAAAGCGCCGTCATTTATCCCTAGCCGGGAGAAAAGGGCTGAAGGGAGCGGTTTGTGGGAAGCGGCACACACGGTGGTTTTTGTTGGACCTGAGCGCAGACATTTCGTCCTCGGTTCTGCCAAACTGCCTCGGAGGGTCGTGTTTGCGAAACCTTTTTTTTTTGCTAAATTTGAGGGTGTGAGTTTCCCGCTGCCTGTCCCACAGCCACTCCCATCAGGGATCTTGCTGTAGCACACCCGTGTCCTCGTCTTCCCCTGGGGCTCCGAGCCAGGCTGGGAGCAGTGGGGACGGGACGGTGTTAGGGGAAGGACACGTCGGGCTGGCTACAACAGCCGTATTCAGGGACTTATTCCTGCCCGTGGGTGACACTTGTAACCTCACAAGAGCTTCGTACCGAGCACCACGTACCCCTCCGGAGTGTTTGTCCTCAGATGAGGTGTGTTTGGTGGCCCCCTGCGTTATATGGCTGATAACCATCGATTGACAGCCTCAAGCTGGAGAGGACAATATGCAATTCTTGGTAGCAAAATCTTCATGTGTGGCCATTCCTCCTAGGGCTACTGCAAGGCTGGTGTTTCCAAACCACTCTGAAAAGACTGTGGGCCATCTCCTTCCCACGCACACTGATCTTACAGCAGGTGAGCCATCGACACCTTTCCTCCTTTGCAAGGCAAGAGGCGGCCCTTCTTTTGAGGCTGAACTAGGTGTGTGGGGGGATCAAATTTGGATATAGTCCTGCAAAGCTCAGCTCACCTGCAGGCTCCTCACTCCAGCATTTAAGGCAAGGGAAGATAGAGGGGGTGAGGATGGAGTCCCTCACCCACCCACAAATGGCGCTGGGCCGGTAGCAGATGTGTGTCCAAAAGGGACGCAGCTCTCGGGGCTGGGAATGGAACTTTTACAGAGAAAATGACCTCTGGAGTATCAGAAGATCAGCAGATACGCCAGCCAAAAGAAACAAAGGAACAGCAGAGAAGGAGCAACTCCAGTTTGACTGGATTGACAGATTTAAGGAAAAGGAAGGCACGGTATCTGTCATTCTCCTTACGGCCGTGATTTGTTTTTCTCCGCATTCCAAGACCTGATGCTAGACACTAACAACAAAGTCAAACGCTTTTATATACAAATGTTTGGGATGCTGTCAGGAGGGATTTGTTTTCAAGGGGTTTAGGCCTGTTCAGGCGCTGTGAGGGCGCTCTGTGCGTCGCTGTTTGTGTTTGAAGTTGCGAGTGTTGCTGTAAGAAGTAAGGCAAGTGCAGGAGGTTGCTGAGGTTGTCCTCTCTCCTCCTCTGTGCAGGACACGGACGGGACACACGAATAGCAGCGGTGGAGCATGGAGTCTGTCGGCTCTCCCTTACCAGCAAAGTTCGCCCATCCCAGAGCCATACCCACCAGGTTTCTCCCTGCCATCCACACCATGGCGTCAAGCTATAAGAACCGATTTCCTTACCGCCCCTTGCCTCAGAGCTACAGCCTCCCCTGGATGCCCAGCACCTACTACAAAACGGCTGCCAGCAAACCAACTTTGGCTGCCTTTTCCAAGAGTTCCCAGGGGATAACCGCCGGCGAGAAGCTTCCATCTGTTTCCACCAGAACCACCGTCTTCACCCGCTACACCCCTGAAGACTGGTACAAGTCCAACGTGACCAATTACAGGGAGTCGGAGACCTCCCAGAAGAACGCGGAGCGCCTGAGAGCCGATACCTCCCGCATCATTGACCACAAATACCAGCAGACCAAGAAAACGCAAGTAGAAAGCACCAAAAACCTGGGAGTGCGCGCCAATGACATCGCGTTTTGGAAATCGGAGCTCTGCCACGAGCTAGATGAGGTGATCGGGGAGACCAACGCGCTCACAGAGGTGAAGACCAGGCTGGAGAGAGCCCTGGCCGAGGCAGAGGCCCCTCTCCGGGTAAGCACCTGTCCCGGCGCGCTGCAAGCTGTAGCCTACTGCTGAAACATCTGCAGCCCTTCAAACGTCTCATTAAGTTTCACTGCAGCTCCGGAACGTCTAGAAAGCTTTTATTAAGAGGCTATTAGTTAAGTTAGTAGTAACCAAACCCCCCTTGCCATCTGCTGGATCCCCTATCAGCACAGGCTGAGCACGTCAGAGCAGCGTTTGCTTAACTCAATATTTTTAGAAGCCGTACATCCAAAATCCCAGTTTGGGAGACAAAAGCCCGTGTCTTACCACGAGGCTCTGGCGAGGTGGGCATCAAGGCTGACACAGGTCCCCCGTTTCAGCTGTGGCTGCACCAGGGACACGTCTGCTCCCTCATGATGGTTTAATGCTGATGTTGCAGCTCGGCTGCTTGTTTTCGACAAAACCAGCTGTCCCGGGGCACTTTTTTCCCCCTCTTGTCATCTCCGTGCCCACCTAGAGTTTCTTTTCTTACATTATTGGAGATGGGGACGATCCCCATAGAGAGCCCTGCCCCTGCAGCCAGCGGTGACGGTGTGTCCCCAACAGGTCGCTCAGGAGTGCTTACTTCACCGGGAGAAGAGGATGGGCATCGACCTGGTCCACGACAACGTGGAGGAACAGCTCTTAACAGTAAGTTGGGTAACTCAGATCATGCGTTGAAGCTATTTTCACCAGATTTAAAAGTTATGGGATTTGGAGCACTGATCACCTGCCTCCAGCAGCCGGAGCTTCACAAAGGCAATGGGTTTGTGCTGAAGTCAAGTGAGCTGAGAGCAACACACTTCCTCCGGTGGAGCTGAATGTGTCTCAGAAATTCAGCCTGGGCATTTACACCGAAGTCAAGTCCATCTCCTCTTGTCCCGTACGGATGGGATTCCTCCTGGGGAGGAAACCATTTTGGGAGCAAAAAGGGCAGGTGCTGATCTGGGGACGGAGGTGTGTAGTGGTCCAGGGAACCACTCTGCCTGTCCACACCAGGATGTGTCCCTGTCCGTGCAGTGGGACTAACCACCGCTTGACACTGAGGTCAAGGTGAAAAAATCCTTATTGACCCACCCTGAAAGGGAACGCAAAGGCCGTGGCTGCAGCCACAGCACCCTTCTGTCCCCTCCAGGGCGCTGGGCGCAGGCTCAGCTGCGAGTTTTCCTGCCTGTTTGCTTTGGGCAGGAAGACAAGCAGGCAAGTTCTTGCTGTGTGTGGGGTTGGAGAGGTCCAAGGGGAGGAGTGTGACCAGGACGAGTGAGGATGGACGCTGATGGGGTCCTCTTTTGCCTTTGCCCAGGAAGTTGATGTCATCAGGTCGTGCCAGGAGAAGATGCAGGAGTTCCTGGACAAGGCCAAAGCCCAGATCACGTAAGGAGGAGCTCCTTCTCTCATGTCGTAGGGCTGATGTGCATTTGTGGTCACAGCAGAGCCCCAGCAGAACCCCAGCAGATGTGAACCCCCAGAAGAAGCCTGTCTCTCCCCACACCCCGCAGGCGTAAAGCCCATGGAGGGTCCATGGCATGCGGGCGGTGATGCTCGTGGGAGGACAGAGCTGCGGGGGGGGCCGGGAGCTGCTGTGGGGAGTGGAACGGGGAGGAAGCCATTCCACCCGTACGTCCCCACCGATGGCTGCTGTTTGCATGTTGAAGGTACAACCGGGTGGCCCAGCAGAATCTGGAGAAGGATCTGGCCAACAAGCAGGTGGCCCACCAGATCGACGACAGGTGCCACCACCTGATGAACACCTCCCAGGGCATCAGTTACTACCGAGGGGTGGAGCAGGTCGATGCCACGTGAGTGCACGCTGTCGGTCCCCAGCAGCAAGCTGTCCCCGGGATACGCGGTGCCTCTCCCTGGCAGGGAGCTGCTTGTCCCCAACCCAGATCCATCCGGCCTGGAGACACCTCCCTCAGAGCGGTCATTTCTCTCCGCTCCCCGGAAAGGGAGCACAACCCTCTGCTGACAGTTGGATGCCAAACATCCAGAGGGTGAAAGCCAGTCCCACCTCATTAAACATTCTACCAGGGGTTGAGAGATCAGCCTGCCAAGTAATTCAGCGGAGCACCTCTGCTGAAACAACTCACTAAGTTTATGCATATTTTCAAAGATGTGTCTTAGTTGTTGCCAGGCGATGTTTATACTTTTCAAGGACTCTTTTCAGCTTCCCATAGAAGTGAGGAGGAGCATAGGCAGAACAAGGGAAAGGCCAACGGAATATTCCGTACCATAGATGCCATGCTCAGGATATAAATGGGGGTTGGTGCGGGGTGGGAATATGCGGTCGGGGCTCGGGAAGGTGCCAGTTCACTAGGTGGTGAGAGTGACTTGTGTCATTATTATTATTGTTATTATTATTATTATTATTATTATTATTGTTCGTTTCTGTTACTGTTCTATTAAACTGTCCTTATCTCCACCCATGAGTTTTTCCCTTTCCCTTTCCCCTCCTTTTCTCCCTCGTCTCCCTTCTGGGGGGGAGGGGGAGAACTGCACCAGCACACGCGTGGTCCTGGCTGCTGGCTGGGGTTAAACTATGACATACAGTCCAATTAAAAGTGTAGATTTAAGCTATAGTGAATCCACGCTGCTCCCTGGCAGGGTCCATGCCTGCCCACATCCAGCTTACCGGGGGCCTCTCCTTTTCCCCGCCAGGATCTCGGTGCCGCAGTCCTGGGCCAAGTTCACCAACGACAACATCCTCCGCTCCCAGAGCGAGCGGGCGGCCTCCGCCAAGCTGCGGGACGACATCGAGAACCTGCTGGCGGTGACGGACAGCCAGATGTGGCGGCAGTTCAACGCCGTGAACGTTGCCTTCACCAACCGCATCGCCGAGACGGCCGATGCCAAGAGAAAGATTCAGACCCACCTGGCCAAGGTAGCCTGAACCCCTCCCTTTTGGTGTGACACTGTCACTTCCCGGTGACACCTCCAAAGCGCGACCCTCCACGCAGACCTGGCCCCAGCAGAGGAACGGTCACCACAAGAACCTGGTTATAGCATCATTTAGAATCATAGAGCCATAGGATGTGTTGGGTGTGAAGGGACCTCTCAAGGCCACCTAGTCCAACCCCCTGCAGTCAGCAGGGACATCTTCAACTGGATCAGGTTGCTCAGAGCCTCATCCAGCCTGGCCTTGAATGTCTCCAGGGATGGGTCCTCCACCACCTCTCTGGGCAACCTGGGCCAGGGTCTCCCCACCCTCAGTGCAAAGAACTTCTGCCTAATGTCTCATCTAAACCCGCCCTGCTCTAGTTTAAACCATTGCCCCTCGTCCTCTCGCTACATGCCCTTGCAAACAGCCCCTGCCCAGCTTTCTTGGGGACTTTCTTCTTGGAGCAGGATGAGTTGGCAGTGTAATTTCATCCCAAGGGATACTGCCCGTTGCTCATCCCAGCTGACAGCCTGCTAGCACAGGGATTTCCAGCAGAAAATGCCAGCGCTACTTGCATCAGCGCTAGTTACTTCAGAGGCGCTGGCTGCCCTGCAGAAGGTCTTTACTGGGACTCTGCTGGGGTGTCTGCTGTGGGGTTTGCAGCTTTGCTGCTCCTCCAAGGACGTGTTTTCGGTCTCAGCACTCTGTGGTTGCTGCACAGGTATCGGTGTGTTTGCTCCGCCAAGCAGATGAAGTGGAGATCAGCCATGGGCAGCAGGCTCGCACCACTGGCTCTCATGGAAAGCTGCCTGAAAAGTGCTCGGCACAGATTAACCGAGCAGAAACTGGGCTTGCAGCATCGCGGGCTGGTGCCACATCCTTCAGCGAGCATCCACCAAAAACCTGCCCTCTGTTAGTTGCTAGTGATGGACGATCAGTTCCTGCAAGCAGTAATTTTGGGGAGCGGGTAATTCAGTAGATCCATCACTGCTCCAAAACCTCCTCTGATGTGACAGCAAGAGCAAAGAGAGGCTTTTCCCCGCAGAGAAATGGCTGCTGGATCTGTGCCTCCATCTATGGCAGAGTGAGAGCAGTCTGAGCCCGGGGTCTGCTAATTGAACTTGGTTTTTTTCTGCAGATGGATGGCAGAAAAGGGAAATCCCGTTGCCGCTGGAGAATATATTTGTTAAATTTATGCATGTGTTTCTTTCTTACGCCAGACAGTGCAGGAAATATTCCAGACCGAGAGGAATATAGAAGCCATCCAAAAGGCCATTAGGGACCAGGGGCCTCCATTAAAGGTGGCTCAGACCCGGCTGGACCAGCGCACTCGGAGGCCAAACATGGAGCTGTGCCGGGACACTGCCCAGCTGCGGTAAGGCAGGAGCGCGGGGCCGGCGGGGACCTCGAGGGCTCACGGGTGGTAGCACTCGGGAGCATCGCTGGATGACAAAATTAATCATGGGGGGTTGCTTTTTTTTCCTAAAGAGTCCTTCCAGAAGTGCACCGACATAATCAAAAGCAATGAGCGGGTATCCCAGCCTTTGGGTGCTGGGAGAGCTCTGCGCCCACAACGGAGGCTGTACCCCATGGCCGGGGGCGGCCTGATGCCACCCCATGAGGGGCTGGATTTTTCCTACTTGCGTCAACCCCGTCTTCTCTCCTGCCTGCTTCCCGGCGGCTGGATGGGCTCAGGTTTGAAGGACAAGCCCTTTACTCTCCAACAGGCTCATGCTGAGAGCTCTTAGGTCCTTCCTTTTGGGTAACCGCAAGGGTGCAGCTGCTGTGCAAGGTGCTGTGTCCAGTGCTGGGCTCCCCGGTTCCAGAAGGACAGGGAACTGCTGCAGAGGGGACACCAAAGGGCTACCAAGAGGATGAGGGGACTGGAACACCTCTCTTGTGAAGAAAGGCTGAGGGATTTGGGTCTCTTCAGGCTGGAAAAAAGACGCCTGAGGGGGCACCTTCTCAACGCTTATCAATACTGAAAGGGGGGGTGTCAGGAGGATGGGGCCAGGCTCTTCTCAGTGGTGCCCGGGGACAGGACAAGGGGTAACGGGCACAAACTTGACCATAGGGCGTTCCACCTCAACAGGAGGAGGAACTTCTTTGCTGTGAGGGTGGCAGAGCCCTGGCACAGGCTGCCCCGAGAGGTGGTGGAGTCTCCGTCTCTGGAGACATCCCAAACCCGCCTGGAGGCGTTCCTGTGCCACCTGCTCTGGGTGACCCTGCTCTGGCAGGGGGTTGGACTAGGTGATCTCCAGAGGTCCCTGCCAACCCCCGCCAGCCTGGGATTCTGTGCACCACTCGGAGAAGCAGTGAGGGCTGTGCTCACCTCCCCTGGGGACACTGGAAATCCTGTCAAGGACAGAGGGAGCTCTTTAGCATTGCACCCCGAGGGGCTGTGGAGGATCAGGCACCCTGAACTTCACACCTCCTCCTGGCAGCCCGCTGGGTGAGGCTCCCTGGGAAGCCTTTTCAAAGCAATTTAAACCCAGCCCCAGAGCCTGTTTAGCATCTCTCACGCCATCCTTTGTTCCATCCTCCACTTGTTTCACCTTCGCTTTTAGCCTCTCCCAGCTGTCCTCTTTCGCTGCGCGTGCACCCGTGGGTGTGGGGAGGACCCTTGCACGGGGAAATCCAGGAGGGGGAGCCAAGAAAGCCACAAAATCGAACAGGAACGGGAAACCACAGCTGCTCGTCCCTCTGCTTGGTGGCACCACCTGCTCTGGCAGACGCGGCTGCGCGTTGCCGAAGCCTTCGAGCAGACGTTCACTGTGCCTCCCCGCCGAGACCCCGAGGAGCTCTGCCCTCAGCTTCCCCATGGATCTGCCACAAACAGGGGGGGTCCGAGTGAGTCTGAGCACGCTGAAGGGGGAAAACCCATGCCCCAGGGGCCCATCAGCAACGCCATGCTAGAAACCACCCACGTGATGGGACTTCTAATGAGGGCTCCTTGCTGTTTTCCAGCCTTGTCAACGAGGTCCGTGACATCCATGAGACGGTGCAGACTCTTCAGCAGCAGCTGAGAGACAGCCAGGACACCTTGCAAATGCTGGTTCGCGCCAAGGCCGTCCTGCAGCACGACCTGGCCGTCAAAGCCAACTCCCTGTTCATCGACCAGGAGAAGTGCATGGCGATGCGCAAGACCTTTCCCAGCACCGCGCAGCTGCTGGGTCCCATCTAGGCTGGGCTCAGCCCACCCCACGGCATCCGTTGCCAGAGTTACCAGTTTTCTCTATATGTTATAAATAGTACATGATTAACCTTCTACTTCCTGATGGAAGCCTGGCTACAAATTAAATTATCACTTTGCATGTCACATGGTCTACCAGGAGTATTTTTTTTTTCCCTTTGGTTTTTCTCTTTCCACTGCTCTTTCACGGTGTGCCAGAAAGTAACTGAAAATATCCTGGATGCAACTAAGAGTAAATCCACCCACGGGGATTCATTCCTACCCATTCGGTCTGCGATTTCAGGAGCAAATGTCGCATCCTCCTCCTTTGGAGTCTGATGTGGAAAAAGCACAGGGTGAAGCCATGTCTCAAATCACCTCCTGTGCTCCATGGGCCTTAGCGTGGCTTTTAGGAGGATCTGCCCCATGACCTTCCCAGCCACAGAGGTGACGCCGACAGGTCCGTACCCTCCTTTCCACCCTTTTTAAAAATGGGTGCATTGTTTCCCTTTTTCCAGTGCCCGGGGACTTCACCTGATGCCATGACTTTTCAAATACCACCTTCTTCCAGGAACACCCCTTGTTTCCTTTGGGGTATTGCACTGGTGTTTCCCTCTTGCCTCCTGTGACCTCAGGAGCCCCCGGCTCATCTCTCCAACACTTCAAGTGTGAGGCAGCGTCACCAGCGCGTCTCAGAGCAACAGGCCCTCGCTGGCACCCTGTCCCTCCAACCTTGGCATCTCATCCCACAGGGACAGCCCGATATTGTCCCCCTCTCCCTTCAAGCCTTGTTTAAAGCTCTGTCAATGAGCCCCGCTACCTCCTGAGCAAAGACCCTCTTCCCCCTTGGAGGTGGGTGGGGAGACACTGGCCCAGGTTGCCCAGAGAGGTGGGGGAGGCCCCATCCCTGGAGACATTCAAGGCCAGGCTGGATGAGGCTCTGAGCAACCTGATCCAGTTGAAGATGTCCCTGCTGACTGCAGGGGGGTTGGACTAGATGGCCTTGAGAGGTCCCTTCCAACCCAACGCATTCTGTAATTCTGTGTACTTTCTAACCACTTTTTTGGGGAAAATATGTCAAGGGCTCTCAAAAGAGGCAGTTAAAGCACTTTAGTTTCTGCAGAGCCCGTTTTGATGTTGGAAATAACAATGCCAATGATGTAAATTAGCTAGCAGGAGTTTGGAGTGAGGCTCCCTGGGTGTGATGGTGCTGTTACCTGAAATAAAAGTTCTCGAAACCAAAAGTAGTTTAGAGAGGAAATACTGCTTTATTTGCCACCAGTCTGAACAGATCCTCCACAGGGAGGTCCTGCAGGCCCAGGTGCCAGAGCATGGCCAGCAGCAGTCTGCGCAGGACCACGAAGTCGATGGCCCTGATCTTGGTCGTCCCGATGGCGACATCCAGCAGCTGGGCCAGGCTGAGCTGGGCCATGGCTGCTGCCGTGCCGGAAACGACAGAGGGACCTGAGCGGGACCTGAGCTCCTGGGGGAGTGGGAGAAAGAGCTGCCCAGGGGGCCCTTTCTGCCTGGGGGAGACTGGGATGGGTGGGAGGGATGGGCAGTCAAAGCCTTCCTCCTCCTCCCCCCCTCGTCCTCGTCCTCCTCCCTGTCCGCGTCCTCCTTGTCCTCGTGCTTCTCCTCCTCCTCCTCCTCCTCCTCTGTTGCCTCCTAGCAGCAGAGTGGTCACAGCGGCGGTGGTACGGGTGACAAGGGACAATGCAGCGTCCCCCGTTGCTGGGCGATGCCCCGCTCCCGGCTGGTCCTTGGGATGCGGTTATCCACAGGCATGGGAGAGGCCGAGGGTCCCGGCTGCCTTTTCCACCTCCATCCCTGAGGCGCAGCTGGCGCAGGCTGATCTGTGGCCGCAGCCAGCGCAGCCCGAGCCCGGGCAGAGGCAGCTCCCTCGCAGGGCTGTCCCGGTCACTCAGCCCGCTCCGGTGACACGTCCCGCAGGAGACCAGGCCCCGCTGGGAACCACCACGAATATTTTTTTTTGGAGGAATCGAAGTGCAAGACAGATTTTACCTTCTCCCTTAGACATCAAAGACTGCTGGTGACAGCACCAACTCCCTTTGGTTTCTAGCATCTTGCTCCAAAGCAAAGAGCCACAGAAGCAGGGAAAAAGAAACACAAATAAACACGAGCTGCCAGACAAGCCTAGGAAGGATTCAAACACTGGGAAAATCTCTGAATCCGAGTGATCTGTCAGACAAGTACGTAGGAAAAGAATCAGCAAGAACTTCTTTTCCCTTACAGCCCTCCAAGCCCGACCATTCCACAGTGGGGGCACTGCCATCTCCCTCCTTCGGTGAGGCACTCCAAGAGAGTTCCCAGGAAAGGAGGCGGGTGGGGAAGCAGGAAAGGGAGCAGAGAGTTGCTCTTCTAAAAGATACGAGAGATCCGTTTTCAGGCACTGGAGCAACAGCCACAGCTGGGCTCCGAGCATCCAGTGGGGCCAGGGGTTGCAGGTGTGGGACGCAGTTGGGATCCCCGGTGACTGGTCCAGCTCTTGCAGGTGGCTTGGGACCCCAGAAGCATCCGTGACCCACCTGGTGCCCACTTTCTCCTATCCCCGGCAGATGGAGGTGCGGCAACCCCCAGCAACACGCCGGCCACACTGCCCAACTTCCCGGGTGCTCTGGACACGTTCTCCAAGCTGTGGACCTCGAAGAGCCTGCAGAGCATGAACAGCCCCATCCCCTCCATGGCCTGCTCCCCACGGGCAGCTGCAGCCCCTCTGGACATCCTCGCCCCATGGCCACCAGCCCACCTGGACCCCGTGCCCCCCACGTGCCCCCCCCGCAAAGGCCCTGGCCACCATGGACGGCCAGAGACAAAGCTGGGTTGGTGAGGGGGGAGAATCGGGGGGTCTGGGCCAGTGTGTTGGGAGCGGGGAGTCCCCCAGAAACACACGGGAATCATTGTCTGGGTCTTGTTGTTATATTTAAGTAGAAGCCTCTCCTCTGCCTTACAACATTCAGCACGGCTTCTTGCACAGACCCCCCTGAACACCCCCTCACCCCGTCCTCCCTCCCTCTGCACCTCTGCAGGGCAGGGGGGAAGCAGAACTGGGGGCTGTGATTTGTCAACGTGATGCCCCCCCCAGCCTGTGACCACCGTTCCTGGCTCTTCCCTGGGCAAGAGGGGAGCTGGGGGGGTTTAGTTTTCAAATCAACCTCGCTTAAAACAAGAAACAAACCAGCCCACCCAAGACCCCAGTAAAAAACAGTTACGAGGTTTTTTATTATTTAAAGAAGAATTATTAATTTAATTATTTATTTAAGATTCATGAACTTAAAAAAAAAATGAAAAATCCCGTTCATAACACCAGCTGTTCCTGGCTGGCTGCCTGGGTGCTGGGTCCGTCCCGTGGGGCCCCTGCTCAGCAGGCAGCTGCTCGTCCAGCCGGTCCCTGCAGGTGTGGCCGTCCTTCCCCAGCAGATCCCTCACGTTGTGCTGGAAGGAGAGAGCGGGCTGGCTGAGCCCCGGGGCCGAACTCCGCATCTGGGGAAACTGAGGCACGGCTCCCCGAGATGCTCAGCATCTCCCTCCCAGCCTCAGTCGCCCCTTTTGCATCCCCACCATCATTATTCCTACCTTGCCGGGGAGCAGGAGGGGCTGGAAGGCTGTGGGGGGCTGGAGGCAGTCCATGTGCTGCAGTGGGGTGGTGTCCTTCTGCGAGCCCCTGCAGCTCCGTGGCACGGTGGGGTCCCTGCCCTCGGCCGCTGGCGCCCTGTTGGACGGGGCACAGGGATGCTCAGTGCCCAGTACTGTGGCACCCCGTGCTCCAGCCTGCTACGGCAGGGAGGGGGCCAGGGGGTGCTCCCCGGTGGTATCTGTCCCTTCCGTCTCCCCTCCCACTGCGGCAGGAGACCCTCCACCCGTCCAGCCATCCTGGATCTGCTCTTTCCCCACAGCTCCCCAAGCCCAAGTTCAGGCTGAGACCCGACAGAACTCGTCACATGTGGCTTCAGCACCCTTGAGACAGAGACCTGGGCCAGGTGGGGCAGTGTGGGCAGGCTGTAAAACCCCACAGAGCGGGGGCAAGCACAGCTGCCCCTGCGCAGCACATCTCTGCTCCCCTGCCCTGCCCAAGCCCCCCTGGAAGCCTCCGCCCCCACCCTGCTCGGGGCAGCGTCCTCAAATTCACAGGCTTGTACCCCATGGCACCTCCATCCCCGCTCTTCCCCCTGGGGAGGGCGCCCTGGGTCCCTGCTGCCGGGCAAGGCTGCGACGGGGCTTGGCAGGGTCGCACCCCCTAGGCAGACACCCGCACCCCCGTGCCAGCACCCGTCTCCCCCGTCCCACCCACGGTGCCGGGTCCTACTCGGGGCCAAGCAGCCGCATGCTGGGGGGCCGGTCCCAGGACAGGCTGTGGACATGGCTCAGCAGCTACTTCATCAGCATGCCCACGGATCGCTGGGAAATTGTTCCTGTGCCAGGGACCACGTGGGCACCAGTCGGGGAGCCAGAGGGACCGGGGCGAGCGTTGTGCCTGCAGCCACCACTGACCCCATCGCACTCACTCCTTAATCCCAGCGGCATCCTCAGCCCCTGGCTGCGGCGCCTTCTCCTGGAGCTGCCCCACGATCCTCTTGCCGTGCTCCTCCAGCTGCTGCCGGAAAGCCCCCAGCTCCAGGCGGTCCAGCTGTGGATGGGTGCACACCCTCAGCCAGCCGCCCCGCGATGGGACATCATTGTCCCCGGGGGGGACAGCTGGGAGGGGAAGGCCCTTGCAGGCAGGCCGCCATAGGCCCCCAAGGCCCGATGGTGCCAGTTTTGTGTGGTGGGGACAAGCCAACCCTCACCTTGGAGGCCGTCTCTTCACTGAACTGTTGCTGGACCTTCTCCTGGCCTATAACCTGGCTCAGCAGCTCCTCAATCGCGTCATTCAGCCGCTTCATGCTTGTGTTAAACTCGGTGAAGTTGACATTGGTGGCCAGGGCTGTCTCTGCTTTCTAGCAAGAGGGAAAGGCAGGAGAGCGGTGGGGAAAGGACGGCGGTACGATGGGCAGGGCCAGGTCGTGTCGGGAGGAGAGGGAGAAGCAGCTACATGGCCCTGCTCGCCCCATCACCCCCGTGGGCTTGGTCCCAGCAGCCAAAGGGACCTGGGGGGAAAGAGCAGGACCCGGCAAGGGAAATCCTGGAAATCCTCCCTCCCCTTGGCTGGTTCTGTCACCGAGCACCCAAGGGACCAGGGGTGTTTGTCACCCTGCCTGGGACCCCCTTGGCTGGTGCTGTGGCCCCTCAAGGGTGTAGCAGAGCAATTCCCAGCACCGGGTCCTCCTTGTCCGCTTTCTCCTTCTCCAGCCTCTCCAGGGCCTGGAACGGAGCCTTCCCATGCAGACAGCACCCCATGATGCCACGGCAGGGTCAGAGCTGCCTCCCAGCCAGCCCAGAACACTGGCCTCCTCGGCTTCTCAGACTCCTCCAGGAAAGGCATTTGGAAGCTCTGCAGAGCTGCGAGCAGGTTGGCAGGGGGACAAACGCCTTGTGGTGCCCAGCCTGGGCTCTGCCTGGAGGATGCTCTGACCCCACGGGGCTTTCAGCCACCTACCTCGGTATCTTTGTGCTCCTGGTGACTGTCAGCCAGGACGTCCCCCACGACGGAGCGGAGTTTCTCACAGTCCCCTTGTACCTGCAGCGTGGTGGCCTGGGTGCTCTTCAGCAGTTCTTCATCCTGCTTCAGGGAGGAAGATGACGAGGCAGTGCCATGCAAGGGGGCAGTGGCTGCCCCGTGGGGACAGACCCAGGTTACTTGGCTGGTGGCCATGGGCTATCAGTGCCAGCAGGACATTTGCACCAGACTGTAATTTCCTTCCATGCTGCTGACTTGTACAAGCCAGTCTGGGGGGCGGTGAGGGGCTCCCCCACGTTACTGCAAAGCACAACCAGCCGGGGGGTTCCTAGGAGCCCCCTGCCAAGCCCCCCATGTCGGCCTCTCCCTACGTGGCTCCTCCTCGGCAGCTGCTTCACCACCTTGCCCCTGGCTGTGGCCGCAGGGTGGTGGTCTGGGGTCGAGGGGAGCATGGCTTAAGCCTTGGGGTGGTGGTCTGGGTTCCCAGGGTTCCCTGGCTGTGTCCTAAGGGTGGTAGTCGGGGGTGCCAGGAACCATGGCTTTGTCCCCAGATCATGGTCTGGGTGCCCAGGGACTGTGGCTCTGTCCCCAGGGTGGTGGTCTGGGGTAGAGGGGACCCTGACTGCACCCTTGCAGCGGTGGTTTGCCTCACCACCTTGCCCACCGCCTGCCAGGATATGAAGGTGTTCACCATTTCCTGGAGCTTCTCATGGCGCTGGAGAAGCTGCCCCACCTTCACTCCGGTGTCCGTGCTGGAGACGGGGCGTGCTGCCTGCGCCTCTGCCTCCTCCTGCCCCATGTGCTGTATCGCCCTCAGCTTGTGTTTCTGCAGGAATGGGAGAAGGGATGGGCTTTGAGCTGGGATGGATGCAGCCAAGGAGCCCAGGTGCCCTGGAGGCTCCATGGCCCCAGCCAGTCCGGGGAGGCGCCACATCCAGCTGCTTCAGCTTGTGCTCTGTTTCCTGCAGTCCCAGGTCCTTCAGCTCCATCAGCTCCTGCTGATGGATAAATCCTGCTGATTTATCTCCTGCAGCATGGGCCTGGCCAGCAGGGGCACGGGCAGGCTTAGCCTCCACAGGGCCACTCAGGGGATGTCCCTTGTCCCTCAAGCCCTAATGCTCCCAGCCCCTCTGGCTCCCCTGCAACCCCCTCGGGTCCTTCTACCCCAGCTGCAGGAGGATCTGGGCGCTGACACCCACCTTCCCATCAGTTCCAGCCACCCCCACCTTTCCAAGGGCTTCGTCCAGTTGCCTGGTCTGGGAAGGGTGGTGCTGGCGGAGTCAGGGAGCAGCCCCCCGTATTGTCCAAGCAGTGTGGACCCCTGAAGAGGGAGTGTGCCTCTGGAAGCACCTAGGGGATGGGCAAGAGCCCCTACCCCTGAGATGCTGCTCTCATTCGCTTTGATCACCGAGTTCTGCTGACCCCCCTCCTTCCCTCCCCAAGGAACAAAAACTCTGCCATTTTGGGGTCGCTATGCCCAAGAGCCTCCACCTCCAACTGTCACATTGCCCACCACTCCTCGCCTGCTGACAAATGACTGGTCCAGCAGGGCACCTTCCCCAGTTGGCTCCCTCAGCAGCAGTGTCAGGAAGGTCTCTTCCACACACTCCAGGAACCCCCTAGACTGGTTCCTCTCTGCTGCTGTTTCCAGCAGCCATCTGACAAGTTGAAGGCCCCCAAGAACAAGGACTAGCCATTGTGAGACTTCTCCCACCCACTTCTAGACTATTTCATCTGCCTTGTCATCCTGCTTGGCTGGCCTGGCACAGACTCCCCCCAGGGTATCTGCCCTGTTGGCCTTCCCCGATTCTTACCAATAAACCCCCAACCATCATTAAACTCCAGACAATCCAAACCCTCCCTAACATACAGCGCTACCCCAACGCCTCTCCCTCCTTGCCTGTCCCTCCTCCTCAACAGCCTGTCACCTTCAACAGCCACACTCCAGCCATGGGATTCATCCTGCCAAGTTTCAATAATGGCAACTAGGTTTAGCATTCTGGCAGCACAGTGGCTTCCAGCCTCTCCTCTTTGTTGCCCGTGCTGCAGGTGTTGGTGGAGCGGCACTTCAGCTGGGCTGTCGGCCATGTCACCTTCTTCGAGGAACGCCCCTAGGTTCCTTTGGGGTATTGGCACTGGTGTTTCCCTCTTGGCTCCTGGGACCTCGGCAGCCCCTGCCTCATCTCTCTATGACTGCAAGTGTGCGGCAGCGTCACCAAAGCGTCTCAGAGCAACAGGCTGCGGGCCCTCGCTGGCACCCTGCTCCTCCAACCTTGGCGTGTCGTCCCACAGCTTGTCACGGGCAAGCCTGATACTGTCCCCCTCTCCCTTCAGGCCTAGTTTAAAGCTCTGTCAATCGGCCCCGCCAGCTCGTGAGCAAAGACCCTCTTCCCCCTTTGACAAAGGTGAACCCCATCTGACGCCAGGAAGCCTGGTGCCGTGCCGGCCATCCCACCATCGAAATGTTGCCATAGTGGACCCTCTGTTGCCCTCAGAAAGGAATCGCCTACGACTTTAACCCCTCTTTTCTTCCACGAGGTGGCCATGATACGTGGGGCAGGCCTTTCTGCCTCTGCCAGCACCTCCTCAGCCTGGCCGCGGCAGGATACAGGATCCCCTCCACACTGGGCATTTTCTAGCGGCCATTCCCGTTCCTGTCTCGGGGAGGGCAGAACACGGTTCCACCTGCCTCTCCCCGCCTCAGGCTCCCTGGCGCTCCTCAGCCCTTCTCACGGCCCTCGCAGCCCTGCCACCAGCCTGAGCAGATCGTCTCCCGTTCCCCACCCCCGCGCCGCTGCCCTCTCGGCTGCCAGCCCTCTCGGGGACGGGCTCTGGCGCTCTCTGCAGCCCCAGCGCTGGCCGGGCCGCCGCCTCCCTCCCGCCGCCCGGGCGGACACCACACGGCGTCGCGGCGGGGCGGCCAGGGCCGAGCTGCTGCCGCGCGGGGACGGCCCCGACTGACCACGGCCTCCCCGCGCGACAGGACGCCACGTCCCGTCTGGCGCGCGCCCCTTCCCGCCCTTTTCCCCCCCGCCCCGTCTGGCGCGCGCCGCTTCCCGCCCTTTTTCCCCGCTCCGAGTTGCGGGGACTCGTGCGCTGAGGGAGAAGCGGGGAGCCGGCGGGAGCGGCAGGGGGCAGAGGCGGCCGTTTCTTCGGTGCTCGCCCACGGGACTTGGCACACTGTACTTTTATAGAGAACAAGTCCTGTGAGGAGCGGCTGAGGGAGCTGGGGTTGTTCAGCCTGGAGAAAAGGAGGCTGAGGGGAGACCTTCTCGCTCTGTCCAGCTGCCTGAAAGGAGGGCGTAGAGAGTTGGGGGTTGGTTTCTTCTCCCAAGTAAGAAGCGATAGGATGAGAGAAAATGGCCTCACGTTGCACCAGGGGAAGTTTAGGGTGGTTATTAGGAAAAATTTCTTCACAGAAAGGCTTACGAAGCATTGGAACAGGCTTCCCAGGGAAGTGGTGGCATCACCGTCCCTGGAGCTATTAAAAAGCTGGGCAGACGTGGTGCCGAGGGACATGGGTTAGTGGTGGTTTTGTCAGTGTTAGGTTGATGGTTGGACTTGTGATAAATGATTTAATCGCAAGCAGGATTCCAATTAGAATTTATAATTTATTAAAGGAATAAAGGCAAGCAAACAGCGCTGGGTGTGCCGGGGGTCTCTGCCCAACCAAGACACACACCTTACAGACCCCATTTTTGGTTTATATCTCCTGTACTGATACATATTCATAACTGCCTCTAAAATGGTTGGCCCTTGCCAAAAATGGGTGTATCCCCCCTCTTACAGGTCACTATGCAGATACCAACAGGACCGGTTTAAGTTGGTATTCTAGAATGTTCGCCAGGTGGCTCCTGCAAAACACAGACACGATAGACACACTGTCTCGTCTGCGGCCACACAGACAAAACAATCAAAGGTCACACTTCACCCTGTGGCCCTAACACTGTTCCACACTGACACGAATCAGCTAAGCGCATTTCACAATCCCCCATTTTCTTTTTCTATGGCAGTGATTTGTGTTTTTGTTTCCAACCGAGTGAATTCTTGCCGAATGGGTATTAGTTTCGAATCTTCTTTTGTCTTTAGTATCATCAGGGAAAGAGTTTTCTCTTTCCCTGGTTCTGGATCAACAGGTACTGTAGCTATCTGCATTCCTTGTATAACTGAGTCTATTAGTCTAATAAAACAAGGTATAAAACCTGGAATTATTAACAATCCTGCAAATGCCCCCAATATAACAATCCCAATTTTAGTAAGCCAATCACCTCCCGTAAAGTTTTCCCAAAATCCTTCTAGGTCGACTCCAGTCCAAGTCTGAACTGGGACATGTGTAATTTTCTTCATTTCTTTTACAAGTTCATTTACAGCTTCCCCTTCATCATCAATTTCTAAACAACAATTACTAAGGTTAAACTTCCCACAAACACCTCCCTCTTGTGCTAGCAAATAATCCAAGGCTAAGCGATTTTGATACAAAGCAGTTCTCATCTTGGTATTTTGTCTCGCAATTCGTCCAAGGGCATCTCCAGTTGTATTTACAATTATTTCTAATACAGCTTGTAATCTAATTATTCTATTTAGCATATATATTGGAGTTCTGTAGCCCCAGGATCCATCTTCTGCCCATGTGGCTGGACCATAGTAGGCAATGACTCTTTCGGGAGGCCAATCTTTATCTTTCCAATGTCCAATTTGTAGACTCCGTTTATAGTGCCTTTTTCTTAATTCACCAGCTTCAGCATACACTTGGACTCCCAATCGCTCTCCTCGATTTATAGGTAACAGGAAAAAAGTGGGCCTTATAATTCCCAATACACAGGATCCCGTCCAATTTTGTGGCAAAAACGCATAAGCTAGTTTACCACAAATCCAATAATGTCCTTCAGGAGTGGGCCATCCATTTGGTGTGTTTGTTCCATTGGTCCAATTTTTAAATTGATCACTCATTTCCCATGGACTCCCCCACTTATCCCATTTATTCTGAGTTTCGTTCCATAGGTAACCTCCTTCACACTCTAGATTACCTCGTTTTCCATTCTCTTTTAAATTTTGCCAACAACTCCTTCCAATTATACTCGTTTGAAGTACCCACTGTTGTTTCCTGTTACCCTTTCCCATTGTTTTCCATATTTGAGGATTACTAATGTTGCTCTCCATAGCCTCCCACGGCCATCGTTCACCTTGGTTTGTTCCACCACAAACATAACAGTTAGTTACATTTAATGACTTAGCAATGTTTTCAGCAAGATTTACAAATAGATTTTTAGCGACTGTGGGAATTTCATATTCCACTCCTGTTTCTATTTCATGATAAAATGAGTTAAATAGTAGTCTGTGCTGTACCGATTCCCTTATTCTTTCTTTTATTTCAATATTATAAACCAAAGTCTGGGAACTTACCCGTCCCCTCCTAGTAGTTCCTCCGCACTGGCTGCAGTTGTTTGCCATAACCAGAGTCAAGGAGCTTACCCCAAATAGGACCAGAAGAGGTCCGGTCAGGGCCATAGTGATCGGCGGTCACAGCCCGAAGGGGTTGCAGCCCTTGGCAGACCTTTCAAGCCGCACCACTCGCTCCCCTCCGGTCTTGCCCTCTTCCTTAATCTTTTAAGGGGTAACCTTTAGTCAAGAAACACTCTTTGATTAAATTGACAACAATAAAACCTAACCCATGGTAGGTTATATAGGGGAGTGGTGGCCCCACAGCGAATGCACAAAAATTCTAAACTGTTTCCTAGATCCTTGACTTCTTTTTTGGAAAACGATATATTTTAAAACATGTAGAACACTTTGCCCTTAAAAATAAACAACACCGTTTACACAATGGACTAAATTACCTTTCCTAATAGGTATTCATCCCTGTCCACTAATTCTACAGGAGTAGTTACAATGAAATTCGCACAGCAACTTAGCTTATGCTTCTTGCTGAAGGTCTCTTTTAAGTTCGTCTGATGGTTAGCTTGGCTTCTCCGGGCTCAGATGTGACTCTCCACTCCTTCACTGGACCTTTCACTCGCGACACATGTGTCAAATCCTAATGGTGGTATTTGAGCCATCATCCCAATCTCTCGTAGTTCTTTTAACCTTTTTCCAATGGATATTATATATTTTTGGATACTATAATCTTCAACTACATTGTTCCCCAGGGGCATCCCTTGGGAGTAAGGCATTCCATATAACATTTCATACGGCGATAATCCAGTCTCACTGTGTGGCTTAGTTCTTATGTTTAATAGTGCCAGTGGTAGGCATTTTGTCCAGGACATCTGTGTCTCAATCATTAATTTAGCCAATTGCTGTTTTATTGTTTGATTCATTCTTTCTACTTTCCCTGAGCTTTGTGGGTGCCACGGAGTGTGGTATTCCCACTGAATACCTAGTGATTGACATAATTATTTTATTATTTTAGAAGTAAAATGTGTGCCCTGATCAGAATCAATATACTGGATTATCCCATATCTAGGTATTAAGTGTTCTAATAAGATTCTTACTACCATCTGTGCCGTAGCTCGTGCTACAGGGTAAGCTTCTACCCATTGTGTTAAATGATCTACTATTACTAGTAAGTATTTTATTCTCCCTACCTTAGGCAATCCAGTAAAATCGACTTGTATTCTTTCAAAAGGTCTGTAAGCTGTTTTCCTTCCTCCCGTGGCTGCTTGTGGAAACACTTTCTTGTTTACTTTTTGACAAGATAAACATCCTCGTGTGATTTGCTTTGCTATTTCAAAAATCCCAATACAGCCAAATCGTTTAAGGAAATGATCACTTATCGCCTTTGTACCCCAATGTCTTTGTGTGTGTAATCATTCTAATATTTGCCTGGCATAAGCTTTTGGCAATATCTCTCACCCGTCGGGCAGCATCCATTTTCCCTGTTCTAACTTAGCTCCTATTTTCTCTAATTCTGCCTGTTCCTCAGGGGTAAATTTCTTTTCTTTCTCCTCTAATTCTTTTTCACTAATGTCTCCTTGTACTACATTAATTTTAGCGACCGGAGTCCTCAGGGCTGCTTCCTGGGCCTCTCTATCGGCTAGGTTATTCCCTCTGGTTCGATAATCTAATCCCTTTTGGTGTCCTCTCACATGTACCACTGCTATCTCCTTTGGTTTTCTTAACGCCTTTAAAATTTTCACTATTAGTTCTTGATGTATTAGATTCCTTCCTTGGGTATTAATTAAACCTCTTTCCTCCAAAATTTTTCAAAAGTGTGGACTACTCCATACGCATATTTAGAATCCGTAAATATGGTCCCGCTTTTTCCTTGTAATAATTCCAGGGCTCTACAAAGGGCATACAGCTCACAAGCTTGAGCTGACCATGATGGACTCAGAGGTCCTGATTCTGTAAGTTCTAAATTTTTATTAATTATGGCATATCCTGATTTTCTCCTCCCTTCCACCACACGGGAGGAGCCATCTACAAATGACACTTCTGCATTTTCTAACTCAGTATCTCTTAAGTCCGGCCTCACCGTAGTCTGGGTCTCAATTACCTCTAAACAATTATGTTGTACTTCCTTTGATGACTCTCCAAACAAAAACTGTGCTGGACTCTGAGCAGAAGTCACCCTCAGTTCTAAATCGGGGGAGTCTATTAATATTGCTTCATATTTCAAGATCCGGCTGTCCGTTAACCATTTTTCTGCCTTTTGTTGTAAAACACTCCTGACATTGTGTGGGGTATACACTTTTAAAGGAGCACTAAAGGTAATTTTCCGAACTTCCTCTATTAATAATGCGGTAGCTACCAAAGCTTGGAGACAAGCAGGCCATCCTCTACTTACTGGATCAAGTAATTTAGAACAGTACCCCACAGGTTTTTTTATTCCTGCCCAGTCTTGAGTAAGAACTCCATATGCTGTCTGATTTGATGTATTCACAAAAAGATGGAAAGGTTTTTCTAAATCTGGGAGGCTCAATACAGGTGCTTGCATTAATGCCTTTTTTATTTCCTCGAATTTCTGGTCATCTTCTGGAAACCACTTAAGTTGGTTACTAGTTAATTTTTCATATAGAAATTTTACCTTGTCACTATAATTTTCAAGCCATGATCTACAATATCCTAATAATCCCAATATTTGCCGAACCTCCTTTTTAGTTTGTGGGGGTCTTAAAGATAGAATCCCAGATATCCTATCAGAATCTAGTTTCTTCTTTCCCTTACTTAGCCAATGTCCTAAGTATTTTACTTCCTGTTCTACAAACTGTAGTTTTGATCGGGACACTTTCAATCCCTTCTCCCCTAGAAAATTTAACAATTTAATAGTAGCTTCTCGGGTCCCCTCTTCAGTTTCTCCTGCTACTAATAAATCATCTACATATTGCAATAATTTTATCTCCTGGGGTAATGTAAAATCCTGTAAGATTTTCTCCAAAGTTCGCCCAAATAAATTTGGTGACTCCGTAAACCCCTGTGGTAATACCGTCCATCTTAATTGCTGTTTCCATCCCGTTTCAGGGTCCTCCCACTCAAAAGCAAAATAATCTCTACATCCCTCGTCCAGAGGACAGGCCCAAAAAGCATCTTTCAAATCTATCACACTATACCAAGTATGTCTGGGAGAAATATGACTTAATAAAGTATAGGGATTTGCCACTACAGGGAATTTAGTAATCATTCGCTGATTTACAGCTCTTAAATCCTGTACCATTCTGTATGACCCGTCCGGTTTCTTTACAGGGAGGATGGGTGTATTATGAGGTGACATACATGGTTCCAAGGTTCCTTTTTCCAAAAGTCTGTCAACTACAGGTTTTAATCCCTTTCGACCCTCCGTGGGTATAGGGTATTGCTTGATTCTAATCGAACGATGTGGATCTATTATTTGAACGCTTATGGGGTCCATTTTTATTTTTCCAGTTTCCCCTTCTTTATACCACACCGAGGGGTTAATAGCTTCTTCATCCTCCTGTGTTAAAGTATATAATTTGATCTGCAGTTTGTTCCCCTGACTCTGAATGCTCAAGTTTAACTTTAACATCAGATCCCTTCCTAGTAAATTGTATTCCGCTTCAGGGAGCAAAAGTAAATCATTAAGACAAATTTTCTTTTCTGTTTCTGCTTCTACATCTTTCAAGACAGGGACTTTAAAAGGTTCTCCTTTTGCCCCAACTACTGACATATAATTCTTCCCTATCTCTATTCCTTTTGGAAGTTTCTGAATGGTTGATTTTTCAGCTCCTGTATCCACTAAAAATAAAACCTCCTCCTTATGGGGACCTATTAATAATTTTATCAAGGGCTCTGTTGATGTTGAAGTCCCCAAAAGATATAGCCCCTGACACCCCTATTCTTCTTTGAACATTTTCTCATCTTGTTCTCGCTTACGACAGTTCCTCTAAACGTGTCCCCTCTTGTTACAGTAGTAACAGACAGGAATTGTGAATCTCTCCCTATGAGGCTGTCCTCTGGGTGTCTGCTCTATTCTTTTTTCCCTTTTCTCTCTAAACGGATTCTGATTTTTCTGACTTTCTTTTACTGCTGCTACAAAAATTTTTGTCCCTTTTCCTCAGCAGTAAATAAGATCCCTAAAAGAGATTGTATTTCTTCCTAGGTATAAGTATTAGGTCCTAAAAATTGGTCTAGTTTTTCTGCTACTCCAAGGGGATCATCTAATAGGGTCCCCATTTCTTTCTTGAAATTCCTTACATCTGTGGTATTTAATGGAACTGCCACAAACCCGATGCCTCCCTGATTGCCTCCGAGGGGTACTTCTCGTAAGGGATATAGAGAAGCTCCCCCAGATGTGGCAGTTCTAGTTCTCGTACATGCAGCCGGAGGTCGATCTAATTCCGGTGCTGTCGGTGGTGGAGGCAGGGGTAACGGTGGCACTGGTGGGGGTACTGCGGCCCCTGGAGGGAGAGCCGCCATCGGAGGAGGATTGTTAGGATATGGAGGTGGTAAGTTATCTAGTGGTTCCCATTTATCATCTTTTTCCTTCCCTTTTTCGTCTTTGTTTCCTTCTTCTTTCTCAGACTTTTCATCCGTTTTTAATGTAAGTATTGAAGCCGGAAAAGGACGTGAAGTCCTGATCCATAATCCTGCATAATCACTTTCCTCCTGACTAAAAGGTTCCTTTGAATTAACATATAGATTTAAGGCCTGGCAAATCCAGTCTTCTAAGGATCCAAAACCAGGCCAAAAGACATGTGGTTTTAAAGGTTTCTTCGGCCATTCAATCATACAATAGTGAACTAATTTTAATTTACTTTTTCCTTTTCTGGGGCCCCTTTCATTCCAATTCCTAATCATTAATCCTAATGGACTTTCCAATGGTATGTGTGGTAATTTGCTCCCTTTCCTCTGGTCCTGGGTCTTCGATTTTGTCTGACCCATCTTGGAATTTTACTGTGGCAATTCCTACAGCCCTTGGTTACCAGTAAGAGTGTCTTGCAGGGGGTTTAGGACCTATCACCCACCCACGAATCCTATAGGAATCGCTTCGGTCCTTCACCGGCCAAGTCCCTCGCGGGAGATTGGAACCGCGGTTAGAAGACCTCCACAATCACTTCGGAACCAGGTTCCGTCTCAATCACACTCTTACACACAGGCAACCGAATGCCACCCAACCGAACGGTATACACTTTAAATACTTACGACTCCGTCATCTTCGTTCGGATCTTCGCGCGCAGAATTACGGGTAAAATAATCTGCTGCAGGCGGCAAGGGAGCTCATAAAAATAAAAATCAAAATCTTTTCTTTGCTTGCCTTTACTCAGGTTCAGGATGGCGTTAGTCCCGACCTGACCTGATCAGGAGCCACCTAATGGTGGGGCGCCCCTCCTAGATCAAGTCCGAATTCAGGAACTAAGACCATCCCGGACGAGCCCCCAAATTGTGATAAATGATTTAATCGCAAACAGGATTCCAATTAGAATTTATAATTTATTAAAGGAATAAAGGCAAGCAAACAGCGCTGGGTGTGCTGGGGGTCTCTGCCCAACCAAGACACACACCTTACAGACCCCATTTTTGGTTTATATCTCCTGTACTGATACATATTCATAACTGCCTCTAAAATGGTTGGCCCTTGCCAAAAATGGGTGTATCCCCTCTCTTACAGGTCACTATGCAGATACCAACAGGACCGGTTTAAGTTGGTATTCTAGAATGTTCGCCAGGTGGCTCCTGCAAAACACAGACACGATAGACACACTGTCTCGTCTGCGGCCACACAGACAAAACAATCAAAGGTCACACTTCACCCTGTGGCCCTAACACTGTTCCACACTGACACGAATCAGCTAAGCGCATTTCACACGAGTAAGAAGCGATAGGATGAGAGAAAATGGCCTCACGTTGCACCAGGGGAAGTTTAGGGTGGTTATTAGGAAAAATTTCTTCACAGAAAGGCTTACGAAGCATTGGAACAGGCTTCCCAGGGAAGTGGTGGCATCACCGTCCCTGGAGCTATTAAAAAGCTGGGCAGACGTGGTGCTGAGGGACATGGGTTAGTGGTGGTTTTGTCAGTGTTAGGTTGATGGTTGGACTCAATGACCTGAAAGATTCCTTCCAACCTAGGCATTTCTAGGATTCCCCAGCCGGGCTATGCGGATGGGACAGGGCTCGGCCGCTGCCCGCTCAGCCACCTGCTTGCTCGTCAGGAGGATTCTTCCTCCTGCTCTGGTTTTCCACACCAAAGGAGACAATTCCAGAGAACATGGCAGGCTCGACTGGAGTGTCTGCTGTCGACCAAGGAAGCATGTAGTCACTTTAAAAACTGCTTAGCAGTCAACCTCCTAGAATTCTCCAATGCTGTCCGCCTGCACTGAGCCTGTTTGTGTCCTTGCGCTCCTGTTTTCTCCGTGCAGCCTCCTTTGCCATTATTCCTTGTGACCCCGGGTGGGAGTTAGAGGACACAGACCCCCACAGAAGGAGTTTCTCGTTCAAGGTTGGTTTTCTCTCCAAGCTAATCACCACCAGTTTTGGCTCTTGGGGCAGGGGTTTCCAGGGTGCTCAGTGAAGGCATGTGTGAAATAAGAAGGAACATAAGATTTTTGAAAGATGAGGCGTGAAAAGGGCCACATGGTGACTTTCTGGCCTCACTTGTTGCCATCATTTTGCACGTTCCCCAGGGCAGCCGTTCCTCCTGCCCCTGCTGCCCATTCCCAGGTGCTGCTCTTTGGGCTCCTGACTTGGGCAGAAGGTGTCAGAAAACTGGGTCCACAGGCTTTTTCAGGTGGTTCCGTTAGGGATTGTTTGAAAACCTTTGTACCTGCAAAGACTTGAGAACTGTGGCAAGAGAAGGAACCGACATCTAACAAACGCTGTAGGCAGACATCTTAAAATCATCACTGTTTGCTTGGAAATAACGCAGAAGGGCAATATTCTCTATGCGTGTCGAGAAGGCTTCAAAGAATAGAACGCCAGAGTTGTATAAATCCATGAGACAGTTCCCCCACCGAGATTCACATCCGTGCCCCGCTGCAGCCTGAAGAGTATTGAGGGTGGGAAGTTGAGTATCTTCCCCAACAGAAGAGGAGCACGATTCTACAGTTTTTGGTGTCAAATTCTGCAACTTTCAGTGTTCTCCATACCATAGTGACGTCAAATAAACCCAGATCGTGCAGAAATTGGTGTGGGGGGGTGGTTTTGGAGTTGGGGGGGTTGGTAGAGGCGTGGGGTAGAGCACTGGGAACGGGGGCTCCCCCAGAAACGTACTGAAATGTTTTTCTAAGTTTTATTGTTAATTTAGGAAGGGGGGAATGCTGCTGGGGAGGGCAGTGGTGCATGAGAGCCTCTAGCTGGTCTTTTCTTCCTCCATTTTATTGTTTTTTTCAATATATAACTCTGCAGCCAAGGAGCCCAGGTGCCGTGGAGGGTCGATGGCCCCAGCCAGCCCGGGGAGGTGCCACATCCAGCTCCTTCAGCTCCTGCTCTTGTTACCTGAAATAAAAGCCCTCGAAACCAAAAGTAGTTTAAAGAGGTTATTTGACGTTGAGCGCTAGGGGGAAAACACACAAATCTAGCACAGCTTGCCGTGGATATTCACCCATTATTTATACACAAAATATTCTCATTATTCCACCTGCCTAATCCATAACTCCACCTAGGCTTACACATTCATTAGGATGACCCAATAGCCCTTTTGCACGTGCATGCCAAATTTTGCTGCATCGGCAAAACACTTCTGCGCAAGCGTGAGTGTCTCGGTGGTCGTTTGGGTAAGGAGACCCTTCCTCACATCCTCCCTTTACAGTATTGACTCATCTCAGGACAGTAAAAGTTTACTGTGAGTTTGCCAACTTCTTGAAGATAATAAGGGTGTTCCTGGAAGCAGCCATAACTCTGTCCTAATTGGTATAGGTGTACATACGTGACGTATAGAAGAACCTTGAAGTGATTGACTACTTGCGGTGGTCTCCCCATTATCACTATCTGTAACATCAGCTCAGTGACTAACCATTTTCTCACAGGGTAAGAAAGTCACTAACGAGCTATTTTGTCACACAGTAGGAAGGTTAGTAAGAACCAAGTATTTTAGAAACAAAGCAGAGACCTGTCTTTGGTAACACACTGTCTCCTGCGGTCCCAGGTCCTTCAGCACCTCCAGGGCTGCTGAGCCTCCAGCTAGTGGGGCCAAGGGCAGCAGGGGCTGTATCGGACCTACCAGGACTCACTGATGGCACTATGGGGAGGACCAAGGGCAGCCGGAGCAGCACTGGCCCATGGAAGGCACTGTCCCATGAGAGCTTCTAGCTGGTCTTTTCTCCCACTCCCCTTTTTTTTTTATGAAATACATAACATAAATATGAATAAATATTTCTAACATCTATAAATCCAGTGTGTACAAAGCAGCAGTTGTGCTGCTTGTGCTGCTGCAGGAAGGGGAGAAGGAATGGGCTCTGAGCTGGGATGGATGCAGCCAAGGAGCCCAGGTGCCGTGGAGGCTCCATGGCCCCATCCAGCCAGGGGACGTGCCACGCCCAGCTCCATCAGCTCCTGTTTTATCTCCTGCAGTGTGGACCTGGCCAGCGAGACGGGAGCATGGGCAGGGTTAGCTTCCATGGCACTGCTCGTGAGTGTCCCTCACTCCTCAAACCAGGATGCTCCCAGCCCTGCTAGGAAACCCTCTCCCATCCTTTTCCCCAGCCGCAGGCTGATCTGGGAGCTGCCATCCTCTTTCCAGTCAGTTCCAGCCACCTCCACCTTTCCACAGGCATGTTGCAGTTGCCTTGTCTGGGAACGGCGGTGGTGGCAGAGTCAGGGCACGGCGCCCCATGTCATCCCAGTAGTGTGGACCCCTGAGGAGGGGGCCTCCAAAACCACCACCACCACCACCTGCACCACCCGCAGTCCTCCTGGCCTCCTGCCCCTCCATAGAAAGCCATGGCCACCATGGATGGCCAAAAGTAAGACCACAGGGCAGCTGGCATCAGAGCAGTGTCCCTCTCCCCAAAGCTCCTGCCTCCCAGCACTTTGAGCACCCTGGATGGTTCAAAATGTCCTTCCCAACCTCTTCCAATTCTTGGCAACCCTGTCTGTGAATGAATGTTTCCTAATTTCCAATCTAAGCCTTCCCTGGCGCATGAGAGCCTCTAGCTGGTCTTTTCTTCCTCCATTTTATTGTTTTTTTCAATATATAACTCTGCAGCCAAGGAGCCCAGGTGCCGTGGCGGGTCGATGGCCCCAGCCAGCCCGGGGAGGTGCCACATCCAGCTCCTTCAGCTCCTGCTCTGTCTCCTGTAGTCCCAGGTCCTTCAGCTCCATCAGCTCCTGCTTTATCTCCTGCAGCACGGACCTGGCCAGCGAGATGGGGGCACAAGCAGGCTTAGCCTCCACGGGGCTGCTCAGGGGGTGTCCCTCGCCCCCCAAACCGGGATGCTCCCAGCCCCCCCCAGGTCCCCCTGCCCTGGGGTAGGAAACCCCCTCCTGTTCTTTTACCCCAGGTTCAGGCTGATCTGGGTGCTGCCAGAAGGGGAACGGTAGTGGTGGCCGTCAGGGCATCTAAAGTCCTCCACTGGAAGGAGCCCCTCCCCACTTCTCGGGGGTCACTGGTGCCCTCTGTGTCCCCAGTTGTGTCCCCCGGGAGCCAGGCTGTGTCCCTGCAGTCCGCTTGCGGGTCCCTTGCACAGGCCGTGTCCCTGGACCCGTAGTCCCAGTGCTGAGCTTGCCCCGCACTGGGTGTTCCCATCCAAATGGGGGCTCAGCGTGGGCAGACTGGCCCCCAGCCGTGGGCCGAGTGGGCTCCGCTGCCTTGTGCAGCCCTGGCTTGGGCTGCCCGGGGCTGGGCTCTGGGGCGAGGGGCAGGGCTTGGCCCCCTGCAGCCCCCGGGGCAGCTCTGCCAGCCCAGGCCGGGGCAGGCAGCAAGGCTGGCAGGAGAGACCAGAGGGGGCCATGGGGACACGGGTTGGGGAAAGGCCTGCACTGTACAGGCACCCTGCCCTCCCCGCTTTCCCTGTCACACCCATGGGATCCTCTCCTCTCCCCACGCTGGCCCCGGCCGTACCCTCCTTGCCCCGAGTGCAGGCAGCTGCTCGTCCAGCCGGTCCCTGCAGGTGCGGCCGTCCTTCCCCAGCAGATCCCTCACGTTGTGCTGGAAGGAGAGAGCGGGCTGGCTGAGCCACGGGGCCGAACTCAGCATCCCCTGGCAAGCCCCCCACACCCAGCTCTCCCTGGGGAAACTGAGGCACGGCCCCCCCAGATGCTCAGCGTTTCCCTCCCAGCTTCAGTCGCCCCCTTTGTCATCCCTCCCTTTGCCATCCCTGCCTTGTTGAGGAGCAGGAGGGGCTGGAAGGCACAGAGGGGGCCAGATGCACTGCAGGCGCTGCAGTGGGGTGGTGTCAGTGTGCCGGCCCCTGCAGCTCCGTGGCACGGTGGGGTACCTGCCTTCGGCGCCTGCTCCCTATGGGACGGGGCACAGGGATGCTTAGTGCCTGTGGCACCCCGTGCTCCAGCCTGCTACGGCAGGGAGGGGGCCAGGGGGTGCTCCCCGGTGGGGTCTGTCCCTCCCGGCTCCCCTCCCGCTGCTGCAGGAGACCCCCCCACCCATCCAGCCGTGCTGGATGAGCTCTTTCCCCGCAGCCCTGCGGAGCTGGCAGTGGCCGTGGCAGGTCCCTGCACCCATGCCAGGGACACCAGGAGGCAGGAACTGGGCTGTGCCAGCTGCAGCACTTAATTTTGGCAACTTGTTTCAGAGGAGGCACCTGAGCTCCCCAGGGGCAAGGTCAGGCTGAGACCACACACAACTCGTCACATGTGTCTTCAGCACCCTTGAGACAGAGACCTGGGCAGCGTGGGGGGGCTGTAAAGCCCCACAGAGCCGGGGCAAGCACAGCTGCCCCTGCGCAGCACACCTCTGCTCCCCTGCCCTGCCCAGGCTCCCCCGGACCCCTCCGCCCCCACCTGGGGAAGAGCTCTCCCTCGCCGGGGCAGGGCCACCCTGCACTCCAGGGGCCGGGGATGGGTCCCCATGTCCCCTGTCTGTGGCCGTCCTGCTGATTTTGCTCCAGCTTGGATTCGGTAGAGGGGCACCAGGCGAGCCGGGGGTACAGCAGCAGCATGGTCGGGGGTGGCCGCAGTGTGCCTGGGGAGGGCTGGAGCTGCAGATGGGTGATGGGGCACCTGTGCAAGGTCCTGCCTCCCAGCAGGATGCGCAGGGAAGAGAAGGGCTGAGCAAACCCCCGCAGAGCCCTGGGACGTGCAGCGGCTGGAGGTGCTGGGGCCTGCGGTCCCACTGGGTCCTGCTCCTGCACCCAGGAGCACCCAGGAGACTGGCAAAAGCCCCTACGTTGAAGATGCAGCTCCCGTTCTCTTTGATTTTCTTCTTTATCTTCCTGACGTTGGTGGTCTCGCAGGTGAGCTGGGGGCCGCTCGTGGTCTCCTGCAGCCGCTCCCCTGGCTCCTGGGGCTGCTGCCGCGTGCCCTGGGCCCTGTCCCCCTTCTTCTCCAGAACATGGGTTGCCTTGGCAGGCTGGTGCCTCTCCAGGAGGGGGGTCGGGCTCTGTCCCCACTTCTGCAGAGGGAGGTCCTGCAGGCCCAGGTGCCAGAGCATGGCCTGCAGCAGGCTGCGCAGCGCCATGAAGTCAATGGCCCTGATCTCGGTCGTCCTGAGGGTGACATCCAGCAGCTGGGCCAGGCTGAGCTGGGGCATGGCTACTGCCCTGCCTGAAACCATGGGGGACCTGAGAGGGGCTTTCTGCCAGGGGGAGACCAGGATGGGTGGCAGGGAGGTATGGGCAATCGAAGCCTTCCTCCTCATCATCATCATCCTAGTACTTGTGCTTGTCTTCTGCTTCCTCCTCCTCCTCCTGTGTTGCGTCCTCGCAGCAGAGTTGTCATAGCGGCAGTGGGAGCAGTGAGAAGGGACAATGCAGCATCACCAGTTGGTATTCAACACCTGTCGCACTCAAGGTCCACAGGCATGGGAGAGGCCGAGGGTCCCGGCTGCCTTTTCCACCTCCATCCCTGAGGCGCAGCTGGCGCAGGCTGATCTGTGGCCGCAGCCAGCGCAGCCCGAGCCCGGGCAGAGGCAGCTCCCTCGCAGTGCTGTCCCGGTCACTCAGCCCGCTCCGGTGACACGTCCCGCAGGAGACCAGGCCCCGCTGGGAACCACCACGAATATTTTTTTGGGGGGGAATCGAAGTGCAAGACAGATTTTAACTTCTCCCTTAGACATCAAAGACTGCTGGTGACAGCACCAACTCCCTTTGGTTTCTAGCATCTTGCTCCAAAGCAAAGAGCCACAGAAGCAGGGAAAAAGAAACACAAATAAACACGAGCTGCCAGACAAGCCTAGGAAGGATTCAAACACTGGGAAAATTTCTGAATCCGAGTGATCTGTCAGACAAGTACGTAGGAAAAGAATCAGCAAGAACTTCTTTTCCCTTACAGCCCTCCAAGCCCGACCATTCCACAGTGGGGGCACTGCCATCTCCCTCCTTCGGTGAGGCATTCCAAGAGAGTTCCCAGGAAAGGAGGCGGGTGGGGAAGCAGGAAAGGGAGCAGAGAGTTGCTCTTCTAAAAGATACGAGAGATCCGTTTTCAGGCACTGGAGCAACAGCCACAGCTGGGCTCCGAGCATCCAGTGGGGCCAGGGGTTGCAGGTGTGGGACGCAGTTGGGATCCCCGGTGACTGGTCCAGCTCTTGCAGGTGGCTTGGGACCCCAGAAGCATCCGTGACCCACCTGATGCCCACCCTCTCCTCTCCCCGGCAGATGGAGGTGCGGCAACCCCCAGCAACACGCCGGCCACACTGCCCAACTTCCCGGGTGCTCTGGACACGTTCTCCAAGCTGTGGACCTCGAAGAGCCTGCAGAGCATGAACAGCCCCATCCCCTCCATGGCCTGCTCCCCACGGGCAGCTGCAGCCCCTCTGGACATCCTCGCCCCATGGCCACCAGCCCACCTGGCCCCCGTGCCCCCCACCTGCCCCCCCCGCAAAGGCCCTGGCCACCATGGACGGCCAGAGACAAAGCTGGGTTGGTGAGGGGGGAGAATCGGGGGGTCTGGGCCAGTGTGTTGGGAGCGGGGAGTCCCCCAGAAACACACGGGAATCATTGTCTGGGTCTTGTTGTTATATTTAAGTAGAAGCCTCTCCTCTGCCTTACAACATTCAGCACGGCTTCTTGCACAGACCCCCCTGAACACCCCCTCACCCCGTCCTCCCTCCCTCTGCACCTCTGCAGGGCAGGGGGGAAGCAGAACTGGGGGCTGTGATTTGTCAACGTGATGCCCCCCCCCAGCCTGTGACCACCGTTCCTGGCCCTTCCCTGGGAAAGTGGGGAGCTGGGGGGGTTTAGTTTTCAAATCAACCTCGCTTAAAACAAGAAACAAACCAACCCACCCAAGACCCCAGTAAAAAACAGTTACAAGGTTTTTTATTAATTAAAGAAGAATTATTAATTTAATTATTTAATTAAGATTGATGAACTTAAAAAAAAAATGAAAAATCCCGTTCATAGCACCAGCTGTTCCTGGCTGGCTGCCTGGGTGCTGGGTCCGTCCCGTGGGGCCCCTGCTCAGCAGGCAGCTGCTCGTCCAGCCGGTCCCTGCAGGTGTGGCCGTCCTTCCCCAGCAGATCCTTCACGTTGTGCTGGAAGGAGAGAGCGGGCTGGCTGAGCCCCGGGGCCGAACTCCGCATCTGGGGAAACTGAGGCACGGCTCCCCGAGATGCTCAGCATCTCCCTCCCAGCCTCAGTCGCCCCTTTTGCATCCCCACCATCATTATTCCTACCTTGCCGGGGAGCAGGAGGGGCTGGAAGGCTGTGGGGGGCTGGAGGCAGTCCATGTGCTGCAGTGGGGTGGTGTCCTTCTGCGAGCCCCCGCAGCTGCGTGGCACGGTGGGGTCCCTGCCCTCGGCCGCTGGCGCCCTGTTGGACGGGGCACAGGGATGCTCAGTGCCCAGTACTGTGGCACCCCGTGCTCCAGCCTGCTACGGCAGGGAGGGGGCCAGGGGGTGCTCCCCGGTGGTATCTGTCCCTTCCGTCTCCCCTCCCACTGCGGCAGGAGACCCTCCACCCGTCCAGCCATCCTGGATCTGCTCTTTCCCCACAGCTCCCCAAGCCCAAGTTCAGGCTGAGACCCGACAGAACTCGTCACATGTGGCTTCAGCACCCTTGAGACAGAGACCTGGGCCAGGTGGGGCAGTGTGGGCAGGCTGTAAAACCCCACAGAGCGGGGGCAAGCACAGCTGCCCCTGCGCAGCACATCTCTGCTCCCCTGCCCTGCCCAAGCCCCCCTGGAAGCCTCCGCCCCCACCCTGCTCGGGGCAGCGTCCTCAAATTCACAGGCTTGTACCCCATGGCACCTCCATCCCCGCTCTTCCCCCTGGGGAGGGCGCCCTGGGTCCCTGCTGCCGGGCAAGGCTGCCCCTAGGCAGACACCCGCACCCCCGTGCCAGCACCCGTCTCCCCCGTCCCACCCACGGTGCCGGGTCCTACTCGGGGCCAAGCAGCCGCATGCTGGGGGGCCGGTCCCAGGACAGGCTGTGGACATGGCTCAGCAGCTACTTCATCAGCATGCCCACGGATCGCTGGGAAATTGTTCCTGTGCCAGGGACCACGTGGGCACCAGTCGGGGAGCCAGAGGGACCGGGGCGAGCGTTGTGCCTGCAGCCACCACTGACCCCATCGCACTCACTCCTTAATCCCAGCGGCATCCTCAGCCCCTGGCTGCGGCGCCTTCTCCTGGAGCTGCCCCACGATCCTCTTGCCGTGCTCCTCCAGCTGCTGCCGGAAAGCCCCCAGCTCCAGGCGGTCCAGCTGTGGATGGGTGCACACCCTCAGCCAGCCGCCCCGCGATGGGACATCATTGTCCCCGGGGGGGACAGCTGGGAGGGGAGGGCCCTTGCAGGCAGGCCGCCATAGGCCCCCAAGGCCCGATGGTGCCAGTTTTGTGTGGTGGGGACAAGCCAACCCTCACCTTGGAGGCCGTCTCTTCACTGAACTGTTGCTGGACCTTCTCCTGGCCTATAACCTGGCTCAGCAGCTCCTCAATCGCGTCATTCAGCCGCTTCATGCTTGTGTTAAACTCGGTGAAGTTGACATTGGTGGCCAGGGCTGTCTCTGCTTTCTAGCAAGAGGGAAAGGCAGGAGAGCGGTGGGGAAAGGACGGCGGTACGATGGGCAGGGCCAGGTCGTGTCGGGAGGAGAGGGAGAAGCAGCTACATGGCCCTGCTCGCCCCATCACCCCCGTGGGCTTGGTCCCAGCAGCCAAAGGGACCTGGGGGGAAAGAGCAGGACCTGGCGAGGGAAATCCTGGAAATCCTCCCTCCCCTTGGCTGGTTCTGTCACCGAGCACCCAAGGGACCAGGGGTGTTTGTCACCCTGCCTGGGACCCCCTTGGCTGGTGCTGTGGCCCCTCAAGGGTGTAGCACAGCAATTCCCAGCACCGGGTCCTCCTTGTCCGCTTTCTCCTTCTCCAGCCTCTCCAGGGCCTGGAACGGAGCCTTCCCATGCAGAGAGCACCCCATGATGCCATGGCAGGGTCAGAGCTGCCTCCCAGCCAGCCCAGAACACTGGCCTCCTCGGCTTCTCAGACTCCTCCAGGAAAGGCATTTGGAAGCTCTGCAGAGCTGCGAGCAGGTTGGCAGGGGGACAAACGCCTTGTGGTGCCCAGCCTGGGCTCTGCCTGGAGGATGCTCTGACCCCACGGGGCTTTCAGCCACCTACCTCGGTATCTTTGTGCTCCTGGTGACTGTCAGCCAGGACGTCCCCCACGACGGAGCGGAGTTTCTCATAGTCCCCTTGTACCTGCAGCGTGGTGGCCTGGGTGCTCTTCAGCAGTTCTTCATCCTGCTTCAGAGAGGAAGATGACGAGGCAGTGCCATGCAAGGGGGCAGTGGCTGCCCCGTGGGGACAGACTCAGGTTACTTGGCTGGTGGCCATGGGCTATCAGTGCCAGCAGGACATTTGCACCAGACTGTAATTTCCTTCCATGCTGCTGACTTGTACAAGCCAGTCTGGGGGGCGGTGAGGGGCTCCCCCACGCTACTGCAAAGCACAACCAGCCGGGGGGTTCCTAGGAGCCCCCTGCCAAGCCCCCCACGTCGGCCTCTCCCTACGTGGCTCCTCCTCGGCAGCTGCTTCACCACCTTGCCCCTGGCTGTGGCCGCAGGGTGGTGGTCTGGGGTCGAGGGGAGCATGGCTTAAGCCTTGGGGTGGTGGTCTGGGTTCCCAGGGTTCCCTGGCTGTGTCCTAAGGGTGGTAGTCGGGGGTGCCAGGAAACATGGCTTTGTCCCCAGATCATGGTCTGGGTGCCCAGGGACTGTGGCTCTGTCGCCAGGGTGGTGGTCTGGGGTCAAGGGGACCCTGACTGCACCCTTGCAGCGGTGGTTTGCCTCACCACCTTGCCCACCGCCTGCCAGGACATGAAGGTGTTCACCATTTCCTGGAGCTTCTCATGGCGCTGGAGAAGCTGCCCCACCTTCACTCCGGTGTCTGTGCTGGAGACGGGGCGTGCTGTCTGCACCTCTGCCTCCTCCTGCCCCATGTGCTGTATCACCCTCAGCTTGTTTTTCTGCAGGAAGGGGAGAAGGAATGGGCTGTGAGCTGGGATGGATGCAGCCAAGGAGCCCAGGTGCCCTGGAGGCTCCATGGCCCCAGCCAGCCCAGGGAGGTGGGTGGGAACCTCGCCAGAACCACCCCCCCGAGGTGGTGGGTGAAGGGAGCGCTACCTCACCTGTGCCTTCACCTGCTCATCTGTCTGCATCGCCAGGAGCTTCAGCCTGGCCTCAGTCCTCTGCTGATGCTCTCCCAGCTCCTTTAGCTCCCGCTCTATCTCCTGCAGGCCCAGGTCCTTCATCTCCATCAGCTCCTGCTTCATATTTTGCAGCGTGGACCTGGCCAGGGAGATGGGGGCACGGGGAGGTTTATCCTCCATTGGGCTGCTCGGGGGTGTTCATCACCCCCCAGACCGGGGTGCTCCAAGCCCCCCTGGGCTCCCCTGCAGCCCCCTGGGGTAGGAAACCCCCTCCCATCCTCTTACCCCATCGGGGCACTTCCATGCAATTTCCAGTTGGCTCCATCCACCCTGGGCTTTCCACGCGTATCCTCCAGCTGCCTGGTCTGGGAACGGGGGTGTTGGCGGAGTCAGGGCACGGCCCCCCGTGTCGTCCCAGCACGGGGGTCCTTTGTATGCCCCGGGTTCAGGTGCTCACTTGTCCCCCGGAGGGGCTGCTGTGAGACGTCCCTGCCACAGGCAGCGCAGGAGGTCTGTCTGTCGGGGCCGCCGAGGAGCTGCCGTGGCGCTGCCTGTGCCAGGTTCCTGCCTGGACTTCCCCAGGGGGGAGCTGGGGGTTGTGGTGGTGTTCAGTTTTCTACACCGATCTTACTTAAAAAAAAGCAAACAGAAAACCCCAGCAAAGAACAGTTTGAATGGGTTTTATTATTTGAAGAATAATAATTAATGTAATTCATTAATACTAATGAATTCAAAAATTTTTTTAAAAATCTCTTTTCTAACCCTAGCTGTCCACGCCAGGCTGCCCCACGGGTGGGTTGGGTCACCAAGTGCTTCAGTGTGGCCTGGGTCCTCTCCTGCACGCCCAGCTCCACCAGCTCCTGCTTTAACTTTTGCAGCGTGGACCTGGCCAGGGAGATGTTGGCACGGGCAGGCTGGGGCTCAGGGGGTGTCCCTTGTCCCACAAACCGGGACACTCCCAGCCCTGTTGAGCTCCCCTGCAGCCCCCTGGGGTAGGAAGCCCTCTCCCGACCTCTTACCCCAGCTGCAAGCTGATCTGGGCGCTGCCACGCAATTTCCAGTCAGCTCCAGCCACTCTGGGCTTTCCACGGGCATCCTCTAGTGGCCTGATCTGGGGATGGCAGTTGTGGCAGAGTCAGGGCATGGCCCCCCGTGTCATCGCAGCATGGGGGTCCTTCGTCTGCCCCCTCCTTGCCCAAACCCCCCCTGGCATCCCCACAGTCCCCTCGGGGACTGTCGCCAATTCCCCTTCCCCTTCTCATCCTGCAGGTCCCTGGCCTGGCCCTGCAGGTCCCTGGCCTGGCCCTGCAGGGAGGACACCCAGCCCCAGAGGGTGATGCTCTCGTCATCTAGAGGGACACGGTCCAAGGGGACACGCTGTCAGTGAGGGGGTCTCACCCTTGGGGCAAAACTCAGTGCATGAGCCCCCGACCCAGGGTGTCCCCATGCCAAACATCCACCTGCCACCCCCTCCAGGGTGCCCACCTCCCTCCGGGAAAAGCAGCCGCAGCTTCTCCAGCTCTGCGTGGTCCGACTTGGTGGCTTCCAGCTGGGCCACTTGCTCCTTCCTGTGGCCAAGCTGCCTGATCTATCAGAGAGCCTCCACCTTCTCCAGGCAGTGGCCCGTGCTCCATCTGCGGTACAGATGCTGGTACTGCACCTTCATCCCCTTGGCGAGGCCGCTCTGTAAATGAAGAGTGAGGGAGAAAACGCACCTGGCCCACGTGTGACGCACGACGCGAACACTGCATGGCTCTTCCTCACGGCTTCTGAAGTTCGGTGAGGAAACCGGGCACCTAGCCTGCTCCAGCATGCAATGGTGGGCACCCAGCTTGTTCTAGAGCACAGAAATGGGCACCCAATCTGCTCCAGAGCATGGTTGGCACCCAGCGTGCTCCAGAGTATGATAGTGGGCACCCAGCCTTCACCAGAGCTCAAGGATGAGCATCTGACCTGCTTCAGAGTGTGATGGGCACCCAGTCTGCTCCAGAGCACGATGGTGGGCACCTGACCAGAGCTGGGCTGTGCTGTTGGCTCGGAGCAGCACAGGGCTGGATGCTGGTAAAAGAGAGAGAATCATAGAATGTGTTGGGTTGGAAGGGACCTTTATAGGCCATCTAGTCCAACCCCCCTGCAGTCAGCAGGGACATCTTTAACTAGATCAGGTTGCTCAGAGACTCACCAAGCCTGGCCTTGAATGTCTCCAAGGATGGGGTCTCCACCACCTCTCTGGGCAACCTGGGGCAGTGTCTCACCACCCTCATAGTGAAGAATTTCTTCCTGATATCCAATCTAAATCTCCCCTCTTTCAGTTTAAAACTGTTACCCCTCGTCCTGTCACTCCACTCCCGATCCAGAGTCCCTCCCCATCCTTCCTGTAGGCCCCCTTCAGGGACTGGAAGGCTGCTCTAAGGTCTCCCTGGAGCCTTCTCTTCTCCAGGCTGAACCCCTTCCAACTCTCTCAGCCTGTCCTCACAGCAGAGGTGCTCCAGCCCTTGGATCATCTTCTTGGCCTCCTCTGGCCCCGCTCCAACAGCTCCATGTCCTTCTTGTGCTGAGGACTCCAAAGCTGGACACAGTGCTCCAGGTGGGGTCTCATGAGAGCAGAGTAGAGGGGGAGAATCACCTCTCTAGATCTGCTGGCCATGGTTCTTTAGGTGAAACCCAGGAATCTATTGGCCGTCTGGGCTGCAAGTGCACATTGTTGGCTCATGTCCAGCTTTTCATCCACAAGTACCCCCAAGTCTTTTTCCACAGGGCTGCTCTCTATCACCTCATCCCCCAGCCTGTATTGATAATGAGGGCTGTCCCGACCCAAGTGTAGGACTTTGCACTTGATCTTGGTGAACTTCATGGGATTTGCATGGGCCCACTTCTCTAGCTTGTCCAGGTCCAGGTTTCGGATGACATCCCATCCCTCTGGCATGTCGACCACACCACTCAGCTTGGTGTCATCTGCAAATGTTCTGAGTGTGCACTCAATCCCACTGTCAATATCATTGATGAAGATGTTGAACAGCAGTGGTCTCAGTACAGATCCCTGAGGGACACCACTTGTCGCCCCTCTCCATCTGGACATCGAGCCATTGACCAGCACCCGCGTGGTGGTCCCGCGATGCAACCATCCCGCCAGTTCCTTATCCACTGAACAGTCCACCCATCAAATCCGTATCTCTCCAACTTAGAGAGAAGAATGTTGTGGGGGACCGTGTCAAAGGCCTTGCGGAAGTCCAGGTAGATGATATCCATTGCTCTTCCCTTGTCCACTGATCCATTGTAGAAAGCCACTAGGTTGGTCAGGCAGGACTTGCCCCTGGTGAAGCCGTGCTGGCTGTCTCAAGTCACCTCCTTGTCCTCCATATGCCTTAGCATAGCTTCTAGGAGGATCTGTTCCATGATCTTCCCAGGCACAGAGGTGAGGCTGACAGGTTGGTAGTTCCTGAGGTCCTCCTTTCTACCCTTTTTAAAAATGGGTGTAATGTTTCCCTTTTTCCAGTTGCCAGGGACTTCACCTGACTGCCATGACTTTTCAAATATCATGGAGAGTGTCTTGGTAAGTACATCAGCCAGTTCCCTCAGGATTCTGGGATGCATCTCATCAGGCCTCATGGACTTGTATATGCTCAGGTTCCTCAGGTGGTCACGAACCTTGTCTTCACTTACAGTGGGAGGGACTTTGTCCCCCAGGTCCCCGTCTTGTGGTCCTTCAACTCAGGAGGTGTGAGGAGAGAGGCTGGCAGTGAAGACCGAGGCAAAAAACTTGTTGAGAACCTCAGCCTTCTCCTCATCTGTTGTTACCAGTTAGTTTGCTTATCGGGGGTGGGGTGTGAAAAGGAAAACCTTCCTTTTCTGGTTGACAAGCCTGTAGAAGTCCTTCTTGTTATTCTCAGCATCCCCTGCCAAGTTCAGCAAGGAGACGTTCTCCCAGACAGCTCTTCACAGCCACCTCGATCTCCTGCTCTGCCCTCCAGAGAGGGCCAAGGAGGGGGTGCGTTGAAACGAGAAGGCGGGAGGTGGATGGGGTGGACCAGGGTTGTGAACATCACCTGCATCAGCCGGGTGTGGCCATGCACAGGGAATACACAAGGTGCACAAATACACACTGGAAAAAGCTCTGTTTCCAGAAGGGATGAGACAGCTCCAAGGACAACTTGCTGTTGGGATGACTTCTCACAGGACGCTGTGGCTTCCCCACCTCTCACAGCCTCTAATTCAGGTGAAGCATGCAGCTCGGAGCCACGCTCTGCCTCACATCCCGGGCTCGGCACTGACGCTGCCCAGCAGCATTTCTGGTCTTGTGCAATAGCCAGGTCACGCAGGGTGACCTGGAAAGTCCTGTGCAGGCATCGGGCCATCCATGGTGCCGGCTGGACACCCGGCTGGATGGCAAGCAGTATGTGCTCTCCATCCTTAGGTTGTCCATAACCACCTGTTCTGTCTGCAGCAGGAAAAGGTGGAAAAACACCAGAGCACCAGCCTTGGATAACCCCACACGTGTGGATGGGACGCAGCAGAGGAGAGGCCATGGGGATGCATGCAGGGACAGAGGTGGCTTTGGTGGCGCTGGGCCCATGGAGGATGTGGACTGTCCCGGTGAGGGCAGCTGGCACGGCCGCGGTTTCAGCCACGGCCTCGCCACGCTGCCAGCAGCATCGGCCCAAAATAAGGGAAGCACGAGGGCACCCCAACAGCACCGCCTGCTGCTAATGACAGGCCAGCCAGCTAATTACAGAGAGCAGGAAATTAAGCATGCCAACGAAGCTTAAGTATTAGGTCAACGCAAGGGAGCCAGGAGGTCGGCTGTGGGGCAGGTCTCGGCCGGTGGCGCCGGGGGGCTGCGGGGGCATGTGCGGAGGGCAGGAGGGCAGCGAAGCGGGGCGATGGGTGGGGGGAAACGCCGCGCCGGGGAAGCAAAGAACGGGGAGAGCAGGGTGGACAGGGACGGTCTTGGAGGCCATCGGCTGTCCCCAAGCTTGGCTCGGGGCCAGCGGGGTCCCCGGGCGGGGTGGGGTTCAAAAAGCCCCTGCCCGCAGTGAGTGTCCCTGGTCCACGGGCTCTTCTGGGACAGAAACGCCGTGCGGGGGGGACAAGGCAGCAGGTGACGGCGGGTGCGGTGCCAGCCCGCCCCCCCTCGCCGCCGCTCGCCCCCGGGGACGCATGTCCAGCGGCCCGGGTCCGCGGTGCCGGTGCCCGGATCGGCCCCTCTCGGGGGCACCGGCGGGACGGAGCTGCGGGGGGCAGGGAAGGGGGCAGCTCCCGAAAGGGGCAGCTCCCAAATGGGGCAGCGGCGGTTGGACGGGCGGCGCCGTGCCCCGGGAGCGGCCAGCCGGGGCGGTGCTTCCCGGCAGCGGACGGAAAGGACGGGCCGGGCCGGTGTGGGCTCCGAGAGCCGCACCGGAACGGTGATCACGGGCACGGCCCGCCGGGATGCCCCCGCCCCGCTGTTGCATCAGCGGCGCGGCCCCGCCCCCCGGTGTACCCGGATGAGGCAGCTCCGGTGCCGGCGGGTGGTGCTGCGGCTGTGGCAGAGGATGCGCCCCGGTGAGTGGCGGCGGCGGCCCGGGATGGCCGGTCCCGGTGGGGGGCGCGGGGAAGAGGGGAGGGGAGGGGAGCGGGGGGGGGGGGGTGGTGGTCGCCCCTCGGGGTGCCGGGGGCTGCGGGCCCCGCACCCCTCCGCCGATTGGCTGCAAACTGACAACGGGGCAGGTCCCGCCCTCCCCCGCCCGCCGTTGGCCGGCGGCGCAGCCCCGCCGCCTCCCATTGGTCAAAGTGAGTGGCTGTCACGGCCCGGCCCGGCTCGGCCCTGCCCCCCCCGGCCTCCGCCCTACGCCACCCGGTGTTGTTCCTCCCCCGCCGCCTCCTGAGGGGCCGGCGGGACCTGGGCCGGGGTCCGCGGGGTGCGGGCAGCCCTTCCCGCCGGGGCCGGTCGTGCCTGCCCTGGAGCCGCGGCCTGCGGGGGAGAAGCCCCGTTTTCAAAGGTATTTTCAGTCGAGCGTGTGGGAAGGAGCCGTGTCCGGCCTGGGGCTGCCCTCCTGCCTTCGCACCTCGGGTTCCGTGCCCCGAGCTACCTGCTCCCCTCCTGGGCGCTGGCGGTGCCCGGGCTGTGGGTGCCTGCTGTCGCCAGGCCCGTCGGAAGGGAGAGTGTTTTGTTATGGCACCATCGCGCCTCGCTTCCCCTCGTCACGCCTCGTCGCGGAGACGGACCTCGGCCTGCGAACGCGGACCTCGGCCTGCGAACACGGCGGGTTGTGGCAAGCCCGGGTCAGGGCGGCTGGCGGGGAGGGAAGGAAGGCGGCTGGGTGCCCAGCGGTGCACTTGTGTGGCAAGGGTCAGAGCGAAATTGCAGAATTTGGATGGGTTAAGCCCAGACCGCCCAGCCTACGGAGCCCGTCCAGCTCCGCAGCTATTCCTGGCGCGTTCTCTGGTCTGCAGGCCGGCGGGGTGACTCACGCCTGGGTCTGGCCTCCCCTGGGCTGTGGCAATCCCTCCCTCATGCAATGCCTGATAGAGAGGACTCCTGTCCTCCTTGCTTTCCACTTAAATGCGGTGGGCTGCGCTCCCTGTCCGTCCCCGCGCTGCCTGTGGGAGGAGGGCAGCCGGGATGGCTGTGATGGTGGCAAATGGCTTTTGACTTCAGTCCTTCCTCAGAGCGATTTCAGATGCAAAGGGACTTGGCCGTGTGTGTGTGCAGGAACATGCGGCAGAGTAAGTTTGGTGACTTGCCTGGTTGTCATCGGGAAGCACAGCTGCTCCCTTTACAGTCACAGTGCCTCTTTTGTAGGTGGCTTTGTCCCAGAAGGTGTTTATTTTTCTGTCATCCATCCCCAGGCAGTGACAGGATGCTGGGCGTATGATTTGCCTCCATTCTCATAAGATACTTGGTAGATCAGATGCTTAGTGTACATCTCTATTAAATATTTTTCAGTAATTCTGTGAAGGTTTTTCTCTGATTTTTTTTTTTAATGCCTTCCTCCCAGCTTAGCAAGTCCTGTTGTATTTCGTATAAACATGACCAAACTTGAACAGTCCCTGCCTCGTGCTCCCAGTTGGACGAGTTTGACCCAAATTACAGCAGACATGCCGTAAAGGTTGAACACATCAAACACAAGAGGAAATACATTACTAGAGTTAAGACTTCCAGTTAAATGACTTCCCATTAACGCATTTCTCTCTCCTTCCTAGTGAGGAGAACCGTCCTTGCCCACTCGCAGCCCAGCTTTATGGCTCTCGACCAGTTTGTGCTGGGAGTATTCGGTGACTCAGGGCTGCCCTGTTCCCTCTGAAACTATCTTGGCTTGCTCATGAGTGCGGAGAAGAGGCAGAGGGCACTTCTGGGAGCCTTTGGCGTTTATTGCACTGAGGGGTGGTTAAATAGGTGAAACCACAGAAGAAGGGTTCTTGGGCTATTTAAGCAAATTTTTTTTGTGTGGTTTTTTTTTGTGTTTTTTGTTTGTTGGGATTTTTTTGTTGGTTCCGCCCTCCCCCCCCGCCCCCCCCCCCCCCCCCCCCCCCCCGAACAATTCCTGGACACCACAGAGGGTAGGTGGCCTTGTCAAGGTCAGTGTTTTGTTGGAGGTATTGGTGACTAAGAGGAAGGAGCTGTCCTAGGGTAGGAAAGTGACTAGGAGGCTTTTATATTTTTTTTTTACTTATATTTAAATTTGATCTGTCAGCAATGTGACTGCACAAGCATGCTGGTTGACGGTGCCAGTTAGCTGCGGTTGTTCAGGATATGACAAGTGTGGGTAAGTAGTGTGTTTTTTTGGATTACTAGTGTTAGGTTTGCCCTGGAAGAGTTCTTCTGTCTTGCTTTCAGGCACAGACCTGGCTGGGCTGTGTGTTTATGTTGTATACATGGAGCCAGACCTCAGGCATCCTCCTTTTGGTTTGCACATGTGAAGATTTGATCCTGCATGCCATTGGGAGTTATAAAGGTAAAGGTATGTGTTCAGGGGCATAGTGATTTAATTTTCTTCCCCCCTCTTCGGAGTAAAGCCCTCTTTTTTTATTTTTTTTTTCTTCTTTTTCCTTTTTTTTTTTTCCGCCCTGACTCTGTACTATTTATTCCCTCAGTCTACTACAGTTATGTTTGAGAAGCAGAAGTCAGACTACAGAAAGGAAATGCAGTCCTTCTTGATGTTTGTGACACCACAAACATAATTAAGATAAACTGTGAAGCGTGTTCAAGGAAACTAACTGTCTTTTTACTTCTGTCCTGCGCTCGTCCATGGGCAAAATGAGGCTTACCCGTCAAAGCATATTTTTCTTGATGCAGTTGTGTCCCTGGAGGGCTCTTCTGTCAATACAGCTCGGTAGCAGATTGTGCTGCTTCACTCTCCTGATCAACGTAGAGCTTGGGGATTTATTTTTAACTCTCATCTTGTTAAGTGCTTACTGAAGAGACCTAAGGCCCTCAGTGTTGATGGCTGGCCTGTGACTAGCTTTTGGGTAGTATTTTTGAAAAACATTTTCCCCTCCCTGGTGCTGGTAGAACTTCAGAGATTTAAAAAGCAATAGAATTCACTCCTCTTGGAGGAAACCTGTGCTAAGTCACTTGTCATTCTGCAACGTTCAGAAGCATCTTAGCCCTCTGGCCACCACCTTTCCAGGGAATGTCGTCATCAGGATGGTTTTAATTGCTGAGATAATAGGGAGGCCCAGGGGACCTGCATGCTGTCATTTGTCACAAGCTTTTTGCTGTGTGTGTCATAAGCTCTCAGGTAAAGTGGTTGCTTCTGGGTAGGATGCTCTGTAATTTTTAAAGGTTTAAGAGACACCAGGCAGCTGGGAGTTTGGGAAGATGCAAGTTGGGTGGACAACCTCTAGAGGTGGGTGGGGGTGTGCAGGCATGTGGCGGCTGGTGCCAGCTGTCAGCTTCAGGTGTAGAGTCAGCATCAGTGCTCCTGGTGCTCACCATATCTCACTGACTTTCCGAAGAGGTGGCTTTGCAGAGAGCGGAGGCTGAGGCAGGGAGAAGCATCTCTTTTTCACAGCCTTAATTTCCTTTTTGGTTTGCTGTTTACTCCACACCTTTCTGTTCTGCATGGATTCGTCCCTCTGGGCTTCCCGGGTGTGGAGATGGGAGCAAACTGTTCTCGTGGCCGGGCCCAGGTTATTCTGGGACATGGCTGACTTCAGGGGCCTCTCCTTCATCCCTGCAGATACTGAACCTGTATCAGGAGCACCAACCTCTTCAGATTTTCCTTTTTAAGGCATGGTGTTACATAGGAACAAATAGAGGCCAGATATCTTAAACTTCCCGTGTTTGTAAAAGGGAAAAATGTTTTTTAATACTGAATTCCGATGTTTTTGGTAGTTGTAGCTTGATTCCTGAAAAGAGTCTTCTTGCGTCAGTACCTTCCTTCTGGTTCCAAAGGTTTGCGTCCCAGCACTGGCATCAAGAGGTTTTTTGCCCCACTGGATATCATATATTCACAAGGTGTGGGGGCCTTGGGCATGTGGTGTAAAGCATACCTGGTTTATTTGATTACCAAGGCTCAAGAGGCACGAGAGGCTGTTGAGATAACAAGGCTTTACTGCATGGTGTTTGGTTATCTTAAAGGCTTTTAGCCTGAACCTGGTTTGGTTATTTTCTGCCTCCTGTGCTGTCCAAATTGGAAATGCAGGATTTATTGTTACGGCAGAGGAAGGAGTGTTGTGCTGACGCTGTGCTCTGTGGCTCTTCTTTTCGTGAAAGCTCATATGCTGCTGTTGTAAGAGGCAAGGAGTCATTTGTTGTGGTTCACCAGAGAACATTCAGTTCAAAAATAGTATTGCAGGAAAAGACAGAGGTTCACTTTCCGAAGCGGTGATGGATGCAGGCAGCCTTCCAAAACGCGTATGAAAATGCCTCCAGCTCCTGTTTCAGGATGAGAAAAAGGAAGCACAAATTGATTGGTGAAATCTAATCCAGGGCTTTTGTTTGTTTGTTTTCCATATTCTAATAAGTGAAAGACAATGCAAATTCGCGTTGGTTTTTGGCTGGAGCACTCAGGTTCCTTTGCATTGAATCCTGATTGGATTTGGGGAAAAAATCCAGAGCTTCAGGAGCTTGGGGTCTTACCTGTTTGTTCTCGTGGTTTGAGAATGTGAAGAATGGTGGAAACAAGATTTCTTCTGCATTTCTGTCTGTGAATCAGCATAAAATGGGAAAAGGAAGAAGACCTGGTTGCTGATGATCCTTCCTGCTCTTCGTGGCAGCTCTGGACGGTGCCAGCGCTCAGCGGCAGAGTTGTCCCCTGCGAGAAGGGTCTGACTGCGGCAATTACGTGGCACTTGGCAGTTTTGGGGCCTGTGATAGCCAGAATGGGTCATTATCTCAAGAGCTGCAGGCCAGATGTGAGCTTGGCAGAATTTCTTTATCAAGTCCTATTTTAGGTGGTTACTTGTTTAATTCCAAAGGTCAGTAGACATTTGCATTGCCTTCGGTGGGGGGGCAGCAAAGTGTGGATGGGGGAGTCTTGGCACTGTGGCTTGTTGCACTTGAGTGGCCTTCGTTTGCCTCTGCTTAAGTCTTTGTGTTTGCTGTCTGAAAACACTGGGCAAACAGGACTGTGGGGAAGAAAGCCGGTGGCCTATGTGCAGAAAAGTGATCTGTTACTGAACATTAAACAATATTCTTTCCATTTATACAGCAAATATTTAGAAGCTAGTTTTAAATGGGAGAATGCGGGTTGGTTAAAATCAGGAAGAATGGTTTATCCACCCACTTGAGATGCTGAGATACATCCTGGGTGAATTGCAGCTGCCTCCGAGCAGTACTCGGAATCATTTGGGACGCGCGTCTGTAGCTCATCCTTCCCGCGATGTGTCAGTGAATTGAGTTGACTTTGAGAGTGGGGAGGAGTGGATTCCTGACTGTGGGAAGGGATGGGTAGGGGTCAAAGCACCGTGTTATATTTCAAGCTTAGTGTTTTGGTCTGATATGTGATCCAAACCCTTGCAGCAGCCTCCAGCCACATGGTGAGCCCAGGAAGCTTTTTTAAGGTACTGTGTTACACTTCAAGCTGTGTTTGTGTTTTCATGACTTAGCTGAAAGGAGGCTCCATAAAGATTTCAGTTCGGCCTTGAATGCAAGGTTCTTTAAGGTACTTGAAAAATTCTGTCTGCATGTTAGTTTAATTACTTCTACTACATGTTAGATTCAGCTGTTGGCCCTTGTAATGTCCGGAGGATACTGAGCATCTCACTTGTAAGGATGCTTTTGGAGGTGGGAAACCAGATTTGTCCTGTACAAAACCCCCTGGATTTAGAGGAGTTCTTAATTTACAAGCTGCAGTTTTTTGGAGTAATCACAGCGTGGAAAAGCTGTTTCATTTTAACAGTGGAGAGTTATTCTGTCCTGCTGACTGTGTAAGGGGGGGCTTGAAAGGAGCCACCGCGTTTTGAACATCGTTCTTGTTTGACAGCTGCTTCGGATCCTGGAGTTATGCCCGCGTAGCCGAGTTTTTCCCAGGGTGCTGTGTGAATGCTAAGCTCTGTTGTAATGAATTCCGAGTGGGCAGCCGCATAAGCCTGCTCTCATTTTCCCTGGAAGACGCTGCTGCATTGTCTTGTCTGTATCCTGAAAGCCTCAGTGTTGTTTGTCAAAGGCTTGATTCTGCAAGTGCCACGTATGCAAAGAAGCCCGTGAATAGGAAGGGCTCGCTGTGCTGGTTCTCAGCTCCTCGCATAATGCCCGGACAACAGGCTGAAGCAAAGCAGTTTTTGTTAAACTCTTGGTATTCTGTGGGCATCCGCTCTCCCACACATGAGATGTTTGAAATTGTCTAGTTATGTTCTGATAATGCCTAGGAGTCGCTTTCTGCCAAGCATGTACGTGTGCTTAGACAGGCCTCTGTTTCTACGCCTTAAATAGAGGGAATGGGCAAAGGTTGGCAGAAGTGAAGTGATTTACTCGTGGCTGTGTATGTAGTAGTGGCAGATTTGGAAACTGTCTGCATCTCCCAGCTCTCAGACCAGTATTTCGTCCCTGAACCACCTTATTTGCAGAGTGTGTATATGTGCTATTATCTCTTTTCTCTTGTCCCCCATGCATGCGAGGGAAGATGAGTGATGTAACTGTGTACAAAAACTAGGATACGCATGTTGGAGCTTAGTATTGCACGCTGGCATTCATATCCAATGTAGCTGTTCATACGGTGCAGTTAGATCAAAAATCCATGCTGATAGCGCTAGGCATGATGGAAGGCATGGGGTATGGGCGATCATGAATTATCACCTGCTTAACCAAGGCAGGAAAGGGATGGCAGACTTGGAAAAGGTCAGTTTGCTCCCGCGGGGCGGGATTGGGAAGGAAGAGTTACTGCTCAGGGGCTTGAAGTACCACAGTGCTGAATGTCCTCCCTCTGGTGTCTCAAAGGAAAGGGCCTTTTGACAAGGGAATGGGGAAAAAGAAAAATAAAAATCTCCTGCACGGACAGCTGGTGACTCTGTAAGTACTTGTGGTCCCAGGCACCCTCCTCCTCTGCAGACCCCTGTGTGCAGGGATTCCCGGGGTGTTTGTTTCTGAGGGTGTGCCCTGGGAGAGCAGACAGGAAGGAGTCGTGGGCCTGGGCGTACCTTATCTTGGCTACTTCTAGGAAATGATGTAAGATGCTTCCTTCTACAAAGTTTTCTCTAAATGCATCCTGAATTTTGCTGACGGGTGGCTTCCTGGCTGTTTACCTTTTGAGATCAGCTCCTCTGGAGCTGTGGGAGCTGACCCTGTTCTGTGCTACGCCTCATTTATTGCGAGGAAAGTGTGCTTCTTGCTGATCTAAACCCCTCGGAGTGTGCCAGTTTAAAGCCGAGTGCCTTGGAGGGAAAGGTCGGAAGGCTTTTATGGCAGCAGTTTCAGTAAGGTGGGTGTGGGGCTGATGTTATGAACGGCACGCAGCGGTAGCCGAGCCAAGCTGTTCACCTCTTCCTCTTCCTGGCCATCTGAATCGCGGTTCAGGAGCTGCCTGACGCGTGCCGGAGCCGCAGCAGATGTCTGCTTGCCTTAGTGCACCCGCCTGCGAAACCACGACAGTTTGGGAGGTGAGTCATGGGCTCTACGTCCACTGTAAACAGTCTTTTGCATAGGATTTGGGATTTGTCCCTATGCTGTGATGAAGCAGCCTTGGTAACAGGTACAACTACTGAAGCAAGTACACCCAAAGAAATAGTTATCCAAAGAGATACAGCAGGACTGAAAATATATGTGCTGGGGGAATTACAATGGCTCCACAGGTATGTTTTATTTTCCCAGTACAGGGCCATGCAGAAAATGAAACACCATCCGTTCTCTCGGGCAGCGTGGAGCCCTGATTCATGACAAATTTGCTTCTATAATAAAGCTGCAAAGTTAAATAAACACAATGCAAGAGTTGGGGTGGGTTTGAGCACCCTCGGATTAAATTTGATCTCGTACCCTTGGACTATGGCAGCTGCAGTCTCAGCTGAAGAACAAATGTGCCAGTTCTGCCGCACTTCATTTGTGAGATAAGTGCCAGTCTCTGAAATGAGCCTGTCTGCACTCTGATGAAAGCATGGGATTGTTTTGTCCTACTTTTAGGTGTCTAAAATGTGGGTCACTGAGATGCAGGACATATTAGTGTGACAATTTTAGGCCTGAAGGGACAGTGTTGGCTGTTGATGCCTGTTAGAGTGTGAAAGTCAGGGCTTCTAGGTCAGCTATTTCTGATTGATGAGCTTGATGCAAGCGTTGTTTAAAGCCTCTGCTTTAAACAGAAGAGTTTGCTTTCAGCTTATTCTTTTCTGGATGTTAATAACAGAATTTGAGTCTTGGCTTTTGGGGGGGGAGGGAGGGGGGAAATGCCTGCGAGTGAGTGGGTCGGGGCATTGCGTGGAGAGAGAATGGTACATGATACATCTCCTGGCTGTGGTCAGGAACCATGCCTATCTGAACACTGCTCCTGGTCCTGCAGGACCACGACCACCTCTTCATCTTCATCAGCTTCTGAGAGCTGGTGTGTGGTGAGGCCTCGAATGTCTTGTGTCTCCCTGGGCTGTGTATTCCTCTGTTACTGAGCAGCGGTATAAAAAGTACATGTTGGGTTGTTTTTCTTACACTGGCCAAGAGCCGAGCAGCAATGCAGACGGCATCCAGTGGTCCACACAGGTGAAGAACGGAGGTCCTCATCCAAAGAGCGTGGTTCCCCTTGGCGTGGGAAACTGGTCCTCTGCACACCTCCAGGCTGGAAGCACTGTTGTATGACGTGACCGTGGAATTTTACGAGAGGCTGATCTGTCTTGTGTCTGTTTGAGAGGACAGAGGGAGCAACATTACGTGGATAACTTCTGCTACCTGCATGTTTTACAGGAAAGCAGGAGTTAGCTAGGATTCAACACAGGCAGCGTAAATTGAATTTTAGTCTCCACAGCGTGTTAGTGGTTGACCTCAGAGTGTTTGTCCTTGTTCATTACATGCCTTTGCAACTCTAACAGGAGTCGTATTGTACATCACTGTGTTGGCAACACAAACATCTCTTTAAGAACATTTTACAAAGGAAAGTGGAAACTGTGATAGCTGTAAATTTCAATATCTTTACCAACTCTGATCCTAAGTGGGCTTGTGGCATTAACTACTGTTTCGGTGGCAGGTACAAAATGCAGACAAAATTTCTTGTCTCATTTCAGGCTGCTGCACGAACGTTTCCAGAAGCTGGATAAAATGATGTTGCATGTTGCGGCAGGTCTCTGTGCTGAATGATGCTCATTAGGGATCGTTAACATCCCGCTGGCGGGTGCCAAGTCTGGGTGCCGCTGTCAGAAAGGCTGTGGCGATGAAGCCCAGTGCTTAGCAGCAGTTTCGGGGGTGGTCTGCCTGTCTGTTTATCCTAAGTGTATTCTTCTGTTTGTGTCCTGCAGGTCGTATTGATCATGGACAGTGAAGAAATCCCAACTTTTTCGAGTCCAAAGGAGGAAACTGCGTATTGGAAAGAGCTTTCCTTGAAATACAAACAAAGGTACTGATGTAGATTTGCAGCCTGGATTTGGTTCTTAGTGACCAGAACATTGTTTAATCTGTTTCTCTGCAAGGCTACATCAAGATGGGTAGTAGACGTTTTAGAAAGAATTTTTGCATTTCCAGCTTTAAATCGAGCTTTAAAATTTCCAGCCTTGTGGGAGCTGAGTGTTTCTTGCACAGCGTTACTGTGCCATGATCTCCAGGCTATGTTTCGAGCGTGTTTAAGCAAGAGCAGAGCTCTTTTGCGATCATGTGCATCTTTGTATAATTAAAGTGCTGCCTTAAGTAGTATCTTGATGTTTTATCCTAAGAAGGTGCCTTTGGGCTTGCCATGTATCATTACATCCCTGTAGGTTCTTGTAGTTGAAGTACTGGTATGAAAAGTGGCTGATTTGGTGTCTGCTGCAATTTATTGAAGTGGATTGTACCTCATGGTCCAGCCCGTACCAGTGGTTTGCATCTTCTAGGGGGCACAGGGCTTTTTGGTTACCAAAAATGACAAGAAAGTTGTTGTCTTGAGTAATGCTGTGCTTCTTGTGTGGGTGAGGTTTGTTTGGGGGTTTTCTGGAGTGGGGGGCATTGGAGGCTCCCAGTTGACTTTCTTTGGAAAGCTTTCCTTGCATTCAGTATTAGTCATGTGCAATCAAGATGAAGCCATTTAAATCTCTCTCAAGACCAAAGAGCTCAAGCTGCAAGTTGCTTGTTTGGTTGGTTTTGGTGTTTTTCTGGGGCAGGGGGGTGGGCATGTGGAGGGGCCTGTTCACGTGACAAAAAGTTAAGCTGGTTTGAGGTGTCAGAAAATTCTGTCTCTTGGACACCAGTGGATATATGTTGTTTCCTAAAACCTTGTTAGTTTTCTCTGCTGCTTGCTAAGAGCTGAGCTATTACATATGCTACAGATGCAAATTTAATAAGCAAAGTATGTGGAGTGGCTACTTCTAGTATTTAATAACTTGCAGTAATATAAGGTTGGTATGTGCTGGCTTCCTGCCGCAGTGCTCAATCACCCTAAGATTCAAACCTTCACGCTTTTCAAGAACCTTAAATTTCCAGGTAGTGCAGAGATCCAGAAGCCTTTGTTCTCTCTTACAGTTTTTGACCAAAACCATGTTAAATGTTTATTAAATTCATTGACTCTGTCCTCCTAGCAGTGAAATTCTAATGGAGAACAAAGTGGTTGTCAGACTCCCATGAATCCTGTAAATAGCTTTGATACAAATTTGTATTCACACATGCATTTAATGTAGCTGTTTGATGTAAGAGAATTAATTTCCTTTTATAGCTAAGCTTAATGATGTAATTTCTCTATTTCCCCGTTTTTCCCCGTAGAGGTTTGTGGGTGACACTTGAGCACTGCAAAACTCTTGTTTTTTCAGCTTATTATTTCAAAAGAGCTGTGGGTTTTAACTTGGGAGATGGATGAATTTTCAACTGATTAAATCCTCTCTTTACAGCTTCCAGGAAGCTCGCGAAGAGCTGGCTGAATTTCAGGAGGGAAGCAGAGAATTAGAAGCTGAGTTGGAGGCACAGCTAGTGCAAGCTGAGCAGAGGAATAGAGATTTGCAAGCAGATAACCAAAGGCTGAAGTATGAAGTGGAAACATTAAAGGTAGGTCTATTCTGTAATAGCATTGACTCTTCTTACAGGTACGTTTTGGATCTCATTTTAGATTGTCTGGTCTGTTCTTGGTCACTGAATATCCAAATGAAGTAAAGGAGTTGTCTGTTTAAGATCCAGACTTGAGTATGGCATGTACTCCAAATAAGGCCAGCAACTTACCACAGAAATTTCTGGCAGAATATTTCTGGTTCACATCATGAAACGCTTGTCATGGAGTTTGTGCTCGTTTGTTTGAATTCTCTGGGCTTTGCCAAGTAGTAGCTTTATTAGTTACATGGGCAACGTCAGCATAGCAACAGGGTGGACAACACAAGCATGTTTTTTCAGAACACTGTGTTATCATCGTTCTTTGCGTACTAGTTTTGTTGCTCAGAAGGTCTCCTTGATTTTTATGAGACCTCAAAGAGAGCTGAAGATTTGTGCATGTCTTTCAGAGAAAATCTCTTCAGTCTTCCTTAACGGCCGTATCTGTGGCAACAGGAATTGCATAAGGATCTGCATGTGCAGAACGTGACTTTTAATTGATGACTCTATGTTAATAAGTCCTTGCCTCTTTTGGAATCTTGGAAAAGCATAATTTTTGGTAGTTTTTGGTTATTTTAGCGAAGGCAAAGGTTGGAAACTTACCGAGTGGAAATAGAATTTATGGAATTACTTGTTCGCGTATCCAGTCCCAGCTATATCTGTCAGGTCAGTACGTGTTTTATAAGGTCAGTAGTTTTTCTATGAGCCCCTGTCTGTACCCTCAGAGCTGGTGAGAGTGTGTTTGGGAATGAATTCTTCCAGTCTTTCAAAGATGAGCTTGCGGACCTGGAGGTTTTGTAACAGATTCAGTGGCTCTCGCTTCTGCTAATGGAGATGTCAGACAAGTTCTGGAAACAGCGTGGCTATTGTCAAGGGAGAGGCACTGAAGGGGAGGCTGTGCAGCTAGACTTCTCTCTGGCTTCCTAAATGTTTGAGGCCTCAGAGCAGCTGGCAGTGCAGGCTGTTGGGAACAGATGCAGGGATGCGTCTCTGAGCAGCCAGCTGTGTCATGGCGAGATGTCTCTGCACAATGCAGCATTTGTGATTTTTTTTTTTTTTTTTTTTTTTAATATACTGTGTCCAGCTCTGATGTCCAGAGCCTGTTCCTTCTACCTCTCAGCTTTTGCTCTCTTATTACCAGCAATCCCACGTCAGCAGAGTGCAGCGAGTATGTGACTTTCTGTGTCCCGTTTTACTACTGATGACTTGGAGAGCGTATGCAACTGATATTTATCTCGCTGCTTCTTTCTTCCAGGAGAAACTGGAGCACCAGTATGCACAAAGTTACAAGCAAGTGTCGTTGTTAGAGGATGACCTGAGCCAGACGCGGGCCGTTAAAGATCAGCTGCATAAGTACGTGAGGGAGCTGGAACAGGCCAACGACGACTTGGAACGTGCAAAGAGGTGAAGGCTGCAAACCTTTTCTTAAAGTTCTCTTTGCTACTCTGATCATCTTATTTTTCTTTAAAAGGGAAAATAATGCACACTGAAAGAAACCCAAACAGCTCTCAAGACCCTCGATTCTTTAAAGAGTGCAGTTTACCCTTGGAGTTCACCTCCGTCAGCTGGTAGCGTTACGCTACAGCAAGAGAGGCGGGGGGACCAAAGGGCTTCGTGTTCTTGTGAGAAACAACAGGGTCAAAGCAAGCTAGGCCAGAGTGCTGCTTTCGATACTACCAGCTAGGTGACTCTTATATTTGTGATCTTTGTGGCTCAAAGCCCCTTTGAAGTAAGCAGCTAATGCTTTACATAGTCCCTTTTAAATAAAACAGGCCAAAGGAGTCTCTTCTTCCCTTGCATAACAGCTTAATGACTGTGGGGAACAAATGTGTCCCGTATAAGCGCACAAAATGAACAGGCTGCTGTTAGAAACGCCCAGTTTAGGAGTAGGTCATGCTTCCGTTTCGCTGAATGGGAATTCTGCCATTGATTCAGTGGGACCAGGAATGAGCCTCTGGCTATCTGGCAGAAAGATCTGAGAGCTGAGGCCCTGTTTCCACAAGGCTGTTAACCTCATGACTAACTTTTGACACACATGAGTTATCCCACTGAAATCATGGAACGAATTGGGTCTTAGGTAATATCCCAAGTGCTTTCCGCACTTGCTGGGCTGCTGCCTGTCCCGAGCTCGGGAGAGTACAGCACCACCTGAGCTAATGCACTGATTAAATATATGGCTTTGGAGCATGGCTTGGGAAAAATGGAGGTGGGTATGCTGGATCGGCTCTTTCCCAGCTCTTTGGTACATCTCCGAGAGCCAGATGCTATCATGTTCTTTTCATCTTGTTGCCCTGTTTCTTTGGAGCTTATTAGTCTTTCCTAAGAAGCATTTCCATAGCTTTCAAATGACTAACTTGAATATAGACCTTGCTAACATTTTTCCTCCATTATGTTTTTGAATACGCTTTTATGTTAGCTGAGCTGAAGAACCTAATATTCTGGATTTTGTTTCTAGGGCAACAATAGTTTCATTGGAAGACTTTGAACAAAGGCTGAACCAGGCTATTGAGAGAAATGCCTTTTTAGAAAGTGAACTGGATGACAAGGAATCGTTGCTAGTTTCTGTACAGAGATTAAAGGATGAAGCGAGAGGTATGGCTTGCTTGATTAGTTCTGTGTCTTGGTACGTTTTTGGCTTGCTAACAGAGACGTGTAGCAACCAAAGCTCATGTTTATAGAAAGCCTCACATAATGAGACTTGAACTGGATGTGTAATGTAAGCGTTAGGTATCGCTAACAGTATGTTCTCTATTCTTTGTATGCCCAGTGTAGCTAAGAGGAAAAATTACCTCATGCAGGGCAAAACTAATACCAGATTCATTCAGGATTTTTAACCCAGATGAGTACAAAAATACTGTCTTCCACACATGTAACAGAGTTGAGGAAGTGTGCTCCAAAAGTTACCACGTGCTGTGGTTTTGTGCCTTTTGTAGGAAGGGAAAGCACGGGAAATGATAGGGGAAGAGATGATAAACGGTTAAGTAACTTTAAAAATCCTGTTTCCTGTGTTCCTTCTAAACCTCTTGGAAACTGCCTGGTTTACTTAAGATATTCGGAGCTTAGACCTGGTTAGACCTTTGGGATCAGAGATGTTTGGGATAGCGTTCTGGGGTATGATTAGAAATTGGGAGTTCCCCAATGGATTTCACATTGAGGATGCTGTGGAAGCATTTTTTTTAATGGTTGGTGGAAACTGATTTCTCTAATAGTGGGGATGATCTGCTCCTAAGCCGCTGCCTGCCATTAATGTAGTTTAGAGATTAGTGGTTTTCAACTTTGTCTCCCAAGTGAAGCTTTCTAAAATAATTCCTCAGTTACGGCCTAGATCTGAGTGTAAGACAACACACTTGACAGCAGGCTGGGGTTTTCTGTTGTTGTTCACCTTTGTGAACCCCTTTGAACCAAGTCTGTGCCCCACAAATTGAAGGCCTCTATTGGAAGGACAGGATTTTTATAATGAATGTGCAAAGGGAGATTAAGTATTTTCTGAGGAAATACATCTGTTATAATTTGGGGTTAGGGCAATAATACTGGAAAACCTAGGGACTGGTCTTGAACACTGGAATAATCGGTAAAAAAGACATCTTGTTTTAGATGGGGCGTTTGGAAATTCTTAGCATCTGCTAGGGTAGCAAAGCTACATGTTACTCCCCCTGACAGCAAGCACAAACACTAGCTCCTAAGAGGACTGATACGGTATAAAACTCCAATTTAACATTTTGGATTGAAGAGCCACGATTCCTCTTCTGGGAGCCCAAACAGATTTTCATTTCAGCTGTGCTGTTTTACTTAAGATCAGTTCTAAATATTTATGGTAATTTAAAAGCTATAATGTACAATTAATTTTCTTTTGCACATTGTACCAGATTGAGACAAGGAATAAGAGGTCTGTAAAAGGTTAAGTTGCTCTACCCAAAAAGGAACAACCCTCTTGTAATGTATTGTTTATTTGCATCTAGTCCCTTTCAAAGGATTTTATAGATTCATTGCTGAGATGTGCTGGATGCCCTTTATAGCAAATGTGTGTGGAAATGGGAGGGGGCAAGGTAGTAGTTAAGAGAATAAGAGGAGGTGAGAATAAAACATGGGTTTCCTAATCTCAGGTCTCTTTCCCTGGCGTTTGGAATACCTGGCCCTCTCCTGTCTGCTCTTTTATTTGTCGAGGCATCAAGAAACAGGATACAACTCTTTGTCTTTGGCTAGCGTGGAGTCCTGTGGATTATTAACTGGAAGAATAACGTGGGGAATCAGAAATGCGAGAATTGGTCGTTCCTCCCTTTTCCCAACCTCTGTTTGAGCAGGGGCTGAAGGTTATTCAGCAGGCATTTGTGTCCAGCTGCAGTTTCTGTAACGCGCTTTCCACGGGACTCTGCCTCCATATTTTTCCATGTCTGTAGCATGGGTCACCTGCTGTGCTCGCTGGGGCCACGCAGGGCTCTGGTCGGGGGAGGGCTCCGTTTGCTGTAACGGAGGTGCTGGTATGGCGCTGTGCCTGCTCTGAGGTGGGGGTCCTCGCTGCTGGAGAAAGCCAACAGCAGGCAATTAAAGGTGTTGTTGCAAAGTGTCTCCTCCTGCTCCCTCCCAAATGAATAGAGAGAGTGTGTTTCTTTGAGAAATCAGTCACCGATATGTGGGGTTTTTTTTCTTCTTTCAACCCTCAGACTTACGGCAAGAGCTAGCCGTACGGGAGAGGCAACAAGAAGTGACCCGAAAGTCAGCGCCCAGTTCTCCGACTCTAGACTGCGAGAAGATGGATTCGGCTGTCCAGGCATCTCTCTCCTTGCCAGCTACGCCCGTTGGAAAAGGATCAGAGAATAGTTTTCCTTCCCCAAAAGGTACAATTCGTAGAAAATGTGTCTAGTTGTTTAGCAGTATGTTCAGCTTGTTAAGAAACAGTTTCAGACCAGGTGCTTGTCAGTGGACTTGAAGTAAATCCTGGGGTAGCGTCAGGTGCATTTAAATAGTATAATGAGTAAATAGCATGGAAAAGAAGGACAGTGAAGCTTAGATACTGCTTTTGGGGAGGTGGGGGTTTGCGCTCTGCAGTAGGTGCCTGCAGTAGAGCACTGAAGATGTTTGGAATTACAGTGACTGATATTTCCGCTTCAATGCGGAGTAGCAGTGGTGGGTAAAGGGTGGGCAGTAATTCAGTCAATCCAGACCGCCTCTGTTACCACACGTACTGTTCAGGGGTCCTGTTTTCTCTGTGAGGCAGCAGGATGTTAGTCCAGTCCCCTTTCCCATCTGGAAGGCTCTGGACAATCACAGGGATTAATACATTATTTTTCAAATTAGAAAGAGTAGATTCCAGAGGAAGCTCTGGCTGGATTAGGTGGATTGCCTTGCAGATGGAGAGTGCATGAACTCTGCGTGTAGGTCTAACAGGAAAGAGGGCACTGGACAGGAATTAAGCTTTTTCGTTTTCCCATGGCTAGTGATCGTGTAGCCTGTGTGTTGTTGTGGGGTAATTGCATGAATAATCTGTTGTAGGATTTTAGATTTACCTTTTTATGTAGAAGCTGATATATTCAAATTAAAAAAAAAAAAAAGACATGAACTGTGGAGGAGTGGAGCATATAATAAAAAGTGTCTGTGTTTGCAGCTATACCAAATGGATTTGGTACCAGCCCCCTTACTCCTTCAGCTAGAATATCTGCACTCAACATTGTGGGAGATCTGTTACGGAAAGTGGGGGTGAGTGCTCTGAACTGAAGTATTCCTAGCTCTGTGCTGCTCTTGCTGAGCTGTCATCCTAGTGCGCGATCACAAGGCCTTGGCCCATGCCGAGTGCATGCTGTAGTTTCCAAATCATCCACATTCAGTGTTCAGTAGGTGACAATGTAATTATTTTTTTTTAAATTATCTTGATTTGTAAAGCTCGTTACTGAGGTTCTGATGCCAACTTTGGGTGATGAAATTCATATTTGGAGGAAAAAAGTTTCTCAAGCACTTCGGTATATGGGTTTAGACACCGTCAGCCACTTGTTCTTACTTCAGATGGAGCCTGTGGCTTCCTCTCTAATGAGAGCAAGATGCAGAACTGGACCTCAGACGCTGGGCGCCTGCTGTGCAGTTACTGTATGTCATGGGAGAGGAGCCGAGATGACGCTGCCAGTGTCTCCTCTCGTGCCTGGGGAGATTTGCAACAGGTGCTGAAAAAGGGGGTGAAAAAAAAAATTATAATCTAGAAACCTTTGAGCAGAAAGTGAGAAAATAAATCAGGAGAAAGCCAAATGTTCCCATCTGTAGTTGTCGATGGGGAAGTGAAATGCGTGAGTCTTTAAAGGGATTACCACTATAAGCAGGGAAGAAGTGGTTTACACATCTGTTACAGGGTTGTTGGGGCTGCCAGGCTTTCCAGCTGAACGAAGACAAGACTTTTGAGTTATGAGAAGCTTGTTGACGTGCCTCAGTGGTTAGTGTGTTGAATGGAAGCATGGATAGCCTCGGTGTCTAGCCTCCGGTGCTGGCTTTCCTTGGTCTCTTGTGGTTAACACTGAGAATGGCAATAGCTGCAGTAGACACAGTTGTTCTAGCAAAGTTTGAAATTAAAAATTACCTCGTTGGTCGCATTTGGAGCCAGTGAGCTCGTAGTTGGTTTGAAAGGGCAGCAGGATGACTCGGGGTTACGGAGTGACATGTTTAAAATGGGATCATTGTGAGTAAGAGTCTGCAGGGGATTTAGGGAGCTTAATCACAATCCTGTGTGATTACTCTGCAAGGACAGGAAATGCCAAATAAGCATGCTTCTTTCCCAGCCTGCTCTTAGGCACACGCTCTGCCACTGGTACAAAATTCCAGCTCATGCATTTGTTTAGTAACAATTATAGGATGTTCAGGATTTCTTTTGGGTTTGGCTACTCGTAGGATGCCTTAGACTCCTGCAAGAAGTTTTCCCTCCGCTTTCTTGCTTGCGGCTGAGACAGGGAGTCACTTGGCAAGGATCACACAGGCTGTTTCCAGCTCATAGGTGCTTTGAGAGCAAGAGGTAGGTGTTTATCTATATCTGCCTCTATAGTCACTTGGTAAGCTTACGTGGATTTCTAGAAGACTGTCTAGTGTTCACTTACTTGCGCTAGCCTTATTAATGGAATATTTTTCTATGTGGAACAGGACCGAACCCCGTGTTTGGGGAGATGAGTTTTTGACTCCAGTGCATGCATTCACGAGTGTGTGCACGCCCCCATGCACGGGGTGGATGCAACAGAATTGCAAGGACTTTCTGCTAGACCAGATGGATATTCAAGTTAAGCCTCAGATTGTGACCGACAGCAGAAAGGGCAGGTGATGTTCTGAAGGGAAGGAGAGAATCGGGATTTTGGTCTCTCTCCTGCCAGGAGTCAGTGGATGAGGCAGAGGCAGTCACCTTGTATAGGGGTAAAAGATCTCACCGGTAGAGACCATGGAGGTGGGCTTAGCTGCTGCTTTTGATTCCTCCTCCTGATGCTGTGGCTGTAGCACCTCTTGTTCTGAAGCATATCAGTGGGGCTTAAGAAACAGGCTTTGTTTTGCAGGCCAAGATTAAGAAAGAAATGGTAGAAGGTATTGTCCTGGGGAAGAAAATCAACTTTTCAAATATACAGCCCCTCCCAAAACTTGAGGATTCTGCTTTAGGCTCTGTTTTAGTCTTCTGATTAGCTTATGCCAGCCTTACTGCAGCTGCTGAAGCAAGAAGTTTTGGTAACTTCTGCTAGGCGATGGCTTCCTTATTTTAGGAAATTAATTGAGAGTTGATACACTCTAAAATCTGAGCCCTAATGGAACTGAGTCATGCCTGGCAGTCTGCATCAGCATCTCGTTGTGTGGGTTTCCTCTGTGGTTGGGTGACAGAGAAAATGGACAGCTTTGTTCCCATTTAGTTCAGATTTTTGCCAAAGGTGATTAACTGGAGTCATGATGATCGTGATTGTGTAGTCGTGACAAAGCCTGAACTCGAGCATGCTTTCTCTTAATGGTATTACTTTTTTGACCTTTTTTTTTTTTTTTTTTCTTCCCCCCTTTCACAGGCCTTAGAATCCAAATTAGCTGCTTGCAGAAATTTTGCAAAGGACCAGGCATCACGGAAATCCTACATTTCAGGGAATGTTAACAGTGGCATAATGAACAGCAATGGCACAAAATACCCTCATCCGGCGCATACTTCTTTCTTTGACAAAGGGTAAGTAAGGATATATTTTTGCCCTAAAGGGGAGTGTGTTTCAGGATGCTGCTTGGAGCAGAAGTTTTTCTTGGCTTGTCTTTACCCCACCGCAGCTTTCATCCTACAGGACAAATAATTTGTGGAGCCAGAGTCTCAAGGGGATGGGGAAGGTGACAGTACTGATTTCTGTAAAGCAAAGAGAAAAGAGCGTGGTTGTCCCTTAGCTGGTAGGATGTCAGCGCCTGTTCTGTCTCTCTGCTGCCTAATCTCTTGGCGGCTGCATCTCGGGTAATACAAAAACCCAGTCAGCAAACCCGCTGGCGGAGTGAACGTGCCCTTTTGAAGGGATCTCAAGTAAGTAGTGATGGAGTTGCCATAGCTACTGGTGCACTCGTGCGTGGGGAAGTACATTAACCGCAAATCTGGAGATTCCCTTGGTGAGAACAGCTGAGTGCAGGCAGCAAATGCACACTTGGAGGCTGGTGCCCTGTTTGCTCTACCTCCCCCTCTATTAGGGGAAAATAAAATACCATTAATGGCGTAATTCTGGTTGATTGAGGGGGGCAGCTGCCTCCATGCTGGCTGTGCTGTGCGTCAGCCCTGAAGCCAGAAACTGCTTTCACAGGAAAAACTACCCCATGTGTTTCCTGTGACTTGCCTGTGGTCAGAGCTTCCTCTCGGATACTGGGAAGTGGTTCAGCAGGAGGATTTTCCCCACAGTCCCTCGAAGCGCAGGGCCCCGTGGTTGCACGAGCAGCCCTGAGGAGCAGGGCCAAAAGCACAGCGCTCCTCCAGTGTTAGCACAGTGGTACTGCGAGCTGTGCTTGGTGTCGCTGGGCAAAACACCCTCCATGCTCCCCGCACGGTGGTGATCTTCCATGCTAAACCTCAAGCCAGTGCAATTTAATGCTAATATTCAGCACATCCTCAGTACAGAATTTATTTTAGAGAGTTAAACGAGCTGTTACCAACCTAAAGAGCACCATATAGAGCGCAGACAAGCTGAGCTTCCTACAGTCATCCTCGTTTGAGCTGAATCGTGTTGCTGCGTGGGTAGCAGGGCAAGTTGCATCTTAGAAAACGGCACTCAGGGTTTCTAGAGCTGCTCTTGTTTACTGCTTTTGGAAAGGAAGAGTTGGGAGACTTAACGAAGTCAGTGTCAGGTTGCCTGTATACTGCAAGGCTAAGTGGGGTCTGTGCATCACGGCAGAGTGCTCCCGCTTGCAGCGCGCAGGCTGTGTTTTGGGTGCAAGCTGTCAGGGTAGTTGCTAGGGAGAGATTAGAGCTGATCTTAGGAGGCAGCATGGCTATATTGAGTTGTGGTGTGACGAGTAAGCTGATTGCTCTGTGGGGTGGGGGTCACTTTTAATTATCCAGATTGTCATCACACTTGTTATCTCTGCTGGCTGCCTGGAGTTAGGAGCAGGTTGGAGCTGAAAAAGGCTCAGAAACCCAGCCTCCTGAAAGATAACTTCTCCAGCAGACTTGGAGGTTATAAGTGGGCTAGAAAAGGGGGTGGAAATGACTGATGTGCTTATCCGCAAGTTATTAGAGATCCTTGCATGGCCCTGCTGTCCTGTGCCTCTCCTCTGCACCCCCGAATGCTGCTCACCTCTCCCCTTACACGGGCTCCTGCTCTGCCTTTGCTGCCCCTGTCGAGGTCTGCGCGCACTGGGGGTGATCGCAGTGTCTCTGCTGTGTGCACGTCTCCACGGCTGCTGTGTAAAACCTCTATAATTTTGTCTGCAGATGTAAGCTAAACCAAGCTGTTGCCTAAATGAGGTGAGCCCCGTCGTGCTCGCACGCTGCAGCAGCCCCCGAGCTCCCAGCCATGCTGAGGCATGCCCTTCCTTCTCCTCTCTCTCCAGCCCCTGTACTCTCCTCCCGGCTCCCAATTGTTGTTGGAGCCTGAAACAGCCACATGTGATTGTAGATCCAATCCACTCTGCAGCCACTGCCTAAAGAACAGCTCGGTTGTTGGGTGGATTGGGGATTGTTGTGAATTTGGACGGAGGTAACTCAGCCACGTCATTACAGTTCCACTTACTTTCCTTCCTCTGCCATTTTGTTGATTAAAATGTTTGACGAGTCTCCGTCTCCCATCAAACACCCGCTCCTTGCAGAGGGGAGCTGAGCTGGCAGCTGAAGACAGCGATAGGCAGGAGCTGGCACGGGGGAGCATCGCTTTAGGGGAAGCCTGGAGGACAGCTGGGCTTGCACCAAAGCTTTGCTGGAGGATTGGAAGAGTCAGGATTTACCTACTTTTTTTTATTTATTTATTTTTTAAAGCTCAACAAAATCTGCTGTAAGATTAGCTTCCTGCAGACTTGTTCTTTCAGGAACATGCTGTTTCTGTCCAGATGCCAGGTCTCGGTAGAACAGCACCTGAGGATGTTCTCGGATGGATACTCATCTCTTGCTGTTGTAAATGTTCTTAATTGGTTATTAACTTCGATCCACTTGGGGGAACAAAATGGCTCTGACCTTGATGGACTCCGCAGAGGCCTGGCATTGGAATAGCAGAGCTGAGACAGCATTTAAGCCAGCACTGGGTGTTTGTTCCTTGGGGCGTTAACTCCTTGTTCACTGCTCCCCTTCCTACACTCTTGAATGTCAAAGTCCTTGCAGTTGATGTCCATTCCTAGGGTGTTTTTGTGAATCTGTTGGGCTTTATTTTAATAAAACCAGCTAAAGTTCGAATGTGAGAAGTGCCTCTGGTTGCACGCTTCTAGCAGTCCCGTCAAGCATGTAGGTATATTTACACAGTGGACACCATTATCCACAGCCCTGATCGTTAACACCTCCGACTGTGAAATCAGGGTCTTCTTTCCATTGCCCTAGTCCACCTTATAAAAAAGTTTCCCTGGAAAAGAGGGAACTGTAGGTAACTCAGATGCAGGTGAGTAATCCCATGTCCTGTAATGTGCTTTGCAATGCTCTAGGCTTCTATCTGGGTCATGCGCTTGCAGCAGTGGAGCGTGGTGGGAGTGCTGGTTGTCGCTGAAATAGGACCCCTCACCTGCCCGTGCCGAGCAGAGTCTCGTTATACAGAGGTCTGGTGAGGTCTAGTTTCACACCTTTGCTCTGCCCCATTTCTTGCATCCAGGGTTATGTCTGTGTTGTGTGCATAACCTGTTTCAATTTTTCTCCACTAGGCGTGAAAAGGTCATATTCCCCACCTTGGTCATGGGTAAATGAATTCATTTGCAATGATAAGCTGCATGCGTTTTTAACTGGGTGCTTGGAGGGAGGTGCAGAGTTGATGGTTGTGCTAACTGCATGAGGTAGTTCTCTTAGCGTTACAAACTAATAGTCCATGATCAAAGCCTGAGGCTACCATCTCTCTCTTTCTCCTTACTTTAGATAAACTTCTCTGGTGCTGTGACCTGTCGCAACTATGAGAGTGCTGCTTGCTTTCTTGATCTAACTAATATTTCTTCAAATACATGCATGTTTCTGATTTAATTGGCCACATCAGAGATAAGGGATGAAGTATCGCAGCTGTTAATTCAGTTAATTTTGAAAGGTAGTGTTCGGTCATGTTTTTCCTTCAACCTCTTTTGGCTATCTGCTTGCCGGTGCTCGGTTGCTCTGGTTCTGGCTAATGGGAAAGCAAACAAAGGCACGGATGTGCTGAGAGCCGGCCAGGGTTACAGAGCAGGGGGAGAGGCCAGCGTGGTCTGAAGCACATGGCTGGAGGCAGCGGTGCTCCTGCTCGGTGTCACCGTCCCTGCCTGGCACGGCCGTGCCAGCTGGAAGCACCCGTGGTGGCACGGTCACCCCAGCAAGGCTGCGCAGGTAGCGGGGCCGCGGGCTCTGCAGGAGGGGATCCTGCGGCACAGGGGCTCCGTGCAGGTAACAGCCAGCAGGCGCCGGGGGTCGGACTCATCTCGTTTATCCACCTCTCGAGGGAGCGGGGAGGGCTCCCCATGCTGTCGAACAGTGCAGGTCCCCACCAGCCTAATCTGCCACAGCCTTGTCCCCGTTCTGCTCCTTACATCTCCGTGCTGGGTGTTCCTCTGCCTTCTTGTGCCGTTACTGCTGCTTGTGTAAGTGAGTGGTGTGTTTCAAAGCACCGACCTGCCTGGAAACTCACTTTTGCTCTTGTTTCCTTGCGGGGGCTTTGACCACGTCCCCAGGCTGGGCTGCTCAGCTACAGAAGAATCTTCTCCTGAGACTTTGTTGGGTACTTAAAAGTTGAGAGAGTCTTGGAGATAAGGTGCTAAGTATAAAATACAGCTTGAAATAAAGATTAAGGAGTAGAAAAAAAAAAACATTATCTTTAGCAATGACAGGGCAGAGAGAGCAGTTGGAAACGGGCATGAAATCCACGCTGCTGCAGGAACAGGCAGGCAGAAACATCCATCAGAAACCGCTGCAGGGGACGTTTCCAGCAGGAACTGGTGCTTTTTGGCTCCCTTTGAAGCACCGGAGCCCGATTTCTCAGGAAGCCCAAAGCAAGGGCACAGCGCAGGCTCCGCAGAGGACATCGGGTCTGAGGGACGGGGAAACCAGGCAGAAGCAGGAGGCAAGTGAGCTGGCTGGGATTAATTACTGCGGGCAGGTTTCCGGGCCGTTGGGCAGCGTCAGCTCCGTGCAGCAGCCCCGCACGCGTGCCGGGCCTGGCCAGAGAGGCTGGAGGCTGGAGCAATGCGTGTGCTCCTCCCGGCGCTGTCTGAGACCTTGGGGACCGCGCACAAGGACTTCTCTTCCCGGCTTGCTCCTGGGAGGGCAGGCAGGAGTCATCCAGCGCATTTTGTTTGCTATTTTTTACAGTTGCTCTGTTTAATGTAATTTATTTTCCTTTCACTTTGTTTCTAACTGCAGTGATGCTGATTTCTTTCCCTTTTTATTTTTTTTTGTGCATTTTCATGTTACTAACAGAAATCCACAGCTGGGTAAGACGTCAGTAAGCTCAGCCATAACGCCAGCTTTCAGTATCCCCCCCAGCTGCTGCTACTATTTGAAGCCTTTTCCTGTGTCCCGCTTCATGAAGCAGCTTTCCGCAAATCAAAACCGCTGCTTTATCTCTCTGTTTCTGCAGCGAGGGTGGGTTTGGGCCGGCAGGATGCAAAGAACAATGCAGGTAACTGACTCCAGGAGCTGATCCTGGGAGAAGCTGCCACAAAGAAGCGCTCTGCGCTGCCTTCCTGCTCTCTTTTTTTTTTTTTTCTTTAATTAGCAAACAATGGGGAAACCTCAAAAGGCTTCTAAATGGGGTTTCTGTCTTTTCCATCTTCAGCAGAAAGCCTGCTCGTGTCTCCCCTGTGCACTGTGGTGCTGTGAGCGCGCCCCGTCTTGTGCTGGTTGACACTTGTAACCCTTAGCACTTGGGGCGCTCATCCTCTTGCTGCCCCAGCTCTGCGGGGGGGCTTCGTCTCCCTTCTTGCCGTGGGCGCTTCGCTGGGCCATTTGCAACACTGGTGATTTCGGCAGAGGCCTGCCATGTCCGTGTGGCATCGGTGCTGAGCGCCTCGTTGCTGCCTGGCTGCTGGACTTGTTTCGTGTTCCTCTGGGAGGTGGAAAAGGGCACCTGGGCTGCTAAAGGTGCCTCTGAGCAGGAGCTGAGGAGGGTTAGACATGGCGTTGCTTCATTTAAAAGAAGAAACTACCTGCAGAGGCAGGTCTGTTGAATGGTGACGGCTGCAGGGAGGCGTTCTCCCCACAGGCAGAACTTGGGTGCTGGAAATCCAGTTTGGGAGCAGTTGGTGCCACAGAAATTGCAATATTTGAGAAGTTTCTGCTGCTTGATTTGGCCTGTCCCTGATGTAGCGCCATGTGCTAAGACCACGCGTTGGGTTTTGATTCAAATACGTCACGTCAGGCAGGCAGAGAGGCGGCGGCGAGGAGGCGCCTGGTGGCGGGGAAGGCAGCTGGCGTGGTGCGGCGGGGAGGGATGTGCCAAAGCTTGAGCTGCGGGGGAGCGCTGGGCTGCGAGCACAGGCTGCGCGGGGAGCGATGGCACCTGCTACGGGCTTGAAAGGGCTCGGTTGTCCTCCCCAGCCTGCCCGTCCTGCCGTGCTGTGCCGGGGGCAGCACGGCCGGGAGGTCCCGGGGCAGACCGGTGCTCGTTCAGCCGAGCTGCGGACCCGGCCAGCGCGTCCAGGGCGCTGGTGTTGGCTGGGCCACGTCCTGCGTGCAGCAGGGACCAAGTGCCGTCCCGCGGTGTCCATCACAAAGAGCCGCTCTGAATTTAGTGCAGGAAACGTGACAAATCCATAGAGCTGGGCTTTAACGTGACTCATCAAACACGAGCGCTTCCAGGCTGCTGATGCTGAATTTCTCTAACCTTTTCAAAAGGGAGCAAACTACCACATTTTAATCCTGTTTTGGTCTGCTTGATTGTTTGTTTTTTCCCCTGTCCTACTTGGCAGAGGTGCTTTGTAGCTGATAACTAATTTGCAGAGTCATGTCGGGATCAGGTTGGCTTCATGCCCCTTCATCCAAATGCCAAGAGCGAAATACATCTGCCCCTAAGCCTCTTCCAGCAGCTTTTTATTACCTGCAGCCAGGGAGGCACACTCAAATGGGAGTTGAAGTTTCCAACTTAACGGGAAGGAGGTGGGAAAGGTGGTTTCTCCCTGCTTTGACCCGGGCTGTGCTAGTGAGGGTGTTGAACAGAGGGAAAGGAAGCAGCCGGCTCCGTACGGCAGTAAGCCGTGTTACCATGGGAATCTGTCCTTGCTAGCAAGTGTTGAGAATTTCTCTTCATCTGCTCTCCTGGAGGATTTTGTAGCTGCCCGGTGCACCGGCAGCAGCCTTCGGGGTTCGCTGGCGGGGTTTTGCATCCCTGATGCAGGAGGTGCAAGGTCGCCAGTGAGCGTAAGCCGCACGGGAACGGCGTGCCACACGGGAGGGAGCGTGGGAACAGCCCTGCTCTGTCCTGGGGACGCTGCCGCGAGCCGCCCGTGAGTGAGCTGCTGGCACGTTGGTCCCTTAGTCAGGGACACGCTCCCCTCTCTGAGCACTTGCACCAGCTGCAGCCTGGGACCCCAGAGCCACCAGCTCCCGGCTTGGCTTTTTCCACATCACCGGAGCCCTCACACTCCTTTTTCTCTTGCTTTTGCCGCCTGCAGCTCCCAGCTGTAAGGAGCAAAGGCTGTCTCCTGAAGTGTCCCTTCTCAGAAGCACAGCTGCGCCAGGAGAGATCCGAATGGCGTCTCCTGGGGTGCCGGTGGTTCAGGCAGAGCTGGTGAAGTGCTGCAGAGACACTTCTTGGGAGCAGGCAGACATGGAGGCGGGGACCTGCCCTGCCTTGCAGGGGCCTGGGTGGGGGCAGGGGGGTGTCTCCCCCACCTTCACTATTAAAAAGCCGGCCATGAGGGCAGGGGGCTGGGGCTGGGACAGCAGCGGGGGTGGACATGCTGTCCTGATCCAGGGATGTTGTCGTTTCTGGCTGTCGAGGCTGTGGTGATGGTGATCAGCAGATGGCGAGCCTGGGCAGACGCTGTGTGTTGAGCCTAATTACAGAAGATCTGTCAAAGCCATAAACAGAGTAGAGATGGAAAAGCTGTCAGACCCACGCGCTCCTCTCCCAGCCCACCAGGAAGCCAGGGTCTCCACGCCTTCACCCCTCCCAGCAGCCTTGGGAAGAGGGGAACCCATGGATCCTGGGGGTGCGGAGGCACACGGACCCCCTGCTGCATCCCAGCCGGGGGTAGCGTAGCACCGAGCAGCTCTGCTGGTGCTTTAACGTGTGCCTGCCCGCTCTCGCGGAGCCCGTGCACCACGGCTCTGGGTGTGTCCGTCCCCATTATTGGGCAGAGCGTGCGTAGAGCCAGCCATGAAGGACCTGAGGATGCAGACAAAGTCGTCCCTGGCCCTACTGCAGACCCCTGGGTGATGGTGCCGCAGCACTGCCTGCACGGCGCCGGGGGCTGCGCGCTGCTCGCAGGCGTCTGCAAAGGGCCGCGCCGGGTGAACAGGCAGCGAGTGAGAGGGAAGGGGAGCTGACGGTGGCGACCAAGCCTGGGCCACTGCTGTGCCTTGGTGCCTTCAGCTGCACGGACCCCATTGTGTAGCCTCCGTGGGCTCAGGGTCTGCGCAGGAGCCCTTTGTCCTCCCAGGCTGGTCACCTCGGCCAGCACGTGCCTGCTCTGGGCAAGGCGTTGAGCACCCACTTGTGCCTGGCCCCAGCTCAGGGTGAGCACCGATCCTCACAGCTGGAGGTGGTCATATGTTGGCCCTGCTCGAGCAGCCACTGTACCGCAGAGAGGAGGCAGGAGAGGGCTCTGGTCTATCTTCCAGCTGCTGGTGGTGGGGAGAGGTGAGTGGTGCCATCTCCTGGGGATGCTCGTCGCTTAACGGCCTGTCTCTTGTTTTTCAGGGCGGTAAATGGCTTTGATCAAGGTCCCCCCGGCCTGGGAGCTTCTCGACCATCCTCAGCGCCTGGCATGCTCCCCCTGAGCATATGATCCTGCGGGAGGTCGTGTTCGGACTTGCGGATGCTTTTCTCAGCCCACCAAGAGAAGAACTTCTCCCGATTCCTCCCCCTTCCCACCCCGCTGGAACACGACCCGCACTGTGCTGCCCGAGGAGACCCTGTGCTCACGGCCCTTCATGTCATGTTAATACAGCTTATTTTCTCCTCTTGCTGTAGTGAACGTTCTCTGACTTGGCCCCACGCCCTGTGCCGCACGGGCTGACACACGCAGTGCTCTGTTTCAGGGGATGCAGGAGTCTTGCTCACCAAACCTTGGCCAGGCGGTCCTCGGCCCCTTGCTTTATCTCTAACTTAGGTTTGGCATGACACAAACGTTGGCTGCTCCTCTTTTCCCTGCCTGCTCCAGCATCCTGCTCCTCCCAGTAAGGCTCTGACCTCTTGAGCAGGCCCCTGGGTGAGGCTGCGCGATGGCACTTTGGACATTTGCGCCTGGGAATTGGGTCCAGGTAAGTGACTCAGTTACCGCAGCTTAAATTACTGCCAGGCAGATGCGCGGCTGTCGCTGCTGGCGTGTGTCGGCCTCCTGCCTTGTGGTGGAAGTGGGCTGGGGAGGATGAGCGTGTCCCCCAGCCCTGCATGGCCCCAGCTCCAGCTGGCAGAGGTGGCCGTGCACATCGGTGCCCGGCTCCTGGGGGGCCGGGGCCCAGCAGGGACAGGGAGGGAGGGAGCTGCTGGCTGGCAGCGCGCTGGAGGCGACCGTCACCCGTCAGTTGCAATATCAGATGCCTTAGTGTGAGCTGGCAGGGCTGAAGCGTTCTCCCTCCCTGCTCCTGCCCCCTCGCAGCTGCAGGGCAGTGACACAGGGAGCTGCCGTAGGGTGCTCCCGCCGGCCCCGGGCCTGGGGCACAGCTCAGGCCAACGCCACCCGCCCTTCATCAGGCAAACTTCCACCCACCTCCACAACAGGGACTCGGCAGAAGCATTAGGAAGCCACTAATCCAACTGTCCGCGCTGCCCATGAAACCCCCTCCCAGGACCCTGTAACCATCACAACCACGTTCCCATCTGTGTAACGTATGACTGGATTTTACGTCACCTACGGGCTTCTGTGACAGTTTTGGGCGACTGTGTACCTTGTGGGTCTTTCAAGCAACGTATTTGTGCGATTTCTCTGTCTTATGTGCCTCAGAGTCGGTGGATTTTAAAATGAACCAGCAACCCCAGCTGGGGTTTGATCTGTGGGTTTAGAAATCTTCATTCCCGGTCAGGTCCATCACCTTCAGTTGGCTCCGCAGCTCCGAGTTGGTTTATTTCCAAGCGCTGAGAAAAACCATTGGCCCCAGCAGCAGGGAGGTGGGAAGTCTCCCCCCCCCCCCGGGCTGTTAGGGTTTCTGTGGTCCTCCTTTCCTGTGCATCCTCTGCTGCATTTGACTGTTTACATTTGTTTTATTGTACATAGGTTTGTAAACATAATATCTTTGCCTAAGGTCTTTGTACATAACTTGGGCTTTGTAGCTTTATTTATTCAAAAATCTATATGGCATGTTTCAATAGGACAGTGTACCGTACCACCCTGGTGACACAGATCATGATGTGGGTTATAAACAACAGAACCAACTGAGAGTAATCTTCCAAAAATAAAGTTCTTTTAATGTGGAATCAGTGGATTTTGCAGAAACGCTGGCGGTGGCTGTATTTTGTTCTGGGGTGCTTTCTGCCAAGCCCCAGCGAGGGGTTGGCGATGCTGCTCTGTGCTCCCCTTCCCTTGGCCGGGTGCTTCACACTTCCCTTTGCTGCTGGAACCGGGGCTCAGCAAACACCGTTCCTCGCTGCAGCCTCTGCTCCTGGCACGGGAAGTCGTGGCGGCTTGGCTGAGCTCTGGGCCCCTCTGTACAGGAGGGACATTGAGGTGCTGGAGCGTGTCCAGAGGAGAGCGACCAGGCTGGTGAGGGGGCTGGAGACCAGGGCATCTGAGGAGAGGCTGAGGGAGCTGGGCATGTTTAGCTTGGAGAAGAGGAGGCTGAGGGGAGACCTCATTGCCCTCTACAGCTCCCTGAAAGGAGGGTGGAGAGAGGTGGGGGTTGGCCTCTTCTCCCAGGTGAATAATGACAGGAGCAGAGGAAATGGGCTGAAGCTGCCGCAGGGGAGGTTTAGAGTAGATATTAGGAAGAATGACTTTTACTTTACTGGAAGAGTGGTCAGGCACTGGAACAGCCTGCCCAGGGAGGGGGTTGAGTCCCCAGCCCTAGAGGTGTTTAAGAAACGTCTAGATGTGGCACTTCAGGGCATGCTCTAGTGGCAGAGATTGTAGGGTGGTTGGTTGGACTCGATGATCTCAAAGGTCCTTTCCAACCATGAAGAGTCTGTGATTCTACTATTTTTGGGAAGAGCCTGGGCCATTGTTCGCAGCATCCAGATCCATCCACCAGGGATTTTTGCCTCCTGGGAGGCGCTGAACGGTGTTTCCTCTGCAGAACCACGGGGCTGGGGCTGTTCCCCTTCCCGTGTCCCTGGGGGCTGATGGGGCTGCGGCAGCACCTTCGGCTGTGCCAGCACGGCTGCGCTTCGCCTGACACAAAGGTCGGTGCTGCCTCTCCCAGGCCGCTGGGCTCAGCTCCAGCCCAGGCGCTCCTGAGACTCCGCACCGGGGCAGCCGACCCTGCTCAGCACCCACTGCCCACCCACAGCCACCCACGGGTGCTGCTGCTGACCCGGCCGGCCCCGCCCCATGATGGATGGACACCTGGCAGCACACCCCCCCCAGCTCCTTCAAGCGCCCATCCCTGTCCCAGGCAGGGGGAGATCATGTTCCTCCTCTGGGACCAGCCCCCTCCTGGGGGTGCAGGGTCACCCTCATCACAGCCAACCCCCCCCCCCAGCTTAAAACTCCCCAGGTCAGAGTAAGCTGCTCTTGCACAGAGCCTGGGCCTTCTGCACGTTGCAGGAGCAGCAGGCCCAGGGGAAAAGGCGCCCAGGCCTGACCAGGGCTCCAGGAGCTGGGACCAGCCCATGTCCCCCGCAGCCCCTCGGCGCTGGGAGGCTTTCGGAGGCCAGGCCCAGCGGCTGGAATCAGAGGTAGCACTGTACCAGAGCAGCTCCCCCCTCTGGCTGGCAGAGCCTGGCCAGGAGCTGCCACCATTGTCTGCTACACTCCTTTCTCCTCATCCCATTTTTAACCCCTTCATCTTCCTCACTCCTCTCCCCTCCCGAGTGGATCCGGGTGCACCCTGGTCCCTGCTTTCACAAACACCCACCTTCGCCCAACGGCGGAGCTGAGCAGGGATCAGCCCAGCCATCGGTGCCAGCAGCTGCCCCCCAGCCTCGGCCTTACCCAGAGCTCTCTACCTGCTGCCGGACCTCTGCCCGAGCCGGCCGTCGGGAGCAGGTGCTGCACCCGGGGAAGCGGAAAGTTCCCTGCTCAGAGAAAAGACCAGGCCCCATTAAAGGCCGACGCGGGGCTGTGCCTGAAGGCGAGCTCAAGGTTTCAGACGTCCCTTTGTGCTCCAGCTCTGTGTTGCCATTAGAGTTCAAAGGCAAAGGCTCAGCCTTGACCAGGCCATTTATGTTCTAATTTAGGTCAAAATACAGGACAATAAACCCCCGAGCAAACAAAACAGTAAGAAGGGAAAAGGCAGCTTCCAGTCATATTCTCGTTTATTAAGGTCTATGCCAGCCTCAGGAGAAAGCTCTTCCTGTAAGTAAACAGAGCAGGCGGCTGCATCTATAATGAATAAATTTATTGTCTTACAAAAATCATTGTCTAGAAATATGGGTATACAAGAAAACAAGATATTTGCAGTCAGATGCCTGGTGGTCAACAGCCAGTTTGATTAAAAATATCCAAACACACACAACAAAACCTTTGCGACAGATGTTAAAGCTTTTAACCAAAAAAGGAAATCCATGGTTTCTGAGCATGTGGCAGAGGAAGTTTCCTAGTTAACACTGATTCATTGTCACTAATATCAATAATACCACTTGGACTAGAGAGGTACATGATATGAAGCACAGTCAAAATTAATACATTAAATCATTGTTATATAGGCAAATTATATATGTAACATTGTCTTAGTACTGTAGTGTCTAAGGCACTTTCTGTAATGTCAGTTTTTCAGCTATTTAAACAAAAAGAATGCTAACTACTCCCTGTAATACTGTTCAAAATAAAAAAAAAAAAAAAACAACAACAACAACAACAAAAAAAAAAGGATTCACATCCACTGGCATGTTAACTCGTAGGCAGGCAACACCCATCGCTGAACCCCTGCGACCGCGGGCTCCACGCGAGCCCCACGCTGCCCAGTACTGGCCCGGCTGCTGGCGGCCGGCGCGGCGGCTGCCCAGAACACCAGGCTGGCTGCTCAGCTGTCACGTAGCCTCCTCCCACGGGGCAGCCGCTCGGCTCCATGTCCTGAAGACTAACTCACTCAGCCATAAATTAATAAATTAATTTTGCCTGTGTCGTATGTCTATTTTTTCCACTGGTGTTCACATTATACTAGCCTTAATATATACACGGATCTGGTGGGCACGGTGAGAGCAGGTCTCTGCAAATGCAGAAGTACTGTACAGATGAGGAGCGGTGACGCTAGAGTTCAGTTTGCCTGTACTGCAGGAACACTAACCGATGAAGCAGGTGCTGAGAACACTTCAAAAATGATATCGCAGGTTAAAAAAAAAAAAAAAATGGACACTACTCGGTCATCCCTACACTTCCCTCTAACACTTCCCAAGGCCTTTTCACAGTTCACTCGCTGATTGTGTGCGGATCACAACAATTAGGAGGAAAGAAAGGTAAAAGAGGTGCAGTTTGGTCTTCAATGATCCAACAGACTCGCCACAGCCAAGGGCCGTCTGAGCACAGAAGAAATGGAAGGATGTCGCGGTACAACAAAGCATGCACAGTCATGACAATGGGCCTGTCCCAACCACCTACCCCCCCGGGAATGAAGTTTCTGTACTGATAAAAAAAAAAAAAAACCAAACAAAACAAAACAAAAAAACCCCAACGGTTCATCCTTCACATGATGCTTTATAAAATGGCTTTACAATGAGTATCTGGAAAATAGATGCACTGAACAGAGACGATCCCATTTTGTTTACTATATATAAAAAAGCAGTTGTACCTATATCTGAAGCAGGGTACAGTATGGTGAGGCTGGAGAGCCTTAAGACATAGTTGACCTATGGTAAGTAACCTTGTAGCGTGCCGATGTCTCGTAAGGCAGGTTTAGGGCCACAAGGCAGTTGGGTGGTCAGGAAAAGTCCTCCTCCTTCTGCCGACTCTTGTGTAAAAGGTCTCTGCATGCAAACGGTGTGACGGGGCTCTACTCGGCAGGGGCCGGTTGCGCTTCGTTCACGTCGCTGCCTTTGCTCTCCGCGTCGTCGTCCGAGAGCTCCAGAGAGGCCCCTTCAATGTGCAGCTGGCGTCTCCCGGACCGGCTGGAGGAGAAGGTGATGGGGCCCCCCCCTCCTGCCAACAACAAGCAGACAGCCATCGGTGACGGGTCCCGTCTCTCTGGCAGCCAGAGTCCCAGGGTGCTGGTGGCCGCCCCTGAAAGGTCTCCCTGCGGAACTGCGGGGGGACGCGGCAGCCCAGCTCCAGGGCACCCGCGGGGAAAATTTCATGGGTGGCTTTTTGAAACCCTCTCTCTGCCCGAGGGGTCAACGCGCTGGGTGCAAACCCCTTCCGGCACTCTGGCATTCCTGCTCAGTTTACACCATCACCTTAAGCTGGCTGGTCCCAAGTAACTAAAAATATTGTCTCCGTACAAGCACCAAGCACAGAGCAAGCGCTGAACGGAGCGGTTTCTCTAAAAAAAAAAAAAAACATATCGACTGCTCGCTTGTGACGCGCTGCACCACATCCCTCCTGCCGGTCCTACGAGCCAGCCCGCCCCGCCGCGCTGGACCTCTGGAGGTGGCTTCTGCTCGGCACCAGCCTCACCCCCACTGAGTCCCGTCTGTACTCGCTACAGACCTTCATCTCAACGTCCTGCTCTCAAGGAAAGGGCTGAAACACTCCCGCTGTGGGGCGGGTGGACAGGAAAAAAGCACCAGCCACTGGAACAGCACGACTGAGCCGTCTCCTCTGTCATCTTTACTTACGGCTGGACTGAACTGGCAACCCCAGGGAACCTGCCAGCGTCAGCTCCCAAGAGTTCAGGCTCAAGAGGTGTCAGGAATATCCCTGCGGACTGGCAGCTTCCTTGTTATCATCATCCGGCTGGGGCAGCAGTTCCCAGCAGGCTCCGGTTTGACCCGTCCCCTGACGTCGGCAGCTGTTCCGCAGTGCCACAGCTGGATGCTCCCCAGGGCACAGCACACAAGGGCTTCGATAAACCCTGGCCCGCCGCTACGGCACCACTTACCTTAGCCTGTTTTTCAGGGTGCTGACCTCCCGGCTCAGGCCCTCGTTAGCCTCCGTGGCATCATCCAGCTCACGCTGAAGTTTACGTCGGGAAGCATTTGCACGTGTGGCTTCCTCTTCAGCCTCCTCCAGCTGGCGTTTGAGCTGCTTCATTCTGGCATTCGCCTTTTCCATCTAAAATACAAAACCAGGTCGTCAGGATGAAACTCGGCAGCTGCAGCCCCAGGATTTGGGAGGCGAGAGGCTCGCTAACACCCTGCCCTCCCTGGCCACGCGGCTGGAGATGAACTGCCAGCCCCTCTGCCCGCTCCTCGGGGGACTCCGGGACACACTGATGAACCACCAACACCAGAGCTAACGCAGGGGGACACGGACTGCTGGGAGCTGCTCCAGTGGTTTACTGACTAAGATGGAGGTTCCCTCAAACGTTTTCATTAAAATGCTTCTAAAAAAGCCCTTTTTGCTCAAAGTATAGTTTTATTTGCCTTTTTTGAGAAACGGGCCTCAAAAGCAAAGCCCTTCCACCTACCTGCTCCTTGTACTGGTCTGCGTGTCGACGCTCGTCCTCCACCTGCATGAAGACTTCTTTCAATTTCTTCTCTGTGCGACGCACCAATTTGTTAGCAGCTGCTCTTTCCCTAGAATAACCAAAAGCCATGATTTTTCCCAGTACCTGAAGGCTAGGAACACCAGATCCGCCCTTTCCGAAAGGCTCTCGCCTCATTGTCTAACTGATACTTGAGTCCTCTTAACGTGTCTGCCGCCATCAACAGAACCGACATAGTTTTATTGTGCTGGTGGTTGGCCGGGAGGTAGCTCTGAAAGCGTAAAGCCTCAGCAGCGGAGCAATACCAGGACAGTAACGCAGGCTGGAGCGAGGGATAAGAAGGTGCTTCTTCACAATGAGATTGAGGAGAGCAGCTTTAAAGTCATTGCTACCCAGGAGCACACTCCTCCCGCAGAGCCAAAAGCACAAAGAGAATGGAGATGGTGATGAGACAGCCCACCCGCAGCTTCGGGGAGGAACTAGCGAAAAAAAAAAAAGAACGAACAAAAATTGTGGAGGACCAAGATGGAAAGCACAGACAGGAAGAGCTGCAGAAGGAGTTCTGGCAGAGCACAGGATTCCCCTCGGCTCCCTAAAGCTGTCCCACCTCAGCTGTTCAGCTTGTTCCCTCTAACCAGAGACCAGGTGTCTCAAGGGAACGTTTCATCTTGTCTCAAGAAACTTCCGCAGCAGCCTGTGGATCCTGGCGCCCCCAGCCACCATATTCCCCTGGTTAACTTCAAGAGTCCGTTCAGCCGTTACGGAGCAAGCAGATTCCGAAACTTTCAATCCCAGTTACTTTACAGCTGTCTTGTTAAAGCGGGTCCCCTAAACAGTAGGATTCTCGCTAATAAATCCCAACTCCCGTGCTGCAAGCTCACGTCTCAGCCCTACGTAAACTTAAGGCACGGTGGGCTCAGACATCGAGCTGACAGAGCAACCACAGGCAGACGGATTTGTTCCTTACTTGGCTTCCTGCTCGAGCTGTTCTTCCAGCTGCACAATCTTGGCTTCTAGAGTAGAAATTGTTGCCTTGAATTTAGACTTCACAGATCCCTCCAGTTCCTGCAGCTTGGCTTTCAGCTCTTTGTTCTGCCTTTCCAGCTGCTGCCGTGCATTCTCACTCTTCTGGGCAGCGCTCCGCTCCCCGGCTAGCTCAGAATTAAGAGTGTCAACCTGTCAGAGGAGAAGAATAGAAGGTCATTTGGTGCTATTCAGAGCCTCCACTTAACTGCTCACTGAAACACAGATTGCCCCAACAGCATGGCCAAGAACCGATTCACCTGCAGCGTGGTCTTTCGGAACCGCTCGTTGAGAAGCTCCATGTTGCTCTGCTCTTCCTCGAGCTCTTCCTCCAACTGTGCAATACGAGCTTCCAGCCGGCGCTTCTCATCCAGCAGCGCTGACCTAGAAAGGAAGTATTTGGGTCAAGATACGTTCAGGTCTGATGCAAAGCTACCAGCTAGTTTGCTTCTGCTACTCTAGGCATTGCAAATTATCACGAGAAGCTTCTCTGTAAGCAATTCTCTTCATGACACCACCGGATTTTTATCACGAAGACAAGTCAATAGAGAATTTGCAAGCGGACTGCCGAGAACTACAGCTGCTGGTGCCCGGAGTTCTTCAGATGCACCATTAATACATTTGACGACTCACTTTCCTGAAGCGCTGTTTGCAATCTCGTCAGCCAGCTCGTCCCTCTCTTGCTCAGCATGACGACGGGCTCTTTCAGACGCAGCAAACTCCTGCGAAGGTTTAGGAAAAGATTCATCACAGCATTAGGAATCGCAAAAACTCCGGCAAGCAATCGAGCCTTCTAATAACTTCTGGGAGATGCTGTGAAGTGCGGTATTCCCGAGGTCTTTTCAAGGACAAGCAGAAGCGACAGCTGTAGAAGCTAGCAGGACATCTTGGTATTTCCCCCCTCTCGCTGCCACACGACTACGAGGGATTTACTTCTCCCTGGCCCTGAAGTTTTCCTTGCACAAAGTTAAGGAAAAATAAAACATCTGTGAAAATCAGTAACATTCACACCCTAAACAGCAGGAGAAAACCATTCTGTCGCACGGTCTCACAAACACACTCAGTGTAAAGTGGGCACTAAATTAAGTACATTTTTTAGGTTCTTACAGAGTGCGTAGCACGGATGCAAGCAAAACACAGACAGCAACGGCTTTAGCACAATAGTATAAACAGCGCTGAACCTTCTAGTATAAAACTGCCTTAAACGGTGGAAACACCCAGGCATTTGCTACGAAGGACAATTAAATGCACCACAAGTGCCAGACCAGCAAGTCTGAAGTCCGCAAAAGAATGACACGGAGCTGCCCTAAGTAAGCCGTAGGTGATCTGTAGAGGCTCCAACAGCGAGCAGAGTGAAATCTGAACGATTGCTTCAAACTGTAGTCTGAAGCTAACGCGGGCCAAGAAAGAGGCAGTCTCTCACACGAGGCCATTCCGGTGGCGTTTGACCGTGTGACAGACCAGGGAGACAACGGGAGAGGAGCCGTACGCAGCAGGACTCGGAGCTCTTGCACGAATTGCCGACAACGAGGGAACACCGGCCCGAAAGAGAAAGGGATGAGGCCCTGAGACGGCAGAGTGAAAAACCTCCACAGACTTAAATGGCCCACTGAGGTACTGGGGAGCCTGTCAGCTTTTTATACAGTTCCAATGATCAATTTTAGTACGGACACCGCACTGCACCTTCCACACACTCTCGAGCCGCCTGGCAAATTTTAGTGAGCCCTCCAATCTGTTTAAGCAGTAGTAAAGCTCTCCTGCTTCCCAGGCAGAGAAACGCAAGTCCAGGCTCCTGGAATGACCCTACGAAGGGACAAGGAGCTCACCGATGACCTGGGGCAGGGGGGGAAGAGAAACTTCTCCCGGCTCCCGTTTCTCTCTTCAACTCGCTAGATTGCTTTTTACTTTTTTTACTCTCCGATCTTCACTTTACCCTAGCAAGAAAAACAAATTTCTTGGATTTCAACCTCACCTCTTGGAGCTGGAGTATTTCCGCTTCGAGACCTTTGAGCTTCTTTTCACTCTCTTTGGACTGGGCAAAGATCTCATCTCTGGATGCGCGGGCTTCTTCCAGCTCCCGCTGGTAGTCTTTCATTTGAGCCTGCAGTTGGGAAGCGGGGGAAAGAAAAAGCCATGCTGCGTTAGGACAACCACAAGATTTATTAGCGGCTCTGAAGCATTTTGGCCCTTAAAAGGTAAGGCCTTCCCTCCTAAGCGGCTTCATTCCCCATAAATGCATTTTCAGTTCTTATTTTCATAGGAAAACTTCAATTTTCTCGTCTTCCCATCACTGAATTCCTTGTCAGAAATATCCCATTATAAGACTTCACCTCATTTATCTGCTATATTTCTTGTAGGAAAAAACTCTAATATTAAAGAGCTGCTCAATTACATTTGTCATGAAATTTATGGGAGAGGTAAAGCTCTTGGAACGACTTGTAAAAAAAATTCACTTAAATGGACTAAAAAGCCCCAAACTTATTACAAATATGCAAAGGTCAGAAACTACTCTCAGTGCCGAAGTCACGCAACGCACCGGTTTGCATACCTGGAAGGACGTATTTACGCTTCCCTTAAGAAACACCGTTAACACAGACCGAAATCTTAATCTGCACAAGTTTGACTCGAGACGCTGAGAGAGCCAGATAAGAGTCGGAGAAACCGCATTTAGGTTGTACCCACAGCCGCAGAACACCCCCACCCACGAGAGCACTTACTTCAGGCGCTCGCGCGGGTGTCGGAGCTCAGGTGGGAGCTCCCCGGCTCCCTCTGCCCTTGGACCAGAGCAGCAGGGTACCGCTAGGGACTGGCTCCCTCTTCACCCAGGGCTCGCTTCCAGAACTGCCCTCCTTCTGTTGAAGTAGGATTTGAAGTGGGATGGCCAAGGAATAAAGCGGACAGGGCGGAAAGGCAGTTTTAATTTGCCATATGCTTGCCACGGTCTCGCCACAGCCTCATACTCCTGCAGCTTCAGGCCATAGCACTGAAAAATCTTTGGCGAAACTGAACTGTACCAAATGTTGAATATTTTTTTGGGAATGGGAAATAAACCCTTGACACAAGGACTTTGTTTTTTCTTGCCAAACTAAAAAGAAATGGGCACCTTGGAGCTTTTTAAAAGCAACTAAGATTTACTCCTCCTTTTTCTCTGGAGCGTTTTTGGTTGAAAACGCCTTAAAAAAAAAAAATTCAACGAGTTGAGGAAGCAGCAGTCAGCAAGAGCTGAGCTCAAATCAGTAAACTCAAAGAGACAAAGAACCATAAATTTTAAAAGCGCAGCCTAGAAAGCAATACTCAGTAAATCCTCACGCAAATTGTTGAAATGAGGACGAAGATGACTATTGAGTAGAAGTACATTGGGAACAATCTGAATTCCTTATAGATGAGAGGAGTTTCGAGCAGGTGAGAAGTTCAGGCCAGACACTCTACGACACGTGGCAGCATAGCCGAGTCTGATACTCCTCTTGCCTTCAAGCTACAGAGGTATTTAATGACAAGCAACACCCTGGACAGACTGTCACCAGGAGAGACAGCAGTTCAGTTCGTTAGCTGGGCCCACCTGGAGCTTACGTAGCTGTTTGATTGCTTCATCTCGAGCCTTGTTTGCAGCTTCTATCTGACCTTCCAGGTCTTTGAGATCCATCTCCATTTTCTTCTTGGCCGCCACAGCAAGAGCCTTCTGTTTGCGCTCATCTTCCAGTTCCGCCTCCAGCTCCCGCACCTGTGAAATCAAGGCGTTAACAGGCTCAGCTCCAGGAATGGAGCAAACACCAAGCCCTGGCAAAATGGTTTTGATGAAGCCGAAAGGGCTTTGCAGAGCAGAGTGAACACTACTCGATTGGAAGAGGCTACAGAACGCAAGGTACGTGGGACAACACTGCAGACGGCAAAGCCAACTGCACACATTGGAAGCAGAGATCTCTGAACTGATGGAACAGGAAAACAAAGACAATTGCTCAGTGTCTGAAGCATTTCCATTTCATCTGTTCAGCTACTTAGTGATTAGCTCCTTGCCAAGCGCATCTATCCACATTTAGGTAGCACTCCGGGGCAGACGTCACTAATTCTGACTGAACCGCTAAGAGGAAAATAAGACGTAGAATCACCTCATTTTCTCAAGAAAAAGATGAATTAATTCTCTTTGAAACGGCTGCGCTACTAGCATTTACACACCAACATTTATTTTTTTTTTTTTTCCCAACACAAAACAGAAAAGCAAAGTAGGTAGCCAACACAAACTCATACAAACAATAAAACTGAGAAAGAAATACCACAGGTCACCAACATGGAAGAATATATTTCATTTTGAATCAAGCCTCCCTCCTCGTGCCAGGTCAAGAGCCCTTGCCCAGTGGAAGACAATAGCAATTTTGCACTGCGGTGAACTCCAAAAGCCTTCTAGGCCAACGCTTTTGTTTATTTCTAAGAGATCGCCACATCGGTGATTCTCGGTTATTTTAAGTTTTTGTTTTCTTCTGATAAATCTTGAAATATGAGGTGGTTTTTTTTCCTTAAAGCTTTAGAAATATTAATTTAGAACCATCTTCTCTTACAAACATGACATTTTAAAGGCATTTCTTGAGAATTCTAGTAACACAAAGCAGATCTGAAGAGACTCGAGTCTGGCAGATCTGGAATATTTTGCCACGATTTTCATTTAAGAAACTGTTCACCGAATTCCAGTCCCAGTCTGGGTCAGCATCCATGGATTTACTCCTGTACACCAAATAGGATGGGCCTGAAATACACCCAGGCAGCAACAGCCAAACCTACTTGTGTGTGGAGTGCTTTTGAGACAAAATACAGTTGAGTTGAAGGACCATCGGTGGGAGACTAACGTTAACGGTTGACCGCGGCTAGTCCTCAACACCACCTATTCTATTGTTTGTAAAGATCAGTGACTGGGATTTCTATAGGATGGGACGTTCAAGCAGAGTGTTTTATTTCTCTGGTAGCTACTTATCACCAAAGCCACAGAGATTTGGGAAAAGACCATCACACCCTTCCCACTATGAAGTACAGTAAAACAGACATACTTGTTTAACCAGCATCCTCTTTTTCTCTTCATTCTGTTCATCTCTGGCTTGCAGATCTCTCTCAAACTGGGCTTTCATAGCTTGCATGTTGACCTCTAAACGAAGCTTAGCATCTTCTGTGGCCTGCAATTCATCTTCCAGCTCCTCGAGCTGAGTCCTCATCTCTTCGACCTGTTGCTCTAAAGTTCTCTTTGACTTCTCCAGCTCGTGGACCTAAGCCACAAACATCAATCAGACCCTCTCCTTCAGGTATCTCAACATCAGCAGTTATTAACAGCAAAATAAGGCATTACGTGAACTCAGTACACTACATTTTGTGATGCTCTCAACTGGACAATGAATCAAAACAGGCAGAGCAGCATTTTTAAGTCTATATTAGAGAACCCAACAACCATCTAAGCAGATGATTGGGAGAGATGAGCTGTGCAACGTCACAGAGAAAACGTAGCAGTGGGACACGCTCTTTAAATCTAGCACCAGTACTGTTACTCGTTTCCCAGCAACTTCTGCTCTCCATGTCTTCACATCTTTTTAGAAGGCCTGATGTTAATAAAGCCCACCCTCTTATTCTGAGCATTAATTCATCCAGAATTTGGGGTTACGAGTCAGCTTCAAGAAGTTCTATTTTTGTGTCGAATACACTTCTCCAGCCCGGGAGTTTTCCTGTGTTATTCCCTACGCAGTATATAATGAAATAGGGTGTGGAAACATACTTACGTTTTTGCCCACATCATCTTTAGAGCTCATTAAGTCTTCCATATCTGCACGCAACTGTTTGTTCTGTCTTTCAAATTCTTCCTTAGCTTCCAGGGCTTCTTCCAAAGCCCGAGCTAGTGACAGTGCTTTGGTTTCCTTCTCCCTTGCTTCTGCTTCAGCACGATCTCTTTCCTCTGCGTATCTGGCAGAAATGTTCTTTTCTTCTGCCAGCATCTGAACATAAGAAATAATTAATCCAGCTCATAAGTTCTCTGATCAGGTCCTTCCTGCCTCAGGTGTTTAGTCAATGAAGTGGTTAATGCTCCAAGTTTAATTGGCCTTCAGAAGCTGTCTCGTCTCAATCTTGATCAAAGCGTTAGTAAGAAAACAGCTACATCTACTCTGGGATGAGGTGAGGAGAGCAAGCCACTAATCAAGGTTAACTAAGTTTTATATTATTTTCATCTTTCAGTCTTCACATCCTTTCTTAGTCTATCTTGAAGGATTACAATAATACTCTTCTTCAGTTTTTGTTCCAATATAATTTCCTTCTTGTATCTAAAGAGCTCATTACTTGATCTAACAAGACTCAAAGCTGGCATTTAACTCACTGAAACTGTAAGTGACAAGTTACTCTTAAAAAAGGCCAAGCTGCTCACAAAAGATCTATCAATAACCACAGTACTTTAGGCAGACCCTTCTTTAGACAAGGCTCGTTTATGCAGTAGCAACAGAAACAAGATGCCACTTAAAAAATCATAGAAAGGAGGAAGATGACAGGAAACTAGACTACCTGATCAAACTTCTTCTGCTTTTTCTCCAAGTTAGAAACAATCTGGCGCTGATGATCTAAATCTACCATCAAGTCATCCAGTTCTTGCTGCAGGCGATTCTTTGTCTTTTCCAGTTTGTCATAAGCCATTGCCTTCTCCTCTAGGCGCTGGCTTAAGGACTCCATGTCCTTCAGTAATTTCTTCTTATTTTCCTCCAGGCCTTCAATGGTTCCCAAGTCATCATCTACCTTTTTCTTAGCCTCAGCCAACTGAAATTTAATAAAAGAAAATAACGCTCCTTAGCGCATCACGAGAAGGAACAAAAAGCATCAGGTCCAAAATACAAAACCAGAAATAGATGTTACTGCTGAAGTAACACAAAAATTGTGAGCTAGCAGCACACTACGCGGGGGAAAGCGCTGCCTGCTCCAGTTTGCTGTACCAGTCATTGCTGCAATGGAGAAAGACCACAGGAAATGTTATTCCAAAATCCGGTCTAGCACGTGTGCAAGTTACATGACATTTTTCCAAGAGGTTTGGGACACCAGTTCACTTCACCTGAAATGCGCAGGCCCTACACCAGGCCCGCCATTTCCAGCAGCTTACCTGTGACTGCAAGGCGAGCATCTGCTTCTCCAAGTTCTTTCTGGCCTCCTCTTCCTCTTCCTGCTGCTCTTGCAGGTTGTTCTTCTCCTCTTCCAGCTGCCTAATCCTGCTGCTCAGGTTGAGTTTCTGGCGGGTCTCTTCCTGAAGCAGCTCCTGTTGCACAAACAGGCAAATTCCAAGTTCAGTTTGGTTCACAGTGTGTTAACCGCGGCCTTGGGCTACCACCCTCCATTACTGCAAATGGAATTTCAGGTCTGATTATTTTTCTCACAGCAGTTTTGTACAAGGACACGCTTATGAAGACATCTGGAATTTGGGTTTTCAAAAAGGCCCCGCTCATTCGTTTTGGGGACGCTTAAGCCTTTATAAAGCATATTTCCGATCAGGGAATCCATGCCACTGTCTCTTCTAGAGGTTAATGGATGATACTTTTCCGTCTTTAAAGGGACAAGCAGAGGAGTCACCTTCAAAACGTATATGCTTGTCTGAAAGAAGGAAAATAGAGTCCCTGTTTTAAACCACCTGGAAAGAATACATGGCAGCAAATCCTGCCCCGGCAGCACGCTTCCAAGTTTTGCTGCACTGCTTAAATATAAAGGTCAGTTTGAAGACAGCTGTAATTTGGCAGTGGAAACTTCTGTCGTAACGGAGACTAATGAAAGGCGTAAAGACCATTTCCACCCCCCACCCTGTTCCTCACAGACCCTTCCAATTGTGATTCAAACGTTATTCAAGTAGTCACCATTAGGATTTTTATATGGGGGGGTGGGGGGGAAATATCAAAAAAAGCGCACGTTTAAGTGATGAATACATACATAAAGCTGTATTATTTAAATCAAAACCAAACACTGGCAGTTTTAAAGAAGCTGTCAGTAAGAGACAGGGTATTGTCCCTTGTGCCTTTCATATACCCCAAGGATCTTATTTACATCAACATTCTACTTGGAAAGGCTTTTTTGACTTTATATTTCTCTCCTACAGAGACTAAGAAATAAAAGAGAAACTGAATGGCTACAGTCTATCGAGTAATGAAACTTAGATCAGGAAAAACTGGCCCCACACGTAGCTGAGCAGTCATTATACATCACGTTTCACTAGGCTTCAACGGGAAACACAGCTTTTACGCAAGGGACTTTCCAAGCCATGAATGACAATGTATTTTCTGTTATGCAGTCAGCATTTCAAGAAGGAACAAAGCTTCCATGCAAAGTTCAAGCTTCACTGCACACACACCTGCGTATCCTGGAGCTGCGATTCCAAACTGGCCGCATCCTTGGCAAACTTAATGCCTTTCTTCTCTGCTTCCTCCAGGAGACTCGAGACATTATCCAGCTCGTTCTGCAAAGCAAGCAGTCTAAAGGTAACAGCCTGCAGCTGACTCACGGCAAAGCTTACGTCCCAGCGGGAGGCTGGAACCGCGGAACACAAAACCTCAACGAATTCCAGGTATGGCAAGACAACAACAGATCCCAGTACAGAGATACAACAAGCTAAAAATAGTGAAGTTTGGTTAGAAACTTGAAATGGGATGTCAATCCTGAACGCAAGGGTATAACCTCACAAGAGTTAGGCGTGCTATTTGGCCCAATATCCGCATTCCCACTTAAATGCTATTTTAATCATAGGACCATATATTTTACAGGACTGTTAATTCAGGGATTATCAGGGTGGCAGCTGAGTTAAAAGCATCACTGCAGGAGAAAGAGGTTACTGCCAGGTGCCAGCTCTGCTATTTTAGGCTACGCCGCTTGTATGCACAGCGAGAGACTGCCTGAACGCTTCCCCTGAAAAGAACAGGGCCATTCCCCTTTTGAAGCACTTTAGCTTGATTTACCTAAAGTACTTGTTGCTGCAGTTTAGAAGTCAGCCCCGACTGCATTTTGTCCATTTTCTCCATTTTCCAGGAGAACAGGCCTTGACTTGCCATCACCACCTGTCAAGCTCCAGACTTTGAAGCACGAAAGGAAGCTTGTGGCCATCACCACTCAGTACGTTTTTGCTCACACCGACAAAGGAGCTCAGCCCAATCTACTCAAATGAGCTCAGCCCAATCTACTCAGTTCCACACCCAGGCCAGAAACCTGTAGGCCAGCTGTCACCAGAGCCTCCTACAGGATTTGCTCTCTAGGATGGGAAGCCATATATTTAAAAGCCGCTATAATTCTCACATAGCCCAAAAAGTTCAGGATTAACATCACGGCTGTGCAGCTATCTCCACCTGAGGCACGTCACCACTTTAAGGCTCCTCAAGTACATGAGTGTATGACTGACATCACCTCCCACATCAACTACAGACCCAGTTCCTGTAGACCCAGCTCCATCTTTGCAAGTCATTTCTCCTAGCCATTTCTGCACGTGCTTAAGGCTTTTACTTTCTTGCATATTTTTTCAGCAGTTTAGGACATTCGGAGGATAAGGAACTGGCTGGATGGCCGCACTCAAAGGGTTGCAGTCAATGGCTCAATTGGTGGAAACACCGGAAACCGGTGACGAGCGGCGTTCCTCAGGGGTCAGAACTGGGACCAGTGCTCTTTAACGTCTTTGGCAGTGACATGGACAGTGGGATCGAGTGCCCCCGTCAGCAAGTTTGCCGATGACACCAAGCTGTGTGGCACAGTCGACACGCTGGAGTGAAGGGATGCCATCCAGAGGGACCTGGACAGGCTGGAGAGGTGGGCCCGTGCAAACCTCATGAAGTTCAACCAGGCCAATTGCAAGGTCCTGCACCTGGGTCATGGCAATCCCAGGCACAAATACAGATTGGGTGGAGAATGGCTTGAGAGCAGCCCTGAGGAGAAGGACTTGGGGGTGCTGATGGCTGAGAAACTCAACATGGGCAGGCAATGCACACTGGCAGCCCAGAAAGCCAACCGCATCCTGGGCTGCATGAAAAAAAGCGTGGCCAGCAGGTCGAGGGAGGGGATTCTGCCCCTCTGCTCCGCTCTGGTGAGACCCCACCTGAAGCACTGTGTCCAGCTGTGGAGCCCTCAGCACAAGAAGGACATGGACCTGTTGGAGGGGGGCCAGAGGAGGCCACAAAGATGATCCAAGGGCTGGAGCCCCTCTGCTGTGAGGACAGGCTGAGAGAGCTGGGTGGGTTCAGCCTGGAGAAGAGAAGGCTCCGGGGAGACCTTAGAGCCCCTTCCAGTCCCTAAACAGGGCCCATAGGAAAGCTGGGGAGGGACTCTGGATCAGGAACTAGAGTGACAGGACGAGGGGTAACGGTTTTAAACTGAAGGAGGGGAGATTTAGAGTGGACATTAGGAAGAAATTCTTCACTATGAGGCGGTGAGCCCCTGGCCCAGGTTGCCCAGAGAAGCTGTGGCTGCCCCATCCCTGGAGGGGTTCAAGGCCAGGTTGGCCGGGGCTTGGAGCAACCTGGGCTGGTGGGAGGTGTCCCTGCCCAGGGCAGGGGGTGGCACTGGGTGGGCTTTAAGGTCCCTTCCAACCTAAACCAGTCTATGATTCTATGACTCTATGACTTGCATACAGCCTTACCTGTAGCTTGTTAGCTTTCTCTGCCAGTTCCACCCTCAACCTTTCTCCTTCTGTGACCTTCGCCGTTAGCTCTTGCACCTGAGCATCGAGCTTCTTCCTCTTATGCTCAGACTCTGCCTTGACCTGCTGCAGTACCTTCACTTCGCAGGCTAACTCCTTGTTGTCAGACTCTAGGCCTTGCTTGTTTTTTTCAAGATTTGCCTTGAACTAGGAAAAAACAAAAAGAAAAGAAATTCAACGCTTTGTTACAGAGCAATAAAGTTTTCTGCTAAAAATACTCAGCCCAGGAAATCAGGTTTACAAGTTAAAAGCCAAGTGCTCAGCAAGTTGTAAGTAGGGAGCATTTAAAATGCTGCCATGTAACATTCTGTGTATGTTAGCCCAAAAAATGAGTTTTTCAAGTTATTCCACTCTCAGATATCACAGGTACCAGTGAGGACCAGAAGATACTTCTATGAATTCAGCGAGCCCTGGGATGTGGGCGCTGTACAGCGAGCCAGCAGCACTGCAAGTAGGCAGGAATGTGCCCATTAACAGATCAGCATGGCTCATCTCACAGAAATAAAAGGAAAGATATCGACGAAAGCTGCCCTGATTTTAGTAGGCGTAGCAGCCTGGAAGTGCCTAACAAAGCACTTTTCACCACTGCACTGACATTTGTCAAAAAACCTTTTGAAAAAACTAATAATTGGCATACGGGATGTTTAAGTCCCATTCTTACTGTATCACAAGAACTAGACATCATCAGGACCTTTGTTTAAGATTGCAGGGTATTTTTCCATCTTCTCATACTCTTATTGAGAAGATTTAACGAATAAGGAGCAGAAGACATGCAGGCGAATAAACTATAATTTTCACCCTCTTTAACTGCACCGTTTCTCACTTAGTATTTTAAATTAAGGAACCTTGTGACGTATTCTCTACATAAAAATATTACTACAGTATACGAACAGTTCACAGACACACATTCGTGAATGACCAAGACTATAATTTCACCAACTAAAGATACTGGGGGTTTTCTGGCAGCGTGGGAATAATTCTACTTTTGAAGGCGACACTCGAGCTACACCAGCAGGAGCCCCGCTATCCAGGTGTGCTGCCTCCTGCCTGCTCCAGTGGTGGTCGCCAGTTTGCACAGCTGTGTTGTGTTCTCCGGTAAGGTATCTGACACCCACGGGTATCTGGCACTGGAGGTCACAGCACAAGCACAAAGTTCAGAGCGGGTGGAAGAACTTTTACACTACCTGCCCCCCGCAGTTCAGCATTTGTGAGTGCTGACGTTACCATCACCTTCTTTGAAAGCATTTTGTAGTTCACTCCTGCAGAGAACTGCTTTTCACCAAATTAGCTTGTGGACTGCTGGAGAATTCCTACAGAAGTACTACATGATTTATCTCTAGCTGCGCCGTTTCCAAGCCTAATGAACACCTTTCAGATGCCGAGACTGTCTAAAAGTTGGAATATACTCAAACCAGCGTGATATATTTGATTCAACTGCAATTGTCATGCACGTATGGAGGACAACTTCGCTTTGCAGGTATCAGCGGAAGGGACTGCAACACTTATGGTACTTATAAAAAGTCCCAAAGCAGAAAAGTGTATTTCTGTAATTCGTTTTCTTCTCACCCTTTTGGCCTGTTCAAGCTGTTCAGAGAGCTCTTCCAGAGCAGTAGCGTGCCTCTGCCTGATTTCCTGGATCTGCGCTTCATGGTTTTTGGTTTCCTCTTCAATTGCTTTCTTCAGTTCCGCCACCTCCTGCTCACGCTTTGTCCTAGAGGAAGCATCAAGAGTTATCAAAATCAACATTTGAGTCTTTCGTAAATCAAAGATTAATTTTAATGGTCCCTTTTTACACAGACGTATGATCCTACCTCAGCTCTTGCTGCGCTGCAGTGGTATCCAAGGTATCTTCCAGTTCGGTTTTTAAAGCCTCCAACTCTTCACTTAAATCTCTCTTCTGCTTTTCTGCCTTGTTGCGTGATGCCTTCTCAGATTCAAGGTCCTCCTGGAGTTCTGCAATTTGAGCCTGCAACTCTCTTATCACTTTCAGTGCGTTGTTTTTCTGAACTGCTTCTTCATCACCTCTGTTAAACAGAGGCACAACAGTTAATGACATTCCATACCTTCAGATCCATTCTCGTAACAGTCTGGCATTATTTAAAATTACGTACATAAACGATATCTTAACTTTTCCACTAGAATAAAACCGACCTTCTGAAACTTCATAGATAGAAAACCACTACTGTTATACTCCAGCCCCCGACAAGCGCAGTGCCCCAGGTACTAAAGATGCACTATCGGAATGACCCTGCGTCCAAGTTTACACTCAAGTTTACATTTTACACTGTCCCAAAAATGCACCATCTGTAGAATTTTCTCTTCCCGCAAAACTATAGATCATCACTCAGAAAACACAAAAGGTGTTTAGCTTGTAACATGTGACCGCAAGGCTACCACACACGTCTTGATAAGGCCTGTCCTACCCCATCACTGGAAGTCCTCTACCAAGAAGGCTCACTGAGAATGACGTGCTTTTTTCCTCTTGAGGCTGAAACTCTGGGAGACAAAAAAAAGCTTCCAGAGCCCAAACGCTATTATACCCCGGTGAAACTTATTTTAGTGCAGCTTTGCAGAGCAAGGATGCTGATAGAACACTGAATGCCATTTTTTGCCGCGTCGATGCACAGCACAGGTGCCTACAGATGCTCTAGCACAAACGTGAACTGGTTTCTGCTGTAACGTTCCCAGTTCCGATACGTTTGCAGTGAACTGCAATTCCGTCTGGGAAAGCAGGTTTCTACCACACTTCTGTAGTCATAAGCCCCGTCGCGCTCTGACCTAGCAAGAGCAGCCTGGAGTTCTTCCTCTTTCTTGGCCAGCTGGATCTTTAGCTCTTCAATCTGGGCTTGCAGCTCAGCGATTTGGTCCTGTAGGTCTGTCGTTTCGCCATCCAGTTTTCTTTTAGCTTTTTCTAGTTCTTGACGAGTCTTCTCCTCCTTTTTTAAGCGCTCTAAGGAAGCAAAGAGTGATATTTATATGCAATTTTTATTCTTGTCATCCTCAGAAGGTTTGGGGTGGCAAGGAGGGTGGGAAGGTTAATTTATACTGTGTCAGTTCTTTCTCCAGTCTGCAGCTGGAAGATGACTGGGAAAGATGAAATAGCAAAGTCAAACTGTATGATTTCGATAGAAAGTCAAGAAAAAGTCAATTATTGGAGAAAAAAGTTTGGCATAAGGGAACAGAAACATAACCTCATCTTGAGAAAAAATAAGGAATGGGATCTAACAGAAGAGCAGTTTGAGCTTCTAGGCCAAATGATCACAGACATCATGATTCAAAAATGAGTATCAACTACAGACCGGAAAAAATGATGGCTTGCATAGTCTTGGAAGGGCTGGGCTAGGCTCCAAAAGGTCTACTGGAAAACAGTGTAACTTAAAGAAAACTTGGATAAACAGTTTTTGCAAGTATCTGTGTCACTAACTCGCATCCCATCGATATTTCGCAAGACTTTGCGACCCTGCGGGCTTCCCTGAGGGCTGTAGCCGACCAACTCCTGCCCTAAGGTACCTCTTTGTGAAAACCACCCAGTTATCGGTGCCGTAACAACAAAACACATTAAGTTGATCTGCCTGTTGTCTGATTAAGATGGTTACTGGCTGCATTGTTTACGGTTAGCTAATGACCAGGTATATAAGCTATCTAAGTCACAGGAAGGTTTTGCCAAACCACTGGTGCTCAGCATGGCATTAGCGTAATTCTAAATGCATTAGCATGAGCCTAAGTTATTAGACTTGTTCAATACTTATGGGTCCTCAGTGCAGAGATTTCTCTCACACCCTTCCTAAGGCTGCTACTGGATCAGGACATCATCTTGAAAAGGGAGCCCTCTTCAAGGATCATCTCTTCGAGCCACCCACCGCTACCTGGCATTTTCCAGACAATCTAAAGTAACACTGGTTTTCTCTAAACAGTTCTTCATTCCAAAAAAATAGCACTTTCCCCCTCTGTTTTTACATTATATTTCTGGTGAGTGACAGAACAGTGTCATAAGACCCAATTTGGTAATTGAGAAAGTTCATAGTAAACTGAATTAGGGTGTTTTGTGTTTTTTTTTTCTCAAATTCCAGAGCCTAGCGGTGCCAAGCCCCTAGCAGAGAATCTTAATGGCTTCTTGAATCACATCCAAGAGTAAATATCATTTTACTGTGCTTTACTAGCCAAGAAATTGCATGCCTTATATTTAAGCTTTAATTTCCATTTCTAAGGCCATCAATCTTGGAATGGTACCATAACCAAACACATCTGTCGAGTATCTTCAGAAACACTAGTCCTGATTTAAGCACGTAACTAATCAAGTATTATTTTCCACTGCGTAAAGCTTACTTATGCCCATCTTAAGGTCTGTGAATATGGTTTTTAAAGAAAAGGTACATCAATCACCTATTATCCCTATTATTTCAATACGTTCCTATACAGGTAAGATTAAATTTTGGTATTCTTCCATAAGCACATCAGTTTTAAAATATGTAGCAAGACAGGCCGTAATAGAGTCAGTGAAAAAAAATATTTCCAAATTAGGGCACAGAGAGCGACTTTGCCTTATATTTTGCAACTTTGACTTGGCAGTTTATTAACATTGCACAATAGCTATTTACAGCTATAAAAATAAGTAATTTAAAAAAAAACCACAAACATAAAATCAAGAAAGGTTACGTATAGGGCTAGTTCAGCCTATGACAACATGGGCAAAACCATCAGAAATAAATGCCATAGAAATGGAACCCTTTTAGATAAACAAAGCACTAAGAAAAGCAAAACAATTCAGATTTGCTTATCCAAAAAAATATTAGAAGCCTAATGAATGCCTACGAACATTCTTCCAGAAACACGTTGTTCTAAAGTGTTAACATAGAAAAGCGTAGCAGCTTCCCAAGAGAGAGATGTTTTACCTTGTTACTAAGGGATGCACGCAACAGCAGGAACTTGAGCGTGTCCATAAACGAAATGGATTCTCAAAAATGAAAAACTAACAAGCTAAACATGAGAAACGCTGAGCAGCCAGACCCAACACGTCTTGCAAGCGTCTTTCTAATGCTTTAGAAAGATTTATCTAAATCTCTCAAGATTTAGACAAAAACAACAGCTGTTAAGGTATCTACATATAAGATCCCACTTGGCAGACTGGACCCGATCCTGCACACATCGCGACAAGTGATCTGTTCCTTCCCAGCACAATGTCCAAGCTGTTAACAGGCAGACGTAGCAAGAACAAACCTTCCAAATCGGTGATCATCATTTCCTGCTTATTCTTGAGTTTGGCCAAGTTTTTGGCCTTTTCTTCTTCTTCAGCCAGCTGAGAAGTACATTCAGCAATTCGATCCTCCATCAGCTTCTTTTCCTAATTAGGAGAAAGGGGAGAAAGAATAAATGCTAAAATACAATTTGAAGAGTCTCTGAGCAGCACAAATAACTGAATGTACAAAATCCATACAGAGGTCTCATCCAGCGTATATAATCACGGAATCACGGAATCTTCAGAGTTGGAAGGGACCTCTAGAGATCATCTAGTCCAACTCCCCTGCTAAAGCAGGATTGCCTAAAGCACATCCCTCAGGGCTGCATCCAGGCGGGTCTTGAAAATCTCCAGAGAAGGGGACTCCACAACCTCCCTGGGCAGCCTGTTCCAGTGCTCTGTCACCCTCACTGTAAAGAAGTTTTTCCGTGTATTTGAACGGAACTTCCTATGTTCTAGCTTGTGCCCATTGCCCCTTGTCCTGTCACTGGGAACCATTGAAAAGAGCCTGGCTCCGTCCTCCTTAAAGCCACCCTTTAGGTACTTGTAAACATTAATCAGGTCCCCCCTCAACCTTCTCTTCTCCAGGCTAAAGAGTCCCAGCTCTTTCAGCCTTTCCTCGTAAGGGAGGTGCTCCAGTCCCATAATCATCTTGGTTGCCCTTCGCTGGACTCACTCCAGTAGTTCCCTGTCCCTCTTGAACTGGGGAGCCCAAAACTGGACACAATACTCCAGTTGTGGGCTCACCAGTGCAGAGTAGAGGGGGAGAATGACCTCCCTCGACCTACTGGCCACAGTCTTCCCTATGCAGCCCAGGATGCCATTGGCCTTCTTGGCGACAAGGGCACACTGCTGGCTCATGGATAATTTGCTGTCTACCAGGACCCCCAGGTCCTTCTCCTCAGAGCTGCTTCCCAGCATGTCCACCCCTAACATATACTGGTGCTTGGCATTCTTCCTTCCCAGGTGCAGGACCCTACACTTGCTTTTGTTGAACCTCATTTGGTTCTTCTCTGCCCAGCTCTCCAGCCTGTCCAGGTCACACTGGATGGCAGCACGGCCCTCTGGAGTGTCGGCCACCCCTCCCAGCTTCGTATCATCAGCAAACTTGCTGAGGATACACTCTGTCCCCTCATCTAGGTCATTAATGAATAATACAGCATTTCTTTCAAGTGACTGACCCGTCAATATTAAGGATCTATTGGAAAAAAGAGAAACATGAACATTTGTTTTCCAAGAAAGCGAGACTCGGAATTTGGTTTTAGGACGGCATTTGCTGTACGCTTTTGGAAATCTGTTTGCAGAGAACAACAGTAGCTATAATAACGCTGTTTCCAGCTCTTAGATTTGGAAGACTCATGGAACTAGAAAGAATGCATGGCAAAAGGTCGTTCAAAAGAAGTTCCAAGTGTCTCAGCTTCAACCTGTTCAAACCCACAAATCTTCAGACACAAGCTTTATAGATAATGCAAGAGCAGTCACAGATGTTTTGAGAGCTCTCACTTGGCACTGCTATTACTTATGTGCAGAATCTCCACCACGCCTACTGGTCTCACCTTCAAAAATTTGGAATTTTGGTCCTCTAACAGTAGGATCTCTTCCTCCATCTTCTTGATCTTGGCTTCAGCTGTCACTTTTTCAAGCTGCAACTTCTGTCGAGCTCCTTCCTCCTCATCAAGCTGTTCCTCCAGGTCCTGGGAAGAAAAGCAATTGCATCCGTGCATTTTCCAGGTTACCCATGGGTTTTTTGGTTTTGTTTTTTTGTTTTAACTTGGTGAAAAATGATTATTATTTTGAAAAGCCACCTGCCTTAAACTAACACTAAAAATGCATTCACTTTGTTAGATTCATTTAGAGTATCAATGATCTGGTAATGAAATTAAGGGCCATGTGAAACACGTGGAATTTCTTTACACTCTGTATTTCAGCTTTGGCTGAAATATGCTGTACAGGCAACATACACTCACGCCACCAGAGAGTCTTTCACCTTCCTAATTTTGAACATAAAATAAATTTTTAAAAAATCTACTTAATGACAACCAGATCAGACCAGACTGCAGACTCTCAGCCATACATTAATGGACATTTATCAAACAGCACCAAGAGCTGTGAGATGTGGGGTTTATGTCCCCTTCAGGTACATTGAATATTTTGAAAACCAGATAGGTTCTCGGGTGTTCCCTTTCTCAAAGTCCCCACGTATTCAAAAGGAAGCATCTAAATCCTCTGATTTTCACAAAAAACAAGTAACTCAGAGGAGATGAAGTTGTCTTAGATCCGTAAGAGTCTAAGAAGGAATATTCTTCATTATATTCACTGGATTTCAGTCAAAAAGGAACATTTCTCTCATAAGCGACACCATCCCATCAGTCTTGGTTTCTCCATGAAAGGAGGGGTAAGGTCCACGCCGTCAATCCCGGTTTCTGCCCACTCCAAAGCACTTGCTACCTTTAATACTCTTATCTGCACATGCTACAGCTACCAACAGCACATTTTGACTTCTTTCCTCATCCTTATATGCCTGGAGACCACAAGGAGCTGAATACACTCACAATGAACAGAGGAACAGAAGAGAAAAAAAAATTCAAATTGATTTTATTGCACACAAGGTGCTAAGGAGCCAATTCCTCTGTGCCGTAGAGATGTTGAGGGAGTTTTCCCATCCTTAACTGGCCTGTTTGTGTACTTTTCTATTCCCAGTTACCAAGAGGCATACCTGAATGTGGCCCTGCATTTTCTTTTTCTCATTCTGCAGTATTTGGTTTCTTTCCTCTTCCTCCTCAACCCTGGACTCCAAATCGTGGAGAATTTCTTCCAACTCTTGTTTTTTGGCAGCCAAGCGAGCCCTCATCTCCTCAGCTTCTGCAAAGAGCTCCGTCTCAGCTTGCAGCTGCTCTGCAAGAATGTTCTTCTCTTCTAGAAGCTGTAAATATACAGAAAAGGTAGTAAAGCAGCAAAAACGACATTTCAAAGTCTCTCATGAGAGATTATACATATGACAACTACCAAGTTACTTAAAGGCCAAGTTCTGCTCCAATTCTAGGCTCCCTGTCAACATCCAAAAATGATGACTTCTAGCAGATGGCTTCATCAGTGGTCCAGAAGACACCGGCTTTCGCAGTAGGGCTACAGCAGTATTGACCCACTTGCCCCCCAGTACAGCAGTATTGACCCACTGTTCCTTAAGGAACAGATCCCACTGCATCTACCCTATGTGTCCCATTCTACCAGCATCAAAAAGTTGAGGGAAGTGCCTGTTTCCTGGACTGTTCCTCACACTCATCCCTGCCTAGTGGCATTCCCCAGTGCCATGGGTAGCTGAAGCTGACACTTGGGAGTCAGTGGAACGTGTTATTTCTTGCTGTGTAAACGCAAGAACAGAATGGAATGGTTCCAGTTGGAAGGGACCTACAAAAATCATCTAGTCCAACTGCCTGACCCACTTCAGGGCTGACCAAAAGCTAAAGCATATTATTAAGGGCGTTGTCCAAATGCCTCTTAAACCCCGACAGGCTTGGGGCATCAACCACCTCTCTATGAAGCCTGTTCCAGTGTTTGACCACCCTCTCAGTAAAGAAACATTTCCTAATATCCAATCTGAAACTCCCCTGACTCAGCACGGAACCATTCCCATGCGTTCGGTCAATGGATACGTGGAACACCTCCCTCTCCACTTCCCCTCCTCAGGAAACTCTACGAGAGCAATGAGGTTGCCCCTCAGCCTCCTTTTCTCCAAACTAAGACAATCCCGGCGTCCTCAGGTGCTCCTCACAGCCCATGCCCTTCCATCAACAGGAACTGCTGCTTTGCCATTCCGGATATCCAGCCCAGTTCCATCCTGTCTCAGTTACCACAGTGATACATATCTCGCTTTACTGACACTCCTTCAACTGTTTTTTAACTTGATATCAGCGTTACTTGTCAGTACACATTCACTTTCAGTTTTGCCCAATCATTGCCATAATTGCTTCCCACTTCTTAAACAGCACACGAACACCACGGAAGTATCCTTCCCTGAAACCACATCTGAACAGGAAAGTGACGCTGCAACTGAAGTTCTCCTGTAAACTAGGAGAGACCAAAAAAAGTTTAGTTTCGTTAACGTGGGGCTTCTGCATTCCTGGAGGAACAGCTTGTGCCCTATCTTCCTATTCCAGATTTTAGCCAAGCGTGACAGGAGTTAGCTCTCCCGAGTCACAGAGCTTTTGCTCACAAGCGTCTCCCCAACACGGCTCCCTTACACAGGATACAGTACAATATACATTCTGCGTATCAAAAGCTAATCTTGGACACAAACCTGTTGATGTTTCCTTTCCATTTCCTCAAGTTCTGCCTCCACTTTTGTCTGTTTTTCTTTCACCTTCATTAGCTCCTCGTCCTTGGCTTGAAGTTCTTCTTCTTGACGAGTGACCTGAAGAAGAGGCTTCACCTGCAAAGATTTGAGATGAACACGTAAGAAACTTCATCTACTGATTTACAAAAGCCAAAGAACGTGACAGAATACAACGAACCTTCGTGAAGACTCTCCACCACTGCCAGTGCCTAAGCTTTAAATATGCAGCGCAATTCCTCTGCAGGATTTTCAGTGCACTCAGCTGCTGTTGTTTCTTTGCAAAGGCCCTGGAGACAGAAAGAGCAAAACGTTTCATGTTAAATACAGCTGAGCATCTGTCCATGTTTTTAATTTTTAGGTTACCCAACCCTAGAACACTTGCAGACCATAAATAGGCTTATTTTTAAGTTTCAGTGACTACACTTATTTACGAGTACTCACTCCTTACATGAAGAGGCAGAGCAAAAGCTGGATTCACCATTTTCAAAACAATAATTACAAACGGTATTTGGTCTTATGCTTACCAGATTTTCTTGAAAAAATAAAATCAGGATGGATGAGATGCTGAACTGTTCTTTCATTTCAAAAAAGCAGCTTTCCAAAGCAGCTCTAAACCTCCGGTGGAGCAGAGATTTTTTCGCAGCCACTAGCTATACTGTAAACAGCTGCATGTGTCACAAAGGCCAGATTACGGAAAGCAACTATCGCTATGGAATGAAGGTGCAAATTCCTATTTTTAGGTAAAAATTCACCTATTTACCCTTGATATAACTACAGTTTATCAGGCAACACTCTTCAAAAAAAAAAAATTTTCTCCTGAAATGGAAGTTTTAATGCATATTTCCCTGTCAAAGAGACCACGAGGAGATGAAATCATAAAAGCAGACATACTTCCTAGCCAGGTATCCTCTGCAGACGGCCTGGAAGAAGATGATAATGTCTGTGATCTTCAGATCTCGTTCTTCTTCTAAGTGTGCCAAGACACCAGCTCGGAAAAAGATCTTGCTCTGTCCAATCCTGTATAAGTTGGGGTCCAGCTCTAAGGCTCTGATCTAAACGGACAGGCAAGCACATTAGTTTTACATCAAGAAAAGGACAATTTTTATTTCAACTTTTTCATGTTTCGACACTACTTAGGTATAAACACTTACCATACGCTCACAGGCTTGCTTACCATCCATAAAACCTTTCGGAATTGCATTGGGAGTAAGGATCTCATACCTTTAAGTCAAATGGAAAAAAACACCTTTACATTCAACAATAAGCTACATTATTATAAACCCACAGGGCTACAGTCCCCAAGTGCCTGGCTAAGGAATTTCTCCAGGAAGTTCTTCCTGAACTCCATTTTCAATCGGTTTCCCCTTCCCTACTGTCTTTAGAATCAATTTGTAGTATTTAACTGCTTCAAGTTCAAACCACTTCAAGACTTCACAAATGGTTTTGGACATTCTCCCAGTTGGGTTGGGTTGGTGGGGAAGCGTCGACAGTTATTTAACAAGGATTTTTTATCACATAAAAACTGAAGAGACTGTTCCTGCTGTTACCTCTGTCTAAATTCCTGGAACACTATCCTGTTTGGAAATCCTTGTCGACAAATCCTTATTCCTTCCAAAACACCGTTGCAACGAAGCTGATCTAGAACCAGATGTGGATCCAGCTTTCCAGCCTGGACAAAACAAGTATGATTTTTAGTCTTTTAGTTTGTATGCATGAAAAACTGCAGTTTAAGTATTTCAGGCTACCCTCTACAAAGTCAACTGTATAAATAAGGGGATGTGCGGGGAATACCGAGAAGGTATTTGACCAGTGTGAAAACTTTGCGGAACCTGGCTTCTGATTTCAAAAGGAAGACGCAGAGAGCATGCACAGCTTGAAATGCAGGTGAAGGCTCTAATAAAGAGAAAGAATTAAAGGAGTGTTCTGTAGTACATACCCTCTTTTCATGATTTGGAATGATGCAGCGAACAAAATTGGGATTAGTGTTTCGGAGCGTTGCCATCAGCTTGGTGAGAGATTCTTTGTAGAGCTGGCCAACAGTACGAAACATGCCCTTCTTGGTCTTGTACGCAGAGCCAAAAGCCGTCTCCGTTATTCCAGTGACCTGATCCAGACCCACAATACGATCCACTGGGAAGGACAAGAGACAATAATTAAGCGGGCTTTAATATTTGTCAGGTATCAAGATAAGCAGAAAGAGGAGCAATAGTGCAGCAGCAGAAGCTTTGTGGAACAAATGACAGGAGATGCCGTCGGTAGGCGAGGCGCTCAGCATGTACTGGGGACGCTGTGCAGAAGCAGTGGAACCAGAAGCCACAAACTTATACAGCGGAATAGTGTAGCTTTAGTAGGTACACACTAAAACATCCAGCTCTTTACTTGCAGTTCTACATGACCAGTAAAGCCATTTCCTTTCTCTTAAGTCAACTTTCAAGAGATAGAAAGTTGCCCGGAAACTGGCGATTATTTGAATTCTTACAATGCACAGTCACTTGGGGTAATGATATAGATTAACTCTGAGTTTCGTTGAATATTCAAAAGTGTTTTGAAAGGATAACTATTTACAGAAGAGTCAAAAGTAATTTCAATGACGAGAGAAAAAAAATAAAAAAGCATCTGCCAGACTTCTGCTAGTCTGCTATTTCGAAGAATTCTTCCAGGTTTTCTGTACAATTGCGGAGACCTCCCTAGCCGAGAGACAAGTTTCAAAACAGGAAAACTGCACACCAAAGCACTTCAAAGCTGCCATAAAGCATCAGAATAGAGGTTTTTCTTTGATTTTTTTTTTGAACATTTTGGGTAACGATCTCTATGGTTTCTTCTTCAGAAGCACAAATTAGTAATCTGACTGCCGTCATTAAATCTCTAGGCCAAAAACATGAACATGTTTCCACGTGACAATTATTTAAACAGCTCGCTAAATAAAAATACACGGGTGGCTTAACACCTTAATAATTATAGTTGACTCTTCTTAGTACTGAGAAAATACACAACCTATATCGGTTCTCCATGAAATCCAAGCTGGCCAGCAAGAAGCAAGCAACTATCTATAGGCTGTAATTTCAATTTTGTGAAGATATCTTCAAATTCATTCAAACCAAAGCACGGGGAAATTGTGCTTTGCTACACCAGAATTAGTTTTATTTATGAGAACTAAGTGACAATATTTTATTTCACACTCAACTGGTTTTCAAAGGTCTATTAAAAAAAAAAAAGAAAGGAAAATTAAAAGCAGAAAAATACTGGGCGATAATTTGGAATAGTCACTTATATTGCATGTTGTATTACAAAGAGCCCAGATCCTCCACGCAGTTTTGAACACAGGAATCTAAGCGTCTTATTAAAGTTAGAAGATTAAGTAGGTGGCAAGTTGCTCATAAGATCATATCCCAAATATTTACTTTGAAGCAGAATTCAGTTCTAAACCAGAAATGGGACAGAGATTCCTGGGAATGGGTCTTACAGAGGACGAGGGTAACAGCTTTTAATTATTAGAAACATGCACCCGGCAGACACCACTAACGACTGGCCACCATTCAGCTTTTGCTTGGCCACATACATTTTAAAATTTTGTAAACGTATCTATCAACTGTGTGTTTTGCTCCCCTCTGTTCTACTATAAGATGGTCATTTATATTCCAAAGAGGATTGTTAAATACAAGGTTTCCCTGTAGGCCCAGAGCAGTCATTGAACAGCCTGACTGGCCAGGCATCCATTGGCGAAAGCCTCGGAAGTCCAGCCTCCAGTAATTCCTTCAGGAGACACCACGAGCTTCCTCCAGCGTGTGACGTATCCTGAGTAGTGGAAGATGAACCCAAGTAAAGAGTGAAAGGCTGAAGGCACAACCTTGACATACACATACTTCTAAACTCGGGGAGAGGAAGACAGGAAGGACAGGAAGAGGTTGGATAAAATATCTAAAGCGTCTTCAAAAACATTCCAATTAAATGGATTTGTTGGTTTCTTGATACCTCAAAAAACGTGTGCAGCTTCTACAACGGGAAATATTAAAGTTAAGATGTTTTTAAATAGAAGAACAATTCCAGCAAGTCTGGAAGAAGTTTATTTCCCTTACTACCCCCACTACAACTGCAGCACTCCCTCCGATACTCCAACACATTCTTCAGCTCTCCTCCCAAAAAACACATCCGTGTTCTAAAATGTCCCAGAGTTTTGTCAATGTTGGACTGCAGAAAGAAGCTTGATAGTGTTACAAAGCTTACGCATTCTCTCAAATGCTTGGAGCTACCGGGATAATCGCTTCAGAAGCAATTCTGCATCTCAACATGGAACTAGGAAGCCACAAACCTTTTTACCTGCAATGCTTAAATGCAATGCATAAAATAGAGATGCTATATGTATGCAGCAGCAACTGAAGGTATGCACTCAGAGCCCGTTTGCCTTGGAGGTATACCTAAGGGTAGCATGAAATGAAGAGTTCATGCAAGCCTACGAGCAAAAATGGTTTTCCTGGAGATACAACAGCCCTGCCTTTGGTAGGCCTACTGTTTTTATATCCATTCACCTGGTGGATCATGAAGACCAGTAATATTGTCATAGAAACAGGCTCTCTGAATATTCTGAATCTCTAAGGCAGAGAAACAGCAAAAACAGAAAGACAGAAGAGCAGATACACAAGACACTTCAGTTAGTATACAGAACAGGTTCAGCAATTGCAAACAGACTTAACTGTGCTACAAAAGCAATTAGGCCACAACATATTCCATGCACGTTTCAATTCTCTGGGGAAGCAAGTTTCGCATATTTGGACCAACACGCTTTTGCTTCTGTGCAGGTACTCAAAAGGAAAGGAGCAGCTGCCCGACCAAAGAGTTGTTTATATATTCATTAAAACTGCTCTCTGTACCTGAACCAAGTAAGTATTCCTGAGAATAAGAGGGAAACTCAGTATTAACCTACAGCATCATCTATATCACAAGCTTAGTTTCCTCCAGGAATAAGAAACAACAAGATTTTTATATTGTGGCATATAAATATAACCTGATTAATATACTGTGATGTTAAAAACTAGAATAGAGAAGTCCTTGGGTAAGTATTTATTGGGCTATTTCTGCTTCTTGGGGTATTTTGGTAAAAATGTTGATAACTACTTTAAGCTGATGTGCAGGTAGACTGGCTAAACAGCAGGGTACAGTTAAAATAGGAAAATATCGCATTGGATTTTAATATGCAATACCTAAGCACTAGTACGGCTGTGAACAGATTTTACTTTAGGAGATGCAGATTTCCAGGATATGACTCACCACTGCACAAGAAACAGCTGTGCTGGTGCTCACATAAGACAACGTTTTATTAACAGCAAGTACCACTACAGCCGTTTACCTTCAGGACTTAACTGCAGCAATTCCAACTAAGAGTTTTGGACAAGATTCTACAGATGAAATTTGCCACAGGGTAACAAGAAGGAAGTGAACATCAGTTCAAATAATGAACATGAGAAGCAGCTACTCAGAAATGGTACATGTGCAAGGGACCATAGGTGCAACCCAGCTTCCTTGTTGTACTTTTGGGGCTAAACAATAGAGAAAATGCTGTAGATATTTACAATGTAGAGGTGGAGGGTGAGGAGGGAACAAGGCATACGAAGAACCCCACCAACTCATCCAGCAAGGTAAAATTGCTAACAGGTCGTGTACTCGGGAGTATGATCTCTTACCGTCCTTCCAAAGCTCTGCAACAAATTTGTCAGAAGACTGGTGTAAGAGCGTGGCCACGTTGTCGTTCAGGGGGTCCATGTTCTTCATCAGCCACTCATCTGCCTTGTAGTCCACCTGTGGAGCAGCCAAGTTGCACAAGATCAGACAAACTGCCAGCTTCAGTTTTCAATTTGCCAGCATTAAAAAAAAAAAAAAAGCTTTCAAAATACTATACCGACGTTTTTCTCCTATTCTCCTCCTGATGTTTTGCTTGCTACGAGTTCGTTGCACCTCCTTAGAACGGTTCAAAGTACCATGAAAAGTTATTATTCTTTTGAAAGAGTAAAGGAACGGGACTTTTCTTAAAAGTTTAGCAATCTTTTTGCTTACTAGTAGCTGGTATACATTTTCAGCCTAGTGCTACTGCCAAAATAGGCCTTCACTGTGAACATGTAAAAACAACTCCAGTATAGATGCTAATTCCTTTATTTAAATTACTAGAGAGTAAATTAAGGATGTGCTGCCACGTGATTTTTTTTTTTTTTTAAATTTCACTATAGCAGAACAAAGTGTTTAACTATCAAGGAAACAAACACAGCTTTTCTCTCGAAAGAACCAATTCTGTGGTTTGCAATTAAACTATCGCTCAGCAGTTGAAAGCTCAGTGCTACCGGCACGGGTTTCATCCCAACCCAAAAGAGCGCCCTAAAATTCCCGGAGTAAATTAGCATGGTTTTGCTTCGAACAAACTGTGAGTTTTCTATTTTTAAATAAGGGATTTGGGAAGGAAAGCCACATTTAAATGCTTACAGCATCCAAAACCAAATCAGATCATCGTCTCAGTACTTCTTGCAGTAAAAGCTATTTTACAAACGATTCTAGCTTTGAAGGAAATGTACATTCTGATAGAACACTGAAAAATGCCTTTTAGCGGGGGAAGATGCGCGACGCCGCACCAGCGTGTTCCTCAGAACAGTTACTTTCCAGCAGTCAGGCACTGAGCTGATTTACTTCATTTTGATTACCTGATTAGTTTCACATATAATCTACTATCAACTGCAGTGACGATTTCATTATTTCTAAGTTGCTATTTTAGGTATTGATAAAATAAAATGTGCAACGTCATTATTTCGGTTTTCACTACAATTATCGACTTGGCACCACCGACGTCAAAGAATAGATAACAACAAGCCGATAGTACTTTAAATGAAAATTAAAGGACGGCTTTTAATCATTTGCACAGATTATTTTAAATATCAGGGCAAAAACTGCTACTAGGATTAAGTTTTAACTAGTTATGAAACTAATTGCATAGCGCGGCCCTGTGGAATAGACCCGGTGGTCACGAGGGTTCCACAAAACGCTGACAAGACCTGCATCGTTATTCCATGGACCTGTTCGCATCACAGCTGAGCTCTGTCCCTCAACGGGAGAGTAAAGATTGAACGAACAGTAAAACCAAAAGGTATCAGCTGACCTATAAAAGGGGATATACAGAAAGTCAGGGGTGAACGGAGGAGGTGAAAGTGAAGTGGGTACTGACACAGCCCTGCTTCAAGCACTGCTATCAACTCGGAAACACAGATATTCAGAAGAGATTCCTTTCAATACAAGTCCTGAAAAAACTCGCCTGTAAGACCTGACGATGAAATTAAAGGAAACCGAAATATTTGCTTAATTTAATATTAGTTTATATTTTTCGTTTCTGACTATGTGGTAACAAGAGCTCTATCAGAGCTCTCCTGAATGGGTTCAAGAAAATGACACAAGGCCACCCTCCTGCACAAGGATTTCTAAATTTGGTAGCTATCCCATTTAGTCCTTTCCCCAAACCGACATTTCTAACCAAGCGTTTAACATTTAACCCTTACCTTCCCTGCATAGTGAATAATGCAGAAATCTGCTTTGTCCTTTAGCTGTCTTGGCTTTTGGAACTTGGAGTGGGTTCCTTGCTCTTGCACCAATTTTTCCACAAACGTCTTGTCAGTAGCTTTAGGGAACCAGCATTCTTCATCCAGTAACGCCAACACGCCAGGAGGATTTGCCTGAAATAGAGTCGGATTTAAATTGTATTAATATTTAATACAGACATATTTTTTTCAAAAACCAATTAATATTTAAAACACATCATTGAATGCCCCAGTAAGAAGTTGTCTAAACTGATTCCAATTTTTTTTTTTTTTTTTTTTTTTTTTTTTTTTTTTAAATTAAAACAAGCTGTGGGGGACTCCAGTTCAATAAACGACATTGTGACTAGTTCAAACAAATTCATTTCAACGCATATGGACCCAGACCTGATACTGTGTCCAGTTTTGGGCCCCTCACTCCAAGAAAGACACTGAGAGGCTGGAGCGTGTCCAGAGAAGGGCGACGGAGCTGGTGAGGGGTCTGGAGCACAAGTCTGGTGAGGAGCGGCTGAGGGAGCTGGGGGTGTTCAGCCTGGAGAAGAGGAGGCTGAGGGGAGACCTTCTCGCTCTCTGCAGCTCCTGAAAGGAGGGGGTAGCCGGGGGGGGTGGGTCTCTTCTCCCAAGGAACAGGCGATGGGACAAGAGGAAACGGCCTCAAGTTGTGACAGGGGAGGTTTAGGTTGGAAATTAGGAGAAATTTCTTCACTGAAAGGGTTGTCAAACATTGGAAGAGGCTGCCCAGGGAAGGGGTGGAATCTCCATCTCTGGAGGCATTTAGAAGACGGGCAGACATGATGCTGAGGGACGTGGTTTCATGGTGGTTTTGGCAGCGTGAGACGGATGGTTGGACTCGATCTGAAAGGTTCCTTCCAACCTAAAACAATTCTATGATTCTGTGACCTGATCTAGTGCTGCCTGGGCTCTGAGCAGAGCCTGGAATAGATGACCTCCAGAGTTACCTTCCAGACATTTCTGCGACACATCCATACACAGCAGCTCATCCACCTCTCCACAGCAGTTAATGTCATGCTTTCACATGAGCTAAACTGAAGACAATTATCCCTCCCAGCCACTCGATACTGCTATGGCAGCCAGCAAGCCTCCCCTTGCCAAGCCCCACGCTGATATCCAGTAGCAGCATCCAAAGAGATCCAGCGGGCTTAACTTCAGCAGCCAGAAGAGTTTTAGATAATCCCTTCTCTTTCCATAGGATTTAATCACTCCGTTTGAAGGTTTGTTTATTCTTAAAGTGACGTACGGAACGAGCAATGTCTGTATATAACAGCTGTAGAATTGTTCGACAGGATCGTTTTCCTCAGGGAAAACACTTGATGTAGCACAGGAAGGCAGTGGAAAAAGGAGTTTGTAATAATTTATACTTCAAAAGTTTCTAGTCAATGTAAAGTTTATACATTTGAAGAGAGGTGTTTCTACGTGCCTATTACATAGCATCCCATACCTCATTTACAGGACAACTATGAAGGTACTGACCTTTGCTTTTCAGGAAAAAAAAATAATCAAGTAATTTGATGCATTTTTAGGATATTCACCAAAACATCTGCATACTGAAAGCATCCACACTTAACGCCCTTCAGGCTTTCTGGCAGGGATTTTACCTTCCAAAGAGGCAGAACTTCCTGAAGCTCCACATTCAAAGTGCAAAGCTTTGCACTGAAACCAGTTTTCCCTTTTCCTACTCTAAAGAAAAACAAGAACATGGCTTATGGGCCTTTCTGTTCTCCAGGATGCGTAGCATCATTGTGAGCTTACGCGTATTCTAGAACACACACACTGAAATGCAGACAGTAGTAACTGCAATGCCCTAATTTTAACTCATAAAATAACTTTGACGGCGTAGTTCTGAGGTGTGAAAATGATAATTTTCAGGAATTATGACCTTTGCTCTCCCCCAGCCCAACTGCTCCTCCTGCTCTTTGAAGCCCTCTCCAGCTTCCATGTATTGAGCAACTAGAAAAGTATGTTAAAGAGTGAGTAAAGCCACCTTCCAGATAACTGTTTTTCTATTTGCAAGGCAGATTTATGGAGAAAACTATGTGAAGTTTCAGGAATTTTGCTATTGATCTCAAATGAAAAAAAAAGTTTATTGTTCAAAGTCTTTTGAACTGAGCCACCACTCCAAAGATCCTATAATGCAATGGCATGGTTTAATAGGGAAGTGACAGGACTAAAGACTCTGCTCTGCTCTGGTGAGACCCCACCTGGAGCACTGCATCCAGCTCTGGAGCCCTCAGCACAAGAAGGACATGGACCTGTTGGAGGGGGGCCAGAGGAGGCCACGAAGATGATCCGAGCGCTGGAGCCCCTCTGCTGTGAGGACAGGCTGAGAGAGCTGCGGGGGTTCAGCCTGGAGAAGAGAAGGCTCCAGGGAGACCTTAGAGCCCCTTCCAGTCCCTGAAGGGGGCCTACAGGAAAGCTGGGGAGGGGCTGTGGATCAGGGAGTGTAATGATAGGACACGGGGTAATGGTTTACATTGGATATCAGGAAGAAATTCTTTGCTGTGAGGGTGGTGAGCCCCTGGCCCAGGTTGCCCAGAGAAGCTGTGGCTGCCCCATCCCTGGAGGGGTTCAAAGCCAGGTTGGCCGGGGCTTGGAGCAACCTGGGCTGGTGGGAGGTGTCCCTGCCCAGGGCAGGGGGGTGGGACTGGATGGGCTTTAAGGTTCCTTCCCACCCGAACCATTTTGTGATTCTATGATTAATACTAGGAAAAAAGTATAAAAATAGTAGCTTCATATCTTTAGCTGAGTGTTCTACCCTAGCATCAGGGCAAGATCACATAAGGATAAATCCTTTTACTAATACACGGTATTTTAGGCTTTAGACTTCAACATTCAAGTGAATTCGCTTTTTGTGACAACTCTGCAAGACGTGGTTATGCAATCCTACAATTTGGAGGATTCAGTAAGTAAAATTCAGAAGTCTAACCTTTTCTCCTTAGAGCATTATTAATGCACACACTTACAGGTCTTTCGATTAAGTCAATGCAAGGCTGCAGATCCAGTCCAAAGTCAATGAAATTCCACTCTATACCCTCGCGTTGGTATTCCTCTTGCTCCAGGATAAACATCGTGTGGTTGAATAACTGCTGAAGCTTCTCATTGGTGTAGTTAATGCAGAGTTGCTCAAAGGAGTTCAACTAAAAGAATAACATTAGCAAGCAAGAATAATTCAGTGACAGGATGCATCACACACCGGGAAGTCAAAAATTTCCTTACAAGGGAATTCACTAAAACTCCACAACGTTCAAATATAATGTAAAGAAAATTGGAAAACGCGTTACACAAGTCTCATATGTTCCCTGTTACATACAATTAAACTAATGTATGGTAGGAAAAAACGTCACATATACAAGAACAATTTAGACTTAAGTATGACTTTTTGCCACTGTAATTTAGGGTTATCAAAGCATTTGCGTGCTACGAAACCAAGCCCTCCTGCAGCCTTGGAACACGCATCCGTTTAGTGTCTCTCCAGTTAGTCCTGAACACACATTAATAAGGAAAAGAAAAATCTGATAAGCAGCGTTCTGACATACCTCAAAGATTTCAAATCCAGCAATATCCAGAATTCCAATGAAAGACGCTCCCTGTCGTTTGGTCCTGTCCAAAGCTTTATTAATGCGGTGAACAAGCCAGCGGAAGAGGCGTTCATAGGTGGCCTTTGCCAAAGCTTCCACTGCAAAGTCTGCCTGAAAATCCAAACAAGAAAATTTATTTACCCTGGAGAAGTCATCAAAAGAACACGGACACGGATGTTACCCCAAATAACTAAGTAACAGAAGAAGTTTAATGGACTTAATACCACCGAGGAATGAAAACAAGCAGTAGCAACTGTATATAGTTTGATTAATGTTTTGAAAAAATTGTTTTTAAACTGTTCTATAAAAAACCCAAAGGCTCTCTGCATGTTTGATACATATGACAGTGACATTAAAGGAGGAAACCAGCAGAAGGCCAGGGAAAGGGAAAAGTTTCTTCTATTCTACCATTGATTTTTACCATCTAACAATATTTAATACAGCTTCAACAAAGTCAGTGTCAGTACACACTTAATCCCAATTATCTTTATTAAGAGCTAATCAGGATGCGGCAACTTCATCTTTAAAGCACCAAAACTTACTTGTTCTTTGGTCTGGGCTTTCTGAACGTAGTCTCTGCCGACTTTGATGCGCGGTGTCAGTATGGCCCGGGTGAACTCCATCACGTTCATTCCCAGCAGATGGCAGAGTTTCTGTGCGACTGGGGAGCAAAGTCATAAATGGAAGCACTCAAACCCTCCACAGCTGCTAACAACAGCGGTGACACAAGCTCCTGACAACAGCGTGCCCGTGTAAAAACTGAACTGCCATTCGAAATCGCAGCTGGGGAGATGCACTTCTGCCCTGTGGACAGATGTCCCCTGCCACGCAGGGCCTCCATCTCAAGGCTGACGGAGGCTCTACAGAAGGACACCGCTGAATTCCCTTAGGGGAGCGCGGAAAACACCAAATTTCCTGAAATTGCAGGCAGGTCATGAACAGTCCATAGCCCACATGCAAGTGTTCCTTTTGTTACTTTTACAGGGAACAGTCATTTTCTCATCTCCAGAAAAAAAGCACAACATGAGGACATCACACATCAACCCCATCGTACTACAGGTTGCTTAAAACCTGTGTCAATTTAGGCAGGTATGCCAGAGTAATGCTTCTATTACAGACTACAGCAAAATACATTGTTTAAACTGTTTAAAACAGGGGTTTGTAATATTTTATATAGACTAACAACGCAGGCAGCAGTGCACTTTCTTTAGTCGGCAGGAACTCTCCCTGTGTCACGTTCATTATTTGAAATAACCAGTTGCCCACACCATCGTTACATGTTCTTGCTGCTTTTTCTAAATGAATTTTCCAGTAGGTTCGGTATTTATGATTCCATACTGCTAAAAATGAGAGTGACGCTAAAGGTATTTTTAGGTCCGGGTAAGTGTTGCCCTTTAGCAGGAAGCCCTCCACACGATCCAGAAAGTACTTTAACTCCTTATCTTTGTAACCTGACGGCTCGTGTTTTACTGTCAAAATGAAGAAAAGCTATTTTTACAAACCAGCATTGGAAAATAGATTTTAATACCAGTATATAAGAGCTTCTTTGCATTGTTTTTTTTTTTGTTTTGTTTGTTGTTTTTTTTTTTTCCTGGTATTAAAAACACTACTACTTGCTCTCCATGTTGAGATTCTCTGTCTGGCCATATATTCGTTAGAAGGGTCATGAATCAACACCCAATTAAATCAGCGAAATTAGGGTAGCATCACAAATTGGGCACTCCTTTGCTTTAGCTACACACAGGAACGTTTCAGTGCTATAAAAATACGTATCAGCAACCCAGAAAAAACTTAACCTTAGGTGCCAAGTAGCAAACGCTGTGAGGATCTTTCAAAAAAAAAAAAAAAAAAAAAACAAAAATCAACAAAACTTGAAAATATTAAGTAGCCAGAAGCATCAGCTTGGTACTGCGGCATAACGGTTACTATATAAAGGATATTACAGTTTTTAAGGAATGAGGGTATTTTTCCCTCCCATGCAGTACTCCGAACACCGCACTCGGCTCCTCTTTCATGAGCCTGTAACAGGGGATTTATTGACCCGGCCTTTCCAATTGGTAACCAACCATAGCTTAGGTAACAGTAACGACAATTAACCACAGCAGAGGTAATACTAAAATCCCATCCGATTCGGACACGGAAGGAGGTTGTAGCCAGCATTTCAGAGGTTGGACCGAAGGAAACAGAACCATTTTCAAGTCGAAGCTGTGTCACTGCTAAAGGTAGCGCTGGTTCACACAATTTCAGCTTGATTAATCTCGCACTTTAAAAAAAAAAACGTGTAATTCATCTTGTTTGTTTATAGTTGAGGAAATCCCATTTAAAAGGTGCAGTTGTAGAAAGTCCTGACTATCCTGACTTGTGTTTTATTACTATTGGGTTTTGGATATAAAATTCTGAATTATTATAAAACAAAGATACTGAAAAGCTCATATGATAGTCGAAGTGTGAACTTTATGAGGTTGCTTATGAACCTCTGCCCTTTCAGCAGAAAGGCATCTTACAAATCTGGTAGGCATGAAACGGTCCTCTGAAGACAGCTTCTCCTTCCTCTCCATCCACAAAGGCTATACAGCTTTCTTGCCATCTCTTCTATCTAATACTTGAAACTGATATTTGTTTATCTATATTTATTATCTATAGGGTAGAATTTGCTTTCCGTATGCTTTGAAATCCACATTGTCGAGGCTCACACCTCCACTACCCACACAAATTTCCTCCCATCTATGGAGACACTAACCTGACCTATTTCAGCCGCACGCCTCTAGCTGAGATGAATCACTCTCAGGACACGCTTACTTCTCTGGAGGACACTTGGGAAACCCATTACAGTGAGATGTGACAATACAGATGACAAAGGAGAGCTCAGTTTCACTCAGTGTCTTCAGAAACACACAATAACAAAGAACAAGAGAACAGAAACGTGCTTTAACTGCGATCTGAGCTTTTCAGCATTTTTGCTTTGTAACTCAGAATTTTGTGTCCGGTATTATAAATATCGGGTAGTATCAATATATTTATATCCAATACTTTAATTCAGAACGTTACGTCCAAAAAACAACGGCAATACAAAAGCTGAGATAGTCAAGCAGTGAGAAGTTTCTGTACCTTTTTACATCACACCTTCCAAATGGACAATGACTCAGTTGAGTTGCCTCAGCTATCACGAAAAGCCCGAAAACCCTGATCCCTCGCCCAACCTTTTTTCCTCACTGCAAAACTCAAAGTGCCAAGCGCCAGCCCAGCGTCGAGGCCATGACTTTTGCGCTTTAATCCGTACCTGCTGGCTGGAGCACTTGGGGCAGCAGGCCACCGCCCTGAGAAGCGACAAACATTTTGGGCATGGCAAGCAGCCGACACGCACAGCGATTTAGGACAATTACAAAAGGAGCCACAGACAAGAATGTGAGTGGTGCACGTGCAGCAGGTCCCATGAACGATGGTTCTTGCTGCTCTTTCCTCTGAAGTCAGTTCTCAAAGCTGACTCTCCACCAGAGCCTTTAAAAGGCCAGTATTGAAGTACTAAATCAACAACCTGGTATCTGCTTCAGCCACTCTCTTTTTTGGTGAGGAAATACGCTCCTCAGAAATACTGATTGCGTTGCTGGTAAATTCAATCCTAGTCACACTACCATGCCACTTCAGAAATCAGCTTTTTCTAAAACCAGCATTCTTGTGTTCAGCCATTTCACTATGGAAGTTGTGCTTGGCCTCCAGGCTCCTCTCATTGGCAAGAAAACTGCCCTCAAGAACCAAAGAACACAAACTGATTTAAGCACGTGCTTTTTCCTAGTGCTTAAGTCTTCGTAGATAGCAATAAACAAGACTACAACTGAAATACTCATTCAAAGTTTAGAAGCAATGCAAACAGCGTAAATCCTGGTGATGGATACTTAAATTTGTCTGTGTTACGAGAATGGAAGAGGAGAGTTTCAACAATTGCCCGTTGGCTACTACCACAACGGTCCTGGCCCCTTTTTGGCCCGGAACGCTATTGAGGAAGCTCAGAAGACTGCTCTGGACTTTTCAAGATCTGCACCGAACAAACGGCAGGAAGAAAACTACAGCTCGAGTTAAAGGAATCCACACAAACGTGATCGACTTACCAGTGTTCTCTGGCATAGAAGCTTGATCAGTATTTCTCTCCTTCTTAAAGGAAATATTTCCAAATTGGAGCACTGAAGACACCACTTTCAGCATTGCTGTGTTAACAAAAGACATATGCAACAGTTTCATTGAAGAGGGCGCAGCTTAACAAATTTTTCTCTTACATTCCTTGTGTTACTTTTCTTCAAAATTCCAAGTATTCAGAGTTCAGAAAGGAAATAAAGTTTGTACTGCACTTTTTAGGCAAATGGCTTTAATTCAGCCCTAGCTCATGTTAAGCAAACATTTGCTGCAGGCTGTCGAGACACCGAAGCAATGTTAAATGTGGTGACGTTAAATTGGCAAGTGTGTGCGCGCACGCAAGAGAAAAGAGTACACTTTAAAAATCCAAAAGGCTCAGCAACGCACACAAGGTTACAAGTTACACTCAGTAACTTACACAAGATCTCATCGTGCGAAAACCCCATGATATGCATGGCTTCCATGGTCTCCTGAAAGTTATCCTTGTCTTGTTGCCCAGGAATGGGGATGTAGCCGTTAGATAAAAATCTGTAATTGTTAAATCCTTCAAGCAGCAAGTCAGCTGTATTGGGAGAAGGGGAAGAGAGAGAAAAAAATAAGCTCAAAAGTGGCATTGACACCCACCTGTACTCTCTTCTCGCTAAACGCCCAAACTGCGCTTTACAAAATCAGTTCCTCAAACACAGCTACATGCCATTATACCAGCTTCCGAAACTCTAAAAACGTGACTGTACCTTAAAAGCTGAAGCCAGATTCCCAGAATCTCTATCTCTAACAACCTACATGAGCTCTTTAATGCATTAAGCCTGTAAACAGAACATTACCTGACTCAGATCTAGCTCCCACCATCTCAAATCCCTATCTGGAACATCAGACAAGAAATATCTCTATCGAAAGATAACAGACACAGGCAGAAATGGAGTTAGGTATTGGCGATAACCACCCCAAGGACGCCAAACACAGGTTTATCTAACACGGGAGCAGAAAGAGTGGATCAGTTCTCTGAAGTCTGTACCTTCATGCAGTTTCACTTATCACAAGCTAGCAGAAATTCACAGTTACCAAGGGGAAGAAAAAAACCAACCAAGAACCAACACAGTACTGCAGTGGCTGAAGAAAGCCGCAGGGTTTCATTATGTTTTGGTAAAATGGCTGCTTTTCTCCCCAGTTTGAAGGCACGGCCCAGAACAGATCGGGCTGTCGCTGCCGGCCAGGTTTGTTATTAATCAGCATCGTGGTTTCAACCCAGCGACTCCCAGCCAGAGACTGGCCAAACTGGACTTTGTCACGTAGGAGCCCTTTGCTTGAAATGCAACAGTTGCCTGACAGCAAACTTGACAAAGCACAGAGCTTATTTCAAAACAGAGCCACCTGGCTTTTCATTCTTCTTTTAAAACACACTGTTTCAAGACCAAAGAACAGTTCAAACTCGACAGTCTTAACACCAGAATAATAAACGCGGCAGCAGAAACAAGGAGCTCATAAAATGAGACTCTTGACTTACACTTCAGGTGTTCTCCTGCTCCAGCTAGCAGTTGATAGAAGATATGAAATGTCCGCTCATCTTTAGCCTGACGAACTGCGCGAGACTTTTCCAACAAGTCTGATGATAACCAGTTAAGGATCTTCTGCAATTTTTGGCTAAAAACATCCAGTGCAAACAAAACTTTCCAAGCAGGCTATGTAATTACTTTAAGAACAAACAGAGCTTTAATAGTAATGACAGGACTAGGGCCAATTTGAACTTTCACTAACTTTAGATGAGAGATTTCAAATTCGGGCCGGTAGAAGCGCACGTTTAATTCCAGCAAACTCATCTCTTGGATGTTGGCTCGTGTCCCTGCCACACGCAGCCGACCGTTGCCTGCAATGGCTCAGCCGAAGCCCAAGTGAGCGAGGAGCCAGCCAGTCCTTTTCAGTCACTTTTACTAAGGTCACGGCGGACTCGTAGCACCAAAACCCCAGCAGCTGCTGAACTCGGGAGTGTTTTATCTGAAGCGCGCTTGTCATTTCTCTCAAGCCCTGCATTTTTACATACAACCTTCACTGCCTTTCAACAGCTTCCAAACTGGATTTGGGCAGCAGATACTGCCTAATAAACTGCCCTGTAATGTTATTTAATTTTTTTTTTTTTTCCTATTCCATACCGTAAAACAAATGGGGGACAGAGATTTGAAGTGACACAGGTTACGAGCAAGGATGAGTTCTTGTCATGAAGAAAAATTTCCCTAAGAGTTAGGTCCTGCTGTTTTGCCAAAGCTCCAGGCAAAACAATTCATCTGAAAGCAAAAACTGCCTTCATTCCTGTGCTGCATGAATAAAAAAAAAAAAAAAATAATCATTTATCATTAAAGCGTATTTTGAATAACTATAGATCTTTCCCAGCCTTATTGGGAAATTATATTTTGTGACACTTCCAAACATTCGCTGCACTTAAAATTCAGCAGTTTAACTCACAGCGACAGAATGAAAGCTTAACTGCAGCACTGTTTATCTTTAATACTCACATGATATTGTTTACCAAGACTTCTGATTTCGTAATTTTATGACCACCCTACTGCTATTCCCCCAGAAAACAGGCTAAACATCCTAAAAAAACAACAAAAAAAATTACATTCACATTAATTTTAGCACAAAGAAAACAGCTTTAGAGAAAGGCTTTCGCTGCGAGTATTTTCACTTGTTCTTAACACAATCATAAATAAAAATAGACCTTAAAGCTAAAACTGAATTAGGCTTCAGTATTAATCGCTAGTAGGTCTCGTGTTAATGAATCTGTGCTGGTATCTAGAAGACCTAAGAAAAGAGAAGGTGTCCCAGCGCTTCCAGCGCCATCACTTTATGATGAGGATCCACCTCCCCCAGGCAGAGCTGCTCCCGCAGCGCCGCCGAGAGCGAAGCAAACTTTGGCACAATACAGTAGCTCAGCTTCTCATGAGAAAGGTGGGGTGTTTTTTTTTTTTTTCCTAAAAACATTCATAGAGCAAGCCCACTTTAAATGGTTTGTCTATTTAACAAACCCTGGGTTTAAGGCCAGTCTGAAAATCCAGCAGACTTCAGAGCGCTAAACTTTGGGGTATCCGGTTTCCGAGCACGAGGAAGCACGCTGACTTTCTGATATTTGATCGCGATTTTGAAACAAAGGAAGAGTTGGATGTTGTCAAAGGCATGTAGAAGTGTGGTAACCTTTCACTGCATTCCAATGAATTTTAGGGTTAAAAGCAAAACAAATCGGGAAACTTGGATTTGACAGTAACGTGGCATGAAGTAGGATACACGTCTCAATGTTGGCCCCAACAATGTAACCAGTAACATCAAAGTTAATCCTAATGAACTTGCCCTGCAAAAAAAAAAAAAAAAAAAAAGATTTTTTTGTAATTGCTAGTTTTATCATTAAGACAACAATGCTGTCTATATAAAAATGTAATTCTTCTTGCATTCATGTAACAAGCGTTTCACACAAGTTCAAACGAAATCTTTCCCCTTCAATGTACTCCATGGAATGTCTTATGCTGTGCACAAACACTTTCTAATGATTAAAGAACTCGTATTCTCGATATGTCTGTAATCCAGACTGATGAAAGACTTCTGGAAAGTGAAGCTCAATTTCTTCCATTGACAAAACATGTCTAAGGCCGAGAGCAACACTTAGATTTTAAGTGCGCGTATTTCTATAGCGCCTTTAGGCACCAAGAAGTTTGCTTTATCGGCAGCAATCCTGGATCCCGGTGTGCTCCTACTTCCATCTCCAAAGCCAGGATGGCTGCTGTCTGCACGGCCTCTCTTCGCTAGCTGTTGGTAAAGACGGGACTAAGAGAGAGCGGATATACCCATTTCTTCCACATAGGACCTTTCTCCACGAAGGACCAACTAAAGCGCACGCTTCCCACACAAAGAGCAGCTCTTGCAAAGAAAGCGGTTGCAAGTGGATCTATTATACCAGTTCAAGCCACATCAGTTGCCCCATCTGATTTGTCACTTGGTTACAAATATTCCCAACAGGACACCAGGCTCCGGCTTGCACTTGGACCGCTTTTATCAGCACCATTACTGTATTTCAAGTTTGTGCCCATGAAACTGTGCGACATTCCCGTGGTTGCAAACACGTGAAGAAACCAGCGGGAATAGCCAGTGACTGCTCTGGGCTCTCCGTTTTCACTGCAACCAACTTCTGCAAGTCCTCTCTCCACGTAGGAACAGGGTCTGGAGATCAGGGAGCACCAGAGCCGTTTGCTAACATCTAAATGCTTCTTTAGACGGTATTTGCACAAAGCCACCTACTAATATTCTTTGTGGAGGCCTTCTGAAAGCACTCTTATAATCAGTATCTAGATCCTCATTTATCTCAAGCCTGACTGATTAGCGCTATTAGTACGTTAAAGTGAATTCCCATCTGGCAGATCCATCCAGCTCAGGGACTGTACTATTGATTGTCATATTAAATATCCTACTCCACAAGCTTGTAGAACACGTGTCCTCTAGCAACAGCCCGCCCCAGTAAGTGTGTATCGGGGGGGGGACGGGACGTGGCCATGCTGCAGCCTACAGAAGTCACTGCAATCATTTCAGCTATTGCAGCTTCTCACCAGCACACCTCACCCTTCTCCTCGCCTGCCCGGATAAAGCCCATTCACATCAAAAAGATTTGTGTGCGTGAGACCCACCAAGTCTCTTCCCCCCAGCCACACCGGTGAGCCCAGAGGAAGCCATAACCCACCCACCAGCCTGATCTCGACCTCGTCGAGAGCAAACCACGGCTCCGTGCCTGCGGTTGTACATCTTCAGCACAGAGTGATTTCTCCAAGTTTTAAGAAAACTGGTGGAACACTTTAAATTAGCATCAATGGTTACTCCCCACTGCCTCATCCGGAGTTTGGGTGGAAAGCCGGTGGCACGAGAAGGACGTGCCAAGGAACCAGGCTTGTTGTCAAAAGCGTGTCCTGTCAGGGACCAGCGCTGAACTCAGATTTCTGACTGTGAAGAAACACAACGCTCTACGCTCAGCTTGGAACTGAAGCATTTATACTTTTTGCTCAGTAACAATTCCGGCAAGCTGTATTTGTAACTGTCACAAAGAAGCAACTGACATTTTACTGAACTCCAGCCAATAAACTCGATGTAACACGCGTGTGTCAGCACTGGCATGTCAAGAGTGGCAGCTGACAACTTCTTCCCCCAGAAGAGGTACCACAGACCCCTTCAGGATGACATGGCTTGAATTTGCCACGTTACATGTGAAAACAAACATAAAGCATTACCTAAGGTCTAGTCAGTGGTTTTTTTCTGATATAATTCAGAACCATTTTACTCTTTCACTCTTAAAAGTTATTTGATTTCTGCTGTCAAGTTACCAATTCCATGAATAAAAATAATTGAGAGGAAATGTGGCCGCTCAACGAGGTGACGCACCAGAAGAGGGGACCCACACGCTTCCAGCTTCAGTCATCACTGTGACCCCAGAGGGGTCACTATCTAGTTTATTTCTAAAAAGCAAAATATTAACACATCCTTTTAGCTAGCACTGGCAAATCTTGCTATGAAATCGTTAATTAATCAGTCAGCGACTGCAGCGGTGGTCATCTAACAGCTGAATTCTGCTTACACCGTCATTACAGAACTACGTACGTGGCTTTGTAAAAACCACATCAGAAGGAAGCATTTAGTTCTGCAATGTGAACCCAATAAGCCCACTCTCCCATCCACTGCGAACGAGAGACTTTATTTCCTGAAACATAAGAAAATACCGCCTTTGGGAGAAGAAAAGAATTTTAAAAACCGATTAGACACTAGCTTTATTTCAGTCCTATCTGGTGTTACCAACAAGGAGGGCCAGGCTGGCATCTTCATGCCGCGTGGTGAAGACTGTCAAGCCTGGACAGGCTGAACAACAGCACTTCTCACTTTGGGGGAGGATATGTATTTTTTTAAGTCAGGTTTTAAAATGGTTTGTTACTGAAGATTATTTCTTTTCTGCATGAGACGACACCATCTGGAGTGCATTATACTTGCTCCTTTACAAAAATAGAGCTGGAGCCATCTGAGTGATTATGTTCCTGATGGCAACGCGGACTTCGATGTAATACAAACCAGATGCTAACATCTTTTAGGAGAAAAAAAAAAGTATCTTCATTAAATTAGTACAAAGTAGAATTATTGCGCAGTGAAACCCGTTGATATCATAAATCTTACACCCAACGTATATATGCCTCAAGCAAAATTGTAAATAATGCATCTATAAAATTATCAAAGTTGAATTTCCGCAGTGTTCTGCTCTCCCTTCTTGACTGAAAAGACTGAGGGATTTAGTCATACGGTTTTCCAGAGTCCTTATCACTGGAGCCGAGTTCATACGTTATAAATTCAAGCAACCGTTGACACGTCAAGGCGGCCAAGAAATCTTTCATTTGTTCGGTAAATTTTAGCCGTGTTCTCACAAGAAAAAAAGATTTAATACCTCCTATACAGTTTTACAGTTGTACTAAAACTATCTTTCCCCTGAAATAGGAGATGGCGCTTTTGATTTCCTCCTTTCAAAGGAAAGGAAGTTTTAAGGAGTGGTAAATAGCTATTCACCCCGAGTTTCACCTCTATTTTTAAAACAATGGAACGCATCAGAAGCGGTTATCTCCCCCTGAAACACGATGTGAAACACAGGGCACTGACCCAACAACAACATCGGCCAGCTACACAAGTGCCCACACCTTGAAAAAAAGTCACGCTGGCTTTTTGAGAAGTTTTTATATGCAAGTTTCGGGCTTTAAAAAAAATAAATAATAAAAATAAATAAATAAATCCATAAAAACCCATCTGATAAGCCAATCCATTGATAAAGTCAATAGCTATTGACAGGAAGGCGCCATATTTAGCCCGATTCCATGCTGGTGCCATACTCCTTCATACTTTACAGTAGCTCAGCAGTAATTTGTGCAGGCGAGCCCCAGCGGAGCTCTACGGCAGTTATATGAACACTCCTGTGAACACTCCTGTGGATTCAAGAACGGTTGAAGTTAGAAACTGGATAAGATCAACACAAATTTTGCCAAGAGCCAGTGAGGATGAGTGTTTGGTGACTCCAACAATGCAAAAAGCATTGTAATAGAACCTGAACGCCTGGAGGAAAGAACAGAGAAAGCTTCCGATACTAATTAGATAAATATCTAAAAAGGGAATTTCTCCATAAACAGATTTACAGACTCTACAGAGAAAAGGAGTAACTCACAAAGCGGGAGGAGTTGTCATTTTTCACCGTCTTTGCATTCCCAAAGGATTCCAGAATGGGATTCGCCTGAAGAAGCTGACGCTCCAGCTCCCCCTAAAAACCACACAAAGAGAAGGACAGAGAGAGATGAGCACAGCGCGACGCCATCGAGGTTCCTGCATTCTGCTGCCTCCTGGCAGGCACGTTACCCAGCTTGTGGCAGCGCTACCACCTTCGGAAGGGGCTTATCATTTTCCCCTCACTTCTAAATCCGCTGATAAGTCTCCTCCAGCCAGTGAAGAACGTGTTTTGGTTGGTTGGTTTTTAGTTTTTAGGGTTTTTTTTGTTTTGTTTTGGGTTTTTTGTTTTGTTTTGTTTTATTTAAACAGGCACACATACACACACAAACAGAGCAGTGACCAAATAGGACTTAACAGATGTTGCAAATCATTGAACACGGAAAAGAAAATTCACATGGAGGGCTAATGAAATTAGGCACAGACTTTGAGTACTTAAGTGGAAAAATCTAATTCAACCGTTTTAAGTTAAGCTTCCTGTTTAGCGATTTGACAATACGGCTACTTTGGGATACCTGTTTTCAAACTGACTTTCAAACCAGCGAAATCGGAATTTTCAGTCAGCCAGCCATTCGTATCCTTGCACCATCTGACCCGAATGCACCTGAGAAACACCCAGAATGGCACAACGGGAACCGAGCGACACCAAATACAAAGACCATTTTCAAATTGCTCAATTCAGCCAACGTCGCTCAGTATGTTTAATGCATTTTTTTTTTTTAAAAAAAACATTTCTTTAAGTTCAAGCCAATGGCTGTAGAAATCAAAGTACTTATCTTAAGGAAATTGCACAACAGCTTTTAGAATGGCTGTCTGTGAGGAGGTCTGGTAACAAAAACAGTCTGTGCTGCTTCCATGAGCCCAGGAGGTACGTATGGACATAGGAAAATATGACATTGTCTTCCTGCTCTGAAGGATGGTTTAAAAAAAAAAATAAAAAAAATTAAAAAAATGAAGCTGTCTGAAATGTAGTTCATAAACCTGCTTTTTCCAATTATTTATAGCGTAGATGAATAAAGGCCCCAGACTGAGCATCAAAGAACGGGAAACGTAAGTCTCTTGAGGCTTCCACGTGAGGTCAGTTCTTATACTGAATTTTTTTAAATTCATTAGTTAACACCTAAAAGAGACTTTTATTTGTATATTGAAACGTATTTCAAGTCCTTCTGGAAACTAACAGCTGCTCGTTCTTTAATGTGACCTCAAGTTATCTGCTCAAAACTTGTTTACTTCCAAATATATTCCCTTTGGGACTACATATTCTCTGAATTCTCAAGTAGCTGAAGAAGGACTAGATGCGAGTCTTAGCCCGGAGCACCCTACGCACTGCTCGGGCCACAGCGCCTACGCGCTATACGATAGGTCTGACACGTTACAGTTCTCAGGAGCACTTTTAAAATGACAGAAAAAAATCCACAACTGGAGAAAAATTTGATCCCTGTTGTAACCACTATATGCACGTCTGTGATTTATATTCTAAAAGCTTCCCATGTAAAGGCATCAGAGAGTGGGAAAGCGTTTGCTCCCACCATTCCTCCCCTTCCCCTCTCCCAGCCACGCTGGCAGCTCCTGCGTAGCCACCAAGTATAAAAGCGAGAAGCTCGCTTACCGTGCTCTACCCAGCTTGAAACAAACCACTTTACGTATAATAAACGCAGCAAGCGCGTCACAGCTTACGTTTCGAATCCTAGCTATTCTGGAAAAGAAAAGCACACTGACTTCAAAAATGTGCCTCCCCCCGCCCCAGAACATCACCGTGCCACTTGAAGCATCTTGCTGCAGACATGCTCTGGCCGTGCTTTAACGTGCCTCTGTGTCCCACAACCTTAATTTGGGTTCGTGCAGAGGAACTTCTGCAACCCATCATAAAATCTTACTCGAATTCGCCAACTGAAAGCAAAAAGTTCTCAGTGGCTCGTTGGGTGAAACGTGGGTGAGACCCGTGGGAGCAGAGCAATGGCAGCCTGGCCGGCCCCCGGGGTTTGCGCTCGCAAGAAGACTTCGTCGCCATCACTGAGGAATGGCAAACCTCTCGCCCTGCGTTAAACGGCTTCCAATTTAGTAGTTTTCATTTTTAGATGGACTGCTTTGCAGCCAAAAACCAATCCTCTTCTTCAGAAGCGTTCAGTGTTTTGGCAAGAGCGTAAATTTGGCCTATGGGCGTATCTCCGGCGTAGCCATCTAAACAGGACTTGGAAAAAGCAGTATGGCAGTATGGTGGGAAAAGTGAAGTCATGCAATACGTCATGCAGGGCAACATGAAGATAAGGAGGGGTTATTGTCTCAGTTTCAGAAAAACCAGCATCCCAGTGCTTCGGTTGGTCGTGAGGCCTGGGTGAGGCAGGGAAAACTACATGCTACTCACATACAACAGGGATCCACTCTGTAGTTCAAAATGACATTGAAACAGAAATGTTAATGGTTATGGCTTACGCTGTATCAACACTTCTGGATTAGCATGTGTCCACTGATATATTTAAAATGTTTGCCAACAAACGGTTTATTTCAACCCTGACATGGTAACTCTAAGCAAAAGGAGGGTTAAACTAAACACTGCTCCCTCTATTTTTGGAACAGAGAAATATTTTAGTAAAAAAACCCTTAGAACGGGCTGAGGTTTGCAAGGAAGGAGGATTAGGTTAAATACTAAGAATGTCTGTAACTTCTGAAAATGAGACCATGGGCTCAGACGCACGATTGGGTTACAGAGGTTTAACAAGTTACCACACACCAGCAAAGGCATCACAGCTGTCCCGGTGATTCCTTTTTGCTTCCAATATACCAGACCCAACTTGAAGTTTCTTTTATTATTTTCCTTTCCGCTACAGTTTAAGTCGCTCTACAGTCAGCTTTCAGAAAAACGTAAGGGGAAGAATACAACCAGCTAAACTGACCCCATGGTCGCTTCTTCAGTTACCAAGCCTTGGTTACACCACACGGAGCTGTTGCAAAGCTTTTTCTTTATTTAAAAGCTCATGTCCATGACAAAAAGGCATCACTTACCATCTCAGGTTAGAGAGTGGAGCATTTACCTTGCATGACACCTGGCAGCAATTGTTTTATCTCTTTCCAAAGTCTTACCCTCAACTTCCACCGAACCCTCCTCTTTCTGCCCCTTGCCGAGCAGGTTCCCCAGCGCCGGGAGCTCTGCGACTCCTGCTCTCGCACAAGAGGGTGGGCTAGAGCTGCCCGACTGCTGCTGCCCTGGGAAGGGAGGGGTGAGGGAAGCAGCAAACAGGCAGCATTATGTCAAGGGAGATGATTCTGCCCCTCTGCTCCGCTCCGGGGAGAGCCCACCTGGAGCACTGCCTCCAGCTCTGGAGCCCTCAGCACAAGAAGGACATGGACCTGTTGGAGGGGAGCCAGAGGAGGCCGCAGAGATGCTGGGAGGGCTGGAGCCCCTCTGCTGGGAGGACAGGCTGAGAGAGCTGGGGGGGGTCAGCCTGGAGAAGAGAAGGCTCCGGGGAGACCTTCCAGCCCCTTCCAGTCCCTAAAGGGGCTCCAGGAAAGCTGGGGAGGGGCTCTGGATCAGGGAGGGGAGCCATAGGACAAGGGGGAATGGTTTCAAACTGAAAGAGGGGAGATTTAGATGAGATATTGGAAAGAAATTTATCACTGTGAGGGCGGTGAGCCCGGTGAGCCCCTGGCCCAGGTTGCCCAGAGAAGCTGTGGCTGCCCCATCCCTGGAGGGGTTCAAGGCCAGGTTGGCCGGGGCTTGGAGCAACCTGGGCTGGTGGGAGGTGTCCCTGCCCAGGGCAGGGGGTGGGACTGGATGGGCTTTAAGGTCTCTTCCAACCCAAACCATTCTGTGATTCTATGACTGGCACAGCAGCTCCAGCCAACCTGGGGAATAGGAGCAGCCGTAGCTCAAACATTATTTTGGGCAGCAACACTGAACAGACACCACGTCGCTCACACCATTTATCCTGGAAATCAGGGGAAACACTTGATTTCAGAAGATGGTTGGTTATGCCAAGCTTTTTACCCTTGAGATTAAAGTCATCATGTTCCCTGAGAAGCTATAAACATATTCAGACAACACAGTAGGTTAATCAAAAGAATTCTGTAGCTTCCATTAATCTCTCTTATTTAGTACTTTGCTTAATATTTAAAGAGGTGTTCTGCACTCTCTCAGCAGCACGCTACCCAAGCCTACGCACAGTCTACTGGAGAAGGGCAGCTGGAGAGAGGGTGACCCTGTGAGGACACAGGACAGAGCGACGTCTCAAATGCGATGAGAAGTGCTCTGCAATGCTGAGGAACTTGTAAGCTGGTCACCAGTCCACTCCCTCAAAGCCAGTTAAATATTTCCAAAGTTTACAAGTTTGTATACCTCTACAAGATTTCCCACATGTTATAAATACAAATTGACAGAAAATAGAAGAATATATATCAGTTTGCCTACGTAACTTTAAAAGCAGAAAGAAAAACACTTGCCTGATGCTTGACGGGTTTAGGTGATTCGGGCTGTCCATTGCAAACAAACAAACGCATATGTTAGCAAGCATTCCAGCTGCAAGTCACATCCCAAATTATTAATGTCAGTAGGTTTAGTTTAACTATATACTCACTTCAGAGAAACGGTTCAAATTAATTTTAGAAGAGAAGTTATTCGTTTGTCATTGCACGGGGAAAAAATACCAAAACCTGTATTTGCGCAAAGGATTAATTCCAAATAAAACACGAGATGACAGATGGACCTTGAGCAGCACAGAAAAAGGGCAACAGTTTAATTAGCTGGGCACTTCTTTCCTCAGTTCTGCCAAACAGCAACAAAAAATAAACCCACAGCACCAAGGAATTTTCTCTACAGCCTCAGTCACTGCAAGGTGGTCTTCTACGGATAAGGTGATAATTAGTCTTCTAAAATCAGAAAGGTTATGAAAGAACCAAGAGGAAAGCACTAGTTAAGGCGGCTGGGGGTTTGGTTTTGCACTGTACTTCAAGCGTTTAAGAAATGCAAAGTTACAATCAACACAAAAGCTTTGTTTCTTTCCTTCAAGAATGACCATCCACGTGAGAAGCAGCAAAATCTTACAAAACTGGAAGACCCTGAAATTTTGCCAGGAAGAAGGGTGAAGGGCACAGGAATGTAATAAAGTAAAACTAAAACCCACTCAAAATCCACATTTGCACAGTTTATGCAGAAATTGTCAATTCCATTATTATTTCCTTGGCTCAGTTTGCAAGTTCAATAATTTTGAGTTTCACATCAGAGCGCCTCGGGGTGGGGAAAGCATTGTGGTGAAACACAATCCCCCCCCCCCAAGAAATTTTCATGCCAAGCCAGATGCGCACTTCCGCTGTTTATGTCTATTATTTTAAACAATGAGCACTGGTTTAGCGCAGAATATCAAATTTTGAGAGAGGTCTGTAAAGCAGCTGGCAAAGGTTTGGTTTACGCAGCTCAGTGATGTGAATTTTGCAAAGCGGCGTCACACCTGCTCAGAAAACAACTCCGGCATCTAAAAAAAGGTTAGATGTTTCAGTGTGAAACTACCGCTCCTCCGGTAACCGCTGGATAATAGGCACACCTAGGAAATGAGGAGGCGTTCCGTTTGCTTGTCTTCAGCCAAGCTGAATTGCTCTCTTGGGGTGTCCATTTCTGTCCTCGCTTCGAAACAGAACTGAGCACAAATCAGACACACGTTTAACTTCTGTGTTCAAATTAGGGCAGTTAAAGCTCCTCTGGGAAATCCTCACTAAGGGGAGCTTCAATCTCAGCGAGCCAAGACCTTCAAAACCAATTATGTTTCTTTTGAAATTAATAAAACAGATTAAGCAATTTAGTATTTCAGCTACAAAGGCAAATGCAGTCACTGAAAGCCATCATTAACCTGAAAGTACCAGTAATTACGTTACGGTTGGACTCAATGATCTCAATGTTTTTTTCCAACCTAAATGATTCTACGATTCTATTTCTGAAGCTTAAAATGGCACCGCCGTGAGAGCTGAGCTTTAGCGACAATAGAGGGAGTCTGGGGTGGGAAGGCTTTTGGGGAGAGGGGAAGGGAACAAAAGCCTAAGTCTAATTAGACTAATTAGTCTAAGTCTAATTCTAAACCAGAGGTACATGGCAGCAGGATGACTGGAAGTGGATGGATGCAGTTATTTATAGAACTTAACATACTGCCGGACTTCATGCATTTGACCATGAATAGGGTCCAGGTACGTCCACAGTCAACAGGAACGGCTGAGGGCACCCCCAGCCTCACGCGGGCTGCAGGACACGGCAGTCCCCGGGCAGTAAGTGACAAACAGCACTTTTCCTTCTTTTGGAAAGCCATGGATGCAACTGAATTTTATTTTTTTTTTTAATTATTTCTATATTTTGCACTGTTTGTAGACTAGAGAACTCAAAAGTCAGAATTAAGACTCACTAAACCACATTAAAGCAGCTCTAACACATGCATTAACACTATTTCACTACCTTCTCTCTTCCCTATCTCACTTAGTACATATGGGGGTGACGAGCCCAAGCTAAGCAGTTTGGAAATCTCCTCCCTACCCTCCTTGCTTAATCCGTCCAAAACCCTCTCTAGACATATCAGCCGCCTCCTCGTGCTCAGCAGTTACCCGTCCTTGCTCTCTTCTTCGCCTTTTATTCTAAATATCCTTTCCTCCACACCTCCTGAGCCTACAAGAGAATAATTGGGAGTGAAGATGAGAGGGGCTCCTGCGCGTGGCCTAGGAGCATGGGACAGCTGACCAGGCCAACAGACACCAGGGTGGGTCTCCTTTGGTCTGAGCCACCCGAGCTCAAGCACAATGGTTGCCTTTGTAAAGCTGGCCCATGCATGGCACAGTTAGCAACCGAATAAACACAATATACTTGGTGCTGGCAAAATATTCAGATTTACCGGCAAAGCTCTTAACACTACCACCCCACTGCCCGCAAACGCTTTAGAGCTCAGATTTGTTGGATATGAAGCTAAAGCTTTCCATTATTTACAACAGATAGTCTCCATCTTCTCTCCCACGCTACAGGCCAACTAGGACTGTCCATGCGTCAGTTCTGATGCTCAACCAAGGCCACCACAGCCAAGGAGTCAGGCTCGTTCTCATCCCACCTTCAGGCTTTAGAAGAGGTTATAACTCACTGCCAAGCACTTCTCCCCCCCCTCCATTCCTTGGCTCTAGAAAGCCCAGTCTCTATCCCTAATTTAAGGGACTACTTTAGTCTCACCAACTCTGGCAAGCCCCACAATTACTAAAGCTTCTCTTGGACATTTTTACCATCAGCACCTACCCAGGCTTCCTACTGCAGTGCCCAAGACAATACCTTTAACATTCTTTGCGATTAAACGGGAAATGAGACAGTGCGGCTACAGATTCAAACACTCAAAATTTAGGAAGTGCTGGTATAAAGGCTGTTCAGGGCTGTAATTCCACCCTCTGTGGTTACAACGTGTTATGGATTCCACTTCCCACAGGAGCCCTGTCTGAGGAGGACACGCCAAGGACTCCTCTGCTGGTGCACAGTCACCAGCTGTTAGGAAAGGGGGCTGTTGGGAAAGAAAACGGCCATGGACAAGAAGCTGGATGCCAAACATGACGAGGACGTCCAAGGGGTGGGTAGAACTCCTACGTGATGCTCCTCGCCTGAGCTGGGCATTTCACAATCGGTGCTGCTGGAGAAGGCACGTGGTGACGCAGCAGAACATCAGCGCTGCTTGGACACGGCCTGAGCTGTCAAACTGGGGGTGACATTTGTTTGAAATACTTTTACAGCACCGTCAGGCAAAACAGACAAAGTTAACTCTGGACGTCAGAACAGTGTTGGGAAGATAATTATTCATTCATCAGCGTACAAGTTGCTTCATAAAAAATATACTCCATGGAGCATTCAGAACCGTCTCAGTAACACGCATGTCACTAACACGTATTTGTAACAGGACGGATAAAAATAAACCCACGACTAGCAGTGTATTTAACATGCGTATTCAGCGTCTTCTGCGTGCGCAGGAGAATGTGACGGTTGTACAGATGGGTACCATGGATCACCACCAGCCCTCCACAGTTTTCTAATAAATATGGGATCGGCAACAAATCAGGGTTGCCTCTATAACCCCAACTCTGACGCTTCCTAACTTTTGAGTGTTAGGTGTGTAAGTTAAGATATTCTTGGTTTGCAATATATAAATAAGAATGAATTGTTACGGAAAAGGAAGACACATTTGTGTTTTCAAAACTGTTTTGGTTACATTTTTCATAAACGTTTGCTTAATTCAGTGCTTACTGTGGCTCTGTAGTGAATGAAGTGCACGATCAAAGCATTGAACTTTCACTCAGGACACTACTCTGTTCTTTTTGTTGTGTTTAAATTATGTTGTACAAAGAAAAAAATGGTTTTCCACAGTCTCAGTTATCAATGGTTCACAAAGCAGATCATTACAACAACCATCTTAAACTCTTTTGAGATGAACACCACCATCCCGTTGCAGCTCAATCAGCGATTCCAATTGAATTAGCTAACGCTGCATTAAAAAGGGCAACTCGTCCTTCCCTTCACTGACCTTTTCCACCCCCACTCTCCCCTTTCTTTTCTGTGCCATCCCTTCATACCAGCCATGCAATAAACACAACGAAGAAAATTTGTTTCAGTTAAAGCCAGATAGTCTTTTTAAGAACACCAGCACCAGTTCCCAAGCCCAGCCAGCAGCCACGGGAATTGTTACGATGACGGGAGCTCCTTTCTGGAGCTTCCTCAGCAGAGGCACTGCCACAAAGCGCTCACGGAAATGCGGCATGAGAAAGGCCAAATAAACACAGAGCGCTTTTTAAACAATAAAAAAAGAGGTCTTCAAGTGGTTAAGCACTGGAACAGGTTTGCGGAAAGTTTGCGTAATATCCCTCCCTCGAGATTTTCAAAACTCAACTCAACAAGGTCTTGAGCAACGTAATCTGACTTTGAAAGAAGGCACGAATGAAAGGGGGCTGGACCAGAGGCTTCCAGAAGGCTCTTTCAACCTGAGGTATTCCAAGTGGTCAATAGTATATTCATAAGCATTTGGTACAAACCCCGCACAATTCCCTTCTCCGCATAATTCCCTTCTCCAATAGCTGTAGGCTTTTTTACTCCTGTAGAAATGGAAAAAAGTGCTGGTTTTGTTCAAGGCTGCACAGCGGTAAAGCCAAGAATATTCATAAATCAAAGCCTACAAAGAAAACCAATTCTGATGGATGGCATTCTAAACGTTCCCTGGAGGCACGTATTCTCCCAACACCCAAGACAGTGTGCCACAAACACACACCTAATAAGCTGCCGCTCCGACCAGGAGAAACTTCCTTTTAACGGTAACTGATGTGGACACAACCTGCAGCACACTTAGACTGCACGATAAATACTTAGAAAAAGAAACTGTGATCTTTCCGATGCGATAAACCAGCAACAGTTTGAGTAATTATCAATGCACAGCCACGTTATTTGCTTTTGATTAAAGCAAAGATTCGGGTTTCCCCATAGCCTCGACTAGAATTCTCCAAGTCTCCCTGCAGAGCAACCTGTCCTTCTCTCCCAGTTCAAAGCCTTGCCTTTATTTTTCCCTTCACAGATGGGTCAAAAATCGTCTCCTGTTTTTCCAGGAGTTTGAGTCTTGACACATTCAAGAATGTCTTAACGTTAATTGCCGTGCACTAGAAATTACAGAAATTGTTGCTGCTAAGCCGGATGATATCGTTCAAAGCTTCCAAGCGGAGCCGCCCGCGGTACGGCTGGAGAAGAGCAGGCGAACGCCGGGATTGATCACGGAAAGCCACTGCCTTGTACCAAATTGAATTAATTCCTCGTTACAAAGAGCTCCAAGTGCTCACAGTAACGATATTCAAACCCATTCACATTTCTTAAAGCAAAGAGCTGCTAAAAAATCCGTGCAAATTTTGAAGGCTGGCAGTAAAATTGAAAATTTATGTAAATCAGTGACAAGTTAACAAAAACTCAAGATTCTCTGACATGGAAGTGCATATGCTCTTATTTGTAATGTAATAAAATCTGAGCTTTTTATTAGCTGCTGACTTCTAGATATCGCAAGTCCGCAGCAGTTATTAAGCTTGATGATTTTTCCCCATCTACAAGTTAATTTTTGGAAGAACAGAAAGCTTGTTCACAAATAGAGTCCTGAAAACTGCATCTCCTGGGAACTAAATTCACAAAGAACTGCCCAAGTTAATTAATTTTTTTTTTATTTTTTTTTTTAAACTGGGGTTTACTGCATCAGAAAGCTTTGATACTGTTTCTAGTTACAATGTTGGCATAAAGCATTTAATTTCACAACAGAAATTAAACAGCTAACTTTAACTGGAAAATCTGATGTAACTGCTCATTTCAGCCACTACTGAAGAGAAAATAATGGTTGAGGCAAAATTATGTGGATACATTACAGCTTATCTTTAATTAAAAGAGTTGTGGTTTTTTAACGCAAAGATGGTAGTTTTCAAAAAGAACAAGAAACAAATGAGAAAATATCCCAACTTACAGGAATATTATGGTCCTTTCTTCCTTTATGGGAGGAAGCAACATGCGCAAGGTACTGAATAACCTTCTTAGTGTTTTCAGTCTTCCCGGCACCAGATTCACCTCTGCAAAACAGTTCAGACATTTTCCTCAAAATTAATTTGCAACAATTCATCAATGCTTCGTTCACAGCAACCTCTTTTCAGCCCATTTATGGCTTCGACTACGCAACGGACCTTCACAAACTGTCTAAAACCAAAAGCACTGACCCGGCAGGGAACCACAAGGTATTTGTTTAAAATACTTTCTTCAGCCTACAGATGTCTTTAGCATTAAGATGTTGATACAACGCGTAACATTAGTTTGATTAAAAGCTTTGGACTACATGCCTGAATTCCTTTGTTACCTTAAGTAACAAGGAACAGACGTGTCCTTTGCCTTGATCGCAAGGCCAGAGACGGAATTTATCAGAGTGCAGATACATATATATTAATTTTTTTAAATCATTATATATATATACACACACATACGCTTTTATGTTTAGCATACTTGTCATATATTTTATATTCCAGGAGCTGGTTATGAGAATTACCAAGCTGATAGAAACATTCAGCATCTTTAGAAGCCAGTTTCAAAGTACAGCAAAACACATTTTAAACCCAGAGACTGTGTGCACTACTCAGCTCAGGCTCTCAGCTAGGTTAAAGACGTATTTATGGCCACAGGGCTACATGAATTCATTAAGAGATTAATTTATTCGCGTAGAGTGGCACACAGATCAATAGAGATAGTAAAGACACGTTTCATTTTTAAGACGGAGGCAGATTTAAAGCAGAACGTGTTTAGACAGAATTTACTGCGAGGTTCACATCTGTGATATTCCAGGCAGGAAACGCGACCCAGTTCACATCACAGCGATCACAACTGAGCTTACTACAGCTGCTTTTTTTTTTTTTTTTTTTTTTTAAACCTAGGTCTGGTCTCTGTATAAATCCACACACCAAAGGGATTACCAAGGCTCACCCAGCCCCGACTCAATGGCAGTAAACTACCGCAGAAAGAGCCCGTTTCAGGCGAGCCAGCGCCCGCCGCTACCGACTCTGGAGTGTATGAGACTGAAAAGGATTCTGTTACGGGCATTTGCATGGGAAGAGTGAAATTACTGGTGTCATTCAACAATTGTTCTGAAATTAAAAGTTTGGAAGCCAACTACTTCGTAAGAACGACAAATACACATTTTGTGTGCTTGCATGATTCTCAGCTAAGGCATTTATAACGGAAACGTTAATTTTCCAGGGGGGGTTTCAGCACATTCTTTTGCAGTCTTCATAAATGCCTTTCTCCACCACACTGCAACAGCCCAGTTTTGTAGCCAGTCTGCATTTACTTCAGTATTTAGTGCCTTCAGACCTGCACTTCTTGATCAGACAGCGAGCTTAGAAGCATCCCTACCCTCACGTTACACTTCTCATCTGCAAAAACGAGACAACATCACGCTTGAAATTCTAACTTGGCATTTGCAGAAATGATATTACCCCAGATTTTCAGAGAGAATGGACTCTAAACCTCATTTCTTTTTACCTCCCAATTCTCTTAAGTTACGGAGACCCTGCAGGACAATGGCACTTAGCAGGGGGGAGCTCTGGCAGCGTGAGCATCCCCCAGCCGCGAGTGACAAGGACAGAGAAACCCCCTCATGGCAGCGCAGCAAAACTCCACAAGTAAGTCCAAGAGCTGGGGACGAGCCTCAGGGGGAAACAGCCCATAGAATGGTTTGGGTGGGAAGGGACCTTAAAGCCCACCCAGTGCCACCCCCTGCCCTGGGCAGGGACACCTCCCACCAGCCCAGGTTGCTCCAAGCCCCGGCCAACCTGGCCTTGAACCCCTCCAGGGATGGGGCAGCCACAGCTTCTCTGGGCAACCTGGGCCAGGGGCTCACCAGCCTCACAGCAGACAATTTCTTCCTAACATCCAATCTAAATCTCCCCTCTTTCAGTTTGAAAACGTTACCCCGTGTCCTATCATTACACTCCCTGATCCAGAGTCCCTCCCCATCTCTCCTGTAAAACCCCTTCAGGGACTGGAAGGGGCTGGAAGGTCTCCCCGGAGCCTTCTCCGGGCTGAACCCCCCCAACTCTCTCAGCCTGTCCTCACAGCAGAGGGGCTCCAGCCCTCCCAGCATCTGACCTGACAGACCAGATCAACCCCTGGGTTTTGCAGGGGAAAAACCTTCACCTGAAAACACTGAAGAGAAGGATTCCGCAGAGAAGCTCTGGGATATTCACCCCAGCCTCAAATTGCAGCCTGCGATGTTAGAGCATTAACCAGGGCACCCCAGTTTATTGATGGCATCTGCTCCTCAGAACTACATCAACAAAGCAGTTTTATTCTATTTTTCCTCAGAAGAGGACAAACAACTTTGGAAAATAATACAGAATATGAAAGATTAGAAATCACTGGACTCAGTTACTCCAAACTTTCCGGAGACCGAGATGGCAGTTCCCTTGAAACACGTTGCCTATGGTAGCTTTGCTCGCTGCATGGAAAACCTGGGAAGGTATTACCTGAAGAGCTGGTTACAAAGAGGATTACTCTGAGAATTAGCTAATGGATAACCGGGTTTCCTTTTTGCCAAGATACCATCAATATGCAACACAGAAACTGGGTGTACTTTGGGACCGCTACAAGTGGAACAATGCACTTTTAATGAAAAAAATCCCATTTCGACCTGGCCCGGAGTCACCACATACAAGACAAATGTAAAGATCGATACTCAGAAAAAAAAAAAAAAAAAAGACCTCGGATGTCAATTCTTGCTTCCCAATTAGTCTTTATTTCTAGTTTCCCCTTTACTGCAGTGTTTACATAACATGATTCATGACTATAAGCAATAATGGAAGCGGTCCTGCCTGTTTCTAGATGTGTATTAAAATATGCTTAATGCTAAACTATTCCAGCAGGTAAGAGAAGAAAGAAAAGAAGTACACCGAAATATATATTTGCATTTTAAAACAATACAATTTGTTCTTATTGTCGTCAGAGCTTGGGAACGCGTTATTAGCTAGGCCTTTAAAACTAGATAAATAATCTTTTCTGTCAAATTACAGAAAAACAAAGTTTATTAAATTTTAAAGGAGGAAAATCTAATCTGACACATGCAGCGAGAAGAAAATAGTACAATAACCACAGTCCAGATGGCGACTTTCTAAAAGGGCAGCAGCAGCACATGGTTTTAGAAGAGTCTCCTGATCAACAGGCTTTTCTGGCGTACGCACCGCTAAAGCTTCATACGGCACAGGAAGGTCAAGTGCTTGCAATACATTCCTTTCGCTAAAAAGCCCTTAAATCTAATAGTGGGGGGGTTTTTTTTGTTTGGTTTTTTTTTTTTTTTTTTAGAGGAAGTCTTTATGCGAGTTCTCATTCAAAAGCAACACTAATGGATGTTATCATCCTAGTTCTCCTCTCCCTGGAGCTCCCAAGTATGCCAAGTATTTCCTGCAGGATCGTGTTAGGTAGCTCTGCTGCCATATGCAATAAAAGAATTAAGACGATTTAGGATAAAGTCCTTTTCATTTATAGAAATGATGACATCTGCATATTTCAGTTCTTTCCCAGGAGGGCAAACAAACGAATTATAAAAATAAATTAAAATCTTCTACCTCCATCAACCTGCCCAAAAAAGGTAAACTTTTAGTAACGCTCCGTGCAATATTTATGGAATGGAGATGGTATCACAAAGCTAAAGATTAACTTTTTCAAAACCTTGTTTTAATACAACTCAATTAATATGTTACCATAAATTAAACAACTGAAACCCCTGGCTGAGATCCTAGCCTTACTTCGGTCAATGGCATCTTTGCTGCCAACTTCAGCTGGGTCGTAATCTCACCTCCTTTATTTCAGCCAGTTAATTCCACTATTAGTAGAAACAACACCTTTTGCGACTGAATGGAGATGCTGCATCAGCTCAAGCCGCGGGCTACAAACAGCGCATCCAAGAAAACAAACCATCTTTAGCCATAGCCTCAAGTCGGAGGTATGAGGTTATTCCGTCCATCAACTGGAGGATCTCTCCCTTCCAAACTCTGTCACAGAGACAGGTCAAAGAATATCTGACAGTCCCTGGTAAATTCATGCAGCATCTAGAGTTAAAGCACTTCTCCCTAGAGCAGCAAATCTGCTTTGAAGCAGCTTCAAGCACATTTAAAATAGGAAAAGCTTAGCTAGCCTGAGCATTTTAAATTTTTTACATGGTTTTTAAATTCATTGCATGTAAAGCTATAGTGTTATTTTCAATAAAGGAAAGTAGTCTTCAGGCAAATTTATCTCGGCTACAATTTGGTTAGCAAAAATCAGTGACTGACTGCTCAACCAGCTCCAGGTTTTTTCCCTGAGCAACTTGAACCCAAATCTTGCACAGAAGTTAAGAGGCATTTCCTCCGCTGAACAGATTGCCATCTAGAAAACAGGCAAAACGACCAGAGCAGGAGACGACTCGCAGGTCACAATGCAAACAGGCACCAACCAGGACCAGAAGCTGGTCTCCTGACTCCCCGGCAAGCAGCGTGTGCTCCCATGCAGCCCACTTCTGACAGCACTGATCCTTCTACCAACAGGTCAAGCATCCGTCTGGGAAAGATTCTAAGGGGGAAGACCTGTTCTAAAAGAAAACAGTAGCAAAACAGTTGCTTTTCTTATTGACAAGCAGTTTTGAAGCATCTACACATCTTCTTGCGATAGTTATAGGGCTCAGTATGGCAGGACAAGGCAACACCACTGCCCCTTCCTGAACTGGCAAAGGAGTTTCTGGATTTTAAGGAAGTCAAATCAGTTTAAAAGTCGCTTGCTGAAGTCCCGCTGCAAGGACTGGCAGCCTCCAAGCACTGCCCCAGCTCACCGTTCACTTCACTGCCAGGTCAGGGCTACGCAGGACATCCAGAGTGCAGTGCCGTGAGTCACGTAAGACAGAAGGACACAAAAACACGTGTACAAGGAAAGTTCTGAAATTCAAAGGCAGACTTTTCTTCATCTTGCTACCTGTGCACAAGTCCCTCCTGCAAACTAACATTTGTGAAGATAAGCATCTGGAATATATCAGGATGCTCAGATGCAGTTTGTATCATCTATCCCATTACGGATCATCTCTGTGATTTAAGTTACTGAAAAACTAACCAAACAAGCCAGTATTTTCCATGCTGGGAGCCTGGATCACTTGAACCTTTCCCCTGCCCTGGGAGTTTCAGTCTGTCATTCCTGATCAGCAGCAAGCCCTGGGATAGGAAGTTCATCTGGAAGCAGAAAACCCTTCTGCAAAGGAGAAGGGGCACCACCACCTTGGCAGCTGGGCAAGTTCTCCTCAGTGCCCGATTTCCCCGGACACAGCAATCCTGACCTGCTGCTCACAGGTCCTCTGGCCAGCAATTCCTCGTTTCATACGCAGCAGCCACTTCCATGAGGCAGCAAAGCATGAAAGTACGCACTTACATTGTCTGTAGGAGACAGTAACTGCGTAAGGAAGAGCCCCAACAATGGTCTTTTGTCCTCCTGACAGCAGCAGTTGCAAAGAAGAGAAGAGACACTGATTCTCAGACACAACTGAGCAGATCTTCTACCAGTTACAAATTAATAGATACTCACAGTCAAGACCTGTAATTAAAAGGTTCTCTTAATTACTTGGCTAATTTTCTGAAACAGAGAGGTAGAACTGATAGTTTGGACTAGCGCAGAAGAGCCACTAATTGGCTTTACTATCGGCAAGGCTGCTTTATGGCTCCTTCATTGCTCTTGAGATGCTTCCCATCATCTCCCCACCCGTTGGCTAGGGAATGTTCTGAGCTGGACTCCTGCCAGGGGCTGGATACAAAAATGCTTGGCATTTGCTGCTGTTGTCCTTTACTAAGCAGCCTCTATTCCCTCCACACCCCACCACTCCTACGGAAGCCAGTGCAGATTAGATACCCTCGTACGGCCGCAAGCGTCGGCTAAATGACTGTTTATCAAGCCCAGTCTCAGTTTTGAGAATACCATAAGCTTGTGGTAAGATTCTCCAATTTAGAATATATTAGCTTAGGAAAAAAAAAAAAAAGTGCAGCGCAGCACATTTCATATTTGTCTTTCCCAAAGTCGCCTCGCAGCTAACGGCAACAAAGCCAGGAAAGGTTTGAATATCTCTCAGATTCCTAGTATGCCACAGCAGGAATTTCTTCATCTCGGGCAGCAGCCTGGTGTGCCCGGTTAACATTCACAGCAATAATCAAAGAGAAACAACAAAACTCAGCAAAACATCAGCAGCTGCAGCTTCTCAAAGGAGAAAAAAATAAAAAAGCCTGCAAAGCTTCTCATCGCAACTTCACAATTTACCTCAGGGTGCATCTTTTCATTTCCGTGTGTGCACATTACAAAGTTAACACCACTCTTTAATTAATTTCTTATGCTGGGTTAATACAGACTGATAACATACTCAAAAGCTAGCAGAAAGATCAAGTTGATGGAACTACATATATTTTCCTTTCTTTTCAGCAAGCTAAGACTTCACAGACAGAAGATCCTAAATAAATTATCATCTGCACTCCGGCCAAGGGGGAGGGATGAGATGGAAGTCAGCTTCTAAGCCGAGCTTCTAAGAGACGCGCTGGGTTTGGGGGGCTGCTTGTTGGCTTCTTATTTGAAAGCTTGATGAACTAAACTATAAAGCGATCGAGAGCTCCAGCACCTTCCTGACAGTTTGCTACCATTCAACTTCAAAGCTAAAAAAAAAAAAAAATCATCACTATTATTGTTCATTCAGCTCCTCCCATCTCATCATTAACCAGGCAATAATCTGGCTTTCACCAATGTCCAATAAATTGTCCATTGGACTCCAGAACTGCATGCGTATGTGCCTGGGCACACATTTGGGGTTTTCAGTTGGTGAAAGGCCAAAGGGCACACAAGAAATCACACTGCCGTCACCCGAGGGAACCAGGGTTATAGCACGGAGCAGATAGAGTCCTTCTAGACGTGGGGAAAGAAGATTTTTGGTTCACTCTGAGAAAAACCTCTGTATTAATTTCATCAAAAAGTTTCTCCTACAAACTCTGTCCCTGAGGCTGTCTGTCCCCCCACACATGGTTGGGGGAATGGGAGGGGAGCACGATGAAACAAGTAAAAAAAGAGACCAGAAGAAAGGAAGTGAGTGCACAAATATCCATAAGATTATATACCACTAACTCAGAATAAAGCCCCACAGACTAGTCTCCTCAGCAATAATTGCCTGTATTTGGTTCCTTAGAAGATAGAGAGTGGAAAGAGAAGAAATCAGAAGTTAAAAAAAAGAGAGAGGAAGAAGGCACACCATTTTATGTTCAGAGACAACTCTGATTTCTCCAGCAAGAGCAGAAAGTCATCTGTGTCATCAAGCCTGGACTGGAGAACTGAGCGGCAACCACATCAGGTGGCAGCCTGAGCAGTACCTCTGGAGAACCTGCTTCCATGTCAGGTAGAGGACAAGATGTTCTGCTGAGACAAGCATCCAGAGAGCGCAGCAGCAGGGTTTGGGTTTGTTTTGGTTTTTCCCCCACTCCTGGTACTAAGTTTGACTTTGAGAAAATATTACTAACATTAAAATCACCAGTTTATGCAAAAATCCTCATCTTTAGGGCATGTCAGACCCCAAACTCCTCATGGAACATCAGCAGGTGATGAAGTTGAGACAGAAAACCTCCAAGTAATCCCACCACCTTCAAAAAAAATAATAAGATGTGATGAGAGGCGTGCCTGGAGAGCTACCCACCAGGCTAGCTCACTCCACATTTAGATCAAAGAACCATAGAATGGTTTGGGTTGGAAAGGACCTTAAAGCCCACCCAGTGCCACCCCCTGCCCTGGGCAGGGACACCTCCCACCAGACCAGGTTGATCCAAGCCCCGGCCAACCTGGCCTTGAACCCCTCCAGGGATGGGGCAGCCACAGCTTCTCTGGGCAACCTGGGCCAGGGGCTCACCACCCTCACAGCAAAGAATTTCTTCACAATATCTCACCTAGATCTCCCCTCTTTCAGTTTGAAACCATTACCCCTTGTCCTGTTGCTCCATTCCCTCATAAAAACTCCCTCCCCATCTCTCCTGTAAAACCCCTTCAGGGACTGGAAGGGGCTCTAAGGTCTCCCCGGAGCCTTCTCTTCTCCAGGCTGAATCCCCCAGCTCTCTCCAGCCCTCCCAGCATCTTCATGGCTCTCCTCTGGCCCCCCTCCAACAGGTCCATGTCCTTCTTGTGCTGAGGGCTCCAGAGCTGGACTGGACAGAAATGAACACTTGTATCTTCATCATTTCAACAGAATACAGGTTATGCTTCAGCACAGTTCTCTTTGAGGGAAAAAAAATTGAGAGAGTTCTCAAACTCTGTTCCTCAAGAAGGTTCACCTGCATGCACCTTCTCTCAATGCTACATACTGCCTGCGGACTGTCCCGTCCCGCAAACAGTGACTCATCTCTACCAAGTGCTGACCCAACCTAGATCATTACCCACTGTTACTCCAGAGGCAAAGTGGGACCAAATCTCCAAGTCTCTACATAATATCCGAGATAAGACATTCTTTAATATAGCCCATTAGTGCTAAAAGCTAAGCCAAGAAGTGTCTCAACTATGTTAGAAAACACAGTAAATAACCCTTGCGGTTTCATGACGTGCCTGGACACAGCTAGCTATTTACCAGAATAGAAATTGCATGAAGGTCCTGCAGTCCTGCCAGGGGAAACAGACTGGTATTTCTTAAAGATCTGGACAGGTGAAGAATATGCAACAGCTTCAACCCCAGATTTAAATTGCACACTTTCATGCCTAGGGTAACAAATACCACGTGTACCAGATATAAATCAGAATTCAGTTGTCTATTGAGTCCTGTCTACTGAGTCCAGACAAATCAAAAGCTTAAGGGCATCTTGCAGGTGAGATAATAACAAAACTGAAGACAAGAGAGTTTAAAGGTTTTCCAAGGGAAGTATGAATGGATGGGACATTCAGTAAGTTAGAACTAAACAAAGGCAGGCACCTGGAAAAAATGCAGAGGCAGTCTTTGAAGAAGAACTGAAACCAAACCCAAAGGCCTGCAATAGCACTAATCTCACACCCTGACGTGTAAGAACACCCTTGCGAGCGGCACTCCCGGCTGTCAAGAAAAGGGGGCCGGATCCAGAGAGCTGGTCAGATGCCATTCAAATACTATTACTTGAGAGCTGGTCTGGCCCCCTACTCTAACTGCCATAGAAGGTAAAAACCTAGAAAACTTGATCAGCTACAGGTAGGGAGAGACAGGTGAAGATGCTAACTGCATGGACCTTCATCAAGCAATCATAGAATCACAGAATGGTTAGAGTTGAAAGGGACCTTAAAGATCATTTCATTCCAACCCCCCTACCCCAGGCAGGGACACCTCCCACCAGACCAGGTTGCTCCAAGCCCCGTCCAACCTGGCCCTGAACACCTACAGAGATGGGGCAGCCACAGCTTCTCTGGGCAACCTGGGCCAGGGGCTCACCACCCTTAGAATAAGTTATTTATTCCTTATATCTAATATAAATCTCCCCCTTTCAGTTTAAAATCACTCCCCCTCATCCTATCACTCCACTCCCTGATCAAGAGTCCCTCCCCAGCTTTCCTGGAGCCCCTTTAGGGACTGGAAGAGGCTATAAAGATCTCCCTTCTCTTCTCCAGGCTGAATGACACTCTCAGCCTGTCTTCATAGCAGAGGTGCTCCATCCCTCTGAGCATCTTCGTGGCCTCTTCTGGATTCACTCAAACTCGTTCCATGTTCTTTTTGTGCTGAGGAATCCAGAGCTGGACACAGTACTCCAGGTAGGGTCTCACCAGATTGGAGCGGAGGGGCAAAATCCACCCCCTCACCCTGTTGGCCACGCTTCTTTTGATGCGGCCCAGGACACGGTTGGCCTTCTGCAAAGTGCACATTGCTGGGTCATGTCGAGCTTCTCATCCACTAATACCCCCAAGTCCTTCTCCTCAGGGCTGCTCTCAATCCATTCTCTGCCCAGCCTGGATTTGTGCTTGGGATTGCCCTGACCCCAGAGCAGGGCCTTGCACTTGGCCTTGCTGACCTTCATGCTGTTCATACGGGCCCTCCTCTCCAGCCTGTCCAGGTCCCTCTGGATGGCATCCCTTCCCTCCAGTGCACTGACCACACCACAGTTTGGCGTCATTGGCAAACTTGCTGAGGGCGTACTCAATCTCACTGTCCATGTCGACAAAGATGTTAAACAGCGTTGGTCCCAATACTGACCCTTGAAAAACACCACTCATCACTGGTCTCAACTGGGGCAGACTGATCTCCAAGGTGTACATAAAGACAGTTACAGGCAGGGCAGTGAGAGACAGGAGAACGACAGGCACACCACAACTGTCCCCTCATCTAAGTACACAAGTCAAGGGATGTTTTCTTTCTCACTAGCTAGCTTGAACCGCTTCTACTGGAGAAAAGCAAAAGCATTCCGAGGACTTTCAGCTCTACTAAAGATTGGAGTCAATCAGGTGACCCAGGTCCTGAGACAACAAGTTTGGAGCGAGAAGATGTCTCAAGCCTTTTATGAACTGCCAAAGCAGTTTCTGAAACCACCTCTGGTGCAGTTGAGACACACTCCTTCCACCTTATTTATTCCTGCATTAGTCTAAGACCTGTAAAACCAGTGGCATGGAAAGGAAACACCCAGAGTTTACCTTTTCACCGCAGAATCAGCAATGCAACAGAAGTTCTGGATACTAGCCCACTCTTGGTCAAAACATACGAGACCTCCTTTTAGCCTGCTACACGAAGGAGCTTGCCATGGCCTTGTCTCATTCATGAAGAGGATTTAGCATCTCAGCCACCCAGATGTCAAGTACGGAGTTTATAATGCAAACGTGACAAACGAACACAGCTCTCCCATGAAGCCCACGGGGGAAATCACGTTAGGGACGGTACCACAGCAGACAGCTGTCTTCATGGTCTATTTGTTCAAAAGATACAAGCAGGGGAATACAGATGGTATTGATGGCACTGAATTGGACTGAAAAGCAGCCCAAGACAAACCTATTTTAAGAGAAGAGTGTTTATTATCCTGAACAGCAGTCTGCTAACCCCTACTATCCTGTTTTATAGGCAGCATCTACACGGTGCTGATGGTCAGACAGCATTAGCAAGGCCTCCTGGGCTATGGTGAAACTTTGGTGTTCAAGATGACAGGAACACCTTGGATCCTAGCATCTATCACATCACGTGTCTTCATATTCTCAAAAGATCTGACCTAGACTGGATGTTCTTTGGTCCTGTATGGCCAGTTTGGAGATGCGATGCCTTGCAGTTCCTAATTGAGGCCACATTACCAAGGAAAGATGTATTACCTTGTAAACTATGTTCAGTGACATTGATTTTTTATTTTTTTTTAAATCTTGTTTTTCTTTATGCTGCTGCCTAAGCATTTCATCAAGAAACACAAGTTAAAGCAGCAAGTTAAAGCCAACAGAGCCTGGAATCAGTTGTTTAGAAACTCGGCTTTAAGACTCTGTCACATTTCTGTTCAGTGTAGCTTTTAACACTTGAGCAACCAAGACCCTGAAATTAAAGGTAGCAAAACTTGTCCAGTGTCATGGTACTAACAGTTTCAATACTTCGTTTTGTCATACGATTCCAGGATAGTGTTGAAGTCCTTTAGAGATGTCTTGTTCACGGCTTCTTCTTCGCAGTAGCTTCTGAAGTTTTACATGGAGCAGGTTTGTCACCAAGCATTTTACAGGTGCAACAGAAGAGATGTCCTCAGGACCATCTCTGAGGGTCTTAATATTAGGACTGTACTCAGAGTGGTCCCCAGCAGCTCCAGGCTTCGGTACTGCTTATAGTCACATTCTCCTGAGGTCTGCCTGTAAGGAAGTGTTTCCATTCCCCACCCCTCCCCATCTGGAAACAAGCTCCTCTCTGCAAATGGACGTCCAGCAAACAGCTTATCCACTGCCACGCCAAGATGTGGAACGTCTCACAAGATCCAGATATTTGGCGTTGAAGCATGCCGTACCAGATATAAACCAGGGTTCAATTGCCTATTCAGTACTGAAGGATCACAGAATTATAGGATGTGTTGGGTTGGAAGGGACCTTTAAAGGTCATCTAGTCCAACCCTCCTGCAGTCAGCAGGGACATCTTTAGATGAAAAGCTCATGGTGACCTTACAGGTGAGGTAATAACAAAGTTGAAGGCAAGAGAACGCAAAGGCTTTCCAACTTGCAAATGAACGGACGAGCCATTCACTAAATCCTATAGCACTGCCATCCCAACCTTTGTGGTCTCGGCTGACCATGTAAAGGAGTGCAAGGTTCATGCATAGGCACAAAACATGAAGCTACTTCAAAAAAATTCACCTGAGGCAAGCACATACTGTCAAAGCATCCACAGACACGCAAGAACAAAGCATTTCTTTCACTCTGGGATCCCGGCCCTGCTTTGAGGGCTGTTTTGTACGTGGCATATGAAGTAGTCATCACATGAAAACACAAGTCCCACTAAGAGCTGAGACCACAGACCTAGACAAGCCTGTGTTAACTGGATCAACTTTTATCTTAGCTACAGAACTGTATTTGCTTCTCTGTCCTTAGGCCCCACGAATCTTGTACCATAGCATCCATAGTTCAAAAAAAAGTGTGGCTTGAAAGGATCCACCTTCAGTCTTGTGTAGAGTGTGATAGTTAAGGCACTTTTGTAGGAAGCAGGAGATAAAGATTTGAATCCCTTCATGTCAAGAAGGAAACTGAACCCAGGTCAGTTCAGCAATTAATCTGCATTTAGCAATTAATCTAACCATTGCGCTATTTCAGGGAGCAGGCATCCTCACAAACTATGGCCTCAATGCAGCCGGTATGCACTGGCACACAGCACGGTCAACTGATCACGTAACCCAGCCAGAGGCATGAGAGCTACCGTACCTTCCCTCTCCCCCTCAGATAATTGAACACGTTCAGTTATACCCAAGACTGCTGGCTGCAAGCAGGTTCAGAATGGAGCCAAGGAGTGGTTTCACAACCCAGACGAACCATCCTAAGCCCCAGGCTGCTACCAACAGGGACCATTCCCCGCCTGCGTGTTCACAGCTCCTGCCCCAGGCTAGTGCTCCTCTGAGCCCACAGAGCGCAGACCCGGAGAACTCGGCTGATGAAAAGCAGCATTTTGTGGCAGCGTCAGTTTTCTGCCAGCTTCGCTCTCTGAACACTGACCACCAAGCCCCAGGGCTGGCGCAAGAGGCTGCAGAAACACACAGCCTGTGGGGAGAGGAACCGGATCACCCCTTTTAACGGCAGGGAGAGACCAGCTCAACGGTGTCATAGGCCCAGAAGTGCATTCATACTCTTCTAGCTACCTCACCATTGCATTTCCAGATCCCAGAGAAAATGAAGCTGAAGCTGGCAGTTTGCTGCTGGGTGAGGCAAGTTCAGGTGCAGAGAGAAAGCAAAAGGAAACCTTCGTGTCAGCTTGTTCAGAGCCCTCTGTTGGAAGCAGACCCAAAGCCAAGCTGGTGCTCAGCAGGGTTTCTACACGGGCTTTTGATTCATGTCCCCCTCGGGCGCTACACCTCGAGTAGTTCCAACCCAGCGTTTCAGACAGATGGGCACTTTTTAAAGCTTTTTGTTTCTGATTCAGGTCTCTTGACTGACATTTTTAAACTACATTTCTTAAACGGCACATACCTATAAAACTTGCAATAAGGTGAATTACAGCACTAAAAGAATATATCCCCACATTAAATATCACTTTGTGCTACATCTTTAACCATTAGTCTCTGGCTGCCAAGGCTGAAGACCCAGTTTTGCCTACCCCAGCTGTACCAGAGACCCCTTTCACAATCCGGATGTCAAAAAATGGCCAAATGAAAAGCGGTCACTTACGTGCAGAGAATTGATTGGTCCTCACGGTCTGCAAAACAAGAACAAACACGGTTATAGTCTTTTGTTATGTTATCCTCTAACCTGTAAGACAGTTTTAAATGAATATTTTAAAAAAAAAATCCGTTTTTCAGCTGAGCAATTATAATGATACTTTCGAGCAATTTTAATAATATCCCTTAAACATCCCAGTTCACACGCACAGGCCTCAACCAACAGCTCAGAATTTCCTAAAAGTTCTGCCCTTTCATGTAATAAAGTCAAAATTTTGGTTAAATTAAATAATAATCCACAATAATAGTTTTAAGCACATTTTTCAGACAAAGCTGGCCCCACGTCTTTTATTCTGTATGCACCCTTTCCCAGATTAATCAAATTATCTAAAATCTTAAGTACTAAGTAAGGAAAAATAAAAAAGTTTCAAGTACACAATACTAATGACCAGACACTTGGAAATAGCACTAACATCTCCAGAAAACAAGTGCTTTACTCTACTTTTTCTTTTTTTTTTTTATAATGAACATGCAAGCCTAAAGCGCTTCCATAATTTAGCTTATTCATTAAAGACTTGTCAAAAGGACATCCAGGGAAATACTGAACAGAGCCAAAGCTCTGCAATATGGTGCTGCTCAGCACTTTGGCGACACCCACTGCCGCACTCACGACCTTTGAAAAGAATGCCTGAAGGTCAGTTATACCCTGCAAGAGGTATTTCCTAATTACAGGATCTTCGCAGAATACATTTCATCGTCATACACTCTATATTAAAAATTATATAATCAAAACATTCAAATCTATCCAAAAAAAAAAAGTGAAACGTTTCAGTTAAAGAGCGGGTGGAGAACACCTTCAAGCCAGGGCTTTCAATGAGTTCAACATCTTTTTTCATAAATCTGCATCAGAGATGCAGAATTTACACTTCAGTCATTTGTCACTAGCTCCAAAAGAACACAATTGCCTCCTGCAAGCTCAGAACTTCAAACAGATTTTCTGATTGGTAATTTGTAACGGATTACATTAGAATAAATAAAGTCAAGCTTTATTTTGCTCAAGTGTAAATAAAGCTCAGGACTTCACTAGACTCCCTGCCTCTCTCCGCATGCGCCCCTTCTCCTTGGACACGATGCCCTGATGGGATGCAGAAAGGGAGCAGTTGGTAACATGATGATCATTATTCCTCCTAGGACACGGAGTCAGTACCAGCAGGATGAGCACACGGCTTCACTTGCTACAAGGCAGCTTCCCCACGTGCTCGATAGGTTTGAAGCAGCTCTGTGTCCATATATACAGCCTCACTACATTTATGACCATTGCTGGTAAGCTGAGTAACATAAACGGCATTTCACATCGTTTCTAAATGGGTCCAGAAAAAGCGTTATTAGACTGAGGTGCAAATTGCTGCTGAGTTTTGCAGACTGTGCGAAACCGTTCACCCTACCTATGTAAAACAAGCCGAGTTCATAGCGCTAGTGCATAACCATTAGTATTGAAGCAGGAGTTCAACCTTAGCTAGGTAGCATGTAAAAAAAATAAATAATAATAATAATACAGCAGTGAGCTGTGTTTGCCCCCGTTACACTGCCCCATTATGTGACTGACCCAGGCACAAAAGCACTTGGTGCCCAGGCACACCAGCTCCCGGAGCGGGCTTGCCACCCAGCCCCAGAAATAGCCGTGTGAGCAGGGAGAGGGGCTGCCGAGCAGGGCAGAGACAGGCGTCTGCATTTACATCAGCTCGGGCTGCCAGGAGCCTGGCGACGGGGTACGCAGCCAAAATAACAGGCTGCTGTTGAAGGGGCAGTCATGTCCTCTGCCCTTCCCCCAACCGTGCCAGCGCTCATGTCAGAAAACCTGAGCGTCACGTAGAAAAAGCCGTACTGGTGGAAGGGAGACCCGAGATCCCTTTGCTACGCAGCAGCCCCAACTGACCTCAGATCAAAAGACTATGTTCATACAGGCACAATGCAGCTAAAAAAGCAAACCAGCTAAAAAGAGACCTGGTCTCAGCAAAATATTGTTGTTTTAATTAGTTTGTGAATAGAAAGTATGAAGGACATGCCTTCAAAGAAGGCAGATGCTGCTGCACATTGCCACAGCTGGCTACACCAGAGGCTCGTGGCCTGCACCGCTGGCAAGTGTTGGACTACGTTTTAACATCAAGTATGATGGAAAATATGAGGTGCTTTCTGACTGAAAAACATTGGAAACACGAGAACAGTTGTACTTTGAGCCCCTTGTACTAGCTTGCTCAAAAATAGCAAGAAATACCAGGGATCCTCTTAGCCATGGTGCAGACAAACCGCAGCGGGGTGCGCTTCCCCGCAGGCGCAAGTCAAACCTGCATCCCAGCGACTACCCGTGCCTGGCCAGCAACGCTCGCGCCAAAAATCCCACCTACAGGGTGACAAACAGAGCAGAATGATGGTAGTAGGAGTAGTAGAAGAATATTAGTTTAGGTTATTACAAGTGGGAAAGAAAATAAAAGTCAGGAAGTTGGTGCTCTTTCTGACAAGACTGCAGGGCTGGTACCGGATCATCTCCTACATCTGCACGATGTAGAGCAGGCTCCTGGACAGACACACAAACAAGAGGAAGGGGGAAGGACTGCGAGAAATAAAAAGCTGAGAGTAGAGAAAAGCAGTGGGAGAACGACAACAGAAACATTAGGAGAACACTCTAAAAAAGTTTATGTTCTTCTGGTTTTGATTTACAGCAGCTGGTCTTGCAAGTCCAATCAGAAATAACTTTTTGGTACCAGCAGGAGACAAACCCCAGAACTCCAGGGGCAGGCGGGTGTACTGTTTGCCCAGTTGTCAGCATAAACTGGAAAAAAGTGCAACTTTCTGACCCTGACCCGTTTCCAGGGGTAGCCAACAGTGACTCACATGCTTCACGGGCGACTCCATACACCAGCAAACGAATCAAGATAACATAGGACAGTACAAATCATTTGTTCTTTTAGAAGAAACTGCTGAATAGATGCCAAGTTGGTACCATGAGTAGAGTGGAAAGTTAGTATTTCCTAGCTTTAATATTTATTGAGACATTTTCTACAGTGACAAATTGATTTCCCCCTTGCTCGCTTCCCAGTAACTCCTCTCTCTAATTTTGTCACTATAGCTAGGCCACTTCGTCTCCTCTAAACTACAGCTCTTCAGTTTATCACTTCTTAAAAGAACTTAAGAACACACGTGATGTTTGCCTTGAAACTGGGAGTAGTTTACTCCAAGGCAACGGGCATTTGTCAATGCTTTGTATCATGACCTCCTTCACCTGTCAGTTTACCACGCAAACGTAGTGTTCCACCACACGCAAGACACACCGTATAAATGCATTTTCTTACCTACTTAGTCTTAGAGAAAGTCTACAAAGCCAGACATACAACTATGTATCCTGTCATTGCAAGAAGCTCCAGCAAGTTCAACAGGGCTTTTTTATTTCCTACGTCCAGGAGCCTGAACTGACACAGAGCTCCTGAAGTTACCAGGTACTCACGTGTGTTACTCCCAATCCATTTTTCTGTGTCCATCTGGACTCCGAACCTCACAAACTATGGAAGTGGAAGCGAGACAACAGCAAGCTTCAAGCTTTGCCTTCTGCTCACTCCCTTCTGCTAACTGCCAGTTCCAGCATCTAGCACTTAATAACAAAAAATTACAGCTTGAAGGCTCAGGGTGCTGCTTTATGCATTTTCGCCTGCTGGATGCCTTTTGTGTCCCAAGAAGAAGAGTTGATCTCTCCGGACTCATTCTGAAAAAGATTCTGACAAAATGACTAAGATGGAAGAGTTATTTCTGGTTGGTTTGTTCGTTTTGATTTTCTCCTCCCCCAAACAACACAATTTATCCATCGTCTTGATTTCAAAGCAGCTGGTCCCCTTCCTAAAGGCTCCTTAGAGCACTACCTACGTATCCGTCAGCCGGCCTTTTGAAAGAACTGAGCCCACTTTTGCCACATTTGGTATCCGGGGCAGGGAAGAAGCACCAAATCCCTCACCTTTGGACTTGCATCTCAATACTACTTTCAAAAAAAAAAAAAAAAAACTGCGATTCTCTGTGACCCAGCTTCAAGCTGAAGCGCAGGAGGCAGCCCACAAGACAGATGTTTTTATGACAGAGAACGTGCCTAAGTCTTAAAAATAATCTGCCATCCTTTGCAGAAGTTTTAATAGCAATTTTTTTATTAAAGCCACAGAGTTTTGACATGGTTGTTCATGGAAACCTAAAAATATTTGGAAAACACTTAAGTTTCTACATAAGTCTTGTGACTCGTAAGAACAGACCAAAACCATCTCTCTCTAGCAAAGTCTTCATGCAATAACAGCACTCTAACATCTGACAAACAGATTTGTAGGAATATATAACGACTACACCAATTCAACAAATCCCTTGGGATTTATAAGCACATTGCAGCAGTAAGAAGCAGAATGTGTTCGCAGGGAATCCTCATCTCCAGCCTTTAGAGCAACTGAAATAGGAAACACAAATAAATTGCTCTTGTGAACAGCACTAGCAAATGTGACATTAGTTGCTTTTTATTCCATGTGAGGGCCAAGGAAGCGTATTGGTCTGGAAGGTTACTCTGGACAAAGTCACAACATGTTCATTACACTTTTGAGCACAAAAGGACACTATTTCAGGGGGGAAAAGCACCTATAAGATGACTTAGATAACACAACTTTTGCTATCGGCATAAACATCTTTCAAGTTCCTCCCCTATAACCCAACATCATAAGGCTGAGCCAAACGAAGAACTTCCAGTCGCTCAGGGAAAGGTCTATCACGCTTCTGCCACACCGAGAGCACCGCTGCTGTCCCCCGAGCAGGCTCCAGTGCTCCCCCGATCGCAGGTTAAAGCCACTCAGCTCACTAATCAACGCTACTCGCTAAGTCAATTTAACTCAGTCAGATGAATATAAGCGTGAAGACAGGTGTGTGGTGGGGGGATGAAATGAGAGGACCAAGGTCTTAATTCAAGACCAACCCTTTGGGTCCCATTGGAATCTCTCGCTTCACGTTAGAGATATACATCTTGGATTTATATATATCCCAAGGTCTTCAAACTACACTGAAGACTGTAACAATCAAGTTGCACAGAAGAGAGTTACTGCAATATTCCTAATTTGAAATACAAAGTCTGAAAATTACGCAGAGTCTATGAATAAAAACAAAATTTGATTTTCTGCTTTCCGTAGATGACTATGTCTCTTTGAATGGAAGAATTTGGAAGCACGAAGGCAACACAACCCGACACTAGCCTTAGGCTGAAGCTCCCCCGCCGCTGTAATTCAACTTCAGCTGCCACTGACGTCTGCTTCCCCTGCCCAGTTTCACCATCCCATTCCTCCCTTTGAGCCAGCAGCCGGTTGTGCAGATGCAGGTGATGCTCACGTAGCTGGTGGAACTAACAAAATTTAGTTTTCAACCAGATCAGTTTATAACAGAGCCACACAAACACTGGAATTAGTGTATGGGAAGCGAGAGAACCACCTCTTGTGCCAGCTACCCACGCTCTGGGCACCCTGAAGCCGTGGAAAAAGCTCAGGTGAGCTGCTGCCAGCAGAAGGTGCCACCTCCTCTGTCCCCAGCCTACATTCACACTGCTTCCCTTGAGCTAGCTCTAGTAGTCACCTCCAGCTATGGTGAGCCCATCAGGGAGTCATACTAGCAGAAAACTAATCCTATCAAAATATATAAGAGGGGGGAAAACGAAAGAAAGAGCAGCCAGCACAAGGGCGATGGAGCAACGAATAATCAGAGCGGGTCTTACTCTTTTGGCAGAGGCTAATCGTTAGATCGGCTTACGCTGTATCAAGTTATATATTTAGCATCTGGAAGTATCAGACATCGAAGCATTTCTTTCACTCTTGCTCTCCTCCTCCTCTTGCTTCCACCCGAAGGGAGAGTGACTCCCGCACCTCAAGGCAAGAGCCAGCTGCTGCATTTGACACCTACTGCCGTGGAGCTGAGGGACGTCCCACTGCAAGAAGCAGCAGCCACGTTAGGGAAACCCAGTCATGCAACACTGAATGGTGCAAATGCTTTAAGGAGAGGCCAGGGAGAATTACTAGAATACAAGGAGGACAAGAAGAATTACAGCTCTGAAAGCCATTTTTCCCTATACTCTCTTAAACCTACTTTGCTCTTGTCTACCCAAAGGAATATGCTCTGGGGACAGCAACTGGCAGCTCTTCAAACCCACCTGTTGCTTGGCTGCATCTTTTGCATGTTTTCTTGTTTGAAAATCCAGTAAGAGTAGATCCTGACATTTACCTTACTAGGTATATATATAAAACCAAACAAACATGAAGTTTTGACTGTCGGAATACAAAACATTTTACTCCAGATCCCTTCTCTCACCAAACTATGGAAGGACTTCACTCCCCGCCAGTTAACAGACCCGACCTAACAAAAACCCTGTTAACTCTGTTGGGTAATTGGTTCAAGCAGGATGTTCTGAAAAGTCGTAGCTCAAAGCTATAAAGCCTGTCTACAAAAGAATTACTGTATTTTAACAAAGCAGCTTTTCTTAAAAGCATGCCTTAGTTCTGCTGTGGTCACACTATAGTCATTCATAAATTGATAGAAGATAATCAAACAGAAAAGGAAGAGTCTGTCTTCAAGTTCCCTACTGAAACTCAAAGGCAGCGGCATTGCAAGCACAGAAACTTTATCAGAAAACAGTAAACGGACGCCCACCCTCTCAACTGGTCTTTGCTCCAATTGCCCTTTACTATACTGAGAGTTCAAGCATTGCAAATGGCCGGATCTTCACCCTCATGATTTGACTCGAAACGCATGGAAGCGGCCATCTGGAGCTATCACACACACTGAACTGCCCAACTAGAAAGCCATTTTTTGAGCTTAACACAAAGACGCAAATCTATGAAAACAATTCCACAGACGTATTACCTGCTTTCAGATTTAACATATCTCTGATTACTTTGACAGCAACTACAATTCTTGTCAAACACAGTAATTTTCATACAAATATTGACTGTCTCGCAATCCCATCACCCTTCCTATAAGCACCTTCCCTTTTGCATACAGCCTTTATTTAGGTAAGAACATGAAATAAGTGTGCCAAGATAAAAAGGTTAATTCTAAAAAAAAAAAACCAAAAAAACCAATGAAAATGGATGTATAGGAGTATCAACCTGCTTTTATTTCTCCAGAGCATGAAGTACCTGTTCAGCGGGGATGAAATGCCAGCCTTACTTCTGTAGCTGGTGTAACTAAAGAAGTTGACGCTTTTGTTGGGGTGGAGGAAGGCAACTTTGATATTTCTCAAATGGGAGAAACTGTTGTCTTTCCAAAAAGTGGCAGTAAGTGTCGGGGGCATGGAGGGTTCTTGTTTATTTTTAGAAAATATTTAATACTCGGGTGCAATAGCGCATAAACCAAGAAAAGCCTGGTTCCCTGGTCGATAGCCTTGTTTGTTGTGGATGTCAGGCTTGGACGATCTGTGTATGTTTGCCCTCTACTGTAGGTGAACAGGCTCAAATATCAATCTATTCAAGGACATTTAAAAACTGAATTCCTGACAAGTTCTGTGGAAGTGGGTCACTGCCTGGAGGAAAGAGACCTTCCTATCAGCACAGATTTTGCCACAGCGTTCACAGGATTGGGTCATAAATGCTACACAGCATTACGAAGCAGGCAGGTGGTCCGACAATCTGCCGTTCTTCAGTTCCAAGCTCTGAATAACTTTTTTTTGCCTTCTTTTCTTTAAACCAAGTCCTACTGGACTGGTAAGCACAGAAAGATCTGGTTACAGAGATGATGCATGCCTTTATATTTTGTGTTTGTCTTCAAAATGTTGCCTAGTTACTCCATAAACTATCATCAAACACTTAACACTATGAAGTGACTTGCGACAAACATCTCTAACAAGCGTAACAGGAAGACTGACAGGCACAAGTTTGTTTGCTGAGTACCCACCTTACTGCAGACCAAATATACCCTGACACACTTAAGCTCACCATGAGATTTCTGTTTATCCTACATTTCACCTCTGCCTCTGGTTGTGCAATAATCTTCGCTATGTCCAGCTTCATCATTCACTCTCCAACGTACCTTCTGCAACTTCACAAAGAGACAAGGGCAGGTTACAGGAATCCAGTCGGTATTTTGCCAACAGTAATCCATTAAAGAGTCAAGTGAACTTTTCAGAAAGCATGTAATTTGCTAACACTATAAAGCTGACATTTCAAGTTATAATACCTAAATTTAATCAAGGAAGTACTAAGGAAGCTGAACCTACACATACCCAAAGCATCCAATGTGATACATCCACCAGTGCTAAAGGAGCTGGACAATTATCATTGTCAGGTTACTCTCTTCGGCAGGTTTCAGGTCACTAAAAGGAGGGAGACATCACAGGTATGATCAAGAAAGGCAAGTAGGATCCTAAAAGCTGGAAGGAACCTCTGGAGGTCAGAAGCGATCAAGGACGCTGGCACTCTTTAGGGAAAAACCCTCTCTCTGGATGTACCTTGAAACCGCATTCATCTTTTTCTTCTTGCCTTGTCATCACCAGCTTATTCATCTGTTGGTCGGGTTTTCACCTCCACGTCTTATTTCTTTGAAACTGTCAAGCCATCAACCTGCAGAAGTTCTCATTCTTTGTCCTAAAATGTGTAACACTAATTTATACTAGAAGTAAGATCAAATTCAGGTGCGTTCCACTCCTCACGGGTATCCAGTGGGTTTAAGATATAGCATAATAATATTTATCAGTTTTGCTTCACCAGTGCTCAGACACTTTTTCCACAAAACACTGAAAGCCCTCAATGCTGGCTCAGACACCAGTCCATGAAGAATCACACCAAAACTCTCCCTCCAGCCCAATGCCGTCCACTTCAGAGACAAATACAACAGCGCTGGTTTAAATCAACTACCAATTCCCAGCGTTGCCTGTTTCCCTAGTATTTCCCATATAGCATGATACAAGACACAGGCAGCCACCATCGACTACATTTCCTCTGCTTAGGAACCAGCCTATGTGAGAAAGCCGTCAAGCTGAACTGCCACAAACCACTTTTGGCAGACCAGTATTTCATTCCTGCCTCGTTAGTATACTGTGGCTAACTACTCCGAGACACCTCCACGTTTTTAGTGAAGGGCTGAGAAAGCACCTCTTCACTGTGGGGTGGGAGTATTGATGGAGACACTCTACAGGCGTTCCTGCTACTTGTGAAGTTAAAATAACAAAAGTTTTAAAAAAAAAATATGTGGTTCTATCCCTTACTCTCAAAGATGCGAGATTTGAGATAAATCACAACAGCCATGCTTCAGTTTTGCTTGCTGACTGACTGCAAAGTAGGTTGAGTTAATTATTGTTAAATGAAGCATAGCAGAGGTCAGTCAAACCCAAGTCACGGTTTACCCTGCAACTCGTTTACGGTGAACCGTGGCACTGAATACAAGTATTTCTTGCATGGCTACAGCAGACGGCCTGACCACACTCATTATTCGCTCGCTCACCCCAGACAGTTCAAGCTGCTGCACAAGCGACCAGCACTGACACAGTGCGAGTGGCCAACCCAACACAGCACCGTCAAACCCTGGAAGAATAAGCCAAGCTATGAATGGGGGCTATTTTAGAAGTCACGAGTTCGTTATTTGCAACATTAGCTTGAAATCATCCAAATTCCTAAAGAAAAAATTGTGACATTTGTTTTCAGTTGCTAGCCAGGGCTGAATCAGCATAAAAGGAGAAAACAAACAGCTGCCAGGCTACGTCCTGCCCACTTAATGACACCGTGGGTAGCTTCTCCATTACACGCCAGATAGAATTTGAATTATTTTTTTCAATTCTCATTAAGTTTGAAGAAGCTCAAGCATGGTTTACGTTTTCACTGGCAGTTTTTCACTGCCTTTATTACGGCAGGTATCAAGAGAAGCTTTAGTAAGTCTAACTTAGAAATTAAAACAGTTGCTGCATTTGTGAGCAGAAGTTAATGGGTAACACATTCCTGCCCTAACAAATTCAAACAGGTATGGATTTATAACAAGCGTGGTTATAAATTCATACCCGTTGCGATGTACAAACAGTCGATACATGCAGAGGGCAACAGCCTCCACTGTGAGCACACTCCTGCTGTAGCACCCCGCCAGCCAGCCGGGCCAGCCCCGACAGCTTCTGGGACTGATTTACCCTCAAAGCCAGTGACAGGTTCCCACAGAAGCGTTTCATGCACCTTAGCTGAAGGGCAGTAACAACCCATAAGGCAGCAACTTCTTAAACTGCTCCAGCCAGAGCTGCAAGGACTTGCTCGCTTACGCTTACTGTTCTACGGATGACACAGATGAGCCATTCTCAGCCTTCTGGATTTGTGGCTCCCGAAGGGCTTGCCCAGTAGAAATGAGCAGGTCCTAAGTCTTCTACGCAGGCCACCCCTATGCTTACTTTTCAGTTTTTATTTGCATGCTGCTTAGAAGTACCCTAAGATTAGTAGCAGTTGGCAAGACACACACTGGAAAAGGTTTATTTACACCACAGAGTATTCAGCATAGGGGTGGTTTCTATCCTCCATCAACCCCGCGCTTAAGCTCTTCTGTTTCCTATATAGTACAATTTTGTCTAGACAAAGATTACATTGTCAACCGACACAACGATGCAAGGAGGTCCTTTAGCTGCAATATCTGCCATTTAAGCTCACTCATTTAACTTCTGCTCTTCTCCTTTCCCAAACAAATAAGCAAGCACGAGCCACTTAACAGATCTGGCTGTGAACCAGCTTTCACTCTAGCGGGCTCTTCCCAAGTTTTTTCCATTACGCCTGAACTCCACAAGTTCGGAGGGACAGCAAGTACTATACCAGCACATAACTGGCTTTTTAACTTCAGCACAGCACGCTCAGCGGTTCGGCTTTTTGTTCTCCGTCCCACACAGGTCGGGACGCAGACCATGGGGCACATCACCCCTCCCCGGTAAGGTCAGCCGCACCACACACCCCAGTGATGGGGACACATGGCCCAGCAATAGCTGGGCTAAAAATCATATTTTTAATGGGTATTTTCTAAGACACATTACAAGCCTTTTGATGAGTACGTTTATCTGAAAGTACTTTTAAGTCCAGATTTGCTGTATGGACTCCTTATTCCTCTGTTCAGCAGCGGAGTCATTACTTTTCCCCACTCACTGAACACCACGAAGTAGCTCTAAAACGCTTCCCCAAGAGAAGCTGTAAAAGCCGCTGCTACAGTCTCCTGAGACATTTCAGGAGACAAAAGCTCCTGAGCTTCCACCACTCTACATACCAAACTGCTGAGGAACAGCACAACCAACTTCATGTGCTGGGCAATGTTTAAGATAAACATTTGTCCACAATTAAGATTTCTGGGGGGGGGATGGTGTGGTGGATCTCTCAAGTTAAGTGAGCCAGTTCAAACATTAAAATCCTTTCCTCAAAGGACCCGCGTTAATGCTACCTTCTTAAATTTTTAAACACAGATTTCCTTTAGGTTTGATTCTGAATAGTTTTTAAAGTTTGACAATTCAGAGGACAAACACCACACTTTCCCTACCCTCTGGTGCCTAAATCGCCACAAAGTTCTCAATAAATTCTATTTCAGCACCACAATTTGAAATTGCACGATATAAATTTATCCTTCGGCTTTTAAAGCAAAATTCACAGGTATATTCAGATCTCCTTTCCTTTGCAGGAAAGATGTTGACCTTCGTTGCTTTAAGGTCAAAAGATCTTTTACTCACATGCATTTGTGTGCACAAGCAGGCATTTTCTTCTCCCCTTTGCCATTTTTCTAAAAGCGAGCATCATCTATTCCTTATGCTATTTACAGGGGGGAAATCCTTGAAATCCTCTTCTCTCTCCCTTGAGCACACGAACCCGACACAAACATATTTTTCTGGAAGTACAAAGCACTAACATTCATCTGATGGTTTCCACTGTATCTGCTGATAATTAGAGTAATTCTTCCCTATCAGAAAAGGTCATGAACAATTATTGTTTCCTGAATGGCTTCGATCCGTGGGTTTTTCTACGTAGCTTAATACTGTTTCCATCTAAAAATCTGGTGTATATTACTCGGGGCGGGGGGGGGAGTCTGATATCTCCCTATGGAGAGCAGGAGGGGAACAGGAGAACAGGAGGAGCATCTCCCCACCAACTACAGCATTTCTCCACCCGTTTTTAGCACCTAAACACTCCCTTTCTTTCAGCCTTAGTCTTCAGCAAGAAAGGGGGGATAAAACAAGGGTACGAGAAAGGAGACAATAGTCATTGTAGGAATTTTTGACCCTGTAACTACTGTGAATTCATTCCTGTACTAAAGGCAATGTTTCCCTGTGGTTTTGTGGAGAAAAAGTTAGCCTCGTCTTTTACATCTATCTCATTTGAGATGCTGAACGTTGTGAACAACTACTGCTTTAAAGAGAGATATAATGACATTTTACCAGTTGCCTCTTCCCAGCGACTTTAACACTTCAGTGTAGTATGAAATACTACTTATGGAAAGCACCCCAATAAAGACTAATTAAGCTCCATGCAGTCATAATAAACTTACAGCCGTGCTACAGCTTCTAAGAGTCTCATCGGTCTCTGAAAAGCCAGCTCCGCCAGACCCGGCGCTGCAGCGCGGCACCACTACCCCATCGCACTCCACAACCCTCCAGCGGTTAAAACGACACAGACTTTTACCATTTACTCCCTGCGCACTTTTATATGCGGGTTACAAAGCAAGACAGACCTCATACAAATGAGAATGGGTATCACACACTCCAACAGCAGACACGTTAAGGACCAAAATTAGCGAGCAAGGATGATTCCCCAGAACACCTCCCAGCAGCCAGCAAGTTCCGCAATTTCCTGATCCATCATCCTCAAACTTCAAGTTCATGAATTCCTCAAATTGCTTTTTTGGACAAGCGTAGGCTTTCAGCACCCAATATATCCTGAGGCACAGACTAGCACAGCTTAGCGATGCTGTTAAAAAAAATTGCTTCTTCTTGTTGGTTTGAACATGTCACTTGTGAATTCCAAGTAATGACCCTTTGTTCTTGCATAGGAAGAGAGGGGGTGGGAGGAGGATCACCACTCCCTCTCCCTGCACCACTTCACATTTAGACTTCTGTTAGATCTGACCTGAATTATTATTTCTGTGCCGAATACAGTTTTGATGACTTCAGTTGTTCTTTGACTGTTTTCCTGTCATATTTCCTCTTCACTCCAGCAGGGAAAGGCCAGAGCTACACAGTGTTGAAGATAAAATGTTTTGTAAGTCTATGGCAAAAGTGTCTCCTGGTTTGATCCCTTTTCCAGCTACTCCCCCTGTTCTCTACCCGATTTACAACCATTGCTGAACACTGAATTTACATTTCCACAGATGTAGGGCTTCTACTCAAGCCAACAACAGCTCCAACACTCCTGAAGTCCATTCCCCCCAGTACACCCCACACATGCCACTCCACAACGACAGTCTCATACGGTTTTTAACCCCCGGTACACCCCAAGATGCAGTTCTCCACACCGGGCTCTCATTTTTGTTACCCTGGATAACAGCATAAGTCTAGCATCCCCTCACAACCTTCATCTCTCTTCCAGACCAGAAGTTTATAAATGAGAAGCATGAACACAAGCACACGTTCCACGGGGTTTTCAGCAGTAAATCTGCCAAACCGTAAAAGCAGAAAACAATGGACAAGATTGGTCAATCTTTAACCAGTTCTTTATGTGTACGAAGGCCTTTCGTTGTATTGCAGTTACTTAAGAGCCTCTGGTTAGGATCATTAGCAAATTACTTTTGGAAAGCCACACAGATCATATCAGACAGCCCTCCCTTGTGCATACAGATTCATTCACAGATCAATGCATTAGCGAGGCATGGCCTCTCTTTTAAAAAGCAGTATGGAATATTTATAAATTATATGCATTTGTATGTTCCTGCAAAGGCTAGTTTTATCCTTCAGAACAGTTTCTACCCAACGTGTTTGGCACAGATCACAAGCATGCTGGTCTTCATATTCCCAGACCTGAAACGGGATCTCAAAGTGATGGCACCCAGTAACTAACACCTGGGTGCTTTGGTACCAAGTGGTTTGTGCCAAACGCTCCCGTGCAGCGCAGTTAGTCAGTCACCCATTCCATCTCTGAGCTTAAGAATTTGGTTCTTGCAGTTTGCTACCATCATTTTTCTATTTACTAATCCTTCAATTTGAGATTCCCTGTTGTCTTCCTCCAAGGAACATTCCCAGCCTGAAAAATTCATAGAATCCCAGGTTGGAAGGGACCTCAGGAATCATAGAATGGTTTGGGTTAGAAGGGACCTTAAAGACCATCTAGTGCCACCCACCCGCCCTGGGCAGGGACACCTCCCACCAGACCAGGTTGCTCAAAGCCCCATCATCTTGTCCAGCCTTTCCTGGCGCAGGCACAGACAAGATGGCCCAGCACCCTGCCCAGCCCAATCTTAAAGGTGTCCAGTGATGGGAAATCCGCAACTTTCCCAGGGAGATTATTCCAATGGCTGATTGTTCTCATTGAGAAAAACAATCCTCTTCTGTCCAGTCGGAATCTCTCCAAGAGTAACTTGTACCCATTACCCCTTGTCAGACCTTCCCAAGCTACTTCATAACAGATACCCATACAAAGAGGTAGTTGTATTTTATTCCTGCTTTTTCTTCTGACTTTTCCTTCTACACATCATCTGATGGCTTTACCGTCACTTGGAAAACACCCCAGAATAAAAAGAATTTTAACGTCCCAGAGGATTCAGAAAGCCATGAGCTTTTATTCACTCCGATTTATGAAACAGCAGGCCAGAGGTGCACAATACTTTGCAACGCTGAATCACTGGGGAAGATACACAATGTCTGTCAAGAGCATTTAAGCAGCCAAATTCCTGAAAGCATCAAGTGTGGACAGGTGAAAGGAAGCTAGAGATACACCGAGCTACAAATTGGTAATCACATTGGTGATGCAAGCCTTGGGTTACTGGAGACGCAGAGCAGACGACCACCAGCCCCTCACCACTTCTCTCCACTCACTAAGTGATAAAAATTGCTCCTACTTCTTGTCGCTTCCCTGCCAGAGTATAACAAAGACATTTCAGCGAAGAGGAAGGGGGAGGAAAAAGGAGCTACTGCAATTGCTATCAGTAGCAGTCAGAGCATAGCTGAACTCTGAGTTCAACACCCCAGAGGAATGCAGACAGGACTGACAAAAACCAGTTATTGTGCAAAACACACAAGACCCAGCAGTGCTGCTACGGAGCTACGTGCTGACAAGATTGGAATACATTTAAGTCTCTGTTGCACAAGCAATCATGCCTTGATGTATGTCATCTGAAGGCTAAAGCCAAGGAGAAGTGAATTATCCATTTCACAACTACCTAGAAAATAAATGGAGTTTAATTTAAGCTAAAGCTTCAGAGTAGAAGCAGGTGCTGGCTGAGTAATATGCACAAAATGATTCATCTCATGAATGATTTCCTAAGTTGGATGCACTTAGTCGTGAATTCCTGTCCGTAGGCTAGCACAGTCACAATTCAATTATGAGGTCAGCTTGCATAACAAGTTTTAAAATTAAAATCATCATCATTTGGTCAGAATATCAACTGAAAAGACCATGGAACGGGCTAATCTGCTGCCACACTTTCCTTCAGAAGTGGGGAGAAAACAGTCAAGACACCAAAGAAACTTCAGAATTCTCTCTGTAACAATTGTCAGCCCTGTCTCATTTTTAAATACAAGAAAGTTGCTTCTTGAAGTGGTTGACTTAATTTTTTTTGCGTAACTTCACATAACACTTCTAAGCAACTGAGGCTTAAGAAGAGTTGTTTACTGTAAATATCATTATGCTTAATTAAGTTTTTAACCTTGAGGTTGAACACCAAGAAAGAGCAGGGATCCAAACACATTTTTTTTTTTTATACAGAGAAAGACAAAGGTTAGCAATTATTGTCACAAGCACTAAAGTACTAAAAAAAAAAAAAAAAGGAGACATGGCAGTATACGATTACCTGGTTCTAGAAACTAAGTTCAACTGAGTTTGTTCAATAAGTAATCGCTACAGGTCTCATTCAGAGCTGGTCTAACAAGGTGCAACGATTTAAATCGTGAGAGTAACTTCCCAGTCCCTGAAACACACAGATTTAATACCAAGAGACAGAACAGAAGAGCAAGGGGAAGGAGATGAAATAGTGTGCAATGGGTTCAGCTGACAGAAGCGTTTCTCCTTTTACTTCAAATTCAAAAATAATGGAGGTGGAAAACTGTTTCAGCATGATGGATTTTGGTTTTTTCTACTTAATTTCTTACTTCTAGAATCTCTTCCTTTACATGGGAAATGGCCCTCACAGCCATGAAGAGCACTGCATACCACATTCCTATCAGCGTGCGATCCAATCCTGATGTGAATGTTATTGTCACCTAAGTATTTATACTCCACAACAGCCCGATGGGACAAAGTGAAAACACAGAAATCACAGTGTAACACCGGAGAGACCTGTAAATCCTTCACATGGCATTTACCAAGCTGCTGGTTCTACTTAGACTGGCCATCCTGAACTTTGTAACCAGTTCAAAAGCTTTGGGGAATCTTTTGATACGTCAAGTAGTAAGGAAAATATCAAGAATATTAATTGCACATACAACAGGTTTTATATATTCCCCACATAACAGAAAGTGCCAGTTATCAGTCCCAGGCTTTTTAGTCTCAGAGCAATTTTTTTTCTTTGCTCTTCCACTTGAAGATTTAATAGACCTTTAGAGAAAAAAGCTGTCATACTTTAGTTTCAATTCTTTTCTTCCATATCTTTAAGAGGGGGAGAGGAAAAAAAAAAAAAAACACCACACACAAGAGACCCCCATGTCCCCAAAGGGAGGATTAAGTCAAGATTAACTAAAAATATAGATCAATATGACGTTTTTAAGGGATAAGTATTGCATCTGTAGGCAGTACTGGCTTCTCCAACAAGTGTTCACTTCACGTATTACGCTGTTTCCGATAAACCTTCTCTGCAACAGGATTAAAGGCAGGTCCTAAAATATCAGTGCTAATTTAGTGCTCATCAAGATGTCCTCAGGGAAACAGGATAAAAAGGAGAGACTAAGCATAATTATACAAGAGTAATATTAGTAGGCAAGCTGGTCTTTGGCAACAAAAAGTAAACAAGTTTTCCTTAATATTTCCTCCAAAGCACTTTTAAGAGGCAAAGAATAAAGAGACATAATAAAACAATGTCCTACTTCCTCTAGAAATACAGTGGGAGAATAGGAAGGGAGGGGGGGAGAAGAGAAAGCCAAGTATCATAAAAGCACTAGAGAAAAAATTGTGTTAGTGTGGCTTTCACACAATCAAGTCTCCCTCGCTGGTAAAATAAAGATAGTCACAGATGAACTATTAGACTTACAGAATTAGTTTTCTTAAACAAAATCCTAGTCCCCATCAAAGCATTTTCTTCTCACTGCCTATAACTTTTAGCAGTAGAGAAGAGCACTAGCGAGTCTCGCAAATTGTATTACCAAACAGAATTAAGGTCAATGTTGTCACAGGGATTAGGATACCAATTCCTTACGACCATGTCAACTGTCCAGCAGCCGTGAAAAGCTCAGTCTAGCTACCTTTTGTGAAGCACGTCAGCTCCAACCCTATGCACTCACCCACTTCATTTCTGTCTGGGGCTGAACAATTTCCATATGCCCAGAAGCCCCTGGGTTATGGGCACCGACTGCTTCAGCATGACATTAGGAAAATGAAGAGAAAGCACAGGAGAAATCCACTAAGTCATCCGTGAAGTAACACTTACCCTACTGCCACACTACTTTGAAAAATAATTACTAGGGAAGAGAGAGGAAATCCAGTATATAAAGCTGAATTGCATGTTATTATCTTCTGAGGTCAAGGCACTAGGTAATGAGTCTTTTCCTGAAGAGAAATCCTGACTGTCACAGCCAGAACACACCCAAAGTCTTGCTTGTTTTTAATAACACGGTGTTCACGCTCAATCTTTACGGAGTCTTGCAGAAAAGGCGACACTTAGGAGATGCAGCAATTAACGAGGTTTGGTTTTCCTCGCAAAACTCGCCTCAAATCCCCAGTGCCCACAGCTGCCCCACCGCTGAACTGTTCCGCTGCAACACTCGGCCATTAAAAACAATTCTGCACCTCCCTCTTTCGTCTCTCGGCTTACACTAATTCAGTGCGTCTCTCCAGAGAATACCATTCCCTCTCCAAAGGGGCAAACTGGGCTTCTTGAACATACTCGCAGTTTTACGGCCCCTTTGTCCTCCACATTTTACAAGCACTGAAATAGATTTCCAGCCCCTTCTCCTCCCCACCACGGGGCAGGATGAGAGCCGACCTGTGGGGCTGCGGGGCCAAAGGGCCTCCGGAACAGGCAATTCTTCGAGGGGACACCCAGTTTGATGACTGGCAGTTCGCGACGCTGCCATATAACCGCTTCCCAACAGAGCGCACACTGAAGCACGGTGCTGCTCCCTTTGGAGCGCCGGTTTAACAAAATGGAGCATTTCCAGCAACATTTAAGACAAGGAATAACTATTGACATGCACGTCACTTGTTTCTGCTGACTGAAAACCTTTTGCTCTCATAATCTACAACAGAAAAATCTATGTTTTGTTGTTTAAGCATAAATATTATTTTAAGCATACATACCTTTAGATTAGCAGAACTTGATCTCTAATCATGCGTGCCCTCAATTAAAGCATGAGCTTTAAGATACTGAGTAACAGTTTACTCCATGTACCCAATTACCAGCACAGAAAAAAATTTGTGTTTTAAGACATCAGGCTGTTCAGAGTCACAGCTCAGGTCCAGGTACCCTGTTAATTGGCATAAGCACGTCTCACAAACACCGAGAACATTAGTAGTTTGTGATTAGCTACGAAGAAAGAAAATATGATTATACTGAACAAAATACCACTGAACAGGCCAGAAAAATTCAGCCAACCACTTTCATTGACCCAAACTAGCAGCAAAGATACTTCTACAAGGGTATGGTCATATTATCCAGAGGAATTGTATTCCTATGGCTTCAATTTCAGGTTTAAATCCTAATAGTTAAACTCTAGTTGTCAAATACTGGAAATACAAAAGTCATTCATATCAGGTTAACTATATGAACAAGCTATAATAGTAATAGCAGGACTTGCAAAAACTTTGGAAAAAACTAACATCCCCTACCCCACACCCTCTACCAACTATGTGCACACACACTGACACGATCTCTAGAAGAAGTTTTCTGTTTTCCAGCTATAAATATGTGTTAGTAACTTATCAGCAAAAGCATCTTGGTCAAAGATTACGCAGCAAATAAATGCTATCAGTGACCTCTGATGACTTCCTCCAAAGCGTTGTGATCAATACAGCTAGTTCTTGGTTAGAGACTCGTGTCTACTAACCAGAAGTTTCTGATACACATTTTCAGTTTCATTATTTAAAGACTAAAGTCTGGCAAAACATAAGGCAGAGTCAGAAGATGAAGGACGCTTTGTGCATTATGTTCAATGCTTGGCTGGCAAGGAAACCCTAGCTCTCCCTGCCCAATTCTAGGTACGCTCAGTAGTCGACCTTGCGTTGTCACTGCTAACCAGAAAATAAGCTGAATGTTGTAACAATCTCCTACTGTTGAGACAAGTGTTATTTGATGCTCTAATGACTAGAAAGCCTTAGTTGTTGTAATCGCAAGTTTTATTTATATGGAGACTTAAATTCAGTCCCTGAAGTGCCTCTGCATCAGGTCCCATCTAGAGGCTGTGGAGGCAGAGAGCGACCAGCCCTGAGCAGTGTTGGTGCCCGCTTTACACGAATGCTCACTAGTCATTCTCATCACGACTGATCACTCTTTCACAAGGCTATGTAAAGGCAGGGTGATTGTATAAAATCACTACTACAAACAGCAGTGAGCCTCATACTTCACGCAAGCCTATCTCCAAGCCTGCATATCGCCTCCCTCCTAAAGGAAGCAATGTCTGCAAAGAGTTTCGTAAGTGCGTTATAAACTCAGACGCGGCACGGTTTGTCTCTTCCTCTGATCCAACCCAATCAGGCAAGAACAGTTTGCTTAGTAAAATATTTGCCAAGCACAAAACTGCTAATGCTTGTTCTAGAGTTTGTACTTATCCTTGGCAATGCAGTTGTGGAGGCAAGCCATCAATGTAAAGTTCACTGCCTGACTGCAATTACTCCCTAAATACACAGGGAGTAGCTCTGTGCAGGTGAAGGGCACTAGAAGCGTAGATTTAGTTAACCTTGAAGTTATTCCCTAATAATTTGATCCTGTTGCACACTTTTCATCTATTCTTATTCCAATCTACGGCTTCGTTCTTTCAAGTGAAAAGAATTCAGACAATCAAAATCAAAAAGAAAGCAAGCACAGAAAGACACAAGCAAAGATTTGATACAAAATATGAACCTATATATATATATAAAGTATAGAAAGAAAACAAGACTGTAAACAAATGTCACATGAATTATTTTTTTTTCATTTCATCTTCCAAAAATAGTAAAACTCGTAGCAAGATCTCCAGAGATAGAAATCAGTATTACCGTGGTACGTGACCAAAAATATAGAGCACCTGCATGCAATAACTACTGACATTGACTTATTTTATTAGAGGACATTGGTCTCAAGAACTTTTCAGAAGTTCTTGAAACAATTTCAAAAGATATTGTGCTTTTAGAGTGGGAAGCCCTTATCCACAAACCACTTGAGACTGCTAGGAATAAACTCCTTAAAATAACTTGAGAGTTTGCTCTATTCTTCTACATACACTTGTTATTAAGGGTCCCCTGATCTGAGCCGTTGGAGGCCGTTGTTCTGGTCAAGAGGCCATAGGGTTATTTTCTTTCATTAAAAAAAAAAAAAGTGAAAACAGAGCCCCAAATATCCATTGAGAAGTGTGATGACTCTTGGTGACCCCAATTTGCTGCTCTTCCATTGCTTGCCCCTGCATCACCCTGCTCTGTGACAACAGCGTGGTTTCTCCTGGGGTGAAAGAGCACTCGGCCATCCAGCAACCTGGAGTTTATTATTAAGCAGCCCTAGAGACAAAGGCACGACTGAAGAAACGCTTACAGTGATTTATTTCAAGACAGGAAATGTCTTTTTTCAAAAAGATTTACATTTAAATGGTTGGTTAACCTGGTGGCAGAGTGTTTTCCTAGTTTGTGTGAAGTAGGTCAAATAGCTTTTAACCCACTTCCAGCACAGCTAGACCAGGTCTATAGCAGAAAACACGGGAAATTTTTCAGACCTGTCTCTCTATTACACGCTTTTTTAGATACAACTTTCTTTAGATGCCGGTGTGTCCAGACCAGTAAAACAGCCACCTAAATACGAACCAAAATTGGACAGTATGAGCTGTGTTTCTAACGTACTACGTCCAAAGTGCAGTTTTACAAGTTGAACACCATACGTTTATTTCAACACATTTATATAATGTCAAATTCACAGTTTTCATATTTGTCCAGCACAGCCTTAAAGCCAAAATTCAAAGCACGTGCCCACCATAAACTTACTCTCTGTTCTACTGCAGACATGACCTATACCAGTTTGGAGGAAAAAAAAAAATCTAAAAAAAAAACTTCAAGGTTCAGTATTTCCCTGACCCCTTTTTGAACTCGCACACGCTATTGTTTCATTGTCACATCAGATTATTTGTCAGCTGCCAAAACACCAATATTTTGATAGAATTAGAGAGACAAGTCCTTAACATACTTTAGCATTCCCTTTTCTATCCCACTTTTTCATTCTTACTGCATTCAAAGCCAGCGCACTAATGTCTTTTGACATGAATTTTATCTCTTTTTTTTTTTAAAGAGGAAAGTGTTTCTAGTATAACTTTCAGCACCAGCAGCTGGCACAGAACACTTCCTATTAGCGTTATTTTGCTTCTGTGCCTCAGTAAGTCAGACAAGTATGCCAACAGGGGTCAATCTCCAAGTTATTATATTCTGCAAGTTTAAGGTTCTAGATAAGAAAGCTTTCCCCCCCCCCTTTAAGTATTAGATAAAATTCTGATTGTGTTAGAAATTACTATAAAGCTGGATAACGAAGCTCCTGAGTTTTAGGTACATTACAAAGAGTTGTCAACTAACTGTTCAGTAACACTTAACTAATTCTTACCTTGTAGCATGCATCTATACGCAGATTCAGATATTGCATAAATGTGCGGTGGCATTTCATGGCGCTTCTTCCCTCTGTACATCTCGATAATGTTTTCTGAGTAAATCGGGAGGTTCTTGTAAGGATTTATAACTACGCAGAACAGCCCTGAATAGGTCTTAAAAGAAAAAAACACAAATGAGAAACATTTCTGTTAGTAAACAGTACTGAAACAGAGCCATAAAGAGCAGAAAACTTTTTTCACAGGTCCTATAATATTTATCTTAGAACAAAAGTAAGGTCCATTTTGTTGAGCAACTCAAAGTACATGCTATATTCCAATTAGTGGTGTCTAGTTCTCTTAAAAGGCTCTTTAATTACCTGCATACAAAGTAATTTAAAGATAATAAACATGAGTAAATATGAAGTAGAGCATCTGATCTTTTTCCCCACAGATATTTAAATCTCTCTTCCATTTGCCAAGTTACAGGATTTATGGATATCTTTTGACGTTCAACTCCTTCAGTAAGATGTGCATTCAAAGTTATTTTCTCATTTTTGAGGGAACTATAATAACCTCAATTAGTCCAGTAACTAATTTGGAAAAAGCCCATTTCCAGCCACCGTTATTTCTGCTATCCTACTGTTTTTTCCATATTTGTATGTCTTTCCTGCTCATCAGCCTTTCTCAATCCCAAAGCAGTCTCCTCCTGGAGAGGTCATTCCCTGCCCAGCTGATGGGCAGCCTGGCAGCAGGCACCGCAGATGACATTCCACACTCTGCTTTTAGAGTTGACGCTGAACAGAAGTCACCAGGACTACTACACCATCAAGAGACTGAAGAACTAATGTTACGTTGCTTATTTCATTGACTCTTATTGAGACACTTCCGTTTAGTCAAAAAATGCCTTGAGTTTTACAAAATTGAGCACACATTGCAAATGATACATACAGGTCCACACTTCCCTGAGAATTAAGTATCAAAGACTACTTTAGAACAGTTCAGTCTCTGTTCCATAGGAGTTATTTGTAAGGAAGTTATCATGTCATATACATGAAATCCCGGAGAAAATATAATAAATATACATTCAGCCTGAAGAAAAGGAGGCTGAGGGGAGACCTTATTTCTCTCTACAACTCCTTGAAAGGAGGTTGTAAAGAGGTGGGGATCAGTCTCTCCTCCCAAGGAACAGGCGATAGGACAAGAGTAAACAGCCTCAAGTTGTACCAGGGAAGGTTTAGGATGGATATTAGGAAAGATTTTTTACACTGAAAGGGTTAAGCATTGGAACAGGCTGCCCAGGGAAGTGGTTCAGGCACCATCCCTGGAGGCGTTAAAGATGGGTAGATGCAGTGCTTAGAGATATGGTTTAGTGATGGTTTTTGTCAGAGTTCGGTTGATGGTTTGACTCGATCTGAAAGGTCTCTTCAAACCCAGGCAATTCTGTTATTCTGTGAAAGAAAGATGCATACAGTCAGCCACTCACACTGTGTTATCTGGGAGGGACACATGAGCGCAGTCTGGCTGTACGGTCCTTAGGAGGGATGAGAGGTTAAACTCAGGCAGTTTTGCACCATACAAAAGCCAGAGCTCATCCGTGGTGTTTCCCCTCAACCAAGGCATCCGGGTGGCTCTTGCCTTCTCAGAATCAACCGGAGCTGATGGGTTTTAAGAAAGCAAAATCTCTCTATTCACCTTTATTTCACTGTGTGCTTTGAACACTTATTCTTTTCGGTCACTAATATTATTCACATCTTTACTAGCATAGGAACATTAGCAAGCGAGACATGTTTTGATGGAAACACAGTATCTTTCTGAATGTCAGGAAAACTGGGTTTCTTACCTTTGCAGGCTGAGAGGAGAGAAAGAATGGAGACAGAAAGCAGACAGCATTAACAGCTGTTGAGGGCCTACATTATTAAGTAGATAACTCATGATTCTTATAACATTCATTGATTTAAAAAAAAAATTTCTGCTACATATGTATGAACAAAGTAGCTGAAATTCCTGATCTGTCTTTTTTTTTTTAATTATATAAAAGATTCTATTTGAAGAAAAAGGTGTCCTGTTCTTTCTATACCTACAAGGGATTCTGGAAAGACAGAGAGAAGGTGATCTCTGAATTGAGTCAGCAGCACCATCAGTAAAGAAAGAGAACCTGGTTTTATGCCAGATGTCCTGACTTAAGGACATCTTATGTCCTTACAGGAAAATATTCAGGTCCGATCTGCCGGATGATAAGCACCTGCAGTGCCTTACTCAGCCAAACATCCTTGGTAATAAGGTATTTATTTCTCAAGAGAAAGGAAACAGATGTTATCAGGTCAACTGACCCAAGCATAAAGAACAACTTATCAGTCATTAACTCAATGTAAACGCGAGTCTGTTGGCGAGTGGGCAGTTCCTCCCAGCCTCATGTTCCTACCACTGTCCCTCTTGCCAGCACCAGTGCCCTTGCAGTAACTTATCCTGCTGGATACTACTCAAAATAAATTTCAAAAAGAATTGGTTGGTAATAGAATCGATTCCCTGACCAAGCTCCTTCATGGCCACCAGTGATACTGTAGGGGACAGGGAAGGCAGGACAATTATTTTAATAGCATGGTCCAAATGACCAAGGAACCAATTAGCTGATAAATACTGGATGTACATTCCTACCACCCATCTTCCCTGTTGTGCTCAACTGGGTCACCCCATTCATCTACAATTACTATGGGTGACACGAAGGCATCAAGAATTACCACAAGCCTGATTTCCATTCTAGCCTTCCTATAAGGATAACCAGAAGAAAGGCACACATCCACCAAGCCCATCATACGATCACCAGCTCAGAATCACTGAACAGCACCTCTGCCGTGTTTCTCCTCCACAGCCACATCTAATGGAAAAAAAAAGACTTGTTTACTGCTGACTGCAGAGGAAATCTGGTCATGAGCAGAATTCACGCAGCCAAAGTCCATTTCCAAATCTGTCCAAACACCCTCTGACCAGTGCAAGTGCAGGAACATCTGCTTAAGCCAGCAGATCCCTTTCCTCCAGGATGATTCTGGACTCTCTCATCCAGCAGCACTTCTGAGCCCTGGTCTGATTTTTACCCACCAGCCTCAGAGACGTGCAGTTTACCTCCATGGGCTGCTGTTCTGCATCTTACTGCCAACGGGAACTCTCTAAACAGTGATGGATGGTTACGCTGTAAGGTCCTGCTGTAGGTACTATCTGCCCTCTTTCAAGTGCAACACCTCTATTTCTCTGCAAATTCATGTAAAGCTTTTATCCGTTGTTTTGGTCACAAAGGAGAGTTGTTGTTTTTCCCCCAGCATCACTGACCTTCCCCAGACATGAATAAACTGATCTAGTAAGTTAAAAAAAAAAAAACAAAACAATCCAACACACAACACAAAGTTAAGTGCTAGGCTAAGAACAGCTACTTGAAGATTATCCTTCCTATCCTCTTCTTTTTGTTTATTTCCCCAACACAGACATGGAGCAAACGTTATCACTATTTAGCTACATAAAGAATTAATAATTTATAAAAACAAACGTAACAATCCTTCAGACCTCTAGTGATGATACCTAACCTGGAAGCCTTTCTAGACTATTTCCAATGCAGTACTTGGATAGATCTGTGAACCCGGAATGATCAGAATAAGCAGAGTCCAGCTAGATGCTGATGTAACTCAGCCAATCTAGACAAAGACCCACAGAAGCCCTGAGTACGTGAAAAGGGTATTTAAGAGGCTTTATATTGAACAGGGCCAAAATTGAAGTTATGAAGCACAAAATTCTATAGTTTCACCAGTGCTGGCGTTCATTTATTTGAAGTTAAATCTAAAGGATAGGATTTTATCCTCGACCATTAAGTCTGCGTCATGACATAGCTCTTCACATACAGCACCTTGAACTCCAACATCTTGTTTTCCTGCACATTTGTCACTCAGTTCACTCTCCTGCCATTTTCCTGCAGAACTCAAAAAAAAAAATTAAAAAAAAAAAGTCACACTTTCTTCAAAACATCACCACGCTGTAAAGCCTTAATTTATTCAAGGGAAGATGGAACCAAGTTCTCCCACAACACTCCCAAATTTCCTGACCATCGTCTATTGCAGAAAACAAAATATGAACATACTGGTGGGTTGTTTTCATGGCTTGGTAGGCATATAAATACAGAAGGGATGCTTTTATTGAGTCAAAGTTAATTGGGAGGGAGGTGAGTGGTACAAAAACTTTATACAGCTATTTCATAACTGCAAGTCTCACACTACAAGTATATTACTATATCTAAGACAGCAGATTGGAGGTATGGGCTTTCTGCGTGCAAACTGAAGAAATTAAAAGTAGGCTGAGATTGTTTTACACACCTTTAAAAGGTTCTTGGTGACTAGTCATAGAAAGAATTAACAGGAATACTTACACACCTGCCTTACAAATGGACACCCTACTTAATAAATACTGCACATAACTGTCACAGACGCCCAGAGCTTCCAGACACACAGAAGAGGCAGAGTGATGCCCTGTGCCTCCTCTCTGTTCTGCAGTACATGGACTCTGACAAAACCCTCAGCTCTGAATTACAGTTAGGATGGAGCACTGAAGAGCTACAGTAATTAGCCAGCCTGTATGAAGAACCAGATTTCATTAATTTTTCAGCTGACAGAGGTAGATTCGTCTATTAAAAACTTAAAGGCAAGTAAAGATGCTTATTCACCTTGAGATCATGGGATCAGCTGCCAACAAGCTACTTGCTTGAAACACACATTTCTGCCTTGCTGAGGAACAGGATATAGACAATATCAACCAACAGCAATAAGATATGTTGGAATGCACACTCTCTAGGCAAGGCTCCAGACACAAATAGTAAAGCAGTGCTCCGACAGAGGTTTGTTATACAAACTCTCCTTCAGGACACTAATTGCAGAGTTTGAATGTTTCCAGATGCTTACAAACCTTTATCCAGTAGTACATCATTTAGTAATTTGGATTTTGGTAAGCCATCCCAGACTGCAGAGTTCAGGTTCCTGGCACGGGCCTATTTGAAAACTACGTTATATTCCTAGCAGTAAGCAACCTGAGAAAGAAATACATGGAAGTGAACTAATGGCAAATAGAGTGCCTTATTTCCAGGTGAAAGCACATGGGAATTTAAGCTTTAAATTTGGAGTGTGGGCTCCACAGCAAGAAAGGTTTTCATGGTCTGTCTTCCCTTAAAACCATATCAAACCTTCACTGTGTATACACATATGCTGGTATTAGTGTCAAAAGCCTTGTACGGTTCCTTAGATTAATAGCTCAGCTTTACAGTTCCTGCATCAAGGAATACACTGTTATGACTGTTAGGTTGGTTCCTCCTGCTGCAACATCAAAAGGGCTCTTTAAAACATCACTTCAGAGCACATTAGGAAGATGCAAGTAAATTTTTGGAATTTGTAACTATCAGTTTGCATCACCTTAGTACCCAGGATCAACATTTATCTCCAGTTCTTCAAATATAGAAAGTGACAGATTTACTCTATTACTACATAAATAATTAAGCTGAAGTATCCAGACATCTCCTATTATTACCTGAAATATAAACCAGCAGTTTCTAGCCTAGAAAGCAATACATGTTTTAAGAAGCACCCATATAATAATGGAGTAGAGCACATTCTCCAGATTGATAAATTGCATCATCAAAGCATTTTCTTGTCTGGTTTCACTTCCTGAGGTTACAGACCCACCTTCCACACTCCAAAACCTATTAAGTCCTCCGAGCTTGATGTCGCTCTCTCATGTACTAGCTTTTCCCCCTAAATGAAGCAGTTATCCAATCCTGAATTCTAGCCTTGAAGGAGGGCAGGCACTTCTTCAGTCTCAGAGGGAGGAAAGGGAGGCCGTGGCCCGTGGTGGGACACACAATCTTTGCTCTGCACAGCAGCTAATCCCCAGTTACCGCCCACCTCCTCTCCAGGCAGAGGCAGAGGGGCCACGCAGCAGCCCCCGCACCACCACCCCAAGAAACCCAGAAGTTATCCCAGACATCTCTATACAAGCCCAAACTGCTAGATAAAAAAAATCCACTATGTCCTTTTGGTACCCAGGAAGTTGGAGTCAAGGGTGCCATCAAGGGTGAGGAACCTCGTGTGGAATACTGGGAAGCTTGGCTGTGGCAGAGGGTGGGGGACAAGAGCCACTGACTGTTATTCAGGGCAACTGAAGAGTAAAATCCGTGCACGAGCACAACACATACCTTCTATTAAAGAAAAAGCACAGCCCAGACTTTAGAAGACTTGTCTATGGATGTTCTCTACCACTAACACTGAAGACGAGAGGCTCACCAGTACTGTATTTTCACATTTATAGCCTTCAGGTTATGTGTTTAAAGAGAGAAAAACCCAACATGGTATCAGCAGTTCAGGTTATTCTCCTGCTCAGTCAGCTCACCACCTCCCCGAGACAGACAGGCTCAGTGTCACAGCCACTCAGACAGCATGACTGCTTCAGCCACAGCAACTGCTAACACATAAAACATGATCTTACGTTGCACCAGGGCCAGAAGAGTATTCATATCCCTTCACAAGGCTCCTGCATAGCTGCATGTCAGAGCTTGACTGCTCTACAGACAGCCTACAGTGACCTACCTGTGACTTCTGATGCAGGCACACAGCTCGAAGGGGTGTCTTGCAACACAGTGCATTCCACTGAGCGCTTGAACAGAAGCCCACAATCCAAATTATTGAACGCTTTTAGGCTGATAAACTACCATTTTATATAGAAACAGAATATTTGACAATAACATGTACTTTTTCATACATCTGCTTGCCTGAGGGCAAGGATTCACTTCCCAAAAATCCTTCAGACATTTCTAACAAAAGTAAAGCCCTAGACAGAACTCTCTCAACTTGACCACATTTATGAGTCTTCCAAAAAATCAGAGTTAATTTAAAAACAAGTTCTTGTGTCGAAGCAGCCCTTACAATTTGAAACCCAGCATTTCTTCTGCCGTATATTAGGTACTAGACCCCGTGACTGGTTTGCGTGAAGGAAAAGATGAAATTGAGTAACAAACTCCATTTCTTACAGGTTCTTTGAATACCAGTCTTTGATACTCGGTAACGTGAAACATTCCCAACTGGACCAGCAGGAAAATTAAAGCAATTAGAACACAGAAGCTTATATAATAACACAGATTGTTCTAGGTTATGCTCTGGCCTCACAGGAGGCAGCAGCTTAAGAGAAGAAACAGGTTATAGATGGCTCCTCGAGTGCACTTTTAGAAGAGCTTCCACCCACAGCAGGCCCTGGAACTGGGGACTACAGCATATTTCTCATTCTTTCCCTCTTCTGCCCCAATAAAATGGAAAGTACATTAAAAAAAAATGAAACTAGCATTTGTAATTATCAAAAAATATCTGCTGACGTATTTTTAATTGCACAATAGTAAGCATGCTTTCTTCTCTACTGGTAGAAAGAAAACGCAGTAGGCATGTACACGGAGAGCAATAATTAGCAGCAAGGTTCCAGAAGCTCTCAAGCCTTACATAAACAGTTTCCAACCCTTTTGAAAAAGTCTTTGCTAAGACAAAAAAAAGTGGAGGAGTGGGCAGGGAAGATAATGCATAGTTCATTAGAGTTTGGAGGACTTTGAAGTTGAACCTAACCCCTTCCTCAAGGGTGCTTCACCGTCTTTTTGTCCTTCCTCAAGGAAAAGCAAAACCAGTCATCTCTAACTTGACTTCACCTACAGCACACACGCAATTTGTGCCACATGTCCCCATCTGAAATCTTCTAGCTGAGCACCCAAACGTAGGTCATGGGCTCACCAGCAACAGACAGCTCCAGGGGAACATCCCACACACAGCCACACCAAGGCAAGAGGCCCTCTGAATACTGACATGGGTTAATAGAAGTCAAGTGTTTCAGAAATTCTATTAATTTTAATCTTTCTGACTGAATGAGGTCAGGAAGCATTTAAGTAGTAATTGCAATGATTTATAGCGGTATTGGTAAGCTACAATATAATCAACTGCGGGCAATGGACTTCTTCCAGGAGAGCTAGGACTAGAACAGATATGGCAACAGTAACATTTTTTTTAAACAGATTTTATAAAGCTCATTGGATTTTTTAATATCTTAGTTTTTTACTGTAGGTTAATTACACCCTATGTTTGAGTGAGCAATTCCTTCACCCCATCTTACTGCACTGGGTACAGGAACTTTTTGACTGCACAAGATAGACTTCTGGTCCTGCAACATCTTTTTTCCGTTAGAAAAGATAACAAACCGGAACATTTATAGATCCACTGAGTGCACAACATGCCATTGGTCCAGGAACTTTTCAGATATTGGTCTGCATTTACCAGTCAGACCATTAAAATACAGCCATCTGCAACTTGGATGTTATACTTTTCTGGAAAAATCAGTAAAGTGTGTCAGACCTCTACAGGATCCATCCTATTTGTGTTTGCTAGTGCACTTAGCAAGAAACCTATTTTGGTTTAAGAAAATACTTCTGCTAACAAGATGAGCATAAGGTTATGTTTTTACACTAATCCACAGAGTATGTAGGAACATGTAAAGATTTAAAATATGCTTTAAAAGGGAAATGGAAGGGTCCGTCTTGTCATCAAAGGCAGTACTGACAAAAGCAGAGCTTTAAATTGCTGGAAAAAGTGTCACCTATCCCTGACTTACAAGCATTAAAAGTCATTAGCTTATTTATTCCAATTCCAGCCAGCGTCTGCAATATCAAGAACAAGTTGCTTTCCATTTAGGTAGAAATGAGGTATTTACATTCCTGATCTATGCAACCAGCTGCATTTTGATTAACTGAAATGCTTTTCATAGACTTAAAATTCAAAACACTAATGAAGTTATACGCAGAATGCTGCCTAACACAGCATTATTTAGAATGATCAGGAACACTCCTGACCACTTTGCTTTTTGCAGTTCTAGGAGCGATATAGCATATCTCAAAATTTACATTCAGAGTTAAAAGAAAAAAAGAGAATCATGTTGCTCTGAAGTGAAAGAAAAGGATTCTCGGACTGCACATTAACTAGCCACTCTCTCTTCCAAGTGCAAAGAAAACAACATGGTGAAAGACAATTTAAATACTTAAAAAAAAATACGGACAGTTCTTTCCTTCAGATCAGCCATATGAGTCAAATTAGGTAGTAAACTTTGAGTAGAAGCCTATTTTTGAACGTAACTGACATGCCTACATATAAGCTTTCTGAATAGACACTGAAGATAATACATTGTTGATATTGAAATGCAGAGAGATCAAGATGGAGAAAATGCCTCTTCCTACACCAGAAACTCCTTTGCAGCTTTCAGACCTTATTTGTAGCTTTCCATCAAAGCAACTGAGCTTTTCTCCCCCCCATGTTGCCAAATGTAGCATCTGTTCTCCTAGCACTTTATTTTCAGACTAAACCCTCCTTCTTGTTTATCTCCCCTGCCACTCCCATCCCTTCCCACCAAAACCAGAGACCCATTTCAAGCGTCTCCCTTTTCCCAGGACTCCAACTGAAGGGGACAGCTATAGCTTGGGCAGCCAAAGTCACTTCTTCAGCTGGGCTTCACACACACACCCCCAACAGCAAACTGACACCACAAACCTCTGAGCCACGAGCAAAACTGAACCTCTGCAGCTTACAGCACAGCAGTTCAAAAACTGGTATCGGTGATTTCCTGCGTTCAGATACCATATTGGACCATGAAGAGTTTGGAAGCTGGTTCACGAGAAACCCTGAACTTCATGACAAGGAGAATTACTGCAGCAGTAATCTTGGCTGTCACAGCTTGTCACAAAGCATTAAGGCAACAACAGTCTTGAACTTATTAGCATTCAAAGCTGATGGACCCTTAACATCCACTCTTTCCAGTGGATGTCTGCATTTCATTTTCTGATTCAAAAATTATCCCCCCTCCACCTGAAAATCGTATTTTGCTGACACTACTTAAGTAGAAACCAAGATCTAGGGCTTCACAGTTGCATTTTACATGCAGGTCTTTATAAACAAAGATGTTTCCTCACTCAGGCTACAAACCTCAGTGACCCAAAACCTCTGACGACTGGACTCCTTTCTTAAAACACTGCCCCCAGAAAGATCTCTGTTCATCATGGTATAAGGACATTAAAAAAGCCACACAAAACCAGTCTGAGCAAAATCACGTTCATTCCAAATCTTCCAAGGACCTCCTAAGCCTTTGGGTATTCCTTCTGGGTACCCTTACAATGAACTACCTCCAGTGTCTGATCTACAGCTATGAAGGATATTGCTAAATACACACTGAAGCTAGTGCTAACACTGGCCACTCTAAAGCTGAGCAGACAGAATAGTTAAGTTTTATATGAAGCTGAAGAATTGGCAGTTAAGGTAACCAAAATCCATGAGAAGCTGCCAGTACAGCAAGATATGAGACCAGTTTAGAGTATTAGTGACCCAAATGATACATCCCTGCCATAAGAAATACCTAGAAAAGCACAGAATTTGGAAAAAGTCAGCTATGAAACACAAAGAAGAGTGAAAACTCCTACCAAAGCTAGAATGAATGAGAGAAAAAGAAAAACCTGCCGGAGATGGCTGCACCTTGCCAGAACCAACACTTGCACTTGATGAAAACCAAGCCTCAAACATGAGCAGAAATCATCTGAGATGACTTTGAGATTCTGCAGGATCATGCTTAGTCATTGATGGGTTAAGGAGAAAAGTACAACAATTCATAATGACAGATTTGCCCCATCCTCAGGCATGAATATATATATATCCATATCTATCTAGTATACTTCAGAGGACTTTGCAAAGATAGTATAGTTTCTTTAGGAAAGAATTTTAACATACTGTTCAGTTACACTCAAAATAAACCTTGTGGCAAGAAATGGAATAGGTGATGTTAAAAGTGGAGCAAGAAACGAAGTTATTTCATCTCCAAAGCAAAACTGGGATGAATCACTACAATTACGGCCATTCTTCCCAGCAGTTCTTGTACAAGTCCTGCTACCTTTCACCTTCTGTGCTGTCGTGAACAGACCAGAAATAAAAACAGGACCAAGCACTGACATCATGCTTCTACAAGCTACTGGTCTTCCAGATTCTCCATTTGTGTTCATCTCCCACAGCACAGTGATAACCCAACTGAGAGGCCAAGATCCTGCCAACTGGCAGACATTAGAAATGCTAGAAGTTCCAGAAACTCCTCGCCATCCCCACTTAGATGTTACTTGAAACTCTTCTCGATGAAGTGAGGATCACTGCCCAGGTCATGCCGACTGGCACTAGCTAGCTTTAGTCAGACCTCTGTTCCTCCAGCAGTGTCATAGTGTCATCTTGGAGAAGTAGATTATAGACCTATGACTAGACCCACTCACCAAATCCCTCAGCTTGATTGTTTCCTTTCTAGGGATTGAAAGGAAACATGTATCTGCTTCAGTTGACAGCCTTTCATCTTCTACTTCCTTGAAAGGCAACACTGCATGCTGCCTATTGCGAGTTACAGGAAACCAAAACAGATTCACCATCTCCATGTTAACTACTTGAGACTAACACCAAAATATAAGATTTCAGTTTGGTTATTATAAGAGTACTATCTGGAAATCAAAACATACCTTTAAATGATTCTTGTCAGGGCCAAACCACCATCATTCACTTCATCAGCTCAGTTAACTCGGGCTCTTTTTACACCACGGGAACATCAGCAGGATACACGGGCAATGGGAATCACTCCAGGCTGCACCCTCAGCAGCAGCACTGATAGTGCCACGTTCAAGAAGTTTAGGGATCCCTCACAGAGATCCTTGCCAGAACCGCACTAAAAACCCCACCATCTCAAGTTCTTGGTGAAGTTTCTCTCTATGGCCTAGTGATCTTTGACAGCATTCAACCTCTACTCTAATAGTAGTCACAACTGCTTTAAAACTCTGCTTATTTCTTGAAGGGAGAGAAAATTTCAAACAAGAAGCCATTATTACAGCAGCATAGAAACATTATTCTTGGTAACAGTAGCACCCTCCAGCAATGTTCCTGTAGCTCAGACCTACAGTTGAGGCCAACAAATCCATTAGCTTCTTGATCCCAACCAACTTCTTCCAGCTCGGGGGCGGGGAGGTCATTAGTAATAGACAGATGCAGTAATCCTCCTATGTGACAGCAGCATCTCAATGCCAAGGAACCAAGGTTTAAAGTCTGCCTCAACAGTTAAAGAATGAAAGCAGAAAGCACCTTTATGGGAAGTGGAGGGGGAGGAAGAAAAAAAGGTAAGTCACCCATAGCGTATCACTTAAAATTCCACGTATATGATAAGCCAGCCTTTCACAAAGTGGACTTTTTTAATTTGACGCCATCCTCGAGAAGCATTTGTGGCCATGTTTACTGTATGGAGTCCTTGGACTAGAGCTTGCTTTGACATTTAAGGCCTTCAGCTTTTAACCTTCCTAATGAAATAGGGTTATAACAGTTGTAATGGATTTCATAACAACTAGCATTATGATTGATACATATGCTGAAAACTTTTGACCTATCAACTTGTTTAGTTTTCATTTTCAATCCAGTCCTTACTAATTATCCAATTAGTTTACTTATAAGCTTGCAGGAATCATTCCAGAAGTGTTTTTTGCTGAGCTCTGCTGTAAGGATCTCAGTGTAAGGCCTTGGAAGGCTAAAAACCAAAAATCCACATAGGAAACTGACAAAAAAGTACAAATACAAAGAATATTTTGAAGTTGCATATAATTTTAATAAGTCCATATATTACCAAGGGCCAAGCAAAAAAGGCATCCCATTAATACCTAAGGGAAGGGAACGTGAGCCAACTAACTAGCGGAACTAAATAAAGTGGATTTAAGCTTCAGAACAAGTGTTTATTAAAATGAGCCAAACATTTAAGCAGATGTTCCAGTTTCTTTTAAGATTGAAAGTCTACTTGTAGCTCTTAATGATACTCTGACTCAACAAGTCACTATGCAATCCGTTTGCCAAGAGACAAGGAGCTACTCTCAACTGTACGCCACAGACACTCATTTAACATGGAAAGAAGGGGGTCAAAAGCAGCATCAATGGTGTGGTGATTCCTAACTCTACAGAAAGATCTATAAGCCAGATGTTCCAATTAGTGCTTCAAAAACCACTGAAAAAAGAAAGCTTTATCATATTCGTTTATTTTAAGCACTTGAACACATTCTTTCCTGGCCCACTAAGTTGATATTAGATTCCAAAAAGACATTTTGCATTCCTAGCACTCTCCAACTTCAGCTTTTAAATAATAGCATAGCCTCTTATTATCATTTTTAATACGCAGCAAGTTAAAACAAGATATATGCTTATTCATGTGAGCAATTAAACAACAGTAATTTAGCAAAGTTAGGTTTTGTAATCTCTCGTCAGCTCAAACAAGCCATTTGATACTATTCCCTGTATCAGTTAAGCATGTCTGAGGCAAGTGCTCTAATGAGTGGCATGAGCTAAGCACCCAGAGTTGCCAGTTAGCATTCTATTTTTGAAAGATGCTTGCAGAATTATTTCCACAGGAGAATTTTTTATTATATGTTTTATGACAACAGAGTTCTTGACCTGTACACAGCATGGAAAAAGACCCTGGACTAATCACAAAGTATTTAGGCTATCGAAATCAGAGCCAAGACCCGCTTTCTACATGTCAGATAAGTAAAGGAATGGGAACCAGGTAAGTTCAGCTGAATTAGCACCCATAATGAATCTAATAATTAGTACTTACATAGATGAGCCCAGAGTAATACCGATCCTTTAAATTATGCAATACAGAGGCTTCATTTAAACAGGTTAATTCTGCCATGTCTTCCACTTTAGAGAACTTGGGAGGATTCATCTTCTGAATATCATCTTTATTGACTAGTGCTTTCTTTCCGTTCTCTGCCAGTTCGACCAACACTTCATCCCCTTTTTCCTCCTTGATGCTGGCTGCCTCAAAACCATGGCGCTCTGAAGGAATCCACACCAACTTTTTAGCAGTCCAATCAGCCTGGGTGGCAGGGTTGTAGATTACAGCCCTATCCACGAAGAGGTATCTCTCCGGATCTTCCAGTCCGGATCTCTGAGACATTGTAGGAAGTGAAGGTGTCCACTATCAGTTACTCTGTAAATTGGAGGGGAAAGAAAGTGAAGAGTATGTTACACACCATAATCTTATCAATAAAAGTGAATGGAGCTATAGCGCACCCATTAAATGGCCTTTCACTAATATCTGTATCGTCTCTTGATGAGGAAGCATCCTTAATTTCTTCCATAGTCTAAAGATGTTGCTATCCAGCTGAGAGTCACACAGCAGCTCTCCGAATAAGACAACCACCATACAAAAGTTAAAATGATCTGTCAAGTATAATCCCAGACCCAGTACAGGAAACTTGGTATAAACTGGTTCTAATTGTGCACCAACAATGGAGAGACATTGCAACAGCTGTGAGAATTACAAGCAGGCAAAATATGTCTCTGTTCTTAAATAAGGAAGAGCAAATTTAACAAAAACATGCCAGTAAACTCAGCTTCAACTGAACAGTAAAAAAAGTAGATATAAAAAACATAAAAAACATTCAGTGGACAGCTAACTAACTACAGTAATGAGAAGGTGGTGAGAATGTGTTTTAAACTGTGGATTTTCAACTACATACAAAAACTTGAGACACTTGGGGTTTCTGCAAGCCACTAAGTTGGCTAAGCCTTGCTCATATTCTTCCTGAAAACATAAGACTTTGCATTTCTATGGCTTCTGTTCTCAGTCGTGAGCGCTGACATTACCATATACCAAAAAAATGTCTCCAGATCTCAAGTTTACCTTCAGGCTCAAGACGCAGCAAGGACTGATGTTAGATTTTCCAACTTCCAACTAACCAGCTTCACAGGTAATATGAAGAATATGAAGGGGAAAGAAAAACTGCTGACAAGAGCTCCTGAACACTCATTTTACCTATTTGCCTCCATCTAAGCGAGGCCACTCTATCTTCAATTAATAATACTGTCACATCCAGGAACCCTGGAGCTAGTAGTTTCATCTGGAACTGCCCAAGGAGCAAAAAGGTCAAGCCTGACACCTAGTACTCAGGTCATTAAATATCTTGTTTCTTCACACACTAGATCTTTTTCTACTGAAGAATGCTACATTAGCTAATGGTAGCCTCTTCCAGCAGGTAACCTAAAGGTTAGCTTCAAAAGCAAACAGGGTTTCGCAAACTGCATTTGTCATCTTTCATACAATGGTATGCACCCTGATGGAAGAAGTTCTGCAACACACCCATCCTCAGAAGAACGTGTAATTAAATACAATAGTTGTGTCTCCATCTATGGCATGGACATTTGCTATGTTATCCAACTTTAATGTAAAGTAAGCATGAAGTCATTGAACCCTTCAGAGGTTTGAGGAGCAGACCGTTTACTACAGACGGCTTAATTCAAATCAGAGGTGATGACTCAACATTTAAAGTATCTTAGAAGAGCCTCTGAGAGAAAAATTCAATGAAGAAAGAGGAAATTGCTGAGGGGACACCTTAGGTGATAGCTGGACGACTCTGCCAGGAGAATGAAGATATTAGTCAAGGAATGCTACGTTTGGCTCAAGAAGCCCACAAACTTAATATCCGAGCCTCGAAGCCCAATTCAGAAAGCCGTTTGTCTCCACTGTGCTAGACCTACAGCTGAAGTTCCAACAAAGACCTGGAACCAACCATTGCCGCCCTCATGTGCAAATGCCTCTTGGTGTCAAGCCTCTGAAGCTCCCTGGCCAGGTATGACAGGCAGCCAAAGGCTGTTATGGTCAGCTCAGTCTCAGCCTTGCACACTGAGATGGAATGAAACCTAGAGGTCAGATAGAACTCGTACGACAAAATTAATCAGTATTGTTCCCCAGCAGAATTAAAGGCTGAAGACTGAAATGAATGCATGGACTGACTTCATACCAGTTCCTGAGGAATATACCTAATGTCAGGGGACCACGGCCAGTTTCAGGGTCATTTTTCCACTTTGGCTTTTAATTCCACAGAGCCCATCACAAAAGACCCTCTGCAGAAGCAAAGCAAGTTGCAGCTTACTCTACCCAGGGCTCCTCCGTTAACAATGGCATTCAAATGAAATACACAAATGAGCACATTTATCATGCAGGAATCCAGCCCTCCCAAAAGACTGGTACAAAAAAAAAAAAAAAAAAAAAAAAAAAGGAGAAAAGCCCTAAGCCCTACACACGTTCTGCTCCTCTAAACAAAAGGGGAGCGGAGGGGAGGGCACCGGGAGCGGCATCCCTCAGCGCAGCCCGGGCATTTTCAAGGACAGGGGCAGCCCGAGGAGCCGCACCGCCCCCGGGCGCTGAGGGCTGATGCTCTGCGGGAGCGGAGCCCCCCTCGCAGGCCCGCAGGCCCCGCCGCCGCCCCGAAGGACAAAGGAGGCGGCCGGGGCCGCTCGGCCCGCCGGGGCCCGGCAACAGCCCCGCGCCCCCCGCCGCCCCGCCCGCGCGGAGGCTGCGGGAAAGGGAGAAAATGGCCACCTTCCCCTCACCGACGGAGCCGGGAGCGGCGGCGATGCGGCGGAGGGGGGGGGCGGGGGAGGTGGGGGGGAGATGCGGCGGCGCGGGCGGGCGGGCGGCGCGGCCCGCACAAGGGGGTCTTTGTGTGGCGGGCCCGCCGCCCCCGCCCCACCCCCACCGCGGGCGGGCCCGGCCGCGCGCCCCCGACGAGCCCACCCACCCCCCCCAGCCCGCCCCGGGGAGATCGGTACCGCCGCCGGGCCCCACCGCCGCCGCCTCACCTGCGTAGCGCCCGGCCGCCGCCGTGCCCCGGAGCTCGCGCCGCCCGCCCGGCTCCTCAGCACCCGCGCCGCTCCGCCCCCCGCCCGCCGCGCGCCTTTAGCGCCACACCGAGCCCTCCGCCCCCTGCTCGCCGCCGCCGCCGGCCCCGCCCCCGCCGCCTCCGGCCGCCGCCCGCCCATTGGGCGACGGCCACGTCCGTCCACAGCCGCGCGCTCGCTTATTGGCCCGCCGCGCGGCCGCTCTCCAGCCACGGCCATAGCAACCTCCACACGCTACCCTTCAAGCCCCACCTCCCCGCTTCGCCCCGCCCCCTCCGCGCTCATTGGAGGGTTCCGCCCGCCCGTCGGCCCTCAGCGCTCCTCTCAGTGGTCGCCCGCCATGCCTGTCAGGGCGGGCTCCGCCCCGCTGCCGCAGCACGCCCGGCGGGGGGCGCGGCGCGGCCCCGGCGCTGCAGCGGGCGGTGCGCGCGGTGCTGCAGCGCGGGGCGGGCGCGCGCCTCCTCCTCACCCACCCACATTCTCCCCCCCCCCTCCCAGGCGGTGTCCTGGTATTTTGGGGCGATAAAGGGGTTTTCAGGCCCCGAGCGCCGGGCCGGCTTCCACCGGCGTGAGAGGTAACGGGGAAACCCGTCGCCGGGCGCTGGAAGCGGCCGCTGCGCTCCCGCCGGCGGGGCCATGCTGGGGGCTGGGGGCCACCTCACGCTCCCCTCAGCGGGGCCCGTCTGAGGGGGCGGGCGCTGTTTTCCAGGCGCCGGGCGGGATGGCGATCCGGCAGAAAAGCACCGGGTCCCGATTTCCAAACTTCCCGTTCGAGAAACTCCGCCGCAGCCCTCAGTAATTACTCCCGGGGGGTAATTACCCCAACTATTAAAAATAAAAACCCAGCCCTCGCTGTGAGTTTGACGTGGGCTCCCAGCCCCCGGGTCCGGGCCGGTGTCGGTGCTGGCTTGGCAGCCGCCGTCAGCACAGCCTGCTCCGAGCAGCCCCGGCCTCCTCCACCCCACACCCGCCGGGCTCCTGATCACATCCCTGCTTTTACCCTTCCGTAAACATAATCCTGAGGCTTTTTGGAGCCCTCACCCGACGCCAGCACCGTTTCTGGATGAAGCGGGTAGGCAGGAGGCTGCAACATGGGGAAAAAATGCTGTTTGCAGCATCTCTGAGAGTTTTGTGGGCTCACGTGGACTTTGAAAATCGGTGCTGGGTGGGTTTTGGGTGGAACACCTCGGTGGGGGCTGCTGGCCCATGCGCTCCGGCATTCCTGCTGCCTGGGAGTGCAAGATGGAGAGCTTCAACACCATGATGGCTTTCCGTGTTTTTTTATTTTGCAAAATCTTTCCCGTGTTTTGGTCCCTGGCTCAGAGCTTCTCGGGGATCGCACATGGCGCGTTCAGCCTCTGGGGAACAGGCACAACCTCCCACCACAACCACGGCTCGCTCCAGCCCTGCATGCGAGTGGGTAGCTAGGAACGTCGAGGATTCCCAGGGATGGAGCTGTGGGTTTCGTTTCTCTGCCCAGACCAAATGCAAATGCGAGTGGCTCAGGAATTAGAGCTATTTGGCTCGAAGGAATTTGCAGCAGATCCTTCTGACCACGTCGATGAGCGGGGTGAGGAGCAGAAAGAAGTGGCAAGAAGGAGCATCAAGCCTGGCGCAGGGCGAAGCTGCAGCGGGGGATCCCAGGAAGGGCTGGGCAGGTCAGGCAGCGCCTGGGGACAGGAGTAAGGATGTCTCCCATTTCCCCTGTGCTTAGGAAGCAGGACTTTCTATGGACTACCTACAGGAATGGAAATGTTTCAAAGTAGCACCTGCCATTTCAATACAACTTAGCATTTTTGGATGGGTTGCTGGGTTCAAAAGCGGAGGCAATAAGGCAAACCGTGGAGAACCAGAATCCAGGCTCCTGGCACGGAGCTGGAAATCATCATTCGGTCATCTCTGCTCATCTCTGCACACAAATCAGTTCATGCGCAACTCCTGGCACTTGGATTTATATGAAAGTCTCCCTCTTAATTACCATTTCAGTGGGAGGTCTCGTACATCCTGTTTCACCGAAAAATAAGGGTGTTGACTCGCAAACGCAGGTAGATGAAAGGCGAAAGGCTGAACTGGTTACTCCCCAGCTGTTTTTCGCTTTGCAAGGACTGCCACTCCCGGGGCCAGGGTGGCTGAGCTGCATGGCAAGCTGCTGTAGGCAGCAGAGTGAGGCCAACACCGCGTGGACTTTGGGTTGCTTAAATAGAGGCATCCAGCATGCCGCATCTCCCAGGATTTACAATTTTTCCTTGCTCAGCCAACAGGTCTCCACAAGATGCTCGGATGGCATTCAACGGAGCGATGCGAGCCCCTCGGCAGCTCCAGGGCTTTGCAATGGAGCAGCCTGATGAGTATTCTGCTTCCTTTGGAAAAAACATGCACCCAAGGAGCAGCATCGTGCACCGGTGTGGTCACCCCTCTGGGCGGCTCAGGCCTCGGGATGGTGCAGCACCCACACCCCGACACCCTCACGCTCCGTGTTAGCACCTCCACGTCACGCTGCTTCGGGCTTCAATCACAAAATTTCTGTTTTTAGGCATACGGCATCTTTTAAAAGAAAAATAGAAACATCACGCAGAAAACGACATTCTAGGGACAAGCTGGTTGAAGACTTTAGTTTCATATAGAAAATGATTTCCATGGAAAATCTTTGAGGATCCCGTAGATGCCACGTGGAGTGTGTCAGGGTTATAGCATTGAGTTATTATTTTTATCACACAATTATTTTTATCCAGGCCAGTGTTAGGAAGGAATTCCCCAAATCCACTGAATATCTTTAACCCATGGAAAGAAAGATGATATTTTTAACTTTCCCAGGAGACCAGAAAGAGCAGAAAGAAACATCTCATAGAGGATTTTTATTTGAAATAGAGACTCAGCTAGTCCCTAATCCTAGAATTGTTTCCCTACGTTTAAACAGAAGGCTAATGATACCGTTGCTACTAGGGCATGCATGTGCTTAAGGCAGAGCATATCCCTGTGGGTGTTTCCAGAGCTGGAACCTGAGCAGGTAAATAGGAACTACTTAAGCTTAAAGCACTGCTTGAGATTTTTAAAATAATGCGGAGGATGTTGGCAAAAAAATGCTCTATTCTTTTCTAACTTGGAAGTTTTGGAGGTCTTACTACTGGTGGCATGTACTGGAAAGCTAATTTCCATACTGGGTGATGTGCGCCTCCATCCCCAGTCTGCTTTGGACATTGCTGGGCAGAACAAACTTCTGCAAGGGGAAAACACACAACCGACATCCGACAGCTGTTTGTTCTGTCCCATGTCCCTACCAGCATCCACAAATAATCCAAACAACCCTCGTTCCTTGATTATTTGACACCTTTGCTTCCTGCAGAGACCGGTGTCCTCCCTCCCTGCCCTGCTTTCTGACTGCGGCAGGTTTTGGGCGCATCTCCAAGACTTACAGACCCAGGTCTGGCCTCCCTCAGGAGCCCCACATCTCTGCAAAGCAGGACGTCTTAGCATCTTTCTGGGTCATTTTTTTTCTCCATAACTTCATGTACTGAGCAGTACTGAGCCAGGGTTTAGAATCAAATGCTTAAATGCAGCAGTTGCATATAGAATCATAGAAACATGCAATGGTTCAGGTTAGAAGGGACCTTAAAGATCAAGGAGACACGTGAATAAATTCCATGCGGATTTGGTTTCCAGTTCAAATCCTGACTTGCTGTGGCTTTGGGCAGCCGCAATACCTTCCCTGCCCTTGCTTACCTTGCAAAGGGAAGAGACTTCATTATGCCCGTTTGTCATTTCAGAGGTGAGATCACGTTTGATGTATAATGTGCTTTGACACCTTCAGAAGAAAGGTGCGAGGAAAAAGCAGAATTGCTCATGTAAAAAACTAGCTGCTTTGTTGCATGGGATCAAAACACAGAGAAGTGTAGGAATAAAAGAAAAATTATTCCACAATAAAATTACTTTATAGTAAACATTTCTATGAGAGAAGCTTGAAAGGAATTGGAAATTCAAGCCTCATCCTTAATGCTTGAGTTTCAAAGCTTTCTGAGATGTAATAAATTACAGTAAGATGAGGTTACACTTATTTCTTGAAGCATGCTGTCCTCCAGGACCACACTGTTTATTTTATCTCATATGTCAATAGGAAACGTTCTGGAACAGGAGGTGTTCTCCAGGGCGCCGCGCAGGGATCAGCACCAAATATGAGCTTCATTGTCTCACCCATCATATATTTTAGTCCTGGATAGTTTAAAAAGTTAGCTAAATCAGGAATGGAAAGTCTGCTCCTTACTCACAAAAGGGGATTGCACAATAGTTGGTCGGACAGGCTGCTGTGAACCTGATGTCAGATCAGCAAAAATAGCCACCTCTGCAGCAAATGAGTCAAGATCCGAGCAGCAGAGTGAAAGATTTGCATTCCCTCCGAGCAAGCCTCCGACAGCCACGCAGCCGTTTGCTGACAGGTTGTGCTGGAAGCTGAGAAACTCCATAGAAAATCTCAAGCCTCTTTGAATCTGAAGGGCTGAAGTGGAGGACCTAGGACGAGATCCATCTTGGATCATGCTGCTGCAACCATGCTGGGAGCGAGACCCAGACATGCACAGGGACCAGTGCTCGCCCGCTCCTTGCTTTCTCTCTGCCTTCCCCTTTCCTCCATCCGTCACCCTGGGAAGGAGCAAAGGCTGGAAAGGCAGAGCAGGATTTTCGCAACCAGGCCTTCCACCCTCTGCGCAAGGGTTTGGCATGTGTTTCTCTTCCCTCAAGGAAAAGGAGGGCTTGTTCACAAGCCTCTGCTAAAAAACAGACAGAAATCTGAACCTCCCTTTTCCCCTCGAAGCAGGAACTTGTCTGCGAGATCTGTCCTCCCCCGCTTTGCTCACCACACCCTGAGATCGGAAATTGTCCCCGGGAAAACCACGTGCGGCAGGTTTGGGGAGCTGCCCTTTTACTTCTGGCTAGCTGGGAGCTTGCGATTCACTGGGCCAGATTCTCATCCCAGTTACACCAGTTCACGTTGCAGAAGCACTTCTCGCTTGCAGTACTGTTTTTAAGGGAAAAGGATTTAGCCATTAGGTAGTAGAAAGGCCAGGTGAAACATTTCTTTGTCATATTAGGATCAGAAGATAATTCAAGCTGGAGTGGACCTCAGATCATCTAATGCAACCGAGCTAGGATTTTGCAGATTTAAAAAAAATTTAAAAAATCATGGAGGTTTCCCATGGAGCCACTTGTGAAGGACACATTTCTCTGGGGATCTCTGCCTCGTCCAGAACTGGTCTGTACTCAGCACAACTGCAAGATTAGGTGCTCAGATGCCATCAGGATGAGCACGTCACGCATACCTCTCCAGATGGGAAAGATTCCCCTCCCTGCATTTTGGATGCAGGGTTTATTTGTAGCCTGCTCTCTCATGCCCCATCTTCATTGCCCATAGGCAAGGCTTGTGCATCAGTACTGTTATGGCACCCACGCTGGCTACTCCAGCTGGAAACCCTGTTTATCCCCTCACTGTCCTTCCCCTGTCCCTCTGCCCACACTCTGAAGCTCACAGGACATTTTCTAACTTGAACTGAATTAGAACGAGCTGAGCAAATCCAGCAGGGTATTTTTTTTTGAGATTTGTTGTATACAAAAGTGATGCCAAGGAACACGAGTCCCCGACATGGTCCAGAGTTTGGACTGGCCTCATGCTGGAGGGGCTGGTCAAAAATCAAGGGGCTGCACCTGAGAGAGCTCATCATACCAAAGCCCCAAAGACCCAGGGTGGGAGAACTGAGCTCTGGTCATGGCTGGGGAGCGGGCAGGGGGGAGCTGCCCAGGGCCCGTTTCTCACTGTCCCATGGTGGCCCTTGGCTGGGCTGAAGGGACCAAATCCTTCCTCTTGGGCCAGAACCTCCATCCAAGACCAATTGCTCCTTTCTGTCAGAGATTTAACTAAACCCATCCATTTTTTTACCCAATTAAAGGATCAGCAAAGAAGAAATAGTCCTGAAAAGTTCCCATCTGGGCATATCCAGCGCCCTTAGTGGAAGCCCTGGCTGCGTCCATTGGCCATGGAGCAAAGGCATGGAAGAGCTGTCCATACTCTGCAGGACGGGGGGCAATGCTGGGACCATGCCAGGGTGTGTGGGATGCTGGGAATTGAAGGGACATTGCGGTCAGGGCTGCCCCAGGCATTCCCCAGCCCATGGGACAGATGCGCTGCTGGACAGGAATGGGACCTGCACTGGAAACCAAGCGTGTCCTCCTGCATCCCAGCTCCACACACCTGCCTCCCACCCGCTGTGATGGGCTTTTCAAGTGCTCTGACATGCCATGGAGGAGAAAAACCCTTCAGGGCCAACTTTGAGGAGCAAACGGTAAAAAACTGAGCTGAGGATGGCATCCAACAGACCACTGGGGAGAAACCTTCCACCAAGGGCAGAGAGCTGCTGGCTGCTGGGGTGCCTCAGGAGCCGGGGGCCCATTTTTAAAGATGAATAATGTGTTTGAGCAGTCTCCTTGCCCTGTGAGGAGGTGTGAGCTTCTCAAGGTCCACCCGGGGAAGGCATGGATGTGCCCAAATGTGTTGGCAGGTTCCACCAAGACTGCAAGCAGTTTCCAGGGCTAGCAGCAACTTCAGCTTCTTCAGACCTGACCCTGAGAGCTCTGAAGTGCCTGCTTGTAAATCCATGGAAGAGTATTCCCAAGCCCTGGCTCGTCTTTGGACACAGGTCACAGACACTGCCAAATCTCTGAGCCCTGTAAAACCCTCTCGTACTTCAAAAGTAAGCATTTGCAGGGCCAGGCTGCAGCGCTCCACCCTCTGACCTTCTCCGGTCCCCTGCAAGTGGCAAGCAACGGCATGCAGCATTTGCCCCAGCGATTTCAGCATACCGGGGATTTTCCTGGCTTCAGCAGGAACCTCCTGTTAGACTCTGTGCAGTCTTTAATTGGAGCTGATTTACGGCATTTTTATTGCTGCAGACAGCCAGCAGTTGGCACAGCAGGCAGCTTTAATATTACTTTTGCATTTTGTTATTGAATCACCAGCTTGGAAGGCAATTGCAGGACTTTTTATAGCTGCCGCCTGCTCACGAGCAGCCTGGCACCGCAGCCCCTCTCTGGTCCTTAAATAAATAACTCTTGCCAGCTGGGCCGGTGGGAGCCTGTCCGGTCGTCCATCAGTGGGCCCAAACACCGGGGCATGAGCATGTCTGAGCCCGACAGGTCGGGGAGCCGCTCGTCCCGCTCAGTGGCTCCAGCAGCACAGCCATGTTCCAGCCACTGCTCTGGTGCTCGTTGGTGGCTTCTCTGTCCCGTAAGTTTGGCCTTGAGGTTTTTGCCTGGAGCTTTTCACCATGGATGTGCAAGTGTTTCTCCCAGGGTGCAAAACACAGCTTCTGCTGTGGAACAGGAGATATAGTCCAGGCTGGATCTGCTGCCTGCTCAGGCATACCCTGGTTGCTCCCCAGCTCAGGACAGTTCAGAGGCAGGGTAGAAGACCATGTCCCAGTCACTATCACCTTCCTGCATCCCGCAGAGATGGTGACAGATCCAGTGGCTGTAGGATATGTCTCTTCTGCTGCAGCTCACCCTTTCCATTCATGCTGATACATCACTTCTTGGTCTCGCAGGCATGAAGGATCTCTGTCCTGGTCCAGTTTGTCTCTGCACAAGAGGCATGATAGTATGCCTGAAAGGGAAGAGGGTGGTCTCCTCCCGTTACCAATTATCACACGCAGTTTGTTTTATCATATTACATTCAAAGGAGCCAGTTGGTCTTTACAAGCCTCCTCCATGGCTATTTATCTTTGACTTCAAAGCAGGAGGGTCAGGCCTCATGGACACCAGCTTTCTGATGTTGGTTAAAGGCCAGATGGAGAAACCTTCTCCCCTAGAAACCCAGCAGCTGAGCCCAGTGCATATGGGCTGGGAGATAAATTATTCCTGGGGGATGTTCCTCCAAAGGAAAGCAGTCAGTGATCCTCCTATCGCATCCGTATTGCGGCACACTGGCTCTGTTGGGATATGCTACGCAGGGAGTTCCCATCGCGGCCCTGGCAGCCGGGCTTGCCCTGGGATGTTAGCCCACAGCCACCATCTAATTCAATTTAATTCAATCCAATTTAATGATTGACTGAACCCTGCTGGTTTAATTACCAAGCCAATACTCGGCTATCAGCTGGTCGTTGAGTTTGTAACTCACGTGCCAACCCCTTCCCTGGGCTGGGGAGCGGAGATGGGGGATCGATCTCTGCTCAGTCCCAGTAAACGAACTCCCTGGGGCGGGTGAGGATGAACAGGGTGAGGAGCAGTTAACCCCTGGCACAGCCCACACGGCACATTAGTCCATGGAACCCAGCTCTATTGTCAGGCACCAGCACTTCCCTTGATGCCAAAGAGAAAATGAGCTTGCAGATCCCCGCTAAGGTCAGGCTGCTCACCCGTTTGTGGCACTGGTGCTGGCCTGAGCACTGGGATCCCACCAGCAGCATCTATTCCTCTCCAGGTGCTGTGCTGGTGTAGCTTGTCCCCATGTCACAGCCCCCAGGAGATGATGGAGCAGAGTGACGATGTGGTGAAGGTGTCCCCAGCTGGCAGACAGGCACCTGAAGCACCGTGCCTGGGCTGGCTGGGGAAGGCTTCAGTCTCTCCTACACACAGTGGACAACCTCAGCACTGGCAAAGGGCTAGAGCGGAGTGCTGAAGGCACTCGCCAATGCCAGCAGGGATGACTTTTAAAATATCTCCATATCTTGTTCACAGCCTGTGAATGGCGCTGCTTTGAGCTCAGCAGAGAGAAAGTGTGGGTACTGCATGGGAAGCATGGAAGACAATCACAGCAAAGAGCCTGAAGCTCTTGGGTACCACAGAAATGGCTCCCAGAGCTACAAAAATACCTTTCCTCATGAGATCAGGAGTTGAAAAGGCAGAGCATCATGGTAAGCAGGGTACTTCCATCGTGGTCATCTCTCCATTCCCATAAGCATCACCATGTTCCTATGGTTATCTCCTCGTTCCTCTCACCATCGCCCCATTTCCGTGGTCATCTCCACATTCCTGTGACAGTCACATTATTCCCAGGTCATCTCCCCATTCCTGTGATCATTGCCCCATTCCCGTGATCATCCCCCTGCTCCCGTGCAGGCAACGTTCCCATTTCCCGCCTTAGCGTGGGTGCAGCGTGGGTGCAGCCCACGGAGAAATCAGGGACTAACACACACTCCTCAGGAACTGCTCCCCGCTCACGGACACAGAGGAGGGCTGAGCACTAAAGTGATGATGCTTGGTACAGCCTTAGGATGAAGACAGAGGTGATTTGCAAATGATTCAATGATTTTCTCAGCTGTTTAAGATGAACGAGATTGGTCTGAGCATCTGAAAAGGTTGTTTGTAAAACAAACAAACAAGGTATTAATTATCCTGGATGTTAACCTTGGTTGTCTTTGACTTTGCTGGAAGGCACCGTAGGAAGGTCTGCTCTTGCAAAAGGATGAACCCTCTTGGGTTCAGTCAACCAGGTGCAGCTCCTGGTGCAGGTATTCGCATATCAGCAGAGGAGCGGTTGCAACCGCCTTCACTTAACCATCCGCAGCCTGATTGAAGAGAGTCCACAGAGCCCAGTTGCATCAGGTTAATGAGCCTATCTAGCAAATGAATTTAAGGCAATCTGGAGACGCAGCCGCTGCACCCCCCCCCCTCCACTGAAGGATCTTGGTGCTGAATATTTAACGGAGACTTCCTTCCTCCGCGTGTATTTACACCCTGGGGTTTAAAGAGTCTGAAATGAATCCTCGTCTCTTTTAATTTTTGTCATTAGCTTATTTATTTATTATTTCTTAGTTGTAATTTTATATGTATGTTGTTATTCAATCACCAACAGGTCTCAGCACTGGGCGGAAGCTAAACCTGATTCAGGGAAAAAATAAAATACCCCTTTTTTGCATTGTTTTCTGCTTGAACAACCTGTGCAGGTGCTGCTGTGCCTCCAGGGCAGAGTGTCGAGGGATTTTTCAATGTAAAATCATGTGGAAATGAGCACAGAAGGGTTGTGCTCCTACAGGGCCTGTGTTTAAATAGTGCTGAGCGATGATGGTTTTGCATGGTGCAAACACCACCAAAGGGGATGCAACAGCAGAGAAGAGATGGGCAGAGCTTCAGCTTGAAGGAAATCCCCAAATTTCAGCCCTGCAGCAGAGAACTGAGGAGTCCCCAGCAGCAAATACGGGGGCCACTGCACCCAGGGGACACTCTTAACCCTTCTGCAGTCGCTGGGGGGATGGAAGGACCCCGGGGGGGGCAGGAGCAAAGCCACTGTTTCAGGGTGTGTAAAGCCCCCACCATCCCCAGCTGGAGCACGCGTGGGATCACCGTGTCATCAGCACGTCCCTGCAGTTACCAGAGCCATTTCCAACGGCGGCAGCCCATGCTGCAGGGGACGGGGCTATCGATTTGCAACGGGAGATGCAGCCAATGGGGGCGGGTTTCATATACACATCCTTGTCGGGAATTTTATTTTTCCGTAGGGCTCTTTCCCCTCCTTCCTCCTCTTTCAATTTAAATTTTTTTGTCAGGGTCCCAAAAGAGGCCAGCCCTCACCCCCAGCCGAACGTACGCGGGACCTGTAATGAGTTAGGGCTGAATTCCTGCCAGCCCTTCTGGTAACGTTTAAAGAGGACGCTGGCGGGTGTCCAAACCCCGAGCGCGGCGGAGGAAAGAAAGGCAGCGCTTGACGGGAGTTAAGATATTGCAGGATGTCTGGGAGACAAACCCATTTGGGGTAATATGGCAGCCCACGGTAGCGAGGTAATCCATAAACAGCGAGAGGCTGATGAGCTCTCGTAGCCAAAGGACCCCTCAACACCTAGGCGGCAGAATGCAATTTATTTGTTTCTAATATTTAAAAATGCGCTTGCTCAGAGGCATCTGGCAGAGGGAGAGATTTCAAATCTTCCTCTCTCTCTGTCTTTTGTTTTTTAGTGGAGGAAACGACCCTTTTCTGGAAAGCCTGGTGTAGCCACAAGCTAGCTGTGGCCAAGCTGGTCCTGTTTGGTGGAAGATGGTTTCATAGCTCCGTGTTCCCAGCCCAAGTTTTCCAAAGTGCCAGGAGAAGGGTGGAGGGCGACCACTTCGCAGAGGGGTCAGGGCATGGCCTCTCGACCACCTGAGTTTTAGGGAGCTAGAGAGAAACCAAGCTGATTTTTAGGAGAGCTGGGGAATGGCACCAGTCTGGGTTCCTGCTTGGCCCCCTGCCTTGAAATCGGGGCTCCCGGGGTAAGCACCATGGGGACCGGGAGGTGCTGGCAGTCACGGGGTTCCGGGAGATGTGGCATAAAGAATCCCTGTGGCCCCCCAGGGCATGCTGAGGCTGCAGGAGCAGATCGCAGCTGCATCTCCTCCCAGCGCTGCAACTCCTCTGGGAGAAATCCTGGTTTATTTGGTGAGGACTCGGCCCTCTGTTGGAGCCCATGGCCACAACGTCACTGAATCTGAAGCAGCACACGCTTGTGTGGCTGTGGCAACTGCTTGCCTGCCTTGCTTTCCCCTGCCCGTGCCTTCCCAAAGGCGCTTTTCTCTGCCTCCCACGTGCTCCTGGCATGGGGCAGGGGGTGCAGGGGTATAAGGGAAATGCAACAGCACAATTCACCGTTCCCCATCTCTGTGCAACAGCAAAAAAAGCTTTCCCTAGCTCAAGGATAACTGCAGGTTATCCCGCACGTAACACACACATATCTTCCTAAGGAAGGGACCATGTATGCCCCCTTTTTGCCCGCCCCATCAAAGATGCCCGCTCTGACGTGCTCCCTGGACCGGGCACCTCCTCCCAGGCTGTGGGGACCCTGGGCATCGAGGACCCCAGGAAGCCCTTTCAGCAGCACCTGGGTGCCCATGAGCTACCTTGGTGTCTCGCACCTCCTCCCCCAGCCTCTCCTCCCAGGAATGCTGCGAATGCAAAAGCTGACAGCTGCCCAAACCAGCTTTTACCCTTATATAGTATCTGCTTACACTCTTCCCTCCTGAAAGCCGGGCTGGAAAAGCCTGATGACAGTGTGGGATGATAAAGGGCCGCTGCTGGAGTGGGGATAAATATTTGTCATTTTCCATCACTTTGTAAGAGCAGGCATCAGGGATCGCAGGCAACCTGCAATTAAACTGGATTCCGATCTGATTAACCGCTGTGCGGCTCTGCCGGCTTAACCCCTGCGCGCCCACCCACCCGCCGAGGCAGCGCGGTGCCGCCAGCACCGCAGGGGTTAATGCTTCTACACCCAGAGAGCAAACTGTCACCAGGGATTAATTGCAAGTCCGAAGGCTTCGTGGGGTGCTCCACTGGTAGCAGCGACTGGATGCAAACAGCAGGTGACAGCTGGAAGCGGGGAGGGGTCCTTGAGCGAAGCCCCCTTGCAGGCTCACTGCTGGCTGGTGGCCTCCCCGCTGGCACTGGGGACCTGCTGTTGTGAGAGGGACGATGTTGCGCCTTCTGTCTGGACTGAGCCCTTCGCTCACAGAATCCCAGACTGGCCGGGGTTGGCAGGGCCCTCTGGAGATCACCCAGTCCAACCCCCTGCCAGAGCAGGGTCACCCAGAGCAGGTGGCACAGGAACGCCTCCAGGCGGGTTTGGGATGTCTCCAGAGACGGAGACTCCCCCACCTCTCGGGGCAGCCTGTGCCAGGGCTCTGCCACCCTCACAGCAAAGAAGTTCCTCCTCCTGTTGAGGTGGAACTCCCTATGGTCAAGTTTGTGCCCGTTACCCCTTGTCCTGTCCCCGGGCACCACTGAAAAGAGCCTGGCCCCATCCTCCTGACACCCCCCCTTTCAGTATTGATAAGCGTTGATAAGATCCCCCCTCAGGTGTCTTTTTTCCAGCCTGAAGAGACCCAAATCCCTCAGCCTTTCTTCACAAGAGAGCTGTTCCAGTCCCCTCATCCTCTTGGTAGCCCTTTGGTGTCCCCTCTCCAGCAGTTCCTTGTCCTTCTGGAACTGGGGAGCCCAGCACTGGACACAGTATCCTGGCATCGCTTCTGACGATCCTGAGGCACGTTGGTATTGCCCCCCAGTAAACAGCACATAGAAGTCCAGCAGCAGAGCTTTCCCGTGCACTCACCCCAGCCCCTTTGCTCGCCCCATGTCCCTGGGGGCCGGACACAAGCCTGGCTGCAGCTCCCCAGGCTCTCTGTGCCTCGGCAGCGCAGGGCCCACTGCTGTCACCTCCTGTGCCCGGCCAGCCCCGCGCCACTTCTCCAGCCTCTCCGATATAGGCTGCTCGGCCCCAGTTCCCACTGGTTTTTACTGGGCTGGCCCCCAGGTTGCCAACACTGCTGTGATCAAATGTGTCCCTGCGGCAGAAACACTCATCCCTGTGCCGGGCAGCATCCTTGGTGGAAAGGTGCGTGGGAAAGAGCACGGATCCAGCCAGTCTGAAGCCATGTGGTTTGGTCCTAGCAGGGTGGTCCCACTGCTGCCACCCCCAGCTGCTCCGTGGCCTGGAGCACCCATCGCCGGCTCTCTGCTGGCAAAAAAATTAGATTTCCCCCTTTATAGTCCCCTGGGTCTCTGGTTTTCTAAAACATCCTCACTCCCGCTTAAGAATAACCAAACCCTGCACATGTGCGGGCAGGCTGGACCACACGAAACCCTGCACGGGAGCTGTGTGCTGGCGTATTTGTTAATTCGCAATCATACCCCCCCCCCTCCTTTTCTCTGCATTGCTGGAGGTGTTTTCTGTGCTCCGCAGTGACACGGGAACGATACACCCATTGTGGCTGGGTTAGATGTAACCCCCTTTTAAAGACATGTTTCATTTCTCCCCTCCCTGGTTTCACTACAGGTGTTTTGTGCCTGATCTCTGCATTCCTGACATGCCTGAAATTCCCTGACGCTTAACCTCAGCTCCGAATTTCCTGGATTTGTAACATTTGGGTTTAGGTTAATAGCAATGACCTTGTAATATTATTCACCCCAAACTACTGATATCTGCGCTCCCCCATAATTCCAGCTTAATACCGTTTTCTACATGTAACATATACATCTGTGATGCCTGCCAAAGCGGCCTCAAGAGTTTCGGCTCTCTGTTTCTATTCAAATTCATCTGATATCCCGGGCTGCGGTGGCATGAAAAGACTGGCTTTAATCAGAAATCTCTCCCTCTCACGCATGCATGCTCTGCAGCTTGTTGGGATGCAGACCTGGAAGGCATCCGAGCATCCTCCAGCTCCCCCTCCCCGGCACTCCGACCTCTCGTCCCACGGCCATGAGCTCTCCCGCATCCACAGCCTGCGCCTGCCGGGAACTCCTTGGCAGGAGGAGGATTCCGCATCGCTTGTGCCTTTCCCCAGGTGCCTGCGGGGCTGACTCCCAGCCATCGGCTCTTCCCTTCCCAGCACTGAACAAGTCCCTTAAATATTTTTAAGATGCTGAGGTGTGGTGCAGAGCTCTTCTGCCCGCGAGAAATACCGGCCATGGGGCCACACGGTGAGCGGGTGTAAAGCAGCGCAACTCTGGAGGACGGGGGGATGTCGTGGTACACCAGCAGAAGATCTGCTTGAAGTGTTTCCTAGTAATAACTGCAGGACAAGTGGGTAAAGGGTGGAAACCTGAAAGGCCCTTGAAGGCAAATACCCATGTAATTTACGGCGTGGTTCAGCTCCGATCCTGCTCCGGGCAGGAGACGGGCTGGTGGCTCCTTGGTGGCTTGGTGTCCGTGGGGATGGAGATGAGATGCGGAGTGGTATAAGCGGTGGGGAAGGCTGCCCCGCTGGCATGGGAGCCAAACTGCATTTCATCCCCGGGATGGAACCGCATGGCTGATTCCTGCCCTCATCCCAAATCAGGAGTAGCTGCCCTACGCTTAGCTGGGCTGCCTGGGTGGAAAATCAAATGGATCGAGCCCAGGGCTGAGTCACGGCACAGCGTTACCTGCCCTGTGCCCTGCCCCTGCTCGCTCAGCGGTTTCCTATCGGCCCCGGCATCGCTTCGCCTTTGAGGGAGCTCCTGGAGATAAACGAGGCACTTGGCGAGTCTGAGCAGCCGCCCTTGCACCGGCAACCCCTGTGGCTCAGCTCCCCCTGGCCCGCTGGGGACGATCCTTGCTGAGGACGTGATGGAGGGTCGCAGACGAGGAGGAGGAGGAGGAGGTGTTGATGCACAGACCCAGTAATCCTGTACAAGACCCTTCCCGGAGATGCGGAGATGCACGGGAGCGGAGAAGGAGGAGGAATGGTTGTGGTGTAACCTCTGCTTCACACCTCTCCATTGCCACTATCGCCTGCGGGCAGCCCCGTAAGGCCCCATGTGGGATCTCCGCATGTGGCCAAAGGGCCTTCGTAGAGGCCCTGAGCAGGCTGGGAGACAGCTGGGGCCGGGGAGGGACAGGATTTGCCCAAGGTCCTGCCTGCGGGCTGAGCTGTGCCCAACGTCATAACCATCCCAGCCGATGCCGTTGCCCAAGACCAGGTGTTTCTGGTGCCTCTCACAGTCCACAGCCTTCTCCTGCTCCCAAAGACCTTCCCTGGGACGTGGCCCCAGTGCAAGCCCAGGCCCCGGGACTGAGCTCCCGCGTGGGCAGCCCCTGCCTTGCAATGACACCGGGGCTCACACAAACCGCGAGGCTGTGAAAATCCCATTCCCTGCTGACCAACACCACTGGGGTCATCCAGGAGAAACTGTGACGCCGCCTGTCCTGGGACCCTGCAGGGACAGGTTGGTGTCTCCCTGCTCCCAACAAAATTCCCTTTGCAGAAACCAGCTAGGAAATAAGAAGCAGGTACAGCCTGAAGGCTCGGATAGTGAGGATCCCCTGTTTATTTTTACACTGAACTGATGATTATTTGAACGCTTGTGGTTAGCGAGACCACCCTGGCAAGAGTGAGTCCTGGATACCCCATGCCTGAGCCTCCTCTGAGCTCTCCTGCTGTTGTGGTGGCCACCAGCCAGGAGCTATTGAAAGCCTTCTGCTGCTTGGCCACCCATGAACCATGGACCCTGTCTCCCTGACTGAGACTTGTGGGCTGTACGTGGCTCCCAGGATGGGACCCCGCAATGGGAACCTGAGCTTCGTCTGGCCAAGCCGGCTTCGACCTGTCCCAGACTCTCAGCTGATGGTCAAGATCTCCAGCCAGGAACATCTCATGCTCTGGTGAGATTGTTGGCCGCCTCCTGGCCAGGCTTCAGCAGGCTATTGCAGAGCAGACATTTCTCAGCAGTCTGACGGTCCCACTGTGGCTGTCAATGCTTCTCTCTCCCTCCCATGCTGTTCCCCACCTTGGTGGCTCGACATTCCCCGCCTTGGTTTACAGCCATGAGGGGTCGTCTTCTTCCCAAGAACCACAGTTTGCAGCCAAGTCTGAAATGTGAATCACTCGTCAGACAAGCCACGGGTGACTGAGCAGGGCTGATTTCATTTGCAGGCCTTGAAACAGGCTCTTGAGCTTTCCCAGCTCTGGCAGCCAGGAGTCCGAGTCACCGGGATCGCGTAGGGCGAGGACAGCAGAGGAGAGTGGTTTGCTCCAGCATCCCTAAGATCCGACCTCTGCAGCTGCCCACGTGCTCTGGAAGATGCCTGCTTGATGGACATCCACAGAGGGGAAGCCAGGATCCCTGGATGGGGGTATCTTCACCTGGATGTGGTTATTTTCACCTTCCCTTCTTTGCCCTGTTACTCACCATGGGCATGTACCCTCCGGTTGTGCTGTGTCTCCAATTTCCAGAGCAAAGCAAAAGCTTTTCCACTGGAAATAGTTTTGACCTTTTTTTTTTCCCTTTGGTTCCTTTTACAGAAAATGTTGTGGGTTTCAGATTTTTGTAAAAAACCCACCAAGAAGTGAAATAATCCCTCTGGTTGAAACAGAAACCCTCCTGAGCTACTCAGCTTCTGGCTCAGGTCTCCCATGCCTCTGTGTGCATCCTGCACCAGGCCTTTGAGAGCGTCCTCGTTCAGCATCGGGAGGTGTTTGGTGTGCCACTGGCCTCCTGCACCTCCTGCTAACCCCAGGGACACCCAGTGGCTCAGTGGGGGGACCCTGCAAAGAGCTGGAAGAGCATCTAGTGCCATCAGCATAAGAGCGACAAGTTAGAACAGGAAAGGGAGGCTGAGTTCCTGCATCTTGGTGCGGTATTGGGTGCAAGAGAAACAGCCTTGTGGGAATGAGAGCAGGGAGGCGGTCTTTTGCTGAAACTGGGGACGTTTGCCCTCATTTTCTGCTGAATGGGAAATAAAAGACAGATTAAAACTTGGTTTCATGGCTGTGTTTGCTTGTCCTGTGGCTGTCAGGCAGTGCAGGGGAAGCTCTGCAAACTCAAGGGTCGCATCATCCCTTCTCCACCTTTGCCGTCCCAAATCACTTTGCTCTTTTCCTCGCAGGGGGTGGGGATGAGTGGGTCCCACTTCCCGGCTGTGATGGCTGCAGGGGGCTGATTGTGTCCAGATGTGCATTTTTTTGCTATAATACGTTACAGGTCACAGCGCTGCCTCTTGAGTAGCCCCTCTAAAGATTAAAGGGGGAAGGAGTGGTTTTCATGGGTGGTTCCCGTTAGCCATGGTCACACACCAGCAAACGAAGCAAATAAGTTAGGGATGAAAGAGTCCACACCCAACACTCATGGGGCATATTGGCTCACGCTTGGGGACCCACTTTGGTGGACCTGCACTGCAGCAACCACCCAGCTGGAAGTCCCTGCCGCCACGCAGGAGGTTCTCAGAGCAGGACACAGTGGTTTGCTCCACCACCATGAGGGTGCTCTATGCCAAGCCCTTCATGGTCTAGCAGAGAAGTGGAGAGCCTCCAAAGCAGGGTACGTTTGGTGGCACCCACCTGGCAGGGGACGCTGCTGCTGGTGCCTGATCTGGTCTCCTTGCTCACCCACCTCCTTGGAAGACACATGCAGGTTGGGCAGGTTTTTTGGACATGATCTTGCTGTGTGTTTAGTTGAGAGAAGGCAGGTCCAAGATGTTTGGTTTAGACCAAATGTGTGGTTTGCCCATCTCTTCTCTCCAGCAGTGGCCCAGCTCCTCTAGAGTCTCTTGCTGAGGTTTTGGCAGCTCTTCTCACCTCTTTATATACACTTTCCCCATTGGAGGTCCCACCATACTGTGGGACCATCTTCTTTGATGGCCAAGCTGGCCATCCCTACAGGCAGGAGAACTGGGCTCAGGAGGGCAATCCCACTGACTGTGCAGCCTGTTTCCACCCCTCTCCCATCACATCTCCAGAGAGAGCCTTGGAGAGTGCTAGGTACTGTGGGGGCTGCTTGGCTTGGGGTCCCCCCACCCTGGGTCCCCAGTTTAAGTGTTTTGGTCATTTGACTTCTCGCTTTCTTTGTCATCCCGCATAATCGCATGATTTTCTCTTTCTGAAAGGGAAAGAGGAGAATTTCTCTTTCTTTAGGGAAGAGAGGAGGATTTCATGGTTGTTGGAGGGACTGACACCTAGCCCTTGGGAGAAATCCAATAAAAACAGTGGCCGTAAGTGACCGGGGAAGAGTGAGATTAGGATAAGCAGGTACAGTTTGTCCCCTAGATACTTTCCCAGCCTCCAACTTCTTTTGGCATGCAAGATTTTCTGAGCCTGATGTGGTTTGTTGGTTTAGCAAATCTCAACGGATCTCTTTTTCAAGCACTCATTCAGTGTCTCCTTGAATCCATGAAAACCTTCTGCAGCCACATCTTCCTTTGGCAAGGAGTTCTCTAGATCCAACAGGGCTTATGGGATGAACCACACCTTCATTTGACTTCTGTTTGGCTTCTGCTCGCTCCATCTGATGGCCCTTGGCTTTTGTTGTGGAGGAGGTGGTGAACAGCAGATCCTCTCCATTTTTAGGGGGATCTCTGAGTTCTCCAGACCCCTGAGCCATCTCCAGTCCAGGTTGAAGGGTTGCAGTGGCATTGTTCGTATTGCAGAAATCAGCTCAGAGAAGCTGAAGGAGCAAATAACTAAAGCCAAGTCATCATCCACCAAAACAGGAAGAGGTCTTCTAGCCAAGTGGTGCTTGAGCAGGCCCTGCAAGTAATGCCATCTATACCAACACATACAGGGTCTGTATGTGTCCCTCAGTCCTTGTCCAGCATGTAGGGGATTCCTGCTGTTCCTCATCCTGCAGCCCTACAAGCCAAACTCATTCCTCCATCACCTTTGAGACCCTGGAGTAACCACCATCTCAGGCAGTGGCAGCTCTCAGATGGAGAAACCTTGACTTTCTGTGTCTCCAGGAGCTGCAGCCAGCTCTGCTGGGGCTGTGACTGAGGGGTGACATGCTGTCCTCCTTGCCTGTAGCCGTTGCCTTCGAAAGTGACTTTTGGGTGTGCAAATGGAGGCACCTGGAAGGAGCTTGACGAGAGCTTCCTAAACCTGCCCATTGCCTTGCTCCCACCCCAGCCTAACCGGGGTGAGTGGTGCTACCTGACTGGTTTCTATCCAGCTTGGCTGGTTTGGCTGTTGCCTTGCTGGTTGCTGGCGAGACAACTGTATTTTCTGGTTTTACTTGCAGCAGCTTTAATGTGGGATGAGACTGCTGGCTGGTCTGCTTGTACGTTGTAGCTCCAACCCATCCTGGGACTGGGGGAGCTCCCGTGCACACACAGATCTGTGGTTGCACAGCCAGAGAGGACCAAGACCTTCTCAGCAGTAACAACCACTGCTTGGGCACTGGGAATGTCCTGGTCCAGGTGGCCATATATCCACAGTGTCCTCTACGTGTGGTAGCCCTGGAAGATCTCCAGTGGCTCAACATGCTTCCCATGGCTGGACATGGGATGCTCAACTGAAAGGCATCTGCACTGGACGTGGGGACTCAGCAGCAGGTCTCCTCAGGCAGCCAAGGGTTCTCTGTGCTGCCATGGCCAACATCTACTTGCCCTAATGCCAGGAAGGCAGAGCATTGGCCCCACCCCTGATAAGAGACATCACTCCAATCCTGGAAATGCTGCTGTGAGGGTTCAGGTTTAAGCAGGCGCCTTACTTGAAGTCACCCAGGGAATCTGCGACAAAGCCAGGAGCTAGATGCAGATCCCTAAATCTCATTTGATATCTTCACCACCAGGCCTGCCGCCTTCTGCCAAGTCATGTCTGGGGTCAGTGGCAGAGCTGAAGAGCAAGAAACCGAACCCAAGCATCCCGACTCCGCCTCCCCTCCGTTTGTTTCCACCCAGGTTGGCTCCTTATAAATAAAGGATTAATGGAGGCTGTTACAGTTAACTTGAAAGGACCCTGCAGCATAAATTCATGATCCTAAACATAACCAGTTCCAGGTTAGTAATTAGTGCATTTCACTGTGCAATTGCAGGTGCATCCTGGGAGCTCTGAAACAAGTAAAGGATCAGCAAGAAAAATATCTGGAAGCGATGGCAGGGATTTCAGATAACTCTCTGGCTTGAAAACCGAATTGGATTATTGCTGTTTGCCTTGTTAGAACTACTCCGTTACTGGAAAGCCTTTGGGAATTGTGGCAAAATCCTCAAATTTCATCCCATACCTCAGAAGTGAGGGCCCCCCATAATTCCCGTATTGCAGGGCTGGCTGGACCCATTCCAGCATGAGCATGGACAAGTCACTTCATCGTCCCGTGACTCATTTTCTCCTTCTCTAAAAGGGCAGCGGTGTTTCCGTGCCTTGGAGGGGTGATGAATATTTGCACAGAGCTTTGGTGTTCTTGGATGAAGGGATAAAATCCCCATGAAATGCTGTGGTCCTCCCCCTGCATGGTGAGTCACGCTCAGGTCAGCGACCATGGGGGAAAGGAGCATTTTTAGTGTCGTTTGGAGCCAGGACTTGACAGGGGATGGGAATCAGGCCCGGGGAAGTGCTACATGCAGAACGTGATAAATCACAGCTTTCGCTGAATCCCCCCAGGGGGAAACTTGAAGCTGCTTTGTCCAAGCTTGTTAAGTTGTAATACATTAAGAAGGCGCCGACTCATGTCTTCCAGGAGCTGAAACTCTTCCTTGAACAAAGAGACACCATGGGATATGATGGTCTTTCCTGGGCGCTAGGAGCTGGTGGCCTTTGGGCAGAGCTGGGGTCTGAAGGCTGTGCCGGGGTGAGATTAGCAACACTATTTTGGTGGGGAAGGTGGGTTCCTGGAAGCATTTTACTCTTTATCTCTGGGCTTTGCCCAGTGCTGTCTTTGTCCCTCTGCTCTCAGCCCCCTCTCACCTCTCCAGCATCCTGGCGGAGAGCATCCTGGCCAGGTCAGCCTTGGAGATGGACACTGGGGCTGAGCCTTTGCTGGTCAAACCCAACATCCTTCTGCTGCTGCTGTGACAATGGCCACAGGGTGCAGTGACCCCAGCTGTGTGAGGAGTCCCTGTGCTGCTGGGAGCAGTGCCAAGGCAGGCGTCACCTTGCCCTGGACCTTGCCAGGAGGGGATGCCCACGTAGTGGTGGACCAAATCTTATACCTCCTTTGCCCTCATTCTCCTCTCTTTCTCCCAGTCATCTTCCTGTGGTCTGTGATTTTCCAGCCATCCTCACCTGTGATTTCCCAGGAATTCCTCTCTCATTCCCCATCCTGCCCCTCCCCATCCCTTGACAACCTCCTGTTTCAGGTATGTTCAAAATTAGGCAAAGCAGGTTCTGCCTGTGGCCCTCAAAGTCCCTGCCTGGGAGGTGAATCTGGCACCTGCTGACCAGACACACGTGCTTATTTGATGGCCCAGGAGGCCGGGGCAGTGAGGACAGGTTTGGTTTCAGTGACTGCATCCTCCCAGCAGCGGGGGACGTGCATGGGAAGACGTGTTTATTTTCCCAGCTCCTTCCCCTGCAGCCCACGGCAGATGTCTGGCCGGCGGTGGGAGCACCGCTGCGCGCCTTTTGATGGGTGATTTCATCGCCAGGCGGGAAGGGTTTAGTCTGGGAATCTGGGCTGAGTCCCAGACAGATCCCGGTGTGGGGCATTTCTGGGAGCAAAGGCTGCTGGCGGGGGCAGCCCCGCTGGTGGCCGTGCTGCAGCCAAGGGGCAGAGATACTGCTGGGGAAGGTCCAGCCGACCTGCCGTGCTCCTGAGAGGTGCAGAGCAAGGTCTGGCCGTGCCGCGGACACCCGTTGCTCTGCGGCACTGGGCACGGGACACGGAGGTGTCAGGTCCAAGCCAGGTGACTGTATGAGAAAACCACAGTGTTGTGGGGTATCCAGGAGCTTTTGGATGAGCCATCTTGGCCCTGATGTTATGCCGTAGAGATGTCTGCATTGGTGACCACTTTCTCCAGGCAAGGCTTGATGGGGTGCCGCTCACAACAGGTCTGGGGTCTCACCCAGCCCCAGGCCAGCAGACCTGAGCCCCAGGGTGCTACCAGGCTGCTCCTGCTGTGGTTGTGGTGGAGAGGTGTCCACACGCTGCCCCCCTCCTCACCCGGGACTGCATGGTGGAGAAACAGTGTCCAGGAGCTGGAGAGGCTCTACATCAGACTGATGCATCAGGGCAGAGCCATCGGACCAAAACAGGTCTCCACCACAGCCCTGGGCTCTGAAGATGCTGAGCATCCCAAGGGATCAGAAGAAACTGAGCTAAGAAAATACACAGAGTGGAAGAGCAGAGCAGTTAAAGCTCTGGAGGAGAAACTCCGTGAGTGTGGAGAGAGGGTTTAACCACTCCCTCTCTCTGCGTATGGAGGTTATGGAGGCTAACAGGAAGGGAGAGGTGGAGGCAGCCTGATTTCAGCACTTAACACCCTTAATGGCTTTTGTGTAACACCATGAAAGCCAACAACAAAGCTGCTGGAGAAGTCTCTGGTATCCTGCACTCAGCAGGCAAATGAGACCGGAGAAGGTGCTTTTAAAGTGGAAGATGCAAGGAGGTGAAGACCAGACTGGCGCTGAGAGCCAGTCATGCGTGGTAAGGAGACAAACTGAGTCCCCAGCACAAAACCAAACTGCAACAGAGACCAGGGGCAAAAATCCCAGAGCCCCAGAGCTGGCCTTGGGCAAGCACACCTACCCGCTTCACACCAAACCCTCCGGATGGACGGGGCTGTGCCAGCCCGGGAGTGAGTGCGAACCCAAGGACTACAGGGAAGGAGACTCAAGGCAGAAAGCTCCACCATCTCTGACTTTGGGCTGCCCGGGACACCAGAAATGAAACTGGTGCAAATAACTAGGAGTTACTCTGGACCGTTTTGCTTTTCGGGGCTGTGTCAGCACAGGCAGCGGTTCCTTTAGCTCAGGAAATCCTTCATAGGGCTGAGGTCAGCGATCTCCTCCACACTGAGGAGTTGAGTAATCTGAGCATAAAGGTAGATACAAACAGAAAAATATACAATTAAGAGTATTGTAAGGGTGAACAGTACCTGTAAGCAGGCAAAAAGGACTAAGAGCAAAGATTTCATAGCAGCACGTTTGCTAGCTGGAGGGACAGAGCTGTAGAGGAGGAGTCTGAAGACACCTTTCCTCTACCAGAGAAACACCCAGCTCTGTGCAGAGGTAGAAGAGCCCAGTGGTGCCCCAGTCCGTCCCCGTAGGAAGGGCTGGGAGAAGAGCCAGGAGGCACATCGCCCTGGACGCCCACGCGAGGGTGGAGGTGTGCGGTGATCACCGCGGGAAAGCAGCTGACACAACCCTCCGCTCACACCCAGACCCAACGTACTACGTGTGTAGGAGGAACATTTCCACTGCTTTCCAGGGGAAAAAATCTGGGGGAGGTGACTCATGCCAAATATTTTTACGTTGTGTGCATTAGCAGGGCTCTGGCAGGTAGGCTTGGAAAAACAGGAGCAATCTCATGTGCAATGGGATTTAGGATACGTTGACCTCACTGCTGTTTGGGTGGTAGGCAGCACTGGGGGGTAGCACACAAAAAGAAAACCATTTATACTGGTGTTTTGGGCATTTCATATTAAACAGGTGATGTTTTGAGTTGGAAAGAGTAGAGGAACGTGATTCACAGGTCTGAGCCGCTCTTTAGCAGCCAGAGCTGATGGACTAAGGCTCAGTCAAAAAAACGAAGGCAACTGAATAAATCTTCTGTAATGGAAATCATGTGCCTAAGAAGTTATTGCAACAAGGTCTGAAAGATAAGGATGAGGGTATGGCAGCAGCCCCCTCCCATGACAGAGGAACACAACAAACCTTTGAGTGTGAGCGGCGATGGGAACCACGTCCCCAGTCTCGCAGCTCGAGTCACACGGACGTGCAACAGGCGTGAGGTTCGACCTGCCCACAAGGTGCATTAAGCGTGTCTCATCCCCCAGGAGGTACGAGACAAGGATAAAACTACAAAGGAATACAGACCGGGGTGGTGGGGGCACCTCCTGGGCCATGGAGACCTACTGAGCGTGAGAGAGCCTCTCTGTCCCGATAGCTGGGACCCCATTTAACTTTCCAGTGGGAATTTCTCCATGGCCAGTTCATCCCCTTTTGTTCTCCTGCAAGGGGGGCCTAAAGCCTCCAGGAGCCGTCAGTGATTGAGACCCCAGGAGGATGCCGAGACCCATCTTTGCAACAGCTCGGTTGAACCCAGAGACCAACTTGGTGCTGAGGCACCGAAATCCCCAGAGAAGGAGAAACCAACATGAGTATTTCATGTCTTTATTTACAGGAAGCCGATATTAGTGAAACCTGCTTGACAAACTGCCCTCGCAAGACTGCAGAAATACCTTTTCCATCCGCAAATGGGCTGCTAACGGGGGAAGATTTAGTGGTTTCAAATGCACTTCAAGAGCATTTGATAAAAGCGCGTGGGAGCAAAGTCCAGAGCTTGAACTAATACTTCACTGCTGGATCAAAAACGCTCGTCTAGACTCCGGCAGGATGCAGACCGAGTGCCAGAACTGCTGCCGGAGAGGAGAGGAGGCTGCAGGGAGTTGCTACGTTATTCCCCCGGCACTGTTTGTTGTTTAGCAGGAGCTCTTTATACCCAGTAGGATCTTGTTTAAAGGTTGGTGATTCATAAGACAAAAATAAGGCCTATATAGTATCGCTACAGCACTGGAAAATCTAAGATAAAGGCCAGAAATATTTTAAACTGGACTCCAGTGAACATAGAGATAGGGAAGGATGTTAGGGCTTATTCCATGTGCCAAAAATAGAGTACATCAAGGAAAATAGCCTCTAACAATGGTGCAGGAAAAGCTTATCTGCAGGAGCAAAGTAGAACGGGTTTCTTTATACTGCCTGGAAAAAAAACCAAACCAAAACAAAACAAAAAGATGACCTTGGTCTAGATCCTTATTCTCAGATGTCTAAAACAGCCTGCCCAGATCCACCACAGCTGCGAAGGATGCAAATGAAGCATGTCGCTGGCGGATGTGGCTCACCTGGCCGAGCCGGGGCTGGGCCACACGTCAGCGCTCGCACATTTAAGCAAATTGCAGTGAAAGGTGGAAGTAGAAACACAGCATCTAATCGTCATGAACGGATACAAAATGAGGAGCCAGGCTGCAGTTTGCACGGTGAAATCACACACTGGTGCCAGGGCTGGCAGCTCCCGTCTGCTGACGAAGGTTGTCAGAACCCGATGCTGCCTGGAGCATGGAGGTGCGTGAACTGTCAACGAAAGCAAACCAAGATAGATCTCGGTCTGATCTCAGTCGGGATTTGCCACTGGTTCATGAAAACATCTCTGGTCATATCTACCTGTGGCAATGGTGTCTGTCTGGAGGGTGTTGCAGGAGGCAGCCCATGTTCACTTCTCTGGAGAGAAGACCCAGAAGAGATGACCAAGCCCTTCTGCAGATCTGAAAGGAAGGGGCCACCGGATCAGGCATTTCATCCAGGAAGGTCTTTGGCAGCAAACACAACCAGGGGGAGTAGCTGAATGTTTGTGGAGGACAAGGTGGAGTGGACAGATAGCCGTTGGGTATGGTGGGGTATGTTGAGATGGACCATTGAGCCAGGCATTGGGCATGGCGGGATGAAGCAGGATGGACAGAAAGTTGCTGGACCGCAGGGGGGCTGGTGGCCTGTAAGGGCCAAGCAGGTCCCCTCGGGCATTACCCAATAGTCCAGGGTTGGTGTGACTTGTGTTCATCTGCTTGATGAGTGGTGTTCATGAGCGGGGACGCGGGGAGCGCTGCCTGTCAGCATCTCTGGCCGAGATATCACTCTTTTCATCACTCTCATCTCGCAGCGTGAACAAAGGTGGAAGAAACGCCCGTGCGCCTGCCCAAGGGATGCTGCAATGCGAAACTCCAACACCCAGCCAGCCGGCTGCCGGCTGCCAGGTGTCCGCACACCCTGCACAAGATGGGCAGGGGCTCAGCGGGGTAAGGGAGACTCAGGCGTCGGGATGCGCCAAAGCAGAGCCGCAGATGTCATGGGCAGCTCGGCCCCGTGCTGCCCGCGCTGGGATGGACAGACCACAGGCAGGGTTCGTCTGAGACGCTCTCTCCTGGCCGGTGCTGTGCAGAACTGCAGGTTTTAACGTGCTTTGCTTTTAATTGCTCCAGCCCAGCCAGATGAGCGAGTGAACACACTCCCCAGCCCCGCTCCCGCGGATGTGCGAGGCTTTCGGCTGCTTGACAGACGCGGCTCCTCGCGGCCGGTAGCGCAGGGTGGGATGGGGACAGGGAGCCCAGGAGAGCATCACGGGGGCAATGTGAGGTGCCCGTGGGCACTGGGGCTGCAGCGGCCAGCCCGGGATTTCCTCCTCCGAGCTGGGGCGATGCTCGAGGGGGACCTGCTGCAATCAGGGCACCGCAAAAAACCCTGGCGAGTGCAGTATCGTGGGGATTGTGTAAATATTTTGATTAGCTTCTCCTTGAATCTAGATGAAGGGGAGATTTTTATCGCATTTACTGACAAAATAGTGCTTTTTTTTTTTTTTTTTCTTTTCTTCTCCGGGCGGGAGGAGGAGGCTGACTAAACTGCTAGAGGAGGATTCCTGGAGTGATTTAATACCAGATGAAAGCAGCCAGATAGGAGCTGCTGCTCCCCAGGAGCAAGTGGACAGCCACCAACGGCAAGCGCGTGGAACGTGGACAAGCTTATGATTCCCGTTGGTTGGGACATATTTGATATACCCGCCTGTCCGCTCAGAGCTGACACACGGAGATGGGGCAGCACAAGGTGTCCTGCGCCACGGGCAGCTCGTGGGCTTGGCAGCCCTGCGGGGAGGGCCGGCTCCCTCCTCCCTCCGCGGCACTTCGCGCGGCCCATTTGAAGGGCTTTGGTTTAATCCCCGTGCGTTGGCTGGCGTGGTGTCCCTTGTGTTAACACAGCCTGTAAATAACTCTGCACTGGCCCGTGCCGGGGGCAGATGGGCTTTGCAGCGCGGTTCACACCAATGCAACTGCCCCGTGGGGAGGTGGTTCCTCTGCTGCGGTCTGGACACGTCCCAGCGCGAGCCCTCCACAGCCGCGGCCGGACGGGAGGACATCCTCTCCTTGCCAGATGTCCCTGGGGAAGTTCAGCCGAGCCTGCGAACAGCAGGTGCCCAAATCAGCAGAGAAAGGCTGTGACTAATGAAGATGGGATGGGTGGCATTTCCATCAGCGGAGTTTGCCCGAGTGAAAGCCAAGCGCAGGGAACCTCTGTGGAGGTGGAGGAGGCTGAAAATGGAGACGTTCACCCGCTGTCAGGGAGCAGGTCCAGAGCTGAGGCATCACCAGGGCCTGGATTGCTCCAGGGGTGTGGGAGGAGAGACAACCACAATGTTTCACACCTCTTCTGCATCCCCAGTTCTGGAGATTGCTAAATATTGCCTGGAGGGGGCTGCCGACAGCTCCTCACTCTGCAGTTAGCCACCTCCGCAGACAGTAGGGATGGGGCTGGGATGGCACCAGGTGTGCAAAGACCTGGGTGGGTGTCCTCCATCAGTCCACCCTGCCTCCATCCAGCTGCGTCCAGGGTGTTTCTGCCAGGTCTCAGCAGAGTGTGACACCCTATGAAACCGTGGGCACCTTCTGTAGCATCTCTTTCCTGTTACAAAATGCGCCATGGTCTTCCTCAGTTCATCTGACAGAGGCTTGTTGGTGCAGAGCACAGCACTAAGCACAACCAGGGACGGCTTTTGCTTCAAGGCTACAAAGAATTTTGTTCCCCACAAACAACTGACCCCCGCGGGCTCCTCGGTCATGGGGATTGTCCCAGCCCATGGGGCTGCTCAGGGGGAATTGCGCCTCCATGAAAAATCTCCTCTGATAGTTTAAACATCTGTGAATGCCGCACATAAAAGATTTTCAACATACCTTTTGCTTCGAATAGAATAATGGAAATGATGAAAATATGGTTCAGGGCATGAAAAGGTGTCGAGGGCAAAAATGTAAAAGATTTGGTAAGGGCCAAATAAAAAAGTTAATCCATTTCCCCCAAAGAGGCATTTTAAGGGGAAATTCACTTCCACCTCAATCCAACAAAACCACAGAGGCATCTTTTGGTGCATTTCATATGCAAAGGTGGAGCGGGGTGGTGGGGTGTGTGTGAGATGGGACCAGTGGTGGCTGGCTGGTGGGGGAGCTGGAGGCAGTCAGGGGTCGACTGTCCTCCAAGCAGCACGTGGTGTCTGCATCAGGGCAGCGGTGGCCTTATCTCTGCTGGAAGAATGCCCCAGAAAGTGATATCGGCACATGGAGTAGGTGGTGCATGGCCTACAGCCTTGCTGGTAAATTAAAAGGCTCCTGGGAAAGATCCTGGCCCACAAAATAGCCCCCAGCGCTGCTCTGGGGATCCTCTACCTGCCCTGCGGTGGGGTCCCTTCACGCTGCAACCCTCTGAGACACAGCACAGAGCTGAAAGGTGTCACAGAGAGGAAGGCACCTTGATGGCACCTGGTGGCACACGCAAAGCCCGCCTTGACCCTGCTGCTGCTGCAGGTCTGGAAAGTCACCGTGCAGTAGCTGGGCTGCCGTAAACACCGCGACAACAGTTTGCACAGGGCTATTATAGCCTCATGATGTGAAGTCCTGATTTATTACGCGAGCCTATGTTGTCAACAGATTGGTTATGATAGAGGGCAGCTAACAAGCTATTTTGCATGCTGATTAGACTTGCTTGTCAGTGAATGCCTGCACGATCACTATCACGAGAAGTGCGTCATGGCTGGGATTGCTTCTCATGTCTTTGAGTCCACAGCTCCCCCCGCAAACCCACAAAATGCAGAGCTGTGGCAAGAAAACAAATAGCATCGTGCTGGGGCAATCTGCAAAGCCATCGTTCACGTCAGGGGATGGGCACGGTGCCCCACCACCATGTGTTTTCCCCTCGACCTGGGAAAACATGGAAGGAGGGCGCAAATGAGATGTTAAAATAGCCCTGTCCAGTGAGGGACTTTAAATGGCACTGAGAAGTCCAGATCTTCTCCATACAACCCGCTATGCTGGAGGGAGGCCTGTTTTGTCCTCTGGGGTTGGCCCCTTGTAGTGTTCGCATGTTGGGCAGTGCTAATGGTGTTGCTTCATGTGAACAAATGTGGATTCCCACGCTGTACCGCTGCTCCACAGCCAGGCTCTCTTCCTGAATCGCCTCCGGTCAACAGGGGACCGTCGAATCATACAATGGTTCGGGTTGGAAGGGGCCTTAAAGCCCATCCAGTGCCACCCCCTGCCCTGGGCAGGGACACCTCCCACCAGCCCAGGTTGCTCCAAGCCCCGTCCAACCTGCCCTTGAACCCCTCCAGGGATGGGGCAGCCACAGCTTCTCTGGGCAGCCTGGGCCAGGGGCTCACCGCCCTCACAGCCAAGAATTTCTTCACAATATCTCACCTAGATCTCCCCTCTTTCAGTTTGAAACCATTACCCCTTGTCCTGTTGCTCCATTCCCTCATAAAAACTCCCTCCCCATCTCTCCTGTAGGCCCCCTTTAGGTACTGAAAGGCCGCTATAAAATCTCCCAGGAGCCTTCTCTTCTCCAGGTTGACCTTTTTCAGCTCCAGCCAGTACAGCCCCCTTATCCCAGTTCCAACTGACAAAGCACAGGAGTTGTTGAGAGATGGAGATGCTGATGATGCTGGGGTGGCTGGCTGATGGTCAGGTGCTCTCTGCTCTCTCATGCTCTGGATCCCTCCTTCACTCCTTGTCCCAGAGGGTCTCCAGCTCCATCAGCTCAGCAATCTCATGCCCCATGTGTTTGACAGTGCTCCAGAAAGCAGGGAGGGAAGGACAAGCTTCAGAGGGCTGCCCTGGCTCTCTGCTCTCCTGCCTGGGCCAGAGCGAGAGTTCCTCCCTCTGCACCGTGTCCTCAGGGTGCTGACAGCCCTGGGCTGGGGGCAGGTGGTTAGGATGGGACTTGGCTCCTGCTGCCAAGTGTCCTGAGGTCCTTTGCCACTCATTAGGGCTTCAGGACATGGCTGAAGGTAACCTGGGTCAGTGTGGGTTTGCTGCGGGATCAGCTGGTGGTATTTCAGGAGTTCAGAGCAAGACTTGCAGTAGGATGGGACTTCCTGAAGCCTGGATTGCCCAGGGGCCTTGGGCACCTCATTCCCATTAAAATTAATAATTCCTAACTATCCTGGAGGTCTGGACTGCAGTCACAGAGGTGCTTTGGAAAGCCCGTCATCCACAGTTCAAGCTCAGGTATATTTTAGGAGGTAATCAGTTTTGGCTGGCGTTTTCTCTCTGTTATATTGCATTTGCCTCTGGCTTGGCAGCCGACTCAAGAGTGAGGAGCTTGTTATCATTTTATACAGCAAGTTAATTTAGTGTAGTAATTTCTGCGAGAAAAACGTGCTTGGCTGTTGCCGTAAAGGTCAAATGCACTGCCAGGAGGGCTTGTGCTAATGTCTCTTGTGTTGTCCTTCAGGAGATCCCAACTCATGACCTGGGAGCATCCCCCAGCATGGAAATGCTCCCAGAGCCGCCACATGTGGGAAGCCTCTGCATAGAATCACGGAATAGTTTGGGTTGGAAGGGACCTTTAAAGCCCATCTAGTCCAACCTTCTCTGCCATAAGCAGGGACACCTTCAACTAGACCAGGTTGCTCTAAGCCCTATCCAACCTGGCCTGGAATGTTTCCAGGGATGAGGCATCTCCCACCTCTCTGGGCAACCTGGGCGAGGGTTTCACCACCCTCATCATAAAATAATTCTTCCTTATCTCTAGTCTGAATCTTCCCTCTTTTAGTTTAAAGCCCCTTGTCCTATCGCTACAGGCCCTACTGAAAAGTTTGTCCCCATCTTTTCTGTAGGCCCCCTTTATGTACTGAAAGGCTGCTCTAAGGTCTTCTTGGAGCCTTCTCTTCTCCAGGCTGAACCCCCCTAACTCTCTCAGCCTGTCCTTGCAGCAGAGGGGCTCCAGCCCTCTGATCATCTCCGTGGCCTCCTCTGGCCCCGCTCCAACAGGTCCGTGTCTCTCCTGTGCTGAGGGCTCCAGAGCTGGACACAGTGCTCCAGGTGGGGTCTCACCAGAGCGGAGCAGAGGGGCAGAATCACCTCCCTTGACCTGCTTGACCATGCTAGCCATGAGGATGATGCATCTTCATCCCACAGGTCCATCATCCTGTCCCACCAGCCCACCCCGGGGACACGGCGCTGGTGATGTGCTCGTGAGGGAAGGCGTACCATGAACCCGGGGGTGTGCAGATGAGTCCAGCGCTCGGCCGTGCTCCAGCCCTCTCCCTGCATGCCGCCAAGCCCCGGGCGCTTGCCCCGCTTCACCGCCTGCTCCGCAGCTCCTTCCCAGACCCACAGCCTTCGCTCTCCTCCCCCAGCCGCATCGTCCCGCGGGCGTCTTTCCTGTGGCTGCCCTGTCCCCTGCACCCCCCGAGAAAAGAATGCAGCTTTGCAAAAGCAAGGCAGGAACAAAGCAGAAAAGAGCAGTTTTGTATTATTTTCTTTTCTGGGCCATTTTGAATTAATTAAGGAATGTGATCTAAACTATAAATACCCTCCTTCACGTATGATTTATGGCCTGTTTGTTCTGGATTGGTATGTGCTTAATCTCTAATTGTAAGCCCACCATCTGTTTTTATTGATCTCTTTGCCAGGAGAGTTATTGCTCTCCTTGGCCTTATATGGGAAAATTAGGTATGTGGTGAGCAAGCCAGCTCCGGGGCTGCTCTTACGTCAGCCTTGGAGCTGCTCGGGAGCGCGCTCCCCAGCTCCGCTCCGGCCTCGTGCTTCTGCCAGCCTCTATTTACCGTGTGAAACTTCAACTTCTGGGTCCCACAAAGCCCCCCTTATTTGCAGGAGCATCTGCCCCTCTCAGCCTCCCTCTGTATCGATCCCCCTTCAGCCCCGAGAATGGTTTTTCTCTTAAAACAAAACAAAACAAAAAAAAAAACAAAAAAACCAAGGGGAGAAGAAGAGGGTGGCATGGCCTTGGTGTTTTTTGGCTATAAATCAGGCTGCTGCCAACTCAGCCTGGGTGCTTTCAATGGTGGGAGTGTCTCCATGAGAAAACAGGCCGGATTTATTCATTAAACCTAGGGGGATTCGGCTGCATTATTAACTGGCGAGATAATAGCGCCCGAGCCCAGCCTGCGTGTTCTGCACGGCCGGAGCAGAGAGGGAAGGATGAAAGCTCCCAGGAACATTTGGAAGCTTAAAGGAAGCCTGTGGATTTGAAGAAAAGAGCGCATTTTATTTGCAGAGCTGGGCAGCAGAGAAAGGCAGCCATGGTGCTGCGGGAGAGCCCCCCCACAAAGGGAAGGGGGTCTCTGTCCCCCACCACCAGCTGATCCCAGCTGGGCCAGATGATCCCTCCGGATCCCAGACCCTGCTGGACCATGGGGTGGGAGCCCCCCATGAAGGGTGGGATGAGTCACCCTCCCTTTGGAGGGCATTTTGGGCTTAAGGAAGGGTAAAAAGGGAAAAGTGGGACGGAGAGAGTGATTGAGGGATCTGGGGATGCATGGCTGCTGAGGAAGGGAGGTATTCACTTGGCTTGTTGGATAAAAAAGCAGAGCTTAATTTGGGGAAAGCAGGCCTGTCTTGGTGGCAAGGGCTTTGCTGGGGAAGGTGTGGCACAGGGAGATGGATTTGGGGAGATGATGGCTGCTGCGCTTTCTCATTTTCCTCGCAGCACTGGTGCTGGCTGCATGAGTTGAGGGCCAGGCTGGGTCCAGCCACTGGTTCACTACCTGGGCCACTGGGGGCACAAATAAACTTAACTCTGACCCCCTGCCCTGGGCACTGCCTGGGGGACCAGTGCTCTCCACACCGTTCTGGGGGACTTCGCTGCCCAGTGGACTTTGGAAACTGTGTCCCACCGAAAGAAAACCAACTTCCCTGGGGTGTCAGCTGCTTGTGACAGGGGGGTCTCAGTGGGTTGTAGCTCTGTCAGCACCCAACAGCACCCCTGTCTTTTACAGTCCAGGGATGTGCTGGCACACTTTGGGTTTTGCAGCTCCAAGCCTATGCGGGGCCACAGCCCCTTCCCTGGCTGTTCCTGGGCACCTCACATAGCTGCGATGCTGCTGTGTCCCATCACCATCCATGCCCTGCCCATCTCCCCCGCGCCCGGTGCTGCGTAATGTCTACGAGGGGAGGGAAGTGTTAGGGCCAGGCTCATCCCAGCCCCAGCGCACAGCTGCCAGGCAGGGTGCCCACCAGGGCATGCTGCGGCGGTGAGGGCTTGCCTCTGCTTCTGCCTTGCACCCCTGGGACCACCAAGCACCCAGGGGTGCACCACTGGGGGTCTCTCCCTGGTGTACCACAGGCACACAGAGCCGCTGTGCCACAGAGGAGGCCACAAAGATGCTCAGAGGGCTGGAGCCCCTCTGCTGTGAGGACAGGCTGAGAGAGCTGGGGGGGTTCAGCCTGGAGAAGAGAAGGCTCCGGGGAGACCTTAGAGCAGCTGTCCAGTATCTGAAGAGGGCCTACAGGAAAGCTGGGGAGGGACTTTTTCAAGGGCATGTAGTGATAGGACAAGGGGTAATGGCTTCAAACTGAAAGAGGGGAGATTTAGGTGAGATATTGTGAAGAAATTCTTTGCTGTGGGGGTGGTGAGCCCCTGGCCCAGGTTGCCCAGAGAAGCTGTGGCTGCCCCATCCCTGGAGGGGTTCAAGGGCAGGTTGGACGGGGCTTGGAGCAACCTGGGCTGGTGGGAGGTGTCCCTGCCCAGGGCAGGGGGTGGCACTGGGTAGGCTTTAAGGGTCCTTCTAACCCGAACCATTCTGTGATTCTAAGTGGCAGGAATGTGGTGATATCCAGGATCCAGACCGCAGTCCCCTGCCCTGTTTCTGCAAGCAGACTCAATGGGCTGGAAGGGGTTAGTTAGACACCTCGCCGGGCCAGTGCCACTGGGACAGGGGCAGCGCAGGGGCCACTTTGCCCAGAGTCATCCCTCCCCATCCCACGGCGAGCGTGGGCTGAGCCCCTTCCTCCCCATGGGGAACCCACTGAGACAGGAGTTGCACCAAGCCTCTGGCTCTACATCTATATGTCAACCATGAAATGCCCCCTAAAATACTTTTGCAGTTGGGAAGGAACTCTTGTAATTTGCTCAGTCTCCTGCATCCTCCCGTGGTTATTATTTTAAGCCATTCCCCCGATTTCAGGGCCCTGGTCTGGAGATCCCCATTCCCAGACTGACTGATGCGTGCGATGACAGAATTTCTGCTGTTGGGCAAATTAATTTCCCATGGGATTGTGGCCTAATATATAAATATAAAACTGACACATTTTTACTCAGCTGAAAATAAAATAGCTCCAGCTCAAGTTTGCATGAGATAATGCTTCCAGGAGATAAGGCGGCAGCGGGAGTGCGAGTTGCCATGTGGATCCCATTTTTCCCACAGATCCCCAGCAATGTTTGTTGGCCGGGCTGTGCAACAGCAGCTTTTGATTAGCGCCAGGCGGCATTAACGCGATGTTTGTGTTCTGCTTCGTCTCACCCCACACCTGCTTCTTCCCGGGCAGAGCAAATGTCCGGGCAAGCGAGAGCAGGGAGTCTCTCTGCTCGGTGCACTCAGGATTTGCCGAGGGGATGCGCCCGGAGCTGCCGTGGTGCTGGGGGAGGGTGGTTCAGACCCCAACCCCAATGCCTCCAAGCTGGGATTGCAGGAGCCTGGTCTGGAGGAGGGCAGTGAGAGTCCTTCACGTGGGGGAGGTGATGGATACCTACTCCTCAACGAATGGCCAAGGCCCAACTAGGTTGAAAGGATGGTGGATCTCCTTTCCCCTCCCTCCGGGAAAGGAACCATCGAGAAAATTTGGGGAATGGGATTTCCATCCCCGCAGGCAGGATCGTGCCGGTGCTGAGAACAGGGCAGCTGGGGCCGAGGTCCTGGCTCCTGTCCCACTGCCCTGTGAGCTGGTCTAATCCTGCGCTGTCTCTAAGGCCTCTTTGTGTACGAGCCCTGGCAAGCAGGCCATGGTGAGCCCAGGCTGGCAGGGTGGCTCGGTGCCGCCGGGGACCAGGCTGTATTTGGAAGTTGATCTCAGGGCCCTGGAGCCCTGGATCCATTAGCGCATGCAGCAGACATGAGTGTGTTCGATCCAGAGATCCTGACCTCAGCCCTTATAAATAACCCAACCGGGGCCATGCAGAGTGCCTAAAGCAGCTTGGCTCCTCTGCTCCCATAGCAGTCATCTTCTCTTCTTCCCTTCCCTTCCCTTCCCTTCCCTTCCCTTCCCTTCCCTTCCCTTCCCTTCCCTTCCCTTCCCTTCCCTTCCCTTCCCTTCCCTCCTCCCTCCTCCCTCCTCCCTCCTCCTTCTCTTCCCTCTTCCCTATTCCCTCTCCCCTCTCCTCTCCTCTCCTCCCCTCCCCTCCCCTTCACTGCCCTGGGAACCTGCCCCCTCCCCCCCCCTCAGGATGATTAAACCCTGAAGAATGTGCTTGGGGCTCTGCAGGAGGAGACGGCTGATGGGGCACACATGGTGTGAGGGTTCGGAAGAGCGCGCATACCAGTGGGGGCTTATCTCCAGGCTGAGTAACCCAGGCACCACCGGAGCCCCTTGGCTTGTTCCTGTGTCCGGGCTGAGCCCATCCCATCCTGTCCCATCCCTGCACTCACTGTGGCACCAGGAGCATGGGCTGCATCCCCTACCTGGTGGCAGTGGAGACAGGCAGGGACACTGGCCCTGGAGCTGTGGGGTGTTGGGGGTTACCCCCTTCCAAGCTTTCCTCCATGTCTGGAGAGAAATCTGCTTCGGTGGAGCCTGGCAATGCCCACAGCCTCCCGAGCCCTGTGGGGAATCAAACGGGACATAAGCCCTTTGGTGCCCCAGGAACCAAAGCTTTACTGACCCTGTTTCCAGCCCCTCTGCTCTCCTGGCCAGGTCTAAGCTGTCATCTGCAAGGAGCCAAGGACCTTCACAGCCCTGGTCCCTCCAGTGATATTGTCAGAGCAGGAGCCCACACTGGAAAGCAGGGACCTGGACCAGGTAGACACACGAAGCAGATGAGATCCTGATGGATCAGGCATTGGTGACCTTCAGAAAGAGAGACTGGGACCAGCGGTGAAGAGGGAGAAGTATGTCATGGAGCTGCCTGCCTTTGGGAGAGCCCAGGGAGCCCTGGGGAGACAAGAGGTCTCATGGACATCTAAGCTGGCAGGACGCTTGGGGTCAATATCTTTGGATAATCCCAGGGCAAATTGCCTTGTATTTGTAGCTGAAGGTGTCCAGACAAGAGCAGGGTGTCTCAGGTGCCTGGGTGAGGTGCCACTCCAACCAGAAATGCAGGTGAGAGAGCCTGGGGCGAAGTAAGAGAAAGAGCCTGCTCAGGAGCGATTCACACTGGAAGGATGGAGCCGGTGGGTCTCCAGCACGGTGCAAATCTGCTGTGGGAAGAATTCACCCGAGATTCACCTCTGGGTCTCTCTGTTGTATCAGTCGAGGTGGCGCAAGCTCCTGAGTCACCGGGTGTCATCAGGCAGACACCCACCTGCCTGGGTCTCGCCCGTCCCGGCTGGATGCTCCTCATACCTCCAGCTGGGCCGGACCCGTGGTGGCCCGAGGAGGATGAAGGGCTGGGGGCAGTACCCAGAGGTACTGGGTATTGATGATGAGCTTTAATACTTGGGGCAGGTCTTTTCCCCAGGTCACAGGGCAGCAGGGCCCTAGAGAAGGGCACCCCTTGGAGAAATGGGCTGAGTTGAAGCCCCAGTAGAAAGGGGACACGGGGTTTGGGTGGCTAAAGTGAGGCACAGCCAGCTGGAGGAAGGACAGATGCTCCATCTCCTGGTGTCCCCGCCTCTGAATACCTTGCTGAGGGTGTGATTTAGACATTAGAGGAGCTGCAAGCTCAATACAGGACCAAAATAATTATATAAAGAGGTCAAAGAAAGGGATTTATTGGCTTTTCCTGGTCCTAAACTCCCTGAATAAGAAACACGCTCTGCCCCAAGGAGCTTAGAGTCTAAATCAATAATAAATCCATATTTATTGTCATAAAGGGCCCAAATTATTATTTTTTTTATGGTATAAAGATACAAGATCCAGGAAAAACTTGAGTAAGGGAGAATTACTTGTAGGTGGCTGCAAAAGACATTTTTATCACAGAGGCTTAAACTATTCTGCTGCCTCTGTGTCTGCCTGTTTGCTGCCTCTAGTCATCTGGAATATGCTGACCACTTCCTACCGGCCTCAACAGAGACATTAAAATGTCAAAAATGTTTTATTCTTGCAAGAAAATCTGGGAAAGGAGAGAGAGAGAGAGACCCACACTTGGGCTGCCATCACGAGAAAGTCTTCAGTGTGAGCTCAGCCCCATTGCCAGACGTTGAAGAGCCATAAAAAAAAAATATATATATATAAAAAAATATCACGTATTGCGGGTTATTTGAGGTATGAGCACGGTCCTGAAATGCAGCACTGGAGGGCTCTTTGCAGGCATGAGGCCCTTGAGATCAGCAGGGCCGTGAGCGGTGCGGCTGGTGGGATGGCAGGAGTCGAAGTGCTCTGTACATGGGGGTGGGACATGCGGGTCCCCACGGCCCAGGAGAGAGGAGAAGGGATTCCAGCCCGGAGCAGCAGTCCCTGGCATAGAGAGGAGCCCCAAGCCCCGGGCCAGGCTCTAACACCACGGGGACATGGGGAAAGTATTGTTTTTGAGGGGAATTTCCTCGTGTGTGTGCATGCATAAACCCCTCAGCTGTGTCACCAGCAGGTCTCCACCAGTCTAGGATCCTCCCTAGGCTTAAGGCATGTCAAAACTGCAGGGAAAGATGTGCTGGGCCAAGTCTTGATCAAGACTTGACTTGCTCATTTCCAGTCCGGGAGCACTTCAGGGCAAAAGGAGGAGACCTGGAGGTCTGGGGCTATCAAAGCACAGGAGCTGAGATGTCTCTAGCGCTTCGTGAAGGATAACAGTAATTTTCAGACCGGGGTGCTCCGGTCTTCGTGGCTTCCCCATTGCATAGCCAAATCCCTTCTGGGTTCAGCTATTGTGAGCACCTGAGGTAGCACCAACCAAGGAGGTGAGTGCTGGGGAAGTGGTGTGACGGGCGAGCAACTCTTGAAAAGTCAATCTGAGCAAATAATGCCAAACCTAGAAGGATTTGTCCTTTTTCAGAGCCCTCTGCTTGCAGAGCACGTGCATACTTAGAAAGAGCTCTAGGGAGCATTGCAAAACCTACCACATTTGGTGTAGGGTTTGGACACTTCAATCCCACTTTAATGATACTGTCCAGGAAATGACAAAGCTTTTGCAAAACAGGCGGGCTGGATTCTGGCTTGGTCCATTTCAAATCGTTGCGCGGATTTTTTTCATGCGGCTTGCTGAATCACAGCGAAAACATACAACATCCTGCCACAGCTTTTCTTGTTTCTCTGACACTTCTGGCACGAAAATTGGACACTGCAGCAGATTCCAAGGCTCAATTACATCCAGGTTTGCCCCACGCTAGAGGAATCTGGTTTTGATGGCACTTCTTCCAAGTGACAGCCATTTTCACTGTGGGAAGCTTTGTCTAAATGCCTTAGCCCCATCCAGCACCCGCTGTTTATGGGGTACCCGGTAGGAATAGATGGGTTTCGGATACTCCGTATGCTCCATCTTGGGTGTAAGCACAAGGCAGGGACTTCTCAGAACTAAGCAAACTGCACTAGGGAAAAGAAAATAAAACAAAACATTGGTGTTCTTCCAGGGGTTAATGAGTAAATATTAATCTGTTTTGAATTTTTGGGTACAGGAGACGTTTTATGTGGTTATAGCTTTTCAAACAGAACATTGGGAGCCTTTCTGCTAAATCAAGGGCGTACACAAGAGGAGGTTACACTTGAAGAAAAGCCACATTAGATTTATTAGCATTTACTTTAGGCCATAGTGAGAAGGGAGGCCCGGGGAAAGAATCAGAGGCATCTCTAGAAATCCCTTGGTTCTAACCTGGGCCTGCAAACAGCAAAATGCAAGGTTTGGGATGATACGGCGTTTGTGTGAAAGCAAATCTTGCAGCTCCAGGACACGCAGGGAGCCACGCTGGCACCTGCATAGCATCGCGACCGCATGTTTGAGCCCAGAGCAAAATGCCAGGACTTGGGTCAGGGACAGGAGCCCTCCAGAGTTGAGGCACGTTTGGAGGTAGGATTCGGTTCAGAGGAGCTCTACCTCCAAGGGACGCAGAGGGAAACAGCGACGGCCTTCAGGGGGGCGGCACAGGGCCCCTGATGGGAAGCAGAGATAGCGCAGGCAGGGAAATGCAGCATGGGAGCAATGAACTGCAGAACCAAGCGGGGGAGGACGAGCCAAACATCTGGGCCAGCATCCGCTTAAGCTGCTCTGCAGCCTGCATGTGGATTTAGCCTACCCACAGAGCAACGCCAGGGCTGCATGGGCTTGTGAATTCCCCGAAACAAGGCGATGCTGTGGCACCAGCTCCTCGCAGGAAGGAGGAATGTCAGAGGTGGTTGCAGCCTGCGGATGTGATGTCCCACCTGGGAGGGCGGCAGGACAGCCTGGCATCCCCCAGCAATCCCAAACCATTGAGAGTCCCCTAATGTTTGCAAGTGCTTTGCATTCCTCTTGCTGGGGCACAGCAGAGGCACGGGGATGGGAACAAGGGCAATAGGTAGGAGCGTGTCTTCTGCAGGGCTGTCCATATAGAGCCAACAATGCCTGCTATGTCTCCATACCTTCGGGATCAAGGCTGCTGGTTTGTTTCAGTAACACAAACTTGGCTGGCTGGCGGAGGGGACAGAGACCACAGGGCAGAATGGTATGGGACGTCCTGGGGAAGCCAACCCACCTTAGCAGGAGCTAAGGGCCAAGAGCTGCTGGGGTGCAGCCAGCAAGGATCCCAGGAGGCTGAAGGATGGGCTGGAGAAGTCCCAGCCTCTGCTGCAGGGTCTCTGCTAGCTCTTTAGAAGTTAAAATGAGGGATCATAGAATCATAGAATGGTTTGGGTTGGAAGGGACCTTGAAGACCATCCAGTGCCACCCCCTGCCCTGGGCTGGGACACTAGGCCAGGTTGCTCCAAGCCCCGTCCAACCTGGCCTTGAACACCTCCAGGGATGGGGCAGCCACAGCTTCCCTGGAATGAGAAAAGCAGTGGCAGACGCTGCTGTGCCGTGGGGCAGGGAGCCAGCTCCGAGCCAGCCCATGACAGGGCCCACCAGGGGCTACCGTCCTCTTCCTTCAAAGTCCCTTGGAGGGTCACCGTACTGGGTCCTGTGGGGCTGGGTCCTCTCTGGAGTGCCTGACCCTCCCTAGATGTGCTCAGCACCGCAGCAGAGCCAGGGAGCCATTGCACATCTCTGGGGATACGCAGCTCCAACACTATTTCTTTGCTCTTTTCCTGGGGATTGGACATTAAAAGGTTGTTATGCTTTGTCCTTCCCCAACATCTGTTGAAAATGTCTGTCTTTCCTGTTCTCCTGAAAATCACTGGCACACCAGAAAAGCATTGGGCTCAGGAGCCTTCGTCTAAGCACTTGGGCTCATGAACCTGCGCGCAGAAAACTGGAGCCACAAATGTGGGAATTTCTCACTGGGAAGTGGCTGGGAGGTGTCTGCCAGTTCCTGTCAGCCATCAGCTGTCGGGGGCATGTGCAGTAGATACTGATTTCCTCCAGGACCTTCACACATCAGCCTGGGTGAAGCAGCTCATTAAAAGCAACTAATTGCTGCAGTCAGTTGTGACATGAATTTTTCAAGGTTAATTTAGTTTGGCACCGAGAGTCCTCCATGTATCTCCAACGAAGGTGAACCGCACGTGCCGCACAGGCGCTCCTCTGCTGCCCTGCTCCTCTGGGGACAGACTGCCCAAGCTCGGGAGTTTAGATTTGGAGCGTGTTCAGGGATTGCTAAAAGGGAATGCACTGAGCTGTGATGGGGAAACCCAGCCCAGAGGATGCAAAGCGTGGGTACCACGCTGCAGGGTGACCAACAGGCCAGCTCGGTTTATGCTTGATTCAGGCATCAGCTTTGCTTTGCCTTGAGATGAACATTTCCTGCAAAAGTCCTTTTAACCATTTACCTGAGCTTGCAGGAACGCTGAGGAAAGCAGAGTCCGAAACGTGATGTGTTCAGTAAAACTTTCCTGTTCACCTCCCTTATCCCGTTTCCCCTTCGCCATGAAATTTCCAAATGCTCCCTGTCTGACTGACTCCCAGATGGTATTAAAGATAGCAGGAAGTGTCTTTGGGGGGGAAAAGAGACATTTGCTGGAACTGTGACGGTGCTTCGTGTTGGAATAATTTTCCGCTCCCTTGCAGAGTAAAAGCAAGACCAAGGAAGAAAGCAAGCGCAATGCCTTTTTCCGGCATTTCAGGTCCAGCTGTGGGGGTTTGTTCCAGCATCTGCTGTCTCTTTTGTGAACGACAGCACAAAACAGCCTGTGCAGGGGTTTGGGTATTGTGGGACACCAAAGGTGCAGCCTCTGCCCTCTGGCCACGCACGAGCAGTGGGGACCTCTGTCCATCTGTCGGCTCACCGTTCGTTGGCAACCATGTCCCCCATGGAAGGAATCAGATGCAAAGCCCAACTTTGCCCAATTTTGGGTGTTCCAGGGTTGAGAGTTGGTGCACCAGGAGCACCCTGGGGCCCAGCATCCCCGCGCCCTGCGGCAGCATGGTGTGGTGTTGGTCCCAGCATGGGGCTGCCCCCCACCAGACCCCCTTGGCCGAGGCATGCATGGCCCCAGGGTGCAAGGCTAGAGGAGATCCTGCAGAGCTTCGCTGGTCCCACCTGAGCAAGGGCTGACTTGGCACCCACCGTCAGGCGGGGAAGGGAAATCGGCTGTTTAATAAATGTATCCTGTGTTTACGGAGGACCCGCCAGCTATGACAATGCAGATGTTTCCTGTCTCCCTACATCTGCAACAGCCATTTACTGGCTGAAAGCTGTTCCTACCACGAATCTGTGCAATTGGGCTTTGCTTTTGTGATCGCAGACAGCAACTGACCTCCAGCGAGCGGGGACGTGTCCGGGCAGTGACCGTCTCACCCTCTCCAGGGGCTAGTGGCCATCTGCGGCCGGTCTGGTGCTGTGCCTCCAGGGAGGAAAGCCGAGCTCAAAGGCTGGTGCGAGCTTGGCTGCCCTGTGGCATGACGCGAGCCCTCCCGGGGAGGGATGGGGCGCTGCAGAGCGGCCGGCCCTGTGCAGGACGTGGTGCTCTGCAGGTAGGCAGGAAGATCCCACGTGTGAGCAGGATGGGAGGACGTGACCGCATTTACTGCCCACCCTTGTTGAGTCTCTCTTGTTTCCTTGTCTGCCCCACAGCCCTCTGTCCCCCATGACTTGGACCCCTGGAGTTGAGTGTTGCCATGTCTTCTGGCTAAAGACCGTGATTAGGAAGCAGATCAAAGCCAGGTTCAACCCCTTTTCTGTCTGGAGGACAACATCCTGGCAAGGCTGGCTGGAAACACTCCCTTTCTTTGCCTGAACAAGCCACTGTGCAGCAAAGACACCAAAGAGCAGCTGTAAACGCACAAGGCAAAGCTGTTGGGAAACTGAGGAAGGGCTTGGCTGTAGCTCAGCATCAAGGACACTTTGCTAAATGGGACTTCTGGGCGCTGGTCCCTTTTCTCTAGAGTGAGTCATGTGAACAAATGCAACTGTTTTTCTAGTCCCAACACCAGGATCTGGTCTGAGGCTGTGGCTATGATTAGCCAGATACAAGTCATGACCCAAATCTCCAGGCAAGGTGGCTTCAGTTTGGACTCTTCCACCCAAAAGCTCTTGGTGGGAAGCTCCCAGAGAGGGGTCCGTGCTGTGCCACCTGCAAGTCCTGGCTTCTGGGATTTTCACAGGCCATGGAAGTCAGTAGGAGAGGCAAGTCCTTTTAGCACTCCCCTGAGCAAGGCTGGTGCTCTCAAAACAAAAGATCTGAGGTTTAGAGGCACTTCTGGGGGTCTCTGGTCCAACCCCTGCTCTGAGTGGGGCCAACATGGATTGGTTAGCTGAGGACTGTGGTCAGTGTACCTCCAAGGATGGAGATCCCTCCGCCTCACTGGGTACGTCCGCCTTCATGATGAAGGGGCTTTTTTGTTAAATCTCATCAGAATTTCTCCGTTTGTGACTGGTGTCTGTTGCCTCTTGTCCTTTCACTCTGCACCTCTGAAAAGAACCATCGCTGCTGTGTCTATACCCTCCCATTAGGGATTTGAAGACAGATGGCTACCAGGCCCCCCCTTCACCTTCTCCAGACTGAAGAAACCCAGCTTTCTCAGCCTCTCCTCATACGTCCTGCGCTCCATGTCCCTAAACATCTCAGAGCCTCACCACTGGGCTCTCTCCAGTTTGTCAGTGTCGTTCTTGTGCTGGGGCCCCTGAAATTGGACACGGTTAATTCAGAAGTGGCCCCACCAGTGCCATATAGAAGGGGAACAATTACTTCCCTCTCTTGATGATCTCCAGTCTTCCTCAATTACATGTGTGGAGTCTCTTGGGAACGACAAGAGTGCAGAGCACCATGGTGGGACCAAGGCACACATCACTCAGAAGCCACCTTCTCTGAGGAAGGGCATCAGGGATGGTTTGCTTTTAACCAGTTCAGCATCACGAGTCTCGACACTTTAAATGGAAAAGAGTGAGAAGTCTTGCAGCAAAGGAGTTATATTTTCATCCTAGTTTGCGATGAAAAGCCAGGCCTAATGAGCAGGACACCGAGTGGAATGGAAACACTGACTGTTTTGCTTTGCTTTGCTATTTAATAGCAAAAAATCCAGCACTCCCTATTTGCCTGCATCTCCTTTTCCTTTCCCATCTTGCCAGCTTTCCAAGAATATGAAGCTGTTTTGGAGCCTGCGGTGGGTTTTTCCCCTCTCTGCTGTAGGGTCTCAGTGCCGTGTCCACCAACGCATTGCGCAGGGCCTCTCGTGTTGTGTCTCCCTCGAGGTGTCTGAGTTTCTTGGGCTGTTGCCACCTGGGCTTCATTCAAATTGCAGAGCTGGAGCAAGGGAGAGGCCCTGGGCAGGGTGAGGGGGGTCCTTTTTTGTCAGCTACCTCAGAAATGCTGATGGGCGAGCACCCTGCAGCCCCAGGGGAAGGGAAGGGGGTGCCAGATCCACTCATGGACACGTTGACTGCTGCAGTGTGATCTGGGTCAGACTGCCCAGGTTGAGTTGACCCACTGCAAGAGGGGAAGGCATGCAAGCCCAGGGGACATGCGAGTCACCTCCCCAGCTGGGATATTAATGGTCCATGGGACGGGAGAGCCAAATCCTTCCCTCCACTGAGAGCGGTGCCTATTTGCAGGTGTGGAGCTGGGGCAGAGGGAGCAACGGGCCTGCTCCCACCCACCTGTGCAGGACTCAGGACTGCTCTGCTTTCTGTCACGCTGTGCCAGAGCCCTTCCTAAGGGATGAAAACAAAGCGCAATGCCAAGAGACGTTTCTCTCCCGTCCCTCAGGTGGGAGGAACCTTGAACAGCAGATTGTTTTGCTTCTATCGTGGTTTCTTTGTCTCCTCTCATCACAAACCCAGGGAGATATTGGGAACGGCTCCTGATCGGAGCAAAGCACAGCTGGTGGAGCCCTCACGGCCAACCTTTGCTTTGCAAAGCTGCTGTCCTCCTGAGAAACTTCTGGGGCTGACCATCTTTTCTTATCTGCACTGCTTCGCTCCTAACAAAGCTCGGCTTTTGGAGGGGCGTGTTAGGCTCTGAGCTGATGGGAGGCTTTTAGCTCCGAGTTTTACTCTTGTGCCCCCTGAGCTACAATGATCCTCTTCCTGACTCGTTGGTTTCTCTCTCCAGTGACAAACCTCTGGAGCAGGGAGTGTCTGGGCATGACCAAGTCCTCACCTGGGTTGACCTGTATACTTTCCCTAATGCAATGTGCCAGGAGCAAATATTTCCTGTGATGGCTCATGCACCGCAGTGCTGGGGCAGGTTCTGGGTAAGGATGATAGAATCATAGAATCACAGAATGGTTTGGGTTAGAAGGAACCTTAGAGATCATCTCGTTCCACCCCCCTGCCCTGGGCAGGGACACCTCCCACCAGCCCAGGTTGCTCCAAGCCCCGTCCAACATGGCCTTGAACCCCTCCAGGGATGGGGCAGCCACAGCTTCTCTGGGCAACCTGGGCCAGGGGCTCACCGCCCTCACAGCAAAGAATTTCTTCCTCAGATCTCATCTAAATCTCCCCTCTTTCAGTTTGAAGCCATTACCCCTCCTCCTATCACTACATGCCTTTGTGAAAAGTCCCTCCCCATCCTTCCTGTAGGCCCCCTTTAGGGACTGGAAGGGGCTTTAAGGTCTCCCTGGAGCCTTCCCTTCTCCAGAGAAGTTGGGTTGCCTCAAGGATGACACTCTGGGTAAGGATTACTACCTGCACTATTTCAGATGAACTCTCTTCCTACCAGCATAGAAACAAGGAGGTAAATTCCCTCCCCGCAGACTGAATGGGTGAATTTGTGTGCATGGAGCAGAAATGCCCTCTCAGCCCCGTCCAGCCCCAGCCAGGGGCAGATAACCAGCAGGACAGGCTGGTCGGGGGGCCACAGGGAAGGCTGGCTTGACACCAGTGGACTCACGAGTCACCTGGGACAGACCCATCACTTCTCCATGACCAGCTTCTCTCAACCCAAGGAGGACACAGCGCTCAGAGCAGGGTGAATCCCGCCAGCACTCCCAAAGGAGGCATGTTGGGTGCTTGGTGGACAGTTTTAAGCTGTGGTTGAGCCCCGAGAAGCCTGTCCTTGTGGCCCCCTCTCTCTGCAGGGCATCCGAGACCCTGGCTGGGGTTGCAGGACAGGGGTGCTGCAGCACAGGCTGCTCTGTCCCTTGGTGTCCTGGGCTGACACACACCCCTCGGGGTCCTTCCCATCGGGGAGGGGACCACTGGCTCCAGGGCAGCTGTGGACCTGTGCTGTGCACCTGGAGCTGTGGAGCCGCAAACTCTGCTTGGATGCTGCCTGGGTGAAGAGGGAGTGGGGCAGGGATTGTACCCCAAATCGTTCATTTGCCTGTGGGACAGCCTCGACGACCCCCAGCCTTCCCTGCCTGCCATCCTGCCTGGGGGGGCACTGCCTGGCAGTGGGAGCAGAGCCCCGGCACCCTGCCCGGGTGCTGTTGGGCACGGCGGGCTGGATGTGGAGGATGCCCCGAGTGCCTCAAAACCAGAGGAGGTGAAAAACTCATGAGGATTGAAGCCAAAACTGGACAATTTAGCCACTGTTCCTGGAAATGCCTACTTGGAGCCAGGCCTCTGTGCCAGTGGGCACAACTTCGGCCCCCACCTGCATTTCCCACCCTCAGCCGTGCAAACCCACACGCAGTGATGGGAGACGTGGGGACCAGGGCTCTGAGAGAGCGCTGCTGACGCATCCCCGAGAAAAAGCAGGGGTTAACTCCAGAGCAAAGGCCACAGCAAAGCAAACAGGAGGGAATAATCGGGAACGAGAGACAAACGCGCAAGCGGAGCACTGTGGTCTGGCAGCGGGAGTGCTGTGCTGGGAAAATCCTCTGATTTACTGCGAGAGGTCTGGCAGCTTCAGGAAAGAGGGGAACAAGGCCCTGAGCAGCGTTTCTAAGAAGCGGCCGCTCCTCCAGTCTTTTCCCCAGGAGATTTTCTGCGTGGTGGGGCAGAGGGGGTGCGGGGACGCGTGGTGTGAGGGCCTGGGGGCTGCCCTGCTCCCGGGGCTGCAGCCTGAGCGGGGATCCAGCACCCCGCCGTGGGTGTCCCTCGGGAAAAGCCGGCTGCAAAAGCAAACCTGCCATTTGTGGTGGGGAATTTCGGAGACGGGCAGGTGGTTCAGCAGCCACGCGTTCCTTGGCTGTGGCAGCCCCTGCGCCCTGACCGTGCCTGCCTATCCCAACCTGAGGAGCACAGCGGGTGTGAATATCTGACCCTCTCCAAAATGGACTAGGGACTGTAGGCAGTTGAGTGTCCCAGCCGAGGTAGGTGTCCTGGCCTCCTGGGTGTCCCTATTCGGGGTGGCTTGGCTAAAGCAGCTCGTGTGACCCTGGAGACTCCTCTGGAGAAATGCGCAGTTCCCATTCCGGGGGAAGCCCCTGCCCTCTTGTGAGAAACGCTCCTTATCCAATAACAATGGCTCAGGCAGGGAACGTTACGAAGCACATTTTATTTAAACGTTCTTGCAAGAACGGGCGACCTAGCAAATAGGCACGCTTTTGGTTCTTGAAACACACCTATTTGTTTCCTAATCCCAGCTGAATTTTCCCTCCCCTGTTTCCCATAGGTTAGGTACTCCAGGGTTCACGGGCTGTCCAGAGCGCCTAAAATCCTTCCCGCATGTCCTGCCTCTGTTTACTTCTCCTTATGCTACACCTAAAGGGATTATCTGGCTAGTGGATTTCTTTTCTTTTTGGTAAAATTGCTCAATGTCATTAGCCCTGGTTAAATGTTTGACTACCCTTCTAGTCGCTAATCCGGTACGAATCAGTTTGTCCTTTTGTCTGTGTGACAAGAGATGTTCCACAACCCGTTCTGGAGCCTCTTTGTCTTAGTCATTCCCTTATCATGTCACCTCCGATGGAAACGGCTTTTCTGCGTTGCAAAAACAATACCTGCCTTTCTTACACTCTCCATCTCTCAGGTCTCCTTGCAACCCACCGTGAACTCACAGCTGCTGTGCAGGGAGGACCACAGGAGCCCCATCCCGAACCCGGGTCACCTCCTCCCCGCTCCATCATGTCACACAGCCCCGTTGAGGCTGAGATGTGCTGGGATGAAGCCATGGATGCATGGAGACTCTCCGTGCCCTGCAGAGGAACCTCTTGGCAGCAAAGGGAGGTTGGTTCTCTTTGGCTGTCCCGCCAGGACACTAGCAATGGGATGGTGGTGCCATGTGCCCCTGGCTGTGGGAGAAGGCTGTGGGACAATGCTAGGAAGGGCTGTCCTCCTCCCTGGGGCCCTGCGGCACATGGCCGGGGCCATCCCAGCAGCCTGGCCACCTTCCTGCATGGGCCTGGCGCTGGCTCCCGTCCTCCTGGCTTCTTGGGACTCTTCCAAAAAACAGGCAGTGCAAATGTCACTACTGGGGTCCCCAGGGAAATTAGAGTGTTGATTTAGGCTTATAAGTGACATCCCCACTTAAAAACATATTAGTCTTCTGCCTCCTCCTGCTCACACTCGCCTGGGAGCAGCAGGGCACCTGGTGCAGGATCCCAGCCCCAGCAGGGCTGGTTTTGCAGGTGTTTTGGCTCAGCACCCTCTGAAAATTGGGAAGGGAGTTCCCGTGCCCCCAGACAGCCTCCCAAAATCAGTGGGAGTTTGCTGGAAGTGTGATCTCAGGAGCTTAGGCTCCGGCGTGCTTTCCCCCATCCCAGGGGCGATGCTGGGGAGATTCTCCGGTGAGAATGGGCTCTGCTCCTGCTGTGGGTCTGTTCCCCAGCCGGCAAGGGGACCTGCTGGGACCGCATGCCCTGGGGCTCCTGGGTCCATTCCCAGTCCCACTGCATGTCCCTGGAGCCATCCCCTTCGGAGCTGGGGGAGCCAGCGCTGCCAGGCAGAAGGGGCACAGAGGAGCCAGCGACGCGCTGTGTGGGTTTTCCCCTGCCTGCCTCCATGCGCGGGCTGCTCCCGGCTCTTGCACCAGGCTCAGCACTTGGCAAACAGGATTTAGCCACAACCCAGAACGTATTACTGAAAAAACAAACAACAAACACATTCTTCTCCTGAATTCCTGGGCTCCTTCTGCTTCTGACCTCTCGGATGGACCCTGGCAGCCCGCGTGGTCGGGGAAGGGTTGGCTTGCTTTCCTGCAGCTCTGTGCGTGTGAGGTCGCACCCCGGTATGTGCAGAGCCTCCCGGGGTGGCTGGAGGTTGCTGGGCAGAGCTGCACGCCGGGTGACCCGCGAGCCCGGCCGTGCTGCCGGCGGGCAGGCAGCCCGGAGCATGCACCGGCTGCCAGGAAACCACGGGCAGCAGCACCAGGCAGGTCCCACTTCTCCATTTAAAGGCAGGGTGAGGCATGAACCGCACTCATCTGCCCTTCGTTCATAGGCAAGTCCTTTCTTGGCTGGCTTTGCAGGCTCACTTGAAGGATTCTGGGGCCCCCAACATCAGAAGGACATGGACCTGTTGGAGAGAGTCCAGAGGTGGCCACGAAGATGATCAGAGGGCTGGAGCCCCTCTGCTGGGAGGACAGGCTGAGAGAGTTGGGGGGGTTCAGCCTGGAGAAGAGAAGGCTCCGGGGAGAACTTGGAGGCCCTTCCAGTCCCTAAAGGGGCTCCAGGAAAGCTGGGGAGGGACTCTGGATCAGGGAGGGGAGCCATAGGACGAGGGGGAACAATTTTACACTGAAAAAGGGAGACTTAGATTAGATATAAGGAAGGAATTCTTTACTCTGAGGATGGTGACTCTGAAGGACAAGTTGCCCAGAGAAGCTGTGGCGGCCCCATCCCTGGAGGGGTTCAAGGCCAGGTTGGACGGGGCTTGGAGCAACCTGGGCTGGTGGGAGGTGTCCCTGCCCAGAGCAGGGGGTGGCACTGGGTGGGCTTTAAGATCTCTTCCAACTCTAACTATTCTGTGATTCTATGGTTCAGTGGGCTTGGGGGGGATCTCGTGCTGGGTTGTTGAGCTCCTCAGCTTGGGAATAGGGGTCTGCTAAGCTCTTTGCATTGCCTTTTGCTCCTCATGAGAGCCTTCATCCCCCAGGAGGGACACAGACTCAAACTGGAGTGTGGAGCGGACCCAGTGGACACAGCTGACCCATGGATGCGCAGAGCTGTGCCTCCTGCTCCACCATTGAAGCTCTGGCTTCAAATACGCCCCAGATCCTGGTGCCTGTGGCCAGGCAGGAGCTTGGGGAGCGGATGGACGGTCAGTGACCATCCAGCCCAGGGCTCCTGTGGCCAAGGCAGAGTCCTTCTCTCCTGCTGCTCTGGGTGTCGAGCCAGGGAGCGAATAAGCCTTGGAGAAACAAGCATTTGCCTCGCTGCAAGCCCATCGTGGCAAGTTTTCACACGCTTTTCCACTCTGAAAAGCTGCTGGAGGTTTCCATTCCGGGAAGCAGCATTTGTGAGGAGCAGCTGTATGTAAATAAGAAGGGGAATTGGTGGGTGGCAGGGAGTTCCCACGAGGATCAGGATCACAGGTCCTGGGGAAGGGTCAGACACGGCATCGGGGCTCTGCCGGTGCCGCTCCACCCAGGCACCTGCTGCTGCGGGTCGCGCACAACTGTACAGTTTTAATGGAAGGGAGATTCCCCCAGCCGCGGGCAATCCCGAACAGCTAGAAGGGATCTCAATAGCAAGAAAGGCAGAGAGGCAGGGAGAAAGGCATCAGGGAGAGACAGGATGGGGAGCAAACCACTCAGCGGGCAGCAGGATGGTGAGAAGCACGGGGCACCTCGTGCTGCCCACTCTCTGCCCCGAAGCCGACTCCAGGCAACTCCCCTGCTCGTGCTCTCCTGGACACTTTCCCTGGACAACCTCTGTTCCTGTATCCTGAGAATATATCCCTTACAGCCCCTCCAGCAACCCTGTGGATTGAAAGCCAAAGGAACATACAGGCAGTATCAGACCAGGTCGCTCCATACGTCCTGTTCTTGGTAAAGGCTGGAGGGGAAAATGCTGTCTGCGTCTCAGCCTCTGGCTCCTCCAGAGCTCTCCGACCCATCCCTTGGCTTTAGCCGAGCCTTGACCAGCTGATGCTGTGGGGTGCAGAGGCTTCTCAACTGCCTGCACCACCCCAGGAGCTGAAGTTCCCATACAGGACCTTATAGAGACCCATCACGGGATGCTCCCAGACTGCAGCTCGCTGGGGAAGCAGGAGCGAGCTGACGCTGGCTCCAAGAACAGCTGTGCTCCTTGGGATCCATTGCTTGGCTGAATGTTTAGTTTTTGTGTTGCCTCATCTTGGCCAGACTTTTATGGCTGGCGGGGGACTTGGGCTTGTTCTGAACTCACATGCCCTGTGCATAGTTTGAATTTCCTTGCTGTGATTCAGGGGACATGCTGAACTCCGTGGAAGCTGGGGCATGGCACCTCCTTGCACTCCTTCCTTCCCCGAGCAGCACAGACACCTCCACGGGTGCCTGAAGGGCTTCCCCAGGGCCCCTCGCAGTGGGAGGGTGGCACGGTGGGCAGCTGGTCCCACAGAAAAGCACCTGCATAAAGTGACTCAGGGCCATATATCCCCCCACACTTCTTGTAGCCTTCAGATGCCACCCCAGAGAGACCATAGCAAAACTTTGGGGGGTGGCAGGCACATCGCTGCCTGCTGTCCACTCACTGGCAGGAGGACGGCACCCCCTCCTCCAGGGTGGTGGCATCAGCACATCCATCCCCCACTGCTGCCCTCACCTACCCCTGCTGCAGCCTGACCTATTTGCCCTTCCCCAGTACAGGCAGCGGTTGGGTTACCACCTCACCCCTTGCTTTTCATGGGATGGGAGTCACAGGTGCCCCAAACCCCACTGTCTACAGACCAGCTCAGACCAGAGCAGCTCCTGCACCAAGTGGTTGTGATGGGAGAGGATGTTCCTGGAGGGCACAGCCCACAGGATGGTTCCCCCTCCCAGCCTCCCCCAGCCCACCTCCATCCACGTGGCCTCTAGCACGCCGCCCATGCTGGGTTTCTCCCCCAGCTTTGCCTTTTCTCTCCATCTCAGGACTAGCGCTCAGAGCTGGCTGGTCCCAGGACAGCACTGGCCATTTCACCCCGTTTGGCTCCCTAACATGGGAAACGTTTTGGTTTTGGGCAGGATTTCAAGTGCTCTCATCTCACAGACACGTCCATCCTCCCAGTGGAGAGCTGCTGAGGAGGAAAGGAGCCGAGGAGACGTGGTGAGCCCCTGAGCTTGGAGCACGGCCCCTGGTTTATTTATGTGTGCAGTGATCAGAAACACAGAGGCCAGTGAAGGCCCTGCATCCTCACAGCTTTAGCCCCATGGGACCCCGATCCCTGATGGAGCTGAGAAGAGCATGAAACACACCACATTGCTCAGACAAGCTCTACAAAGTCATCCAGCAGCCCAAGGTGATGGGCAGGGGGTTTGCGAGTCACCAGGGCAGTCGCCAAAGACTCGCTGAAGTTTTTCTCTCTGACCGGGGGATGCTCAGCAGGGACGGGCACCTTTCCTAAGCATCCCTCCTTCCCTGCCCTCCTGTCCCCAGGATTCACGCTTGGACACCTTCACCCCCTCCCTGGGAGCCTGGGGACTGCTTATTTCAGAGGCCCCAGGCCTTGGCGGCCACGGGGAAGGAGAGTAAGGGGGGCTGTGCACCAGCCAGCATCAGACATGCCACATTGCTTCTGGGGCTTTATCAGTTTTCCCAGGGCAGCAGCACAAAGCGGTTGGCCCAAATTAAACTTGTCTTTTTTCCAAAATACCTTTATGATGAGAAGGTGGCCCTTGGGGAGAAGTGGTGCTCTGCTAACCAGAGGGCAAGTATGAATTCGGAGGCAAGACAGGAGCAGCCTGCGAACCTCAGACCAGTGATGCTATTAAACCTAAGTCAGCCGAGTATTTACCCCAGGATTTGATGGTGTCCTTGGCCCCAGACACGGAGACGTGGGCTGGAAATGGGGAGCAAATGAGATGTGTGAAGTGCTTGGAGACTGCCAGCTGTTTGGTGACACTGTCCCCTTTTTGGGGAGTTGCTGCTTTTTGTGGCCCGCAGGCTCTCCAGGGTGACATCCCGGTGTCACAAACCCACAATCCGGCACAGGCAGGGGCAAACCAAGGCATGATGGTCACTCCCTACTTCTACCCTGCCAAGTCCTTGTTCAGTTTGGACTATCCTGGAAACCCCTGGTCTTGCTGGTGGCACCGCAGGGCCAGGAACAGGGAAGGTCCCATCCAGACTGTCTGGGGACTGGAGCCACTTGCTGCAGGGTCTAAAGAGATGGGTGGGGTGGAGAAGAGACAAATAGGAGGGTCCTGGCGGAGCCTGGGAGAGCCAGATACATCTGCAGCTCTCCAGGTGGAGGGAGCAGCTATGTCTGTGCACGGGGAGACAGCCTGTCTGGAGAGGGACCACGCCATCAGACCTGCTTCCCCAAAGCCCTCGGAGCTGTGCGTTTCCCAGCACAACTCATTGCAGCGGAGATCGTTAGCAATACTGCCAGCTAATTAATCTGAGTGCTCAGTGTGAGCTCCCATAAAACTGCCTTAATAGACTTCCAGCTGTACACTAGCTCTGCAAAAAAGACTGGTCCACGTGTCTTTAAACAGGAGGAAAACCCCACACCACCCCTGTCCTGGAGGTCCTTCCCCCTTTAAACACTCCAGTAGGGTCTTTAACAGCTGATGAAAGGATATTGTGGTGGGAGTTTTGGCTGTACCTGCCAATAACTGGAGCGATCACCTGCCAATACGGGTTCAGGACCTCAAGACAAAGGGGAATGAGATAAAAGATGCCTAAACCCCAGGAGAGGAAAGAGTACCTGTGGAGAACAGTCCTGTTTAGTGGAGTTGGTCTCAGCCAACTCTTCCCAAATCCCAGGGGCAGCCTTGCTACCTCACTGCCAACATCCCTGGGTGGGGGTTGTAAGGTCTGGGGACTTGAGAAGCGGAGCAAGGGAAGGAAGGGGATGGAAGGGTAGGGGTGGTGGCTGCAACCCTGCATCAAACCAGTGTCCTGCTCTGCCAGCAGTTTCCTCAGCTCCATCAAAGGAAGGTGGAGACACCCATGCCCAGTGACACCCTCAGCTGAGCTCCATCCATCAGGCTCAGAGCCCTGTTCACACCAGTTATAAACTTCCAAATTGTCTGATCTGGGACACATTCTTCCCTGATGGGCTCTGACACCTCAGATCTGCGTGCAAAATCCCATCCTCTGGCTCAGCCTGGGCAGCCATGTTTCTCCTGGTCTCCATGGACTGCAGTGCATCAGCCCACCTTCCCTCTCCATCATCAGGGAGGAAAAAGTCATCCAGGTCACACATCAACCTGAAACTTGAACTCAAGACCTGTCCTCAGAGGCTCTGCACTGTCTCACAGACCTATGGAGGGTTTTGGGGGACTTCCAGTGACACACCAGTGTCTGCTGGGAGAACACAGGCCTGGAGCAGCCAGTGCAAGAGGAGCTGTATGTCCCTGCAGATCAGCACTGCTCTGCCAGGTCTTCCTGAAGGGCACTTCGCAGCTCTGCAGAGAGCGTGCGAGACGCCAGGGGATGCTGAGACCCAGGTCTGTATGATGGAGAAGACAGCCATGGAAAATAGTGCTGGTTCCTCACCCCCAGGTGCCCACCATCCCTGGCTGTGTGTCCCTGCTGCCGGTCTCCTTCTCGCTGTTCACACCCTCTGCTATTTTTCCCAGAGCCTGGGGATGGCATCACCTCCTCATTTTTCTGGATGCGTGGCAAGGAGCTGGAGGCACACACGGCTTTCCCTCGTCCTCTGTACCAGACGTGCTGTGTCCTGCAGAGACCGAGAGTGTGTGGATGAGGCTTGTTTCAGTGGAAAACAAAGAGATGCCACATTACATTTAAATCAGAGCTCTTCACTCATTTTCAGCTTCAAGTAAGGGCCGACAAGGGAAAAGGTACAAATGTAAATCTCAGGGGTAGTGCAGCTGGAACATGAGGATTCAAAGCACAACAAAAAAAGCAGATATCAGCTGGCGGGGACCTTCCTGGCTGGGGATCAGTGAGGGCAAGAAGGGCAGGAAAGCTGGCAGCTCCCAAGCAGGACTCTATCTCCGCTCCACGGGAAATGTTCGCAGCACAGAGGAGCACAGGACCTGCCAGGAGAGGAGCAGGAAGGCCGCACAAGCCCTCGAACACCGGAGCATTGAAGAGAAGAAGAGCATATGAGCAAGGCTGAATGAACCTGGAGGGATAACACAAGTGAGCGGGATGCTGATGGGAAAGCAGAAGCTGCTGCGTGCAGGGGCACCACAGGCAGAATGAAGAGCATCTGCAGGGAGGAAGATGAAGAAGAGCCTCAGCTCGCTGCTCAGCGGGAAAGAAGAACAAACAGAGGAGGATGCAGGGAAGGCAGAGGAGTTTGATGGTTTCTTTTTTTAGCTTTAATCTTCATAAAAATCCAGACGTGACCAGACAGTTGATGAAAAGGGGGGTGTGAGGAAACAGGCCAGGACAGGAGAGGTGGGATAAAGGAGGGTGTAGATGCATGGGATGTGTTTGTGGAGGTGGGGGGGGGTCTGGGAGAGCTCGTGGGGATGCTGGAGAGAACAGGAAGATGGGGTGGAAAGAAGCAAACCTGCCCAGAAAAAGGGGAGGGATTATAAACCCATAATCAGAGTAATATCGGACCAAATCGGGCTGAATTATTAAATGGTTTATAAACACTAATACGCTCAATTCCCACCAAATAAGCCCCTTTCCACAGGACTGAAGGCCTGATGGGAAGGAAGAAGCAGTGCTATGAGGTGTACCAACACTTTGGGCTGCCCTGTGTCTCCAAAGGGGACTGCAGCCCCAGCATCAGCCCTGCTCAGGGGAGACCTTCTTCAGGCTGGGGGCATCAGTGTAAAGCTTTGCCATCCGGAAGCCATGCCCTCCCATTCCCCACACACTGCCCCACTTCTCAAGCACCTTTCCTTTCCTGGGCACAAGTTTTCATCCACACAAGTGTTCTGTAGGCCCTTGAACGGGTCTTTGATGTCGGTCATCTTTTCCAGGCAGTCGGTTCCCTGAGCTGATCCAAGGCAGGGCTACCCAAACACTTGCGCCAGCGCAGGGGGTGTGAAGGGCTGGGAATGAGCAGCTGGGGACGAGGGACCAGGCTGCGTCTCCAGGAGTCACGGACGGATTATGGCAGCTTAACACATTCATCAAAATCCAGCCCCCGCCCCCGAGTGGCTGTCAGGCTGCAGGAGTGGTTCAAGGGAGGTGGTTGGGGCTCTCTCCTGGATTCCCGGACTGTATTTTCCCTGCTGATGAAGGTGGTGTGGCTCTAACACACGAGTAGCATCCACGGATTGGGGCTTTACGGGGTTGCAGGCACTCAGGGTGTGGGATGCAGGTCTGGAGGAGACATCGGCTGTGTGGATACAGCGTGGGGATGGTGGCAGAGGCGAAGCGGGTCCAGGCTGTGGGTGTGTGTTGGGGGTGATGTGGGGGTCACAGGCTGAAGAGGAGTCTGCAGTGCCCAAAAGCAAAACTGGGCAGGTCTAATCCTGAAATCTTCCTGTTGTTCACCCGGCACTGATTTCGGCAGGATTTGTTTGTGTCTAGGATCGAGGCAGGATCTGGTGCACCGCTACGCAGCGGAGGAAAGGACTTGAGAAGGCTTCTGCACTGTCACCAGGGCTTCGTAGGGAAAAGCTTGGTCTCCCAGAGGGTAAAAGACACCTGAGCATCCCCTTCCCAGAGGTGATCCCAATCTGCGAGCAGCCTCCGGCTCATTCCATCAGCCCTCCCCTGAGGTTGTATCCTGCGCGGTGGGATGGAGTCAGACCTGTGTTGGGCTGCAACTAAGGATGAGGCAACACCACAGAAATGGCATTGCTGGCTGATCATGATGCCTGCTGTGTCAGCACTCAGAAAAGCCCCGGCTGCACTCAAAAAATGTTCCCTCCTCAGCAACTGGGAGAGCCGCAACGGAGCCTCTCGGCTTGTGGAAATATCCTGGCCGGCACATCTGTGATTAGGCAACGTGATTCAAGCCAAAGGCCAGAGCTGATCTCACTTCTGAGCCTGATCCTTGCTGCAGCACTGAGGGTTGGGAGGCTCTGCTGCGCCTCCAGACTGGGATGGTCTCTGCCTGGTACAAGGAGCATGAGTCATGGACTTCACCCATGCTCTTTGGCCTCGCTGATTTGAGCCTCCCCACAGGGACTTCACATTTCTCAGGTCTGGTCCTCTTCAGGATCCATGGACACAGCTGAGACGTCCTGACACCTCTCTGTTATGGTCCCTGGGCTCTGACCACACCAGGATCTTGTTTCTCCTCCTGCTCAGCAGCTCTGCCATCTGCCTGGCGTTCACCACCATGGTTCCACCTCTGTTAGGTCTCCTCTGATGGGCTCAGTGGAGTCACATATGGGGTCTGGTGCCACCAGGACTGACGGGAGGGGTTTCAAAGCCCAAGGGCAAGAACTAACCCAGGACTGAGTGCTTGGAAAAGGGCTTTGAGCTCCTCTTAGTTACCAGAAAGATGAATCCAGCCCAAGAAATCTGAAGACCTCCAGCTTTGCAATTATCCTGCTGTGCATTTGAGCTCCTGTGGAGCTGAAATCAAACCTTTGATGGGGAAGAAAAGGAGGGCAAGACCTTTCCAGCAGCTGTGGCAGATGAGGCAGCTTCAACTGATGTAAGTGCAGGAAGCTCATTATCTCCAAATTCTGATGCTCTGGAAACCAGCTGAGTGCTGGAGCTGGGGGGGTGTATTGATGGCAGGTCTCTCTGGAGATGTGACTCCACCCAGATGCACCTTGGGGATCAGGTCACCATCTCTGTCCCCAGGCTGGGCAGTATGAGAACAGCTTCAGACTGGTGCCACATCCAACCACCACCTCACACCACCGAAAAAAAAGATAAATAATCTAAGATGAAAAAGGAAGCATTTTCTTTTCACCTTGATGGCCCAGCGCCCTCCTGATGTTGACACAAGGCTGGCTGTGCTTGTCAGAGCTTCCCTGGCAAACAAGCGTTCATTTGATGCTTCTGCGTTTGAGAGCATTTGCACCACAAAAGATGAACTCAGACAATTTTCGGCTTATGGCACCCCTGGGTGTCCCTCTCAGATAAAAATCCAGAGCCATGAGAGAACTATTGCTAAAACCCATCCAGGAGTGATGTCCTGTGTGTACAGCAGGTGCTGCATTGCTGTCATTGATCAACTCTGGCTGCCAGGGCTAGTGCCACATCCCCAGCCCCATAGCCTAAATGTCCCCACCAAGGACCAAGCCTCCGTCGGCTCGTGGAGAGGACACTAAGCTGGCGTCAGGCCAGCTTTAGGCCAGCTTGTAGGAGTTCGCTGAGGGCTGTTCAGAGGCAGTGGGCTGGGTTAAACCACAGTGCCCAAACTGAGGGGCCGGTTGCCTCCAGGAGCCTGCTCCATGCACGCAGGCTTTCAGGTGGCTTCTTGGAAAGGGTAATTCAGGTGGCTTCTTGGAAAGGGTAATTTTCTTAAGGCTGAGGAAGTCCAACTGGTGCATGAAAATCTATTCTCACATCCTTAGCAGAGCTCATTCATAACCAAAATTAGAGTGTCAGCATCTACTTCTGGCAAGGACTGAGGTCTGGGCACATGTAGTGACCTGCGTCCAGAAAGGCTAGCCATGAAGTCTACCCACACCGTCAGGGTATCCTTCTCCCCTGCAGCCCACAGCTCCAGCCAGCCAGCCCTCCTCTCCTTAGACCTCTTGGTTACAGGTCAGTCCCAGGGTGAGCTTGGGGGACTGGGCTCAATCCAGTGATTAGACAGGTCCCAGGCCAAGAGAGGGGCTACAGGGCCTGAAAAGGATGATCAAGGTGGCCAAATTCTATGTCACTATGCGAGGTGGTCATAGCAGGTGGCCTGGGTAGTCCATGGAGAGAAGCAGGAGCTTCCAGAAGTTCATTTAGCCTTAAGGGATCAGATGTGTTGTGCCCTGGGAGTCCTTATTCCTCTCATCAGCTACAATGGGAGCTTGGGCTGGCTTAACCATGGAGATGTCTCCATTCAAGACATTTGCCATGAACTTGGATAAACAATCCTTAAATGTGCTCTTTGTAGCCACAATCCAGATCCCAACTTGAATTGAAACAGGGTGAGGGCAGTTTGCCGCCTTGAAACCCTTGGGAAGGGGTAGTTGCACCTGCCTTGGGGCAGACCTGTGAGCCTTCACTGTTGTCTGGTGGGAATGCAATTTTTGAGCAGTTTAGGTTGTAAAAAAAGGAGAAGCAAACTATTCCTGAGAAAAATAACTGTTTGCTGCTGTTTTGCTTTTGTGTTCAGGTGTGTGGGCCTGGGGACCAGCTCTCAAAGCTGGAGAATAGGCAACATCTGAAGGCCGGAACCAGTCCCTTCCACCCACCCCTCCTCCTCCAGCTCTTGCATCTTCCCCATCGCACAGCAAATGAATGAGCCCATCTTAACACGGTCCAATGATTGCTGCTGCCATGGGGGTGTCTGGACACTGAGTCATAGTTTGCTTCTCATTCCTGCTGCATCATCCTTATGTTTTGATTCACGGACCACTCTGTGCATGAAAGAGCAAATTGTCCTTTTTGATCTCTTTCACTTGCTATAGAGATTTGCTCAGCAAATGAGGTCTTAAAATGGAAACATCCCTGGATACCTGTGTTGAATTGATCTTCTCCAATTGGAAAGAGCGTTCCCTTTTTCTCTTATTCACCCAGATATCCAGGCTGCTTTTCTCTTTCACTGAAAGCTGGCAGCAAATACTCACCGTATCCTTGCTTCACTGCCATGCACATCCCTCTTCTAAAGAGGCTGAGCCACACCAGCACGGGAACGAGCAGCTGAAGCACCAGGGATGGCAGGGAGGTGTGGAATAACCCTTTCCAACGAAGCCTACCCACTTATTTCATTACTGGGCTCACCAGTCTATTTTCTTTTTGCAACCCAGCTAAGTGAGAACAGAGAGAGCTTCTTGCAAGACAGAAACTGGACAATTTGCTGCCCTGGTAGTAGAGCCTGATGCACGCAAAACCCCACCATAGCAGCCAGGGAAGCCAAAACCAACCTCTCCCACTGACACAGGCGGGAAGAGCGGGCAGCTCTGCTCAAAGCCACACGGTGAAGTGGGATTTCAGGAGGCACCACCACAGAACAGATGGTGTAACCGTAGCGTTTGGGGGTGGCTAACCCCGAAGCTTGTGTGCTTCAGGTCTTACAGAATGAAAAAAACTGGGCAAAAAGTCAAACACAAAATATTGCATCCTGACTACATACCCACTCGCCTTTGGGGTTGTGAGTTTTCAGGTGATTGTTCATTAACTGGAAACTTCTCTTTAATGGAGACTGGGGAGCCTCGCTCAATCCCACAACTCCAGGCTTTAGAAGTCCCTATATAGAGGGAAATTTCCTGAAATGACAACACCATGCTGGTAAGGTCACTGCTCCCAACTCACTCTTGTGTGCAGCGCGTCACCTGCACTTGGAGAAAGCAAGGGGCACTGACAGCCCTGCAGGAGCCCCAGGGGCAGGTCTGGGGCCAGGGCTAACGCTGGGAGCTGAGGCCCCATGGCAAAAGGTTCACCCTGACCTGAACGGCAGAGACAGAGGCAGGCGAGGATTTCCGTGGCCGCACGGCTGGCTGGTGGCAGAGCAGAGCTGCCCTCTGCTTTCCCCCTCACCTGTGCAATCTCTCAGGTGCCTGGGAATGACTAAGTGAATTTAAGGGTGCGCTGCTTTGCAAATAGGTGGAGAGTCTGGTGTTTGGAAACTGCTTCTTAGCTCCATCTCCTGCAGCTTCTTGCATCAGCCCCCAGTCCTGAGCCTCCTCCCCCAAGCCACAACCCTGAGGTGCCCTTTGGGTTGGGGTGCAGGTACAGAGGTTGGGACAAATCTGTGTCAGGGAACCCCGGGAGAGGGAAAACATCTGCTCGGAGGAGCAGAGCCCAGCCTGCCCAAGAGGCGTTGAGGTTCTTGGAGGAGATGGGCGTCTCCGACAGCCTTGGCTTTCTGGGGGTTAAGCTGAGATCCTGCTGTGCCAGATGACTCAGAGAGAAGTTATCAGGGGAGCAGTGGCATGGGGGGAGAGGCACCGAGCAGTGACTCAGGCTCTCCAGCCCCTTTCCCTTACCGATCAGCACATTTATCCTGCCTTGCCATACGCATCAACTGCTTTTGCATCGCAGGGGCGGGCAGGGATGGGAACAGGGCAGAGGAAGGTGTGCTGTGTGGAAGGGTCAGACCCTTACCCACCACCAGAAAGGCTGCCTGGAGTTATCCCAGGGCAAGGAAACAGGGCAGGACCGGGACTGCATCTGGGACTGCACACTTGTTTAATAAGTGCTCCCTCTCCTGGGCCACGGCCACGCTGTCCCAGAGAAAATTCAAGTTCTTTGGCAAATTGGGAGGAATCTCAGGCTTGACAGACTCCTGGAGTGGGGCAGGGATCTTTCTTCAGCTCCAGACGGTCCCAGTTCCACATGGGAACCGCTCCACAACCTCAAAAATCCCTGGGCGCTCAAGGAAGATACCGTATTTGAATGTCCCCATGCTGTCTATTCCCACCAAGATACAGTGCCATGGTGTCCCTGGATAGACGCTCATCTTTCCCCTTAAGCCTGTCCCTTGGGACCTAAGAACTGGGGAAAGCCCTCAGCACAAGAAGGACATGGACCTGTTGGAACAGGTCCAGCAGAGGGCCGCAAAGATGATCCGAGGGCTGGAGCCCCTCTGCTGTGAGGACAGGCTGAGAGAGTTGGGGGGGTTCAACCTGGAGAAGAGAAGGCTCTGGGGAGACCTTAGAGCCCCTTCCAGTCCCTAAAGGGGCTCCAGAAAAGCTGGGGAGGGACTCTGGATCAGGGAGTGGAGCCATAGGACGAGGGGGAACGGTTTTAAACTGAAAGAGGGGAGATTTAGATGAGATCTGAGGAAGAAATTGTTTGCTGTGAGGGTGGTGAGCCCCTGGCCCAGGTTGCCCAGAGAAGCTGTGGCGGCCCCATCCCTGGAGGGGTTCAAGGCCAGGTTGGACGGGGCTTGGAGCAACCTGGGCTGGTGGGAGGTGTCCCTGCCCAGGGCAGGGGGTGGCACTGGGTGGGCTTTATGGTCCCTTCCAACCCGAACCATTCTGTGATTCTGTGATTCTATCAAAGATGCTGGGAAGAGATTTGGCCATTCAAAATCACGCCAATACAGAGCCCAGCGAGATTCAGAGGAGTCAGCTATCACCAAAGGTGTTTTGTACTGCGCTGGGAGCTTCTGAAGGCCAGAAGGAAAAGTCTGTGTCAGTTTTCTATCAGCTTTCAACTCCAGGGGCTTCAAAAGCAGAGGAGATGATTTAAAGAAAAATAAATAAATAATGCAGTTTCCTTCAAAGAGTAAAAAGGTGGGGGATGCACCTAAAGGATGAACAGAAAAGGTTTCTCCTGGGTAGCTATGACTCAGAAATGGCATTTTCTGTATTCTAATAAGGGATGTCAAGTCAGAGGTAATTTATTCATGGCAAGCTGATGCAGTTGCTATGGAGAGCATAATAGGAAGAAACTCTTTTAATGCATAGTGTATTGAGGAGGAAAGCGTTTTTCGGAGATAAAACCTGGGTGTGAGGATAAAAGAAGAAAATGGTGATTAGGAATGTTTTTAAAAAAAAAAAAAAAAAAAAAGCTGTCTGCAAACACTTTCACCATAGCTGTGAAATGCAGGGTCTGGTCTCATCCTGCTCGGCTTCCCTCCAGGCGGGCAGAGGTCCGACCCCAGCTCAGGGTCTCCCACCCACCAGCACCCCGGGAAGCAGATCCGCTAACAGGGTCTGTTGCTTTCGGAGTAGGCAAGAGCCAGGACAACATGTGGTTTTGGGTGCTTCATGATCTGGGTTTGCCTGCCCTGCAGGGAGGAGGGTGCTACAAGACAGTGGAGGGAGTCGGTGCAGAGGCCCAGAGCACCGTGGTGCTGCATGGAGGGTACCTGGGTATCACTGGGTACTTAAAATTCAGGTGTCTCTGTGTCAGGCCAGCCAGCAGCCTTTTCATCTTCAGGGGAAAATACACACAAAGTGTATTTTCAGACCCAGTTGGTCACCCGTGTCTTTCCCTCTCCAACAATCACAGCGTTTCCTCTCCCTCCATCCCGAACATCCCTCCTCCGAGCACTGCTTTGTCTTCCTCCTCCTCTCCCAACCATGAGACCTGAGATCACCATTCCTAGTTCAGGTTGTCCCCATTTCCCCAGGATAATGGCTGTTTGGCACTAATCCCCCTCTTGATTCCTTACTAATTTTTTCAATACAGTTGCTGGACTCGGGTGTCCTCTCCACAGCAGCCAGCGGTTCTGCGCAGAGCTGGTGGCGGGGCAATGCAAGCACAAAGGGGTCCAGTAGACCCTGGATGCGCTGGAGGTGGCTGTTGGGCAATCATAGAATCATAGGGTTGGAAGGGACCTCTGGAGATCATCTAGTCCAACCCCCTGCCAGAGCAGGATCACCCAGAGCAGGTGGCACAGGAACGCCTCCAGGCGGGTTTGGAATGTCTCCAGAGACGGAGACTCCCCCACCTCTCGGGGCAGCCTGGGCCAGGGCTCTGCCACCCGCACAGCAAAGAAGTTCCTCCTCATGTTTAGGTGGAACTTCCCATGGTCAAGTTTAGCAATGTGTGAGAGGGTGTACAAACACAAACGAGCCCAGAGGAACACTGGCAGGGGGGACCCCTGAGTGATTCCCTGGTCCAGCCATGCTGGAAACCACCACAGAAAGCCATGAGCACATACAAGCTTCATCAGTGCAATCACTGAGGAACTCAGAAAATAACGGCAGAGGGGGGAATCCCAATAATGTACCCAGACAGACCCAACTGCCCTGTCCAGGATTCTCCTGGGATTGTCCCTGGAGAAGCTCAGCCCTGTGGGCCAGGTGGGAAACCCATCAAGGGGAGTCCATGGGACCTGCCCTCCAGAGCACCTTCCCAACACCCTAGCAGACACCACTGGTACCCTGGTAACCACAGGGCAGCTCACACCACATCCCAAATCTTCTAGACTTAACAGTCCTTTTCTCAGCCAGTTCACTGTCTCACACAGAAGATGACACCCCTGAATAGAGTTTGGGGGATCCTGTTTGCTGCAGTGCACGTATTTTATGCTAGTCATTTTGGCATTGGGGTGATGACAAGGAGCAAACGTCACAAGGTGCTGTACAGACGGGGCACACAAAGATCCCCAGTGCAAGCAGCTTTGCTGTCTGCCGAAACAGGGGAGGTGGAGGCAAGAGCAGAGGGAGTCCTTGAGATGATGTTGGTGATGGTCTGTGGGATGCCGCACAAGAAAGGCTGAGAGGAACACAAGCGATCTGAGCTTGGCTCTCTGCTGTGCTAAGCCAGCAGGCACTGCAGCTCCCCACTGCCAACACGGGATGAAAAGGATGCACAGCGAGGGGCTTTCCCTGGGCACAAGAGTGTTGGGAGGCCTCCAAAACCCCATCGAGCCCTGATTGACCCCCCTTGGACTCAGCTCCAACTTCTACTGATCAATAAGAATAAAACCCCGTGGTGACTTCTCCTTCATTCGGAAGCCTGCTGGCAGCAGCAGCTTCGCTGGGAGGGTTCAGTGTGGAAAGCGAGAACCCCACAGCTACCTACGGGGGAAGGTAAAACCCCAGGGATTTCATTATGGGCTGCACTTTCAATCCTTGCTGCGGAAGGGCAGCACCTCCTCAGGAAGAAGGAAACAGGGACAGGGGCAGCCCCTCGTTTTTATGCATGCCTAACGAGCAGGAAGGTGACTGATGATGTCACTTGCTCCCTGGAGCCCATCTGTCATTTGCATGACAAAATGTCATACACGGGGGAATTCTCAGTTAGACTGGCAAGTCAGCCAGTGCTTCCCCTTGGAAATGTCTGTCTCCAATTATTCATAATGAAAATGAACTGTAATTGCTTGAAGTGCTGATCCTGGTGCCCAGCAGCTGCCTCAGACTGCTCTCCCCGAAGCTGTAGGGTTTTTCTTAATTTCAGACAGCACAGTTCAGCCACCAGAGGACAAGGACACACGTGGCTCCGCAGCTTGGCTTGTTCGACAGAACACGCCACTGTCGCTTCCCAGACAGGCTCTGCCCCAGCTCCCAGCTCGGCAGCAAGCACGTGACGTTCAGACATTCTGAGACCTTCCTGGTCGCTTGTCTGGTGGGTTCCCATGCTCTGCTGGGGACCAGCAGCTCCTCCAGCCCAGGGGATGCAAGAGTGGGAAGGACTTTTCAGAGGGGATCCCTGCCTGCTGGAGGAAGGGCTGAGCCCCCTCACCTTGCAGGCTGGCACAGGCCCTGCTCCCAGGCGAGCCTTGTCCATGCCAAGGTCCAGAAACTGCTGCAGAAGACCAGGTTTAATCTGCCTGACCTGTCAGGATGGGAACAGCCCCATGATGACCTCGGGATGGACAGAGGGGAAATCACCTGTTGCTGACGGGACCAATTTGAACCTCAGTAATAAAAGCCAGGCGTATTCACTGCTTTGCCTTGGGTCATTTGTCTCTAAATGAAGCGTCTCTCATGTAACGAATGGTCCCTTCCTGGGCCATACATCTTCTTGCTGTTTCAAGCAGTGACGGATCTGGCAGACCTTCCCCAGCTCTTGTTGGTTTATAATGAGCAAGGGGTGACGTTTGCCTGAAAACAATTTCCCTGATGCAAGTCAGGGTTTTAACAGAAATTAAGACTTCTCCCCTCCAAGCCAGGGGTGTTTCAGCTTCAGTAGCTCACAGAAATGTTCTTGCCTGTTAAGCCAGTGAGGAAGTGAGATGGACAGAAGCAAAACTCGGAGGGTGAAATCTCTCATGGAAGGAGCAGACCCCGAGGTCACCATCATCTGTAGGTTTTCCCCCACCCAGCCCATGAATACCACCCCTTATTTTGGGCAATGGACCTTGCTCAAATGCCTTGTTCTGGGGGGAAAAAAAAAAAATTAAAAAATTTTAAAATCTGTAACATTTTAGAGAATGGTATACCTCAGTCCCACACAGAGAGGAAACCATGGGTGATACAGTGATCAAGCATCCCTGAGGATGTGCCCTCAATTTAACTGTCTTTCCATCTGGTGTTTTGGGAGAGAAGGGGGGAGCTCCTGCCCTGAACTCTGAGACAGTGAAATGGATGTTGGGGCGCTGAAACACCTGCCCAACACAGCAGAGGTCACAGGACACAGGGGCTGATTTTTAGCAGAGAAGGAACCAGAGAAAGTGGGAGGAAGGGAAAGAAATCCGCATTTGTTCAGCTTTCCTTTAGTGCTGGAGGGTCCTGGTGCTGGACACAGTGGTCAGCCCCCCTTGCTGGCGTGGGGGCATCACCCTGCTTTGGTTGCCAAGTAACCACCTGAGCATCTTCCAACTGCCCACAGCAACCATTCCACGCCAATTGGCCACGAAGAGCTGGCGGCCAAAGGCACGACTGGGGCAAGGAAGGTCCTGGGAAAGTGGAGGCAAGAGGCACCCAGGGGCTTGTCCCCTGCCCAGCTGCCTCTCCTGTGCAACACCGAGCCCTCAGGATTGCAGGAGAGCTCCTGGGCTGGCTTGGGAGGGGAGCAGTGCTAGGAGAACCTGGGCTTTCTGGGCCCTGCTGGTGGCTGGAGCGATGGCCAACATGGGCGATGAGGACCTGTCGGCCTATTTTCGCATGCAGTACAAGCAGAACTGCCTGCCCTTGCTCAGGTGAGGGGGCTTCTCCATCCACCTCCATCCCCTCCATCCTCCTCTCCTGTCTCCTCTATCCCTCCTCCCCACACCGTGACAAACTCCCATCCCTTATCTCCACCACTTCAGTCTCCTCCTGTACCTCCCTTCTCCAGCCCTGTCCCACCCCCTTGCTCTGTCAGTGGGATCCCCACTGGGGAGAGGTGGGGATGCCATGCTGCCAAATGGGATCTGAGATGGTGTTGGGTTGTTCTGCCCTGTCACCCCACCTGGGACACAGTGGGGTGATGGGGCAGAGCAAGCCAACACCCTGCCAAGGTACTGGACCCAGCGTGTAACCTTAAGGAAAACTTGTGCGACAGAAAACTCAGACTGACAGAGGACGACACCCCGTCTCCATTTCTTCGCTTCCAGGCAAAGAAGAAACAAGTTGAACAGATGCAAAAGGGTCTGGAGGTGAAGGAAGAGGTGAGAAAGATGGAAGGGTGCTGGGGCGTGGTCGGCAGGGCTTGTGGTTTTGTGGAGGGGAGCAGTGAGCCGGTGACTGGCTCCAGGTGCGGGCAGCCATGTCACACTCACTCTGGTGTTGCCAGGACTTCAGGGAGCGGATGAAAGTCATAACCTGTCAGTGGAGGGACCTCCATGCTAAGGAGGCGCAGCTGAAAACCCACATGGAGGAATCTGGGAAGACTTTAAAGGTACACCTGCTCGACTGACATGACCCTGAACCACACCACCACCTCCTTCCCTCTCTTGGGAGACAATCTTGGGCCAAGCCCTGTCCAAGCCTCCCTTGAGCCTGGAGGCATGAGGAACAGGACTGGCAGGGCACAGGGTTTTGTACCACAGCTGTGGAAAGCCCTGGTAGGGCTTGGGCAGGAGAGAGCTTGTCCTGTACCAGAGTGATCTCCTGGAGACCCCAAGCATCCCCCCAGAAGGGTCACAGCCTGTCCCCACCGTTGACACCTGGGTGTCTTCCAGGGACAGATACCAGTAGACCTGAAAATCAGAGAGTCATCCCAGATGCCTGTCTCCAAGACCAAAGGGTCAATGCAAGAGCAATGGCCCTGTCAAACAGGGAGTGAAAATGCTCCCGGGGTGCTCCAGTGCTGGTCTCTCCTTTGTGATGGCACCTCCTCCCACTGCTGCTGAATGACCCAGCTCCATCTTCCCTTGTTTTCTTTTCGCTCTGTGTGTGTGAATGTATGTGTGTTGGTGGGACAAACACCACCAGGAAAATGATAAGATGCGAATGCAAGCTCTGAAGAAAGCCATCAGAGAGAGAGAGAATAAGATGCAAAAGGAGAGTGAGCTTTTGAGAGCTAAGGGGAAACTGGAGGCCCTGAGAAATAAGCACCAGAAACTCTGCAACAGAGTGCAGAAGTACTCGATCTTCAACAAATACCTGGAGGATGTAGTGAAGATCTCACAGGTGAGTTTGGACATGACAGAGACAGATCATGGCCTCGAGGAGAACTTTATGTGGGTGTTAAACCTAGAGGAGATAGGCAATTCCAGGGAAATCATAACACTTGATCAAACCCAGAGACCTCAGATGGGATGGAAGGAGGTTCCCTGCAACCAAGGTGTGCCAAAGGGACCAGAGTTAGGGGAGAAGAACCAGAAAAGGAGGTGAAGCCTTGACAAAACCAAAGAAAAACTGTTCGAAGGGGGAAAAACACGGGGCTGAGGGGAATGGGAACCATTTTTTTTGTCATTCTTTCATGTCACATTGGTAGGTTGGGAGAATTGAAAAGCTGCCTGTGAATGGGAACCCAGGCAGTTGTCAAAAAAGCTGTGCCCTCTCTCAAAGATGCCCAGGCATCACTCCATGGATTGCTCATGCTCCTGCAGTCCCAGCTGCCCCCCTCCCATTTCTAGCTGACTCGGCCCTGTCAGTTGTAGCTGTGCTTTGTGTTTTGCCAGAGCACTGCTCACCTGGGGAAGACGTGCAATATCTCCCCTTGCTTATGGCAGTGACAGCTCTGGAACTGTACAGTGGGATGTCATCATACAGGGGATGTGATGAAGCTCACAAACCAATTGGGGCAGTAGTCTCGTCAAGAAGAGAAGACCTTTCACAGAATCACAAAATCACACAGAATCACAGAACGGTGGGGGTTGGAAGGGACCTCTGGAGATCACCCAGTCCAACCCCCTGCCAGAGCAGGGTCACCCAGAGCAGATGGCACAGGAACACCTCCAGGCGGGTTTGGGATGTCTCCAGAGACAGAGACTCCACCACCTCTCGGGGCAGCCTGTGCCAGGGCTCTGCCACCCTCACAGCAAAGAAGTTCCTCCTCGTGTTTAGGTGGAACTCCCTATGGTCAAGTTTGTGCCCGTTACCCCTTGTCCTGTCCCCGGGCACCACTGAAAAGAGCCTGGCCCCATCCTCCTGACACCCACCCTTTAAGTATTTATAAGTGTTGATAAGTGTTTCATCTGGGGAAGGTGTTGTCCCTGGTCAGGGCAGGGTGCCAAACAGCATGAGACTTGCAATCATGATGAGGGGAGGGCAGGAGGCTTACTAACACCAGGAGCCCTGTGCTGCAGTTTGAGGAGATCCGGGAAGTCATTTCGCGCTACAAGACGCTGGTGAGGATGCACAAGGACCTGCTGCAGTCACAACAGAGGCACAAGGAAATGTCTGAGCAAGCCAAGGTGCTCCTGGACCAGTACATGGAAGAGAAAGAAGCTGAGATCCTGCAGTACAAAAATGAGCTGGTGCAGCTCCAACTACGTTTTGACCAGGCTCAAAGTGACATCCTCTCCTGGGTGAGGAAATGTGGGGCGGGCAGGGGAAAATCTCCAAGGCTTGGCTGTGACAGGACCAGCTGGTGGCTCATCCGTAAGCCATAGGGTCATGGTAAGGCCCAATAGCAGTCCTTTTAATTGGAGGAGTTGTCTAATTTCGTCCCTCCAAGGAATTATAGAAAAGAATGACAGACCAAGTCTGGAGCAGGTTACAGGTTACATCACGGGTTAAAACAAGGCCCTCGCAAAGCCATTGTGATCTTTCAGTTCTTGCTTGAACCCATAGTCAAAGGAGATCAGCTAACCAGGCTTTGGGAGGTCTGCCTTGGCGAAAAAAACTAAGAATATTCCACCACATGCCCATTGGGTTTGTCTAGCTGGATCATACTCATTTCCATTCACCATTCCTTGCAGCATCATCCCTGTAATGGGGCCTCAGTGTGACATGTCTTGTGGTCTTCACGGTCCATGGCTCAGGCCTCAGAGTGAAGCTGGTTTTGCTTATTTTCATTATTTGCTATCACCCTTTGCACAGCATCTGCCCACCAGGGCTCACCTCTTCTCCTCCCTCCTTACCAGTCCAAAAGCGACCACACTGGTGGTAAACTGGGCTGTGATGAGGCACATCAATGTGTAGCCAGTGCTCAGCATGCAGAATCACAGAGTCACAGAACGGTGGGGGTTGGCAGGGACCTCTGGAGATCACCCAGTCCAACCCCCTGCCAGAGCAGGGTCACCCACAGCAGGTGGCACAGGAACGCCTCCAGGCGGGTTTGGGATGTCTCCAGAGACGGAGACTCCCCCACCTCTCGGGGCAGCCTGTGCCAGGGCTCTGCCACCCTCACAGCAAAGAAGTTCCTCCTCCTGTTGAGGTGGAACTCCCTATGGTCAAGTTTGTGCCCGTTACCCCTTGTCCTGTCCCCTTGTCCTGAAAAGAGCCTGGCCCCACCCTCCTGACACCCCCCCTTTCAGTATTGATAAGCGTTGATAAGATCCCCCCTCAGGCATCTTTTTTCCAGCCTGAAGAGACCCAAATCCCTCAGCCTTTCTTCACAAGAGAGGTGTTCCAGTCCCCTCATCATCTTGGTAGCCCTTGAAAATACCCTCAGCTCTGCTGGCCTCCGCTCCCTTCCCATCATTCTGAGGGGTCCTTTCCAAATTGCCTTCTTGGATACTCCACGCTCCAGGAGTTGGGTGCCATCAGGCAAAGCTGGAAAGCACCTGGTCTGGGAGGGTGGCAGTGGGATGTGCTGCTCCCAGGGTATCAGCTAGCCCTGCTGTGGGGAGTGCAAATGGGGCCTGAAGGGACGACCCGACGTAGTGAGGACTGCAGGAACTGTCAGAGAGATGGAGAGGTTCCTGGGGCAAGCAGCAGCTGTGGTGGTTCCTGGATGTGATTCCACTACACCAAGCCTGCAGCACAGCTCTGGGCAAGGACAGGTTCTTTCTAGCAAAACAGATGAGTGCAGAAGTTAGTGTCTCCAAGCCAGGGTTTCCAGTGCTGAAGCAGCATGTTTGCTGGGGCACCTCCCCATGTTGCATGTCTCCTCTCCTCTCAGGAGACTCGCTGGGCTGACATCCAGAACACGACTGCCAAGAAGACCCAGGAGCTGGGCACCATCAAGCTGGCCATCCTCAACCTCTTCCAGTGTGTGAGCACGCAGCTGAAAGCAAACCTGAACGTGCCGATGGATGACAGCCACAGACAGCTGACCATGGTAGAGCCAAGCCAGACCCCTTCTCCCTGCCCAGAGAGAGGAGCAGCAATGACCCTCAGCTGCCCAAAAGGAGGGGAGAGCCCAGAGAAATCCATGTGTTCAGCAGACACCCTCCTTTTCACCTGGGCTCTCTCTTGGGCAAGGGGAATGGGTAGAAGACACCAGGCAAACCTGTCTCATCCCAGGAGGCGGAGCAGGATGTGGGTCCCTCTGGGGGAAGAAGGAGTGGGAACTAGGCAGGCTGGGGCGGGGGATGCCGGGGATGCAGATGAACCCATGGCCAAGGTTTGGTTTCATTCACCCTTGCCCTGAACTCAGACTCACTCACAAAAGGCCATTCTGGTGGTGCAGATCCAGCCGGGCAAACGCCTTATTGTCCTGCTCAGTTTGGTTGGTGAAATTTGCCCTCCAAAAGGGCCAACAAGCTCCCCTCTGCCTCCTGTCCCCATCCCCGCTCTGAGCTCTGCCACTCTCTCCCCCACCCTAGATTCAGCAGTTTATCCGAGACCTCACAGACATCTCAATGGAGGTGAAACAGAAGGACATGCAGAACCACCACCGAGCATCTATACTTCCAGAGCTATAAGGGACACGCCAACATGACCCGCTCTGCCAGCAAAGACTCAGCAGGGTGGGAAGGAAAAGAGGAGGACAGAGGGCCCTACAGATATTGTAGACTCCACCATAGATTACACGAGCGAAGTTTCACACCTTTCTGTCTCTTCTGTCCTGCACAAGTTGCTAACACCTTTTATGCTATTAAAAATAACCAAATATTTTAAGGTGTCTCTTCATTTCCTGGGAGGACTGGAAAGACCAGAGCAGCTCCATCTCACAGCTTCACCCAGACGCCGTTGGGGTGCCTTCTCTAGCAGGTGGGATTCTGGTTGCAGGAGACAGTGTCCCAGCAAGGCATGCAAGATAGGGAGAGCAGGCTGGGACAGGAATGTGGTCCCAAATAGGGATTAGTAGTAGTGGTCACATTTGGACCTCCCACTCACCCTCCCAGAAGCTCTGAGATATTTGAGAGGGACATCGCAACGGAGTGTGGGGGACTGTGCTTCAGGAGAGCTTCAGAGGTTTTCCACCACCACACTGAGCACATCCAAGGATGCGGATTTCTCTGCATAGCCATGTGCTATACACCAAAACTCACCTTCCCCCTGTAAGCTGTTAAGAAAAATGTGGAGAACGGGTATCGGTGAAGGATGAACCGGCCAAAGGTATTGCACCGAGCATTTAGCTGTTCATTGTGAGAGCCGACATGATGAATACAAAACAAGAGGACTAAAAATGGCTCTGGAGACACACTAATGGAGTTCAGACCAGGCTCAGAGTCTTTTGGGGAGGACCTTTGAATGGACCAAGGACTCAATGACATAAGCTTACAGGTTTTGAGGCAAGACACCATTGATTACATGCTCTTGCTCCCTTTTCTCCAGTATTCGCTTCCTGTCCTGAGCCGGCGGCTTCAGCTAATGCATCCTCTGGAAAAGCCTGAGTCCAGTTGGTCCATGTTTATAACGCCTGGGGGTTCCTCAGCACCTGACCCCTTCCTTCCAGAGGGAGGAAGGCACAGATTAACCCCCTTCATTCTCCATATCTGTGCTTTCATGAGTGGCAAGGCAAACAGATGACTCCAGGGCTGGTGCTGGCTGCTGTTTGGAAAGCAGAGGAAGGATGAGTTTGGGGCGGGAACAGTTGATGCAGAGTCCAAACAGAGGATGCTCCCTCTGTGCGTTTGCTGTTGCTTTCTCTGCAGGCTTGGATTCAAAGGAGTAAACTCAATTAGAAACACAGTACTTTAGGTCAGGTCTCAGCAAGAACTCATCCTGGAAACCCAATTTCCCTCAAGCCTCTTGAGCTCAGACACATGTTGGGCCATTGAAGCTCAGGGAGTTACCATCCATCATCAGAAAATGACCCTGTGCAGTGCCCTCAGTGTGACACCAGTGCAGAAGAAAACACACTAGTGAAAGCCTCCATAGCAGAGGCAAGGGCAGTAATTGCTTTTCAGCTGCTATACGTGGAAGAAGAGCTCATTTCTTTCTGAAACCTTGACATGTAAATGCAGTGTGGGCCACGACATGCCCCGTGTTCTTCTCAATAGATCCCCAGAGCGGTGGGAGGTGAGTGGCAGTTTGCATTTCAGCTGGCAAGGAAAAGTAAAAGCTGTTGCAACTTTATGCAGCCACCATGTGCCCACACTTTAATGATTATATTATGTTCATTCTGTAAAGTGGGGATAATAACTGTCAGGGAGGGGCAAGAGTGGGTTGCTCCTCAAGGGAACGAGCTAAGGTGACAGCAAAGCAGGCAGGAGGATATCCCCACCGACAGGATGATGTGGCCCCGTGGTATGTGAGCGAGAGCAGAGAGGTTCATGGCTGTGTCCAGTGAATCCCACACCAGTCTGCAGTGATGAGCCAAGTCCAAGGTCAAGCTAGAACGTCAAGTCAGCAAGGCAAGGCGAGAATCAGCCAGGTACAGGGCTGGGCACAGGCTTACCTGCAAGGCAAGACCAAGGGCAAGGACCTAAACATAAATGCAGCTCCCAAGCACAGCAGGGGAAGTCCCCACTCCAGTGAAGGCTCCACACAGCTCCTTCTCATGCTTTGTCTGTTTTCCCAGCAGTCTGATCCCAGATTACACGGCTGTCCTACATCAGAGCTGGTCTTGAACATGAGCAGGTGGAGAAGGGGTCGCAGAGCCCTTGGGTGCACTGAGAGCCCTGGCATTAACACCTTGCAGTGGGCTGGGAGCCCCATGGAGCTGACATTTGCCAAGAGACATATTGCTTCTTGTGGCAGGAGTCCAGATTAATGTCCTGTTGAAGTCACCATCAAACCAGTCCTGTGGTCTGGGCTCTTGGTGTGTACGTGCAATCTTTGGTCTAAGGACCTGCAGGGTGCAAGGAGGAAACTGATGCCCAGTCTGGGAGCAGAAGAAGTAGAGGAGCCCAGGGTCACCCAGGGGGTGAATGACAGAGTTGGGAAGAGGTTGGTTTCTTACCCGTTGGCCATCCAGGAGGAGGGGGCATTTAGCTGCCACATCAACAGAGTGGACCATGGGTTAGGGACAGGAGCTGAGGGTTGTGGGGGGAGGCTAGGGAGATAAGAAGGATGAAGAAGAGATGGGGTAAGGGTAAATGGGAGACTTTCCCTTGCCTTTGGTAAAGACCCTACATGGGGGCTGTGGGTCTGCAGTGATTCCTTAATGGGAAGAACTTCCCACAAATCCCGAAAGTCGTACCCTTCCTGCTGCCATGCCGGGGCCTCCTTCCCCAGCAAGCAGACACCTTCAGCCTGTCTGCGCTCTCGGCCATGGCTGGGACCGTGGAGGTGGCCTTGAGACGCAGGTGGTGCAGAGCACTTACAGACAGTGAAAAGCTATTTCTCAATGGGAAGCAAATATATTTCTTTTTGTTTGCATGGAGTGATTCAGTGCTCAGTCCCGGGACTGGGCCTCATGGGGAGCATGTCACCACCTTGGAGACAGCAGCTCCCTGTGCCAGGGCTGGATGTGAGAGCCTTCACCCAACAGTCAGCAGCATCCGCAGATGCTAGCCTTCCTTGGTATTCTGTGAGATTAAAAACACAGCAGCAGAAGAGAAAGGAAAAAAAAAACAAGCATGAGAGAGTGAACCTTGCCGAGGCCCTCAGGGGTCCCAGAGGCTGGTAGATGTCTCACAGAGGCACTGGTGATGATACCAAGAGCTGCTGCCTGCACTGGAAAAGTCAACTCATGACTCATCTGAGCAGAGACGATGTTGCGCATTTGTGCCCTTGCATCTCGTCTCGGCAGTGACATATCCAAAGGGACCAGGAGCATTTACACCCATCCTGAGAGGTGACTCAGCTGTCCCTTCTCCTTCCACCCACGGCCACCCCCTCACCCACTTTGATGCCTCTCACTGGTGGCAGCTGACGGGAGCTATTGGGAGCTAATGGGAGAGGAGCAGCTCTGCCCGGGCGCTGAAGACAGGGGGCTGCAGCTCTGAGCCTACCACTCTGTGGGTGATGGTTTGAAGGCATGGCTGTCTCCAGGCTGGGCTTATGGAGAGGACAGCCTGGTAGGACAGGTTTCCTGAAGTCCTTTGGACACCGAGTGCTGGCCAGTTCAGAGACTTGTCTCTTACCTGGATGCCTGAGCTGAGCTCTTCTGAGGAACCCTCAGCACGGGACAGAAAGATGAGACACATTGGCCCAACCAGGCACTTTCTGGTCTGTTTCAATGTATTTTCTTACGTTCATTCAGCAGACTGGACCTGGCAGTGTCCATCTGTCAGCCGGTCCCTCACACTCAGCATGTGCTCCTGACCGGTCCTGATGGTCTGCTCCTGCTCAGCCCCTGCAGCCCCCACCACCCTGAACATGAAGCCACAGCACGTGTGGATCTGCAGCTCTGCAGCATCACTTGCTGGAACTGCTTGGTTCTGTGGCCCCCTCCATGCCCCCACACAGTAGAATGCCTGGTTTTAGAAAGTCAGAGACCAGCAACTGAAACTCGAGGGCAGATTTTGCCTTTTCTTATGTGCCGTTTGTGCTGCACCAGCAGAGCAAAGATAGCAGCTCCCCACCTGCCTATGCAAAGTCCTTACCGAGGCATGAGTAAGCCGTACTCAAGTCCCAGACTGACAGAAGGCATTGCATCTAACTCTTCTTCATAGAGCTGGACAGATGGCATTGCTCCTCAGATGTAGCACTGACCTTCTGACCAGCTGGGCGAGCTCTTTAAAACGACAACACCAGGCTGTCCACCACTGGGGTCGCAGCCAGTGGAGGGAGAAACTAGGAGCCCAGGGATGTCTATCTGTGGGCACATCAGGGGAAGGGAGTTATCCCCAGAGACCTACCAGATGTCTTTGTCATGAGCAGGGTGGTGGGACAAAGCTGTGTCTAGCACCAGCCTGGATTAGACCCAGTCAAGCTGCTGGAAGGACAGAGAGGGATGACACGGAGGAGATGCTGTCTCTGGCCTTCTCCCAGGTGGGAAGGCACGACAAGAAGGTATTACCCTGACTGCTCCAGAGGAGATTTGATGCCTGTCTGAGCCATACCTCATGATCTTCATAGCCAGCAGCACACTCAGAGAGATGTGAGCACCACGACAGCACCTTTTAAGTTTCCAGCCCAAATGATTCAGTCTCTTTGTACGTGTGGGTCTGCTGGAGAGGCTCTAGCCAGCTTATGGAGCACAGGTTGTGCCCTGGATGGCTACAAGATGTCTAAATAACGTTTCTCACCTCTCCTCACAAGACAAGGAGCTCCTAAAGATGCCTCCTCAAGAAGCCTTGGCAAGAGATGATGCCCATGGGGTAAAGAGGCCCCATGTGTGCACTGACACTGTCATGACTGGGGTGAAAGGATCCTTGGTCAGGGTTGCCTGGAAGAAGAACCAGGGGTTATAGGGGTGTAAGGGACAGGCACTGGCTGCTCCAGCCTATGAAGCTCATTTCATCCTTCCTTTGCCCTTTCCCTGGGGAGCTGGAAAGGAAGGAAACCCTCTCATCTAAGCTAAGGCAAAGCCAGCTGAGGCATCCCCAGCCTAGCAGAAAGACAAGTTCTGCTCTCACCACTTGTGAGATGCCAGAACATGCCAAGCCGGAGCTGTGCTGGTCCTGAAGTCCTGCTCCAGAGAGTGGACTATCGGGGTTGCCAGGGTTTCCTGGACCATCCACCACACTCCTCTTCTCCTGCCTGCTGGAGCCATCCTGCTGGCCCAGGGACCTTGGCACCAGCAGAGGAGGTGGCAGGACCCACTGCCCGAACACACCGTGCCGAGCGTCACAAAGACGCAGTTCCGACCAGCTCTATTCGCTCTCTTGGGCAAAGCGAAACCAATGTGACTCATGATGCCGTGGGATATGGAAGCAAAGACTAAAATCACCTAATGAGGTATCAGGGTTTCTGTGATGCTGTGTATAATAACCAAGTGTTTTGTGTTAATAGCCTGCCTTCTTGGGGAATTGCAGGGTTTGGATTTGTTTGCGTTGTGTTTTTTGGGTTTGGGTGGGGTTTTTTGTAAGGTTCCTTTCTCTTGGCTCAGAGAAGAGATGATTAAAGTATTGGCTAACTCTGCAGTCTGTTTTGCCTCGTTGATGGAAAATCCCCAACATATTGTGATGGTGTTATTGTTTAATCTGGACTCTGTCAACATTTCCTCTGGAGCAGCCTGCTATTCCATCAGTGTAGGCAAGAGCTATCAACGTCAGTGCGCACTGCTGCGCTCCCTGCTCTGCGGGGCAGCTCTGCCCCAGCACCGATGGTGGGATTCCCACTGGAGGGGCTGGTGCCCCAGAGCAGCCAGTTGAAGAGCAGCCACCGTGCAGCCCGAGTGACAGGGACAGGCTGTGACACGGAGCACGGCTGTACAGAAAGGGGCTGTCAGCTCCAGATCTCTCAGGATGCTCTCACCTCGAGACCGGCCTCCTCTCTTAGGCTCTCTGCAAGGAGGCACAGGACAACCCTGGCCACGTGTAAGGGACGGACTGTAAATTCCCTGACGAGGGCAGGAGCCCCTCCAATGGAACGCCTCAAACACTCGCAAGGAAATAAATAATGCAGGCCTGGCCTTCAAAGAACTGATAAGGCTCACACTTCTGGCGCCTGAAAGTGTGGGAGAACTGTCTTGTGAAGCCAGGATAGTTCTGCCACTCATGTGGCGAGCTTGCTAGTTCTCAGTTCTCAAGGCCATTGTGTGCGACGAGTGACCTTTGCTTCATTATCCGTGACATGCATATGAAAGCGCACACCCTGCATATGCTAACGAAGGTTATAGAGATCATGCTGAACATGTATGACTATGGCACTCGTCTCTCCACCCAAATCACGCTACACGTCACCTGGGAGAAGGGAGAAACCCGAGACGAGGCTGTCCTGGGCAAGGGGGGTGGACCCTGCTGATTCAGCAAACATAAAAGGGGAAAATAAGTGCCCCCGGGGGGGAACAAAGAAGAAACCATAGAAGAAGGTAGTGCCTGGGAAGATTCTTCCCAAGAAAGACGACCGTACCTGGGAAGATTTTTCCAAGAAAGAAGAAGATTGTGCCTGGGAAGATTCCCTGAAAAAGACGCTGGAACCAGGACCGGTGATCTCTTTATCTCTGTCTTTTTCTCCGTCTTTTCCTTTCTCTATCCCTCAGTTTCTCTTTTCTCTTAGAATTGTTAAGTAACAGTTAGAGTTGTTAAGTAACGACCTTAAGTACAACCTTAAGTACCACTTGCCATAAGTTGTCCTATCCCTGTTGTTCAGGAACACGACACACACCTCACCGTTTGCCATCATTTGTTATACACCTAACCAATTACCGTGGACTTGTTAAGACCTACACTAACCATTTTGGGAAGCTAATAAATGTTTGTATATGGACCTTGAGATTTATCTCACCTTGGTCCACGCCGTTGAGAATTTACGAATCTGAAGTCACTTACTCCCCCTCTTTACTGGGAGTGGGACGTGACACCATGGTCTTCAGCGGTGACTTCAGAAGACATTGCTGGCTTCTTAACCCCATGATTAGCACTTATGTGGGACTTGGCATGCTAAGAACCATCGGGTGACAGATGGCAAAGACATGGAAGTCATTAAAGTGGAATTAGAGTATTGATTTTCTACATGCAGTTTCCAGCCACCTGATCCAAGAGAGGATGTGGGCGCCAGAGCCAGAGGGGTCCCCTCTCAGCAGTTGCTGTCGTAAGAGCACATCGTATCTGTGAGTGACTGGGAGCTTCCCTGGTCCTACACAACTGATGAGACCCTCAAAGCACAGACTCTCTCCTGCCTCTCTGCTCCTACCTGGCCCATCTCCCACCTCCTTGCCTTCTCCAGCATGTCCACCATGCGATGCTCCTCATATGTTCTTTAATCACCCATCCCAAGGTCAGCCAACTCCCAAACCCAGGAGACCCTACAGTTTGCAGGCCAGTCACTCCTGCTTCTTCTCCTGAGAGCACCTGGGGGGTGGGATAAAGGAGGGGCAGAGTCGTGGGACCAAGAGAAGAGATGGTGCAGCCAGGTCCCCTTCAGTGCTCCATTAAGCAAAGTGCCACATACAGAAGACATTTGATGTTCCACAACCCCTCTATTAACCCTGTCATTGAGGCTTGGTGACGACAGAAGGCTATTATCAGTGAACAAATATATCAAAAGAGTTCAGGGCTCTGATCATTAAAGGATATTAACCCAGGGAGGCAGTTTCTTGCCTTTCCAAAGATTTTTCAGCCTGTCCCAAAAGTGAAATGTTAGGTCAAGAGCCAGAAATGGAAGAGTTGGATATCTTGCTGCAGCAGCAGGAGCTGCTTTCTTCTCCTGCAATACCAGGGAACTCCAAAGTCCGGTCTGACTTTTTAGGATCTTGTTTCTGTTCCACTCCAGCCACCCGGCTGTGACACAGCCTGAGACATCTCTCTGCAAAGGTCCCAGGCAAGGAAAATATCTATGAACCAAACTTCCAACAGACATTTATTGGTTTGGGTTGAAATCAATGCACATGAAACAGTGTCACTCCCGTGTGCTGCGCACCTTGGCCATCAGGCCAAACAGTATCGTATGACCAGGACAGCAGCCTGTCTCCTTCTCCATGACCAGCCACACAAACACAGACAGCAAACACAGAACAAAACAAGCCGGGACCTTGCCCGTTTGCCCTCGGCCATCCTCCCTGCCTGCTCAAGCACTCCTCAGAGCTGAAGTCTGGGTCTTGGGGCCTTGTGGGGTGGAGGTAGGGATGAATTAGGAGAGCAAGTTTTGAATCAAGGGCTCTTTCTTGCCTTTGGCTCCCTCTCGGTCGAACCAACCAAACTCTGTTACTCACCCTTCCCAAGAAGACCCTGGGGAAGGCAAGGACAGTGAGAGGGGCCCTCTAGGTCTCGAGCCTTCAGTCTGTGTGGATCAAAGCAAACATCAGTATTGTACCATGTGCACAACTGCAGAGTGACCAAGCAAAGCAGCCGCTGGACAGTTTCTGGAAGAGCATGGAGTGAGTGGCCCACCCTGTCCCATCAACTCTAGGATGGATGCTATTGACGATGGCCTGTCACCCCTGTTTGGACAACAGCCCCAACTCTGTACTGCACCTCACTCCGTTACACAGGGTTGGCAAAGCAGACTGTGACTTAATTTGCCCCTGCGATCTACAGGGTGCTCCCTCCAGCCCACACTGAAACCTCCCCCAAGTGAGAAGAGCACCAGGAACCGGCAGCTGGTGTTTGTAGGATGCTGTAGGTCATTCACAATAAGCAGCACAAAATGTAAGCAGGCTTCAGACTGAGACCACTGAAGTCAACTCAGAGGTGACATGAACAAAAGCAGGGTCAAGTTTTCCAGAGACGACCAGGTGCCCAGGTGCAACAGATGACCATGATGGCCCACTCGGGCCTTGCACCCTGGTCTGCGAGTGTGCAGAGGGACTGGTTTAGTTTATGGGCTTTTCTGGCTGCTGGGAAGACCCTTATGGGGAGGAGATTGTTCAGGAAGAACGAGTGAGGGGAAAACCCCTTGCAAAGGTTAGAGAATAGGTTTCCACACACTGGGTTTTCTGGCAGTGTTGATAAAGAAATGCAGGAGGGACTTGAGCCTGCTTATGGTATTGCACCAGGAAGGTTCCCACCTGCGTTGTGTTTTATAAGGATGAACGTGCTAACAGATGCAATGGAAAGCACCAGACAGCTTGTGACCATCTCAGTGGCACGGGCGTGCTGGTCAGTGACCCAGGCAGGAACATCATCTCAAGACTCTACAGAAAGATGCAGCAGGACTGAGCTGGAGGAGTCAACATTTTGGCCAGACCAGACCTCTTGGGCAGCCACCCAAATGGGAGGCTACCGCAGGACACCTAGTAAAGCCATAGCATCGTACAGGGCAGAAGTGCAGGGCAGGAGATGTGACAGGCCTTCACTGCCAGCGAAAGAGAGCCCCTGGCCTGCTGCGATGGGCATAATCAGCTCTGGCTGTGCCATCTCAACACAGAAGGATGCTTAGAAGGGACAACAGGAACTGAGACAGTGGGTGACCGCAGGGTGCCATGAGTCTTTTGCACAGGACTTCATGTCCAGCTCATGGTGCCAAGCCCAGAGGTGCTGGCTGGGGCACTGGAGGGCAGGACTGAATGCCCTCTTGGTAGCGAGAATGTCTCTACCTTCCCCTGCCACTTTTCCAGACTCCTGTTTGGTCTTCATTTCCTTCTGCATGCTGCCCTGTTCTGAATTTTTCTCCTTTTCTCTTTTGGTCTAATTTCCTCTTTTTTCTCGGAGCTGAAAACTGAATCCAGTAATAGTGAGATAGGGAAAGCAACTCATCTGCCCATAGTTCAATGCATCAGGTTTGTGCTCAGGTGGTAATTTCACCAGAATTAGCCCTTCATTCAGCTGTCTCTGGGGACTGCCCTTCACGCTTTGCCCAGCTCTACCCAGAGCCATAGAGCGCCTTGCAATAAAACCAGTGCAAGCACAACGAAACCCAGACCAGAGATATTCCCCTTTAAGGGTCCCCAGGAATCATCCCATAGAGACTCACAAGGTGGTACAAGGCTAAGGATGAGACATCATCTGTGGCCACAGCCCATCTTGGATGGCGCAGCACAATGTTCTCTCAACATTAGCTCCCAGTGCTTTTTTTATTACTCTGTCCAGGTGAAGGACTGTACCGGTCCTCTTTGTCATGGACTCGCTTGCCGTTGCTGCACACACCTCTTCCAAGCTGAGCTCGGGTGGAATTCGGTGTTTGTTAATGTCATGGAGGAGACGACCGTTGACGTGGCACCAAGGACACATGCCATCATTCAAGCTTGCACCAGCCTGCTTGGGAAGTCCCTTCGGTGGTGGTGCCGCAGTGGGAAGCATGAACAATGACGGGAAGCTGAAACTCTCGGAGGAGAGCAGATTGTGGACTCTGGCTGGAGACCTGGGGAGGAAAGGCAAGAGATGGGAAACCATGGGTTGCAACCATGGGATCCCCTTGGTGCCTCCCTTCTCCCATGGCTAGAGAGCCAACCCTGCTTTATAGCGCGACTGAGGCCAATGAGATTAACTCTTGGGTGTCAGGTCACCTGCCACAATGGAAGTCTCCAGCAATATTAAGGATGAGATGTATACTCCTGCAGAGACTACAACCCACCATTACCATCATCTTCCTCTTACACAGTGCTTGTCACACATGCTGTCAGTCAGGACCTAGCACTGAACTTTGGCCACCTACTGAGCGAAGCCCAGGCATGGAGGAAGGTGGGAGCTCTGTGGGTGGGTGGTTTCACCTTCTCACCACTGCCCTGGGATGAGACATAAAGTCTGGACTCATATTTGTGGTGCTGGAGCCCAGAATTTCACTTCAACTGTATCAAAGCACATCCTTATAGACATAACTTCATCTCAGATGTGACTTGCTTCACCTGTGCCCTCACCACACTCCAGCAAGAGTGAGCTCAGCTCACCGGCTATCACCAGTTCAGCCTTTGCTCCATCCCACATCAAGCTGTTTAGGCCTTGCTTGACTTGTCTGCACCCCACAGGCACCAATTTTGGCAGCATGTGCTATGGAGCAGTCTCAAGCATCGGCATAAGAGTAGGGAGGCAGCTTTAGCCTGGCAGAGCTGATCCAAGTGGGGATCCAACCACCCACCTCTGTGAACCTGGTCACTTCAGCCTCCTCCTGGGACAAGGTGGAGAAGTCCACACCAGCCTGCACTGGCAAGAAGCACCTCTCTATGGGTCTGGTGCTCCCTGAGACTTCTACAAAGTGATAATGTTTGGAACGTGCTTATGTCCTGAACCACTGGCAAGTGGGCGGGGATGTCTGGTTGCCTCTTGGCAGCCAGACGATAGTCCTGCACAACTGACACAGCCCGGCCCTTAGTCAACTCTGATTTAAAAATAACTGGCACATCACTCTACAGCTGGGCACCTGTGGCTCTCAGCAGATGCCAGTGATTTAACTGCAACCTGCTGAAAAGGAGCAGGCGAGAGGGCCAGCGAGAAGGCATGTGAGGACCCTCAAGGACAGAAAGGCATGGTGGCTTCTTAGGTTTTCAGAGAAGATGCTATGAGAAGACAGAGGCATTGGTGTTGTAATTGCAGGAGCACCAGGTGTGCCCAGCAGTGGTACATTTGACCGACAGCTCCCTCTTGTTGGAGATGCCTTGGTGCCCTGCCCTCCATCTCTCTTCCCCCTCCACCCCCTCGTCCTCCTCCCAGCCACAACCACTGCTGCTTCTCTTTCAGACCCTCTCTCAGGACTCAGTGGGGCTCCAGCACTTTTCTCCAATGCCAGCCCCACAGAGCAGGGCTGCTGTCTGGTGGTCCCTCACACCCCATGCCTGCAGCACCAGGAGCTGTGCGTGTCCTGGACACCAGGGCTCACCCACCCCACACAGGCACTCAGGCTCTCTCAGCACACCAAGGAAGCCCCTCTTGCCCGGCCCAGCTTCCCGGGACGTGTACACTACCATGGTCATGTCCCGTGCAGAGGAGCTGGGGGCTGGCCTACATGATGGAGCAGGTGAAGCCACAGCACTCCTTGAGCAGGGTGAGGCCAGTTTTGGTCATGTACGGCGCGGAGGTTTGCTGCCCCCTGGAAGTCATTTTCTTCTCTTTGACAGGAGCTACAGAAAGAGGAATCGATTGCCTGGTGACAAGAGTACAGGCCCACGGCTTCTTCTTAGAGCTCCTTTCAGGGCTAAGATGCTGACCCTCTTCTGACCAACAGCTGGGCATGAGGTTCAGCATCCAGTACCACAGGCACAGGGACCCTGAGCTGGAAATGCCTCCCACCACACAGGGGAGTTGTTCCTCCAGCAATGATGGAGGCACAGGGAAGAGGGTCGCCACTAGGGGCCATGAAGAAAGGAGGGCTGGATGGATGCCACAACTTGTGACCTTAGCTAATGGTGTGATGAAATGTAAGGAGCTGGCTGGAAAGGGTCAGATGATGTACATCAGCCCTAAAAGGACACCTACCCATCCCCATTCTCATAGGACATGCTGGCTGGGAGATGCCAGGAGGGAAATGGAAGCATAACATCTGTACCAACTCAGGATGCTTCCACAATGTGACCTCAAGCACCACCATCCCCCAGTTGTCATTTCCCCACATCCTCCCATAACAACAGATGGCTTTCACGTAAGCTAGCCCCACGCAGAGCAGTGAAATCTTGAGTACAGAGTCCTTAGGAAAGGGGACAAACTGCCAGGGAGGTTCAATGCAAGGAATAAAACTCATCAACCACCTACTTGCTTTCTGGAGGTAGCTTTTGGAGAGCTTACTTTGCAGGAACTCTGCCATTTCTTTGTCTTCTTCCCTTTCCCTGTGACAAAGAGATTGGTTAGCACTCAGGAAAAGAGCAGCAAGGCATCCAGGACTACCTAGCATGGCATGACACAGATCAGAGGACAGACTGCACTGTCCCCAGTGCAAGGAATAAATTACACCCAGCTACCTGAGCCTCTCAAACTCCACATCGTCCACCAGGAAATCCCGCGTTTCCACAAGCTTGTGTATCTGCTGTACCAGCTCCTCTTCCCTCTGCTTCTCCTCATTGGACTTCTCGTTCTCTGCAGCACAGGGAACACATTTAACACACCAACAGGGGCCATCCTGCCCATGCCAAGGTCAAGCTTGCTCTGCTCAACCCGGGAGCAGATGTGAGAGTGGAGGTAAAAGCCAACCCAAAGCACGCACCTGGATCCAGATACAGGCTGCTAAATAAACAACAAGCTCATCCCACGCCACCCTTGCTGGGAGGAGATAGGTCTGGTGTTATTGAACTTCGAATTTTCAGTTTCTCCCCAAAAATTTCATGGGGCTGAGCACTGCAATATGCAACTCTGAGCTCTGCAGAGCAGAGGAAGGGCCCTTCAACAAGGTGACGTCGCTGGTGGAAGATGACCATGGCCTCCCTGGGGTCTTCACCCTGCACTGCTAACCCTAACCCTGACCCAAACCTTAACTCTTACCCTAATCCTAACCCTGGGTCTCAACAAGCTCAGAAATGTCAGACTCAGATGTCACCCTTCAGTCAGGATGTGTTTAACCCGCATTCGCCACGCCAGCACACCCCACCAGTCTCAGCTTGGCCCTGAGCTGGCTACGGGTCCAGAGACCCTTCGGCCAGGTCCTCCACGTGTCTGAGAAACCAGCCAGGGATTCAGGTGCACAGGGAATTATCAACAATCCCAGATGCCTTGGGAACACCTCACACCACCATTTATCCCATACATACAGAGACATGAAAACCAATACGATCCACTGGGTTTTGTGGCCTTATTCCCTTGTTGAACACGGTCCCATTGATCTCATCCTCTACATCTGACCTTTCAAACCACTGACAGCCCCATTCCCACCCCAGTGACAAGGATGGCCACAAGCGTCTGCCAGGCTCTTTTGAACGTATTATCCTGGGCTGTCACCTGAACCCCCAGAGTGACCTACCTTGAGCACGGTGGGACCCACTTGTGCCACATATCTTTGGGTAGTGAGTTAGTGAAGACCTGAAAACTCTCACATCCCTAGGAAGTCATGTCTTACGTAAATTCGTACATAAGGTAAGTGGGATACGTGAAGATGACAGAGATAAGGCTAAGGACTGTTAAATATAAATGGAGAGCTACCTTAGGTGGAAACTCTGACTGTCTGTGCTGCAGCTATTTAATACCATTTATGAATTCAACGTCCAGCTCCAAAATCAATCCAGCATGGGAGGGATCAATCTCCAGTCTTCCTTCAGTTGAATAAAAATGCAGTGAAATTCACAGTATGGAGCAAACCCGGTAGGCTGGGTCTCAGCAGTTGCCTAAACTATGTATTGATTTGTAGTTTAAAGCCTGCTACATATTGATCGGAGGTGCTGCTGCAGGGGTCCGAGTAGGAGGAAGTTCTCATAATCATCATGTTGTTAGAAATATCCCCGGCAAAAGTTTCTCCTGCAGTTGTGGTCTTGTGCAGGGAGTGAGCTCGAGCTTCCTGGCAGAGAAAGGTGATCTGGACCGAGGTCTGGGCCACAGCTGCTGGTCTCCTACCATGAAGAGTTAAAGCAAAGTCACCTGGCCACGGGCACTGTCTCTGTGCAGCAGGTCCCACCTGCCTGGTGGGAACCAGAACACTTTACAGTGCCATGTGGATGCCATACGAATTGGAAACATCAGGCTGTATGCAAACATACCAGCTATCTCGAGTTAATTAACCATCTGCATTCCTGAGTTAGAGCATGTCGGAGTTAACACACCTGCTGGGTAAACATTGCACCTTTTCTTCCGACTTGCTGATGCCAGAGTCCATCACGACCCTGATATTTCTCCGAATTATTAAAGGCACCTTGGTGTGGTGAGATTTCAAGCCACAGGTCTGGCTGAGCTCTGAGTAATCACTGATGTGTTCAAGTCTTTATGCGAACCAAAGTTCAACGCCCGTTTTTACGAATGCTCTGCTGCTATAGACTCACAAGACCAACGATTTGCAGGGTTTTTTTCCAGCAGAGTCGGATTTGAGCCAGGTTATAAAGAAGACAAAAAGAGCAGCCCTGATGCAAGCGGCATTTCTGCTCTCAGCTGAATCTGAGAATGCTGAAAAGGACAGAAATGAAAGACCAAAGCAGATGAAGGAAAGCCAGCCACAGTTCTCAAGTTTCAGAAAAGGCCCAGTTTATCTCTGGTCCTGAGCCATCATTTAGGTCATCTTGGTTTATGAAGCGGAAGGTGTTTGAACTAAAAGCCCACAGGAGATTGGGGTCTCTATGTTTTGCAAGCAGCTCCCGTTTTTATGGCGGAATCCTCAACTCCCCTGTCTGAACGTCCCTCTGGACGCAGCCAGGTCACATTAATCTGATCAAGACCCGCGTATTAAGCAGCGGTTGGGTTCTAACTGCGTGCTGATGATTCACAAGCACACACAGCACAGCAGAACTATGGCGCTGGCAAGGGTGAAGGTTTCTGGCCACCCTTGGCTTTGAGAAAACTTTGGGTACAGAACCGATGAGCTGAGCTGCTGCTCTGGGAAACAGATGTGCGCAGCTGGTCCCTTGTCTGCATCCACTCATTGGTCCTGGTGAGTGCAGCATCCTCAGGGAGATACTTGTGGTGGTCCAGACCTTACTGCTTGGATGGGTACAAATAAGCGGGGATTTGTCTCCCAGCCGGTTCCGAAAACACACAGAAAGTCCTTACTGGGGATGAGGATGTCCTAGGAGGCGGCACAGCCTTGTGAACAGAGACGGACGCAGCTTGTGGGGAGGCCTTTCTTGCTCGTTCTCATTCAAACCCTGAGCTGTTTGGTGTGTGCTTTTGTTGAATACTTTGATTGAGGAGGATCATTTAGAGAAATGAGGTTTGGCCTTTCCTGGACTGTGGAAGGGTCACAGGTGGCACTGGCTGCGACCGGCACATGGAGGGTCACCGCTCATGGTAAGGAGGGGGACAAAACTGGCATTTTCTCCCAGCTGAAGTTTTCCCACGTTGTCCTGGACTGTTTGCCTCTTTTCAATATCCCGAATGATGAATTTGCCTAAATCAGGGACGTCACTGAACCCCTTTGGCATGACATCCCCCTAGCACCCACCCTGCGACGGCTGCAGCCGGGAACCCTTCCCTGGCAGCTGCTGCCATCTGCCCCAGCACTGACACACATTTCTGCCAAGGCCACAGCAAGAACTCACTGTTTTTCACATACTTGAGGCCATCTTCCCTCCTGCTGCTTCCAAAGGGGGCCCTCCATGGTGTGGTCTGACAACGTCACCTGCCCTGTCCTCTCAACTCGTCTGGGGATCCTCCTCGGTGTACGTGGCAGGTCCCACTGTGTCGGCATTCATTGCCACCTCACTCAGCGCTTGCCCTCCTCCTATACCAGATCAATGCTTCTCCTTAAAGGACTCATGTTTTTCCTCCTTTTCTTTTCCTCTGCCTTTCAGCCCAGGCCTGGACAAGGACTCCCTGGCAGCAAGCAGCAAAGGATCCCAAGACAGATCTCACCAGCAGCGTCCCTGGGAGCATCCCGGGGTGGGAGCCGTTCAAGAGATCCTTGTATGTCACGGAAACCTTTCTGCCAATTGCAGCAGAAGGCTGCAGCTCTCCGAACCTTCACAAAGCCGTACCTGGAAGGGCTATGAGTTTTTGAAGCTCCTTTTTCAGCCGGCTGATTTCTTTGCAAAGCTGAATGTCATCCATCCTGCAAAGACACAAATGAAAACCGCTGAGGGAAAGAAAGACTGGGAGAGAAAAGGTTCAAAACCTCGGGAGCAACAGCCGGCCAATGCGCTCAGTGCCCGTGGCGGGGAGCACAGATTTACCTGCCTGCTCATGGGAAACGGCAGCCCACTTCGGCTTTTGTTGGAGCTCCATGGGTTGTATCACTAGTTGTTGGCAAAGAAAAAGGTTCATTGCTCTAATGACAATGAAGCCTTATTAAAACCTGGCACATCCACCATGCAATAGCAGCTGTGTTTCTCCTTCTCCCCCGGAATAATCCCCAAACAGCAAAATCCAGAAACAAACGGAAGCTTCTGCCACGTAAAAAAGATCTGACATTTTTATACTGCCTTCCTGCAGAATTAAAAAAAAAAGTAAAAAATGAAACACAACAAAGGGGGAAAATGTGCAAGCTTTGCAGGGGTCCGCTGACAAACAAGGTCATTTCAACAGGAGAAAAAGAGTCTGCCGAAGCCGCAGACAATGAAATAATCTCTGGCTCAAACCACACGACAGCAGCAAGATACCCATCAGGATGGGCTCAACTCAAATGCCAGCGGCGGCTGCTGCTGATGGAGCGGGTGGAGGACACGTGGCCCTTGATGATGTCTCAGAAGCACCACAGACACTCAGCGCCCTCCATGGACGTACTGGCTCAAGTGCTGCTCGCTGCTCATGAGGGCTGGCAGAGAAGACTTAACTCTTAATTTATTGATTGATTTTTTTAAAAAAAATCACATGCCTATGCCCTTGCCAAAGCCCTGCTTGGACAGAACTGAGGAACAACGGGGTCTGGCCATGATGAGCATCATTACTGCAGTTTGAAGAGCTTTATGCGCTCACCTGTGGTGAGGGAAACCCCAAGAGCAGACAGTGCTGATGGCTGAGGCCTCCCTCTACCACAAACCAAGCCATCCCTGAGGATCTCCCCTGGGTAGGTGACACATGAAAGACAAGTCACAACTCCAATAACGCCCAGTGCCTCTGGTCTGCGGGCCGTGCTCCCCAGACCCTGACTTCCCTCACTCCAGCAGCCTCTGGCTCTAGTGACCTCTTTGCTTTGCTCTTTAGGCTTCTTTCCTCAAAGTCCTCCTGCTTTCTGCCAGCAACTCATACACAGAGCGAGCAGCGACCCAAGGGCTGCCCAGCCCCTTCTGCCCTTCCAGCAGTCTCCAAAGCTGCATCAGCCTAGAGCCAACCTTGGCCAGCCACATCTCCAACCAAAGCACGATGAGAACAACCCATCTGACACCCCTCCTTCTGCTCAGAGCCCTCCCTGGGCTCCTTGCACATTATCCCTCAATGGGAAGATTAGGAAAAGCCTGCTGCTCTGATGTGGCATAGAATCATAGAAACATTTAGGTTGAAAAAGACCTTTAAGATTATCAAGTCCAACCTTTAATCCAACACTGCCAAGTCCACCATTAAACCATGTCTCTCAGTACCATGTCTACATGTCTTCTAAATCCCTCCAGGGATGGTGACCCAACCACTTCCCTGGGCAGGCTGTTCCAATGCCGAGCCTCGGCACTGTCTGTCCAGCCAGCCCGCAGCCAGTGAAGCACCATTTCCTTGGCATTGAGGTACCTGGGAACTTAAGTCCCTGATCAGGGATTTTGGCTGTTGGCTCATTTGAGAAGAATTTTTACAAGCCCCCACAAAAGATATATATTGTCAGTACTCCATGAAGTGCCACCCTGTGGCAAGACGCCGAATCTCCTGACCAGGGTTGGATCGTTGAGTTGGGATTTGGGATGCTTCTCTTCTTTCTCAAGGCTTACCTTGGCACGGGTGAGCCACCCTGTCCAGACCATCTGGCATCGCCCATCCCTGTTACCTGGCCCGAAGCTAGAAGAAAGTGTCTCCATCCAAAATCCAAACCCAGATTTTCCGGGCGGAACAGGCTCTCATGCCCCCAGGACAAAAAATTCCTCAATTGGTGCATTCACAAAGCAACCTCTTCATGGACACATCAGTCCTCATGCTCTCGATACACCTCTTCCAGGAGCTTGGAGCCAGCAATGGCACCAGAAGCCCCATGGCAGAGGGGCTGCAGTCAGGCAGCCCATTAAAATGGTGCTGAGTAGCTCCACCAGCAGAAAAGGAGGTTCCCATCATCACCCTGAGGTAGATGTCCTCTGTCCTTGACTGTTTTCTCATGGCAGTGCAACTAATCCACTGATATCTCAGAAACACCCGTACCTAACAGCTCCACAAACCTTAGAGACTTGTGACTGCAGACCTGGATGTTTTAGACAAGACACTGAACCATGAGCAGTCTGTGCTGGGAAAACATCTGGTGGCACAAACCTCTCAGCTGGATACCAGATGGGTCCATACGGGATTTGGCCCCACGCTGCCCTGTGCACGGTGCCTACATGGGGTGGGATGGGAAGCATTTGATTGATGGTAAGCACCAACACCACAGGGCACAGTGGATAACCTGGCTTGACTGAGCCTCCAAGAGGAGCAGCATATCCAAATGTTGACTCTGAGGAATCAGCCAAGCCGTTTTTCACCTAGACAGAGGCACAATACATCCTCCTAAGCCCTACCAAGCACCCCAGCATCTTAGAACTTCCCATGAGCTTCCCAAGGTTGTCCAAGCCTTCGATGCAGAAGGACTCCTTGGACACTCTGCAGCATGCATGTGAAATCGTCCAACCTGGAAGAGCACAGCTGAGGTTCCGAGCAAGCTCCATGGCTGTGAGTGATCAGAAACCCTAACACACATCTGTGTCTACAGGTAATACATGACTGACTTATGAGCTGGGGCCACCTTGAACAGATGTGCCTTTGGTTCCCTTTGAAGGGTGCGTTACTAAAAGCCCCGTCTCCATCTTCGATAATCCTGCTGGTCCTTCCACTGAGTCATGCCATCCACCCCTTCTGGGATGAGTCATATTTGCTGGAGCTACTTGAAGATGCAGCTTTGTCAGCTGAGCCGAGGACACCAGAAAAATTAATAAGGGAAGGGAAAATACACAGACTGACGCAGAGAGACCTTGTGAGATACTGCTGTAGGAGGAGATCATCTCAGGCGGAGGAGAAGACTTCCTCTTGGCTCTGTCAGATTTGTGCTCCATCTGACAGTGTCTTTATTTGTTTGTATACCGCACTGAGCAGGTCCACCGATGCCAATGTCTGGGAGCTGCACATGGAGAACAGCGAGGTCTGTTTGTCCTTTTATTGCCTGTTCCTAGTCCCATGGTAGCCAAGCCCCGAGCTTCTACAGACAGCACCAGTGGGGAGGTCTGCAACGGGACACGTGGACAACAGGCTGATCGCTAATGATACACTTATTACAATTAAAATAAACAGTCAAATGACAACTGAAATATTACTCAAATTAAATTGGAATTTAATTCTGTAAAAACTGATAATGAGAATAATAAACGGGCGGTAATAAAAATCCTCATTTCAGTAAAACTCGGGAGAGATTGCAAAGACAAGCACCCAGAAGGCTGCTGCTGGAGCTGAGATTACTTCTGGTGACAAAACCTCAGTGAAAAAGGTCAGCGACAAAACTTCTGCCACTGGTGACAAAAGTCGGTGTAGCATCAGCCGCGGCCCCGGGGCGCCGATCAGAGCCGCGAGCGGGTGAGGTGCGGCGCTGAACCTCCCGCGGGAATTTCAGACCTTTCTTTTTGCCTTATGAAAGGAGTAATATCGGGAGCTTCATCGTCTTCCACAGCGCAGACATCTCAGAATGCTGGAAATGTTTTAGTTTGATATTGCCAACGAGATGAAAACACTGATCGCTACCGACGGACCAGGTGGGTCGCTCCTCCCTTTGGCAGCACGTCAGATGTCCATCGCCGTGAGCCCCACACTCCAACCAATCCTGAATATTACATTTTTTTCCTCCATTGGGAAAAAAGCTCCTTTCAGCCCCAGGTCTGCAACCTTTTTAACCCTGTCCTGCCCAACCCAGGTCTGGGGATCCCTCTTCTCCAGCAGGATGCTCAGGGAAGCCCTCGGCTTTCCCTGCCTCCCAGAGCCGCGCTCCTCCCCGCTGTCGCGCTCCGCAGAGCCGGTGCTCGAGTCTCCCCCAGCGCCTCCAAACCACTCAGACATGGAATCCCGGCATCTCCAAACTTCCAAGTGATCACTTCTGCAGCCGTGCCCACCCTGGTATGTCATCTCTGTAAGTGACTTCCTTTCGCTTTCCAAGTGCAAGCCAAGGAAGAAAACAAATAAAGGGATAAGAAAAAGCAAGAGATGTGAGTTTTGACAGCACCTGTGAGATTTAGGTACCGGTTGCCATGGAAAGCATTTAAGAACTACACTTTTTATGACTTCCAAAAATCCTTTTCAGCAATACATTCAGGGGGAAGTGTGCCTCAAAGAGGTCATCACTCCAAATCTGAGCCTCTAGACCACAGTCCAGCTCACAGCTTTCCCCAAGAGCGGATTTACACCGGCATTTCTGGGCTTTGGTGAATCCTGTGGTGCCAGTACCAGTGGGGACCCAGACACATTAAAAAAGCAGCATATTAAGTGCTGCAGCCCACTACGTATGATTTTTGCCATTACCAGCAAAAGATCCCAGGCTTTGTGTTGACCTGACACCACGGGATCTCCGGACTGGGCTGACTATAGCAATTTAGTGGTATTAAAAAGATTCATCAACCCAGACTGTGAATAGTCAGTCCTTTTCCTCCCAGACCATAAAAACTCCTGATTTTCCCAGGGAAAATCTTCCTTTTCACCCTAAGCGCTGGTTCGTACCACTGCAACACAGCGATTATTTGATTGCCTTAAATGCGACAGGTCTAGAGATTTTTACTCAAAACCTGCTTTGATTATCGAAATGGACCCTGGAGAAAATCCTTCCCTCCTCATGTGGCTGCAAAGACTGTGCTGGGAGCAGAGAGCAGGACGCTGCGTGGAGACAGGCATCAGGCACCGACGCCGGTCCAGCCCCAAGGCCGGTCCAGCCCCGATGCGTCCCGGTGTCCCCGGGCAGCCAAGGGATGGAGGAGAAATGGAGGAGCTGGGAGAATGTGTAATAACTCAATATAGGGAGAGTAAACCGTGATCGTCTGGCTGTTCGACAGCCAGAGAGCTGCGTGCTGGGGCAAAGCGATCTCTCCAGAGAGCAGCAACGAGCCACCAAACCTCCGGTCCCTTCCCAAGCCCAGCCCCAGAGCCACGCACTGAGGAAGAGTATGGACCCGCTGGGAAGACTGGGTGCCTGTGCTTGAATATGGAAACAATTACTACAGTTAAACCCGTGTCATAAACTCTGTTTGCATAGAAATCGGCTGGCTGAAATCATCACAGCGGCAGTGGCAGCTTTGTGACAGGGACCCATTCAAGCCCCTTCGGAAAGCGACGCCAGAGCAGCGGGAGATGCGGCACTTCCAGGCGGAAAACGAGGTGCAAAGTGGCCTCAGCTCTGCTCATCCCTGGGGACGATCCGTGTTTGATCGGGCAGGCAGAAAACGCTGAGGTGACCCTGGGGAGAGGGGCCAGCGCGGGAGGAGGGCAAGTACTCACATGTACCGCAGCTCTGACTCCCTCCTCACCAGGATCTCCCTGATCCTCTCGATTTTGAAGAGCTCCCCTTCGATGTCGTCGATGGTGGTGGTGGAGTCGGCCATGGAAACAATCTCGTCCTCTGCAAATGAAACGGGAGCCACGTTAGCCATCAGGAGATGTTAAACGCGTGCTGAGGACACCAGGGACCACAGGGCTGTCACGGGGACACCCTCCCCCCGCCAACACCAGACCAGCGTAACCACCAACCCTGCTGGGTGCTGCAAGAGGAGACAACGGGCACGTGGAAAGGCAGCGACACAGGCAAGGGCACTGAGCTGACAGTGACCGCGTTTTGCCTTTATTTATGCTTTCTGTGAGCATCGGAGCAGATCTGCTCATTGCCGCGTTACCATCAAAGCCGGCTTGGCTTGCTGAGCGCAGCTCCAAACACGCATGCAATATGCATGAAGTCTCTGGATGAAAGAGGACCTCAGAGGCCACCAGGCCCCCTCATCTGGGCTTGCAGCTCTCTGAGCCTTAGAAACGAGCATTATTTTGCCAGCTTGCGCTGGCGCGACTGCACACCCTGCTCACGTCAATGTTGTGCTGGGCTCTGCACTGCTGAGAAAGCCCCAAGTTTTTTGGGGGGGTCTTCCCCTCTGCTGAACAGCACGAGGCCAAGGGAGCTAAAAAATCCTGGTGGAAAGGACAGGAATTTTTCCAGAACCATGTAAGCCTCAGGCATCTCCAGCACATGGACAGACACCCAGACACATGAGCCTGTCCTCCAGTATCATAGAATCATAGCCTGGTTTGGGTTGGAAGGGACCTCTAAAGGCCATCTAGTCCAATCCCCCTGCAGTCAGCAGGGACATCTTCAACTGGATCAGGTTGCTCAGAGCCTCATCCAGCCTGGCCTTGAATGTCTCCAGGGATGGGGCCTCCACCCCCTCTCTGGGCAACCTGGGCCAGTGTCTCACCACCCTCAGTGTAAAAAATTCCTTCCTGTTATCTAGTCCGAATCTCCCTTCTTTTATTTTAAAACCATTATCCCTTCTCCTACCGCAACAAGCCCTGCTAAAGAGTTTGTTCTCAGTATGTGCCAGGACCAAACGCTGGGCCCATGTAGCACAGAGGGGCCTCCTGAGGAGTCGTGGAGGTGAAGCTCCCACAGCTGTTCCCTTTCCACCACGGGCTGGATGAAGACACTCCATCTTTCCCAACCCCCTGGGGACCCCCCTGTGGTACCCAGCAGGCCAGTTCGGCTTCCTCATCCTCTGGAGCGCTGAGCATCACCTCTGTAACCCACTTGGGGAAACTGAGGCAAGGAAAGGGGATGCCACTTGCTCAGGGCAAGAGGCAAAAGCCTCACAGCAAAACGCTGGGAAAAGGCGCTGTGATTTATATTTTAGAAGAGCGCAGTGGCAAGCCCAGGGACAGACGGGACAAGAGGCCAGCAACCTCAGTGCCTTGCTCCGGCCACCAGCTCTGCCTCCCCCCCTCCACTGGTTTACACACAGATGTCCCTCTGACGTCCCACTGGTTTGCACAAGCCCGTCACACAGGTTTACACGAGGACACCGTGCTGATTCAGCCAGCGCCTGCACGTCCCGCAGCGGCTCCCAGCCCATTTTACGGGGAAAGCTGAGGGACAGCCAGCTCCCGCCTCCCAGCCCGGTCTGGCTCTCGGAGACACATCGCTGAGCGTCTTATCAGTGACATGCAGCAGCACATTTGTCACAGGCGGGCTAATCTGGCTGTCCTGTGATGTACACACAGCACAGGTTGGGGAGAGGGGGCTGAGCAGCTACAGCAAAGCCAGGCTATGAGAAAACATTAAAAATGACATACATCAAGGGGCATATTCTGCTTTCTTTGAATTTCCACAGGACACATCTCCCCTCTGAGATTTTGCCTTCCTGCAGCCTGGAGACTTTCCCTGTGCAGGGAGAGGGAAGAGCAGAGCCAAGGAGCACCAGCTCCGGGAGCAGGATTTTGTGGGCAGCCCAGGTCTGGGAATTGGAGATGTCAGAGCTGGAGTGCGCGGCTTGGGGATCCCAAACAGGAGGGTGCTGAGTGTTACAGGGCAGGAAAACATTAAGGCATAAGGCAAAACACTCTTCACTCACTGGTCCTCCACCCATCATGTACAACCGCTTGAGAAATCATTCCTGGGGTAAGGCACATTTCCAAGGCTGCTGGCAGAAAAGGTTTAATAGTGGAAATACGAGTGGTCTGGGCCATCATGGCTGGTGTGGAGAGCAGTTTTCTGCTGTTTCTGACTTAGAAACTCATGAGGACTACTTGGAGATTATCTCCCTCTTCCCCTAGCCACAGTGGCCACATTTCAGCCAGTGCCAGCCTGCTGAATCCTTGTTCCCTATTCTGAGCTGTCAGGATGCTCCCGGGGACCAGCGCCTGCTCAGGACAGACCGACAAACGCAGGGGTTGGACGAGGTGTGGGGTTGGATGCGCTGCCCTCCCGCAGCTCTTGCTCAATGCCTCTGCTGCAAATTTGCACAGAAACCCTCCCGCAGCTTTGTTTCTACGGGCCTGAAGGGGGTTGCTAGGGGACCGGACTGTGGTTGCTACAGGACTAGGATGCGGTTGCTAGGGGACCACACTGCGGTTGCTAGGGGACCGGGATGCTGAGGTCCCTCGTCCCAAGCATCCTGCTGCTCTGCCACCCCAGAGCTCCTCTTGCCCGCGCTATTTTGCTGCACCGACACCCGGCAGCGCCAAGCGGCCGAGGCCGTGCCCCGGGGACAGGCAGGATCTCCCTGCAGGGGACAGCGGGCACGCAGGTAACGACACACGTGAAGGTGCAGACGGTACAGCCGGCGTGTGCTTGTAGGCAGCCGCTCCCTGGGGTCCGGCTGTACTTCAGCGCAGCTCGAGACCTGTCAGGAAAAAGCTGCATTGCTCTAAGTGCCGCTTCTGTGGCTATAAGGACACGGCTGATTACAGATGCGCCAATAAACAACCGTACGAGCTTACTGCAGCCTTCATTAGCCAAGGACAAATCTAATCATCCCTAGGAGCACAGGGGGTATGTGGGTGTGTGGGTGGGTGAGGGGGGCTGTCACTCCTGGCCTGGGTGGGTGGGTGAAGAACCCAGAATACCTTTGATTGCTGGTGGCAGGAGTATCTGGCTGAGGTTACCAGCCAGCTGTTTCCCAGTGGGTGAGCGCAAGGGTTTGAAAGAGGTGTCAGCATCACTTCTTCTCCCTTCTCATCTCAGAACCTCATTAGCAGAAGCCACCCCAGACGGGAGAGGTGAATCCTCACCTGTGTACGTGAAAGGGAGGAGGCGGCAGCGCTGGGCTGCTCTCCCCTGTTGCGGCAGGAGGATGGGACGTAATTTCAGCCTGTAGGCAGCTGCCCACCAGAGCGAGAAAGCTCCTGGCTCAGCTCTGGGTGGGTTCCCATCACAGACAGGGAATATGGTGTGGCTGGGACCACCCTGCCCAAGAGGAGCTGCCCTCGCGCACTCCCCCAAAGTCACCATTCTACAGGACACGTCCCAGCTGCCTCCTGCGAAATGGGGACAGCAAATAGGTCTACACCACACAGCGGAGCAATGGCTGCAGAAGAGCTGGAAGCTCTTCAGCCCCTGGCTGTGCCTTCAGGTGATGTGGTTGAGGTCATGGTACTCTGCGTGCCTCAAGCAAGACATGTCCTCAGGCACGGCAGGGAACTGCTCACCAAAGCAGTAAGTCCTGGACAAGAAGCTGTAAGAGGAGAGTCATGTGCCCAGAGCTGCTTAATTCGGTGCAGAAGCAGAGGGAGGGCAGTCCCAGGTGAGTGCTCCTGCAAAATAAAGCCCATGAACCCTGGGAGGGAGCACCTGGACAAGGGGACACAGAGCTACGCCTCTGCAGCAAAACCGTCCACTAAACCTCATGAGAAACCAATGAATCCGTACAGGTGACTAATGGGCAGCTGATGGGATGGGAAGATGAACTTGCTCATGGAGCATCTGCCAGCGTCTGCCAGCACCTGAACATCTGAGTGAGGGCAGGAGCTGGAGCACCGGGTGGGTGAGGAGAGGCTGTGAGAAGCAGGTTGAAGGGTTGTTCAGACGCTGTGACAGGGATCAGAGAGGTTGTGGGACACCTCCTGGACCAGACGGTGAGCAACCTGATCTACTGAGCCTGCTGTGAGCAAGGGGTTGAACACAGTATCTCCAGAGGTCCTTCCCGATCCAAATTCCTCTGCAGTTCCATGTAATGAGATCAGTCTGTGGTGACCGAAAGGGATGTGCATGGATCTTCCCTGCTGGCTGAGGAGATGCTTTCTCCAGGCAGATATAGGGTGCTGCTGAGTTCCTGAACCCCAGCGGCCACCGGCATGGGCCAGACCACAGCTTTCCTGAGAGGGTGAGGAGACCAAAGGGCACCGTGCGCCCACGAACCTGTGCGATGGCGGTGACACCATACAGCGGTCGCAAATGGCAAGTGCAGACACTCGGAGCTCACAACGGATTAAAACCCGGCACACCCTGCAAGCAGACAGCTGGGCAAAAGACTTCCCTGGAGGTGGCTTTGCCAAAGCTGAGGCTGGGTTTCTTACACCCTCCCTAAGTGCCCGGCACCAGCGAGGGCCTAAGGCAGGGATGTTTATTAAAGCCGTGATCGAGCTCACAGTGCTGAGTCTCCCTTCAGGGACGGAGAGGGATGACACCCGCATGCAGCCATGCTGCCCGCGGGGTCCCTTGGCTCCCACAGCTGCACACACGCCACTGGAGCCAGGCAGAAATCAATCCCGCGCTGCCCGAGCAAAAGGGCCCCCGACTGGCACCGATTCAACCCAGCAAACCAAGGAAGGGCAGAAAGCTTCAGTTTAAACTTGGAGATGCTCTAATCATCACACATGGCCCAGGGGAAGCAAGTATTGTTAATGAGGAGTATAATAGCCGGAGACTTCCACTCCATATGGCTTTGGTGAAAACATTTAGACAGCCAGCAGCAAGCCTGAGATGAGTCACGGCAGCAACCAGCGCACGGATGAGTTTCAAACGATTTACTTCATGATTAAAGTTGGGTGATGGATTGACAGTCCCCCGTGGAGGGGGTCAGAGGTCTTTACTTGGGCTCCATCCCAAGAGGCTTTTACCTCAGCCATGTGCTTTTCTCTGCCCAGGGCATGGGCAGGGGGCATTCAGCCTCTCAGAACCAGCCCTTGCCCCACAAGCTCAATAACGAGAGCGACGGTAACCCCCTGCCCGGCTCTGGGGCAGCCTCGCCAGATGGGGTGCGATCTCCACCAGCCACTCTGCCTGGCAGGAGGGACACGAGCCTCCAGGACTGGCAACGCACAGCCCAGCATGCTGGTCCCGGGGGACAGGATCATGCCTCTACTCTGCTCTGGTGAGACCCCACCTGGAGCACTGTGTCCAGCTCTGGAGCCCTCAGCACAAGAAGGACATGGACCTGTTGGAGGGGGGCCAGAGAAGGCCATGAAGATGATCTGAGGGCTGGAGCCCCTCTGCTGTGAGGACAGGCTGAGAGAGCTGGGGGGGGTTCAGCCTGGAGAAGAGAAGGCTCCAGGGAGACCTTCGAGCCCCTTCCAGTCCCTGAAGGGGGCCTACAGGAAAGCTGGGGAGGGGCTGTTTGCAAGGGCATGTAGCGACAGGACGAGGGGCAATGGTTTAAACTAGAGCAGGGCAGGTTTAGATCAGACATCAGGAAGAAGTTCTTTCCACTGAGGGTGGTGAGACCCTGGCCCAGGTTGCCCAGAGAGGTGGTGGAGGCCCCATCCCTGGAGACATTCAAGGCCAGGCTGGATGAGGCTCTGAGCAACCTGATCCAGTTGAAGATGTCCCTGCTGACTGCAGGGGGTTGGACTAGATGGCCTTGAGAGGTTCCTTCCAACCCAACAGGTTCTATGATTGTATGACTCCATGATTCTATGCTCAGATGGGAAAGATCACAGCCACTGGCGAACCACAGCACTGTTTCCCTGCCAGTGTTCCCTCAAGTAAACCAGGGAGAAACGTGCAGCCGTGTCCCGCTGCAGTCAGGGGGTGTCTCTCTGGCTGTTCGTGCAGCCTCTGGCACAGCCAGCACCACTAGGGCCGTGTTACACAGCCATAAAAACACCAGAGTTCCTGGGTGAGGTACCCCGGGATGACTTACGGGGGGTATCACCAGGGGTGTAGCCCCTCCACAACACCCAGCTGCTGTGTGCATGTTCCCCTGGGCACCCCCCGAGGACAAGCAGGGCAAGAGGCTGCGCGTGCTCAGCGCTTCACAGGGCTGGCCTGAGATTTCCTAGGATGGCTGCAAACAGCAGAGCAGCGTTCGAAAACCAGACAGCGACCGTTGCCACGTTCTCGCCCACCCTGAGGGTCCCCCAGGAGCTGGGAGTTTACACAACTGCACTAACCAGCAAACATCGCAGCCACCGCAGCCCTGCTCGCAGGCACCCAAGGGGGGAGCCCGGGCCATAGCCAGCACCCTGAGTCCAGCAAGTGTTTGGCCCTTCCCTGGACCACCCTGATGTCACCCAGCTGCTGGGAGCAGCGGAGCCAGGCGATGTAAGCGCCCAGACCCCTCCAAGGGCAGGGTCTCCACTCTTCCCAGGCAGGGGAGGTGCGGGGGGAGGATACCATGCTGAAAGGCACAAAGGAGAAGGACTAAAACTTGAGGCAGCTCACCAGGGAGCTGAGCAGCTTCTCGGGCAGCACCCTCATGCACTAGTGCCAAAGCAGGATGCTGGAGTTTGCTTCATCCCTCCTTCCCTGCCTTTCCAGCTGCCTGTCCCCCATCCCGCTGGGTGCAAGGGGCTAAGGGGGAGCAGAATGCGACGGGGAAGGGGAGAGGTCGGGGGGACATCATGGCAAGGGGCTGCAGGAGCCTCCCCTCCCCAGGATGCCGCCCGCAGCCCAGCATCGGGCCCCTTCCTCCCACCCCACGGATGGGGACTCTGCCCTGGACAATCCCCTGTCCCCCCTCTCTGCCCACCCCCTTTTGTACTGGAGGAAGTGGTCAGAGAGGGGAGAAGGCAGCGTAGGGCAGGGTGGGCACCCCAGTTTGCCACTCACAGCCATGCTCACAGCCGGGCATGACAGCACAGCGGCTCCCTGTCTCTCCAGGCAGCATCAGCCGGATGGCGGGCTCCATCCCTCCTTCCATCGGCTCCTTCCCTCCATCCTTCCTCCCCTCCAGCCGTCCCTCCTCCCCTCCAGTCCCTTCTCTCCGTCCTTCCCCTCCTCCATCTGCCCCTTCCCTCCTTCCATTCACTCCTCTCCCCCATCCAGCCCTTCCCTCCCTCCATCCCTCCCTTCCCCCCGTCCCCCTCCCCCCCATCCCTCCCGCCCTACTCCCGATGGGGGGCGCGGGGGCTCCGGCGGTGGCGGTACGGGTTCGGGGAGCACCGCGGGGCTCCGTTCGGTGGATGAACCCGCCGGTTCCCCGCCAGCTTCCCGGGGTGCCCGGGGAGTCCCGGACCCAGCGGGGTCGGGGCGTGGGGGGGCAAAGTTTGGACGGGGCAGCGGCCCCGCCCGCCCCCTCCCGCCGTGCTCACCTGGCCCCGCGCCGGCGGGCGGCCACCGGGTGGACTCCAGCGATCCGTAGCGGGGGGGGGTCCGGCTCCCCTCCATGCCGCAGCCCTGCCCGCTCCGCTCCGCTCTCGCCGCGCCGCTCCGCTCCGCTCCGCCGGGGCGGGCCGGGGCTCCCGCCCCCCCGCGCCCTCTGCCGGCCGCCGCCCCCCGCGCCACCGCCCCGCTCCGCCCGGGTCCCCCCGACCCGACCCCCCCCCCGCAGTTAGTGCCCGGGGCTCGGCACCCCCTTCAGCCCAGAGCGGCCGCTTCGCACCCCCGTAACTCTCCCGAGGGGCGGGGGGTGGAACTCGATGATCTTTAAGGTTCCTGCCAACTCCAACCATTCGGTGAGTCTATGAGTCTATGGCAACCGCAGCAATAAAGGCATAAAAAGTAAAAGCGGCCCCGCCTGGCACAGCAGGTGAGGGGGGCAAAACCCATCCTGGTGGCAATGCTCGGGTGGGCAACCAGGCTTTGCAGAACCTGCGTGGGACACGGGGCGTGCTGCGGGGTGAAGCACGGCGTTAAACAGGCCCCCCCAAAGACACAGAGTCACAGAGTCATAGAATGGTTAGAGTTGGAAGGGACCTTAGAGATCATAGAATCATAGAATCATAGGATTGCTGAGGTTGGAAGGGACCTTTAAGATCATCGAGTCCAACCTTTAACCTACCCTGACAAAAGCCACTTCTAAACCATGTCCCTAAGTGCCCCATCTACCCTTTTTTTAAACACCTCCAGGGATGGTGAATCCACCACCTTCCTGGGCAGCCTAATCCAATGTTTAATAACCCTTTCAGTGAAAAAATGTTTCCTAATATCCAATCTAAACCTCCCCTGATGTAACTTGAACCCATTTCCTCTCGTCCTATCACTTGTCACCAGGGAGAAGAGGTCAGCCCCCATCTCTCTACAACCTCCTTTCAGGTAGTTGTAGAGGGTGATAAGGTCTCCCCTCAGCCTCCTCTTCTCCAGGCTAAACAACCCCAGCTCCCTCAGTCGTTCTTCATAAGGTTTGTCCTCCAGACCCCTCACCAGCTTTGTAGCCCTTCTCTGGACACGCTCCAACACCTCAATGTCCCTCTTGTAGCGAGGGGCCCAAAACTGAAGGCAATACTCGAGGTGGGGCCTCACCAGTGCCAAGTACAGGGGGATGATCACTTCCCTAGTCCGGCTCACCACACTATTCCTGATACAGGCCAGGATGCTGTTGGCCTTCTTGGCCACCTGGGCACACTGCTGGCTCATATTCAGCCGGCTGTCAACCAACACCCCCAGGTCCTTTTCTGCCGGGCAGCTTTCGAGCCACTCCGCCCCAATCCTGTAGCGCTGCATGGGGTTGTTGTGACCCAAGTGCAGGACCCGGCACTTGGCCTTGTTGAACCTCATACCATTGGTCTCAGCCCATCGGTCCAGCCTGTCCAGATCCCTCTGCAGAGCCAACCTCCCCTCAAGCAGATCAACACACCCACCCAGTTTAGTGTCATCTGCAAACTTACTGAGGGTGCATTCGATCCCTTCATCCAGATCATTGATAAGATCATCTCGTTCCAACCCTCCCGCCCTGGGCAGGGACACCTCCCACCAGCCCAGGTTGCTCCAAGCCCCGTCCAACCTGGCCTTGAACCCCTCCAGGGATGGGGCAGCCACAGCTGCTCTGGGCAGCTCTGCTTCCCAGCACAAGTAACTTTTCCCTATGGAAAAACACAACAGCAGGTGTTTGAAAAATGTTCAAAGATATCATAGAACTTATGCGTTGACCTGAAATTCAAAGGTTTGTTGGTAGTACGCACACCAGTGGGGATCTCAGCGACGAGTGCTGCCCCTCTCCCCTCTCCAGCCGGGAGTCTCCTGTGGGACACAGCAACGACCAGTCTCACCACCTTGAAGGTTTGTCCCAGCAAACTGGTATGGGGAAGGCGAGGATGGGGTGTGAATTGTAAACCCTCCCGCTCGCAGGGTTTTACGCTTCTCACTCACTGATACCAGAAGCACTTTCTCCCCTGAGGATTCCCAACCTGCTGCCCTCCGGGGAGGCACACACCTTAGCAGCACCTTCCCCGAAACGCACGCAGGGGACACATCACGGCCTCTGCTAGGACACATTTTTCTGCGAGGACGTGCAGGCAGGTGGCACTGATGTCCCCAGGCTGGCTCTGTGCAGGAGCACAGGTCCAAGGGGAGAGGGAGGCTGGGCTGAGGGACACACCACCTTCAGGAGGAGGCACAGGGCCACCCTCCAGCATGTTTTGGGAAGCGCCACACAAAGTGACAGGGCTGGAGAGCAGCGGGGGCGAGGGCAGCGGGGAGGTGAGGGCCAGGCCTGGGGGAGAAGCTGCGGGGTTCTGCCCTCCCATCCTGCCACCCAGCTGGCAGCAATGTTGCTAGAAGTCGATAGGTCAATGCAAGAAAATAAGCTATCGGTGAGCAAAACAGCGGCATGGCAACATAAGGGGTGGGTCCGGAGGACCACCCCCCGCAGAGAAATACCAGCTGTCAGTACCTCGCAGCATCCTTTTCTCTAGCTGCTCCACCAGCAACGAAAGAGGCTGCTGAGCTAATCCACGTGAAACTGTCCTTACTGGACATAAATCTGAGCAAAATCTTGGTATTTCCATCTCCAAAAACCAGGGAGGAGCTGCTGACTTTTGATCCGGTCCTGCGTTTTAAACCAGAACACGTGCAAGGGAGAGGTGCTTCATTCACTGAGGGTAACTGTGGCATATAATCAAAACGAGGAGACAAAAATTAAGAGTCTGTGAATAAAAAAAAAAGGGAAAAAAAAAAGAAAAAGAAGGACACGGGAGCTGCTGCCCTGGGTTAGAAATGCAGCAGCAGCGTCTGAGAGCCGGTGAAGTGTGAGCAACGCAGCAGCACGTCGCTCCAGCAATCCCCTGAGAACGCAGACGCCTCTCTCAGGCCGGAGCGACACAAAGCCCCGAGGCCACAGAAGTGTGTTTTAACCCACCTCAGAGCTGAAACAGTGTTTTTTGAAAAATATAAAGTTTCACTATTCGAATGACTTGTTCAGGAATGCCCCGAGTTTTGTTCGCAAGGCAGCCGCGCTGTAATTTTAACTCCCAGGCCTGCAGTTAGGCAAAGCTCAGCGGAGGGACGCAGACGCTTCGGGGGTTTGTGGTCTGGTTGTTTTAACGAGGAAAGTAAGAATAGCCACCGACTGGCTGCGTCTCAGCTCATTAAACGATGAGCTTCTGCCATCACTGTAATTATGAACTCAGGTCTGAAGTGACTCACCTTGTTTTGATTGCTCCACAATGCAGAGAAAATGAACGTGTAAATACTTTAAATCAGTTCTTCAGTCGAATACTCTGCAGGATTACTCTCGCCATGAGTAGCCAGCTCTGCTGTGGGCTGCAACTTGAATTCGACACATTATTCTTAATGAAAACATGTGATTAAATCAAACAGTCCAGAGTCGTACACACAGTTATGATCCAATTAACGCACGCTATTTGGTCTGCCGCATTGAATGGAATCATGATGTGCCAACCCATTTCGCAGAGACGAATGCAAACCAAGTGCACCAGAGGGTACAGAGCCGGCGTGCCCCCTGCCAACGGCCTCCAGGCGAACGCTGGGGTTCTCCCTGCACCCAGGTACGCTCTACGCCCTCAGATACACGCCTGAGGAGTTTTAGTGGGTCTTGAGACGACTTTCACATCGGTCTACATCAGAGGAGAGCCACTAGCAGCAACACTTTCAGGGCACTAGCAGAATATTTCTTAAAAGCGCTAATATTTCCCTGTCTGCAGTCACTTCTGTAGAAATCAAGCACCTACACGACAGAAAGTACACACACGTTATAAGCGTATAAACAGAACATCATCCAGTACCACGCGATAGTAACACAATCTCCCAGGCACTTGAAAGGTGCTGACAAACGCAAAGAGAATTAAAACGCAGCTTGGAGAACATCAGGCTGGACACCGTCATTTGAAGCTCTTCAAAGCAACAACCCGAGCAGGCAACAGCAAACAAGAGATACCGCTAAGGCACAATCAACCGATTCAGAGTCTTCAAAAATGCTTCCAAGGTGATGATGCTCAAAGGGCCCCTCGCTGCCAGCTCAGGCGCATCTTGATGATAGAAAGCAGCTGAGTATTTAAATTTGTCACTTGTTGAGAAAGGACTGTGGTCCCAAGGACTTGAATGTCTATTCCTGTGGAGTACACGTCAGAATAAATGGTGTGGAATTATTTAATAAGTTTCTTTTCCTTAGGATTTGTCAAAAAATCAAGTTCATGTTTCTCACTTCATGCTTTGAATATTGAAGTTATTTCAGGATGGGATTGTGTTTCCCGGCTCAGAATTCATTTTACTGACAATAAAACCCCACGTTAACACGAGCCCACTGTTTTCAGTGTTGCAGTTCTGACCTTTGAACCTGCTCAGAGGTAGAAATGTTCTCAAAGTTTCAAAAACAAAGCCACGTTCCCAACAACTTCCCTGTCTGCTCTACTGATGAGGTCACGGTGACTACATTTTCTGTTCCTTCATTTCTTCAGGCAAGATTTCTAAATATTAAAGGTGAAGCGAAGGTTAATTTTAAAGTTGCCTCTTATTCACCTCTACATCTGGGTTCACAGTTTTATGGTCTCCACATACCCAATTAAGAGTAAAAAATTGCCCTCAGCCAGAAAACTCATTTATATTACAGCAAAATCAGGCCCCAGGGAAAAACCATGCAGAAAAGAATTTATCTGTTCCCTGAGAAATGTACAGTCTAAATTAGCAGAGATTCCTTTACATTGGCTCCCTCTTGATAAATACAGCAATGCCAAGCTGAGAGTGTCAAGATATTTCCAGATAGACTCTTTTTCTCCCCCTGCATTAGTACTACTTAGTGCTCGTGCCAGCAATGGTCAGGAGATGCCTCATACTTTTAAGAAATCGATATAGGACCCATATTGGAAAGACACAGAATTTGGTTATCATGCTGTAATCATAGTTCTCCTAAGAGTTCGAATCAGACTGGTAACGCCTTGTCTTTACTTTAAAGATGAACAAAACGAGAAACTTTTACTAGCGGCATGGAAGACAGCACGGCTCGTGCCTTAGAGGCATCACGCTCCCGTCACAGAAGAAAAAACAACTCAAGGGCTCTTGCTTTTAAGGTTCAGAACATGCGGAGTAACTCCACAGCGCTCAAAAACATCCCACTCGTGTTCTGGTGAAACTACAGCAAAATGGACTTACCTTAAATGGACCGTATCTACAATTTTGGGAAACGACTCATTACAAAAATACAAAAACCTCTCTGTGAATTCATCTGGGCAGGTTCCACTACAGTCCGCAAAGAAACACACGGCGATTGTTTGCTGAATTATAGGAATCTTTGGAGAACCCGGCACAGGATCTTACTATGCTGCTCAGATCCACAAGAAAAATGAACATTTAGAGATCAGCGCCCACTGAGTTTTACCTCATTTCATATTCTGAAAGTGCCGCACTATTTAAGTCAATCGCCGACGTGAGGTGCGCACAGAGAGGAGCTGCGGGAAACCTTTGCGATATCCCATCATAAAATAACTGCCAGAAAGATAGAATCTGCAATTTTAGTTCCATTATAGCTCGGGAACAGAATTTTTAAAAGCAAGATAAGGCGTCTGATGCAGTGAGTTACTCAGATTGCAGTCCAGCTGCATCAGCTGTGTATCGCAACTACCTGAGGGCCGGTAAGTTGTTTCACGATAAGCAAAGAGGCCTTTGTCATTTTTTGGCAAATGATGTCTCATCTAATACAACTGATTTACTTAGATCCTTTGAAACCTCTCACAAAGTACACATACATTGAGCTATGGGAAGTTTAAAATCTAAGAGCTACAAAGACCGTCATTGTGCGGAACTTGTTCCTCAGCGCGAACTATGATTTGCCTCCTGAGCTTAATTAAATCAAATCGTATTCAGAGAAGAAGGACACAGCTTAACTTAGACCCTGGGCTGACACCAAGGGGCAAAACAAAAAAAATAAAAAATCTCTACATATAAGCTTTTAACCTTACAATTGCTGTTTAAGAATAAAAATTTAAAGAAACATTAGTTTCAACACCCAGTTTTTTGGTAAATAGTTGCAAAGTAATGCAAAAATAACCACTGATGTGGTTGGAAATACACCATAAGGAACTATTTCCCCCAAAGGCAGTTTGGTTCTTCTCAGTTACATCTTCTTCCCGACGGCATTAAATGCCTTAGCACGTTCCTGCTTCCGCAAGAACAAGAAAGCCACGGTCAGCGAAGAAGCCTGAGAGAGAACAATTCAAATCCACCTCTTTCCTTCCCCTTTTGGCTTGCAGGGTCTGTGACCGTCAGAGAAGAAGAAACCGAGTCACCGATGTCGTAGAGCTCACACACAGAAACAGTATAAACCCCAGTGGAAAATGATTTAACCAAACCGGTGCAATTTCTGCAGTGAATGAGCCCTCTGCCACGTCCACTTCCAGAGTCGTTTGTAATTCAGAACATATTTCAAAACGCATAAATGTGATTCTCCGGGGTCAGCACCCAATGTGTTTATTGGATTAATAACTTAAAAAAAAAGAATCATATTATGTATTATTACACTGACATTAAGCTTTGGGCCATACCTTAAATCCTCCCTGTTCACAGCGGCAGTGGCTGAGAACATCTAAACACCCCTGGCCAAAATGACCACGGAGGTAAGAGCCTGGGACAGCCACACCACGGGGCTCTGCCGGGCAGCCGTTGTCACCCCTCCACCACGGTCAAAGGACGGATTGCACAAGCACTTTTCATTTCAAGGTTTCTCTTTGCAAAACTGGAACTCCAGCAGCTGATCTCACGCTGGAGCAGATAAAAAGAGCAAATATCACTCATTTAATTGGCTTCAAATGAGGGCCGTCACTTCCAGCTAAAGAAGCAACCGCATTTTAAACCATTCCAGCTATTTCTGCAGCCTTCAGCTCACAAAAGCACGCATGGCTCTGTGATGTGCTGCTCGCAGTTACGTTACTCAAGGCTGAAGTCAGATACTCTATTAACAAGTCATTAGAGTTCCTGAGGTATTATATGATAATAAGGCTGGGATAAATTCTTGACACTCAAATTGTTCTCAACTTGAGTTTGAATTCCTGGGAGAAGGTAACATCTTAATAAAAAGTTCCAGCTATTCTTGGCACGAGGACAATTCTATCTATAGAGTCATTCTCGTAGAGTATTCTGCATGGCACAGTGATTTGTGCCAAGAAAACGGAGAGCTAATTGCCCTGAAAGCATTTGATGTACGGATAATCTGGAATCGATGCAAACAGAGAAAGAGATTCTCTTCAATGGCTTTGCTTTTCCTCGTCTCCAACCACTGGGTCCAGAACGCAGCGGGGTGACAGACTGCAATGCCACCTACATATAACACATTAAATATGCATTTAAATAAATATTCTGCTTTTTGCAGCTTGTAAAACATTAGGAAAGTGTTATTAAAATCTGTCCCTCTGCAAAGCAATGTTGTAGTCACTTGACCAACGAAGCACCTAATAAACTGAGAGCAGCTTTTGATGGCAGCTGAAAGGACTGTAAGGCTCAAAGCTTTTCCACCAGCCCCGCTTAAGGTCTGACACAGACCTTTTAACGAGACCAGACCACCAATTTTTAATTTGTGAGCAAATCTTAACTACCGAAGAGGTGCTGAAATGTGCACTTTGGAGGCTAAGGCGAGGCAGATAAGGCAGCTTGAGGATCTGTCTGGAGTTAGCAGACCCCGTTCAGGACAGAGATTTAGTTCTAAATAGGAAAGGTAAGAAGAGCGCTGCCCTCAGGCCAAACTGACCGGGGAAAGATCACCAGCTTCAACCAGATCAACTCAGCCAGTGACAAATTCCTTCTGAAATCGTATCCCATGAATATCCCCCTACGTGAATTCCCAGCCCACGGAAGTTACTCAGATCAGGAGGGCAGACTGCTTCCTGGTCACCCTGAATGCCGGGTGCCACCTTAGGTAAATAACCACACGGAAGTCCACGGGCTGCTCTGCTGGATTTGGACAGCCCGCAGGCACTGACTGTAAGTCATGGGAGGTTTTTTCCCAATAGATGCCGATGCAGAAGCACATTTAAATCCCCAAACACGAGAAGAGAGGCAGTCTGCAGCAAAACCTGTTTTTACAAACGACAGCAGAGCAAATGAACCAATTTTTTATTCACATCCCTTATTCAGCGAAAGGATTTCACAGACATAGCACCTTGAAAAAGCTTAGTGTGCTCTTAGCATTACAATATTTTTCATTCGATTGTGTCAAAGTACAGGTCACAGCTTTCACTCACAGTTTCCACAGCATCAGCTCTGGGGAGCAAGAATTTTGAGTTTGCTTTTTGACTAAAAACTTAGCTACATTCATTTCAGCAAATGTATACCTGAAATACCTTGTTATGATTTTGGAAGCAAAATCATTAAGTTAAAAAGGAAAAATGACTACAAGACCACTATAAATTAAGAAAATAAAAAGATTTATAATTTTTTTTTTTAATAAAAATCTGTCCTGTCAGATATATACTGTATGTATTTAGCACTTTAGAATTAACAGTCATTTCTGGACATCATCATCATCATACCACGTTACCACTCCACCCCTCACATTCAAGTACAGATTAGTTGATCCCATGCTGTTGTGACCAATTCCTATTAAAGCTTTCATCCTTCATAGCTTTTACCAGCCAGTCCCTCTCGTTCTCCTCATCAGAGTCGCTCATATCGCTGGAATCAGCAGCCAGGAGACGAGAATAATTAATTTTTTTCTGCCGTGGCAATTTAGACTGGATAATTAAGAACAAGAAGAGCCACAGCACCAGGCACACGCAGCACGCCCTGTACAGAATTGGCAGGCCGAAGTGCTTCACGACAAATCCCCCTGCAAAACTGCCCACACTTGCTCCTCCACCATAGCAGAGACCCTGGAAAACAGCATGCAGGGACCTGTCCATGCCTGGAGTGGCTATGTCATCCACCGTCATGTTAACCACCCACCACAAAGCACCGCTACTGAAGGCGGATAAAATCTGGATAAGGAGAACTGGCCACGCAGTCCTTAAAAAGGAGTAGCACAGAAGCTGTACTGCCAGGAGGCTCAGACTGACTGCAACAATTTTGCTGCTCGAGAAAGTCCTCAGCAACTTCCCTTTGAAGAAATAAAGAAAAATTTCAGCAAGTAGCCCAATGGCCACAGAGAGCCCCATGTACAGCTCACTGCTGCCTTGGTCCTGCATCTGCCAGAAGAGAAAGTTGTGCGCCGCAGACCCAGCTGCGCCAGTGAGGAAGACGGTGATGGCGTACAGGATCGCTCGGCCGTCGCTCCACAGGAGACCCAGGGCTTTGGCGGTTTTGTTAACACGGTCGGTTCTCTTGGGAACGTGGACAGGAAAAAAGACACTGACAAGCAATGAGAGCATTATCAGGAGAGCATAGCCATAGAAATGGACAGCGAGGCGGGTGATTGTACTGCTGAGGAAGCAATTCAGTTGATCCACAAATATGGCAATGCTGCAGGCGCCTACAGATGCACCCAGGTAACTCCAAATCCACAGCCTGCCGTACCTGTCAGTCGCGTCAACAAAGTCGAGATATTCATAGAGACTCTCATCCACTGTCCATTCGAGAGAAGTAGCCAACACCTCCCAAAGCACGACAGCACCCAGTACCATAAGAAAAATCTGATGCTCTCTGTCCTGAAAGATGTTTTGCACAGCCTCGAAGCTGACATGTTGAGTGTCTTTCTGGTGGTCTGAAAGGTTTCCAGACACGTAAACGTCTCCAACAGTCGGAAGAGTTGTTTTAAACAAAGAGAGCTCATTACTTTCAGTAGCATAAAGGCTTTCTTCAGCAGTATCAGAAACATCTATTGCAGCAGAACCCAGGCTGCTCGTTTCCTCCTCAAGTCTATGTAAAGGAGGTCTGTAGAAAGCTGGCATTTCTGGTGCTTGTGTTTCCCTGTTAACTGCTTCCACAGATGTTGTCCAGCCGGAGGGACCATCCAAGTAGCCATTTGTCTTTGTATCACCTTCATCAATCCCTCTGCCTTTTTTCTCGAGAGTATCTGTCAGGCCAAATAGTCCCTGGAAGGCTGCACTGGTTAGTGTTGGCTTTCCGCTCGCTATTAAAACATCAGCGGTCGTTTCCACTGTTTCTTTCGTCACAGCTTTTGCGTTCGTAATAGCACTCGTGCTTAAAACACCGTGGCTGCTGGTGCCCGGACTGGGCACGGTGGCGGCGGCCCCTCGGTCACCCGGCAGCTGGCTGGCGTTACAGTACTTGTACCCCGCGTCCCCGCCGGCGGGCGGGATGAGGGTGAGCAGCAGACTGGCCCCCGCCGAGCCCAGCAAGGAGCTGGCGACCAGGAGGCGCCGCTTCCTTCGGCCCCGGGGGCAGCGGGAGCAGAGGGGAGCCCAGAGCGCTGCCGCCAGGTGCTTGGCTCCGGCCACGACGCCCACCAGCGGGGCCGACAGCCCCAGGTGCCGGAGGTACAGCGTGAGGAAGGGGGCCGCGCAGGCCCTGCCCGCGCCCTGCAGCAGCCGGAAGAGGCCGGAGAGGGCCAGGGCCCGGCCGACGTCCCACTGCTCGCTCATGGCGCCGCTGCATGCTCCTCCCGCGGGCACCGGCGGGACCGCCACGCACCTCCGGGTCCCCCGCCACCCCTCCGGGCTGCGGTGACCGTACCTGCAAGGCGCGGGGCCACCTCCGCCGCTCCCCGCCCGGCCCGGCCCGCACCTGCCGCAGCCGCGGGGCCGCGCCCCGGGCCCGCCCCGTTGCCAGGAGACGGCGGGCGGTGGGGAGAACAGCGCCGCCTGCCGGCCGGGAGGAACGGGGCTCCCCTTCCCGCCCCGCCGCCACCTCAGCGCGGTCCCCTCAGCCCCGCTCCCCTCAGCCATCCCACTTCAGGCTGAGAGAGCTGGGGGGGTTCAGCCTGGAGAAGACAAGGCTCCAGGGAGACCTTCGAGCCCCTTCCAGTCCCTGAAGGGGGCCTACAGGAAAGCTGGGGAGGGGCTGTTTGCAAGGGCATGTAGCGACAGGACGAGGGGCAATGGTTTAAACTAGAGCAGGGCGGGTTTAGATGAGACATTAGCCAGAAGTTCTTTGCACTGAGGGTGGTGAGACCCTGGCCCAGGTTGCCCAGAGAGGGGGTGGAGGCCCCATCCCTGGAGACATCCAAGGCCAGGCTGGATGAGGCTCTGAGCAACCTGATCCAGTTGAAGATGTCCCTGCTGACTGCAGGGGGTTGGACTAGATGGCCTTGAGAGGTTCCTTCCAACCCAACACATCCTATGACTCTATGATTCTATAATCTTCCGCTCTCCTCAGCCCCGCTCCCCTCAGCCCTGGCCTCCCCCGGGGAGAAGCGGGTCCTGTGGGCCATGGTGGGCCCAAGGAGCCCCACCTGGTGCACGATGCTGGGAGGGTGTTGGGGGGACCGCTGGGTGGGGAGCAAGGCCTGCGAAACCCGACTGCAAGCCTCAGCCTGAATATTGAGCTCAGATTTAATGCTTTCTGCCTAGATTAACATTTGTTTTCCATCCTTACAGTTGTTTATTTTTGTCTTTATCCTGGAGGGAGTGAGATTTGCAGGCCGTGGGTAAGATCAAGGCCCAGGTCACCATGGGGTAGGACGCGGATCCCATGGGATGTCCATGGCCAGCTGCTCCAAGGTCTTTCCCCTCGTGCCTTCCGCACTAGGCAGTTCATGCTGCAGCATCCCAGCCGCAGTGAGAAGGAGCAGAGCGGCTCAGCTGCCTCTCTTGTACAAAGTAAGGGACATGGGGGATTTTTTCTCTGAAGTTCCAACTTGGTTCAGGTCCCAAAAGGAGACATTGTTTGCTGCAGTGTTTCCCCACATGTGGAAAAATAAAAGCTAAACTCTTCAATTCAGACCCAGGATGGACTTTCAGAACCAAAACATTTCATGCTGGTCACAGAGCAGAGAGGAAACTCTTTCCCTTTTTCATATAAAATCTCACCAGCTCCACACAAGGCACTGGGCACTCCCCAGCCCACTGGCCCACAAAATGACCTCCTGCTGTCAGCCTTGCGCTGCAGGGACGTGGTGACCTGGCCTGGGCGATGCACTGGGTCGCTGCGGTGGAATGAGGCATCGGCCCGTGACACTTTGCTCAGGCATCGGAGCTCTCCCTGTCCCTCCCCATGGCCATCGGGGCTGGCCTGGATCCCCTGCCCATCTGCAGCATCCCTCCCCTGCCTGCTGAGAGGGAACCGGCCCAGCTTCTGGGGAGCCATATCTGGTTCCCTCTTACCACGGGGGTCTGTGATCTCACCCCGTAGCTCCCATGTAGAAGTCAGCCAGTCTGGCTCCCAGGGCTGTTAAGGCTTATTTCTATGAAGGTTAGAAAAATTTATATCCCAATCCCACAGCAGGCACCGACCCCTTTTTGCATCATTCCTGGCTTTCAGCGTACCCGGCGTATTCCCCACCCTGAGGGTTTAAGCTGCTTTAGGGCAGCTGCCTCAGGGTTGCAGCTACATCCCCTGGCCCCACAGCTCTCTGCTCACAGCTCCTCTCAGTGCTAACCCTTCGCTCTGCTCGTCTCCTTTCCAGCCATGCGAAGCTCAGGAAGAGCTGGCTGCTGAGCACTTACACCATGCGTCTCTGTAAGAGAATGGTTACTCCGGTGCTGGTGGTCTGCAGCAGTCCCGGCAGAGGTGGCAATGCCTCTGTGTACGTTGGCGTCTCGCACATCGGGTAAATGACCCCGCTTTGGGACAACATCTCTGCTGTGGCAGAGTGGGAAAAATGCAAGGAAACATGTAAAAATAGGCTCATGAATCACTGAATTGAGGAGCTCAGTGCAGTCAGATCTCCTAAATCATCATTCATGGTGGGGAATACCTTCTTTCAACGTAGACTCTTTGTTTTTGTTTCCATGCGTTGAGTGATGTGTTCATAGTCCTGCATTACTACAGTGCTTTATAGCTGGCTGTTCTGCATGCCGTGCCATGTGTTGAGTGTTCACAGGAGCCGACATGACACTGACATCCCATGGAGTTGTTTCCAGCCCCTGAGGTCACCTAGAAAACACACACCAACAGCATAGTGCAGCACAGAAACCAGCAGAGCCTCGATTTTGGTGAGCCCAAAACAAGACATGGGGAGTTCGCATTCTCCTTGCTTTGAAACGCCTTTAAGAGAGACTTTTCCTCCATTCTGTATTTATCCTGGCAGTGTTTGAAGGCTGCCCTCATCCGGCTTTATGGTCTGACCTCCTAGTGCCACGGGGCAAAGGCAGGCAGGACCACCTGGACATTGGGTGCCCATGGAGGGCTCAGTGAGTTCAGCCAAGAAAAGCGAAGAGCTGCCTGAGCAGAGAGCGGCTGAAGTCACCCCGGTGGGATATGAAATATGGATAGGGCTGTGAACACTGCTGTTAGCACTGATTTATTCCTGGCACCTTGCTGCTGGGGAGGTCGTTTGACAAAGACACAATTACCTACCGTTAACGGTGGCCATGCAGCATTGTCCTCCCCCTCGATCAGCCCGTAGGTCTTCCCATGGAGCTGGTGGGAGATGCATTTTCTTTCCTATGTAAAAATGATCTATAGCAGGGTTTCTTATTGCTGCCTTCATTCTGCCTCTGAAAGTTTTAATTTTGGTACAGAAAAATTTTGGTGCTTTTCCTCCCTGGAAAAGAGGTGATTTTTTTTAGCCTTTCCAAATAGTGTTTAATAATTTACAGCCTGTGGGTGTTTTCGGGTTGTCCTAGGCGGTATTTCGGCAGAGGTGATGGAAGGAGGGGGTTGTTCAGAATGCAGCACTCACAGGCAGCTAACTGGGGATCACGTTAACTACCTGCAAGTGCCGAAGCGCTGCTTGCTGCCCAGGCTGGTCTGGGTTTGTGCGGGAGGAGGAGGCGGCAGTGACTCAGCCAGACCTGGCATGACGCAGCGGGGGCCGCGGGGTGACACAGTAAGCCACCACGCGTGTGGACTTTAGCCAAGCCAAGCCACGCCAGCTCGGCATCAGCCACCATCCACATGAGAGCCGTTTGCGTCTCTGCTCGGCATTGAGCTGGGCACACAGGGAGAGCTGGGGGCATTTTGATGTAACAAAGTGTGATCTAATGGCTTAAATAAATGCATTCAGGAGGGACTTTGGAAGGCTGGGAGTCTCTCCAGTGAGCTGGAGAATCCTGCCAGTGAAAACCCCTAACACAGCTGTGCCAGGAGGGTTTGTGCCCGCAAGCCTTACCTCCAGCTCTGCTATTTATGAACGCACCCTGTGCTCAGGTTTCTGTGCTCTCCCAGTCTCCAGGCAATCGTGTCCACCCTTATCCCCTTGAGGTCCACTGCCACTGTCCTCCAGGCATTTCACCCGGGTACAGGGTATACCTGAACACTGTCCCTGTACTATGGACGCTCTGTGATACGCACTAGCTGCCCACGATTTCCAGGGGTAAATAAACCTGTGAAATTCTCTTTTTCACAGCTGTGCTAGTTCATTAGCACGAGTTCAGGGACTGTTTCTGCTCTGTCAACGAGCAGCTCCTGTGCTCAGTAGGATCAGCAGGCTGTAGAGGATGCTGGATGCAGCCAGCATTTCACCCCCTTCCCAGCCCAAGCCTCCATGTGCTGGGACAAGTGCTGGCCCCGCTGAGGGAATGGGGTGCTTTGAAGTGACAGACGTCAAGGGGAACAGGCCGTGGGGACAGTGTACCAGCACAGAGGGAAATCGAGAGGTAGCCAGCATGGGGGTTGTAGACTGCTGCTTCCGAATTCCTGCAATTCAGCCATTTCTGCCCATCTCTTCACGAAAGGGCTCTTTGGCCATGAAATCTCTCTCTGTGTAACATAGCAGGTAGCCCCCAGGAGGGGAGGAGGCAACATCAGCCATAGAGGGCCAAATGACAGTGATGTCTTTCGATTCCTACCAGCTTATTCCCTAGCCACACGCAAACATAAAAAAACCCAAACAAACTGACAGTTTCTGCTGGGTTTTTTTTCTACTTTTTTTTATTAATTGGCGTTAAAAGGATTGCACCTTCTGATACAGATCATCTCTGACAGCTATACAAATAACTTATAATCCATCTACATCATTTACAACTGTACAGAGTAAGCTCTGGACACCGCAGACCATGCTCGAACCCAGCGTACGTCTCTTGGCTTTGTGAGCATTTGCCTTGCGTGTCAGGGTACACGAACACCCCAGTGAACCCCCGGGGAGGCAGAGGTGTGAAGAGCCGCTGGGCACCCCTTAAACCCCGTGTTACCCTACGCAGCGGCTCACAGAGGAAAACAGCTGGTGCAAGCAGGCGTTTCCTGACTTGTTTCTGAGCCTCCTGTCTAACTTCAGCTTCCTTCGGGGCCAAAATGCTTGCTGCCTAAGGCTGGCATTGGTGGGCATCGATAATTTTTTTATTTGTGAGCAAATGGAGGTGAAAAACAGGTACTGAGGAACCGAACACTGTTGCTGAGATCCTGCAGCTTTGTGACTCCTGTGACGGACATTAAGGCTCAGGGACTGTGCTTGGCTCAGCCGGGAGCGAGGGGCTACACCTGCCAGCAGGCCAAGGTAGCTTCCTTAGGAAATGGCCTTGTTGCTGTTGCCCAACATGATCTTTCGACTGTTGGTGCTGGTTTGGGATTAGGTATTTCTTGGGACCTGGAGGCTTTTTACAATGCTAAATAACCCATCACCGGCCGACAGCTCCGGAGCTGCTCTGCCCCCAGTAGTGTATTTCAGCGGTTGTTTTGGACTGCACAGTACGTTCAAAGTGAGAGGGAATATACCTTTAGCTTGGGAACAGGAAGCGGCAATGGCTGCTGTGCCAGGTGACAGTGCATGACAGCAGCAGGAATATGGAAGCTCTGTGCTTGTTGGCAAAGAGAGGGACCAGGGAAGCCTGAGGGTTGAACCCCTAAAGCCTCGTGCACGTGCCAAGAAATGCAAGGAAGATTTCCATGGGGCCTAACCAGCCAAGACAACCCCACAGGCTCAGAGCAGTTCTGCGGAAGGGAAAGTCCTCTCCAGTATCTCAGACTGGGATATCTGGGAGGTGAGCTCCTTGTTCCAGGTGTGGGTGGTTAAACAGAAGTGACTTTCCAGAGGTGCAGCTCCCCAGGGCCGGGCAGACCTGGCACGGACAGGACAGGGGTGGTTTTGTCCCCAGCCATCAGGGCTAACACAGGGGTTTTGCCACTGCCACTGCAGCTGAGTCAGCATCACCCAGTAGCACAGAGCTGGCTCCAAGGTCTCCCCACCAGTGACAGCCAGAGATGACTGGGAATAGTTGCTATGCACATATACAAAGCTGAAGGACACTTTCTTTGGACTGCTGATCCAAGCAAGCACCCCTGAGCGAAGACAACCCAGGTAACGAGCTGTCTGGGAGCCGAGAGAATAAAAAAATGATAGTGTCATCGAAGGAATGCCCCCAAATCCCCTTCAACATGAATTTAGGGAAGGCTCCCTGGACACACCCCAGAAACCACAGAACACATTCAGAAAGTCAATAAATACACACCATGTTGCTTCCATTATTTCAGTCGGCCACAAGCTGGAATGAAGACGGGTCCTCCTACATGGTCATCCTTAACACGGGGTTAGTCTGAGCCTGGGTGGAAGCAGGAGCTGGGCTGTCGCTGCTCAGCCTGGCCCATCTGCAAACCAGGGGAGGGTTTCTACACTGTGGTAGCAGCAGAAGAAAGGAACGGAAAAGTCTTGCAGGCATCTTGTCCATCCGCCATTCCCAGGAGCGCTACTCCGCTCTTCCACATCTCTTACCCGCACAGCAGACGCAGACCAAACCAGGACTGCAAGGTAGGCTGGGATGCAGAGGGATTGCTGGATGACCTCATGGAGGAGGTCCGCTGCTGCTGGGGTTGCAGGTGGTTGTTCCTGGGATGTACAGCTGGAGGAATGCAACCAGTGCACGTGAGGTTCCGGACCAGATGTGGAGAGGCCATGTAGCAAAGCCCCAGTGAAATCCCAGGTGGACTCAAAGGTACAGCTCAGATGACAAAGAGCTGTTGTGCAGCCTCCGTTGTCTGCTCACAGGTTTCTTCTTCAAGCAGATCTATGCCATTCGCAGCCGAGCACATCCCACAGCACTGCCTAGGCAGCCTGAGCTGTTCTTGCCCTTTTCGTCACTGCCAAATATTGCACCGCATGTCCCACGTCCCTGTTTCACACCATTCATCGTTACTTTGTGCGAACCCTTTGGAACAACAGTGGGTTTTCCACTGACTTCCGCAGAAGCTGCGTTAAACACACATGCTGTCCTGGTTGTGGCCAGGCTTACAGTGAGGTTTCCTAAATCACTCAGGGGAATAATTGCTGGTTTGCTCAAATACATCACCCTGTGCCAGAATGAAGAGTTTGCTGTGCAGCACCCAGTGCAACAGGCCCTGATCCCCTGCCGGGCTGTGAGACATCGCCATAATAAATATTACTACTGCTAGCAACTGCTCTGCGACCCACAAGCACAGCAAGCACCAGTGCCTCAGCTGTATTTCCCCCAGTCTTCCTGAAACGAAGAAGCTCAAAGGTTTTCCCTGACTTGTGCAAAAGGTTAAAACTCAGTTCTTCGGCAACGCCCTGCCCCTTGGCAGGGGAGGTTGGCTGTGGTCATCGCTGTCATTCAGCACATTCAGCAGGGCACAGCTGTCCTCCCTGAGCCCTATCCACCTCTGCTGTTGCAGCTTTGTACACCACTACCATTGTAAAACCATTGTTGGTGGCTATTAGTGTGTTTTCTTTTTCCACCTTCTCTGTGATGACCCAATGTTACATCTCTCGCACCAGCTTTTTCTCATTTTCTTCACTGGATGACGCCTGCAAAAGTGTTGATGGGCAACAACAGGGACTTGGGCATGTATTTCACAAGCCCCACATCTTCTGTTTCATGCAGGCTGAATTTCATTGTCCTTGTCTTTTGCAAGCAGTAGCTGGGCTCTAGGCAAGGAGACACTTCCATGCTGCAAGAGCACAAGAACATATTTACTGCATGTGCAAATCTGCCCTTGAGGGCCAGAGCCTGAACTCAGACTAAACATCAGGTCTCTCCACTGACTGCTGAGGGTGGGCTGTCACATTGAGATGAGGAGCTGCTTTTATGCTTTTTCAACTGGTTTTGGCTGGAAAGATGAGCTGATGTGTATTAGTGTTTGACCACAAAACCAGTGTCCTTAGCCTGGCTCAATTCGATTCTCAGAAATTCACATTTTATGTATATTCCACGTGGTCCATGGACCATGACCCACCTGTCTGTCTGCTTCCAACACATCATATGTCACTGCAGCAACTATAGGCACATTGATCCCTGCTATTTTCACAGAGCTGAATTCTCTCCTTCTACCTTCATATGCTTGAGACACTCTGCTGAGGAATGCAGTCAGTGAGAGGTCATCAGCTCCACAATATAATTAAGGAGATCGAAGAGCTCAGTTTTTCCCTGGAGGTATCTATCCTTCTACTGTCCTAATGACAGCAGCTTTCTTAAAATGGAAGAACTGTTTTGTTTCTCACACCATCACCCAAAACCACAAAGGTAGGAGAGCACCACTCTGCCCTGCTTTCCCTGGAGAAGCAATGTATTTGCCCATGGGTCTTTTGTCACGTAGAGGATCAGGACTACGACTCCCTAGGAAAGAGCTCTGCCACCTTGGGAGCCCTTCCAGGGAGGGATGCAAGGTCACCGGCAAGACGTGCAGAGCCTGGCACGTGTGGCATTCTCACCTGATCACGTTCCTGTAGGCTCTTCTGCTGTCCTTGTCCAGACACACCATGAAGGGTCTCTGCTCTGTGCTCCTGATTTTGATACTGCGTGTTTTCAACCTGTTGGCCACTGCCTGGATTGAGAGAGGAGGAAGAGCCCAGTGAGTGACTCGCTTCCCCTCCCTTGGCTGTGCGGTGATGGCGGGTGTGCACGTACTGGGTATGAAAGGGACCGATGATGACATTTCTCTTTTTATTTTTATTTTTAACCTCAGATGTGACACAAGGTGAATTCATTAGGAGGGAAGTGTCTGTCTTGTCTCCTTTTTCTGTAATCACAACCTGGTCAAATTTTGCAAGGGCAAACTTTCAAAACTGGCAATGCTTGCACAGGTCGCAGCGTTGGGGATGTCTGATATGGGGCATGGTCTGTTCTCCAGGGCCATGGTGTACCGTGGTGGGCAGTGTGGCCTAAAATACCTTGGTGTTTCTGAAAGCCAGGTGAAAATAAGCAAAAGCGTGCTGGCTAGCTAAAAATACCAGCTGAGAAATTGGAGGCTCCAGGGCTCAAATGACCAAGGCACAATAATACTTAATGCCACCCAAACCGCAGTGACACACTACCACGGGGCAGCGTGTCCTCTGGGGTCTACTTGAGCTCTCATGTAAAACAAAAAGGACAGGAGTCCAAGTTTTCAGTCTCATCTCTTGCATATCCATCTTTCTGAGTTGGTAATCAGATTCATTGAAGTTCCTGCTTCTCGTTTATGCGTTGTTAAAATATTTCTGCAGTGGCCTCTATTGTCGTGAGCTCTGTGGGGATTAACTCATGGGGTCTGGGGAGGGCACTGCAGCTGGAGGTGTAGAGCTAATGAAGTTGATCGCAAAACTACAGACCCTCTCCTGTACCCAGGTGGAGCCACGATGACTAGGGCTAAGCCTTATTTCTCCGGTTCTTCCCTGGGGTCACAGCATCAGCCCAGCTGCAGGGTGTCCTGAGACAGGATTCGATGTGGCATTGAGCAGCAGGGATGGCATCTGGGGCTTTGGCTCAAAAATCTAGACTTTGCCATAGAAAGTAATTGCAAAACACTCTCTGAGCAGGGTGGCCCCAGAGCCTTCTCCTCCTTCTCCTCCTCACAGAGTGTTTCGCCTTTCACCCTTGTTGTAGGGATTTCCACATATTGGCCGGCCCCTCCAGGGCTGTGACCACCCACAGCTACTTACTGAGAAGGACCGTCCCGACAAGTTGTTGATCCTAATGATTTCAGTGATGTTCACATTCAGACACACCAGGTCTGCAACAGAAGCAGGGGGTTAGCCTTAGACCATGGCACGATCTCAGCTCAGCTTTGAGTGGGGCTGGTGTAGATCCCACACTTGGGTGCACTGCCAGAGGTCCATGGGATCAGCAGAAAAGGACTCTAGCAAGCTCCATGGGTAAGGGTTTGTGTGGGATCATGCTCAGGGCTCAGGCTGGAAACCTCACAGGCTATGCTAAGGGCAAGGTAAAAGGGGAAGGCTGCAACAAGAGGAAGAAGTCGCCAAATCTAGATTACGGTTATGCTGAATCCCACGTTACAGGGAGCCCCAGGCACATCATTCACAAGAAAGCATACAACCACAGCCTGTGGTGACACCAATATATGCACGTCACTGATTCAACCCCCACAGCCCACGCACAATTGACACTATGTACTGTGGTCGGATTTACTCTATCAAGCACCAGAAAACTCAGCAAACCCTCTTCATGTAGTTCCAAGCAGGAGAAACCCACCTTCAGCCTCATCAGAAGGGATGGCTTTCATCACCAGACCTGTGGAACGCAGTGACATTGCTATCTCCTTCGCCCGGTCACTCACCACAACCTGCAGGAAAGGCTCTGTTAATTCACCCTGGCAGGGAGGTTAGACATGGAGAGGTTTGGGGGCAGTTTTTCACAAAGGCAGGGTTAGCTAACAGGCTTTTAAAGTTCATCACCACCTCTCTGTCCTGGAGTGCAATTCCAGAGGAATGGAGGAGCCAGAGCACTCCTTTTGGGAGATCTGTGTTGTGATGGAGGTCCCTGTGAGCGGAGACATTTTGGGCTGCTGAGAGCCCCACTTACCTTTCTGTATGTTACTGTGAGATCTATGCCAGGGCCATCCGGGGTGGTTTTCTTCTTGTTCGTGTTTAGCTCTGCAAGGAGGGAACCGGGTAGGATTGAGGTTTCACTCATCCCACCTGTCTGTGGTCAAGAGAGGGGTCCTCCCATGGGATGAGCTACCCCCTCTGTCACACAGCCCTTGTGGTTTGGCAGACTGGCCCTTCTCTCCTTGCCTATGGGAGCTGAGGGTCTGTGAACTTAACAGGTCTGGTGGGATGGATGCATTTGAGGTTCTGTGCCCAACCACAATGGCAAACATCCATTGGATTGGACACCAGGGTGCACTGATGGAAGGGCTGGATGTGACCTCTGTAAGAGTCCAGCCTTCAAGCACCCTTGTCCCATCATTGGCAACTCAAGGAAGCAGAATTTCTAGTAGGGAAAACATCTGGCAATGGGAACGGCTGTAAAGCCCAGCTTGTTTCCTCAACAAAAATATGATGTTGGTTCAAATTCAGAGGGTCATGGAGCTAACCAAGGGCACAGTCTACAAGAGCTGGTTGAGACCAGGAGCCAGCGACCACAAGGTCTTTCATTTAGCCTGGTGGCATGCGCGCGAGAGGGAGATGGAGGTGTTTGGGGAGGCCTTCTGCTCATCAGGGAACAAGGGATAGTGCCCCATGGCATGGCCTTGATGGCTGCAGGCTAAGGGACAGGGCGAGAGGGAACTGGGGCCAGCAGGACCCCTGCCCAGGATGGCAGCTCCTGCTGCAGGGCTCATCTTGGGGACATGCACACACCTCTGTGGGGGTTGCTCTCCTGCACCTGGGTGCGCAGCTCCGTGAGAAACACATCCTCGGCCGGCTCCTGCGCTGGGTCATTGAAGAAAATCTGAAAGAGAGGAAAATCTCTAAGAAACAGCTCCTCCTCAGTCACCCTGTGATGTCACACTGGGCTTGTGACATCAAAAGGTTCTCCAGAGCACCCCAGTGTGACATCATCAAAGGGAATCTATGACCTCATCATGGCAGCCAGGGGGCCTGTGGGGTGGAGACGACCACTTTTGCTCTGCTTTCTGAAGCGCAGGAGCATGGCAAACCTTGCCAGGAGTGCGGAGGGCCCAGCCAGCAGAGCCACGGGCAGTGTCCCCTGCCACTGGGTGTCACTGCGCCCTCACAGATGAGTCTGTTCCCAGCCATCCACCCAGGGACAACCCAGGTGGAGGGGAGCAGCTCCCCGGGCCTGACTGCAGACGCTGGCTTAGCTTCAAGGCTAAGCTAATTTCTCCCTGATACACCTAAATCGACTGGTCACTTCAGACGTATTCGTTTTCTTTTCATGGGCTTGTTTTGGGCAGAATATGAATATAAGGGCCTGGGGAGCCTCTCCTAGCCCTACGTCCAGCTCCCATGGGACTTGACCGTAACTTCCAGGAAAACTCTCTGCAACCAAAGAGGAACAGTGTGGTCTTAACCAAAAAGGCAAACCAGGCGTAGTGTTTCCAGATGAAGCAGCATCACACCCTGTATGACAGCAGGGTAGGTTAGGTGCCTCTATCTGAAAACCACATCTGGACGCAGTTCCTCTTCCCCTTGCTTGAGTCACCCACTCCCTCGCTTGCTTTTGATTTTTGTCTTGGAGGAGAAATGAGTGGAATAAAAATTCACCAAAACCCCCAAATCTCCAGCCCCACAAGCTGAGGACCAGCTGCTTCAAGTGTTTGTGAGCTACTTGTTATTAATTCAAGTCCTGGTGGTGCTCTACCAGTAATTGCCAAAGCTCTTTCAGCTCTTTGCAAGCCACCTGTCAGTTTGCTCATGTCATAGCTGCTCCTTTGCTGCAATAGGTTGCCACGTTGGCTATGGGTAGATTAAAAGGAGATGTGTGCATCAGTACCACCCTAAGCTTTGACAGGGGAAAACTGCCAGAGAAGCAGATGGGGGGGTTGATGTTACACCACCAAATACAGTAGTTCTTTGCTCTCGTATCAAATGCTAGGTCTCACTGTGATGCCATTTCAGAGAAAAGCTGGCAGGAAATAAATAAAATGGTGTTTCAGGAAGCCTTGCAAAGCCCCTGCAAGGTACAGGATGGTTTTGGCAAAGCCACTCCGTAAACTCCTGTTTGCTCACAGCATCTAAAGCAGCAGGAGGTGCCAGAGCTCCTGAGCAAACCCAAGTCCAGCAGAGCTGGAAATCTGTGTCCTTACGGGCCAATTTCAAGGTTCACTTTGCTGACCTGGGTGATCCTGAAATAGCCTTCCTGGGATCATTGGCTCTGGCTGAGCTGTGCTACGGGGAGTTGCTAGACCCGGGAGCCTGGCAAGGAGGGAGCGAGCTGGGGAGTACGGAGATCCAGGCTCAGATGTCTGCCGAAAGCCCCCAGACCCTGTTGACTTTGCACGACTTTGCCAGCAGTGGGGCTCTGCAAGTCCTTTCAGGGCCACCCAAAGACACAAGAGATGTGGCACCCACCTTCACGGCGTAGACCTGGAAGCAGACGGGCTGGACGCCCATGCGGACGTAGTACGCGATCACATCAGCGATGAACAGATCAGTCACAAGATGTTTGCTCGGAGAGGAAGGCTGTGGGGGGCAAATCACATCATGGATCAGCCACAGTCACTTCTCAAAAATGCTGCCACTAACCCCCATGCCTTCCTAGATAAATAATGACCTGTCTCCCGGGGCAGCGCCATGCTGCTCTGCCATGAGTAGTCAAAGCGAACAGGAGAAGCGAAGGCTTGCGCCCACCTACCAGCCTTTTTTGTAGGCTATCGATGGTGGCTCAAACTGCCAGGAAATGAGAGCTGGGGGTATTTCAGCAAATGTCTCATTTACATTTTCTTTCTTGAAATCTGCCATTTCCTGTCCCTCAGCCAAAAAACCCCATTGTAGCAAATAGGTCTTGTGGGCTGGGGCAGTGTCAGCTGTATGTACCTTCCCAGCTGCCAGCCCCGGGGAGGGTTTGCAGGGAGAAAACCTCTCTCTGGGTGACAGAGGAGCCCTGCAGGGCACAAGCTCGTCCTCAGGTACCGCAGGCGTGTTTGGGGAACGGGCCAGGCTGGGATGGTGGGAAGGTTTCCCTCGTACCATGGTGGCCAGCTTGGGAATCATGTGGCAGAGCGTGTTGATGTTGCTCTCGTACCACGGGTCGGCTCTGCCCAGGTACCTGGCCACCTCACAGAGCTCTTCTTGGCCGGTGACAGCGTGGTCCTGTGGGAGAAACACACAGCTCAGAGTACGATTACGGCTCAAAATACCTGGAGCCGTAGAGGAGGCAGAGAGAGCCGGGGCAGAAATGTCCCATGAGTCCCATCCTTCCACCTTCCCTGCTTGGTCCAGAGAAGATGGCAAAACATTTCTTGCAGCACTCACTTAGCAGGTGCTCAAGACCAAGTGAAGAATAAAAAGAAGAAATATTCATTTTTGTAATGGCACATTTGTCAGGATTGACAGCCAACTCTGGGCCAGCTTAAAACATTGTGAGAAGTGCAACTGTTTATTTATCGCTGTCTGGAGGCTGTCAGAAGGGAAGAGATTTGCCCGAGATAAACTGCAAGGTAGTGAGTTGCGGAACTAAAACTGGGGCCATGACCAAGCAGGCAAAGCCTTCAGTAAGGGGCGGCCGCTTCCCCTAAGCATTTGGGAGGTGAGAAAAACATCAGTCCTTTGCTAAAGCTCCCTCGATCCTCCTATAGCTGGGGCACAGCAGCAAAACAGAATGCCATTTCCAGGCTGTCAGTTATCACCCCTCCGGGAGGTTGGAGCAGCCTGAATGTCTCTGGAGCTGATGGATTCCTGAAGTCAGTCTGCAAACTGAGCCCAGCCCTGTCCTGGCTCCCCTCCTCCTGCTTCTAGGAACTAGTCATTAATGGATATGAATTCCTGTAAATAACAGGAATTCCTCCAAAAACACCGTCAGCCGCTGGCAGCCGGCGCTAGTGCCCGGAGCTGCTGAACCCAAACTCACCGCAACGGTCAAGGTGTTTGGCTGCCCTGTCACAACTGGGATGTAGTAGAACTGCAGGTTCAGCCTAGGAGTCAGGAAAACTCGCCGTGTTTCTCGTTTTCTTGAAATGGAAGAATAAATAGCCGTGTCACAAGGGGAAGGTGGAGGAAAAAGAGCTCTTGGCCAAGGCTGGGCAGTGCCAGGAGACCACAGCTGCTCTGCGACAGGAGCGCATGCCCTCCTCGCACGCCTCCTTTGCCCAGTGTGACGGGATGGCAGTAATGGCCCAGGGTTCCCAAATCTGGCAAGGGGGCACAACAGGGGCAAGGGACATCGTGCAGGCGGGCTCTCAGCTGAGACCAGCGGTCCCCTCCGCACCCAGCTCTGCTTCCCCGGCTGCTGCACCACGACCCAGACCCACCCCATGTTGGTCTCCTGGCTGGGCAGCTTGAAAACAGCTTTTCTTTAGGATTTTTCCCTTTTGCATAGGAAAGCATCTTGCCTCGTTTATTATTCATTAAGCCCATTCCATGGACAGAAGGGAAAAACTCCCTGTGTGCATTGTTTGGGCCAACAGAGCCAAATGATACCGTGCAGCCAGTGAAGTCAGATGCATTTGGGTGCAAAACAACTTCGGTCATAGAATAGAATCATAGAATCATAGAATGTGTTGGGTTGGAAGGGACCTCTCAAGGCCATCTAGTCCAACCCCCCTGCAGTCAGCAGGGACATCTTCAACTGGATCAGGTTGCTCAGAGCCTCATCAAGCCTGGCCTTGAATGTCTCCAGGGATGGGGCCTCCCCCACCTCTCTGGGCAACCTGGGCCAGGGTCTCACCACCCTCAGTGGAAAAAACTTCTGCCTGATGTCTCATCTAAACCCGCCCTGCTCTAGTTTAAACCATTGCCCCTCGTCCTATGGCTACATGCCCTTGCAAACAGCCCCTCCCCATGGGACATTGTAGTGTCCCACCCTGTCTGAGGTACCACTGGAGCCCAACCCCATCCCCAGCCATTCTGGCTGCATCAGCAGGCTGAAGAGCAAGCCCTCACCCTGCCCTCCCTTTCCCCAAGCGCCCAGGGCCAAAGAGGCTGTGGCCACCAGTTACCTCAAAGAGTGGTAGGCTTGGGCCAGGCGCCCCAGGATCCGGTCGTCCCCCAGCAGCACGATGCGGGCAGTGTGGAGCCTCTGGAGTGGGGCTGCAGGCTCTGGGAGGACGCTCACTCTCTTCTGTGACTTTGCCGGGGACTTTGCCCCAGCACTGTTGCAGCCAGCCTGCAGGAAGGCCACGCTTTCTAGCGGTGACAGTTTTTTTTTAATGCCACCCTTCCTGTGGAGCCGGGATTGCTCTGTCTCGGCACTGCAAGGGGCGAAGGGCTCCTCGGCTGCCGCGGGCAGGTCTCGCTCGATGCCGCTGTCGGTGGAAAGCACGGAGAAGCGGGTCTGCTCGCAGTACTCGCAGTCCGAAATGATGTCCTGGATCTCAAAGTTGTCCAGGTCCTGGCTTAGGCAGTTGGGCTCACAGCTCTGCGACAGCGGGCGGATGAACAGCACCAGTTCCTTCCCTGTGGGCAGAAGGGAGCTCGAGGAGGGAAATACAACCAAACCCCGGCTGAGCCCTAGTCCTGCCCTGGCTCCCCTCTTCTCATGCAAACTGGAGGGTCAAGATCTCCACCAGAGGGTCCAAGAGGAGTCAGTCTTTCAGTCCCATTTCACATTGCACAATGAAGAGAGCTCAGTTTGAGTATCACTCAAATCAGGCACTTTGGGTGCATCCTGATGCAGCCTGTCCCACAGGGTTCCCCCCCTCATCTCCTTCACCCCTCTTCCCCCCTCATCGCCTGACCTGACCCCGACACCCCACAAGAAGGAAGGCTGGTGCAGTCAGCACGAGCCTCCACAAGATTGGCCCTTGGGCAAGTGTTATGAAACTCACAGCCCAAGAATCAGGGCTAAATGGCATGTTTTGTGCAGGCTTCCCAGCCTCAGGTACCATCCGAACTCGTCACAGCCCCCCCAGGGCACTCACAGAGCTGGTCTTCTTCTGTCCAGAGGTGAAAGCTGATGTTGGGGTTGGGCAGAGGGGTACCTTGCAGCCCTCCCAAGGAAGCATCGCCTGGGGGAAACAAGGATGCTTGTGACACATGGGAGCAGACAGTTTTCCTGCACCCCGACCAGTGCTGTGCTTCAGACACAGGCTGAGAGAGCCTGTGCCAACCCCAAGGGATCTCCCACCCTGGTCGCCTTCTGGACAGACCTGAGACTGTAACCACAGACCTCTACTCTCACCAATTGAGCCATGAAAAGGTTCCTACACCATCAGTGAAAGGGCGGAACAAAGATGGGGAAGCAGTCACAGGCAAGTGAAGGACCTTGCTCTGCTGCAGACAGCAGAGGGATTGCAAAATAAATAAAACATTCTTTGAGCACTGGGCCTTCAATGCTCATGGCAGGACCTCCCCTTGGCGATCTCAGCTGAGATGAAGGAGAGCTCTCTGCCACCACCATCGCTGGCTATTTTTAACCCATTATGGCTCGGGGAGAAGCAGCGTGACAATTGAATAGCTCCCTGCCACCTTTTGGTGGAGTGGTGGTCCAATGGAGTGGAGATGGTCCCACTCCTTTCCCTCCACCACTGTCTGCTCCTGACCATATCTTGCACTGGGACAGTCTCCATCTCTTTCTGGGGATGGCATTGGGATGCAGGGACCTTCCACCTGGAGCAAGAGGGAAGCATGATCCCCATTTCCCTCTGGTCTTCCCCAGATTTGTGTAAGGAGCTGCGATGGGTGGGGACTATAGTCCATGTAGCCCCGATGGCACCAGGCTGGAATAGAGCACTGCCAGGGATGGAAGGAGATGGCAGTACCACTGTCCACCACAGCAGTGCAAGGAGGTTTCAGGGAGTGGTGCACAGTGTCTCCCCAGTCTAGGCCATGGCAAGATGTGTCTTACACCAGCAGAGCACTGGAGAGTCTGTCCAACCTCCCGTGGTTGAACAATGAAGATGAACAACTAGGGCACCCTTTGCAAACAATGGAGACGTGTCTCTAGGCCTCAGGGCAGCTGAATTAGCAGCAGAGATTGCGACGGTCCCTTTCCTCAGGTGGCAAATCTGCCTTCTACTGCCACGTGCCGTTTGGCATCATGGACATCAGGTCACTGCAAGGAGCCAGGCTGCAGGGACCTGATCCCGGGGATGGATGCTGCTGAAGTGGAGGCAGAGGGGAGGTGGGGATGGACAGCTATGGGAGGGCAATGGTGAGGACACGGCAGGGACCTGCCAGCTTCATGGCTCCCTTCACCCACCATGATGGCTGGCCTGGAGCTCACCTGCTTGCAAGGTGCTGAGGATGGCGTGGTAAATCTCCTCCAGCCTCGCTGCATGCTGGTTGCGGTCTGCGCTCGCCTCGTGTCCTGCACACTCCACTGCCGCCACCACTTGCCGGAACCAGTGCTCAATGTCGCTCGTGGGCATGTCCTGTCATGAGGAGCAGCTATTAGCACCCGGAGGCGTGAAAAGAAGAGATGCTCCAGGGGCATGGCCGCGGGAGGGGACAGAAAGAGGGCAAATGACTCCTGCAAAAATTACTGTTTCACAGCAGAGGACACAAATGTCCTCCTGTGCCCGGGGAAGGCTGGAGGAGGAGAGCTGCTGGCTGTGCTCTTTGCTTAGACTTTTTTCTGGCAGGTTTGCAGCTGATGGGTGCTGTGCTCCCAGCTGCCACCAGCTCAGGGAGCCCGCAGCAGAGCTGGCAGCTCCAGTGACAGCTCAAGTGGAAGCTGGGGAGATAGGCACAGCAGACACACAAAGGCGTCCTCTTGCGTGGAGATTGCTGAGACCCCCTGCAAAGTCACCTATCTGAACCAGCTTTTTGTCTTACCGGGACACCACAGCTCCTTGGAGGAGGTCTGGGAGAAAACTGGTTGAAACATTTCTGCCGAGATGGTTTTGCAATGACTCATCGTGCCAAACCAGGGATCACAGAGGAGCCTGTATTTCAGCTGCAGAGCCCAGCTTTGCTGTGCAAAACTGAAAAATCAAACTGAAGATTCAAAACCTCTGGCTTTTGCTATAGCAACTCTTATTTTTGGAGAATTTTTTCCTTTAACACTAGCTCTACTTGTAGCCCGGCCTTGCAAGTAACTGGTGGGGCTACTGGAGATGGAAACCTGCAGTGAGGAGCTGAGGGGTCTCCCCACTTGCCAAAAATCCTTTCCCTGCTCTGACATGCCCAGCAAGAGCAGGACCACTGGAAAACCATACGGGATGCCGCAGAAGTGGTGCCAGTTACCTGGAGGCTTCTCTTTAAGCCGCTGACATCGCAGCCCTCGCCCAGGGACGCCTGCATGGCGTGGATGACCACATAGCACATGCACGCCCGGGGACTCTGGGACACCTGAGCTGCCTCTGTGTCGGTGACCAGTGCGTTGCAGATGGCTTCTGAGAGCAGCTCTGGATCGGCAAAGATGAAAATCCTGCATAGGGCGGGAAGACGGGAAAAGAGGGAGATGAGACGAGGACTCCCCGTTACTGACATCAGGGCTGGAGTAAGAAGATCAGATCTCCATTATCCCATGCAAAGAAAAAGGGCTGCTGCTGATATTCCCCTTCTCTGCCCTGTCTCCCTGCCCAGGGAGGCTCCCTGCCCCCAGGACCATGGAAATAAATTGAGACACATGGGAGGAATGTGCTCTCCCAACACAAAGCTCCCCCAGGACCATATGCTGCCATGTCGTTTATGTCCAAATCGTCTGTTCCATCCAAAGTTAATTCAGGGCACAGGAAAAGGATAGATTTCACTATGAGACTACAAAAGAAATACAAGTAACAGCACATTTGAAGAGGCGCTACTCACTTTTCCTGATAAGGGTACGGGTCGCTTTTAAGACTCTGTTCGGAAATGACCATTCTTTGGTACAATGTACCTAACGAATGCAAGAAGATAAACAGGCAGGAGTCAGAGCACGGGAAATAACAACACAACCCACCAGAGCAGCTCAGCGCTGCTCCCGGTTGTAGTGGCTGATGGTGGGTCTGCCAAGTCGGCAAACGCTCATTGCTGGAGAGATGATGTACAAGAGCCAAGATTCAGGCTCAGAGTTAAAAATAGTCAAGGACAAAGATAGACCACGCTACATAAAAAGAAAACCCCTTCTATTCAGGGACAATTTCCTGTATTTCCCTTCCTTTGTTTAGTGGATTATGAGCTTAGGAGTGGAGTCGGAAGCAGGAGGAAGGGCCCTACTCCCGGCCTCCATACCAGGGGCCGCAGCAGGGGACAGCATTTGGGTAGATGTGAAGAACACAATGCATTTCTGAATCGGAAGGGATGTACTTTACCCTCACCCAGCTGTAGGGTGGGGAAGATACGTCCACCCCGCATTGCTCGGGTGCAATCATCTTGTGAACCTTGTGGTGCTCCCAGAGAAACCCCGCTGGAGATCCCCATCTCTCCACACTGAATCATTGTTTTACCAGAAGTCAGGTGAGATAAAGGTGGACCTTGGAGCTCCAGACAAAGTGATACTGGGGAAGAGCGGTTGAAGTGATGGTGATGGGCTGAGACTACCGAGGACGGCACCCTCTCTCTGATTTCCCATCAGGTTTCTCATATTTTACTTCCACCTCACAAGGTGTCTGCACCTTGCACTGTTTTAGATTGCTTTTAAAGACTTTTACTAAAGAAGCCTTTACCAAGAAGAACTTTAATGAGCAACATAGAAAAAAGGAAAATAAGAGTTTTCCTCTGACTTGCTTTTTAAAAGGGAAAGATCTCTGGAGGAACTAACGCTGTTTTAGTGTCTAAAACATGAGAGACAGTAGTGGAGAGAGAGCCCATGCTGTCAGCCTGCAGCTCAATTTTAGATGGAGACCTCCGCAAAACTTACTGAGGTGTTCCGGCTGGAGCATAAGCACCCTGTTTCCCTTATAGACAGAGGGTGCATATACACCTGCCTTAGGTGGGCTGGACTTGACGCTGGTGATGCCACCACCTACATCAGGAGGACCACAAGGTTTTCCGCTAATAACTAAAGCTCAGCTGCATGAAATCAGGAGAGGAGAAGCCTCCTACCCAAATCCATCCCTAAGAGCCCCAGCGTTTGGCCACACCCCTGCGGAAATCCCTGCCATGGCTCACTGCATTAGGCAAAGACCAGCTCAGGTATGGAAACCCCCCAAAACCCCGGAATCATCGCCTCGAGGATCAAAGCCATTCACCCCGCCCTGCGCAGGCAGAGTGGAGAAGCCCTCATACCCGGTGCTGTCCTTTCCATCTTCAGCCTCATGGCATAGTCCAAACCGATGGTGCAGAAAGGCTTGGGCAGGGTGAGCAGCTTCTTACAGAAGTCATACACTCTGCTGCAGAGCTCGTCGGAGATGCAAGGAGCCTGGAGCGAGAAAGGGGCAAATAAGGAGATGCCGCAGGAGTGATCCCTAAGGGTGCTCTCCCCACCACAGACCCCAGGGTGGGAGGGCACAGAGCTACGCCAAATTCAACATGGATTTAAATGCAGTATATGAAGCAGAACCAGACCCTGGGATGGTTTGGAAACCTCCAGCAATACCCACTGAAGGGCTGTGGGCACACATTTTTGCCAGGTTGTGGCTTCCTCCACCATCAGGCGCTTAAACACCTCCAGAAAAGGGGGTCAGCTGGAAGGACCTGTCACTCTCATACACGTCACAGTGTCTCAGTCATCAGACATCACACTGGGAAACGCACGGTTGGGTCCATCTGTGGTAGTCCCAGGGCTTTACGGGGCAGGCACTGTGATATTTCAGCACAGGAAGAGGTGCTGAGTGACTTCAGGTTGGTCCCTCCGATCTCCCTGGAGCTTGTCCCAGCGAAGCCCATGGTAGGTTACCTTTATCAAGGTGTACATCAGCGTGTGCAGCAAGGGGATGATGTAATGTCTGAAGTCACCTCGCTCCGCCTGTGGGACCAAAAGGCACAGTCAGCGCAGGCAGCGCCTGGCAGGGGGCTGGGACTGGAGCCGGGGGCCACCGCAGACCCCGGGATGTGCTGGGTCCCGGCTGCTCGGTGGCTCAGGCACACAGGGTGAGCACACAGTGGCTCACCCCCAGCTCAAGGTGGGGTTTGGGGTCCCTCCACAGGCCATCAGGGTAGGCAGGATGTCCCCGGGGGAGAGAGGTCCTGCCTGGTGGGCATCCCATGCAAGCCAAGCCTTGGGGAAGGGGTATGGGGGCAGAGGGGTGGACCACGCTGCCGTGGCCACCACGACCTCGAAGGTCTGGAGGCTGTCGTAGGGAGGTGAAGGCTCTGGGAGCTGCTGCGGGAGCGTGGTTTGCACAGCGGGAGCTGCAGAGCACATTCACAGCAGTCACGGTGGGAGAGAGCGAGCAAAAGTTTCTAAGAGCGCATTGAGGAGCTCCTTTCTGTTGCAAAAAGTCATGTGAAAAATAAAAAAAAACGCTGGGAGCCCTCTGGAAAAAGCCTGTTTTACATTTGGTGGGTGCGGGACCAGAGTGGACAGGGAGGAGGGATGCTCCTGCATCCCCATCCTGGCCCATGGGAAGCCAGATGGATGCTCAAGCCAACACAGCCCTGGCCCCTCCGCGAAGCCTGGCTTCAACCGACAGCTCCAGCAACAGGAATGCCCCTGGATAAACCTGGGAAAGACATTTTCATCCCAAAGATATTTTCGGCAGCTTTCTTCAGGGCTGCTGGATCTGAGTTAAATGGAACTGATGGCAGCACAGCTTTAGAAACAATCAATAAAATGAACAATACTGAGTTGCTGAGACCAGCTGATATTTGCCCAGAGCCCTGTAGGAACTCAAGCGTGAAATTGCTAAATTATTATCTATGGTTGGTACTGCCTCTTCAGAGCTGCTGCAGTACCAGAGGAATAAAAAAATAAAATTTAAAAAAAAAAAGTGTCACTGATTTCCAAGAAGAGCTTCAGGGAGACAAAGGGAATTACAGACCGGGAGACCCGACATCCCTCCTGGGCAAGGAAAGCAAGAGTGATAACTGTTATAACGGGGAGGGAGTGACATGGCTTTTGCAGAGGGAAGCAGACCTCAAGCCTTCCGGGGGAATCCCTGCATCCATAGCCGAGGGCGATGCGGGTGTTCCTGTCTATCTGGATTTGCAAAAGCCGCTTGATAAGATCCCTCCCGGAGGCACTGAGGGAAGCTAAACTCTAAACTGCCATGGCGCGGGGAGGCAGCAAACGGCCTCGGAGGGGCTGAAAAGGCAGGAAACGGAGAATAGGAATAATGGATCAATGTTCACAGCACTGCGCTGCGCGCTCAGGGGTCTGTGCTGAGCTGACACTGACACGGGAGGGGACGGAGGGAGGTGACGGCCTCTGCAGAGGGTGCCTGGCCCCCGCGGGGCTGAGCGGCAGCGGGCAGGAGAACGCGGGAGCTGAGCGATGCCGGGCAAGGCGGCTCCATCCTTCCAGCTCAACAGGAGAAACGGCAAAGGGGCAGAGAAAATGGTACGGGGAGGTTTCTGCACAAAGGACGACTCGCAGGGGCCCTTCACCAGGGTGGGGAGGAGGAGGTGTGTGTGTAGGGGGGACACATGGGCTCTTCCTCCCTGCAGCGGAATGAGAGGGCGCTGGGTAAAATGAGGCAGGCTACTAAGAAAAGGTGTGACTTCTACACATGACATCTCATCAGACCACAAACGAGGTCGCACCAGGATGCTGAGGGTGCTAAAAGTTTACACAAAACCAGAAAACGACAAGACAAATCAATGAAACAAAAAATCCATGACAAGATTTCCGTCAGATGCTCTCAGGACAGGATACTGGGTCAGGTGCTTCTGCTCCGACACCTTCCGGGGCAGAAATGAGTGACACGGAGGAGAAATTTCCACTGTGCCTGTGACTACAGCTGCCTGGGCTGGGATGAGGGAGATTTGGGGGTGCTCAGAAGCGTTTTGCACTTTGCTATTTGCAAGCTGCAAAGGCCGGCTCCCTTTGGCTGCTACGGCATGGCCTGAGGAGGTTCCTTGCTCTGCCCGTGGCTCACTGTCACTTTTGGGGCAAATCCTGGTCCCTGCAGCCGTCAGCTGGGAACGAGCTACTGGAGTCCTGGTGTCCCACTGAGTTTTTCACTCGTTGCTGAGTTACAGTCCCCAGCCAGGCTCAAGGTCCCTAAAAACACCTTAGCCATCTCCAGCCCGGGATGCCCCAGGAGGGAGGCAGAGCCCTGCGGGTGGAGTTGATCCCCATCCCTCCGCTCCCCCGGCCCTGCGGCGGGACACACACGCCACAGAGGGGCCGATCCCAGTGCTCAGGGGATGTCTCTGAGGCGGCACTCACCCTTTCCAGCTCCTTCACCAGGATCCTGACCAGGACAGAGCTGTTACTGGGATTCTGGTCAATTTTTTTATGCAGGGTCCATCGCAGCATCCCTGAGGAGTGAGAGCCAAGAAGGAGGTGAGGTTGCAGAGCAGGGCAGCGGTGGATCCGGGGCAGAGTTTGACAGAGGAATCAGGAGACCTGGGCACCGTTGCTGCAAAAATCACGCTCTGGGATGCTACATTGGCATCACTATCAGAGATAAACCAGGCTTCTCTGCCCTCTGCTTCAATCACTGCCCCTCTGCAAGGGACGAGTCATGCTGCTGCCCCGCTTCCGGATGCAGCATTGCTGTATCGCACCTCTAACACTGGGAAGCCTTTGGAAAAAGGTCCCAGAGATCCAAGGACTGGGAGGCTGCAGAAAAGCAAGGCAGGGCAATGGGCACGAAGTTTGTTTCCCGTTCCCTCTGTTGCTCTGTTCACGACTGCCTGCTTTCACTGCCTGCCCCCAGGAACGTGGGAATGCCCCCAGGCATGTTAGTCCCAGCACACAGCACCTGAACACTGGCTGCCGACAGCTCACACTCGGAGCAAGGATCACAAAGCATCTCAGTCCTGTGGATGTCAAGGCTCATTCCAGACCAAATCAAATTTAATTGACCGTAAAATATTCTGTGCACTCCAAGTAAAATCAATTTTTCAAAATCAATTAAGTTTCCTGAGGCTGTAGCAGTCCAGTTGCTGGGTCAGCTAGAGTTTTATTCTCCAAAACCGTAACACGGGGATTTCAACTGACTCTTTAGCCAGGAGCTGAGCGATATCCCTGCAGGGAGAGATGGGGAGAGTCCAGCTCAGAGCTGTTAAGTGAGTTGGACGGGGCCGTGCGGCGAGTCGGTGTCAGAGCTGGGAACAGCATCACAAACTCTGGCGACTGATGTCCCACCTCCATGCTGGACCCCCTGGGCGAGTGAAGGGTGTAGAGGAAGCAGGAGGAGGGATGGGAGCTGCTGAGGTTGGTGCACGGCAGACACCAGGAGCTTGACAAAGATTTAGCACCTCCGAGAGCAGGTTAGAAAGGGCAGAGCAGGGCCAGGGAGGTGAGGCCACCCCGTGTCCCCCCACCCTGGTGCTGTCTGAGAGAAAGGAGCAGTGAGGTTTGGGACCATGCAATGGCCCAGCGATGCAATGGGGGGGACCTGGGGGGAGTGCTGACCCCCAGGAGCTGTACCCGGGGTCTGCCTTACCTCGATCACTCTGGCAGGCGGGGTGGTGACCGTCCAGCTCTCGCAGCAGCGTGCGGACGCGGCGCAGGATGTCGGACTCCACCTCTGCAGGGACGGAGAGGACGTGAGCAGCCAGGCCAGCACCCTTGGGAGACTGGCACCCGGGGACAACCCCGGAGGAAGAGACACTGGTTTTGGTGTACAGTGAGTTGCGGGGACTGCACCCTCCCTGCATCCCTCAGGATGGCTGTCTCAGCAGGCTTCAAGCCTGGATGAGCCGTGATGGAAACAGGCCAGAGCCCTTCCAAGGGCCACTGGAGCTGGGGGGCAAATGACGCCCCATGGTGAGGTGGCCTGTGGAGCCATATTGGAGAGTGCAGTGGTAGGGGAGCTCTGCAGAGGACTGCCCATGCACGAGCTCTGCAGAGCCCTTCTCTCCCTTCGTTCAGTAAATCTTTGCACATTAAATATAGAAACTGACAAAATTAAACCACAACTTGGCACTACGAAAGAGCAGAAACACCTCTGCATTTTGGCACCACATGGATTTGTCCTCAACCCATCACAAGGAGCACTCTTGCAACAAGGTCTGCTGCCCCCACTGGCACCTCGCTCCTCTTGGGAAACCCAGGCAGGGCCACCACGCTGGGCATGTCACCTCCTGCCTTCCACCCATGACCCCTCGCAGCCTCTCCCCGACGTGTGACCAGCCACCTGTGGGCCCCGAGCATCTTCTGCTCCCCCAAGCAGGGACCTGAGGTTGGTGCTGCTGCCTGGTAACAACCACACGCACCTCGTTCACATCAAAACCAAACTGCATCCTGCTCTCGGCCAACAGTAACTCTGACAGCCTCAGACCCAGTTTGAGGTATGACTTGTACATGGGGCAAGGGCTCGTGGTGGCCATGCGTGCCGACACAGTGCAGATGTAAAAGAAAAGTCAGCCCTGAAAGCACGTGGGGTGTCAGCCAGGAACGCTGCAAGGTTCTTTTGCTCCACCACGGCCTCTGTGCATGTCCCTCCTTACCCTGGGCTACTCTTTCCCCATCGGCAAAACGATTCTTGTTCCTTTGTAATAAAAAAAAGCATTATATAAAGTTGGATATTTATTACGTGATGTTCTCCCTCTGTAGGAAGTTGTAGGCTGGAGCAGCCAGAACATGGCCTGATCCAGAGGAGGAGCTCAGATGTTTGTGGTAACCGTATCCCACGGCTCTTCCCTGGGGCAGGTTCTTGCCTCCGTGTTCACTGGTGGGTTCCAGACCATTGCCAGCACTGCCTGAGCAGGTCTCGCCTGCATGGCAAGGGTGCAAGCAAGGAGGAATTGATTCAGGTCCTAAGGGAGCTCCAGACACATACTGCTTGGTCTAAGCTGCCTTGTCCACGTGGGATTCGTGTCATTACCACCACATTTCCTGCCCTGTTTTGGTCCTGAATTTGTTCATTCCCTCCACAACTTCTTCCACTGCAGCTCCACCTTCCCTAACATTAGAGAGATGGCAGAAGAACAGTGGTGGGCACTCACACACAACTCTACCTACAAGAAACGGAGGCAGCAGCCAGGGTGACACTATTTAAGAGCTATGCTCAAGGACCACAGTCTCCAAACATCCTTCCTTGGCTCTGGAAGGAGATAAAGCCGACTGGGCTGGGTCGGGTTGGTGGAGCAGGTGGTGCTTTGGGTTTTACAAGGAACAGTGACTGGGGGAGGTGGATTGGGAGCTACAGGAAGGGAAACAGAAAAAATACAGGGGGGATTTTACAGCTCAGCTGGAGGGTCAGACCAACAGGGGCATCTCCAATGAGTGCTCCTATGGACAGAGGACCATCAAGACAGGATCATGCAGTAGCTGGGGCAGCGTTGAGTTTCTGCCCCCTCGTCCCATGCAGATCCATGCACCATCTCAGCATGTGTTTGAAGCAAAAAATAGAGACTTTTTTTGCTCTTCTACTGTGCCTTTTTAGGTGGTGTGCAGGCCCAGGGTCATCATGCAGGGGAGTGGACATGGCACACCAGAGTTGCCACCATTCCCACTGGTGAATGCACGGCAGAGAGCAGGAGCACTTTGCCCCTCACAGCATCCTTGCTGCCTCCTTGTCATTAGCTCACAGGGCTGGCAGCATGGCCAGAGACGTGACAAGCCACTCTTGCCCTCTACAAGCCCAAAGACTGCAGCGCCATGGGTCCAATGAGATGGTGACCAGGGCAGAGGGGCAGCAGACACGAGCCCGGCATAAAAGACAGATGGGAAATGCAAAATTTAAAGTATTGGAGATGGCTTATTCCTGAGTACAGCCCAAGAGCCAAAATAGTTCTGTTTACTGACTGGAGAGGGGGCAGCAAAGGGCTACCAAGATGCTGAGGGGACTGGAACACCTCTCTTGTGAAGAAAGGCTGAGGGATTTGGGTCTCTTCAGGCTGGAAAAAAGACGCCTGAGGGGGGATCTTATCAACGCTTATCAATACTGAAAGGGGGGGTGTCAGGAGGATGGGGCCAGGCTCTTTTCAGTGGTGTCCGGGGACAGGACAAGGGGTAACGGGCACAAACTTGACCATAGGGAGTTCCACCTCAACAGGAGGAGGAACTTTGCTGTGAGGGTGGCAGAGCCCTGGCCCAGGCTGCCCCGAGAGGTGGTGGAGTCTCCGTCTCTGGAGACATCCCAAACCCGCCTGGAGGCGTTCCTGTGCCACCTGCTGTGGGTGACCCTGCTCTGGCCGGGGGTTGGACTGGGTGATCTCCAGAGGTCCCTGCCAACCCCCGCCAGCCTGCGATTCTGTGATTCTGTGTGACCCCAGGGAAGTGCATCCCCTTAAGGATGTTTGTGGTGAGGATTCATTCGATTCAGGCGTCTTCTGCAGAGGTGTACCCACTGCCGTGGCTTTGGTCAAAGCTATGTCAGAAAACAACCACGCACTTGGGTCCACAACTATCCACATATGCTGTGCGAAGCTGTGCGTGGGACACGGGCAGCCCCATCTCTGCCCGCACAGTTCACGCCATCGTGCCCATGCGGGGAGAAACTACAGTGCAAAAATGCCCTTTGAAATTTTGGAAGTGTCGTTTGGGGAAATGTAAAAATTTTGCTTTGGAAAATTGTGTTTTCTCTCCTTTTTGTTTTCTCTCCAGTGATTTTGTAAAGCTCCTCAATTTCACTGCTGTGTTCATTGGTTTTGCACTAGGGAATTACACAATAATGGACTATTTGAAATTTCCTATTCTTTTCATTTGTGTATATGTTTTTGATTACCAGGGGAAGTTTCTCCTGAGCACCGATATAAATACTGTCCTCTTTTTCTAAATCAAAGTGACGACGGTCATGATCTGCTGAGGTTTCTTCATGGGGAGCGGAGCGTCAAAGCGTTCGCTCCAACACAAACAAGAGGCACTTTGATCTAAAAACAGTCTCAACCTACCAGCGACAAACAGTAGTGGCTTAGAAATGAGAAAAAAAAAAAAAGACATTTCAGCATTGATATCCTGACCTTGAGGTGCTGGGACACCATCACCACCTTGTGAAACAGCATGAAAAATAAAACACAGATTGGGGGGGGTGGGGCAGGAAATGGACACTAAAAAAAATACCGTAAAACTGTTTTAAAATTCAAATGTGAATGGTTGCCACACCCGGTGCTTCCAAAGTGCCCCTCTACAGCAAATCTTTTGGTTGCCCCTCCATTGCTTCGTGCCTCATTTCCCACCTACCCAGTGTGTTCTGCCAACGCCTTGCGAAGGGCAAGGTCTGCCCCGCGGCAGCCAATCCTCCTTAGATACCCACGTGTTTTATCGGAGGGACAAGGAGGCAGATGAGGCGGGTTAATTTGGCCAGGACCCCCCTTCCCCAGCACCCCAGCGTCACCCACCTGCGCTCTCCATGGCCGGGCCGGGTCTGCGGCAGGGGGTGGGCACGGCGGCCGCGGGGCGTCTGTGGCAACGGGGCGAGGGTGCAGCTGCTCCTCACTCCGCACGGGCATGGCCCTGGGTCCTGTGTCTCACCTGGAAAAAACAGGGCAGGCTCAGGGTGATGGTGGCGATCAGGATCAGCCTAAGGGGGAGCACAAAGCCACCGGGACAAAGGGGATATGAGACCCCAGGCTGGAGGATGGCCGGCACCCTCTAAGGGTGAGCACAGCATGTCTCAGGGGCTGTGTTTTGCTGGAGAAAGCTTCAGCTCGAAGCTGAACCCATCTGAGCACTTGGTGCTCAAAGCCAGGAGGCCCCCAGGGATGAGCATCAGCATCTCCAAGCAGGGGAGGATCCTTCTCCTTCTCCTGCCCAGGATTTAAGAAGAAATGTTCAGGGTAAGTTGAGTTTGAAATGCAAAGTCTAACCAGAAAAGCAAAAAAAAAAAAAAAAAGAAAAAAAACGGCCCAAATTTCCATGAGGTTTCTACGCTCGGTGTGCTGATCTGCTGCCACCCTGATCCAGCATCCCCGAGAAACAAACCCCAAGGAAAGCTCGGGAGCCAGTTACGCTGCAGAGGGAAGCCAGCCTGGAGCCGGCCAGCTTCCCTTGCCCTCAAGCATTGTTTTCTCCAAAGAAAGAGGAAAAAAAAAATAATAATCCCAAGAGCTGAGGAGGAAGGAAGGGAGATTTCCCCCTGACAGGACCACAAGCGGGCTGGGGAGCCGGCACGGGGCAGAGGAGACGCCAGCATCTTCTATGTGAAATACCGCCGCTGAGATGCTCAGCTGCAGCCATCCACGCCACAACTGGGTCCCTCCCGGCCCCTGGTCCCAGTCCTCCGTGGTCCTGGCCCCCCACAGCACCCATGGGAGGTGGCATCCCCCCCAGCGCGTTGCCCTCTCCTGTCTCCCCACCCACGGGCACAGCAGCAGCCGCAGAGCGAGCTGCAGCACCGCTTTCAGCATTTCTACGTTGAGGCTTCTCCAGCTTCTGCCCTCTCTTCTTACCTTGAGGGATGGAAAAAACCCAGCCCACAGCTCTGAATCCTACGCGTTCCCTGAAACACCCACGTTTGTGGCTGATAAGAAGGAGCCCACCTCCAGTGGCGCCCAAACCAGCACAGGCAGCAATAACCACGCAACCCCGTCGGTCCTCCGCATCCCCCCAGGCATAGCCAGGCCATCAGCCCACACTCCTGCTCATGTCTTTGCTCTATTTAGGATTTTCCCTCTTTAATTTGCAGATTTAGGCCCTAGCTCTACCCAGGTAGGTCCTAAATCTGTAAACATCCATCACCAAACCCAACGGCTCTGCAGCTGCAGGGGGAGATGGACAGACACGCGCGGGAACGCCCCTGGCACGCACCACTCGAGCATCCTGCAGCTCATTAAAGGTTTCCTGCAGCAAGCGAAGTTTGCAAAACCCACCCCAGATCTGTGTGGCCTTTCTTTCTGGCCCCGGGGCTGGATAACAAGGCCTGGCGCCCGGCCACCGCGGCGGATTTCCACCGCCCGCTGAGCAGCAGCGCCGCCGGGGCAGCTCCTGGCCACGGAGAGGAGAAGGGAGGCAAGGACAGGGGTCCTTCTGCAGGACAGGGGCTTCCTACAGCAACACCCCTGCCTCGGCTTGCACAGCGGGCAGGCAGCTTGGCCCAAGGGTGGGAGTGGGGAGGAGATGCCAACCCTCCTCCGGCTCAGCTGGATCCCTGACACCAACCTTGGAATCGCATCTCTGCAGCACATGGGTACTGCTGCAGTGATGGACATGCCCTTTCCTCCCTGGTGACCGCCCAGGGGTGCGTAGCAGGGCAGAGGGTGTCTCCTAAGGTCTTCAAACCATTTCCCCCTCTTCCCCTCATGCTGATGGCAGCAGTTCTGCCGGCGGGTGAGTCGCGGTGCTGCCCACATTTTGTCCCTGCCTGTGACACAACGTCCTGCCTTCCCCCTCGTGCTGACGCAACCACCCCTGGCCGGGCACCGGACGCCTCCCCGGGATGCTCAGCAGCCTGGGTGCAGAGCGCTGAGCAGGGGAAGGATGGTCTCCTGCCCTGGCCACAGCTAACCGCAGCGCTGACAGCCTGCACCACGCGTCCGCCATCAGTCTGGGGGCAATCAGGGCTTTTCTTCTACAGGCAGAGATGGGATGTGTCTCCTGGTCTGCTGGCATCTGGGCCAGAGGAGGAGAACATCAATTAATCTTCCTACTCTCAGAAATTACCCGTCACCCTCTTGAATCCCTGGCTACAGAAGGAAAGTGAATGATTCTCCTAATTGTGCGTAAGAGCACCAAATACCATACAGCAGCGTTACACAGCCGGTGAGCTGGTTGGCACCGCCGTTCTCAAAATGACATTTCCTGCTGGGAAAAGCACTGGTGTCCCCGCTGCCGTGGGAGACCCGCGGTGCCTGCGCGGAGCGGGGCGGCCGGGGCTGCAGGCTGGCTCCTCCGGCGCCTGCCGCGGGGCTCAGGGAGGCCGCCTGCCGGAGCGAAACGCAGCCCGCTGCTAATTGCGTCGGTGGTTTTCCACATCCGCATCCTACCTGCCCGCGCGTGGGAGGGGAGCTGGTGACCGAATGTGGAACCTGCACGCCAGAGCTTGGTTTCCAGATTTAGAAAAGGGCTCAACAGGGGCAGAGTGACGTGAGCTCCTCCTGCCTGAGAAACTTTGGTTCTCCATTCACCCGTCTGCTTAAGAAGTGCTGGCTTTCATAGATCATAGAATGGTTTAGGTTGGAAGGGACCTTAAAGACTGTCTGGTTCCAACCATGGGCAGGGACACCTCCCACTAGACCAGGTTGCTCAAAGCCCTGTCCAACCTGGCTTTGAACACACCAGGTGACAACCTGGGCCAGGGTCTCACCACCCTCACAGCAAAGACTTTCCTCGCTGTTGGCAAGGAGATGTTGAATCCATAGTCCACCTGCCTGCTCTAGGCACTTGGGTCTCGCAAGAAAAGTCAACATAAAATGCCAAAAACTGGTCCCCAGCGTACCCAGAGTCCAGTCTCGCTGCTGGCGGGAGGACAGGTAACTGTCGTATGAGAAGAGGCATGAAATGACATACATAGAAACAGGCTGGGGAGGAAGACTGGGGTCACCTGGTTCCTGCCAGGCACCAGCTACTGCTTCTCGCTTGGCCCAGCCATAACCAGCACAGGGACCTAAATGAGCAGAAAATCACCCATTTTCAATGGGGACGCTTTCTGTCTGCTTTGCTCACCGAGGGTGAGGGTACCGGGGCTGCCAATGGAGGAGGAGGAGGGATGCAGGGCTGAGGACGGGAAGAGCCGGCCAGCATCAGCCCCAGTTCGGAGCAGTTCAGACGGCAGGACCACAGTCGCCCTTTCCAGCCATGAGAGATGGGGATGCTGCCTGCCCTTCCCTCCCGGGCTTCGCCACGACTTCCCCGACAGCAGCTGGCCCTGGAATCACCCCGACACAAATTCATTAATGACACCAGGCCGATTTCTGCCAGATGATTTGACCTCGGCACCTCTTTGGCTGAGCGGAGAGGGGCAGGGAGCAGAGCCCCAGCCTATGCACCCTTGGGAAGGAGACTGCCAGTCCCTGCCCCGGCAGTGACGCTGCTCTGGGCAGCGGGTGACTATAAGGGATGAAGCCCATCACCTGGCAGGAGAGATTCCTTGAATCATAGAATGGTTTGGATTGGAAGGGACCTTAAAGATCATCTACTTCCAAACACCACCTAGAAGCCATGTGTCACTACAGGTACACAAGAACCAGCTGAAGCTCCAGTGACACACTTAGAGCTGCTGATTTGCTTCAAAAAGCATTTTAGCAGAGGGTGCGTGCAATGGCAGGTGCACACCCCGGTGTGAGTGTTTCTGGCACCCAGAAACCTGGGGCATTAAGAGGATCCCTGTCACCGCACCAGGCTGCTGCTCGGCCTGCTGAGACAGGATCAGTCCCCAACACCCATCCTCTCCACCTCTGCCTGACAGGCTGTTCCCAGGACACGGCAGCCATAAATCCCCCGAGACCCCGGGTGCGACACACCGGGATGTGATGCTGTGATGCTGGAACCACTCCTTCCATGGAGAAGATGGAGAGGGATGTCCCTGCATCCTCTTCCTGCACAGACAAGTTCCTTCCTGATGGCTTGTTTGCCATTGCCACCCCTTCTGCTCACAGGCCATGGGGCTGAAGACCCTGGTTATAGCCACCCTTTGCACTTCGTGCCCATCGAGCCCTGACCCACCATGTGCCGTGAGCCATCCAGGGGGTCCCCCATGCCCAGGGCTTGCTCAGGCGCTGCGTGGGGACGGCAGGCAAAGAGACATGTCTGAGCTGCGCTGCAGCCCCCTCTTGTCACCCAGGGATCCAGGTCCCCTCTCCCAGATTTGCACTGCTGGCCTGGTGCCTCGGGCAGGGACGCTTTCAGCCAAGGGGACTTCAGGGCGTCTCTAGGACCAGTCCCTCAGCATCAGCTGTGCCCCATGCCCACACCCCAGCGCAGCAGACAGGGGTTGCTGCTGACAGCAAGCGTCAGCGCAGTCCCGGGAGGAAGGGGAGCACAAGGCATCAAACCCCCCCTGCTACAGACAGCCCCCTTGCTGCCCGCCTCGTCTCTCCGAAAATGTCTGATCCCTGGCACAAATTGGGCGATGCTGTCCCCGTTTCTGGGGAGGGACTCTGTGCCGGTCCCTAGTGCCTGGAGCACTAACTCAGACCTTCCGCCTGGGAACCGCTGCCCCGCTCCCCTGAGGGTTGGGGGCAGGATCCCCCATCACAGCCTGGCCCCACAGCATCCCCCTTGCGAGGGGCACCACACAAGGAAGGACCCTGTCCCAGACCTGCACTCACCTTCCCTTGCGTCCTTCCAGCTCCCAGCATCACAGCTCCCTTCGGGGCACAGGACCATCCCAGCAGCCACATTGTGAGGAGGAGGAGGAGGAGGGAGGAGGTGGCGAGGGATCAGGCGCAGACGAAGGGCACCGGCTCCTTGGCCGAGGTGGGAGCCAGGTGGCGAAGCAGAGATCCCTGCGGCATCCGCACCGGAGCCCACGCACAGCACTGCCGAACGTGGACGGGGCTTGCTTGGGCTCGCTGTGCGTGTGTCTGCGCTCACCGGTGACCACGAGCTTTCTACCCAGGAACAGGAAGGGCTCACAGGCCCCAGCCAACCGCGGGGAGACGACAGACGAGCCGAGGGGAAATATGACGGTGCGGCGCGTAAAAGCAAGCCCTGCAAAAGTGCTGGCAAGAGGTAGCAGCCGCTCAGCTCCCTGATCCACGCCAGCGAGGGCTTCTCCGCTTTCTGTCCCCCTCCTCCCCGCCTTGGATCTCTTCCCTTCCCTGCAGCAGACACGAGACACATTTCATCCCGTAACTGGTTATTTTGCTGTCTGCCAGCTCAGCAAGACCAGAGTCTCCTCTGCATTCATCCCACTTCTTTGCAGAGCTGCAAATCTTCGCTTCCTCTCTGCAATTCTTAAAATACCCATGGCATCAGCTGTATTTTATTTCATTTGCAGGAAAAAATTAAAAAGGAAGGGCGAGAAGGGAAGTCGCATTCCTCCCTTCGGTTTTCAATAACTGTGAGGGCTTTGGTGAAAAACCCTTAGTGACTCAAAAGCCACCTTTCCCAAGACTTTGGGGTAGTTATGGGAACCATCTGGCTATATTCTTAAAAATGAAGAACTTCGCATTGAAAGTACAGCTTGTGCTGGAAACTGGCAGATAAGACCATGGGTTAAAGGGCTTCGCAGCCTCGTCCTCCTTTTCCAAACTACCAGGGTGCTGGAGACAGCATGAGCAGGACCTGCCTGAGCAGCGGGTGCTGAGCACCCCATAAACCCATCCTCGGTGTCCCTCCTCTGCAGGGCGGCAGTTAATGGGGACCCGGAGGTGGGGAACAGTTTGCCATGGCTGCTCTACGTTGGCTGAGCCAATACAGAACGAAGTGCTAGAGGAGAGGCCACTGGGGCTGGGATCCTCCAGTCGTCTGCCTCCCTCCTCACCTCTCCATCCCACCAGTGCTCACCCCGTTGAACCACCTTCTTCCTAAGCAGGAGTTCCCCATCTCTGTCATGCTCTGGCCCAGGCCTGCGCAAGGAAATAATCACCTTCCTCCAGGGTTGTCCCCTCCCTGGTGCTTACAGCCAGGGAGGCATGGTGGCGAGACTACACCGATGCCCTCTCCTTTCACCAGAGACTGGTCATTAGGAGGACGGACACCAAAGACACTGTCACAAGGTTTCAGCCGATCACACATTACCCTGTTTGCTTTTTGGAGGTGTCTGGGGGGGTCCTAGCTACAGCCGGGCGGGCACCACCAGGTTGTACAGACAGAAGGTCATTGGTGCCTGTAGGGTCATCGGTCCCGACCGCACGCAGAGACCTGCGTTGGCTGCTTTTGTCCTCCATGAAGCACAATCCATGTTCACTCAGCCCTTGTTAGATTGTTTTAATTACAGTATGGGCTAGCACCCTTACAGCTGTCACGGGCAGTCCCAAAGGGCCCCAGATCGAGCTCAGCACTATGTGGTCCCACGCCAGCGGAGGGCTCACCTGGCCACCAGCCTCCAGGCACCCTGAGCAGAGACGGTCCGAGTGAGGCATGGCACCCTCACCACCGAGAGCACCTGGGGATTCTCAGAAGCGCTGCCAACACCCTGACAGCAAACATCCATGAGCCTCTACGAGTTGCAAGAGAATCCAACCTGACCAGGACCGGACCTGAGTCCCAGGAGGCCACCTGGGCCGTGTCCCACCCCAGCCCAGCTCCCCCTGCCTGTTCCGTTCTCCTGACTGTTACGACAAAGCCCAGCTGGGTGAACTTCCCAGCAAGCGTGTGACACAGCAATGGGATTGCCTCCCCAGCCTGGTGCACCCGCTGGAGGAACAGTCCGGCTCTGTAGGAAAGCACATCCCTGTCCCAAGAAAAGGAGATTTCCCTCTTAGCTCCAATCCACAGCAGGAGTTGAAGCTCAGTCCTTTTTAAGCCCTCAGTATGCAAGGGTGATGGGGAGAGACTGAAAATCCCATAGCAGAAGGATGGAGACGTGTCCATCCACATGAGCCATCTCAACCCCACCGTACTCAGCGGAGAGAAGTGACTCAGGCTGTCCCCTGGAGACATTCAACACGGGGGTGCATGGCGTCCCCAGAAGACCTGCTGCTCTGTCTCACCGATGTCTCAAGTGACGGAAATCACTAAAAACCAAAACCCCCAGACTAGGTGAAACACATGAGACGCAGACCGAGCGATGCAGAAATATCTGAAGCCGTGAAAGAAAACCTAAACCCAAACCCTTTTGGCGGTGGGAGCTGGGCCAGCAGCAAAGGTTTGGGCTCCCTTGGGAAGCTCGTTCGCGCCTTCCCCCGGCTCTCCAACACGCCTGGGCACCCTCCGCTCCCAGCACACCCCGGCTTGGGTCCCTCATGCCATTACCTGGAGCTCCGCTGACCACAGCCAGCCCTGGGGGACGTCCCCTCTCCCACCCCAAGGACGGCAGTGACACAGCAGGGCAAGCGCAGCCCCTGGTGCCCAGCACACGCTCGCTTTCTCCGAGTTATATTTAGTCCCGCTCCAAAGCCAGTCTCTCCACGCCTTCTGCAGCCCCGTATTTAGTTACCAATTCACTACACGGGTGCGTCTGAGGTTTCCTGTGGTTGTTTATCAGCTCGACTACAGACGCTCGCAAAGAAAAACCCGCGTATTGCACAGGAACAAAAGTATGGAATGCTGTTCCCTGGCCGCGCTCCTCCTCTCCCCTCCTCCCCATCCCACCGCCCCCATCCCAACTCTTCCCATTCCTGCAGGGGACACCCCGCCTTGCTCCCGGTGCAAGGAAGGATCGTACAAATACCATCGGCAGCGGCAAGCGAGGTGTTCGGCGCCGGAGCATCCTGAGGGGAGACGCGGCGGGTGCTCAGCCGTAGGGGAGACACATGGGCACGTGCGCTCGCGGCGTTTCGTCACGAGGTGACAGATGTCCCGTGGAGCAGACACCAGAATTCGCCGCCCCCCCCCTCCCCGTGCTGCCCTCCCCCTTCTCCCTGCAGTTGCCTTCGAGCGAGATGGGTTATGAAAGTAGCACATCGGCGGCTCCGTCTAACGTTACAAAGCGCCGGGGCGGCTGCCCAGCCTGCGCTTCCTTTTAGCTCTGGCGAGAGCGGCTGGGGCACAAGTATCAAATGTGAGCCAAAGGGGTGAATTCTTCACCGTGTGAGTTGAAGGGCCATTTCCCCCTCAGCCAACCCCAGTATTTGACATTGCATCCTCCGGGCTGCTCAAAACTGCAGCCGACAGCTCCCGAAATGCTGTGCAATTGCTCCTCTGGGCCCAGCCGTCGTTGCTTACGCCACGACAAGCTGATGCTGCAGGAAAATCATCCAGGGGAGTCCACCAGAGGCAGGTTTGACATCCCGTTTGGACCTTCCTCTTAAACCGCATCCGCCTGCCAGTGGAGCCACCGCTGGTTTTGGCCCCGATCCCGAGGAAAACAGGACAAATGGAGCTTTCCAGCCGCCAGCCCCTCCTCACTGCCCAGGACCTGCACCATGGCCAAGGATAAACACCGAGGGCAGGGTCTGGTTCCATCTCACCTTACCTCAGCTGCCCCAGAGCAAAGTGTCTCAGTTAAAATGAAAACTAAAGCAAGACTTTCGTTCTGAATCTCAAAAAACCACATAAAGATCACCTGCCTCGTTTCTGGCCCCCTTCGGACAGGTTGCTGGGGCGGAGGAGACCTGCAGAAGAGGCGGGGGGGACCACGCGTGCTGTGGACCAGCCTCGGAGCTCCCCTTCTGGACTGCTTTTTCAGTTTCAGCTCAAAAACTGGCAGGGCTCGTGGTTTCAGACAGCTCTGATATGAAACCAGATGCTCTCCCTCGGGCTCCCACTGCCAAGGAAACGCATCTCGAGCTCAGACTCTGCTTTCCAGCAACACTTTGCTGCGCCGCTTGCCTGCTCTGGCAAGGCACGTCCCTGCCAGCAGACTCATGCCCATGGAGGGAGAAGGCGAGAACGGCTCTTACAGCCGTTTCACTAATGAAACACCTTCACAGCTCGCTCTGCAGCGGACGTTCGTCTGCCCATCAGGATTGAATGAGCCCCGAAGCCCTTTCCTAAAGCTGGCGTGGAAGTCAAGCGGCTTCCTGGACACTAACGGCTCTTTGGAGACTTCCTCGCCAACGTCACATTTCATTCTTTCTAAGGAAAGAAATGAGTTTTCCGGAAGCATCAGCTTTTTAGATTTAGCATCTCTTTCCATTCCCAGAGTCGGCTTTGGAAAAAACAATCAGAGGGAAAAAATAAGCGCGTTTTGAAAACTGCTGCCAGGTTTGCTGGCGCAAACAGCCCGGGTAAGTGCTGTCCACCTGAGGGGGAAACAAAAGCGGGCAGAGCTCGGGCTCCCGAAGGTGTCCAGCCTGGGAGAGGCCAGGCAGGGATGCGGAAGGGGCTGTGGGATGGCACAGCCGCCCCCTGCCACGACAGCCCCCCTCCCCCAGCAGCACCGCCCTAGCACGGTGCCTCCACCAGCACCATCCCTGCTGGTGCAGCCCCTTCCTTGGAACAGGTTGCCCAGAGAGGTGGTGGAGGCCCCATCCCTGGAGACATTCAAGGCCAGGCTGGATGAGGCTCTGAGCAACCTGATCCAGTTGAAGATGTCCCTGCTGACTGCAGGGGGTTGGACTAGATGGCCTTGAGAGGTCCCTTCCAACCCAATGCATTCCATGATTCTGTGATTCTATGATTCCACTCCCACGCTCTGTGTCCCCAGCTGGGAGCAAGAGGTTTTGTGTTGACAGCAAATCCTCTACCCCTCGCAAAGAAATTCAGGGTTTAAACAGCAGTTTCGGGGTGTGTTCAGCGCCTCGTGCAGTGGAGCAAAGCAGCTCCCTCTGGGCTGCAGTGAGACGTGCTCGGGCAGGAGCTCCTGAACACAGCTGAGCTGCTGCCACCATGTCGCCTTGCCGTTCCTTGCAGCGCTCTGGCAGCACGGCCGGTGGTAGCACATGGTGCCCACCTGCCTTGCCTTATCACGGGCACAATCTGGACATCAGACCATAAGGGGACCATCACGGGTGTACCTGCATCCAGAAGCCCCAGTGGTGAATTCAATGCTGTTTATAACTTAGGTCTTTTCTCCCCAGGTGATGTGACGGTGTCTGAGTGCCCGGCTCAGTGCGGGGACACGGTCCTGCTCCCCTCCATGGCGGAGGAGCTCCCACCCAGCTGCTGCTGGAACCTGTGCTCAGGTGGCCACATCTGCCCGACAGTGGAGGGGAGGCCACCGGGGCTCAGGGAGGGCACAGAGCAATTGCCCATGGCCTTGGGAGGTCACAGAGGAGGGTGACCAGAGCCAGAGTGACCCCAGCGTGTTGTGACGGCACCTTCCCCTGCTGTCAGCAGATGACCAGGCCAGTGGTGTGCTCGTGGCATTGCTCTGGCAGTGGGGAACGAACAACGTGACAACTGCTGACAGGGCTAACATGGAGCACAGAGACTACGCAGCTTAGCAAGGAAGGAGTATATAATAATGAGATTTAATTACATGGTACGGGCAACAACAGAAACCACTGCTTTCAGGAGGACCACGAACAGCCCCCCAGTAACACCAGTCTGGACCAAAGAATCACACCAGAGACTCACAAGCAAAACCCGTCCCAGCACAGATCGCTCACAACAGCATTTCCCTGCCCAAACCATGTTTGATGGACCGTGCTGTCTTCAAGGCATGTCACACCTCAAAATAGAAAGACATGACTCAGCCAACACAGCATCTGCCTTCGGAACAGCCATTAACACCAGCAAAGCTCACAAAAGCAAGAAAGCAACTGGGAAAGCAACTCCTGAGAGCCTGGGTAGGAGATGCGGTCTGCATTAGGAAGGCTGGACACAACCAAAATGAGAGTCCTCTTGGGTCAGCTCTTTCCCAAACACTTGGAGCGGAGGAGCTCTCATTTCGTGTGAAAATCAGAGCTCCCCTCTGTCAAATCCCCGCCGAGGCTGGGCACACGGGGGATGCTGGAGAGGGGTACTGCTGCTGCTGCCACCCACATCCCAACCGCAAACCCGTGTGAAGGTGACTGATGAAAGGTCATTATGGCCATGCCACAACAGCGGCCGTGCCCACCCCATGTATCAGAAGGTGATGGGGAGGTGGGAATTCAGTATATCCCAGAGGGATGATGCACAGGGCAACCCCTGCCAAAGGGGCCACAGACAGGTTTTACATCAAGGTCCCTGTCACCGGTGGAGGGAGACCATGTCTGACACAAGCAGGACTACGCTGAGACAGCCTTCACAGGTCTCCCAGAGGGAAACCATCTGAGCACAAAAGAGAAACTGGAAACTGCTCCAATGGGGATGTGCAAGTTGGTGCCTGGCAATGGGGAACAGTGGCCAGTCGCCTCCCCCACAGCCCTTCCATGAAGCAGAGATTATTTTATTTTTGTAGCAAAAAAGAAAGCAACGTTTCTGTCCTGCAACAACCTGAACATGCTGTCCCGTAAGGTTCAGGAAACTCCCGTAAAACCATTGCTAGCTGCCCTGTGCCATCTCACCCTGTGCCAAGAAGCCTTCTCTGTCTGATTTGGGGCCATCCAGCCAGGAATATGGGCTACCCCAGAATGATGGACCGGCAACAAACAGTGAAGCCTCATAGCTCTGTCTCTTTAGGAAACGGGACTGAAAGAACCAAACCCAAAGGATTCTCGGGTGGAAACACCATCACAGCTGATCTTCATAGCAGGTCTCCAATAGCTGATGTCAGGACAGCCCTGTTCCAGCGCTGGAGTCCCAACATCTCACGGCTGGTGGGGAGAGCCCTGCGGAGGCCAGTGCCTGCTGCCAGCAGCAAGCCCAGGTTCTTGCCAGAACAGCTCAAGCTATTTCCTCGGGTGGAATTAATGTTTGAGACAAAGCTGTGCAGTTTGAACAGATTCCTGTGACAGAGCAGAGGCAGGCCATATATTTCACCAGACTGACCTACATTGTCTTCCATTGCAGATGTAGGACGTACCTTCAGATGTTCAGTAGGACCCTAGCTGTGAAGGCTGCATTAACGACTCATGGATTTGGGCCATCCGCAGAGGAACTCAAAACCTGATTGAGAAAGCCTTGGGAGCCATATACTCACTCCACAACCAAAGCACCAAACAAGTATGCACCTAAAAGTTTGCGTAACACTCAGAGGTGATAAATCAATCCTTGGAGCCCGGAGGAATTTGTTTCTGTGTTCTGTCAAGACACAGAAAGAAAAACTGCTGCTAAGTTGCGTAGACCCTCAGAGAGTTCCTGTGGAAGGGCGAGAGCATCCCAGGGAGGTGATGGGTCAGAGTGCGATGGCTCAGGCTCGGTGCCTCTGATGCAGCCAGAGGACGCAGAGGAAAATACTCAGCAGGGCGCAGGAGGGAGGAGGACTGAAAACCTGCCTGTTACAAAGCTGGCTCATCTACATTTTTTTGAAGCTCGGGCCACAAGCACTCCCCTTTTTGTTTCCTTTCTGGACGGGGCCGCCGTGCTCTCCTCGTTATCGCCGCTGCCATCGCTGTTTATTGCCATGTCACTGCTGCAGCGCTCAGGGCCCCCGAGGGACCGAAGAGGCCCCGGGCCAAGGGGAGGGGAAGCTGGGCAGCCACACGACTGCTCAAAGAGCCACCGCTGGAGCGTGTGCCACCCCCGGGCTGCAGCAAAACCTGCAGCAAAGCCTCCCTGGGGCTGGATGCACGAGCAAGGAGGGCAAGGAGCTGGGAGGGGGGGGATCCCCGGCAATGCCAGGGGAATAGTGGCGATGGCCGGGAGCAGCTGTGGGCAGGTGACTCCGTTCCTTGCGGCCCGGGAGTTGTTTCACACAGAGCAAAATGGGTAAGTGTGAGTTACTGCTGAAACGGCCTCAAGTCAGTGACGGGACTCGCGCGCCCTGTCTGTGCCACGCAGCGAGCGGCCGCCGGCTGTCTGTGCTCGGGGATGCGTGTGCCGCGAGCTGCCGGGGGCTGTGAATGAGGGCCAGGGAAGTAACGACATCCAAACTACCCGCACCTGCCCGGGGGACGCAGGCAGCAGAGTCCCCACGCTCCTCCCTGGGACAGGCTCCCGGGAAAACCCTGTCTTTCCCACCAGGATGCAGCCGGGGAAGCACGCGCAAATATTCCCTTCCCGCAGAGAAGCGGCACGTTCCCCTTCTCCCGCACCGTCGGTGCCCCTCCTCACCTAATTCACCCTGAGAAAGGAAACCAAACCCACCCCGTTCAGGGGCTTTCCAGGGTCTTTCACCCGCAGGGACGCAGCACTCGCGCCCGCACGGACAGCCTCTAAGACAGAAAGCCCCCCCAGTAAAAGCGCAGCACTGGGGGCCAGCAGAGCAGCAGGTCCCCCCCAGAGGAGCAGGGAGAAGACAAAAGAGAGGATGAGCACTGCCTTTCCCCATGCACGGAGCCGGGAGCAATGTGCCCTCCAGGACTTTACCTGCTTCTCCAGGGCAGGCACCGCGGAGCCCGGCAGGTCACACCTGCACCCGAGGTCCCGTCCAACGCCGGGGAGAAGAGCGGGGTCCCGGTGGAGTCATCGCGGGGTCCGCTCTGCCCGTCCAGGAGGTCGGTGGGTGCCGGGAGAGCGGCGGGGCAGCTGCTGGGCTCTGCAGGACACTTCAAAGTCTGCAAAGCGAAAAAGGGAAGCGTCGGAGTTATTTCAAGACAACTTCCTCTTTCATAGAGAAGTCCCTTAAGGAGAAAGCTGTCCCTGCGCAGGTCGCGCTCGCCCGGTGATCTCCGGACGTGCAGGAGCAGGCGAAAGAGGGCTCAGCTGCGCCCTGCCACTAATCCCCCAAAACCAGCTGTGCAGGTCAGGCTCCTCTGGGATGAGCTTGTCTGGCAGCAGACGCTGTGAGCTGCCACGCCACCGACCACCCCACGCCGGGGCAGCTCCGGCGGTGCTGCTGCTTCTCAGAGAGGCAGAGCGAGCGCCTGGAGGCTGCACACCCAGCTCCTCCAAATAAACAGTGTTGCTACGAGAGACAAGGAGGAGTCTGTCCAAGAAGACACTTTTCCAGCTCCCCGTTCCAAGCGCGGCGTTCCATGCCTCTGCCAACGCCTCCCGCCCGGAGCATCTTGGACACATCTGTTTTTGCTCAATGCCAGCCCCCGCAGCTGCCCTGCACAGCCCCTGCCTCCTGCTGCCAACTCGGGGACGCGCTCCGGGCAGGGGATGCCCAGCCCCTTCTGGAAAGCGTTTGCGGAGAAGTTTGAGGTTGCGTTGACAGAGGTGTTGGCTGCGCATTGGTTGGAGCTGGTCTGGCTGAGCTCAGCAGGGCGTCACGTTGTCACCCCTTGTGACTCAGGAGCGCAGCTCCCGGGATGAGCCCAAACAGGGCTGCAGGTGAGGGTGCTCGGGGCTGCGGAGGTCTATCAGTGCCCTGACACTCGGGTAGGGCTGAGGCATGTTGGCATAAGCCCAGGTTGGCACATGGGAGGGATGCATGGGCCTGGCAGACCCAGCCCACATCAGGAGATAAGTGTTCATCCCTATGGGATGCGGACGTAGGGCTGGGTGAACCCACCAGCTCTGACAGTCCAGCAGCTGGTGGACACGTGTGCGTGCCCCACGTTTCACTGCGTGATGTGCTCAGAAAAGCTCAATAGCATTGACCGACCTGCCACGATCAGTGCTGTCCCCACTATGGCCAGGGCCCTGCTGGGTCAGCCATTACCCCAAGCGTTATCTAGAGCAGTGCTTGAGGCGCTGAGCTTTTCTGGGGTGAGTGGGTTGGGGGGGGAGAAAGTACTTATAGAGGGAGCGTGGGAACTGCAGCTGATACCATATCACTTCCCATCTTCTTTTACATGAGAAAAAGCATTAGGTATAGTTACATACCTGGGCCCCAGATTTAAAAATAACCTATTTCCTTCCTGACTGGGAGAGAAAGGCAGGAGGAGGCAGTTTAACTGGCTGTCAGCGTTACTCGCATTCAATTTCCCACTCGTTGCACTGGTGCCAAGTCGCTGCACTGAGCAGCATCCCCTTCCCCTGGCGGGCTGACCGCCCCGAGCAGCCGTCCTGCGGGCAGGAAGGCTCCGGGGAAACAACAGCAGATGATAACATCCTCGTTTCCCCTGTCTTGTTTTCATTCACATTCGCTCCCATTCATGGAGGACACGCGCACGTGTCCTGGCCCCGGTACAGAATCGCCGCAGAGCACAGCGGCACCGGCGGACCTCAGACCATCCCCGTGGGCAGCACAACAGCGTGGTTGTGCCATACACACGCGGGATCCTGTTTGCAAAAGCTTTGTCCCTGCTAGCTTCAGAATTAGCTCCTTCAACATGCCCGGGCTAAGGGTTTGGGCATCCCTGATCAATAGCTTATTGTCCCGTGCCTGTCCATCACTCCTGATGCCACGTTGCGTCTGTCCTTCCTCAGCAGGAGTTACCCAGCCTGCAGGAGCTCCAGCTGCAGGCAGGAATTGCCACACAGATGCAGTTTCCCATGACAAAAGCCAGAGGAAAGTGAGCTGTGAAGCCAATGCACTGACATGAGCTGGGGTATGAGCCCCATGCGGTGGCATAGGAGGGGAAAAGGCTGTCACTGGCTACATGGCAGCCCTTTGTCAGATGTGCTTTTGCTTTGGTGATGCTTCACAAACATCTTTCAAGGCTGGGATCTCCCATTTTCATGCCTCACTTCTCAGCTGGCCACTGCAGGTCCCAAACCTTCACCCTACCCCTTAATTTTTCTGGAATTGGACTCTCTCCCGCTGCACAGCTGCAGAAGGAGGATGCCAGTGAGCTGCCTTGGACGGTTCCTGTAGCACACACCCAGCACCCCCTTCATTGCCATCAACTTTGGGATCCCAATGCAAAATTCGTTTATCTGAAGGACCCTTCTGGAGACTTTCCCCCTGTGCCTTTTCTGTACGCACCGACTCCGGTCGTAGCATCAGCCCTCTTCCGAGTGTAGGGTCATATTCTCCTGTGGCAACACATGTAACGGGGAGGAAGGGGCTGGTTCTCCATGTTTTCTCTAATGAGCTACCAGTTAGCAGATGAGATCATTAGACACTGAAACACAGCTGACTATCACCCCGAGAACAGGACGGGGAACCCTCAAATCACCCCAGACATCACACCTCTGCCAACCTGTGCTGGCAACAGCAAGAGGAAGAGCCAGGTATGACCTCGCTCAAACAAAGGCTCCAGTCAGAGGACAAAAAAAAAAAAAAAAAAGGAAAGAAAGAGCCAAAATAAAGTAGAGAGAGAACCTGTTGTATTGGGAAGCGGCGTGGACCAGGTACAAAACAGCTCTTTGTCTCTTCAAACGCCTTCTGCTGTGATTTACAGGCAGTACCCGAGCACCATAAAGGGCCATGCCTGTAGGCTTTTGTGCATGAATGGCACACAAAAAAGTTTTGGTTTTTTTTTGAGCAGGTCTGAATCTCCCTCACGTGGAAGAAGGCTGTCTTCCAAAATAAACAGAGAGAGCTCACCTGAAGCACCGATTCAGGAGGGGCTTTCCAGCCTGGAGAGGCGCTTACTGCCCAGAAAGGGGCTTTCCAGCCCTGGAGCGGCCACAGCCCTCTCTCCTCACGAGACCCTTCAGCCCAATGCGTGCCAGCAGCAGCATCTCCCTGCTGGAGAGCCGGTCGCACCACCGCCGGGCCGTGACGCGCCAACGCCGGCCAGGGCTGGCTCGCCCCCCGCAGACACGCTCCAGCGCCTCGCAGCTGCACCGGGGCCCCAGCGCCTCACGGTCCCTCACTCGGCACTGGCACCCGTGGGGCTGAAGGAGCGCTGGAGGCGATGCCAGGGCTGGCAGAGACAGAGATGCTTCTCCTCCCCATTGCGCTGACGTTCGGTTCCCATTTTGGCCTCTGTTCCACAAAGGTTCCTGTCTACGAGGAGCTCTGGACACCTCCCGTCCTGCCCTGATTTCTATTCACGGATGCTTTAGTTTTCCCTGCTTTAATTTTCCATTACGTGGCTGCTTTAATAACATACCTAGCAAGTCGACTGAGTTTCTGTGGGAAGCAAAGGTATTTGTGCAAAGAAAACGATGCTGTTTGAGCTCCGCTCCCTATAAACCACCCATGCTGCAGGGAAAACTCCTCCCGGCAGACGTCCAAATCCCCAACGCTTTAGTCAATGGATGATTTTTCTTACAGTTTACAAGGGAACAGGTCACAAACCAAGCTATATTTTGATGACGCGTCTCTATTTCCCACTCCGGAATTCAGCCCAGTTCTAGTTTTACTCCAGCTTTAGCAAATATAGAAGATGGGGGGATATGGGGAGAGGGAAAGCCAAGCAAACAGCCAATCCGATGGTATTTAAGTTGTCTTTTTCATGTCTTAAAACTAAGCTATCTGTGTCCAACATTTTTTCTTTCGTCTTGGAAAAATCCATAATAAGGAGACAGCAGCAGCAGCAAAAGATAATAATAATAAATCATGGACTTTTCAAGTCTAATCAGCATCTCAGTATGTCCTGCAGAGGTGGAAAATATCATCTCTTTTGACAAAGGCTGTACAGGGACTAGCACCAGGAGACGCAACTTCTCACCTACAGGCTTGAAAATCCAAGCAAGTTGATTGCGATAAGCGCCAGCAAACAGCTGATGATAAGAAACCGCCGAGCTTTCTCTTTTCATCCCGTCCAATGACCAGCTCCCACCATCCTCAGGGCTGCAATTACGCACCCGCTATCGCACAAGCAGTGGGGCAGGCGACGGAAAACCCGCTGCGAGTCGAGGTGACCCGCTTGTGAGCAGGGAACTTTGAGGCACCTGTAGGAAACGGGCCTGGCGCCGCTGCCGGGTGCTCAGCCGGCCCGTGACGATGAGCTGGGCACGTCTCCGCTCGCAGGGGTTGGCAGTGACTTGCCAGTGCCGAGGAAGAGAACAGCTGCTTGAAATGGGGAGAGATTGCTTTTTGTCCAAAATCTTAAGTGCTGCATCACATACGCTAAGGGTTTCCACTGCCCACTGCTCACACCTCCCAGGATCTTTTTCCCAGAATTTATGGCTCTCCCGTGGGTACCAAGGTGGCAGTTTTGGAATGAGATCAAATCCTCGAGCTTATCGCTTCTGCCAGCGATAGCGTGCAACAGGAAACAGCTCTTTTTAATCACAGTCACTCTGCTCTGCTCCACTCATCGAGCCGATAAGCTGAGTGGAAAAGCTGTTTCTGCAGTTGTTTTTCAGGATGGAGGAGCAGGACTTTTGAAATGCTGCTCGAGCTTCCAACCTGCTGCGTAAGGCAGAGAAAGGGGCAGGTTTTTCCTTAATCCCAAGGCTTGCTTTTTTGCTGAATCCCAGGACAAGGCTGGACCCAGAAACCAGCCCGCAGTGTATGCCCAAGGCACAACGACCATCTCTGCTCCCCCTGCATGGCCATCCCTGCCCCTTCACCCTGCCTCACCTGAATGTTTCTTGAAACATCCCCGGTCCGTCAGCCTTCTCCAGTTAATCATAGAATCACCATTCGGTTACAGTTGGAAGGGACATTAAAGCCCACCCAGTGCCACCCCCTGCCCTGGGCAGGGACACCTCCCACCAGACCAGGTTGCTCCAAGCCCCGTCCAACCTGGCCTTGAACCCCTCCAGGGATGGGGCAGCCACAGCTTCTCTGGGCAACCTGGGCCAGGGGCTCACCACCCTCACAGCAAAGAATTTCTTCCTCAGATCTCATCTAAATCTCCCCTCTTTCAGTTTAAAACCCTTCCCCCTCGTCCTATGGCTCCCCTCCCTGATCCAGAGTCCCTCCCTAGCTTTCCTGGAGCCCCTTTAAGGACTGGAAGGGGCTGGAAGGTCTCCCTGGAGCCTTCTCTTCTCCAGGTTGAACCCCCCCAGCTCTCTCAGCCTGTCCTCACAGCAGAGGGGCTCCAGCCCTCCCAGCATCTCTGTGGCCTCCTGTGGCCCCGCTCCGACAGGTCCATGTCCTTCTGCTGTTGGTGGCCCCAGAGCTGGAGGCAGCTCAGTGCCAGCTTGTGATCCCCAGCGTCCCCACAGCATTTCCAGCAGGACGGCCGCCTCCCCAGCCGCTCCCCAGCCCCTACCATGCAGCTTCCATTTCTGCCCCGGGGGGAATCTTGGCTCTTGTCCCCGTTGAATGGCAGCAGGAAAGGTGAAAAAACCTGGACTCGGCTCAGTTCACTTTAAATTCCAACTCTCCACTGGAGTCACCATCCTGCTCGGCCTCACCTATGAAGGCAATTCAGGTGCTCTTTGCTCCATCTCCCGTCTCATGAATGGTTAGATGGGAAAGCCCCAGCAGCCCAACAGGCCCTGCACAGCCACCTCCCTCTGTCCTGCCGGCTTGGCAGTGGACCTGTGCTCAGACCATGGATGGCGGCCTCCCACCAGGTCTCCATGTTTCCCCAGTTCCCTTAGAGGCGACACAGGAGAGGCAGTGGCAGAAGCTCCACCGTGCCCAGACGGCTCCTCAACATCCTCGGGGTTCGTTGTGCTGCCGCCAAAGCAAAACCGCATTGGTTTAATTCAGTTTGGCTCTGATAAATCCCCAGCTTGATTCTTACAAATCCATCACTTCCCTGTTGTTTCCAGGTACCCACAAAGGGTTGGTTTGTTTGTGCTGGCATTTTCCCAGCAGTTGAATTAAGCTGAGAGAACTCAACTCAGCTCCTTCACCCTTTTTAAATCTCGTCTTCTGTTTGTCTTTCTCCAGTCTTACAACCTCACTTTTCCTTTGCCCGTTCCCAAAAGTCACTGCAAGAGGGAGTCCTTAGCTGAATCCCGAAGCACCCTGGCAGGAGCTTCTTCATGTCAGGTGATTTAAAGCATTTAACATTCCTGAGTGCACCTACCCTGCATAAGGGGACCTGGCCCTGTGTCTGACAGTTACACTGAACCCACCAGCTCCCAGCTGGGCTATTCCCAGTTCATGCAAACGTGCCTTTAACACGTTCAACATTGTCCATGGACAGCTTTCCCTCTCTAGCAAGGACTCACAGAATCACAGACTGGCGGGGATTGGCAGGGACCTCTGGAGATCACCCAGTCCAACCCCCTGCCAGAGCAGGGTCACCCAGAGCAGGTGGCACAGGAACGCCTCCAGGCGGGTTTGGGATGTCTCCAGAGACGGAGACTCCCCCACCTCTCGGGGCAGCCTGTGCCAGGGCTCTGCCACCCTCACAGCAAAGAAGTTCCTCCTCATGTTTAGGTGGAACTCCCTATGGTCAAGTTCAAGACTCAACCAGCTTTTCCTTGTCTCTCACCGCTAACATTCACTAACAGGGTGAGCGTGCGTTGCTGTTGTGCTCCTGCAGCCCAGTGCCTCCTCTGCCTTTCCCACCTCTGGGATGCTTCCATGTTTGCTGTTTGTCACCCGCTGTCATCCCAGCACCTCAGCCCTGTCCTCCTTGTGGCAGGTCAGTGAGGAGCTCACCGCTTAGCCAGGCAGGTCTGGTACTGTATGTCGGGTCTGGTACTGTGTGTTCTTTTGTTCCCCCCCAAGTGGGATGATCTGCACGTGTAGGGTGAGGAAAATGGTATTGTTCTCTTGGGTGATCCATGGGGACATCTACTGGTGTCACCCAGTGAAAGGGAGGGATTGCTGGTGCTATCAGAGATATAGAAAGCAGCTTCCTGAAGAAGCAAAAGTGTTTGCGGATACCAACCGCTCTCTCTCACCTTTGTAGTCGTGAAGAATTTCCCCACTGGAGTCCCTTTGCTGGTGTTGACTCATCCCTGGTGGGTCTGTCTCTGCTTCACAGAGCAGCTCCGCATTTCTTAAACAGGGACATCAAAACTCAGTAAAACAGGTTTGTTTAAAACACATCAACAATGTGACAAACTATTTTCTTGATTTACTATTTCCTTTTTCTCTTCCCATTTCCTCGCTGCCGGGGATCATTTTTCCCCAGAGCTCAGCACCTTCGGGCTTTATATCATCAGGCTTTTTAAAGCGAGGAACGGAGAGCTGGGAAAAGAAGACAGGCAGGAGAAAACCACAAAGGAGAAATAAAAAACCATGACAAATGAAGCTTTAAAATTTCCCACAGAAAAACCAGAACTTGGGAGCAATAGCTGAAGCGTCTCTTTCTAGCACCCTGCAATGTAATGACCGCGCTTTTACTCCTAAGTTGTTTTCCTGGTTTTTCAGTCCACTCCATCTGCTGGCAGCCAAAAGTCTTCTTCCCCTGGGCTGGTGGGAACATCCCGGCAGACTCGGTGAGATGACATGAGATGTAAGATGAGATGAGGCAGCTCCTCCAGGGCGTCCCCGCGGAGGAGGATGCCCTGAGCCCCCACGCCCGTCGCGGGGGCTGCGGTGGGTGCAGGCGTCTCTGCCCCCGGACACCCCCGTCCCACCCCGGGGAGAACCGAGCGTGTGCTGGAGCAAAACCTTCACACTTTAAGAGGTTTTTCGCTGGCTGGCTGTGGCTGCTCGCGGAGCACGGCGGTGCTTAGATTTCTGTTGTCGTGTGTCTATTGAAAGAGAAACTTTACATAAAGAGCATACATACGCACGTGTACCTTACCTGCTCTAGCCGGCCGGGTTATATGTTAATAACTAAACCATATCAATCTACATTTTGTAACATATATTTTATTTTATAATTTTTATATTTATGTTGTTTTATATTATTATAATTATTTTATAATATATGTATATATTAAGTATACTTAATGATACACCTGGCAGAGGCGGAGATTCACACTGCGCACCGACCCGCACACCCATCTGTACTTTCTTACCACACAAAGCACGTGGAAGTATTTTATATGCTACAAAGGAATGTGCAGTGTGTAAGTACACATCCACCCACCTCTGTGCTGCCTTTATCATTCACATTACAGCGCAGACATGCACATACGTACACACACAAGCTGACTGCGTGTGCTAGACCAAGGATTCATTGATCCATAGAGATAAGCAGGCAGACAGATAAATACAGTGATGTGTATTTCCTGGTATGGTTGTACGCGCAAGGGGTATTCAAAGGCTTTAAAATGACTAATAGGCAACTCAACTCCCACAAACCCGAGTCCCGCAGCTTGCATATTTAGAGACCCGAGTCACACCGGGGGGAGTTCGGAAACCGTCTCTCACTATCTTAAGCTATTTGTAAACACATTCTGAGAGAAAGCGCGAAACACGAAGATATCACAACCTCCTTTTGGCCATGTTTTACCATCACCGATCAACAGCCGTTAGCTACGCCCACTCTGCCCGTCAGCCAAGAGGATGAGTTACGGGCCGCATCCGCCCTGCGGGTGCCCATCTCCACCCAGAGACCTCTGGCTAAATATTCACACGGTCGCCAAGAGCCGGGCCCGGGGAGAGAGGGATGGAGGGAAATGTAGGCTCAGCCTGTTCCTCCCTCCTGCATTGGCCATGCTTCATGTCATGGGAGAAGGACCCCACTGCTCAACCCAGCCACCACGGCCAAGGTGGGGCTGGAAGGGGACAAGGGGACCTGTAACCCAGCCACGAGGATGAGCTCCAGTCCTCATCGCACAGCCCACCAGGCTGCTCACTCACTACGTAAGAAACAATTTGTCCTGAGCATCCCAGGGGCAGAGGAGAGCATGGGAAGGCTGCTGGAGCACCTCAGCTTGGTCCCACAAAAACTGCCACAGGTGCACAAGGCAAGTCACCAAACATCTCCATCCTTGCTTGCACCCAGCCCAGGCTACAGGCACCGTTTCTCCTCACCAAAGTGTCTTTCTTTGGACAGTTTCCGATTGGGATAGATGACTCTTCTGCTCTTCTTTCAGCAAACAAGCAGAGAAAGCAGTATGAAAACCAGCATCCCCCCAGTTTTTTAAGGCTCCAACCTTCTGCCCCCCCCAGTTGTGGGCTGTCTTTGGCCTGAGGGACTGTCACAATTACTGCAATGGTCTTGGTTACACACAGGCTCGAGTCGCATGTTAAAAGTACAGACGGCTCCTTAGGACGGGAAGAGGTTGGCTTCTAGCTGAAGATTAGCACGTATTTCCTTTCACGATGGCTGTGAAGTTAAACAGAGGAGGAATCTCAGCTATCGGTCAATCTCACCCCTACCCAGATTGTTCGTGCCGGTTCCAGTGTGTCACATCTCGGCAGAACCACACGCCTCTCAGTTGCCCAGTCCACGTCAGGAAGGCGTCTGATGATGGTCTGCAGCACGCAGAGATATGAGATGGTGTCTGCACTCCATCCCTTCTTTCATCCCTTGCCCAATCTCCCAGGGAATGGCTGAAAAGCCCTAGCTCCTCACTAGAGCTACCCCATCGCTTCCTACACCCAGTGCGCCATTAAAACAGCAGCAAAAATTCAATCAGCAGCTTTAGGATTACAGTTCAGCTGGGTACCTGGGCAAAAAAAGCCCTTAATGGGCTGAACTTTCTTCTAGGAACCTCTGACAAGGGCATCCTGTCCTCAAGTGGCTTAACCTGAACCGCCGTTGACGGTAAGTCAACACAGAGACAAGCTAGGGGAAAAAACGCGCGCTGCTGTGCAGGGGAAGTACTGATGATTCAGGGTCTCATTTTTCCCTGCAGCTCAGCACCCAGCCCGTGCCCACGGGCAGTGCAGAGGGGCAGCACCAAGCGGCCCCCTCCTGGGAGATGTGACAGGGCCTGCCATCAGCAAAGATCTCCCAGTAGACCAGTGGAGGACCCAGGGTCCTGGTATCCTGACAGAGCCATCCACAGATTTCTGATTACAAGGGCAAAGCCTCAGCCTGCAGTTCATTGGCGTCTCCTAGAAAGTCTCCGGACACAGCCAGAAGCAGGACTAGTCCTCGTGAGACCAGAGAGTGTTCGACTGGCTGAGCCACCCTGCCCCAGGTCCTCTCCGGGGTGGGAACACCAGCTAAACACGCTGCATTGCACTGGCCCGTTGCTGGCCAGAAAGTTTTATGCCATCAAACCCAAGTCTAGGTTATCCTAGAGCTGGGTAAACACCACAAAATATTTTACATGCTTGCTTTGATTTGGATTTCAGTTTTGGGACGTGTTTGCTCTGGCTACAAGCCTTTCGCTTTCGCATTTCTTCCTGCGAGTGTGGCAGGGGAGGTGCCTACGGAGGGGAGAGGGGATCACGAGGGCACCGAGGAAGAAAGTGAGCGTGGGGTTGGCACAGGCAAGCCCACCCCGCTCCCCTGGCACAGGCACACGGGCCATAGGACTCCTGCTGCAGATGAAGGTATTGATAATTATGCAACTTCGCATCGTTAGCGCACCGCTACTCTTCTTGAGGGAATTTTCCCTGCTAGGAAAACTCCGCATGCAGGCACGGGGAGCCTTGTTAACTTTTAATTGTTCGTTAATTAGCACAAGTAAGATAAGGAGAGTGGAGCCACAGGCATTGCCAAGAGAGATAAACAGCCGCCTGCAGCCCAGAAATGTTTCACTTGCCCGGCTTCGCTCCCGTTAGTCCTGAGCAAAGGTCAGCCCCGGGACAAACAGGGAGTCGGGTGCCCTTTCCAGTCATGGATGCTGGCCAAACCCTTAAGAAATTGGCAAAATTCACAGAAATTTCCAGTCTTTTCTACTTTACCGCAGCCTGGAAGAGCAGCTAAATCACGCACATGGGAAACAGCCCGACGTACCAGCCCAGAAACCTGCAGCCTCAAGGGGGAACTAGGGCAGGGAATTTGGCAGGAGAATGTATTCCCTGGATTTTCTTCTGCTTCTCCCTTTTCTTCTGAAAGTGCTGGATTATTGGTGGGTCATTCCATAACCCCCTCCAGGTCAGGCAGATCCTGTCGCCGGCACAGGCGGTGGCTTTGGCCATCGTGCCGTGGCTCGGTTTGCCCGTCACCAGCCCGCAGGCAGGGAGCCAAGCTCGGGGCTCGCTGCCAGCCATCCCCGAGCCGTCCCCAGGTACCTCCGCTTCGGCGGAAGGTAATTTGAGATGCAGGGACGGGAGCAGACAGGCAGCAGAGGGACAGAAAGGAGGGGACAGTGACCTCTAACCGAGGAGACACCCTGGGCACGTTAATCCTTATCCTGTAATGGTACGTGGAGACCGAGAGCTGCCGGGAAGCCTGACTCTGCTCTCTGCTATTCCTGCTACAACTGAGAGAGCAGATGAAATACCTCCTTGTAAGAGATCCCCTGGAAAAAGCCCAAGTCAGGTCCCGTGACCCCAATGCCCAGGTCCTTGTGGGCTTCCACATCCCCTGTCATCCCCCGTGTCCGCTGGTCTCTCTCTGCAAACGCCACCCACGAAACCACACGTGGCAGGAAGGAAAAGTTCAAGAGAAAGGTTTGCCCTGGCACAGCTGACAAACAACTGTTCGAGCGCGAGGAAGGGAGCAGAGGCGCCGGGCTGCGCGAGCCTGTGGGTGAAGGTAAAGAGCCCCATCGCCAGCCAAATGCTTGGGTCATTTTTGTGCCAGCGCACCATCCTATGTCATGCCTCACAGCAGTGTCTCCATTCAGACAACCTCATGATGACCTACTTAGACCATGGGAGGTGTGTTCTATTGCCCTACCTGCCAAAAGAGGATGGCACCTGCTTTTTTTTACCTTTCAGAGGAGTGTCTTGCTGTGGATCCAGCACAGACAATCTCATTCCTGCCTATTGATGCTAACTCATTCTGTATTCCCAATTAGCCATCGGATCAGGATCGGTCACTTAAGGACCCCTTCTCTGGATGATCAGTGGCTTATGTTGTTCTCCAGCTCGTGCACTAGAACATCTCCATCCTTGAAGCGATTCATACCTTGGCTGGACCCTGAGCAACCTGACTGATGCTGCCTGCCTGCATTAAGCTCTTTGTTCCCTGCCAGCCCTGAGCCACAGTGGCTCCGGGGTGGCAGATTGGGCTCTCAACCAACACCTGTGGCACGCTGGCACCTGCTGCAAGGATCCACACTGGGATGGATGTTCCTTGTGCTGGCGAGGTGAAGTTGTGGGCATCACACCAATAAAGATGAAGGAGCACCTATGCACAAAGTGCCATTGGAGAAGACCAGAGGATGGAGGGTCACCACCGATGATGGGTGGGTGAGAAGACACCCCACAGTGCGTTCCCACACCACATTGCCACCTCCCACCTCCCCGGTGGTGGAGCATGTCCCACTCCAGCTGTGCCGAGTCCTGCAGCTTCCGCTGAGGTGGCTGTGGAATGGCAACCCCTGAAAGAGCAGGGACCATCTCAAACCACCACTGCACCTTGGTAAGTTAACACGTACCAAAAACCCAAGGCACTGTTTTTTGGTGTAACCTATAGAATTCAGGAAGTCAATATAAGTTGGTGTTCCCAGCCTGAAACGTCGAATACACCTTATTCACTCTCTTCCCGTCCCTCACAGACGCAGAGGGGCCACAGACCCTGTGAGATGCTGAGAGAGCTGCAAAAATCTCCGTCGAGTTGATTTAACCATATCTACAAGAGGCAAAACTAGTTTTGTTAAGTGGTCTAGCCTTAGCCCAGCCTTGCTTATTTTATCAGCAGCTGTTTGCTAAATCTTTTGTACTTACACGAACAAAACCCTCAGTTATGCGGCACTTCAAGGATCAGACTTGAGCCCTGATCCTAAACCTTTCGTCATGCATGTTTTTAGAACAAAGTACCTTTTTTCTGCTTTGGATTTAAGCATGCGTGTTCCTCTTTCCACTTTTCTTTTTAAAAAGAAAAGAACAGGGAAGGGGGATTTGTGGTTTAGGGTTTGGGGCTTTTTTTTTTTTTTCGTTGTTGAGAACAAACAAAAGCAGATTATCATTCCAGCTTGGAAAATAAAGTTTTTTCCTTTTGAGTTCTATTTGCCTTTTCAAAAGACCCTTTTCTTTTTATTTAAAAAACACCTTTTGTTATTCTCTAATCAGAGTGAAAAAACTTGATAGCTAATACATAACAAAGTGCTGATTAACAAAAGTTATTCTCATCTGGGGTTTGGCTCGCCTGAGCCAAAATGACTTTTCCCACGTTGTTTATTTGATGACGACGCGTTGGCCCTCACACCTACCGACTAAGCCTCCTTCCTCCAATATCCACAGGAAGAGAAGGCGACACTGGAGACAGTTAAACATTTGCAAGTGTCATTTCATATTTCAGACTACTTTCAGTAGCAACAGCTCCATCTGCAAAGTCTGCGTGCCCAAAGACGCAGAAGGGATTTCCAAGTTGGAAATACCCCAGATACCCGGCTGCTGGGCAAAAAACCCGCCGACCCCAAACAGTCGCCCGTCGTGCCGGGGCTGGACCTTGCCCGTGGCCCCGGGAGCTCAGCTCTCGGCGTAACTCGTATTTCTCTGCAAAGCAACACCGCAAAGGTCAAGGAGCCTCCTAGGAGGGAAGGGTATGCGCAGATCTCACCTTGCACACACAAGCTCCGCTCGTTTCTTTTCTCCTTAACCCAGCAGGAAACCAATTGTGGATTTACAGCCTCAAAACCTGCTTTTTTTTAACTCACAGAACAGAAGCAGCTCAATTAACCACCGCAGGTCTCCATGTCATGCCCTCCGGGACCAAGCTCGTGAATATAATGACTATAGGAGCCTTTTCCTGCTCTCAGGTTCAGCCGCTCCGTAAAGAAGCCGGGTGCTCCCTGCCCTCTTCGTGGGGACACGGAGCCTCCTCCTGCGCCTCCTGCCTGCTGAGGAATGACGCCACTCAAACGCTGTACTTGTATTCGAAATAAATCGACATTTAATATTTTACAGTTACCTTTAAAAGTTCCTCGAACGGTATTTTACAGATCGGCACAGACGTTACACAGATTTGGTGAGGCTGCACAAGGATGACCTGAAAGAACCTCGAACTTCTTTAGTTTCCAGAAAGCATCAGAGGTCAAAACCTCAGCCAGGATTATGAGTCCCTAGAGTTTGTGCTTGTTTTTCCTCTATGAGATGGAAATTCTCTTCTCTAGTAATTCTGCAGGGGCAGCTGAAACAAAGGGGTTTATATCATTAAGAGTGGCAGGGATAGATTTAGCCACGGATATCACGATCATAAATAGCAATGTTTTGACAGGATAAGGTGCTATTTTAAAGTATTGAACAAAAAGAAAAAAAAACCAAAACCACCCAGCTGTCAAATTTCAGCGCCATATGAGAAGACGTACACAAACCTGTTTGAGAAATGAAAAGTCAGTGGGAAAACTTTTTCCAAGTGCGTGCAAAGAGCTATTAAAATCTGTTTCTGATCCCTGGAGCCCACTGGACTTAAAATACTGATGTGCAGAAGCGCACAGCAGCGACCTCAGCGTGCATTCCTGCATCGCCCCGCAGGCACCCCGTGAGACGGGACAGCCCACCGCGACCTGGCAGCGTCTTGGTGTCCCTGTCGAAGTCTGTGCCGCGAGCAAGGGATGGACGCTGCTCCACGCGGGTGGGAAGAGATGGGTGCTCCCGGAGTCGGCGCGTGGCCAGGGAAGGTGGGTCCTTGCCGGGAGTCCAAGCTGGCTTTGCATCACGGCGGAGCCAGGGCGCCTACGTATGTTCAAGTCATGCTTCGCCCTGCACAAGGGTCTTTTCTTGGAGTCCACAAGACAACACCATCCTTGGGATGGTTTATTCAAGTAAAAGGATGAAGCGCAGAAGCCTCAGGAGCGTGTTCACCTCTTATTTTTGCTCATCTCTGGCCGTTGGCAGAAGCTGCACCCGCAGCTGCCGAAGGCACCAAAGGGCCAGCTGGTACCTTCTTCACCTGAGATGTCCCCACACAACAGAGACAGCGGGGCCAGGATCGGAGTTGCCAGCACAGGAGGGATCCCCAAAACACTTCCAGGAGGGATGTGGAGGAATCCAGCAGACAAGCCTGACCCACGCTCCTCTGAGACAACTGAAGCCCCCGGGCCCTTTTCGTGGCAGATTCAGCCTCAAATGACACCGCCGCTGTGCCACCAGCCCTTGGGGACAAGAGCCCAACCTTGTTCTTACTAAGAGCTAACCAGGTCCTGCTTTCTGGAGGATCGAGGAGCCCACACTGATCACGCCATGGCTGAACCCTGCAGCGCCCCAGCCATATCTGGGGTCCCTTCCAGACATTTTCCAGGGAGCACACATCCTCGGCATTGAGATCCTTTTAGCCTGCAGCAGGCAGCATGTTCTTCTGCCTGTTATCATTAGTGCAATCACCAAAAACTACTGAGAAACAGCTTGAGGGCTATGAAACAAGGCAAGGCTTCTCCAGTTTCATTTTTTGCTCCCGGGGTCAGAATACCTCTAAATACCCGCAACTATTGCACCGTTCTGTACCTAGAGCCTTGCAGAGAGAAGGAGGAGGGCATAAAGCCTCTTTGCAGGGCAGGGGGAATCTCAAATCCTACCGTCGCTTGGGAGCGTCACTAGTGTTTTTGGTGCTGGGTCCTTCTCAAGCAAAACTGCCCCTTCAGGTGAGCTTCAGGCAATCCTCATGGTTTCCCCAGTACATCCCTCCCTCCCACGAGCGTGAGCATGGGTCCCGCCGTATTTCAAGCAACTATTGAGGATTCAACCTCTGGGATGTCTCGAGCGTAGAGTGCTGGGGAGCAGGACACAAGAACATGGGCTGAACAGGGAATACATCTCCTGGGTGAACTCTGAAGTCCTGCAGAAACTGGAAGTTGATCTCCTGCAGGTCCTGGGTTTACAGTAAACGCAGGTATACATGACAAGCTGTCCGTGCCCTGGTATGGCCTATTGCACTCAATTCACTGGAACGCAAGCAGCAGCCTACAAGCCATGCTGGGCTCTTTCTGGGCCTCAGCTGGCTTGCTCTGCTCTGCACTGGTTCTCTGCAAGACGCCCAACCTTCATAATTTAAAGCAAACCTTGAGGAAGCCTGTCCCCATCCCTGAAGACCTGTCCTGAGCATCCTTCACCTGTTACGGGTGAAATGCCATCAGGACATTGGCTGGGCAGTCTGTATCTCTGCATGCATTGAAGGCCACCTACCACCACTCAGCCAAAGACAGTCATTTTCCAAAACATCTCCCCGTGAGCTCCCCCCACACCACACTGGCCTTGCAGTCACTGTCAAATACAGCCACAAGACCATTTGCTGACAGGAAAATATCCCTGTCCTTGCCTTGACCTCTCAATCCAGGTGTTGTCAGTCTGCTGAACCAGGTGGACATCTCAAGGAAACCACTTCCCCCCATTGCTGAGGAACCCTGAGAGGTGCCAGAGCACACCACCGATGTTCCCGTTTCCCAAAGACGGGCTAAGCCCAGACCAGGAGCAGCTCAGCCCCTATGCCAATACTTCAGGCTGCAGTATGTCTTGGACAAGAACAGATGGGTCTCCAGCCCAAAGGAGGACAGTCAGCTTCCTCTTCCTGAGGCTGTTTTGGCGTTTGACACTGTTTGGTGAGACGACACAGGGTTCTTCTATGGCAGTGCTCCACTGAAGGTGGCAATGGGTAAACACAGGAGAGAATGAAACTCAGAGGGGTCCTGGGGAGGCAAAGAGGACCTTCTCAGTGCAAAGAGATCGCTGTCCCTGGGTTTGTAGCACACAGAGATCTCACACCTGCAGGGGAACAAAAAGAAACCAAGATTACGTAAGGTGTGTGTCCTCAGGTGCAGCAGAAATATCTGCAAACAAACAGGAATCAGTGCAGTCTTTTATAGGACTGGAGTTTGAGTGCTGAGAGTTCAGGTCCTTTAAGTTGGCTCCAACTGGGACGTAGAGCAGACATCCACAAAGACTAATTTCTGAAACACATTAGGGAAAACGAGAACTTTTGCACCCCTCAAGTTTTGGGAGAGGGAAGTAGCTCCTTTTCCATTTTATGCACTGAACTCTCCCCACTAGCCCCTTGAGTTGTGCAACAAACAAGTTAAGTAAAACCCTTCTCTTTAGGGTTATTTAAGAAATAAGATCCTAAATCTTTTCCCATTGGAGGCAATATAACCTGGGGACCACCCTTTAGACCGTGGCAGTCACGAAGCTCAACTACTGCTGGGATCTGAGCAGGACCATCCAGCCCACCTGCGCTCAGCTGCACTACAGAGCTCAGAGCTAATGTCACTCAGCTTGGGCATCTGGCATAGATCCACAATGGTGCTCAGGACCTTGTCCCCCCGTTGGCCACCCACGCTTCATGGACAAGTCCTTACACACAGAATGCACCATCCCAGGAGCAGCTGGCCAGGCTGAGGTTCCTACCTGGTTACGCTCTGCAGGATCTTCTGCTCATCCTGGTCCAAGCAGACGGCGAAGGAGGACTGGAGACCGATAATCTGGACCTTGTCTACTTTTATCTGGGACACACTGATCTGCTGATAGAAAAAGAGTCCAAGTGAGGGAGCTTCCAGGCTCAGTGCGTTATCCTTGATCAGGGAAGGGGAGCAGGGGAGCTGGGCATCCCCCCGCAGGCAGGCCTGCTGGCCAACAGCAAACGGATCCCCCAGGGAGTGACCGTCTCCTGCCCTGCTTCCGTCCCAGCTGAGTCAGGCTGACATCCTGTTACCAAATGTAAACGCACCGTGATTTGAGTTACCTGATTGAAACTTTTTTTGGATTTGGAGTTTTGCCTTTTGACCACCTCCGTCATAGTCAAGTTGAGACACTCTGTCTTTGAGGCTGTAACAAAAGAAAGCTGTTATCACTTGAGGCTTCTGGGCCACTGGTAGGAACCCAAGTGGTCCCTCCACCCCTTAATGCATCCCAGAGACAGCAGTTCTCAGCAGGACCCCACTGTCATGGGAAGTACGATACCGTTTCCTTCCCCAGTGCCAACCTACACGGAAAGAACTCAATCAGAGAGACAGAAGTCAACTTCTGAGTAATTTCCAGCTGCTTTCCAAACATAGCAGCAAAGGGCATTTAACTATCTTAGGACCTAAACAGGAGAAAACCCATTGCCCCATCGTCATGAGAAAATTCTAGCTCTCCAGCATGGCCTTTCCTGCAGTCCACCTGGAGATGCTTTGCCGTGTCTGGAATTACAGTGACATCCTGTGGTCAAAACTGCTGAATGTGAAAACCAACGGAGACAATCAAGGGGACCGGGTTTTTTTTGGAAGGAAGAGATTCATGAAGCAGAAGCTTCTCCCCAGTGCGGAACCGAGGACACCCCCTGAACGAAACACGCAGCGTTGGCAGCACAAGCGAAGCTCCTGAACTAGTGCAGAAACATCCAACGCAAAACGTATAGAGGAGGTGAGAAAGTAATTCCTGCTGGGTTTTTTTCCAGGGTTGTCTGCACGGGCTTCATGGATGGGGTAGCAAAAGGAGGGACAGAGGTTTATGTTGAGCTCCGTGGGGCATGTAGGAGCTGTCTCCTGTTTGGTAGATCACCCGTTTGCCACGACTACTCTGCTCACAAACCACACATCTGCCAGACACAAAGCACACGAGGAAAGAGGAACTAAAAAACCCCTTCTGTTTACTCAGAACTGGGTGTCTGACTGCCAAAACAGCGGTTCTTAAGCAAGAATGAACAGGTATTGCTTCTAAATATTCACACAGACTAAAAGTCTTGTTGCTTTTAAAAGGCTCAAAGCCTTATTAAGGCCCCATCAGAAACCTCATTAGGAAAAAAGTTCTGAAGCAGAACCACGTGGCAGGCGGCTATCTCTGAGCTGCAGGAAGGAAACCGGGCTGAAGCATCAGCTTGACGAGAGCCTGCTGAAAGCTGCGGCGGACGGCAGGACAAGCACCCTCACCCTTGGTTCTACTTCATTTAACAACAGTTCTACCTGTCTCTCCTTCTCCTGACTAAACAAGTGTTCCTCTGGAAAGCACCGCTGTCCAGTGACCATCCTGCCGTTTGGACCATCCCAGCCCTGTCCCTAATGGACATCCCATTTCCCTGGCTGGAAGCTTTAGGACAACGGGAAATCAAATGCCCTTCGTCCCTGATGTGGTGGCAGCCAAGGACTACAGTATGCCCCAGGGAACCCCAGGCACCTTCCATGTATCTTCTGCTGCATTCACACATCCCCACTTTGCTCCAGCTAGAAAATCCACACCATCCTCTCGCTCCACCAGTCCCTCCCGTTGCTCCCTACACAAAGCCAGAAAGACCACCTCTACCCACCTAGTTCTTCGTACTTCTTGCAGGCTTTGCTAAGGTTGACAGATGTGCAGACCTTCTCAACATCGTTCCAGTGACTTCTTCCACTGACGGCTGTCTGCAGAGACGAAGCAAAGCCCATGAGATGCCACGCTCCAGGCTGACGCTACCCTCCCTCCCACCCCTAACCATCTGGCTGGACTAGCTCAGATCTGGATTTACCAGGAGCTGCACAGACAAAGTTTGAGTAGGCATTAAAGTTCATTTAACCCCGGATTTACAAAAATTGCCCAGGCTTAACACTAAATAACTGCAGAGGGACGAAGACAATAATGCTTCACCAATCTCATAGCCTTCTATGATGTTATAACTGGTTGGCTAGATGGGGGCAGAGCAGCAGATGTCATCTACCTTGACTTCAGCAAGGCTTTTGATGCTGTCTCTCATAACATCCTCCTTAGGAAACTGAGGAAGTGTGGACCAGACGAGGGGACAGTGAGGTGGACTGAGAGCTGGCTGTGTGACAGGACTCAGAGGGTTGTGATTAATGGAGCAGGGTCAAGTTGGAGGCCTGTAACCAGTGGTGTCCCCCAGGGGTCAATCCTTGGACCAGTATTGTTTAACGTATTCATCAACAACCTGGACGAGGTGACAGAGTGTCTGCTCAGCAAGTTCACTGAGGATACCAAACTGGGAGGGGTGGCTGACACCCCAGAGGACCGTGCTGCCATCCGGCGTGAGCTAGACAGGCTGGAGAGCTGGGCAGAGAAGAACCTAATGAGGGTCGACAAGGACAAGGGCAGGGTCCTGCACCTGGGAAGGAAGAATGTCAGGCACCAGTATAGGTTAGGGGTGGACCTGCTGGAAAGCAGCTCTGAAGAAAAGGATCTGGGGGTCTTGGTAGACAGTAAATTATCCATGAGCCAGCAATGTGCCCTTGTTGCCAAGAAGGCCGACGGAATTCTGGGCTGCACAGGGAAGAGTGTGACCAGCAGGTCAAGGGAGGTCATTCTCCCCCTCTACTCTGCACTGGGGAGCCCACAACTGGAATACTGTGCCCAGTTCTGGGCTCCCCAGTTCAAGAGAGACAGGGCACTACTGGAGAGAGTCCAGCATAGGGCAACAAAGATGATGGAGGGGTTGGAGCATCTCCCTTGTGAGGAAAGGCTGAAAGAGCTGGGACTCTTTAGCCTGGAGAAGAGAAGGTTGAGGGGGGACCTTATTAATGTTTACAAGTATCTAAAGGGTGGGTTTAAGGAGGATGGAGCCAGACTCTTTTCAGTGGTTCCTAGTAACAGGACGAGGGGTAACGGGCACAAGCTGGAACATAGGAAGTTCCGATCAAATATGAGAAAAAACTTCTTTACGGTGAGGGTGACAGAGCACTGGAACAGGCTGCCCAGGGAGGTTGTGGAGTCCCCTTCTCTGGAGACGTTCAAGACCCGCCTGGATGCAGCCCTGAGTAATGTGCTCTGGGCAATCCTGCTCTAGCAGGGGAGTTGGACTAGATGATCCCTAGAGATCCCTTCCAACTCTGAAAAATTCCGTGATTCCGGAATTCACAGGACCGCTGCGACCAGTGGAATATTGCTCCCCGGAAGCAAAGTCCACCAGTGTAAAGTGGCAGCCAGTACATGTCATAGAATCACAGACTGGGTTGGGTTGGAAGGGACCTCTCAAGGCCATCTAGTCCAACCCCCTGCAGTCAGCAGGGACATCTTCAACTGGATCAGGTTGCTCAGAGCCTCATCCAGCCTGGCCTTGAATGTCTCCAGGGATGGGGCCTCCACCACCTCTCTGGGCAACCTGGGCCAGTGTCCACTGTCCAGTCTATGGAAACTAGATGCACACTCCCTATTTCATTTGGCTGAACAGGAGTGGAAAACCACTCCAAATTAGCCAGTAAGTAGACAATTAGCTGGAGTTTGGCTTGTCTGGTCTTGGATTTGGGCTCTTCCAGCACATTGTCAGCGCTTGTCTCTCTCAGCCCCCAGCAGAGAGACGTGTTTGCCCAGCACTGAAGTGGTTTCCTGCCCCGTTTGTCTTTGTGCAAGTCCCGCGCACTCACCTTGCTGTAGGCGATCTGTAGTGTTAGTGGGATTGCTTCTCTGTCTCCATCTATGCCCAGCCTTTTGCTGCCTGGACCTGCACAAAACAAGGAGCAAATGTCACAGGGTGGCCTTTTATTCCCATTCTTCAGCGGGCGACCGATACGGCAGCGCGCTCAGTACCTACAGAAAGGGGGGGGGGGAAAAAAAACCCGGTTTGCTGAACGCAGCTTGCGGAGCAAAAAGGCAAAAAGAAAAGGTGGCTTAAAAGCTGCCAGAAAGCAATTAATCCAGTGCAGAAATTCCAACACAAAGCGCAACAAGCAGCTCTGCAAAACTGAAAGCGGCGCTGGCTAAGCCGGTGCAGAGGGGTCAGTGCTCCAGGGAAAACACAAAGCAATAAAAGGCCACGTTGCTAACCCGGCTCCTGTTTTTCCGGGCATGTTTGTGCCCACATTAAATTAGCCTTGAAATACTGTGCCCGACACTTACTAACTTTCCCTTCCCCCCCGCCCTCCCCGGATAATTTTTTGCAGCTGTTAAGCGGTTCGCTGCCAGACAACCCAAGGAGAAAAAAAAAAATTAAAAAAAAAAAAAAAATCAAAGTCAGAAAGGATCGGTGGTTTCATGAGTTATTGGGAAGAGGTCTTGGCCCAGCCTGTATTTTTGGGGGAGTGGGGTGGTGACACTTCGTATGGAGGATGTTTTATGAGCTCTGTTTAGAAAGACAAGGCGAGGTCACAGAAAAGCACTTGGTCAAAAAAAAAAAAAAAAATCAAAAAATAACGAAGAGACGTGTTTAAATGCAGTAGTGTTGGTTGGCCATGAGATGTCTCTGCCAGCTGCGCCGCGCCAGGCAGCGTGTCGGTGCCCAGGAGAGCCAGAGAGCACGCTGCCGAAAGATGCTTCTGCCGTTGCTTCTTGTCTCTACTCATTTTATAAATTCCTAGTGTAAAAGCTCATGGATGTCCCCTGCAGGAAGGCTACAAGCACATGCACGAACCTTGCTTTGCCCGGTAAACTCAAGAAAATGGAAGGCGTTTTTTGGGTTTTTTTACAAATGACGCTCCTGGACAAAGCGCAAACAACAGAAAGCGGCGAAAAGAAAAGATGAAAAGCTGCGCTTGGCCAGGTGCTGATGAGAGGAAGGAAATGGGCTTGAAGCTGTTTTATTGCAAATACGTCTTAGAGTTAACAGCAGTTAAAAACAACAAGGCGCTGCCGCAGCTTCGCTCCTGAAGGGGAACGCGACGGTCGCGACGCCTCATTTCCAAATTTGTGAAAAGATTGTCTGGAACTTCGCTCACGATGCAGCCTGGGCTCAGCTGCCTCTTCCTTCCAGCCCACGCTCCCTCCAGCCCCTCTTCCCAGTTCTCTCCCAGCCCCGCGGTTTGCAGACCCCCGGCCCCCAGGGCTGCGGGCGCAGACGCAGCTACGGACCTGAGGCTTTGATGGCCCGCGTGGCCGCCGAGTGGCCCAGCTCGAGGGAGTGGATGAAGACTTCAGTCAGCTTTTCTCCCCCGATGAAGGTGAGCTGCCAGGGCGAGAAGAGAGGAGACGCGGTGGGGTGAGGAGACCCAGCCCGCGCCAGGTGACGTTCACCCCTCTCCTCCTTTCTACAGGAAACCGCTTGGTTTGGGAAAATCCTCTTATATTTTCAAACTACCCCTTTTGCTCGCTGCCTCGAGTGACGCCAGCCTTTAGCTGTACTTCTGACTATTTTAACAGACCGCTGGCAAGCAAAACAACCCCAAAACCTAATTTTTGTTTAAAGAAAACTCCCCAACCCGCTGGAAAGAAAAGCCACGATGAGCCTAATGTCTGAGCATCGCTTTGGGCGACACAAATCCCACAAACTTGCTCGCCACAATGTGACTCTTGCTCGCCACAGCCCCACTGCAGCCGGTCCCGTGCCACCGCACCAAAGCGGTGATTGCAGCCGTGCGTTCAACCTTCCCCACCACGTCTGCCTCGTGCACACAGCGGGATGTGGAAAACAGGCTTCGCGGAGGGGCTTGGTTTGGAAAGCAGAGCACTGGAGGGATTTCCAGTGACGCGAATAACCTGTCAGCACTGACAGGAGCCACTTTGTGTCACGGGAAATGGTATTTGGATGGAAAACTGCTCGTGTGACTTAAGGATTGTCTGGGCAGGACCCGCGTGCTCTCAGTCCTGGAGCCAGGAGCACCACAGGCACCTGAGGAATAAAAGGGGACGGAGCTCTGCCCCACCAGCACGTGGAGGCTGTGCCATACCCCCATCCGCTTCACAGGCAGGTCCTGAGTTGGTGGCACAGGCAGAAATACCCCCCTTTCTCCCTCGCCGAGATGGGGCTGGGCTCCTTCACCTACCTCTGTCTGATAGAGCTGCAGCAGGACGGGGCGCGTGGCGAAGCGGCAGTAGTAGAGGATCATGTCGGCCAGGATGGGCAGCTGCTCCTGGGAGTTCTCCTGGGGCTCAGCCTCCGGCTTGGCAGACTGCGGCGAGAGAAGAAGTCATAAGCCTGATGGGTACCCACAGCCCGGTGCCAAGAACTGCCCTTCCCACACCGCCAGTGACAGAAACCCTCCTACTGACCACCCAGCTCCATGTCCATGTAGCACAGCCTGCTGTACAGGATTGTGGTGGCTCAGGGCTAAGCAGAAGCTCTCTGCTCAGCTGCCCTGTACCTTGGGGAAGGGGAACGCCAAGCCCTACCAGCTGGCATACACATACCTGACACAGGACGTCCATGGGCAGGTTCATCAGCCCAAGAACGTTGCGCTCGTACCATGGGTCCAACATGCCAATGTAGTGGGAGATGTCGTTGGTGCTGCTCTCCATCCCAGCCAAGGTGGGATCCTGAAACCGGACACACAGGGGTCACACCAAGGCCCCCCTCAGGCTCCTCGCCCCACGCTTGGGTCTGGTGGAAGCAACACCAATGCTGCCCTCAGCCTGCCCTGCCAGCCTCCTCGCACATCACTCTCAGGGGCCAAGCGGAGCACTGGTGGCACCGTGAGCCCCACGGTGAGCAGGACACCTACCGCCTGTGCCGAGGCCCGGAGCTGCGGGTCCCCCAGGGACGGGGAGGGATGCATCAGTGGGGTTGATGGAGCCAAGCAGCTCCTCTTCACGGGGACGTAGAAAAACTGCAGCTTGAAGTACCTTGTCAGTGAGGGGCAGGTGCTCTCCTTGAGCCTAGGAGAAGGTAGGAGAGGGCTGGGTAAGCCAAGCCCTCCGGCACGTCCAGCAGGGCCAGGTACCTGCAGCCGGGTCCCCCCACACCGCCAGCTCACCTGAGGTTGCTGTAGGCTCGGGCCACTTTCCCCGAGATGCGGTCGGAGCCGAAGACCACGACACGCAGCGTGGACACCTTGGCGTCCTCGTCGTAGCTGAGGAAGGGCCGTCGGTGGAGGCTGAGGTGCCGTGGGGCCAGCGGGGCCGGCAGCCGCTGGCTCAGGACGTGCTGCGGCAGCGAGTGAGCGCGCCGGGAGCGTGCCGGGATGCGGTGCTTTGCCTGGGGGGTGCACAGGCTCTCGGCCCGGCGCAGGGGCAGTGGGAGCGAGCCCGTGTCTGGGCAGTCCTTCAGGTCCCTCCTCAAGACCAGCTGGCTTTTGCTCTTGAAGAGTTTGTAGATCTTGTTGGTCAGCGTTTGTCTGTATTTGTGGTGGGTCTTCTCTACCTTCAGCTCCGGCCTCCCCACCATGTCCAGGGAGCTCTCGTCGCTGTCCTCCGCATACCCGCTGTCCATGCAGTCCTTCAGGCTGGAGACGAACGACTTCAGGGACTTTCTGGAGACCACCGTCAGCTCCGAGATGGAGTCCTTGGAGGTGGTGAAGAGGGACACTCGCGAGGGCTTGGAACCCTCCTCCGACAGCGTTGAGTACACAGAGTCTTTGGAAATAGTGCAGATGGGGGAAAGCAGCGAGTCCCGCTCAGGGGAACAGCCATCGGTTTCCACCTCCTCCTCCTCCTCTTCATCCTCCTCCTCGTTCTCCGAGGCCATGGGCTCGACAACGCTGCACTCTTTGCTGAGGACATCATTGAGGATATCTGAAAGGCAACCAGAGGGAAATCGTGTCTGGCATGGGCTCCAGCATAACCACTGGAAATGTGATGCCTGCAGCCAACGACACTACTACAGCGTGGCCAGCGCTCCCTTTGATCCCGCACGGTTTCAAGCAAGGAGCTGAAAACCTCCTACGGAATGTTTTTAGATTCCCATAAGGCGCTCAGATGCAACGCTAAACAAAACGTGCTTCTCTCCTTGAGGTCACACTCTGTTTGGGTTCGCGAAAGGCAAACACCAGTTGGGGTTTTGCTTCCTTCCTACACAGATTTCACAATGTGGTCACGTCCGATTCAGGTTTAACTGAAGGGCAGGAGGAAAGCAAGGTATTTGGCTAATTGACCCCCAAATCACCCCACTATGGGTGGCCTCGCAGCAAAGCTGGACTCGCTGCAAAGCCCAAGGCAGAGCTCTGGTCCAGAGCTTGCTGAGGCCAGCAAGCAGCAAACACTAAACCTTCACGGGAACAGAAAAAGTCTTCCAGGAATGGGGAAGCTGAAGAGACCAGCTCAGCAGAAGGAGAAGCCGCCACTTCCCCTGCAAAACTGCTGTGGCCGGGCCGAGAGCACGGCAAAGGCACCCGCTGCTTGGCCATCCCTGCTGGGGGTGGGGGGAAAGAGCTGCAACGTCTGAGGGGTCTCAACCCCACAAGGCCCTGACATCTCAGCGTTGTCAGGCTTTCCCAGCAACAATTATTTCCAGGGCATGAGCAAGGTTTACTCCTTGCAGAGGAGCTTTCTATCAAACAAGGTCTCCGTCCTACCAATGTCCCCAGGGACTCGGGTGCGACAAACCTCTCCTAGCTTAATGCAAGGCGAAACTTTGCCCAGGAGATGAAGCCCTGCATGATTTGTCTCTTGGCAACATGTGTTTTGGGGCCACCAGCCTCTTGTGCCCACCACTCGGATGAGGGCTTTGCTTGGCATCGCAGCAGGTGTCATGCCCGCGTCATGAGTTGATGCCCATGTCCCCTCCTGTCCAGGGGACACTGGTACCCACTGCGTTACCTCTCCCATGACCACCAATTTGTTACCAGCTCTTTCAGGCTGCGGCCACAGTTTGTGTCACACGCCCGGCCGCACGTGGCGGTGCCGGCGGAGTGGAAACGCTGCTCAGCCGCCCCTGCGAGGGGGAGCAGAGGCTGCGGTCTCACTGGGAGGGACGGGGGACCCCCTCCGCTTACCAAAGTTATCCTGGTCCCAGCTGTAAGTGTAGCAGCGAGCGGCAGGGATGGGGATGGTGTGGAGCTTGCGGGGCTGAGCCTCACCTGGGACGAGAGGAGGGAGAGGAGTTAGTTTGCAGGGAACCCCGATGGCGGTGCTGACAGCTCTCCTGGCTGGTGGGAGATGCCACCCACCCCGTGCACTTGTTTTGGGCAGCCCAGGGCACGCAGAGCACTGACGCTGCTGTCGTTACCCCCGTGAAGTCCCACGCAACTGGGACGAGAGGACATTCCACACCGCTATTAGCCATCAGACACCACAGCTGCCATCGGTTTCTGATTCAATGTTTGCATCTCACCCACAAAGGCTGGAGGAACAATTTTTGTGTTGTTGCTTCTGTTTTAATGAAAGATGAGAAGCAATTTCTGGCTCGTCATGTAGTTATGAAACGGGACCTGGGTTGGTGGTTTTTTTGGGTTTTTTCCCCTGTTGTAGTCGTTGCTGCGCTAGGTCGCAACTTTGCAAAAGAGGGTCCTGTACTTCAAAGGGCTGGCTCCCAGCACCCGCCGCAGTGCAAGGGAGCTCCTCGCCACCGCTGGGGGTGAGCTGGCAGAAAAACCCGGAGGAAAGAGGGGCCGGCGGGGGTTCCTCACCCACGATGGCAGGAAAGGAGGCGGCCCCGGCGATGTCCCGCAGCACGGACTGCAGCCGCTCCCGGGCCAGGAGAGGGTCGCTGCTGGCGGCCGCAACCTCCTGCGCGTCAGCGGCGCTGGCGTAGATCTCCGAGAGCTCTTCCAGAGTCTTGGACTGGGGGAGCAGAGCCAAGATGAGAGATGGAGGGGGTCCCTCCGCAGAGGCAAAGCACAGCTCTTTGGGGAAGGTCATTAACTACACCACTGGGCAAATCTCTCTCCCTCCTCTACCTCCAACCCCCTCCCCTTCAAGTCCCTCCAAGACTTCTGCAAAATGGAGGAGAAAAAAAAAGAAAACAAACAAAAAAAATCATTTGAACACACCTAAGGGGTTTTCTTCAGAAGTCTCCCCCCCGCCACAGACACCAAAGCAAAATGTTTCTCCGGTTAAAGAAAAACTTTTGCTGCATTTTAAATTGAGGTGCTCTTCCTCTCTCCATGTAAGAATGGGGAAAGGAGTAAAAGGGTAAAAGGCAAGTTATTCCCTCGCCACACTTCACAACACAGAATTGTGGACCCCAGGTCCAGAAGAGAAGGGGAAGATGTGTATTTTTCCTACAAGAAGTGTTACGAAAACTTATGGTCTTTTGTCAATCAAATACTATATTGGTCAGGAAATCCACCAGCCACCTGCATGAAACTGCTCCCAACACCATCGTGGCATCACCGAAGGGGAAGCTCTCTGAGCCTACCTTCAGGAGGTGGTGCAGGCTGCCCAGGTCGCAGCGGGTGCCAAAGTTGGCCTGGTAGAGGTGCTCAAGGAGCAGGACGAGCGTGGCGTGCTGCGGGTGCTCGCTGGCGCTCAGCTTTTCGGCAGTGGAGAGGAACTCGCTCTGCACCTCAGAGCGGTTGAGCAGCAGCACCGTCCTGAGGATAAGGGGACGGCAGTTAGGCTGGGCAGCCGGGCTCGGATGCCGGTGGCACATGAAACTCTTGGACAAATTACCCCTCTACTTGGCTCTAGGGAGACCCCCCTGCAGTGCTGCCTCCAGCTCCGGGGCCACCAACAGCAGAAGGACACGGAGCTGTTGGAGCGGGGCCAGAGGAGACCCCGGAGATGATCCAAGGGCTGGAGCCCCTCTGCTGTGAGGACAGGCTGAGAGAGCTGGGGGGGTTCAGCCTGGAGAAGAGAAGGCTCCAGGGAGACCTTGGAGCCCCTTCCAGTCCCTAAAGGGGCTCCAGGAAAGCTGGGGAGGGACTCTGGAGCAGGGAGGGGAGCCATAGGACGAGGGGGAATGGTTTTAAACTGGAAGAGGGGAGATTTAGATGAGATCTCAGGAAGAAATTGTTTGCTGTGAGGGCGGTGAGCCCCTGGCCCAGGTTGCCCAGAGAAGCTGTGGCTGCCCCATCCCTGGAGGGGTTCAAGGCCAGGTTGGCCGGGGCTTGGAGCAACCTGGGCTGGTGGGAGGTGTCCCTGCCCAGGGCAGGGGGGTGGAACGATGATCTTTAAGGTCCCTTCCAACCCAAGCCGTTCTAAAACTCTATGACATTCACGCTAGATGGCAGTGTCCTCTCACGTTAGTCCCAGCTGGAGGGTCTGGGGTGCCAGACCCACGCTGCAGTGCCAGCCGCAGGCAGGGAGCACGTAACAGCTGAGGATGCTCCATCCTGCTCCTCGGCACCATCTCTCCTGCCACACCTGCATTACCACCGGCCCAATAATTGTTCAGTCTACCCCAGACGGGGCTCCAGTCCAGCAGCCAGTTGTCCTAACTGGACAACCAGCGCACACGATGAAGCAGAGGGTAGAAGATGAGAGCGGTCCCCGAAACATCCTCCCCCTGCAAGACGCAGGTCACAGCATCACTTCTCGGCTTTAAGGAGAAGAGCCACATCCTTCAGCTGCATTTTTGCTCTGGACCACAACATGACCCCATCAGTGGGCACCTTTAAGATTCGGCTGGGCAGGGTGTTGGGCCATCTTGTCTAGGTCGTGCTTTTGCCAAGAAAGGTTGGACCAGATGATCCTTGAGGTCCCTTCCAACCTGGTATTCTCTCATTCTATGACTATCCACAGGCTTTGAATTCCCAGACCTGGATCCCAGAGAGTATGTTTATGGAGGAGAACAGTCCACCTCTGAGCAAAGATGGCTCTGAATTAAGGATGTGCTCTGGTGTGCTTGGGTCTAGAAAGCCCAGCAACGGGCACAAGCTTTCAATAAGCTCAAGGTTCAGCTTGTGTACAGCTTCGTGCCAGGTTTTCAGGGCTTTTTATGCAAATATAGCCATCCTGCTGTAAGCGGTTGCACTTGCACCAGTATAAGCCTGTAGAGCAGCAGAGCTGTACTGGGAAAGCAACACAGCAGCACCGGTGCAGCCGGGTGGGGTATGGGTGAAGTTCCAGAGCTGCACGGCACGAGCGGAGAGGTCAAAACAGCAGGACAGCCCTCCTTTGTGGAAGTGGCTGTGCATGAAGGACTGTCCCCGGGGCTGGCACTGCAGCCAGGAAGGGCCCACAGCACCACCTGGGCTCATTTTCCTATTTACAAACGAGGCGCCCTGGCAGGAGGTAAAGGTTCAGCCCTCGATTAAGGGGCAAAGTCTGCCTGCGCTCACAGCTGCAAGGCTTTCCTTAACTTGTTGCCCTGGGACGGACTCGCTTCTGACCCCCTTTGGGGTGGTGGCTCCCGAACAAAGCGTCTCCTGGCTGTTCTCCAACGTGCCCCGAGTTCAGCCGCTCCCTGTGGAGGAGACTTTGCCTTCCCTGGCTGTTTTCACCCAGATCCGCAGCCCTGCAGTGAGCAGGGGGACCGACACGGGGAGCCCACAGACCCTGACGTGACTTTCCTCCTCCCTTCCCACAGCTCAGCCCAGCTCTCCAGCTCTCCTCCCCGGCACGCACCGCTACACCTTTGAGACGCTGCTCGCAGCGTGCTCACGGAGCAGCGTGAGACTGTGGGGATGCTACAGAGCGGCACCAGCAGCGCCCACCGCCACACTTACACAGTGGAGCTCTGGTAGTTCTTCACGGGCAGCCCCTGCTCTGTCCTCACCAGCCGCTGGAAGGAGATCCCTGGGGGAGAAAGAGCAGAGGACATGAGACACGGCACCACCGCAGACCGCTCTGCCCCAGGAACGCGGTGACTTTGTCTCTTAATGCAGTGCTGAGCCGGCTGAGCCGCTGCCCGGAGCGGGTATGGCAGCACCAAGAGTCCTCATGGGGACAAGGCACAGCCACTGTGCCAGGGGACCAACGCAGGAGCAAGGGAGTCATGGCATGTAAAGGGTAAAAGCCCAGAGCAATGGAAAAGCAACCAAAGGAGGGGATGGGAGAGCTGCTCCAACCCCAACCCCTTCCGCCCCACTGCTGATGTGGGGTGTGAATTGCGTGGATGATATTTAGCAGCTTCTGCCACTTGCATTAGCTCCCCAGGCCCTGGATCTCACTTATGGACAGCAGGTCACTGCCACCTTCCCTCCCGCAGAGATGGAGCCCAGACTGGCCCCAGAAGAAGAAAGGCTGGCGTGGGCAGCCCACGTCCCTGGATGCCTCCCTGGGACTGTCCCCAGGGTGCCATCGGGAACCCCAACCAGTTGACATGGGATGGACCTGGACTGGGCAGCAACAGCAAAGCCTGTGTCACCCCCAACCAGCCGGACTGGGGTACACCTTGGGAAAGAAATTAGGGTGTCAACAAGACCCAGCACCCTTATCACTGTGGGCAGCCACATCCCAACCCCAGCTGCTGCTCGGCAGCACCCACGGGGGGGACCCAGCACCCACGAGAAGCTCATGTTGATCCACACAGGCCCCCTGAGCGTCCGCCCCTCTTGCAGAGGCATCAGCCCCGGTTTGCAGATAAACGCTATTGCATTCTCGGCAAATATTGACAGCAGCTGGTTCTCAGTTAATATTTACCCTCAACTCAATAAAAAGCTTTTGCTTCAGCCTCGTGGCAGGTCACGAAGGCCGGGCAACAGGCATATAAGGTCCTGGCCAGCTTACCAGCAGAGGACACGTTTTTGGTGTTCTTAGCTCCAGTCGGGGGGAAAGGCCGTGGTGAGGGGCAGCACCGGGTTCCCCAGCCCCAGCAGGCCAACATCTCCCACACGGCATCTTTTGGCGGGGGTGAGGGAATCTCATATACTTGTAGGAAGGGAAAAGCTTTCGGACCAAAGTGGCCCCCTCACACAGCCTCCAGGACTGGTGATGGCGGTGATGGCACGGGAGCAGGATGTAGCAGACCCCCCCCACCACAGCACCGGGGCTTTCCCGGTGGTCTGCAAGACACGGCCTGACCGGCGTCACAGCAATAACTGACCGGGAAGGAGCTGGGGAAGTCCAGGGCCGCAGCAGCATGGGATGAGCATCCCCACATCCGTGCTGGCCCTGCAGCTCGGCGCTGGGGGGCTGGATGCAGCGCAAGAGCCCAGCCAGAGCTTGCCTGGTGGCCATGGCCATTTATCTGGGGGTAAATCAGCCAGACCAGTGCCAACACCACAGAGGGCTTTGGGTTTGGTTTTTTTTTTCTTTTAATCTTTTTGTTCCTTTGAAAGCATCTTTCATCCCATCTGCTCCTACAGGCTCCCATCTCCGCAAGACATTGCTGCCGTGATGGAGACCCCGTATTTCACATCCCGGACAGGGCTCTCCAAAGCCGGCGCCTGGTTCAAGGACGTGGGGAAGCCCCCCCAGCCTCAGCCGCAGCCCATCTCCAAGGCCTCCCCAGTCCTGCTCGGAGCCGGCCTTGCTGCCATGGCCCTGCGTAGGATTAAACAAGGGCCAAAATCCACTCTGTGTGATAACTGCTCTCCATAAGCCACCAAAAGACGGGGAGATTAGGAGAAAGGGCCTTTTAGAAATAATTGGAAGAGCTGCTCCACTGGGAACAACAGGACATCTACGAGGAGTCCTTAATTAAGAGGAGCGCTGCTGCTGCCGATGGATGTGCCCAAAGCCGTATCACAAGGTAGTGTCTCGGCTGTAAAGAAAGAGCCGGGGAGTCCCTCAGCCCTATGGAAATCTCCACGCAAGGGCAGGCTCGAAGGCTCCAGCCACCTTCACGCCAATGAATGGACCCACTGTTACCACCCCACCGAGCATCTCAAACCGAGCACCTCCAACAAAGCCCAGGGCCGGGCGGGAGCAGCCAGCACGTGCTTTGCCATGGAAAAGACCCACCAGACTGAAAGGCGGCCAGGAAACAGTTACACATTTTGCTAATTCACGCTGGTCCAGAGCTGAGTGAGAGTCCCAGCGATGCTCCCACCACCTTGCACACAAAGCGGCCACCAAAAACACAACCCTGCCCTGCTCCTCCAAAGGAATCTGGTCTCACCCTGTGCTGGGCCACCAGGGAAAATCATCCAGAGGACGGAGGGCGTAGGTCCTCGCCTCCTGGAAATGCTGAGGTTTGGGTTGCACAAGGTAAATGTGGACACGGCGCCCAGGGGATTCATGAAGCAAGCGGGGTATGAGACAGCAACACCAGGAGAGTCTCGGGAACAAGCGCGGGGTGGTCAGTTTTTGGGGAAGCAGAGCCCGCGGCAGGGGGGCAGCGCTCACCAGGGGCCTTGAGCTCGTCGCTGATGAAGGTGAGCAGCTCGCGGAAGATGTCGCAGTAGGGCACGGGCCAGGTGAGGAAGCTGTGGTACACGCTGGCGGCTTTCAGGAGCAGGTCGGAGCCTGGTGGGAAGTGGGGAGCCTGCGGGGGGGGCCGGGGGGACACGGTTAGAAAGGGAGCGAGGACACAGGCCTTGAGCGCTGCGTAAAAACTGGAGGATTTAGGCTGGAAGCGGGAGGAGGAGAAGCAGATCGGAGCTGAGGTTCACCCCGTGACACCCCGTCCTCTCCCAGGGAAGGGTCAAGGGATCCCCACTGGGCACAGCTCCGAGAAAGCTTCATCCGCTCTGCACCTCCCCAGCCTCCCGGCTGCGGCTCACGTGCCAAAACCTATATATAAATTTCTTTTTAACAACCACAGAGCCATACAGATGAATCGCATTACAGCCTGTGCTTTTGCAAGATCTGGCAGCAATGATTTCCTTAGGATAATGATGCATTGTGCTAATAATAATAATAAAAAAAGTATTTCCTGTGAAGGCTCCACTCCTTTTCATTAGTGTTGCCTATATATTTTGCAGAAGTATAAAAAAATGTGATGAAAAAAAAAATTTGCCTTCTCCACACAGAGATATTGTCCGTCTCCCTTTCTCATTAGCCCAGCTTTAAATAAAAAGCTTAAAACCACTGAAGCTCATTTTTTTTCGGCTCTCAGCTTGTGCAATGGTTGCCTGGTCTTGATCCCTGTAGATTCGTACAGGATCTTTTTTTTTTTTTTTTTTTTTTTTTTGAGACGAATCGATCACAGCGGAGCGTGATGTTTCAGACGAAAGCCACCCCGATTTCGGTGAACTGTCCCACGTGGCTCCGTGGGGCCCTGGACCCCACGCCTCCCCACGGGCCGGGATCAAGGTACGTGCAGCAGCTTGGGACTTACATACAGGACCGCATAGTAGAAGAGCAGAGCCAGGGGCGGGACGAGGTCGTAGTCGCACTTCTCCTGCACCTGTAGGGAACAGCCCGAGGGCAGAAGGATGAGCCGCGCTGCTCGCCATGAGTGTTACCCAAAAACATCCTTGGAGGGACCGGGAGACTCCCCAACAGCGCAGCCGAGCACCCAACCCACACCATCACATCACCATCCCCAGCAGATTCCCTTGTCTCCAGGGGAAAATAACCCCTAAAGCCCCAGTAACCCCCGCCGCTGGGACAGGCAGATCAGCACAGACTGTGGCTCTGCCTTTACCCTCGAGAAGCCGGATTTGGCCAAGCTCCCAGCCCTCCGATGCTCCTGATCTGTGCAGGGTTGCATGAAATGCCATGAAACTGTCTCAAAGCAGGCAGCCCAGCCCCTGCAAGCGGCTGCGAACCTCAGCAGCACACTACAAACCACGGAATTTTGTCCCAGCCTTTGTCATTGAAGAGCCAGCAGAATTATTTCACCGAGGGACACAGCGACGGCCCAAGGATATGCTCGCAGACACTGTCTCCCCCTTGTTCATCAGCACGGCACAAAGGGCAATAAACCCTTATGCAAACCCTAATGTAATAAAATGCTATCTGCAACTAGATCAATTCCAGCCATTAAAAAAAAAATTAAAAAAAAAAATGGATTAAACCGAATCGTGCTAATCTTAACTGGTATCTGCTCCACAGCTAGACAGCCTTTCCCAAAAAAATGAAAGGCAGCATTTACCCCATCACATGAATCCCAGCGCTGGGGGTTTAGGAAACACATCACTGTTTCCTGCCACATCAAGGGATTCCTCCGAGGTGCTCCCGGCCACAGCCCCAGTCATCTTTGCTCGACCGACGATGCCTCGAGCTTCTCCAGCACATGACAGAACCGCGGCGGGACGGTACCATCGGTCCCACGGCCGTTTCGGCTCCCCATTGTGCTTATCCCAACAGTCACCCGTTGGGATGCTACGCCCTGAGAACCCTGCATGGTCCCCAGCGCCCCAGCTCCGCTCCTGGCCTGGCAGGAAGCCCGCCAGAGCCGTGGCAAAGTTTCCACCAAAAACAACAGGAAACCTTCAGTTTGCTCTGATTTGGACTAGCAGCTCCCCAGGCGTAAGCTGGGAAGGTCTGGGGAAGGCCGGCCCCATCCGCGCAGCCCTACCACCCTGTGTCCTGGTTTGAGCGACACAGGACTAATTTCTCTTCTAATGCCTGGGAAAACTGCACTTCTAGAAGGCTCTAGTGTCTGAATTTGTGAAATATTTACTTTATAGCCAGCTATGATATGCGGGTTTCAGGTCTCAGTGCGCAGGGATGAGGAGGAGCGAGACCCCGGCACTTGCCCCAAGCTGCCAACAGGATTATTTCGTACCACGAACGTCATGTTCAATATAAATTAGAGAGTTTGCTGAGGAGTTCTCTCCCTCCCTTGCTGGCTGCCGTCCTGAGCACTCCTTGCCCCGGTGCCAGAGCCCTGAGCCCTTCCCTTCCTCCCGCAGCGGCAGCGCTCGCAGGGTCCCACATCGGCTGTCCCTGCGGGGAGTGCAGGGCCTCCTGTGATGGAATGGGCTGGGAATAGTCCTTGTGTGTTTAATATTGATATTGTGATCAGTATTGGTTCTTTAGTGTTATTAGTGTTAATTATTTAGTCTTATCCTATTAAATCTGTTTATATTTCAACCCTCGGGTTTCCTTGTTTTTTCCGATTCCCCTTCCTGGTTGGGGAGGGGTCATCAGGTGAGAGAATAATGGCCTAAACAACAATAAATTGTTGTGGGGCCTCAAACCATAACACCTGGGCTGCTGCCGCACGGCACCGAGCAGCGCTTCGGGAAATCAAACCCCTTCCCCGCGGATCTGCGGTGCTGCCCGAAGAGCAGGTATTGGAGCTGGGCTTTTCCCTTGCTCTTCCTGTGTGCCGGAAGGACACACAGGGCTGTTCCACCAGCATTTCGGACCTGTGAACCCAGCATCTCCCGTGTCCAAGCTCCAGTGCTCCAGCAATACCTTACCACAACCCAAAATCACCCGCCAAGCTCTGCAAAACCCCACTTGGGGCAAGTCCCAGAGCTGATACCACCTCAAAGCACCGCAGCCCCCTCCCACCTCCCGGCAGCCCCCGACTCACCTCTTTGGCTTTGCCGAGGATCTTCTCCACCAGGATGAGGTAGTTGCCGGCGTCTCGGCTCACCAGCTCCTGCAGGCTCCAGCAGTTCAGGCACAGCCCGGCTGCGGGGGAAGACAGAGCCGCCATCACTCACGGCCCCCTCCGAGACCACGGGAGGGACGAACAACGGGAAGGGGTCAGGGCGAAGGCGTTCGCCACCTGCGTCAGATCACGGCAGAGGAAAGAAAACCTTGTGCCCTCATTCTGGACAGATCTAATCTCGCCGAATGGTGCTTATCTCGGCGGCATCGCTTCGTACCCGAGCGCCTTCGTGCTCTCGCTCACGCAGCCCAGCGCGGTCTTCCCCGGGAGGCTGGAGAGCTGACGCGCCTGCACCGCCTCGTGCATGCTGCTGAGGCCGGAGGGATATGCGTGGCATGGGTGGATGCCCACCTTCATTCTGCCCCAGCACAGAAACCCCACCAGTACACCCCCCCCCGAGCCCTGCCACCCCCGGGCTCAAATGCCCCAGATGCTCCATCCCAACCATAAACTCCTTCAATTGCTGCAAAATTCAGCTCCCGCCAGGCACACGTCCAACATCCTCCAGCTGCACCGTGGGAGGGGAGATGCTGCAACCCCCCGACCAGCTTCCCCATCACATCAGCGTGGTGACAGTCAGACCTCGCGTCAGCATCGTTGTTAAGCCTGCCCAGCATTTCTTCCACCTCTTAGCACCTTCAAATTTTCACTAAACGTATTAAAACCCCACCAGGAGATGACCCAGATATGGAGAGAGGAGAATTGCCGTGCAAAGGGATGGAGGGTCCTTCACGCCGGTTGATTGAAAACCCCCCCGTCCTCCATCCCCAGACATCTGCCTCTCGCTGCTGGGACCCGACTGGTGACAATGGCCCAAGGTGTTTCCCGAAGCCGTCGCTTTTCTTGGCGGTCAGGGCCACCTCCCAGATGGTCGCAGAGGAAACGCTCTGCGCGAAGGCTGCCGGGCGCCTCCATTCATCCCAGCCCCGCATCCCAGGGGAGGAGGCGGTGCTCTCCGGCTCGGGACCTGCAGACCAAGGGAGCAGCACCACCTCCTCCTCCTCCTCCCTGCCAGGCACTGCCCACAGCCCCATGGAGAAAAGTTATGGGGAAATTTCAAGCGAACAGCCTAGCCAATATTGAGAAGGGTCCGTGTTTGCGTCTCCCCCGTCGCCATGGATTTTTCCCCCAGGAGTGGACACAGGGCAGACATCACGCACAGCCCGGTCACAGCCCACGGCACGGTGCCGGGGGTGCCGGCATCAGGGCTCTTCCAAGCTCAGTCCAAAAGGAAAACCAAGAGAAAGAGAGCGTCTCTCACTGCAGGGAAGCGGGGGCTAATGATCAGAGAGGAAAAATAAATATAAATCCAGCCACTCTTTACTCACCCGGTCTATTAAGTGGCACAGAAACATAAAAAACACCAGCCCACGTGTGTTGGCTGTCGCGTTGGAGCTAACGAGGAAGAAACAATGCCGTGAGCTGGCAAGAGACAGCAGAATTCATCACACGTCTACAGGACAGACACTGTCTGTCCCTCAAATGTTATTCCCAAGCTGCAGAAGCTACAAATCCATCAAACGTACCGACACGTAAATGCCAGAAAAACACCTTTACACACCTTCTAGGTGTTAAACAAGATGAATTTAAACCAGGGGAGAGGTCTGCTGTGGCCCAGCAGGGAGAAGGGTGAGGCCAAGACAAGCAAAACTGGTGCTAAGGTTGCAAAAACAGCCTTCACTTGTCCATCCCCCCCGGCCATGGACAGGCGTTTGCTCACCAAGACACACGCTATTTCTGTGGCTTTATGCCTAGCTTGGATGTGAATTACCAGGGCAGGAGCATTCCCTCGTAGCAAAGCCCCCCCCGCCCTGGTGCCATGCAACTTTTTACTTTCAATGAATCAACATTTGCCAGCCGAGAAAGATCCTGCTGGAAAGCTTCCAAGGAGCTCAGATGCACTCGCTGTTAACGACACCTGCAATTCTTAATTTGCCTCTGGTACTGCCAGCATCTTGCTGGGTTTGCGGACACCCAGAGCACAACCTTAGATTGTGGTATCTTGTCAGCGAGGGCATAGCCACAGCGACCCGCTAATTCAGCGATGCTCCAGACTTCCTTTGAGCCACTTTCCTACACCGTGGAATCACAGAATGGTTCGGGTTGGAAGGGACCTTAAATATCATCCAGTTCCACCTCCTGCCCTTGGCAGGGACACCTCCCACCAGATCAGGTTGCTCAAAGCCCCATCCAACGTGGTCAAAGCCATGGCTCTGCCCAGGATGACTCCGGCAAACTGCTCAAATAAATCAATATTGTCCCAGAGCACCACATCCTCCAGGGAAAGCCCCAGCACCTGTGAGATAGTCAAGAAAGCCCAGCAGAAGTGGTCAGAGCTGCCGGGAGCTTTGCTGACCTCGACAAGAAGCAGCTGGGCTCACATGGTGCCTTGAAACAACCCGACCTGCATCAGCCGGGAGGATTACTTCTCCCAAGAACTTCTCCCATACACCTCTCCCAAGGAACAGGTGACAGGACAAGTGGAAATGGCCTCAAGTTGCACCAGGGGAGATTTAGGATGGATATTCAGAAAAATTGTTACACTGAAAGGGTTATTAAGCATTGGAACAGGCTGCCCAGGGAAGTGATGGAATCACCATCCCAGGACAAGGGGTAACGGGCACAAACTTGACCATAGGGAGTTCCACCTCAACACGAGGAGGAACTTCTTTGGTGTGAGGGTGGCAGAGCCCTGGCACAGGCTGCCCCGAGAGGTGGTGGAGTCTCCGTCTCTGGAGACATCCCAAACCCGCCTGGAGGCGTTCCTGTGCCACCTGCTCTGGGTGACCCTGCTCTGGCAGGGGGTTGGACTGGGTGATCTCCAGAGGTCCCTGCCAACCCCGGCCAGTCTGGGATTCTGTGGAGGTATTTAAAAGCCGAGCAGACGTGGTGCTGAGGGACATGGTTTAGTGGTGGAGTTGGCAGTGTTAGGTTGATGGCTGGACTCAATGATCTTAAAGGTCTCTTCCAACCAAAACGATTCTATGATTATCTCACCCAAGAGAGCCCGTCCCCACCCAGGGGGAAGCCTGGCCGTTGGGAGCAGGATCCGGGAAAGCAGCGGAGCTGAGCTCCATCGGGGAGCATCGCCGGGCGAGGAGAACACCACTTCCTGCACCAGCGTAACCACAAATACAAATAGCCCAGCAAGAGCCCAGCGAGACGCAGGCTCTTTCCTTCCTCTCACTTCTAGCGAGGGAGGAGGGAACTGCGGCAGCAGCGGCTGGCTGCCTTATTCAGCCTGGAGAAGAGAAGGCTCCGGGGAGACCTTGGAGCCCCTTCCAGTCCCTGAAGGGGGCCTACAGGAAAGCTGGGGAGGGGCTGTTTGCAAGGGCATGTAGTGACAGGACGAGGGGCAATGGTTTAAACTAGAGCAGGGCAGGTTTAGATCAGACATTAGGCAGAAGTTCTTTGCACTGAGGGTGGTGAGACCCTGGCCCAGGTTGCCCAGAGAGGTGGGGGAGGCCCCATCCCTGGAGACATTCAAGGCCAGGCTGGATGAGGCTCTGAGCAACCTGATCCAGTTGAAGATGTCCCTGCTGACTGCAGGGGGTTGGACTAGACGGCCTTGAGAGGTGCCTTCCAACCCAACATGTTCTAGGATTCTATTCTGCGCTGAATGGGCAGAGGGGGAGGCGCTGGGGCAAGGCCGCTGTGAAGGGGCAAGGGACAAGCAGAGACAAGGGCAGGGCTCAAGAGAAGTGTCTTACAAATATCATTTAGACCCATTTTGGGGTCTTCTAACAGGAACTGTGAGCTGAAGCACAAGGACACAGCCAAGTATATCCGAATAGCATCGCTACAAGCAGAATTTCTGTTTAACTCAAGGCACGGGGATTCCCCTGGGATGAAGCCAAGCAGCGCTGGGAGGCAGCAGGCTGCCAGGGGCTGGGATCCGAAATCTGGCAGAGCAGCATTAACCAAAACACACCAAACCAGCTGCGTCCTTGCCAAAAATAGTCTCGAGCACAAAACGCAGCTTAGAAATCCTGGACACAATAAACAAAGACTACCGGGCATCAGTCAGGAGAGGAGATCCAGACCTGGGTGGGAATTCCCTTCCCTCCACACACAGGCCAGGTCACAAGCATCCATTTACCAACCACTGGAAGCAAAATTAGTCCCTGAAGCCATATCATCCCATGTATCCAGCCTAAAAAGGTTATTTGGGCACGGAGGGTGATGCTCCTCATGATCACAGCCCATGGTGACATTAAAAGCAGGAAGGAGCCACCCACCTGCACGCACACTCTCCGTCCCTCTGCAGATGTCCTGCATCCGCTAGGGACACAGCTGGGTGCTGCGGTAGCAGCCGGTGACTTTTATGAACTGCAGAGCAGCACTTGGTTCATTCCCAGGCCGGGGAAAGGCTGCAGCCAGGTGAGACACCCAGTCCCGAAAGTTTGATTTGCAGCCGCTCTTCCGTCTCAGCACCCCCAAGCTGATGGTCCGCTGCTGGCTTGGTGTGATGGTGGATCGCGCCACCGCACCGGGTCAGGCCACAGATCACAGGGTTTTACACCCAGACAAGGCAGCACAGAGCACAAAGTCCAAACGGGGTTCGTTCCCTTGTGCCCAGGTTTGCTCAAAACCAGCAGCACCAGACCATGCCGGGCACCCTCCCTGCGCCGGGGTGGACCAGGGTAGGATGCGCACCGAGGGCAAGTAGAAAGCTTGAACCAGGTTTTCGCCTGAGGTTTGCACTTGCTCTGTAGTTCCCCCAAAAAGCATTTCTCACTAGGAGATGCAAGTGAGACCCCAGATCTACGAGGAGCCCGCAGCTCGGGGATGCCCTGGATGTCCCCGCAGGCGAGCAGGGAGATGCTCCCTGCCGTCACCGCAAGCAGGGAGATGCTGTGCTCCCCGTCGCTGCCTCTCTACCAAGTTGTGCAAGCGCTGGAAAATCCTGTGTTGGTGGGGAAACGCTTCCCCTCACTCACCTAAGCCCATAGCAAGGCCGGGTTTGCAGAGCTCAGGCGGGTGCCTCTCAGCTGAGGGAAGCAGCAAGTAAAGTCACACGCACAAACTGCTCAACACCTTAAAGGAGAGCGGTTCCCGTGGGAGCTGCGGGGCAAGCTCTGGCTCTGGAGGTGTCAAGACGCACCTTGTGCGGGCAGCACAAACCAGGACTTCACCTTCCATCCCCTGAATGCAACGAGCTCATCGCAAGAGGCACCGGAGACCTCCCAGGAAGGCAGCGGGAAGCTCCATGGCTAAAAAACTGCTTACTTCCACCCTGCCCTCACGCTCATCCATCCGGTTTTGCGCCACTAAAACAGCGACCCAGCGCTATTTATTTTTTTTCTTTATACGTGGAGAATGAGTCAGATTTATCTGCCAGCAACACAGGCAGCCCGGAGCACAGCGCGGTCCCAGCCGGGGGATGCTGGGGCTGAGACACACGGAGCCGCAGCAGAGACAGGACTAAGCCGTGTTCATCTCCAACTGAGCCCAACATGATGCAGACCCAAAGAAAAAAGCACCTTTTGGGAGAGCAAAACCCCCAGCAAAGCCTCCGAGCAGGGACGCGAGACCCCCTCACCGGGAGGGAGCTCGGGCACGGAGCACGCTCTCGCTTTGATCGCTATCGGCGTCCACGAAGACGCCGGCAGCGTGCCGGGAGCCGGGTGGCAGCGGCCCCGTGGGCGGCCTCGGAAGGATGAGGCTTTGCGATTTCTTTTCTGAGAAGTGCACCGAGGCGCCCTCCCCTCCCAGAGCAGCTCCTTCCTGACCCCGGTGGTTGACGTTTCCCCTCCGCCGCCCTTCATAGGGGGCAACTGTCAAGTCGGAAAAAAAAAAGAAAAAAAAAAAAAAAGAAGAAATAAAGCAGAAATATCGCGTGCCCAAGCTGCCTTCGCCCACGGCACTTGGGCTGGGCATCAGCTCCCGATGCCGTCAGAAGTGACACAGCTGAAGGGGTGAAAAGCAGATGTCTCCGTTTCCTCCCTCCCCCAGACCCACTCCCACCATTTCCACCGTGCCCTCACCAGAATGAGGTGGTTTTCTCCAAGGGACTGCCCAGAGGAAGGGCCCACTGGCAGCGGTTTGTAAGCAGAGGGCTTGGAGGTGCCCGAAGCGCAGGGGACAGCAACAGCCCTGCATCCCTTGGGATGCATACCGCACCCCGCAGGGGTCCAACCCGCGGCTGCTGTTTCCAAGCAGCTGCTTGGAATCCCCTGAGCAGGACACAGCAGCACCTCCCAGGGCTGGAGCCACCCCTGGTGCTTCCAGCTGGCCTGGGCGGTGACCTCAGCACGAAAACCCATCACAAGCCCGGAGGAGTGGGGTGAAATGTTGACATTTGCGAGGCGTAGTAACCAGCGCCCCTTAATTCTGCACTTAGAGCTGGAAGTATTTCAGACATTGCACTTCGCTCCACGGTGACTAAGGTGGAGGATCCCCACACCAGACTTCTCTTCATTCCCCACGAGGGTATTTAGCTGACTGCAACTGAGCAGGATCTTAAACTTCTCTTCGTTAGAGCTGAGCAGACTGAACTCCCTGGGCACCACGTGAGACGTATCACCAAACACTCCCCTCCTCCACCAGCGGCCTCCATCCATCATCCTCCCTCACCAGCATCCCTCACCCGCTCTGGTTCGCGTGCAGCCCCGCGGCAGAGACACAACAGCTCCTTCCCACTCCTGCGACCTTCTGGACGCTGGGTGCCCCCCAGCCTCTCCAGCAGCTCTCCATCCACCACCACCCCCCAGCCCTTCTCACGCCTCTGACTCCCCAGGACGGCATCGCCGGCCCCACCAGCACCCAGACCCGAGCTCAGCACTCTCCTTCACCAAAGGCTCCCCCATTCCACTGCTCAACAGCAAGAAATAAAGTATTTTTCTTCTTTTAGCTTGTTGTGATTTGACTCTCGTCTCTCCAGCCACATGGAGGAAGACAAATGGGACGTCATCTCAAGAGGGTGCCCGCGAGGAAAAGGTCATTCTTTTCTAGCACTTTTCTAACAGTTTTGGGGTTTGTTTTGTGAGTCAGAGACAATTCATTTTAATTTGGTTCCTTCAATAAACGCTGCAGTTCAGGAAAGACTTTCTGTTTAGACTCCAGAGCCAACCATGGGTATAAATCTGTGCTATACCCAGGGTATAAATCTGTGAGGGCTGAAGCACTCACACTTCTCCTCTTCGCTGCCTTCACAGACCTCAGATAGTCAGTCACTCACGCGGGGGGGGAAACAACGCATGGGAAGCAATTACTCACCCACTCTGGAGCAACCTCCTGTAAAATTATCGTGTAAAAATAAAGCATTAAATAATCCGAAAAGGAACAAAATCCTAGCAAGGTCTCAGCGCAAAAAGCTGCAACGTGGTGCACGTTATTGTGGCGTGCGGGAACGGTAAAAAGGAGGGGAAAGCAAATAAATTGGGAAATAGAAGTGATATAGGAAGTTAAAAAACGAGAAAGGAGAAGGCTTTGGCACACTTAAGAACAAGGTGGAGAGATTCATTGACTATAGGAGGAACAGAGCCCTGCCATAAATAACAGCCTGGATCTGACACAGGGCAGCAATAATTACACTGTTGCTTGAAACTCGGAGAAAGCAGAAGAACATGAGAACATTTCTGCTCTGTTTTTGAAAGGAAATAGGATACACTGTTAAGGGGCGTAGGTAAATCTCTGCATTCTGCTCTGTTTTCCCTAAATCGTACGTGTTACAGCAACGGTGAAATACTTCCTACTCCGACTGCAAGGGGGTAGGATGTGAAACGGCAGCTCTTCAAAGCAAACGTGTTAAAATCCAGCAGGGCTGGAGAGCTCGAAGCAGGACAACGGCCCCCGTGGACGAGCACCGAAGGCGTTGGCCAAGAAGCGCTGCCCCGGGGGCTGCCCAGGAGCGCCGCAAAGCCATTTACATCCCATCCGCCGACGGGAACGGGGTTCACTGGAGACTTTTGGCAACAGCACAAATGCTTTACGATGCGAGGGAACTTTCTGCTGCGTAAAACGCCCGAGATTCTCCCAGGAATGCCAGGTCATTCCGCTAAACCCCAACAAAAGCCACACGAAGAGGATTGAAAGCCAGCACGCGGAGAGATAGGAGAAAATCATTAGAAACGAGGACTCGCTGGGCAGCACAACTGCTTCCAACAGAGCCCACCACCACCTGACCCCTGCCCCGTACAGTCTTGTCTTTGCTAATGAGCCGGAAAAATTACGAAGTCATTTTTTAAAGGCTACCCTAACACAAACGCCAGCGCTGAGGGGCTGGGATTAGAGAAGGGCAGAGTTTGTGAGTGACACAGGAATTGATTAATTGTAATTACAGGAAGAGGTGAGTTATGCGGCGCACAATGAACTGCTTGGCGAGATGGGACTCCTTTGGACACGCGCTGTAACGGTGCCAAACGCGAGGTCCCACTTCCAGGAACCGGGAATGTAGGTCACACTTCAGGGCTTGCTTCCCAGAACGCGGGGAGACCAAAAGGATCCAGGAGTCCTGGTCAGAGCTGCGTGAACCAAGACTCTACAAGATGCCACAGCACGGGGAGCTGGCCTCACGCCGGTGGGTGCAAGGAAACGGGCAGGGCGAGAGGGATTACTCCAGTATTTGGTAGCAGGTGGGATTATGTCTCTTTCTTGACTTATGGGTAAATGGAAAAGCAGAGGGGGTTGGAAGAACTGCACAGACAAAAGGAAATCTGAACTTGACAGCCCCTCAAATTAATTTCATTTCTTTCGTCCGCAAGAGGATTTGGGAGTGATTTAATTGCAGCCTACAAGCGTGAGTATGAGGAAGATAGGTCAAAACGACACTCAGAAATTACGACTTCCCATCGCTGCTTTGCCCTCACCACCACCATCCCAAATCCCTTTGATCGTGGTCACGTCTTTATGGCCACCATGGTATCTGATTTAAGTTGAAATAAAGCTGATAACAATATCTCCACACTGGCTTCTGACAATGCGGCAGAGATTACACCCATAGGTTTTGAGGACTACATGCAAGAAAGCAAGACAAGGCTGGCTGATTACACAAAGGAGTCTTTCCTCGTGCTGAATGAAGACTCCTCCTGTTTCCAGCTCATGCATGGACAACTGGCAAGATGCACGTCTTCTCTGCTGAGCTTTACCTATGTAAGGCCTAACATGACTTGTTCAGCGTCTTGGTACATCTTCCTACTGCAACGAGACGCTCAGGAAGATTGACTAGGTTGGATCCCACCTCCAAATTTAGATATTGGAAGGGAGAAAAGGCCTCCAAGCCTCCAGCAGCACCAGCAGGTCTCCCTTACCCAGGTAGGTCAGCGGATCATGCAGTGACAGAAGAACAAAGGAGTCTGACCCCATCGAGGCTGTCAGGCTCGTGGCCAACATGCTCATGGTTAACAGGTCACCTACCAGCCCATCTGCTGGAGACAGCATCTCTGCTAAGCCCGTGTAGACATCTTTCCAGTGCGTGGTAGATCCTGTCCTCCGTGCACGTGGTGTGCTGCATTTTAATTCATCTCCTGAAGAGAGAGAAGGAAGAAAGTTATATACTGGGCCTTAAAAGTGCAAGGAAGAGAGCAACACTTCTACTGCAGCACAGACAAGATGTCCTTGGTGAAACCCACACCATTACTGCCTCCTGTCACCCTTCCCAACACCAAAGCCAACGATGCACCCCACTCTGCTAGCCATCATCTTCCATTCTGTTCCCCCAATCCCTCCCAACCATGGCAAAGAAAAGGAGGCGCAGACATCCACGACCTGATCACAAGAGGCTGTGGGGTCAAGCCACCCTGCCCCTGACCTGCTGCAGGCATATCTGCCTTCTCACAACTTCCGTCTGCGGGACATATCAAGTCTCGCTCATGTGTTTGTGGCAAGGAGGTAATCTTGGGTTAGCCTCCATCGAAGATAACACTGCAGGGGCTTACAGCTGCAGCACCTTGCAACAGGGTTGATGGGAGTCATAGAACAGCCCAGGCTGGAAGGAATCTCAAAAGATCATCCAGTCCAACCTGGGAAAAGTGACGGCAGAGCCCAAGCGCCTACTCCTTGCCTTAGGCACAGATCATCCTCGGTGGCTCTAATGTCCGCTGTCGATGGTCACAAACCCACTTCCAAGTGCCAGCCCTGTACCGGCCAGGAGAGCCTCCGGCACTGTCACCTTGCTGCTACCCAGCCAACATGAATCATAGAATTGCCGGGTTGGAACGGTCCTTTCAGATCATCGAGTCCAACCATCCACCTAACTCTGACAAAAAACATCACTAAACCCCATCTCTAAGCACCACGTCTGCCCGTCTTTTAAATCCCTCCAGGGATGGTGACTCAACCACTGCCCTGGGCAGCCTGTTTCAATGCTTAATAGCCCTTTCAGTGTAAAAATTTTCCCTAATATCCAGTCTAAGCCTCTCCTGGAACAAGTTGAGGCCATTTCCTCTTGTCCCCTGGCCTGTTCCTTGGAAGAAGAGAACGACACCCCCTGGCTACCCCCTCCTTTCAGGGAGCTGCAGAGAGCGAGAAGGTCTCCCCTCAGCCTCCTCTTCTCCAGGCTGAACACCCCCAGCTCCCTCAGCCGCTCCTCACCAGACTTGTGCTCCAGACCCCCCACCAGCTCCATCGCCCTTCTCTGGACTCGCTCCAGCACCATGAGGAAAAGGTCCACATGAACCTTGTGGCAATGCAGGAAAATACGCAGCCCTCAGCCCCAGCATCCGAGGACGTTGTGAAACTGCGGATTGCGTGCCTGGCTGCAGCCTTTTCACAACACGGCTCCATACGTCTCGCCTCCCCCCCACGGCTCAGGGCACAAACCTTCACCGCGGGCTGCGGGGAGGGAGATTTTACCCCGCTCAATTCATACGCGTCTGTCTGGGACACCATGAAAATAAAAGCGGCTTGCCCAGAAGGTTTACTTCTCAGATCTGTGAGCAGAGAGGTGCCCAGGCAGAGATTCCCTCCCTGCAGTTCCAGCCCTGGCGTGTGGAGGGACCCTGGGGCAGGAGTCTCTCCCATACACAGAGACGGGTCCATCCCTTCGCCTCTCGCTTCGAGGCAACACAAATGCAGAAAAAAAAAAATTCCAGGAAAAAGAAATAAAACCTGCCAATACTACAAAACCCACCTGCCAAGGTGGTCTTTGCTTTCATCCCGGAGAGCACGTTGCTGTACCCATGCCACACACTCATGTAATTCCCAAAATTACCCCCCAAAATCCTCAATTCTCTGCTTATCTTCCACATTTGATGCTCAGTATTCAGTGGTGGCTGCGCCCACCACAGCTCCCCACCTCCACCCTGGCAGGAGCAAAAGCCGCTGCGATCTTGGCAGAGGCTCCACCCGGTCCCCCCAGCTTGGTGCGCTCAGCGCGGCCACCTCCACACACACCTAATTCCCGGCAATTCCCCCAAAAGGGCTCACTGAAGCCACGCCTGGCTACTGGGGCTCCCCGAAAGCCAAGGGAGTGGTGAGGCTGGCTCCAGCCCCACCGTTCCATCCTTCCTATGCTGGAGAGAAGCCACCAATGGCTCCAAACAGGTGAAAGCAAAGCCACAATGAGGAACCACTGACCTGCCAAGTGCAAGCGCTCTCCTTTACACCAAAGAGGCTCATGAGCTCCTGCCTCTTGTGTCCCGCTGCCACAGCCTGTAATTATGGTCTTCGCCAAAAGTTTTACCCATCCACGCCGGAGAAACGCTCCGCTGCGGTGCCGAGGGCTGAATGAGCGGGGAATTTGCACATCAGCACCTTAGTCATGACTTGTGGCAAGAGGAAAGCAGTGACTAAGAGCACGGCATGACTCATAAGCACCCTTTACAACACCCAGCTCACAAAAATACACCTCCCCGCACGTCAGCTTGTTTTAGAGCACGGCTTGGTCCTCGGAGGGGAACACGCTCCTCACCACACACTCACGGCGAGTCCCGCACCGGCCCAGCCATCCCTTCCCAATGCCTCTCCTCTCCCACCACCAAACAGGCAGGGAATTTAAGGACAAAAAACGACAATGATATTATCATAGCTTTCAAACCACAAAACACAGTCTTTGGGTTGTTTTTTTTTCCTGGTGCGCTATGGACCACACATGAAGCTAAACCTCTTTTCCCAAGGCAGTGCTTATGGAAGCATCTTTCATGGGAGAGGACTCAGTTTGTCCACCACAACCGAGATGAAACTTTTCAACCTCTTCTACTGTTTATTCCCCAAACTCTCCCTTCCTTCCCACCCACACTGAGCAAAATGACAAGGCAGGGGAGGACGTAATTGGACTTTCCAAGGAGCTCTGTTAAGCATCTCAAGAGCAGTAAGAAAAACAAGTGTTGAGGTCAAGGTTTTTAATCAATGCTTTGCAATGGTTTATGAGGGTGCTGAGCAACTCTGCAAAAAAAATTAAAATAAATAATAATCTGTCCCTTCATCATCTTCCTCCAGCTGGACTCCCAGTAGCAGAGCTGCTAAACCAAGAGCTGCTTTGGCAAACCCGCAAGGTGCAAGGCATTCGGAGCGGGTGGAAGGGACGGCGCAGTCGCTGCCTGGTGAAATGCCTGCGGTCACGTTTCACAACACAACCAGGGCAAACGCTGTGAGCGGTCATGGCCCAGCACCCTTCGGGGACACCCTCGTCACCGAGGCTGGCTGCTGCTCTGCGCATTTCCAAGCAGAGTGACACATTGCACAAGATGTGGGTTTCCCTGCCTTCTCCTCAGGTGTCAAGCACACTTTCAAGAGAGAGAGCACAACCACCACCCAGGCAAAAAAGAAGGGGTTTGATGGACCCGTTGAGACAAAGCAGCAGGGAGGATAACAAGAGACCTTCTGACATTGGATTGTCACACACCTCCTGATAGTAGCTCTGCAGGCAATGCAACACAGTGCCCACGCATCTGTTCTGCCCCTACGTGAAGCCTCTAGAGATATTGCTCCTAGGAGGCAGGAACAGAGAGGACACCACAGCAGTCATGAGGAACATCCTCAGGCAACGACTGCATATCACACTTGGAGAAGGCATTAACTGCCTCTCTTCGGGAAGCATATTGTGTACAGAAAAGTGTGGCCACATCAGCTGCTGCTCCTGCTCTGCACAGCCTCAGCAAGAGCTGAGCAAAGCAAGCAGAAGGGCTTTATCCAACCACACCTCGCTCATGCATCGGAACCCGGACCTATCAAATCAAGCTACAGAAATTCAAGCCCTGGATGTTCTCTAAGATGAGACTGGTTTCCTTTCTCCAGTAACTTTGTGCGTTAAAAGCAGCCTCCAAACACCGTTGCAAACCGTACACTCACCATTAAAGAGGCAGAGAAGCCAACACTTGGAAAAAGTTAAGAAATTTTTCTGCTGTTCCACAGGGACTTGTGGCACAGCTGGGAGCAGAAGGCAAATCTCCAGCTCTCCTGGCATGTTCCTTACCTCCGTGCCATCCTCCTGCCACCAGCAGTATCAGCACAGTCAGAAAGGACTGGACTTCTTGCTAGATCTCACCTAGACAGAGTCCCCCATCGCCTCCCACCGCTCCGGTCCCTACTGACCAAGCAAGATAAACATCTACCATCGCAGGTCCCAAGAAACACCTTCCTCTCTGTCTCTCCCACACAGGACGTCAGTAGGGTGCATCTTCAGACCGCTCTGACGGAGGTGGCAAGAGGAACTGACAGAGACCGAGAGGGGAACCGGGAATCCGGGAACCACAGTCACGGCGATCCGGGCACAGGGAGGTGTCCGGCTTGCAGACAGCTCCAGGACGAGGCAGGCAATGAGCAAGGCTTGCTCTCGTTAACGTTACGTCATGCCGGTAATGTTACAGCACTCTTGGCCACAGCAGTGACAACATTTAAGCCCCCTGGTTTGAAGAATCCCATGTCCCAAGGGAAACCAATCTGCCTCGAGGTTTCGCTCTGTTTTTGACAAATGGCCGACAATTAGCAATGTCACGGGCATGGGGTAAAGCTGAACCTACCTCCCTCAGAAGGGCTGATTGCCCAAAAGGCACCACCTGGTCATTTTCTAACAAGACAAAAAAGTAATATTTAAAGTGAGTGAGAAACGGCACAGCACACCGGAGCGCGGTCCGGAAAGTATCTCAAGAGCATTTGTGAAATTGTCCCAGCGCCTTGCATGGATGCAAGATCTTTGGGAAATTTCCATCAGAGGTTGCTTAGTTAGAAGTCTTCATTCATCTCTGTTTGTCACAGTTAAAACGGCAGACAGATAAATTACAATTTTCCTGTTAACTAACATTAAATAGGTAAAACACGTATCCCCTCGTGGAAAGCAGGAATTTGCTGATCATTGCTTTTAGATTTTTCACTTGTCCTGCCTTTAGGCACAAGGTTTGCAAAAATCCTAAAGAATACGAAAAAAAAAAAAACAACAATCACCAACAAAAAAGAACGTATTTTCCTGCTGGGCTGTGAAGCCCGAGGCCGCAGGGAGCCCTCAGGGTGTCACAGCTCAGCAACAGGGGCTTTCCACTCAGCTGGGACAGACTGTGGTTCCCCCACTTGCCTTCACCACCCTGGGACCCTTCCCTTTCACGGCTTTCCTCCTGCTCAGCATCGGAGCAAAGGAGAACACCTCAGCTCCTTCATGCCCAGGATGGTGCTGCCCTGGGAGCAGAGGGTCCCTCTGCAGACAGCAGCCAAGTCGAGGAGATGCCCGAGGCCATTAGCAGTTCCCACATGGTTGCCACAGGGCACACGAGAAGACAAACTGGGGGTCGCGCAGGCTTTCCTGCAAGGAGGAGCACTATTCTTAAGGTCCACATGAGTCCTGTCTCCAACATCCAAAGGACTTCTCTGACCTCCTGTAGTGGTGGAGCCCAAGACACCATCATTAGATGGGAACAGAGCAAAAGAACTCAAAGATAAGTCCAAACAAAGTAGTGAAGGGAATTAGACCACTGTCTCCCAGGACACTGGCCACCTCCGATCCAACCAGCAGGGCAAATCCCTGCCCACCCACCCCAGGCAGCTCCAGTCTGATGCCCCAGGGAGGCATCACCCCTGCCAGCATCCCCAGCATCCTGACCTGCTCTAATCCGCTCCCCCCAAGAGAGGAAACCCAGTTGAGATTTCCCTTTCCGTGGTAGCAAATCCCAGAAGCATCTCCTTGAGACGGCTGTGGGCAGGAAAGGACCTGGCTGAAAGTCCTCTACCTTCCCTGCAGCAGGGAAGCAAGGCACCGCTCCGCCTGCACCGCAGAGAGCCCCCGGGGTACCTTCACAGCAGGATAACGCCCTTTCCTGCCCCAATTGTTCCGAGGTTGCTGGCTGAGCATCCCGGTCAGGAAACGGGAGAGGAAAAACAAGCCCCTTCATCCACGGGATCAGCTCGTAAACACGCTGCCCAGCTCTGCTGGCAATCGCAACGGGAGGAGGGACACGGGCTGCCTCGCGGAGACACAAACTCATGGGTTGGTGCGGGGCGGTGGCTCAGCATTTGGCTTGCTGCCGCAGTAGGGCTTAGGGCATTGGGGAGAAAAGGGCAAGAAGGCTGATGAGGCTAAAGAAAAAAGGAGCTTGGGCTGACGCCGCAAAAGAAGGAAAACCACTTAACTGGGAATTAAAGCAACTGGGTCCTAACCAGAGCTTTTTTCAGGGCAAGAACCTCATGCAAGCACCCCAGCAAGGTCATCATCTCCCTCGAGCAACACCTCAGTTTTCTGCCTCCTCCGTTTCGTCCTCAAAATGGGCAACAGGCAGCACGGGGGCTTTGGGAGACGCACCCCCATTGCGGGGGAGGAGCTGCATAGGCGGCTGTGCCGTGCAGTGGAGCAAGCGCACGTGTGGTACCTGCTCTTCCAATGAAAGTGTCTGGTTTTTCTTAGATTACAAGAGAAATCTTGGGTTTAACCATCCTTAGCTTGCAAGATTTTGCTGCCTCCTCTACACCCCATACGGAGCCAAAGACAGAAACTCAGAGCCGAGAGAGGGAGCAGCTGGAGGAGGTCTTTGTAGAAATCAGAGCAACGAGGGGAGGAACCTGCAATTTTTAAGACTCAAGCTTCAGCCTTCGTGTGTTTACTACTCAAGTAAGTGCTCTGCAAAGAGCAGGGAGATGAAGGTGATAAGATGTTCGTTCAAACCACACAAAGGCAGCATATCAAAAGATCCAGGAGGCAACTGGTTTGACAAACATCCTTTCAGGGCGCTCACAAAGGAGCGTGTACCATCCAAACACCCCGGCACCGCGCGGCTTCCTTATAGGGCCTCAGGTTCCTGTCCCGCTGAGCGAGGATGAAAGTTGCTCTTACCCTGATGAGTAAGAGCATGCCAAGCCACGGCAGAGATCATGAGTGACTTTTGCTCTTTGGATTGCAAAACCTCATCTCCAGGGAGCCTTCACTCCCTGAACCAACAGAGGAACAGGCAGCAGAGGAGCAACATGGAGAACTTTTTCCAAAACGGTCTGGCAAAACCCAGCAAAACCCAGACTAAGCTCTTACTGAATCCTGGCCGTGGTAGAACTGACCTAAACCAACCACTGATGAGGCCATGGAGGGCAAACGCAAGAGAAAGCCGCTTAGGTACCAGCACCCACATCTCTGCAAATCCCCCCATACACCTACTCACCCACCCATGCTGCATTGGCTTGATGAGATCTTCACCACTACCACTGCCAGGTAGCGGTACGGGCTTGAGAGGCACGGATAGGATTGAAAAATTTGTCATTGTGTCTGATTTCTTCGGAAGTCAGTCGCAGCAGTGCCTGGGTACCCTGCGGGACTGCCCCCTTTCCTCCTCTATAAAGCAAAGAGCCAAGGAAGATGGAATAGGACAGATTACAAACGCGAACCACAGCAAGGTGCCTGTGATGCTATCTGCTGTACTTACACACAGTAAAATACAACCCACAGGCAAACAAAACCAGGAGAAGAGATGTTATCCCCCTCTGTTATCTTCCTCCTTTTCTTGGGGTGCAGAGGGAGGAAAGGAAGAGGACACCAGAAATTAAGCATCTTCTCCCAGGACATAAGGAGAATCTGAAACAAAAAGCTGTAATTTAATGCTGTCTGCACAAGCCCAGCTCAATCACCTTGTACCATCTAGTCTGACAAGTGGGCAAAGGAGAGACGTAGAAGCACGTGGCCATCTCATTCAAGATGGGACATGAAGACCTCAGTGATGGGTCTCTGAGCAAGGCACATCCAGAGCAGGATTTAGGGGGTAAACAGATCACACAGGCTGTTGGGATGGGGCAGCAGGACAGGATCACCCAGCACGGGGCTGGAAAGGCAGGCTAAGGGGCAAACAGATGCAACTGGGGCCAATGCTGTGAATATTTGCTGCCATGAGGGTACCAATGAATGGACCAGACCAGAAACACTCAAAGGAGCAGAGCACACTCAGGGGTTTGGTGGTGAGGATCCACAAGACCAGTCTGCAGGAAGCAACACGTGCCAAGGAGAAGTCGTCCAGACAGAAAGGCACTGAGTGGTGCACTCGTAATAGCGAGAAAAGACTTTGAGATCAAAGCGGGTTTTCAGAAGACCAAAACCCCCCAAAAGTCAATTGGGCATTGGTCTGAACGAGCACCATAGGAAATCGTTTGGCCTCCTGGACACACAGGGTGTCTGGTGCTCCAATGATCACATCGACGTGCAAAACTCCCACCAGCAATGAGCAGCCCTGCTCATCACCGGCAAACTCCACATTTGAGGTGTCCAGCTACAGTGACGCATCTCTGCTGGGAAGGATGGGATGATCTGCTGGGAGATCCCATCAACATCTGAAGCAACTTATTTCTTGAACGGCTCTGGAAGATTTTCACAGCAATTAGGCCCCTGCTCTGGGATGGCTGGAGCAGCACACGGAGAAAGTCTTAATGTAACAGATGAGCAGCAAAGCCATTATATGAACCAGCAACCTTAAAATTGCTGTGGGATTTGCACATAAGGCAGGATTCTGAGCAAACCACTCAGTATTTGGAAGTGAAATGGGAAAGAGAGGTTTAGGCAGTGATTTCATCTTAAAGTGGAAGATAAAGCTCATGGCACAAGGAGAAAATCTGCTCCCGGAATAATAGCAGCATCTGAGCCTACATGCTAAGGGGCATTACTTCAGACAGGAGCGATGCAGGTCATCCCTCCCATGCTAGCAGTAGGAAATGAAGATCTGGTTTATTAGTGGTAACTGCCATGCCCAGAAGAGGAGAGGAACCAGCCTGGCAGCTCCCTTGAGATGAAGGTCTTCAGAGCACAGCAGCGCTACGGGACTGGGGTCCTCCTCGAGCAGAAGGGCAACGCTGTTGTCTTGCCAAACTGCGAAACCTCATTTTACACCAGCGAACGTGAGAACTGGAAAGCTTACTAAGACGTAGAGAGGGCTCCCTGTTCTCACCATGTCTGAGAACCAGGCTGAATGAGAGACTCCCACCACACAGCAGGGAAAGCACCTAACGTGCAAAAGCGGTTTCGAAGGCCTTTTAACATCGAAGAGCACCTAACACAGAAGGGGCAAAGCGGCACCCAGGTTTTACGCCCAGGTTCGGCTGCCAGCTGCCCTCGGGCAGTCCCGCGGTGGGCACAGCAGGGCTGGAGGGGCTGTGGGGGGCGCTCCTGGCAGCAGCGCGGGGAGGGGGGCTCAGCCCAGCCCAAGAAATCGAAACGTGAGATGTGATTCATCTCACCAAACTGCCGACAGCTAAATTCAGACACCTCTTTGTGAGCTACTTACCTGGGGCTGCTCAGCTCGTGCCAAGGGGCGTCTAAGGTGGCTACTTGTGTCCTGCCAGGACGCGCCTGTTCCTCTCCACTCGACGCCAGGTGGCCAGCTCCAACGCGGTCACCCAGCTCGTGGCTACACAGAGCTGGACCGGCTGGGCCCAGCCACGGACTGAGACCACAAGAGGCTTCTTTGCAGAAAGACCAAATTAATTCACAACACACAGTCAGGAAAGAAAATGGCTCTGTAGGAAGGCCCGGTGGTCGCCACCACATCACCCAGAGCTGGGGCACAGGGAGCATCCCGAGGCAGCGGACCCGGCAGAGGGTCTGACAGTTAAATCTCCGCTAACGAGGGCACATCTGTGTGGCCACCTCTGCTGCTGCTCCGCCTGCCATGCTGCTGAGCACAGACACAGCCCACCAGCGAGGAAATGTCCACGGTCAGAGAGGAAAGGTCTCCAGCTCAGAAAAGAGCTTAAAACCATACTGCAACCGAAGGATGGAGCACGGTCCGAGCTGGGGGCAAGGAAAAAAAAAAAAACATCCAGGAGAGGCAGAAATAAGGGAAATGCCTCTGGCATCTTCCTGTTATGGCAGCAGCCTCTGGTCATCAGTTTTGCGCCTAGTACTTTGCCTGCAACAGCAAACCCACCCAGGAGGCACCGAAGGTGTCACCCAACAGCCACAACCTGGAGACAGGGAGCACCACGGGGCTGTGCTGCGGGCACGGGGCGGGGGGGGGGGATTATGGATCCAGACGGGGACTCTCCCTAACACAGGGCAGGACTGACTTCTTATCGCTCGGCGCGACTTTCCCAGCCCTGCCCCACAGGCCGCACCGAGGCTTCGCTCCCAGGGAAAAAACAACGCTCCAGGGGCTCTGAGCTGCGAGGCAGGAGCAGGACCTGGGGGAGGGCGAGAAAAGGGAGAGGGGAAAGAGAACAACCACAAACCTCCACACGCGCACACGTATGTGACGTTGGAGCCAGCAGTGCTCAGCATCACGTAGCCCTGAGCGACACCACCAAAAAAAAGCAATACGGCGTCCCGTGCATAGAAAGCAGGAGCACCCGCGGTCACGGGAGCAGGTTACCCACATGCAGGGCTGCTCAGAAGCATTGAATCACACACAGACGCCCAAGCGACACCTCTCTGCAAAGCCGTGGCGGTGAAGGGGTTGGGGGTGGGGGGGGGCGGGGAAAGGCTTCCGGAGCAGCTGGGGATAAATATTTTGAACCTCCAGTGGAGTAGGGCAACTGGGTTTTGGGCTGTAGATACCGCAGCACCGGCACTTTTCGGTGGTAATCACAAGTGGTTTATGGCCCCAGCTCTCTCCGGTTCAGCTTTGCTCTGTTCTGCCGGCACTAAGTACCCCCGGCTCAGGGGATCGGAAGAGAAAGCCAACAGGAAGCTGAGAAATGCCTAAGACATGCCAGCTCCACCCAAACACCTCCATCCAAGCCCTTCACGTTGCTGCAAGTGGGAATTATTTAATGGGATTTCCCAAATTCCATCCCCAAGATTACCTGCATTAGCAGCCAGAGCTTAAGGCTAACGCTTAGGGCATGAAGATGCTGTGGGCTCCAAAAAAATAAATGCAAGAAGTGCAAACAAACACCGGCTCCGAATTGCAACCGCTTTTTTGTTCCGGAGACTCAGAGATGGAGGCTCCATGGAGAGAGGAAAAAAATAAATATCAGAAGCAGGGCCCTAATACTGCACACCTTTGCTGCCTTTTGCTCTGGGATCTGCTATCATCGAGCTGATAAAGTCTCAGCCGTGTTTTTCAGGAGCGGGACTCGCATCTCTCACCAGCTAGAAGCGAGCCCGAAGGTGCTCCAGGCGTTGGGTACCAACGGCCGAGGATGCAGCTTTGCCGTGTCCCACCTGCGGGTCGGCACATGGGGTGGCCTCGGGACCAGCCCCAGCGAGCCGGGGAGATGTCGCTTTAGGGTCGTGTTTTCAGAAAGGTGTGCATTTAACAAAAGCGACAGATTCAATCACGGTAGGAGCAAAAACGGGGATGCAAGACGCTCAGCCAAAAGAACAAGATAATTGGAAAAACTGTTTGGAGGCGAGCACGTTCCTCAGCGAATTGGACTGGATTTCAGCAAAACGCGTCTGCTCAGAGGGTGCACAAGGCGAGGAGTGGAGGGGGGGGGGGGTCCTCGAGGACTCAGAACGAAACCTTTCGACCCATCATTTCGAAACAGCCTTTGCCCTCATCTGACTGTGATTCAAAAAGTAAAAATCAAGGCAGAAAAAAAAAAAATGAAACTTCTCATTTCTGAGACAAAATGAGACATTTTCCTCCACACACCGGCGTTTAGGTCCATGTGTGACCATGAGCAAGCCCCCAGCAAGCCAGCCCTCCCGGGGACCAGCATCACACCAGTTTGCAATGACAGCGGCTGGCAGAAATGGTACCCAGGCACCATCAAGGATGCTCCTGTGCCCATCCACCACCTTCAGCATCCCTGGGGCAGCTGTAGCCCTGAGCACTGACTGCACTCCTGCATCTCAAGAGCTCACCGGCCGTTGCGTCTCAATTCTTCACCCACTATGGAAACGCTGGTGGCTTCCTTGGAGCTGGGGCAAGGCATTCACCCCACGGCACGGGCAGGAGAAACGTCTTGCCCGGGTCAGAGCGGTGAACTCGGGGCATCCCGGCTGAGCACGCTGGGAGGAGGAGAGCCGGGAGCTCAGCTCACACCCCGACACATCTTTTTATGAATGGAAAAGGTTTTCAATCATTTCCCAGCTGGGAAGGGCCGACCGGGAGAGCTGGGCTCCCCCGAGCCCCGCCGCTGACTCGCCAGATGGTCGAGAGCAGGAAGGAGCTCAGCTCAGCGCCAGCGGCACCGGAGTATTGTTTATCTGCTGGTTCCTGTTTTTAGTTTTGTCTCTGTTTTCTTTCTTTGTTCTGAAGTTGTGTTGCGAGGGCGATACCTGGTCTGAATGACACGGGGATTGCTGTGAAGTAAGAACCAGCCCAACGCTTCAGGCCCTTGAAGCTTCTTACCTAATAGAAGAAGAGAGGCCCCAACCCCAAAGCAAACCATGATCAGATTAACCCCAACACCCTTTGTTTGTACAGCTGAATTGGAGCCACAAATTAACAGCACTCGGGAGCCCCTGGCACAGCCCGTGCATCTCCGATCCTCCCAAACCTGGTGCTGTCAGCAGGGATACGTCTCCTGGGATGAAGAAGGGCTGCCACCAGCTCTCCATACTGGAAGACCAGTTCAAGTGATGATGGCATTTGCCATCAGCATCTATTTGGGGGTAGGGAGCCGATCAGCAAACTGTCATCCAAGTGTGTCCTCGTTGCCAAAAGGCAACTACAGGGGCCTCGCTGGAGCTGACGCACGTTCTGCTGCTGATGGGCACCCAGATCCTCCTGTGGTCCCACCTGCCAGGGTTTCCTCCACGTCTCAAACACAAGGCAGATGTGAATGGGCTTCGTCAAGAGGATGCTGCTAGTGAAGACCTCTTGGCCATGCCCCTCCTGGTCTCACCACCAGGGTTCCTTTCTTCTCACCAAGAGAAAGGGACAAAAGTGGTCCAAGAGGTGGCCCGTGGGCAGCCTGGGGATTTGATGCTCCCTGGTTTTGGGTCCCAGCAGGGTACAAAAAGCCCTTTAGCCCCCGGAGACAGCAGCACCCCTGAAGGACATGGGGACACTGATGCAACAGGCTCCCCTTTGCTGCCCCTGTGCTCCCATGGCAGTGCTGACACCCCCGAGCAGGGCCAGCCGCATCCCCTGGAGGAGGGCTGGGGGACATTCTGACAGCCACTGAAAGAACAAGCCCTCGCAGCCCCAAGCCACAAGCACAGATGGGAGCGAGCTCCACTCCAGCTGCAGCTCACAAACACGCGTCCTGCCGCTTGCCGAGGAGGGGCCAGGCTACGACAAGCTGTATTTTTAGCAAACCAGGACCAAGTCCCAAAAAGCCATGGTGGCCCAATCGTACTCCCCATGCAGTCCCTGCCTGGCTCCCAAGACTCTGACCTTGGTTTCAAGCCTGCGTGTCCCCCACTGCCATCCTGCGCCCTCACAGGATGGGCGCCAGCCTCAAACTTCTCCGTTCCCATCATTTTTAATTCCATTCCCGACTCCGTGCCTGGTGGTCCCCATAGTCCCGCTCGCCACAGCCACCTCCTGGAGCAGCCGCAGACCAGGGCGATGGATAACAGCCCTGCGAGGGGCACGAGTTTGGGCAGAGCCCCTCCGATGGGACGTTGGACACATCCCGCTTTATTAGAGAGCTGCAGAAAGAGAAAACAGCCCCGGTGCTTGCATAGCTTTCAGAATTAAAAAAATTTACAGTTTCCAGGCTGTGCTTGAGAAACCATGTGTCACAGCCCTGAGGCTGAAACACTTGATTCCCAAAGCCCAGATTAGCACCAGCTCCCCCCAAAAGCCATGATCTTTGGGAATTATTCACCTCCCATTCCCTCAGCACCGGATTTGGACATTATTTAACGCCCTTATCCTCGAATCACTCCTCCAAGGAAGGAAAACGCACTACTGTCCAGGCAGCGATGGGGGACCAAGGCTGACGGGGAAAGGCAAAGTGACTTCACCCAGGTCACCCAGGAAGACTACGTCAGCACAAGGGCCACACCAGTAACCCAACAGCACCTTGAACCCGCAGCATTTCACCCCCAGAGCTGCTATAAAATCCCGTCACCCTATTTATTCTCTGCTTTTCTTGGCCTTTCCACCCTTTCAGCCGCAGCACTCACAGCTCAGGTCACAGCTCAGTTTAGCTCGTCACTCGGGGACTGTTTCTTGTGCCTAGACGGCCTTTTTTTGAAAACATTTTTTTTTTAAAAAAAGAAATATCACGGGTTCAGCAAAGCGAGGCCACTCTGCTCTGCCAGCACACGGCTTTGGGAGGCTCGGAGCAGATCCGTGGGCTTCCCACCCCTGCGCTCCCGGGCTGGCAGCAACCTATTCCCCTTCTCTCTCACCTCCAGGGAGACCTCAAGTCGCTTCTTTGCTTTTAACTTCAAAAATGTTAACTCCAAAGAACTGCGAGGTTATTTTGACAGACTTCGAGCTGGTGTCTCACATCTGCCAGCTCCTGGCCTGCCCCCACCCCCCCCGGGAGGGGAGCAAGAGACCCAGAGAACTGATGGGGTCACCTCCCCGGGAAGTCCACCTCCCTTTGGGAATATGCTCCGTTCTCCAAATTAACCGGGGAGGTGTAAAGACCTGTCTAATTAGCTAGCCTGACCCCTCTGCCTTTCGAAGAAAGACCAATTAGCAGGCAATTTGCCTCTGGCAGCGGTGGGTCCTCGGTAGATAAACAACTGCTACTTTCCTGGGAGGGCAACCCTCAAGTGGGTTAAGTGCGAATTGCTTTTGGTCACAGCTTTCTGACATTTTGCCGCTATTTCTGCTCTCCTCCCCCGGCTCTTTGCCTACAAAGCTCCTTCCAGTAACTGCAGCAGTTCTCCCTCTCTAAACCCTGGGAGGGTTTTTACCAGCACAAGCGGTGCTGGCCCCAAATCACCACCGGGTTTTGCTCTTCGTATCAGCCATGGCACAACCCAGCCCAATTTGAAATTAGCAGTTAGCAGGCCAGGTAACGAGATTAGACAGCACACGTAGCACCCGTGGTTGGTTTTGCCCTCGGATCCCCTAGAGCTGCCGGGGCAAAGCGTTTCCCGGAGCCGAGGGATGGAACGCGGAAGCCAGTGCTTTCCTGGAGGCTGCGACGCTCGACAGCCTGTTTGGGTCTGTCGGCTGAAGCTGGAACCAACCCTGGCTTTTAAAAATTGCCGAACACCCTCCTCCCTTCAGATCCTTTAAATAGTTGTCTCCCGTTGGACGCGACCCAATAACCCAATAAAAGTGAACAGGGATAGTCACTTTGGGAAGCACTGACCTCCTCTCCGTGAGCACGGGCTTTGCAGCGCTTTCCCCCTCGGCAGGGGATGCAATGGCCAGGAAGGGAGGACCAGAGACCGTCTCACATCCAGTGACACCAGCCGATGGGGCACTGGGCACGGTCTGGAACAGCCCCAGCTCTGCACTGAGCCTCCAGCCTCCGGAGGAGCAGGATCGCCTTCCCGAGATGCCGTTTCACCCCTTCCATACCAGCCGCTGTGGGCCTACCTGGGTCAAACGCTCAACTGAACACAGGCAAAGAGACTCTGGGTCTTCTCCTGTGTGTCCCCTTTTAAGAGGGAAGCCTTGGCAATCTCAAGGAACAGGAGACCAAGACAGAGCCACCCCCTATAGATCCACAGGGCTGGAGGAAGACAAGCTGGCAAGACACATCTATCAGCCTTTTGCATCACCCCATCCAATCATGGGCAAGTCATTAATTTTAGTTTTAAATGTTTATACCAACAAACGAAGCACCCTATACACGAGGAGCTTAAACACTGCCCAGTTTAGCACTGCCGCTCTTTCCCTGGAGACACCCTCCTTCCCCTTGTCCCCAGCACAGGCTGAGTGACCCCCACTTTGGTCTCTCCACGTCCGAGTTGCCCGTTTGTAAATGGGATGAGAGCAACAGCAGCACATCAACACCACCAGTATCCATCAGCCTCCCCATGTCGTCTAGTGGTTACGAAGGGAACCGAAAGCCCGCAATAGAAACCAAGAGCTCCGGTGCCATGGCATGGTGAGTGACCTCTCCGTGCCTCAGTTTCCTCCTCCAAAAGCAGAGACAAGGGCTCTGCTGCAGCGTGTTCTGTTAGATAAAGGTGAAAGCATAATTTTCTTTCACCCTATTATTTCTATTTCATAGAATCACAGAATGGTTCGGGTTGGAAGGGACCTTAAAGCCCACCCAGTGCCACCCCCTGCCCTGGGCAGGGACACCTCCCACCAGCCCAGGTTGCTCCAAGCCCCGTCCAACCTGCCCTTGAACCCCTCCAGGGATGGGGCAGCCACAGCTTCTCTGGGCAACCTGGGCCAGGGGCTCACCGCCCTCACAGCCAAGAATTTCTTCTTCATATCTCACCTAAATCTCCCCTCTTCCAGTTTGAAGCCGTTCCCCCTCATCCTGTCACTTCACGCCCTTGCAAAAAGTCCCTCCCCAGCTTTCTTATAGCCCCAATAGAACCACAGAATGCTTTAGGTTGGAAGGGACCTTAAAGATCATCTAACGATCACCTATTTCCTAATGTAGCCTTCACCATCCCATTTATAACCCTGGCAGGTAAGGCTGGCAGAGCAGGACATGTCAAAAAGCATATTTATAATACATAAAACCATACTGATTATTTCACAGAGGTTATTTCTAACCCACAGGAACCACTTGCCTTAACCGAGATATCCTGCCACGGGCACCTCAAGAGCAGAGTACTCAGATACCCATCCTCGAACTTTTTGAGCGGCAAAATGATGACAGGCAACCAGAACTGCTCAGGCAGCAGCAAACTGCAGAAATAAAGCCAGGCATGAGAAAACCACGTGCTCTCAATGGCAGCGCACGCAGGGGAGCCGTGGATTCCGCCACTAGTACCAGAACTGCCTCCCAGCTTTATTTTTTTTTTTTTTTTTTAAAAAAAAAACCAGTTCCTCAGAAACAAAATACAGAACTGCCTTGTCCAGACTATTGCAGCAGCAGCAACCACTCAGCTCACTAAATCTAATTAATGAGCCAGGAAAAGTGTCATTCGTTTGCTAACTACTTCGCCCGGGGTTGCCAAATAGACAGATAAAGGATTTAGCTGGGGCCTATTCCAGCCAAAGGAGCTGGGAACCTGGCAGAGATGGCAAAAGATTAGAGGGGGCTGAAAAGAAAAAATAAAAAAAAAAAGAGAGAAGGGGGGGGGTGGAAATCAAAATAGATTAGCACTTTCCAAATGCAAGCATGTAAATCAGCTTACGTTTTATATAATGCCACCCTTGTGAGCGTCTGGCCACGGGTCTGATTACAGCAGCGCGCGAGAAGTCTCGGCTGAGCCGCGTTTTATTTGGGCTCAGGAATCTCACGCCACCAACTCCCTCACAAAAACAGCAGTTTTGTTTTTACCAGCTTTGTAAAGTCTCACAGGAAGCCAATTAGAGGAAACCTGGGAACAGAGGAAGATTCATAATTGCAATTAAGGCTTCAAAGTACTTCTCCCAAGCGCGGCCGTTAAAATTAGAGCTGGGGAAGGAAAAAAAAAAAAAAAAAACCCAACAACAAAAAACCCCACAAACCTTTGAAACACAGAGCTTTCAGATACCTCCCAGGCTGGAAGAGCTTCTCACTCCCGTAACAACGCATCACCTGGCAGACACGGAGCTCACCCCTCCGGGGGCCCACGCAGGACGGGCTCCAGGCTACCACCTCCCCTGCAGACACCTTCGCTGGGGGTGCTCGGAGGCTGGCAGGAGGCAGGGACACAGCGTGGGGTGCATTTACCTCCTGCCTTTGGTTTTGGGACGAAAGTTCAGTTGTCTATACATGAAACTCCCCCGCTGAAAATTTTGGCGTCAAACAAAGCCTTTGCTTCTCCTTGATGTTCTCAACTCCTGGGACCACTCCTAAACCACCGCAGCATCCCTGGCAAGGACAGAATGGCTTTGCAGACTAGGCTGCCTGCTGGGGTACGAGAGATTTGGGTTTAAATCCACTGTAAAAGCGATCCAACGTTTGTCACTTAGTGCTACAGACCACCATCCTTCACACCATCACGAACGAAGACGTCCTCTTAGAAGTTCAGCAGTTTCAGCAGTAATCTGGATACGAAGAAAAAGCGTCTAAACAGCTCAAATAACTGTGTTTGCGTCACGGCAGAGCTGCTCTGCCTGTCTGCAATCAAACGTGCACCACAGGGGCTCGACAGCCCAAGGCTAACACCGCTGCGGCCCCACCGAGAGCTGGGGAACCTGGCCCTGCAGACACACCTACACCAACACTCGTGTGAACTCCACCATCACGATGGGATGGAGGTGTCTCTTCAGGTTTTGTTTTGACTTTCAGAAACAAAAGCTCCGGTTCAAGGCAAAATATCACCGGGGAGATGCTCTCCATGCTGGATTTTACCCCCACCCTCTCAGACAGAAAGCTGCAGCCGTTTGGTTTGGCTTGAGACTCACAACCCAACCAAGCAAGTGACGGGAGCTGAAGCACAGTTTCTCATATTAGCAACCCCAAGACAGGCAAAACCTGAAAATATTCTACGATCTGCCCAAAACGAACATGTTTTAGCTCATACCCTTGGCTTGGCCATTTCAGGTTGAGGTAGAGCAGAACAGCCCTACTGGTAGAAGTTCAGTCCTCCAGCAGCAGCTGATCTAGATCAGGGCATTTTGCATGTTGGAAGATGTCAACGATACACGCAGGACTGGCCAGAAACTTGAAACCAAGGCTACAGACGTCTTACATCTGGGGGGTGGTGCGGTGGTGTATATTCCATAAAGTTCTATCTATCCATCTATATATGTTCCGTAATCTTATATCTAGTCCTTCTCTGGCAGAAGAGCTCAAGCGGGGGAAGCACAATTTGCAAGAATAACACATCCGCACTAGGACACGTTGCAGCCCAGCACTGTCAGTTATGGATTGCCCTCCTTCGCATCCCTCATCGGCAGAAATGGTGGTGGCAGCCCATGCTATGGCCCCGAACGTGTGGACTCGCTCCTCTGGTATGCCCTTGGCAGGAGAAAGGGTTGAGAAGAGCTGAGAGGAGAAAAAGTAACTCACCCAAGGTGCTAGGGCAAACCCCTGGTAGATCCGGGAGGAGACCATGAAGGTTCTGCACCAGCTGTAGCAGTGGACTCACAACCGCTTCGCTCTGCCAACACTCACAGACACTTCCCTCCTGACGGCACCTCCTCTTTAGACAACACTCCCAGCAGCAGCTTTTCTTCCAGCCCCTCCCAACCTCACCCTCTCTCCAAATAGACCGAGAACATCATGCCCCAGCAGGCAGCAGAGCCCAGGTGAAAGATGCAAAGGCTGCTCTCCTCGGCGGGGATGCATGCTCCTCCTTCCACCAGGCGCACCAAAGCCCCTGGAGCTGCAGCGGCGCTTGTGCCCAGCACAGTCTGGAGGAGGAAAGATCTGCTGTGGCTGTAGGTGGGACCCAGGAGCCCACACAGGCAAAGCGACCCTCAGTCACCTTCATCCAGAGTGTGCCTTCAACCGCTTTTCCCCATGTGTCCACACCTACTTTCCCCCATGGCCTCGCATACCCCTCATGCGACGGCTGAGTCCTTCTCAAGGATTTTGTGGGTGAGGCTCGGGGTCTACTGCAGGATCTGCCGTGTGACCTTGGAAAGTCATTTGTGTATCTGGAAATGAATTGGCTCTAGGTATTTTTGCATAAGCTACTTTCCCTGCGGTGTTTTTGCCCTGCCGCTGAGCACGTAGGACTCAGTAATCAAATGAGGTCAAAGAAAATTCCAGCCAAAACCCCGGCAGCAGCCGCTGCAAACAGCCAACAGCGTCTGAACAAGCACAGCCCGGGCTTGGATGATGGATCTCCCTCTTTGGTAGCACAAGACAAACCATCACAGAAAGTGGGAATAATCCTGTGGGATTAAGCAACCTGCCATGACCAGGGCTGACATCTAAGACAACACACGGGCAACAAGGACACGGACTGCTAGTTCCCAAGGGCAGAAGAACTGGAAAAGGCGACTCTCCGCAGTGAAGGCTGCAGAGCCTACAGCCCACCCGTCCTCTGCCTCTCATTACATATCGAGCACACTTCCCGTCTGAGGAGGAAGCCACAAGCCATGCGGCTGAATCCATCCGCACAAAAACATACCCCTCCCCACCGGCCAAAGCCAAGGACTCCACCATGGGCTCGCCCACCGAGATGGTTTCCAAGAGCAACCTACACTTCTGCATTTTTGACAGAGATCTTCTTACTTCACCTTCCCGCGTGCTGGTGCCAAAAGGAGAAGTGCTCTGGAGCCCAGGGGAAGTTGTGCCACCATTTCCTATTCTGGAGGATGATTTCACTCTCCTGCCACATCCGAGAGCCACATGTGGCACCCGCCACGCTGCCCAAATGAGCTGTGAGGCTGTTAACATGCAAAGGGCTCTGGTTTGGGCCAAGCAGTTCCAGGAAACTCAACAGTCGCGTTCAAGAAAATATAAAAATAAAGACCACATCGAAATGATCTGGTCAGAAATAACCGTGCGGTCCCTTGGTGCTCATGAGGCGGTAAGATACCAAAGCAGCGCACGTGGCTCAGCAACAGAGAGGCTGGAGAAGCCACAGTCCAGGTCCAAGCAATGACTTTCTGCGCTCCCCTAAACGACGACACGCTCAGCAAGCTTGGGCTCAAGCATCCCTGGGGCCCTCTCTTCTTGTTTGGAAGGGGTCAGTTCCCTTGTCCCCTTCCCACGGCCAAGCAGCACTGCTCTAGTGATGGGGGAAGAGCAGATCCAGAGCAGCCAAGAGACCTGCGCCTCCCCACACATTCACGGAGCTGGACTCTTCCCACCTCCATGCTAAAGGAACGGTGACATGTTGACCAACCACTGACAAATGTCCGAAGGGAAGACTTTTTCTACCATTTATCGCCAGGGTTTCCCCCTATTTGCTCAGCATGGGCATGGGCCAGGACACTCCCCCCAAGCAGCTTGGCTCCATCTTCCAGTCTGGATGGCAGATTCAAGCATCACTCCAATACGTAGAAGGCTTTCCTTACAGCCATAATAGCCTGGATTTCTGCTGACACCAACAGAAACATCATCCCCATTTAGAGGGCAGAACCTCCCGCCTCTCTTCCCCAAGGGAGTTTGGTAAGCCCCATTACCAGAAGCTTTCTACAGCCCAGCCAAAGAGCGAATCAGGTCTCAACGTATTCCCTGCTTAAAACTTACTGCCGTAGCCTTATCACCAGAGAGGCACCTCTAGATATTTTTAGAGGTAATATCTGCTAGCACAGGAATTACAGTGCATTAATTAGCAGAGAGGCGCATACTGACAGTCACGAGGTCAAAACACAACATCCATAATTTACACCTCGTTGGGAGTTACTGAGGAAACAGAACGTAGAAGAGCCATCACAAGATCTGCCGTCTTTAAGGGCTCTGAGCACAGAGGCTCCCATGTCCCCAGAAGAAACAGGGAAAATCCACTTTCTCAGATGGACCAAATCCTCATGGACAGCAAAACTCCGTGGAGGCTCTATGTCCATGTTGAGGCGGTCCCTAGAAGATAATTCACAGTTTGCAAGGCTGTTGTCCATCAGTCTGATGGCTCAGGAGAAAAAAAAATAAAAGAAAAAAAATAAGGGGTGGTCAACATTTTCTCTTCTGGGATAAACTATCACGAAAATTTGTCTGCATTTTGGTATCAGTGGCCATTCATGCTCCTCAACAGTCACACGTGGCCTCAGCCTTTTAGGTGACCGGGGTACTGAGAGATGGAGCTGCCTTTTTTAACGGCTAGTTAAAACTAGAGAAAGTTGTAAGTTGATTGGTCATACAGACGGGCAGATTCACTTTCCTGAGCCATCTGGATTGTTCCTCAAGAAGTTCATAACCTGACCCCACCTTAAGCAGCCTCTCTTCCCCCAGAGCTTCCTCCACTGGGCAAAAGTTATTGGCAAGGAAGCGTTGCAGTAAGTCAGGCTGCGGCAGGACTTCCCGCGCTTCCCACTGCATGCCCGGACATCAATAGCAATAACCAGCTGCAACCTCAGAGGAATGGACCTAGAGAAGGTTATCACTCAGGTTCCACCACTACCGAGCAGGACAACCCTTGCTAGATGAGTGGACGAAGCACAATAGCTCAGTTTCCCTCCAAAAAAATCCCCAAAGCGCAGCTGCTCAGAGAGGGAGAGAGAGAACCACTGCGGGATGCAGGACTGACAGCGAGTCGATACCCACCACCATCTAAAGAAGAAAACCATGCCATTACTCGCCGACAAAACGCTTGATCATGACTAGGACTCAGATGAAATTAAGCCATCCAGAGATGGCTGATGGCTAGGTCAGGTGCGCCATGCTTCGGTCCAGAAGGGGCTTTTTCGTACGCACAACGGCTGTTTGGTGAGACTTTCTGTCAGAGTGGTTCACAACTTCTTCTCTGAACAGCCTGGCCCCACCGGCAGCCCTGCTGGCATCCCCACAAAGGCTCTTCCCAGCACACCAAAGGGCATGGCGAAATGAGGAAAAAGCCTCTAACACCCTGAACACCTTTGTGAACCTGCTGCACAGCCGACAATACATCAAGGCAAAGACGACCAGCCAAAACTCTTGGTATCTTGTTTCTTACAACAACGTAATTCAGGCTGGCAAATTCAGGATTATCATCCTGAGCCAAAAAAAAAAAAATAAAAAAAATGACAGAGTTGAAGGCATGAAGCAAGATAACTGAGGAAAAAAAATCATCCAGTGACTTTGGAGAACCCACATCAGCTGTTTGCTCTGCTGTAAAGCTCCATGGTGACACTAGGTCTATCCCAGGGGCAGGATTCATTACCTCTAACTTTACCGATGCAAAAAATGAGGTGAATCCCTAAGCAAATCGACATCAACAGACAGAGAGAGCACCTGGTATGGGCGTCAGGAGGATGGGGCCAGGCTCTTTTCAGTGGTGCCCAGGGACAGGACAAGGGGTAACAGGCACAAACTTGACCATAGGGAGTTCCACCTCAACAGGAGGAGGAACTTCTTTGCTGTGAGGGTGGCAGAGCCCTGGCCCAGGCTGCCCCGAGAGGTGGTGGAGTCTCCGTCTCTGGAGACATCCCAAACCCGCCTGGAGGCGTTCCTGTGCCACCTGCTCTGGGTGACCCTGCTCTGGCAGGGGGTTGGACTGGGTGATCTCCAGAGGTCCCTTCCAACCCTATGATTCTATGGTATGGAGGTCAGCCCATCCCATCCAACTTCAACCTTCTACGAGGGGAGATAGCAGACAAAAGTTAAATTAGAGGCCTCAATTTTTAGGCAGGCATCCTTAAGCAAGACAGCTCCCATCCTCCTTCTCCTAAGCTGCTTCCCACATCTAAAGCAGGAATGATCACACTTCCTTCCTCAGCCAGCAGTTGCACAACCAAACGCTTCAAAGCCTGTCAGAAGCTCAGCTAGTGCAATAATGGGAACATGGAAATTGCAATAGACTCACTTAGTTTAGCTTTCACTTCTTCCCCCCCCACCAAAAAAAAAAAAAAAAAAAAAATTGATTCATAACAAACAAAAGCAGAAGCCGACATTTTTGCAAGTGGCTTTGGCTGCTCAAGATCCCCAGGTTTCCTCGCTGGACTTCCAGGTGTAAGCTCCGAGGAGGAGTGCCAGAGGCTGGAACGAGCAGCTCTCAATAAACTACTGGTTCAAGAAAGCTTTACAAGCGTGCCACTTCCAAGCCTCTGCTGTAGAAACAGAGAGTTATTTCCACCTTTGAAGACAGAGTGGGCGCTTTAAATCTGCCTAAGGTCAACTTTATGGGGCTATTTCACAGACGAACTACGTTAGAGTACTGGTAATCCAGAAAACACAGACAAGTAGGAGAAAATAAATGCGTCATTACTTAGTTATTTGGAGCAGGTGAGGGCTAGCAATAGATAGTTGTAGACACCAACAGTCCAGCACGTGTGGGACAAGGCAGCAGAGGTCTCATTTACACGCCAAAGCTGCATTAGATCTTTGGCCAGCAGCAAAATTCCCATCAACTGTGGCAGGACCAGTGGTGGGCCCTCTCACCGGAGGTTATCGGAGAAATCAACTGAACTGTGCCTATGACCAAGCAACCCCCCTCGCTCCCGCAGGGAAGATGCAGTCTCTTACCCAACCGGCTAAGGCTGACCCACACAAGCCGGATTTGAAGCGATGGCCAAGGAGCGAGGAAGGCTCGAGCGCTCAACTGCCCATGGGAGGCTCGTCGCTGAACGCTGCCCTTTGGGGCTGTCACTGGCTCTCCTCTCTTGAGTCATTTTTTTCGTTTTTCTTATTAAAAAAACGACTGGAAAAGTTAGACAAGCAGGTGGGGCTGCCCCTAAAATGTACAAAACACAACCACAACAAAATTTTAGTGATTTCAGAGTGAAACCGCCATCACGTTATCAGCCTGGTAATGAACTTCTCATCACAATAGTACTGACTGGACTCCAGCTCCAGGGAGCTGCTCCAGGAGATTATTTCCACTTTATGAAGCAGGAAAGACAGTCTCCTCCTACGTCCGCCCGGAGATATGGAGGGGTAAAGCATACTGCAAAGCACAGTGCAAGAGCTGGAAGGAGACACGCAACACGTGGGGTTCAGTTTGCAGCCAGGCTCAACTTCTGGTCCCACCAGGACAAGTCCAGAGCAACGCATTGGTTCTAGTTTTAGCAAGGAAGTCACAGCAGGTACCAGAACCTGCACGTGGACCAGCAGCCTCGGAGGTGGCAGGGATGAGGGCAGAGCCAGCAACCCCCAGGCAATTTTTAGCCATTGGAGAGGAACAGGGTGATCACAGAAACAAGGTGATGTGCATGAACCACTGACCCCATCATTTGCAGGGGATACCGTCAGATCAGCTTCACGGAGACCACGTACCACTCACGAGACTGCGGCGCTCACACAAAACCTCTCTGATCCTTCCAGAGTCTGTCCCTGTGCAGTAATAGCTGCAGCTAGATAAAGTAACAGAAAAGGAGTCTCAGCAACGTGTAATAGGAGCAATCTGGAAACTGCAATCCAGGCAAGTTCAACAAGTGTTGGATTAAGACAAGTACATGCTGGTTTCGCAGCATCACCACCACCTTCCCCATCAGCAGTGCTGGCAGCAAGTGAAGGCGTGAGATGAATACAGAGGAGACCCCTTTTCCAGTCCTGGGGTCTCCGGTGGGAGAGAGTGAGAACAGCAGCAGCTCATCGGTTGTGGGTGCCGGGTTCAGCTTTTCAGGTACTAAACTCCTGGTGGGGGCACAGCACCCATCCTGCTTAACACTGGACACCGAGAAGACCACTAGTAGATTTTAGGAAGCCAAGAGACCTTCCAGAGACAGATATTCAACAGTAATTGAGCGGGGATTACAACATTTTGCATCGGCTTTGCATCTCGACTGACCTGAGCTCAAACCAGCCATCTGAAGGTTTGTCGCTTCCATATTCAGGCCTGAATTTTAGAGTAACTCTGCATTTCCTTGAGAAACAGAAGCAGCCTGCGACGCATCGCAGGCTCACACAAGCTGAAGGCACTTGCAAACTATTCTGGGACCTGCTGCGAGCGAGCAAGCGATTCCCTTGCCACGAGGACAGGAACGTGAATGGGGCGGCTACGTGGAGACCACGACCAGCGTTAGACCCTAGCAGCAACGCTGAGGGGAAACTGAAACCACAACAGCGCGATAGTGTCCAGCGCAGAACTGTCTGCAAACCTCCCTACCGCCCATTCTGCAAACTGAGACTTCCTCTCAACTTATTTTTAAAATGTTCTTTTTTACAATTACCTTTTTTTTTTTTTCAGGCCAGGATCTAGAGTATTCTTGACAAACAGATAACGGGGGAATTCCACGCGCTACCCCTTTAAAGCCATGATGTATTTTGATGCCGAGAAATACAAATCTCTAAATTAGTCCCACCGAGCCATCACCGAGAAGAGCAGTTGCGATGGTACCTTCTCTCTTTCTCCAAAAAGACATTTTCTCTATATGCAACCCCAGTGACTCACTGCAGGTCCTTTCAATTGGAGATGCTCGTACCATTGGCAAGACCCTGCCTTCATCTCCCTCTCCAGCTAAAAACATGGGCTGCGCCCTTCATCTCCATATCCCATTATTTTTAGCTCCTGTAACGCAACACTCTTGAACCGTTCAAGTGTCGAGCTTTGGGAAGTGAAAGGCACAGTGAGAGGCACAGGGAGGAACGTGTCTCCCTGACGTTGTTAGAATAAGGTCTACTACTTTTTGCCATGGTTTCTGAAGGAAACTGCAAAAGTCCCATTCCTGGAGATGCTGAAGGACAAGCTTCAAATTGAAGGACAGGGAGAAAATACGCCCTTGCTCTGCTTCAAACTGAAGGGCACGTGCCCTGCTCTGCTGGGGGTGGGAAACGGGATAAACTCAATCACAGAAAGGCTGCTATAAAGAGGAAGGGGCTTATCTGCGCCCATGTCCTTGAAGGCAGAACATGCAGCAACAGACTCAAATCGAATGACAGGGGGAGAGCGGTCCCTGCCCCAGGGCCAGGCGGGGATCCTCAGCCACCCTTCCCGTCCTGATGGCCCTTCCAGTCCACGCTCCTCAGCCCCCATTGCCTTTTCAAGTCCTCCTGCCTCGAGGCAGATGAGCAGCTACAGAGGCCTGTGGGAATTTCTGGGATTTCACCATCGTAAAGTACATCTTGATGCTCAACAGTAACTTCCTAAAAAAAAAAAAAAAAAAAAGAAAACAACACCCACTCGAAGGAAAAACAAAAATCCAGCCCTACCCTGTGCTTCTTTTTATCTCCCCTCCATCAACGCTTTGCTCACCTTCCGACACACCAGACCAAGGCTGGCGGGTTTCAGCAGCCCGCGCTTTGCTTTCTGGCGAGGAGCAGGAGCACAGAGCCGAGCCCATCTCCCCTCCTCTTGCTCTCATCGGCAACAGCAGCTCTGCCGCCAGAGCCACGCGGCCAGCGGCATCCCTGGCATCCAAACACCCCTCTCCGCCAGCCCGGGGTGGGTGCAGGGAGATGACCCAGGATATCAACCACCATCAACACCACCATCCACCACCACTCTATGGGCTGTGTGGGTTTGGCAAAAGTCAACCAGGGTAAGAAAAGCCTCTATTTTTCTCCTCAAAAAAACAGCAGAAATGACACATATCTGATCTGAGTAAGAAAAGACCAGTTATACATACTCACTTTTCAGAGAGGAAACGCACTTGTTCCTGGCACCAATTATGAAAACCCCTCGCCACATGATGCAAGAGTTTATTTTAGCTTGTATCAGTCTTTATCACACCAGTGAAGGTTAAAGTTTCACCCAACAGCACCGTCAATTACAAGTTCAGTGTCAAGTGAAGCCCCAAAAAGATTTAGGCTGGAGATAGCGCTGGTGTTTGGCCCAGCCCGGCTCGGGGCCGGGTGCCGTCAGCGGTATGTAATGGAAACTCCGGGGTTGCTCTTCAGGGAAGGTGGAAGTTCAGCAGAGAAGTGGCTGTGTGTCACAAGGGAGGACCAGGGGAAAAAATAAAAAATTCAGCAAATGCATAATTTAGAGAAAAAAAAAAAAAGGGGGGGGGAGAAAAAAAAGAAAGGTGTTTCCCAAAATAAAGGCAGCAGCACAAGCTGCCCCTGCCAAGAAGGAAGTGAAGGACATGACAGAGTGTCAAACGGTTCCTCCCAACACTCCCTATGGTGGTTGTCCAACCTGGTAGGACAAACCACAAGGAGACATCCCTGTTGGAAGGGTCTTATGGCCACTCGGGGCAAAGGGGACAAGACTCCAGGTATTTCCATGCACAGCAGGACACACCCTCCCAAAAGCATATGGGACACCTGGGGTTGAGGTCCACGCCCAGACGTAGCAGGCACTGAGCTCCCTCCCAAGCTGAAGACTTCACTGAGGTTGAAGATGCTGCAACAAAGTCTTCAGCTTGGGAGGGAACCCAGCACCTACTGCCTCTGGGCACGGGCCTCACCCCCAGCCGTCCCATGTGCTGTCTGCGGCAGTTGCTGCGTACGTGGGGCTTCTTTGGACATTGCCCTTGGGGAAAATCCATTTTTACCACGCAAGGGTACACGTGGGTGGCACTATCGTATTTAGGATAACATCAAACACAACGGGAAACAGTGATACCGCAGTATCATGAAAAATGCTCATCAGCTACGCTTTGTTCCACTGACCCAACACTTTCCTGTGACTCTCCAAACCCTTCCTAAGATTTCTTGCCCCATGTTAACCCCTACTCTGCTACACTGGCTCAGAGGGAGGGGTGCTGGGGTTTTGGGGGGTTGGTTTGGTTTTGTTGGTGATTTTTTTTTCCTATTGCAAAATCATCTGTTCGCCTTAGCTGGGCCAGGGACCATCCCCATCATGCAACCAAGCAATGCGGCACAGAGAATACACAACCAAGGGTCCCTCCCGGGGGGGGGGGGGACCCCAACCTCTGCCCCACGCTGCCTTCCCCCCCGCAGCTGCCTTGCGATGAAGGACAGCGAGAGCCGATGCTAATTCCTTCAGCCTATTCGGAAAAACAAGTTTACACGTGAGATTTCAATTGGCTCCGTCTCTGCTTAACTACTCCAGCTGTGAAACAAAGTAAGTGAGAGACAAAGCACTACAAACAAGCAGCGTGACCATTTGAGAGGGCTTTTTGTGGGCTTTAATGCCAAACCCACTAAATAGATTAACTTACAGCATAAACAAGCAAGTAAATCTTTCCCCCAAGGCCCTGTGTATCCAAAGGAAGCTTTGGAAGTTGCTTCCTGCCATTGTGGAGGCCCTGCTGGGAACCCAGGAGCCTTTTCAGTCCCTGGCTTGGTTGCCCAAAACCTTCAATTTACTTCCAGCACCGCTGGCTGCAGCACCACAAAAGACAGATGATGGCAAGGACGGTTTTTGGCTCTTCCCCACCACCCTCAGAGAAACGGGACCGTGACTCACACCTGCTTCCAAAGCTCACAGAAGGGTTCGAGCTCCACTTTGACCAGAGGACTCGGTACAAGCGCAGCACCACCATCATAACTGATGAGAAGAAAGGAAGTCTCCAAACAAGGAGACAGACCAAGGAGAAGTGGGCATCCACCCAACAGCGGGACGACCAGCAGTGGCCAACCCCACCAGGCTGCTCAGCCCCCGAGCATCTTCAAACAGCCCACAGCACCAAAATGCCACAGCAGCATCCACACTTGCCATTTGAGAGGGGAATGACAAGCCTAGGGCACGAAACCTTTCCAGACCCTGTGTTCACCTCTGGGAAGAAGCAGGCTCAACCTGTGCTGGAGGCCACCACTGCATTCCAGATGTGCCAGCCCCTGCAGATGTGGAGAAGGGCAGGGTGCACAAAGGGAAGGTGCTCGGGCTGGAGAGCTCAGGGCCATGCCACCACAACAAATGAGGTCCAAGCCCCTGGGCTCTCCCTGGCTGAGGGCAGGACCCTGAGCTGGACCATCCTTTGGCCTGGCCTAGTACAGTCAGCAGACCTACATCCCCATCAGCCCAAAAAAGCTATGGAGAAGACAAGCTGAAAGGTTGTCTTTCACCACTCTCCATCCCTTTTTTCCAGCACAGTGACTACATTTGGCAGCGACATGACAGCTGCGAGGGACACTGAGAGCACCCCATCCCTGAAGTGCCTCCAGCCAGGCTGGCACAGCCCCAACCAGCTCGTGTCCCACACGGAGAACAAGTCCCGAAATCCACTCAGTCACACGTCAGAGGAGCAAGGGGTGTAAGAGCCCACGCAGGAAATGCAGCCTGAACACCCTCCCGCCCCCGGTTCTCCCCACGATGGGCAGGAGCATCACGGCACACGGGGCTGGTCCCCTGGCTCAGCTCTTCACTAGGAGCCAAGGTCCGGGGACCTGGCACGACGGTGACTGCAAGTGCCCAATTTCCACAGAGTCAAAGGCTGCTCTCTTCATCCTAAAGCATCCTACTCACGGTGGCGTTCTGGTTGGAGACCAGTAGGTGGAAGGCACCTATCCTACTCACCATCCTGCCATCACTTCTAAAGTCAGCGCCACAATCCAGCAGCTCAGTGCCCACCACAAAGCGGATCCCCAGGCTCCAGGTGTGCTCTGTACCAGCGGACATGGATTTAGACCCACGTAGCCATTCCTTTACACCATCTCAGCTCCCTCACTGTCATTCAGACCAGATCAACCTGGGAACAATTTGCATTTAACGAGCAATCCTTTGGGGACATCGGGCTTGTTGGCTTTGATTGCAATCCAGCTAATTGATCCAGGGAGGCAAGCCTCAAGCAGAAGCCCTCTCAGATAAGCAGGATGCATACATGGGGATGAGGAGGATCAGGGATGTTGCCCAGCCTGGGTCTGCAAGGCTGGAGTTGCAGAGTGGTGTTCCCCAGGGGTCAGTACGGGGCCCAGTCCTCTTCAATATAGTCATCAATGACCTGGATGAAGGGACACGGTGCACCCTCAGCGAGTTTGCTGATGACACAAAGCTGGGGAGGAGGGGCTGGCTGACACAGCAGAAGGCTGTGCCACCATCCAGAGAGACCTGGACAGGTTGGAGAGCTGGGCGGAGAGAAACCTTATGAAACTCGACAAGGGCAAGTGTAGGGCGCTGCACCTGGGGAGGAATAACCCCCTGCACCAGGACAGGTTGGGGGTGACCTGCTGGAGAGCAGCTCGGTGGAAAGAGACCTGGGAGTCCTGGTGGACAACAGGATGACCATGAGCCAGCAATGGGCCCTTGTGGCCAAGAAGGCCAATGGCATCCTGGGGGGCATCAAGAAGAGCGTGGCCAGCAGGTGCAGGGAGGTCATCCTCCCCCTCTGCTCTGCCCTGGGGAGGCCGCATCTGGAGTGCTGGGTCCAGTGCTGGGCTCCCCGGTTCAAGAGGGACAGGGAACTGCTGGAGAGGGGACAGCAAAGGGCTACCAAAAGGATGAGGGGACTGGAACACCTCTCTTGTGAAGAAAGGCTGAGGGATTTGGGTCTCTTCAGGCTGGAAAAAAGACACCTGAGGGGGGATCTTATCAACGCTTATAAACACTGAAAGGGGGGGTGTCAGGAGGATGGGGCCAGGCTCTTTTCAGTGGTGCCCGGGGACAGGACAAGGGGTAACGGGCACAAACTTGACCATAGGGAGTTCCACCTAAACACGAGGAGGAACTTCTTTGCTGTGAGGGTGGCAGAGCCCTGTCCCAGGCTGCCCCGAGAGGTGGTGGAGTCTCCGTCTCCGGAGACATCCCAAACCCGCCTGGAGGCGTTCCTGTGCCACCTGCTCTGGGTGACCCTGCTCTGGCAGGGGGTTGGACTGGGTGATCTCCAGAGGTCCCTTCCAACCCCTGCCATCCTGTGGGTCTGTGATTCTGTCAGTTTGCTGGGTCGGACTGCAAAGCCCCCGCACCCGAGAGCCGCCGTCGCTCCATCACGCAGGCAGCGGGAGGCTGCGCTCGGCGTGAGGACCAGCTTGCAAGGTTTATCGACACAAAGGCACCGAGAACGAAGAAACATTTGCGAAGTTTCACATGTACAGACTGCCAGAAACAATGAGAAAAGGGAAATGCCACCTGAAAGGATGAGAGCTTGTTTGCAGAGAAGCCTCTGAGGCGAGGGTTTAAATAGACATCGAGCGATGGGGGAAGCAGCTGAAAGGGGAAGCGTTTCATCCTAATTTGAGACAACAAAGAATGGGCCTTTGTGGAAGGGATGAAAAACACTTTTGCAAGCTGGAGACAACACCGTCTTTCTTAAAGCGTGCACACACCAGCCCGTACACCCATCCACACAGCGCTGCCTTTGAACAGACATTAACACAATATTGAAAATACTTTGACCTTACAGCACAAAAACCTCCACCGCAGGATAAAAGAAGACGACGAATTCCCTACCGCCGCAGCTGCTAAGGACAGTCACAAGATCGGGGTGAAGCTGAGCCCGTCCTGCTCAGCCGGAGCAGCGTCGTGACCGGGGGGACGATGCTCCGGCGTGCCCTGCTGTTCCCAGCCACCCTCCTCACATGAGCTGCTCGTGCCGGGCTCTGCTGGCTTCTGCTTAAACCCACCCCGAAAATAAGGGCCAGCAGCATTTTAGGAGCACCCGAGCTGCTCTCCCCCCGGGCACTGCCGGAATTCTGAGCAAGGAACCCCATCCCCATCTCTCACAAACCCGGACGGTCCCCCTGCAGCTCTGGGAGTCATTAACAATTGTCACGGCGCCGCAGGACGGCGTCACCCAGCCAGGTAGCGTTTTCCTATTCCCCTTTTAACTCAGCAAGAGGGTGATGCTCACATCTGTCAGCTAAAAACAAAAAAAAAAACCAACAAAACCCATCTGCAGCCCTTTTCACTGCCCGGGCCAGGTGGGGAGGGAGCGCTGGAGCCCGTTCTTCCCCGGGCACCGACGGAGGGTTGGCCAGCCCCGTTCCGGGAATGGTGCGGCACAGGTGGGAGCGCTGAGCACGCAGCTGCCCCCGGCAGGATCCGGCCCCCGGGCTCTCTCTTACCAACAGGAGACTGGAAGCCGGGTGAACTCTCAGATGGGGCAGGTTATGGTTAAATACGTCAATCGCGCTCGCAAGGAGAGGACATCTGAGCCGAAAACAGCCGAGCCTCGAACACGAAACCCCGCCACGCCGTTTCCAAACAAACCGCGCTTCCCCGTAGCATCGCGCTGCCTGAGCGCCCGATGGAGCCAGCGCTCTTCCAGCTCCGCATCTGTGAACTCCGCCGAGCATCCGAGCATCCCCCGCTGCGCCACGCCGGCGAGGGAACGGATCATCCGACCACAAGCCCAAATTGGTCGTGTCCCCCCCCCTTTTTTTTTTTTTTTCTCCTCTCTCCAGAGCTTGAAATCAGAGATTAACAAGTCTGAAGGAGCTCATGCCTGGCCACTCATGTATTCCAGATGCACATGCTATAATCGCGGCTTGCCAAACAGGATACGAGGCGTAAGAAAATAAAGCATTTTATCTTCAAGCTTTTCCAAGAGGGTATTAGAAACAATGGGGAGGAAATACAAAATTAACACTAGAGAAGAGCAATTGGCAGTGCCCCTCGCGAGTCTGTTCTTCATTACAAGGCTGCCTATTCAGTAGCTTTCATTAGGAAAATCGCATCGCAGAGCCATTCCCAACAGTGTCCCTATTTCCTAATTAAGCTTCGCCAAAGAGCCGCGTCTTTTAGTTACCGCGCAGCATACAATCACCACAATTACCATTTCATCGCACCCTGGCTGCTGAAAACCCTGCAATTAAAGCATCCGAGGAGTCACACGGGCGCGTCATTGGGGAGACAAGTTCTCACGTCGTGCTAATTGGCGGCCAAAGACGAGATCAGAAAAACGGGAACGTGGGTTTTCGGTTTCCACGCTGGGAAAGGCGCTGGGGAGCCGCAGCCGCTCCCCAGGCCCCCACCCAGGCGAAGAGGGCTCGGTGCCAGCGGCGAGCGCTGGTGAAAGGTCCTCGCCCACCCCTGCGGACCGCAGCACAGGGCGATGCTCGCCACGTCCTCGCACGTATCACACCCATGTCACCAGGCGATCAACCCCGACCCAACACACGTGGCACAAGGCGGACGCAACCTCGCGTGGTTTGTAAAGGTCACCCGGAGACCCCCCGACGACAGCTTTGGATGGGTGGGAGCCTCGCAAAGAAAGGGCTGGCAGCGGACCGGTGACAAAAGCGTCCCCACACCACCTCCGACCACCCGGCAAGGATGCGGAGTCTCGCAGTTCCAAGCCTCTTAGGGAAGCGGAAAGGAAGTCTCGTAGAGAGGTGGGGAAAGAGGATGAGCTGCAGCCATGGAGCCTGGATCGCATCCACAGGTCACATTTTCCTCCGCTGCAGCCAGGAGTGACATTTCCAGCCCAAAACACCCCCCGGCTGAGCATGGCTGCAAGGCGCGGAGCTGCAGCCAGGGAAGACATGCCAGGCTGCCGTGCGATGCCCGTGGGGGGGTGGGCATTGTTTCCATAGGAACTTCATCCCCCCGCCCCATCCTCTCACCTACTGCCCAGCCCCAAGTTCAAAGCTGAACTCAGACACAGCAGGAGCCTCCCGTCGCTTAAAACCAACCTGGGGGCACTCACCTGTGTGTCCCTCCCCCCCCCCCCGGCAAACTCAGGCGCAATTTTCCACTCGCAAAATAATAATGCAAAAACGGGCAGCCCCGCCATGCCAGGAACAGCTCAGCGGCCACCCAAAAAAAAAGAGAAGTCGAAACTACCCCAGGTAAGCTGCAGCACGGCAAGGCCAACAGCGGTCCCCGTGCCACTGAGAGGGTGCCACCAGCCTGGCCAGAGCATCACGCTGGTGGCAACGCCGCTGCAGCGTTGGCCATCCTTCGGCCCCACGGCTGCTGCAGCACGGGCAGCACGCCCCGCCGGAGCGGCAGGCCGTACCTCTCTGCCAGCGCTTTCCTCTGGGTTCGGTTCTTCTTTCTCAGTGCAAAACGCACATCTTCATTTTCACGTTCAGGAAAAGGCACGAGGTGACAGTTTTGGTTTGCTTTTCTCCCAACTGGGGTGCCCTGATCTCCAGGGGGGAGGAGGGACCGGAGATGCGGGGCTGCTGGTGAGGAGCTCTAACTCCTCTACCCCAAATCAACGCACGCTGGCAGAGCTTCTCCCTCTGCACAAGCACCTCTAACACTTTCCATCCCCTTTCCTCTCACGGAGCTGCCGGGAGCGGGAGAGCGATGGCCACACGACGCGGGGGAAGGCAGACCAGGGAGCTCCCCCCCGCTTCAATCCTGCGGGACAACACCGTCAGCCGGCCTTGGACCAAGCGCATCCCCGATCCGCAGGGTACCGCAGACGGGGCTCCGCGCCGCCCGGTTGCCTCCCCGCAGAAACCCGCGGTGCAGCGCCCAGCCATCGCCTGAGCCCTCCAACCTGACGTAGTCACCGCAACCGAGGGATGTGACCACCGCAAACGCCACCGCCGGGCTCTTGCTCTTTATCTCCCCATCTTTCTAGGTTTAAGCTTTAATCTGAGCAACGCCCGGAGCTCCAAAACACTTTGCAATCGTGTTTCGGAAACCAATTTGCAACTCCATCCGAGTTGTTGCTCTGAACAACAACGAAAAAAAAAACAAAAAACAACAACAAAAAAAAACGAAATGAGACCCCTGCGACACACACAAAAATTAAAGTGTTGACATCCTGCACGTCCCTGGAGTTTGGCAGGCTCTGCATCAAACCAAGGTTTAGAAAATTAATCTAAATGGAACGGCAAAATAAATTGCAGCTGTTGAGCACCAGCCTCTCGCGCAGCGGGGTGAGCAGCACCAGCCTGCAGCTGCCTGAGCTCGTTTGCGCTGCGTTGAGAGCAGCGGCAGCAGCAGCACCGAAAACAAGCCCCGAGCAGAGTTAACGGGTGCTGGGGTGACAGCAGTGAGATTTTAATAAACATGAAAACAAAGGTCTGAAATCTCTTTTCTCCCGCTTTCGTTAGCGATTTGAATCAGCCTAGCCTTTTCCTCCCTTAGGGCTTACACCATCTGAAGCAGCTAAACATCCTTTCGGGGAGGCTGCTGCAGAAGTGAGTGCAGCAGGAGGCCCGGCTGGGGCTGGCCACCCTCTGGCCAGTACTAGCCACTAAGTGGGAGCTGCTGGTGACATGGTAAGGCCACAGAAGCACCTGATGGAAGATGCTCCTTCTCAGGCACAACTATCAGCGCAGGCTGGTGCACGAAGCAGCACGGGGACATCTCAGGGCTGGTGCGTGTCCAGACTCCGATGCCAGAGGGATGGATGCCACGCTGCTGGGCTTGTCACATCCCAAACCACATCCTGTTGCCCTCCGCCCCCCTGGGCTGCGGGGACCCGGCCGAGGGTGACGGGAGCAACAGGCGACTCCTGGCCCTTGGGTCCCTCCAGCCCGGCGAAGAGACCTCCTGCTGCAGGGACAGGGAGTGACTCACTGCCACCCCCGCCAGCGGCCCTGCCAAAACTCCAGGCAGGCGCTGGAGAGCCCCCGGGATTTCCCGGGGACCCAGGGACGGCAGGGTGGTCCCCGGGGGCCGGGCAGGGCCCTACACCTGGGCCCCGAGCAGCAGCTCTGTGGGGCGGCGCGGGGGAAAACAAGTGCGTAGTCCAGAAATGAGTCACGGCGGTGGGGCCCCGTCCCCACCCGCGGGGTGACACCGGCTCCTCCTGGCCAGGGGCACGGCCGGCCACAGACCCCCCTGGGCTGCAAGGGGACATGGTGCGGGGGGGTCCCCTTCCAAGGGTGCAAAGGAAACCCCCCACCCCGGGGCTGGTGACACCCCCACTGGTGGGTTTAAGTGGAAACCCCCAGCTGCACGGGACCCCCCCATCACACCAGGTTCATTCCCCCTCCTGTTACTTGGACACACCGTTTATAAGTAGTTTCGCCCCCCACCCCCCAGTTCCACAGCCCCCGCCGGGCACACCGGTGCCCAGCACTCTCCCACCCCACGCACCCCGTGGTGCCCGCTGGGCGCTGGGGCTCCTCGGTGACACGGACACCCCGGTTATAAGGCACCCCCTGCTCGTCCGCCCCCTCCAGAGCACCAGGCGTACACAGCCCCCCCGGCCCGGCCCGGCCCCCCCATTTACACGGTCACCGCGGTAATAGGGAGCTCACCGGTTACACCGGGTGCACGGAACCCCCGCCCCGGTTACACCGACACCCCCCCGACCCGCGGCTCTCCCACCTGGGGGGCGGCTGCCGCCGGGGCTCCCTGCCCATCCTCGGCTCGGCTCGGCTCGGCTCGGCTCGGCTCGGCTCGGCGCCCCGCCGGGCTCCACGCCGGGCTCCGCTCCGCTCGGCGGCGGGCGGCACCGGCGGCACCGGGGCGGGAGGCGGGCGGGGCTGCCGGCAGGGCCCGCCCCACACGTGTGCGCCGACCGGCCCCGGGCACCGCCCGCCCCGCCCCGGCCCCGCCACCCCCTCGGACATCCACACCCCCGGCCCCTCCACCTGCCCTCCTTCCGCCCCTCCGTCCACCTCTTCCTCCAACCACACACCTCTTCGTCCGTCCATCCGTCCGTCCGTCCATCCATCCATCCATCCATCCATCCATCCATCCCTTCCTACACCAACCCCTTCATCCGTCCACACACCCCTTCGTCCGTCCATCCAACCCTTCATCCCTTCATTCATCCACCCACCCCTTCCACCCCTTCATCCATCCACCCATTCCTTCATCCAGACAGCCAACCCTTCATCCCTTCGTTCATCCACCCACCCCTTCATCCATCCACCCATTCCTTCATCCAGACAGCCAACTCTTCATCCTTTCCTCCATCCATCCGCCCCTTCATCCACCCCTTCATCCACCCCTTCATCCATCCATCCATCCATCCACTCACCCCTTCCTCCACCCACTCACCCCTTCATCCCTCCATCCAGCCCTCCATCCATCCCTCCCTTCCTCCCTCCCTCCCTCCCTTCATCCATCCACCCACCCCTTCATCCATCCACACACCCCTTCGTCCATCCATCCAACCCTTCATCCCTTCGTTCATCCACCCACCCCTTCATCCATCCATCCATCCATCCATCCATCCATCCATCCATCCATCCACTCACCCCTTCCTCCACCCACTCACCCCTTCATCCCTCCATCCATCCCTCCATCCATCCCTCCCTTCCTCCCTCCCTTCATCCATCCACCCACCCCTTCATCCATCCACACACCCCTTCGTCCATCCATCCAACCCTTCATCCCTTCGTTCATCCACCCACCCCTTCATCCATCCATCCATCCATCCATCCATCCATCCATCCATCCATCCATCCATCCCTTCATCCCTTCCTCCATCCATCCATCCATCTATCCTTCCCTCCCTCCTTCCCACCAGCCTGCTGTTCATCCAGCTAGCCATCCCTTCAGCCAGCCAGCCATTCCATCCGTCCATCCTTTCCTCCCACCAACCTGCCATTCATCCAGCCAGTCATCCCCTTAGCCACCCACCCTTCCATCCATCCATCCTGACACCCGTCTGTCCCCCTGCCGCTTTCCCTTCCACCCTTCACTCTTCCACTTGTGCACCTCTCCATCCCTTCCTTCCTCCTGCCATTCCACCATTCATCCGTCCACACACGCCTCCGTTCTTCTATCCGTCCACCTCCCATCCATCCACCCATCCATCCCACCATCCTGCTATTCACCCACCTACCCTTCCCTCCATCTCTCTCCTTCTTTCCCTCTATCCATGCACCTTTCCAACACTCCATCCTTCCCTCCATTCATCCATCTGTCCATCCCTCCAATCCCCCCCCCAGGGGGGCCATTTCCCCATCCCTCCCTCCCTCCATCCTTCCTCCCCTCCCTCCACTCCGCCATGCTATGTATTATATGAGCTTGTTTTCCTTCTCTCCCTGTGCAGCCCTTTAACCAACCTCTGCTGGAAGAGCCCTCACCACCTCCCCGGCAGCACAAGGCCACCCGCGGCCTGGGCTGGGTGAGCCTAGACTGGGGACATTCTGCTGATTTCTGCTCGGGTGGCACCTGGCAATGGCCTTTTCCTGCTGCCTTCAAGGTTGCTCCTGAGAAAGGGCCTGTGTCACCTCGATCGCTGGCAATACTTGCCCCCCGCGCCTTCCCGCTGGCCCATCTGCCACACGGGGCTTGCGGCTGGATCCAGCCCAGCTGGTATTGTGGTGAGGGCAAGAATCTGGCTTTGGGTTTCTTTGCGGATTTCCGTTTTTCAGAAGAGAGTGACCGCTGCTATTGCTGCTCCGAGACTCGAAAGCTGCTCGGGGGCCGAAATAGATGTGGGTTTCGCAGTGAGATTCCAGTGAATTTTAAAAAAAGCAAACGCGCTCAGAGCCAAAACCCCCTTTAACTGGTGGCTCATTGAGACAACCACCCGCCGCACAAACCGCGTGGGACGCCGGTGCTCAGAGCCCCAGCTGCCTCCCGAAGCATCGCCCTGCGCCAGGTGAAGGCCCCGCGGAGTCGGGGGGACGTGGGCTCGACCTTCGCCAGCTGAGCGGCCACCAGCAATTCAGAAGAATTCCTCCGGCGACAAATATAGCAAGAAGGGGAAAGTCTCGTGTCTGTGTCATGGTGCCACCTGCCCCAAGGCGCTACCCTGCAAAATAGCCGAATATTCAGGTGGAGCAGGCTTTGTGCCGCAGCCTCCTCTCGCCTTGGGCTCTTCACGCAAGCGTTAAAGGCTGGGTTCGGTTTTTGGGTTGCCAACCTGTTCTTTCCCATCTCTTCCGCCCTATTCCCACCTCCTGGTTTCACACCCAGGACCAGAGGAATCGTATTCCTGAACCGGAGGAATCGGGATGTGTTAGAGGGGATAAATCTACAGAGGCCAAACGTCTCCGGGTGCCGGAGCTGCAGCGTGTCCCCTCCCATCCCCCGCCCTCCCCACCTGAGGTACTGTGAGCTGCTTGTTTTGCTCCTCCGGGCACGCTGCAGCCTGAGGAAGTTACCAAACCTGGTGGCTCAGGGGGCTGGTGCCGGCGGAAGGAAGCGGAGGAGCACAGGGAGGTGCCGTGCCATGCCCCAGCCGCCACCAAGGAGGCTGCTGCAGCTTGCAGGGACAAAAATGACAAACAGCGGCATGGTGACAACGGGGCTGGAGGAACCACCACCGGGAAAGGGCTCCAGAGCACCTCTGAGGGCTGCTCACACCAGCGTGCTCCTGGGAGCTCCTGGGAGCAGAGCGCCGCGCTCCTCCTTATCCCTGAGTTATTCTTATTTGAGTTTGGGAGATGCTGGGGATGTCGGTGCCACGCTCCGGGGTGATAGCAGGGCAGCGGGAAGGGATGCCAGGTGGCTTTTAGGGGCGGCACGGAGAGCGGGGGAAGCAGCCCAGGTCACTGCCACCCACGCGCTGGGGTTGCGTTCAGGGTGGCTGCGGTGACACCGAGAGCGGTGCCCGGCGGCGCGGTGCCCCGCAGCACGCAACAGCCTGCTTGGGCTCGTCTCTGCCCCACGGCTCCGGGGTCAGCTCCTTCCCCTCCAGCCGCCCGACGGCCGGGGAGGAGGAAGCTGATGCTGCGCTCTGACAACACACTTATTTAGACCGTTGGGTTCTCGGTACCAGCGTAAACACGCCAGCGGCACATGATGCGAAACACTGACCTGGGGTAACCTCCCTCTGCCAGGGAAAACACGGGCCAGCCGGCTCCGACGGACAGGCGTCACGCCGGAGACTCGCGAGCTGCCAGCGCTGCTCTGCCTTCGCGCTCCCCGGGTCTTGTTTGTCCTTCCACAGCTGCTGCAGCAAGATAAAAAGACCCAACTACCAAACTGCAAGTTCCAGCTAACTCGGCAGAAAAGCCCATGACGATGCAAATTCAGAGGGCAGAGATCGGGCCGCATCACTGCTTCCAGATGCCCAGGGGACACCACCTCTGCTCTGAAGGATGCTCAACAGCCGATACGGGGCGAGAGAGAAAGTATTTAATAGAAACGTACTTTTTCCATGAGCGACTCCAAAGGAACTCGTGGAAACGCTTGGCTGGGAGAAGGGCAAAGTTATCGCCGCACAAAGCCCCTTTGGTGCTAGAAAGTGATTTCCATAGAGAACATTTCTAAGCAAATGAGGTTTCGGATGTATGCAAAGGCACTGGGGTGCGGGAGGGCCGGCGGGCTGTAAGCAAGTCCCGCGAGAGCAGTCATTCTGCTTCGGTCAAATCCTTTTTCATTTCCAGGAAGGTGAACTCACAAACCCAAATCTCCTTCGCCCGGCTTCTATTTTGGTTCCTCATCCTCCAAATCAGCCCAAAGGTACCTCTTAGATGAGGCTGCTGAAGATGAGACTTACCCCTAACTTGCAGAGGTGCTTGGAAATTTGCCAGGGCCATGTTCCCATTCCTCTCTACTCAACTCAACTCAACTCAACTCAACTCAACTCAACTCAAACCAAACCTGTATTTGTACCACACACACACACACACTTTCCTGAAGCAACAACCTGTTGCTGAGTCAGGCTTCGCAGAGTGGAGTATGTCCAGATTTCTCTGATAAATACGCGGAAGACGGTTGCTCTGTCTCCAGTCTTGCGACACAGATGTCTGCTTAAAATACAGGATTTATAGGCCAAAGAGAAGAACATTGCTCAGGGCATGAGGGACATCAGTCAGAGCATTTAGCTGACTTGGGAATGTCATACTGATAAAAACACTTAAAATCCAGGCAGGAAAAAAGTCTGTGGGTAAAGACTCATTGCCCAGCTCATCGTGTGAGGGCTCACAAACCCCTGCTCTCCATCCCCACGTCCTGCACGGCAAAACCAGGAAAGGCTTTAACGTCATGAGGTTACAAACCAGGCAACTCCCACTTTCTGCAAATGCATCTTTTCAAAGATGGAGGGGTTTTTTTTCCTAACCTCCTCCCCAGCAGCGGTTCCCATCCAGCCAGGGGACGGAGGCTGAGGGGCAGCAGGGATGGGGATGCCGTCCTGAAGGAACGCTGCGGGTGCGGGGATGACCCTGCCTCTCTGCAGGGGTTTGAGCCAGTGCTGCAGCCCGTGGGGAAGGAGCTCCTTTCCCGACCTCCTGTCTCCCCAGGGATTTGCACAAGCACTGACTCACTCCTCACTGGGCCCTTCTCACGTGCAGGGAGCCCATGGGGCAAAGCCGACCCGGGGGCAACCCCCTCACACTGCCACGTTGCCCCAGTCAGTGCCCCTCACTCATCTGTCCCCCAGCTAAGGGCTCCCTGGGTCTAAACAAGGCGGGGAGCAGCAGGCTCAGGAGCTGGGAAGTGCCCCAAAAAATTCCCACATAGGCTTCCCCCTTCATCCCCCTTGCCCACAGCACCTTTCCAGCGGGTTTCTGCAGGCAGGCGCCATGTCTCTGGCCCCGCCGACCCTTTGCAGGAAGCCCAGTGGAAGGTCCCGTCTCCCCACGCAGCACCTCCACAGAGGTGGCCGTGTGGAGAAACTCTCCCTCCGCAGGCTGTGATTGCCCTTGGCCGGAGCAAATTCCCCCAGGCAGGTCCACGCCTGCCCTGAAACCTCTCCCCCAACCCAAATGCACCCCAGCCTGCTGCCCTCCCCATGGATATGCCAATGTCTGGAGACCTGGGCAGGAGGCACAGAAACCATGCGGGAGCCCAGCAGCATCTCCCGGGATGCAGCAGGCAGCGGGATGCAGGACTGAGCTGAACATCATCCAGGGAACAGGCCGGAGCCTGGCAAGAGGCTGCCCTCTCAGCCGGAGGGGTGCCGGGGTGTCCTTGATGGACTCAGGCCAAGCCACACATTGGAAATACCACAATTCAGCTGCCCCAAAATGCCATAAACTCATCATCTCCAGGCACGGGCCAACATCTGCAGACTGGAGCCAGCACATCTCCCAGGGATGCTTTCACTGTTGTCCAGACTGTGGGTTTCCCCTGGATTTGGGATGGCTAAATCTGTCCTTCCATGGACACCGAGGCCATGGCGTTCTGCTGTGCCTGGGGCTGCAGAGGCTCGGCCGCCACGGCTCTAGGTGCGCTCGGTGCTTCCTTCTCCCCATGTTCCCGTAATGACGGAGCCTCACAGCCCTGGCGGAGCGGCTCAGCGGCCTCTCCCCGCTGCCTGCACAGCTTCAAAGGGAAGGGGAAGCAGGATCCATCGAAAAGGGAACCTGTTTTTTCTCACTGGTTCCCCCCACCACTTGTGTTTTTCATTTCTCTGGTGCAGCTCAAAGGACACTGAAAGATTGCTCAACACCACCTGAGTCTGACCCTTGAGAAACGAAAGAGGGCTGTAGACTTCAGTGGTGGCAGATCTGACCCTAGATGTTCCCCTTCCGCCTCCCATGCAGGAGGTGAAAATATAACCTTAAATGACCCAACCCGGTGAAGTGCCGAAGGTTTCCTGGCTGGCTCTGGGGTGGAAGGAGCTGCCACACTTTGCGGCAGGCGAACACTTGTCTGATCTGACTTTTCTGTTCTCCCGCCCCGTGTGAGGGCTCAGGGCTCCTGGAGCAAACCCACGTTAACTCCTGCCCCTCTTCGACCTCCTTTCTCAGGTGCCTTCTTCTGCAGAGAAAGTCCAATCCTGGTCTTGGGACATCATGGCACAACTCCCTGCACTGCCACTGGTGCCCTAAGGGACAGGAGCAGGTCACTCAGCCCTCCGTGCCTCAGTTTCCCAGCTCTGAGAGGGCGATGCCACCCGTCTCGCTCTGGCTGGTCCATCCTGCAGCCCATGGGACCATTCCGATGTTAGGCTCTGACTTTCGCATGCTGGAAGCCACCCGGATGCTTGCTGGAAGCCTCACTTTTCACAGGGAGAAGCAAGACAAGTAAAAGTCTGGGTGAAACTTTGGTGCAGGAAACCCAAACATTTTCCCCACTGTAACATCAACAATTTTACTGGTAATTGTAAGAGAAGCAGCCACACACCCCTCCTGCCCCCATGGCCACATCACGCTGTGGTTTGGGTTTCCAAGCGAGCCGTGCATTCCTACGCAAACGGCTGGTGCTCTTCCCAGGACCCAGTTTGCAGCTGGCAGTGGTGAGGCAGAGCCGTGGAAGAGGACGGGGTGCCCTTTTCCTGCAGGAGAAACAGGGAAGGGGTGCAGAAATCAGGGCTGGGCTGGAAACTGAGGCGGCAGCTGGACCGCCGGGGACCATTCCCCACCCCAAGGCGGACCTGCTGCGCGGCCGTCCCTGACGGACGTTTGTCTGCCCCGTTCTGGAGCCCGCTGAGGACAGGGCATCTGCGGCATCCCGGGCAATGCCAGCATGGCTCTGTCCTCACTGCTAGAAAGCCTTTCCCGGTGCCAGTCCTAACGTCCCAGATGCTAATAAGCCCCATGACTTCTTTTATTGATGGTGGCATATGGAGGACACGTCTTCATCGGGCTCTGTGATGACTTTTCCTTGTGCCGAGCGTCTTCCTTGGCTCGGTCCCGCCGCGAGCACACAGCCCCGGTGCTGCTGGCTTTCCCAGCCCTCTGCTCACCTGCTTGAGCCACAGCCCCCAGATGGGATGCAGCACCGCGGGGATGCTTCCCCAGCACGGAGCTGGGCAGGGGGGTGGTTTGCACAACCTCATGCCTCTCCTCAGCTTGGTGGGCATTTGCCACCTTGCACAAGAGGACGCTTTGGAGGCAAAGATGCTCCACGGCTCCAACACGGGGCTGTGCCCGCCCAGCTGCTGCCTTTTTGCCCGCTGCAAGAGCTGCGTCCTGGCTTTACGCAATTAACCCTTGAGGTAAGATGCTGCTGCAGAAAGTCCCCTTCCATGCAGAGAGCTGGCCTTGTCCCAAACTTACCTGAACAAAAACCTCTCCCCCGAAGCTGGAATCCCCTGTTCCTCACATTTCAGATCTTCCTCTCCTGCCCCAGTGTCCTCAGGGTTTTGCAGCAGGCTGATTCCTGCTCTGGATCACCCCCCCGGGGCCATAACGAGCCCACGCAAGGTGGCCCCGGGAGGGAGCCGGGGCTGGCAGAGGTTTCGCATGAGCTGAGGTTTCCCCCCTGTGTCCTACCGGAGAACTGCAGGGACGGACGGGGGCTGAGCATCGCTCGGCGGGGAGGGCTCCGCCGCCCCCCGGCTCCACCCGGCTGGACCCTGCGCCCCTGGAAAGCACCTCCCCGGGGGGGCTCTGCCTCTGGCAGCCGTCCGGGGGTCAGCCTGGAGGGGAGACGGTGTGAGGCCGGTGAGAGTCGGTGGGTACTGTCACAGAATCATAGAAACATAGAATGGTCCAGGTTGGAAGGGACCTTTCAGGTCATCGAGTCCCACCATTGACCTAACTGTGACAAAAAGCATCACTAAACCCTATCTCTAAGCACCACATCTGCCCGTCTTTTAAATCCCTCCAGGGATGGCGACTCAACCACTGCCCTGGGCAGCCTGTTTCAATGCTTAATAGCCCTTTCAGTGTAAAAATTTTTCCTTATATCCATCCTAAACCTCCCCTGGCGCAACTTGAGGCCGTTTCCCTTGTCCCATCGCCTGTTCCTTGGGAGAAGAGAATGACACACACACACCCCCGGCTACCCCCTCCTTTCAGGGAGCTGCAGAGAGCGAGAAGGTCTCCCCTCAGCCTCCTCTTCTCCAGGCTGAACACCCCCAGCTCCCTCAGCCGCTCCTCACAGGACTTGTGCTCCAGACCCCTCACCAGCTCCATTGCCCTTCCTGATAGCTGTCACCATGGTGACCTTCAGCCCAGCACCTTCTGTCCCAGCCACCTCTGAGCCTCCAGAGCCACCACCACCTTCCACACACCAGAGCATCACAGCTGCTGGTGAAGCCCTCAGCAGCAATCAATGCCTTCAGGTGCCAAAGCCTGGGTGTGGGGGCTTGTTCTGGGCACTGCAAGTTGAAGACATGGCCATAACCAGTTGGCCGTGCTCCATGTCATGAGACAAGTGGAAATGGCCTCAAGTTGCACTGGGGGAGGTTTAGGATGGATATTAGGAACAATTTCTTCACTGAAAGGGTTATCAAACATTGGAACCGGCTGCCCAGGGAAGTGGTGGAATCACCATCCCTGGAGGTGTTGAAAAGCCGGGCAGACGTGGTGCTGAGGGACATGGGTTAGTGGTGGGTTTTGTCAGTGTTGGGTTGATGGTTGGACTCGATGATCTGAAAGGTCCCTTCCAGCCCAGGCGATTCTAGGATTCTATGTCATGATGGGGCTGAATAAACCTTCTGGGAAACCACCAGAGCTGGTTACACATCGGCAGTGTGCTGTGCTACCCCCAGGCCTGGGGGGATCCAGCCAGGCTCTTGGGCAGCCCACACATCCAGATGCGGAGGTGGCAGCATTCGGGGGATGCTGTGAGCCCAGAGCATCTGCAGTCTCTGCATCTTCCCCGACTCAGAGCCCTGCCACCCAGGGGAGCCACAAGGTCCTCCAGGCAGTGCCCACCCAGCCATGCCCACGTCCCTGTCATCCCTGGTGCCCAAAGGGAGAGGCACATTTTGAATGCAGATTTGATGATGGACAAGTAAAGCATCAGGTGTAAAACTGGAAATCAGATCAGTGAGTAGAAAGCACAGGTGCCTGCATCCCTCGGGAGCTGCGCCCTGCCTCCCCAAATGTAGGTGCCAAAATACTTCTGCAAGTCCCAGCCCGGAGGAGCAGGGGACAGCCAAACTCCTCAGCTGGGATTCTTGAGGCTGTTGGGGCTTTTGCTCCCAAATGAGCCTGCAGCAGGAGAGGACGGGATCCAGGACAGCAAGGACACGTGCTTCCCCCACTTCCCAGCGCCCTGGAGGGGCCCCTCCGCACCGGGAAGGACCCATCCCCACCCCGGGGCTGGCGCAGGGGGCTCGGTGCTCGGACCCCGGCAGATGGCAGCAGGGCCTCAGGGTGAGTTTCAATGGAAATGTTTTTTCGTGTATTTCTTTTTTTTTTTTTACGTTGATTTTACATGAAAAAGAGCCACCCCGTGCAAATCCACTGCAGATGCATGTTGGGGTAAGCCGAACATCTGCCCTGCTCAGAGTCACCTCTCCAGGTGACAAACTCAACGTCCTCTGCAGGCATCTGAATTGTGTGCCCGGATTAGCGGTGAGGAGAAAATAGTTTTTGTATCTCAGCCTCGGGCAGATGGCAAAAATGGCACGGAGATGTCACCTCCGGGACACGCAATCCCATCCAGCCCACCCAAAGGATGCCCGAAGCCGGGCAGAGCTGGCCTGTGCCAGCCAGAGGAGGGCTCCGCTGCGCAGGGAGCGCGCTGCCTGCCCGCCGGAGTGACTTGGGCTGCACAGAGCCAGGTGACACCTGTGAAAGGAGGCACCAAGGGAGCAGCAATGCCATTTGAGGTCACTTTTCATGGGAAAGGTTTGGGGCTATCCTGCTTCGTCCAGGAGGACAAAGTCCCGGTGCCGGCATCAGCCAGAGATGCTTTCAGCAAAGGTCTGGGGAGGAGCTGACAGCGGCTGGGAATATGTGGAAGTTGCAGGAGGCAGGGAAAAGCCAGTGCCCGTCTCCTGAGCAGCCCCCAGCAGATGCCTTTGGCTTGCAAAATCCCCAAGGGAAACCTCCCACGGGCAGCGAGACCTTCCCGTGCTGGGAATTCAGCTCCGCTCCAGCAAATGAGCCACTGCTGAAATCTCACAGGACTTCGACGTGCCTTCAACCATGTATTTAATGTTAAGAATGTGCTTTAAGGGCTTTTCTGGAGGGTTGCGGGTGAAAGGATGCTGGGAGCTTTGGGAAAAGCAAACTGTGGTAGTAACACCACCTCACACACCTTTCGGAGATCCCCACCAGCCTGCTTGCCTCCAGACCCCAGGCTGGAATAACTCCCAGGGAGGGAAGCAGGGAAGGGCGAGGGATGGGGCAGGCAGCCGCATCCCCTGTGGATGGTGGTTTGCAGGGTCCTGAGGTGGGAAAAGGTGGATGTGCCAACTGGGAAGCTGGCAGCGGAGGATGCCTGAGAGTTGCCATGGCCAGTCTGGGTTCAGCAAGCCAGTTCCCCAAAACGGGGAGCTGCCTGCAAGCTGGTGGTGGCCACAGCAAGGCTTTCCCGGGGAGACCTCGCTGCCCGGAGCAAGCAGCCGTGACCACGGTGTTTTCCCAAACCGTGGTGGAAACACCATTTAACGTTTCTCCTGGGCGGCAAAACTGCATCACGTTCACCAAGGGAACACGCGGCTTTTGGGAGCTTTTTATGAAGATTCTCAAGAGTCAGCGCTGCCAGATGATCCAGCAAAGCCCTGGAGCAGCCCCTTGGCAATCCTCTTTTGGGGACAAGGCAGGAGGCTCGGAGTGGGCAGGGCAAGGGGACATGTATGGGTGGGCAGCAGATAGCCCCGAGCGAGGACCACAGCAAGTGCAGGACCTTTCCGGGCAGGAGACCCCCACGGACACTCTGCTGTCCTTAAATCCTTAAAATTCAATCAACCTTGCATCCCTCCCAGTGTTTAGTTTCATTCTGATGCTCTAATCTACATTTATAGTAAAGCTATTCCATGCTCGGAAATTCCTCGGCGGTCCCATTGATATTTCTGGGCTCAGACTTGCAAACTCACGTGTTTAAAGGAGAGGATTATAAAGCCAAACCCACTGGTTTATGGAGGCCAGCAAGGGGGGATGTGTCACAGAGAACTCCGTGCTCTCTGGGTCTCAGGTGGCGCAGCGCTGTGTACCTTCATCTGTGCATTTTGGGACAGCCCAGGAACAGCTTACAGCGTGTATCAACTCTCACAGCAGCAACGTTTTATTAAATCTGTCACCGCATACCGATCGACGCCACCAAGCGAGCAGGAGAGCTGTGTGAGGGACAGAAGGAGGGAGCAGTGACACGGGCAGTGAGGTCCTGCCGCGGCGTTTGATGGAGGTGAGTTGGTCGCAGCCGGAATCCGTCCTCCGACGGGCGGCGTCTGCGTGCATCCACGGGGGTGACGGGGACAGGCAGGACCCCGGAGATAAGGCTGTTTCCCAGCAGAATCAAAACCAGGCGGTGTGCTGGGAGAACGGGTTTGCTTTTCTCTCGCACAGGGTGAACACTGTGAAACAATAGGGGATTATTGAAGCCATAGAGGGTAGGCATGGGGCACTAGCGTGCCAGGACAGAAAAAGCAGCTTTTACCTCCTTCTACCCTTTGTTACTAAAGCATCTGGGAGCAGGGATGAGAACTGCAACCACCACCCGGCAGAAGTTTATAGCAGCCTTTTCTGCCGCGGACGGCGAAGAGCTTTATAAAAGGTGTGAGCATCATTCCCCTGCTGAATATCTGGGGAAACTGAGGCTGACCCGCAGTCGCCCACTTGCCTTTTCTTGACGTTGCCTCCCTCCCCCTCCTTCACGCTCCTCAGCCCCTCTCGCCGCCGGCCCTCCCGATGCTGGGGGGATCAGCTCGCAGGCAGGCGACGGTGCCGCTGAGCAGCAGTCGACAGCGAGGAATTCGGCCGGGCAAACGAGCGCTCCCCGCTGCTCCGGCCCTGCGAGGGAGCGGGATGAGACAGGGCGGTGCCCGCCGTCGGGCATTGGCACCCATCGCGTCTGGGCAAGGGGGGGAGTCCCAGACGGGCTTGGGATGCTGCGGAACCCCCCCAAAGCGCAGGGATGACACGGTGCTTGTTGGCTCTGCTCGCTCAGATGCATCCGTCCCCCATCGCCGACCCTCGCATGGGCACAACGCCAATTAACAACGCTGATAATGGCTGGAAGTGTGGAGACAGCCCCTAGATAAGGCTCTGGAGCTCTGTCCCAGCACTGGGGGGGGCAGCCCTGCGGAGCTGGGGTCTCGGCGGAGAGAGATGGAGCAAGGCCAGGGCTTCGTGTCCTCTGGGGGGGGACACGGGCAGGTGCCTCCGATGGAGCTGTTGGCCCCATCCCTGACACGCCGCGTCCGGGGCTCACACGACGCCTTGCCGCCCGGCCTGAGCCGCGCTCCCGCTGCCGTACCGCAAGTTCCCCTATTAAAAAGTTATAGCCACTCGAAGGCCACTTCATCCCAGCTTAATACATACTTAATTATAATTAGGCTAGGACAGCTGCCAAGAAGAGACCGAACGCTACGAAGAGCTCTGGGTAAGGCTCCTGAAGACCCCGTTTCCCGGGGTGACATGCCACGGTCCGGTCCCTTTGCAAAGATGGGTGTGGGGGTGCCAGGAGGCCCCCCAGCACTCGCCACGCTCCGTCTCGCGTCAAGAGGACGCTCAGCTTAAGGGAGGTACAAACCCAAAACCCGGATGGCCGTTTGCATGATCCTGTTTGGAGGATCCCACGGATAAACCCAGCCTTGCTGGCTCAGTCCCTACAGATCCCCCACTTCTTCCCTAAGGCAACAGGATGCTTTCTGGAATATACTTTTTTATTTTTTTTTTAAATTTTTAAACAAAGAAAACGACAAAACACTCACTTTGTCTGCAGTGCTGAAATAGAGCCTGCCCCAGGACTGTCACATTTGCAAACGGAGCTGAGCCCCATGAGCCCACTCACGGCTGCAAAGCAAATGCTGGAGAAGAGTTAATTATTCGGCAAAGGGAGTTGTTAGGTGATGGGAATCCAGAAGCTCTGGGGACCCACGTTTCAATATTCCTGCTCCTTTGGTAGCTGAAATACTCCCAATCCTGTCTGCCCCGGCCCAGCCTCAGCCACGCGCCCTCCCTCTCCCCCTGAAGCTCTGCCCAGCTCCGATCTTTACCTTAACACCAGCTTAAGAAGATCAAATTCCTTTTCACGGCTCTATTCTGAATCAGCGGGGAGGAAAATTCCCAGCAAGACGATCAGCGTTTCAGCTCCCCAGCCTTTCACAGGTCCAGTGTAATATTATGATTTCGGGTTCTCGTAAACGGTAGAAAGTCTTTACATGGGCCATTTTCTTATGCCAGAGATGAAGAAACTCCCACACCGGGCTGATGGCAAGAGCGTTCATGGTGCCCAGCAGACGTTTCTGTAAGGTAGGTGAGGAGCTGTCTCTGCTCCAGTTAGTTATTTTAAAGGAACGTTAGTTATTCTAAAGGGACATTGGTTGCTGCAATGTCCCTGCCCCCAGCAAGGCTGTGATTTCACTGTCCTGGCTGCTCTCCCTTTGCTCTGGGCAGCGTTTAACCACTGCCATAACATGGACCAGTTTCCCTCTCCATCTGGGTTCCCCTGGCACCAGAACGCTCGCGTTTGACTTGCTGCTCAGGTTTTGCTACAAATAGTCAAAGCAGCGAGTAAAAGGATCCATTTTCTTCGAGAAATACTGGTCTGAACTCAAGAGGAGGGGGCTTTGCTGTTCTCCTCCTCCCTGCCCAGGACAGGGGGATTGCAACTAGATGATCTTTAAGATCCCTTCCAACTCTTAACCATTCTATGATTCTATGCTTCTGAATCAATGCTGTTTTCCTCCCAAAATAGCAGCAGGTGTCTCACGGTACCCGGGACTCCTTCGAGCCGCCGCGTCAGGCAGGGAAGCGCCGCTCAGCCCCGGGCTCAGCTTTGCTCCTTCTCTACAGGAAGCAAAGAAACTTTTCTTTGCTCCCTGCAGAGCCAGGGCACTTGCAAGAAAAAGTCGAAACAATAAAAAAAGTGAGATGTCGAGGAGGATTGATGGCTGTGGAGGTCGGATTGCACCCAAGGAGCCCACCCTGGATGTAACCGGGAGGAGGAACGGGCAGGAGCGGGGACCTTGCCAGGCTCTGCCTCGGCACAGGAAGGCAGCGGTCACCACGGGGCTGCCCGTGCCGGGATGGTGACATCCTCTGCCCGAGGGACAGCCAGGGTCAGCAGCTGCTGCGAAAGCGCTTGAGCCCACCAAGCCTGGGTTGTCTCCAAACAGCCCCAAAGCCTCCTTCCATGGAGCGTGTGGGGGGCAGCTGGGGTAGAGACACTAAACCCCAGCGCACAATGCGGCGTGCAGGGATGGGTGCTTCGGGATAAGGGCGCTTACTGAGCCCCAGACAGCCCTAAGGCAGGAGGCGGGAGCTGAGCTGGGTGGCTTCTTAGGTGGGTGCAGAGCTTGGGGTCCTCGGGGAGGTCTGTCCCCAGAGGCTAGGGGCAGCGGGCGCTGAGCTGGCCAGAGGGGATTTGTGAATGGCTCTGACGTCCCTCTGTAAGTCAAGTCCACAAACACTTGATATAACGAGAATAATCCTAAAACCAGCAGAAAGTTCTTTGCGAAAGGTGGACTTGCTCCCAGGTCCCCTGAGATCCAGGTAGATGTTTTGGTCGTCTAAAACGATCTGCAGATGGCTTCTGCTGCACGGCTAAAGATGTGCAGGACAAACACTGCTCATTTTTGTCCTACAGGTTACTGCGCCGTGCCTTCCCCACGCCCCGCAAACCCAGCAGAAGCATCTCTGGACAAAGCATTTTACTGAATACATCGGACGTCCCCATCCCTTCCTCCCCCCGCCCCCAACTCCTCAGCAAAGTTTGTACGAGAACCCGCCTCCCCCAAACCAAAACCCCACGTCTCCCATATCTCGGTCCTCCAGACCCATGGAATCAGGGTGGCTCCATCGGTGCCCAGAAACACGCGGGGTTTTCCTGCTCCACTGAGCAGTGATCCCCCCAAGCCTCCAGCAGCCAGTTGCAGTGAGATTTCTTCAGCTGTGCTGAAGCATTCCCAACGGACCAAGCTCCCAATTCACTTCTGGTATTTTTTTCCCGTTTAGCTCAGAACATTGCTGTAAGGTCACTGTGCTCCTCTTGTCCCGCGCCCTGTAAATATATTGCTCAGGAAAGTAATTTTACCTTGGAAATAGCTTGAAATTGCAGGGTAGCCTTTTTTGGGATGCGTGAGCAACCGAAATCTGGAGGGTCCATGAGTGTTTCTGGGCTCTGCCATGTAACAGCCGCTCTTTCACCCTGATGATACCTCAGCAATATGTCCACTGTACAGAATATGGCAGCATTTTCTACACTAAGCTGCATTATTTTTTTTGTTCTGCTACATCCACCCCCATCCGAATTAAACCATTGTTTCTGCAGAAAACCCCACACGTAAATCACGGGGTTTAACAATTTTAACATCAAGGAGTGCCTCTGTTTTCTCGGGTATATTTGGCACCCGCGCTGCTGTAGCTCCCTGCAGTGGCTGAATCCACCTGCGCGTCCCCAGGAGTGTGTGAGCCCCTTTGGGTACCCATTTGGGTACGGTCGGGAGGTCTCTGGGCTGCTGGGTGTCAGGCTGGCCTGCTGAAAATAAATCAAATATTACACAGAGAGCTTTTTAGTCTGCCCGCCCTAAAGAAAACATTTTGCAAGAGAAAATATAGTATTCCAGAGGCTTATCTCACTTGGTGGCAATTCTGGGTGTATAATTGAAAACCGAGTTGATCATTAGAGGTTCACAGAGATGCTGAATAGCCCAGTGTTCAGTGGTCTCTGCCAGCCACGGCCAATTTACATTAAAGGCTTGATTCCTTCTACAGCCCACTTCTCAGCCCCTGGGAAATCTCCTCGTTGCTTATTCCTCGTTTGCAAGGACTGTCTAGTGTAAGGAAAAGTCTCGCCCGGCTCCGCTCTCGCTGCTGCCAGCAGTTCTGCCCAGCAGGCTGAACCAGGACATCACGGGCCATGTGCATTTGCTGCAGAAGATTCAGCATCAGCCACATCCCCACCTCTCCCCCCACCAAAAACCTGATAATCATACTCAACCGCACTGTTCCCTAAACAGTTTTGTGCATAAATGAGAGGAGCCTGAGGTGTGCTTTCCCCGGAACCAACGAGAAAACTGGATTACGGGCCAGGGATCTACAAAGTGATCAGGGGTTTATGGGCAAATTACACTTGCGTGGGAGCCAGGCGTAAATATTAGAGCAACAGTAATAACAATAACTGCCTGCCGAGAGCCAAAGAGCTTTAGGGTGGGGGATTAAATGTCATGTGCAAATGTTGTGATTTGTGCTGGCAGAGAGACATCAGTCCGGGAAGAGCCAGCGGTGCCGTCTTGCCTAATTCCCTTGGGACATCTTGGAGGACCGGCCAGCCTTTCTCCCCCTTTTTTAAGGGTTTTTTTAAGCCTCCAAGCCGGGCAGTGCGGACCGTGCCAGGTGTGCCTGTGCACCGGGCACTTACGGAGCAGCATCCCTGCGCACACACGCTCCCTCTCCCTCCTCCTTCCCTTTCCCACCGCGAACACCACCGCCCCGCAGTCACCGACCGGTTGATCGCTTTTTGCCCCCCCGAGCCGGCCCTTTGGAGCTCAGGGAATCATGAACCTTCCCCCCCCCCGCCCCCCCCGCCCCAACAACGGGGTCCCTCCGCGGCGGCCCAGCGGATGGCAAAGCCCCGCAGCAGGCGTGGGGAGAGCCTTGGTCGGGGGAAGCCGGGCTGCTCCCGACCCCCGACCCCCGCCGGGAGGGCCCGGCCAAGCCCGTGAGCATCCGAGCGACGACCGGAGGCTCCGGCTGCCCGGAGCTCCGCGGAGCCCGGCGGCCCCGGCGCTCCTCGCCCCGCCGGAGGCAGGAGATGCTGCAGCCGGCGAGGGGGAACCCGGAGCGGGACCCCGCGGCGTCTCCTCGCCCTCCCCGCCCGCTCCGCTGCCCCCCGCACCTGCGGAGTGAAGCGGGGGAACGGGGCAAAGGTGTGTGTGGTGTGGGGGGGAAACCCGGGCCGCCCCCGGTGCCCGGGTTTAAAAGATCGCGGAGATATTTTCACACCTCAAACCGCCGCTCCCCCCCACCCCCCCCTCCAGCCCCCATCGCCTTGATTTAGCCCTTGGTAATTAATTTGGCATTTCAGAATAGCTACTGGGCTGGATAATGGCCTCATTCATCTCCCCAGCCTAATCTGAACAGAATCTGGAAGAAAAGCTTTCAGAAAGACAGAAACTGCCATTCGGCAACTGCTCAAAAGAACTGTCACTCCAGGGGAATAAATCGCTCCTGATTATTTCAACCCGGGTCTTCTCTGCTTTTCCAGCCGCTCCCGGTCCCCGCCGGGGGGACGGCCCCCAGATATTTGCGGAGGGGAAGATCTGGTTGGGTTTTCCCCCTCCCTTCTCCAAAACCCAAGGTCGGGCGCTGGCAGGGGGAGGTGGGCCCGGGGCAGCGCATTGTTCCCTGGGCGGTGGACGAGCTCCGGCACCCGAGGCCATTTGACTTTTAAAACAGGCTCTGAGCGCCGGGGCCGCCTTTCGCGGCTGCCCCCGGTGGGGCTGAAATAAAGCCCTTCTCCTCTCTCCTTCATGGGGGCTTGTCCCCGGCCAAACTCGGGGGAAAAGGGCCGCTCCGCACATCGACCGGCTCTTGTCCCGGTGTAGGTACCGGAGATACTCCCATCCTGGTGTAGGTACCGGCGATGCTCCGCTCCCGGTGCTGGTATCGGAAATGCTCCGCTCCCGGTGCCGGCGATGCTCCGGCCCCGATGCAGGTACTGGAGATGCTCTGATCCCGGTGCTGGTACCGGAGATGCTCCGCTTCCAGAGTAGGTACCAGAGATGCTCCGGCCCCGGTGGGAGCGAGAGTGCAGCGGGGTCGCACCGGGACCGAAGCCGGCAAGGATCCGTCCCCCCACCCCCGAGCCAGGGCAGGGCTTGGGCTATGAGGTGCTTAATGATAGGAAAATCAAATCCGAGGTGGGTGGTGAGCCGGGGTGGGGGGCACGGCCTGGTGCCCCCAGCAGCCCCCCTTCTCCATCCACCCGGGACGGCCCCAGGCCCCCCTGCCCCGGAGGGGGCGGACAGTGTCGGGACCGGGCCTCGGGGAGCTGCACCTCGGTCCCCGCGGAGCTGCTTACAGGCATTTAATAGCTCGAGGGCGAGGTAATTAGAGGAAAGCCTCAGTAAATCACGTTAATGACCGCAAGAGCCATTACAAACCCCGGGGGTTGTGAAACACCGAATAAACCCAGCGAGAAGGGCAGGAGGGAGGCGAGAGCCGCAGCCCCGGCCGCCGGGCAGCACCGTCCCCCCGCGCTCGGCAGCGCCGGACGGTTGTTAAATTAACACCCTGCTAATGGGATTAAGCGGCACCTCGGGTTTGTGGCGGAGTTTAGCGTAGGTCAGATTTTCTTAGGCAACCCCCCCCATTTTTTGCTGAAGGACGGTAAAACCAGTGTGGGCTGGAGGGGCCGGCGCGTCCCCTTTAGAAACCTTCACGGATTTTAAAGAGACGCCGAAATTTCAGCCCTGCCGGCGAGAGGGTCGCGGGGGGTCGGGGGGAGCCGGAGCCAAACCCGCATTTTCCCCCAAACCCGAGGGAAACGCCGGTCCTGCTTCGCTCCGAGCCGGACCCCGGGCACAGGAGCCCCGCACACGGCGACACTGGACGCCCCCGCACGGCCCGCACACCGGCGGACGGAACCCCCCCTGGGAAGGGCTGGTGTCGGACACGCGTAGCCGGAGGGGAAGCACCGGGTGGGCAGAGCCGGGGCTGAGACACGACGAGTGGGGATGGTCACAGCAGGCACCCGGGGGGGTCACGGGTCCGGATTTGGGGCGCCTGGCTGGGCAAAGCGGACCTGGGGTCGCCGGGGGCTCGCCAGATGCACCGGCCACGGCGGTACCTCCGGCGGGCGTCAACTGGGCAGGCTCGGAACTGAATTCCGCCCCCTCCCTCCTTAGAGCCCCTCCAGGTATCACCGGAAACACCCCCCCACCACCACCCCCCCTCCCATCCTGCAAATCGGGCTGCAATTTAAGAGCGGGGAGTAAAATCTCTCCGGGACCGCGATCCACCGGGACTGTGCCTGTGTGTGACCGGGTGTGCCGGACTGCGTGGGACCAGCAGGACTGGGACCCCCCCAGTCCCCGGCCGACAGCATCCTCACACCCACCCATCCCTCTTCCTCCGGCCTTCGGGAACGGGTCGGAAGGGCTGTTTCCCGGGGGAAGAGTTAACAAATCCCGGCAGCGGCGGGGCTGGGGGGGGTGGGGGTGGGGGGGTGTGGATGGGGGGGATCCGGGGGGAGCGATGGGGGCAGGGAGGCTGCGGAGCCCCGCTGCCCTGCAGGGAAGGCGGTTGCATTGCCAAAGACGCCCCGCTGGGCTAGCAGGCCCGGGAGCAGATTAATCAGGCACTAATTCAATTTACAACAACCACTTTTATTCAGCTCGGTGGCAAGGAATTCAAAGCGGGGAGAGGGGCGGGCGGAGGGGAGGGGGCGGAGGCCGGCCCGGGGCTCACCGCTGCCCGGGCAGCCCCCGTCCCCTCGGGCCGCCCCGCCGGGGGTCGCCGGGGAGGGGACGGCACCGCCGTGCCAGGGCCCGGCCGCTTGAGTGACACGGCGTGGGCAGCGCTCCGGGAGAGGGCACCTCCGTTGGAAAAATAAAAGTGCCCTTTTAATGAAGGAGGGAGGGAAGGGGGGCGAGCAGGGCGGCCGGCAGCCGCAGGAGGGAAACCCCTCCGCTCCCTCCCGGGACCTTCTCTTCGGGATCTCGGTAGCGTCCCCCGGGGCCGGCACGTCGGGGTGTCCCCGGCCGGGACGACCCGGGGAAGGGCCGAGCCGGAGCGGACCCCGAGGGAGGGCGGCCGTCGGGGGGCGGCCCGGCCGGCACCGGGAAGGGGAGCCCGGGGCTGGGGCACGGCCCGGTGTGGGACAAGTACCGCCCTTTAACCCCGTCCTCGCTTTAAGGGGAGAGGCGACAAACTGCAAACCGACAAGTTGCAAACCGTGTGCCCGGGCTGTGCCGGGGAAACCACCCCTTCGCCCAGATCAGCCCCCTAAAACAACCTGCCGGGGGTCACCAGGCCCTTTAGTTCCCGTGTCGTGCTCAAGGTCTCTAGATTTCCCCCCAGTTAAACATCCCCGCATCGGGTTTTCTTTCCCAGGGGAGAAGGCTCCGGGCCGACACCCGCCGGGAGCCCCCTCGGGCCGGGCCGGTGCTCAGGGGGGCTCCGGGCCCGGACGGTGCCTCTGCCCTGGACCCCCCCTCCCAACCCAGCTGAGGGGGTCAGGCCCGATCTGGCCTGGTTAGAGGAGGGGAGGCCAGCAGCGACCATTTGGGCGAGGGTCCGATCCTGACCTTCTCGGTGTCCCCGCAGGTAGGCGCGGGGGGGGGGGGGCCTCGTCCCGGCCGCTCGCTCCCTCTACCCGCCCCATGCCCACGGAGCATCTCCCGATGCTGGGGACAGCCCTGGGCTCCCCCAGCCCCGTCGGGCCACAGCGGGGCGGGGCGGGGAGAAGGAGAGCCCTTCCCCGGCTCCTCGGGGCGGCTCGGGAGCCCCGCGGCGGCGCTGGCGCCCATCGCCGCGGTGTCGGGGCGGGCTCCGTCCCTCTCCCATCCCCCCCCCCCCGCCCTCCCCGAGGCCTGTGCGTGTCTCTGGCTGAGCCGCCAGTGGATGTCGTTGTTCTGTTCCTTGAGCGCGATGTCACTCCTTTAGCATGACCTCAAACGCGGCGGGGGCTGGGACCGCCAGTCATTCTCCGTGCGAGAGCCGGGGCGGGAGGCAGGCGGGACCCAGCCCCGCCGCCAGCCCCACTTTTGTGGTGCCGCCGCCGCCGCCGTCTCCCCTTTCTCCGCGGGGCTGGCCGCGGGGCGGGCGATGCTCCGCGCTCCCTGAGCCGCCGGCACCGCGTCCGTCGGCTAAGTCGCCCCGCGGAGCTGCGCGCTAGAGCGGCGGCTCCCGTCCCTCCCTCCCTCCCTCCCTCCCTGCGCTCCCCCCAGGCCGCGCCGAGGTTGCGCAGGATGCCGCGGAGGGGCGCGGAGGCGCCGCTGGCCCTGCTGCTGGCGGCGGCGTGGCTGGCGCAGCCCCTGCGCGGGGGCTACCACGGCGTGAGCATGTTCGCCGTGCAGACGGCTCAGCCCGACCCCTGCTACGACGAGCACGGGCTGCCCCGCCGCTGCATCCCCGACTTCGTCAACTCGGCCTTCGGGAAGGAGGTGAAGGTGTCGAGCACCTGCGGGAAGCCGCCGTCGCGGTACTGCGTGGTGACGGAGAAGGGCGAGGAGCAGATCCGCTCCTGCCACCTCTGCAACGCCTCCGACCCCAAGCGCGCCCACCCGCCCTCCTTCCTCACCGACCTCAACAACCCGCACAACCTGACCTGCTGGCAGTCCGACAGCTACGTCCAGTACCCCCATAACGTCACCCTCACCCTCTCCCTGGGCAAGAAATTCGAGGTGACCTACGTCAGCCTGCAGTTCTGCTCGCCGCGCCCGGAGTCCATGGCCATCCACAAGTCCATGGACTACGGCAAGACCTGGGTGCCCTTCCAGTTCTACTCCACGCAGTGCCGCAAGATGTACAACAAGCCCAGCCGCGCCGCCATCACCAAGCAGAACGAGCAGGAGGCGGTCTGCACCGACTCGCACACCGACGTGCGGCCCCTCTCCGGCGGCCTCATCGCCTTCAGCACCCTGGACGGCCGCCCCACCGCCCACGACTTCGACAACTCGCCCGTCCTGCAGGACTGGGTGACGGCCACCGACATCAGGGTCACCTTCAGCCGCCTCCACACCTTCGGCGACGAGAGCGAGGACGACTCCGAGCTGGCCCGCGATTCCTACTTCTACGCCGTCTCCGACTTGCAGGTCGGCGGGCGGTGCAAGTGCAACGGCCACGCGTCGCGCTGCGTCCGGGACCGCGACGACAGCTTGGTGTGCGACTGCAAGCACAACACGGCCGGCCCCGAGTGCGACCGCTGCAAGCCCTTCCACTACGACCGGCCCTGGCAGAGAGCGACCGCCCGGGAGGCCAACGAGTGCGTGGGTGAGTCCCACGCCGCGGGCACGGACACTCCGGCAGAGGCGGGGGGAAGGATGGGGAGAGGGCGCGGAAGTCCCCGGAAGGACAGGGAGAGGGAGGGGAGAGCGAAGGACCCGTCAGGGGACGGGGAGCGAAAGGCTCGGGGTCATCCAGGACCCGGCAAGGGACCTTCAGGGACGGGGAGGGAAAAGGCTTGCGGACATACAGGACCCGGCAAGGGACAGGGAGCGAAAGGCATGGGGACATCCAGGATCCGGCAAGGGACAGGGATCGAAAGGCAGAAGGACATCCAGGACCCGGCAAGGGATCTTCAGGGACGGAGAGCAAAAAGTTTGGGGTCATCCAGGACCCTGCAGGGGACGGAGAACGAAAGGCTTGGGAACATCCACGACTCGGCAAGGGACCTTCAGGGACGGGGAGAGAAAAGGCTTCGGGACATACACGACCCGGCAAGGAACAGGGATCGAAAGGCAGAGGGACATCCAGGACCCGGCAAGGGACCTTCAGGACAGAGAGTGAAAGGCATGGGGACATCCAGGACTCGGAAAGGGACGGGGAGAGAAAGGCAGGGGGACGTCCAGGACTCGGCAAGGGACAAGGAGCAAAAAGGCTTGGGGACACCCAGGACCCGACAAAGGACCTTCAGAGACGGGGAGCGAAAGGCATGGGGACATCCAGGACTCGGCAAGGGACGGGGAGCAAAAGGCATGGGGACATCCAGGACTCGGCAAGGGAGGGGGAGAGAAAGGCATGGGGACATCCAGGGACATGGCGAGCAGCTCGGGGACATCCAGGGACACAGGGAGTGGGATAGGCACACGCAGGGAGATGGAGAGCAGGACAGAGGAACGACACTGAGATACGCGGGAGCGTAGGGCAAAGGAGGGGACACAGAGTGACCCCGAAGGGCAGAGCAGGGAATGTGAAGGCATTTGGAAGCGCAGGGAATGGGGACACCGAGGCGCCCGGCAGCGCGCTGGTGACAACACCGAGGGACGCCGAGGTGCAGAGCAGGGGACACGGGGAGCTGGGGAGCACCGGACAGGGGACGGCGAGGAACAGGAATTTAGGGCAGGGGATACCGAGAGCGACGGTGGAATGGGACGGGGGACACCGCAGGCACCCGGGAGAGCGGGGCAGGGGACACGGAGGGACGCGGGATCGGAGGACGCGGTGCAGCGGGGGACTCTGCAGGGGACAGCAGGGGACAGCGGGAGACTCGGGGGGACACCAAGGACCTCAGGAGTGGGGAGAAAGGACATTCAGGAGACCGGGAAAACACCGTTCGTGTCCGGAGAAGCGCTGAGGAGCCCTGGCTGCCTGGGAAGGGTCTCCCGGCCCGGGCAGCCCCCGACCGGGGGTCTGGCAGCGCACGGAGCGGGGTCCGGTCCGGGGACCCCGGAGCTCGCCGGGAGCCCTGTTCCCTTCCCCGGGGCACCGGCTCAGAGGTCCGCCGCAAAGCCTCCAGCTCGCCCGAGAGGCTCTGCGCCCGGACGGGACGGGGACGGGCCCCGGTCCTCCCCGCAGGGAGAAGGCGGCCGGGCGCTGGGGAGGGCTCGGCAAAGCCGGCGGCTCCCGTCGCTGCATCCTCAGGGGGGGGCGGGCGGCCCCGGGGGAGCGGTGGCCGGACGTCGGGGACTTGAACGAGCCCCAGGGCCAAATGAGAACCGGGGAGCAGCCGGTTCGCTCCGTCTCGGGAGAGAAATCCGCGCCGTCCTGGCTGTAAGCGAGCCCCAGCGTCCAGGCTGTCCCCGGAGGGAGAAGGGGGGTCTCTCGCCTCTGCCTGGGGTGGCCAAGGGTGAAGGGTTTGGGGTGTCCTTGAGCGACCGCACATCCTGCCGACGGCTCCCCCCGACATCCCACCCCGGGCTCCCCAGCGGCATCCCGGTGCGCTGCCGGTCCCCGCCTCGCCGCGGTTTAGGGGGCCGGTGCCAGCCCCTGGGACCGTGCGCCAGTGGCTGGGGGGGACCCGGGATGCGCCCCGGGCTCGGCTCGGCTCGGCTCTGCGCGCCGGGACCCCCGGCCCCGCGGAGCGCGTCCCCGCCGCCCGCCGACGCCGCCTTGTTTATACGGAAAACACGGCCCCGTCTTCCAAAATATTTGCAGCTCCGACGATAGGAAAAAAAAAATCCTCGCCGAGGGCCAGGCTTGGGGGGTTTTTTTTGTTTTTTTTTTTCTTCTCCTTTTTTTTTTCCCCTTCTCCTCCTTTCTTTCCCCCCACCCCCCCAAATCACAATCAGATGTGTCGCTTGCAGAGAGTGCAATTTTTTCGCCGGCGCCCTCAACACCGAGGCACGGCCGAGCCTGGGTTATCCGGCGGGGAGAGGGGTCCCGCAGCCCAGTGGCCCCCGAGACACAGGCGGTGGCGGCGTCGGGGGAAGGTCCCGGCAGCGGGCGGCGATGCTCTGCCTCAGCCCGGAGCCTCCGCTCCCCGCCGGGCTGCGGCTCAGTCGGGGCGGAGCGGGCGCGGCCGCGGGGGCGGCAGCGGCGCGGGGAGGAAGCGGCGGGGAGATGCCGTTTCCCGGCGGGGAAGGCGGTGGGTGCCGCTCGGATGTGCCCACAGCGCCCAGCCGGGGCTTTATCACAGGGTTTGGGGTTCTTCTCTCCCGGCGGGGTCCCTCTGGCCGGCAAAGATCGGGGTCTTGATTGTTATCCCCGTCTTGATTATTTCCCATCGCCTCCCCCGTGCGCGCCCAGCGCTGCCTGTTCCTCAGCAGCTGGTCCAGGGGAGCAGGATGGGCTCGGCTCCCCCCAGGCCCCCGTCCCCGTCTCGCAGGCAGGGACGAGTTCCCTGCGTGCAGGAGGAGTTACCGCTATCAGCGATGCCGTAAAATTTGGTGCGATCTCAGGGTGCTATTGGGCCCTTGGTCTATTCTGCAGGATCCTGAAATGCTCCTGAAAATGCCTCTGTCCAGTTATTATGCTGGCCCCATGCACTTACCGCCCTTCTCCCTTCCAATTTATTTCCAATAAAAAGGAAACAAGTTCCCAGTTTCCAGTAAAATGTGCAACTTTTGTGCCAGGCTTTGCATTTCAGACTGCGCGCAACCCTAGCCGTGTCAGACTTCTGCAAACAAAAATCGCATAGTTTTTTCCTTTTCCGCCGACTTTGCTGGGAAGTGAATGTTTTCCGAGGACGAAGCCACCGTAAAATAATTTTCCTGAGCCCGTTTCTGCTGCAACGTTCCCTGGGGCCGTACCTATCAGCCCGCGCAACCAACCACGGCCAAACAACTGCGTTGCCCTGCCAAGCCCACGCTGCCTGGAATAATCCCCCTAGATAAAGATCACAATAACCCTATTCAGCTCCCACCCACTTGCTCATGACCATCAGCCCACCCTGGTTTCTCTTCTAAATCCAGAGGGAAAATCAGGCTTTGCGGTGACCCGAGGGCTCCGGATCCAGCCTTGGCCCGGCAGAGGCAGGGGATGAGCGTGGAGCTGGTGGCGATGCTGCTGGCTGCGCGCTGGAGGCATCTCCAACCTCTTGAGAGGGAAACCAAACCCTCCCGAGCGGCAGCGGTGAGGCAATGTGTGAATTAGCCAAATTAGCTGAATTTGCCCCAGGCAGTAGTTTCAGAACCGATTGCAATTTTTTTCACTGAATTTACTTTTTTTTTTCTTCTGGAAAATTGCGGTGTTTTGGTTTGTTTTTTTTTTTTTTCAATCAGGGAGAAAAATGATAGAATGTGTCTGCTTTGCTTAAAAATTTGGGTGTTCTCTTTGGTAAGCCCATTCCCCCTGCCAAAACCGAATCTTTGTTCCTATTCATGCTTATTTGGGGCTGAAAAAGACACACGTTGGAGTTTCTGACAAAAAGTCAAAATTTCCCACGGGAACGTTCCTCGCCAGCCAGATCTAATTTTTCTTTATCACTTCTTGCTGCCTGTGAGAGCCCGGGCACCGCACAAGGAGAGGACAGGGCCAGGCCCAAGGAGATGTTCTCCAGGGACCTGCTCCTGCAGAAGGAGCCCGGCCAGCAGAGCTTTTCACAGATCCAGGTTCCCATCAACTTTACCTGGCAAATAACTCATCCACGTAGAGCTTGGCCTTACAGCCCGGCTTTGGCCGGGCGCCTGGGAGCTAACATGCTCCAGGGAGGACACAGCTCAGAGACAAGCTCGGAGGTCTGTTCTCCATCCTCCCTCCCTCCAGCGCCGTCGGGCCGGCTCCGTTTGCTCAGCGTTGGTCCAGCCCAAGCCCCACGTCTCCAACCCAGTTTGTCCCGATGAAGCTTCCAGCTCCCCAGTGAGAGGAGTCTGCAGCTGGAAAGGGCCTGAACTAAAATGTCAGAGCTTAACTGCTGGTGAGCTCGTGTAGACGCATGAAAGCGCAGGCAGGGCTTGGACCAGATTTAGCGACATCAATAAAGTGCAATCGACACCATTGCACAATTTCTCACGATCCGCGGCGTTATTTTGAGTGCTGGAAATGAACACGGGCTTTGAATATTCCCTTTAGTTTGCATAAAATACCTTTGCGTTTGCCTTGGCCGGAGAAAGCGCTACCAGACAAACCCAGGCTGCAGCCCGCTGACAGGCGCTTTGGGAACAACCTCCGGACTCGGTTCCCAGTGCCGGCTCCGGTGCTCCGCAGCCCGTTCCCCGCGGGGCCGGGAGATGCACCCGGCACCTGCAGGTCTGCCTGACGTCAGCGGTGTCTGCAGGTGCCGGGCGCCGCTCAAGTTTTGGCCCCTACGCGATGCCGAGAGAGCGTTTAACAATAAACAAGGGCGATTGCAGGGAGAGAAAGGAAACATCTTGTGTTTTCCGATAGGGGATTTGGCACAAGCCTGGTGTTAGACAGGCTCTGTGCTGCGGTGCGCGCTGCAGGAGGGTTCCCAGGCTGGGATGTGTCTCATGTCAGAGCGATTTGCGAGCAAGTCTCTCCTCCAGCTAAAAGGAAACTTCGTCTCAGACACAGAAGGGACCGGGAACTGCCAGAGAACAGCCTGCCAAACATTCCCAACGAAAAACTTCCTTCCAGACAAACCTGGGGCTTTATCATCTCAGTGGTGGTCCAGGGAGGCGTTTGCAGGGCAGTGCTTACTAAAACAGCCGTGGGCTCCCCTCCGCCCCCATCACAGCCGGGGAAATCAAATCCTTCCACAGCAGCGAGCTCTGTGCGCTCGGGTCCTGCAGAGGGATGTGAGGACTGCAGGATTGCCTCTCAGGGAGTTCCTCGTGTCCCTTATTAAATTTAGGTGATCCCTTTTCTTCAGCCTGCATTTATCATCTCCACTGGAAAAAAAAAAAAAAACGCCAAACTTTCCATGGTTCTCATTCCATCTGTAACCGTTTTCCGCAGGGCTGGCACAGCGGGTAGCCCTACGAGACAGTTCCTTCCCATTCCCCTTGGCCTCCGAATGGGACAAGGAGTCAAACTGGTGGTGACTGATGGCTTTTGGGTCCACCGGAGCGTGCCTGCAGCCGTCGCTCGGCTGGGCGAGCGGCCCCTGACGCCCGTCCGCAGGGTCGAGGCACGCGGGGAGCACGCAGCAGAGCGGGGAGTCAGGGCAAGTCCATGGGTGACAATGGTTGATGGCGGCTGAGACCCACCAGACCAGCAAGGACCGGACTGGTGGGAGATGTCCCTTGTGTTGTCTTCTCCCCTCCTGTGGTGATTCAGGGCTTTGCAAATGGTCTGTCTCAGAGGGGACAGAGGAAGAGAGGGCTCCGTCTGCAGCAGAGCGGGAAGTGGAGGGGCAGGACCAGAAGAGCTGGCAGAGACTTGGTCGGGCAGGAGCACGGCCATTAGCACCCTCTTCCCCTTCGGTTCCGGGCACTGTGGTGGGACAGGAGTCAGAGAAGGGACTTAAGTGGCTTTGTATATCCCTCTGTGAGGAGACAGGGGGGGTCTCTTAGTGTCCCTGGAGTTTGCCCTACGCATCTCTTCCAGAGGGATGGGGAAGGTTGTAAACATCCTTTCTCACCTTGTTAAGGAGGGACATTTCTTATCCGACCAAAGAGGCTCTGAGCAGGATATCCAAAGGTATCCTACGTGGGATAGGATCCCCAGGGTGCCCACACAGGATCCCCGGGGTGTAGCACCCTCCGCCCGTCTGAGACGGACGCTGTTGCCTGGGGCTGGGCAGCACAGCACGACCCTACCCCTCGTCTGAGGCAGGCGGGGAGGGGGGAGTTTGGAGCTGACAGGGGGGTTTTGGAGCTGCTGTGTGTGATTCTGCCTGTTGCCTTCTGAGGATGTTAGGAATAGGCATCACCTCTCAGATCCAGGCTTGTCTTGTCCCCCCGTGCCTCGGTTTCCCCATTTATGGAGAGTAAAAGGGGGGGCTGTGCAAAATGCTTTGGACTTGGGGTGAGAGAGGCGTGAAGCAGTATCACAGCATCCTTGTGTCGAGGGAAACACTGCAACTGGGGCGGCTTCGCCAGCGACGTGGCACCAGCCAGCAACGGGAGCAGACCCTGCGCGGCCTTGGCCCCTCGTGGCACCGTGTGCCGCCCGCGGAGCCGCAGGTCCTTCGCCCCCCAGCCCTGCTGCGGCTCCCGGCGGGTGGTTCTGCATGGGGAATCGCGCGAGCTGTGGCTAACACTGTATTGCTGAGCAGATGGGTGCTGTAGCCATAGAAATATGGGCCCATAAGCTGCTGAGACTCCCATTGTAGCCTCCCAAGTGGGCCCTGCATGGGCAGAGCTTTCTCACAGGCTTTTATTCTCAGGAAGCTTAAAGTTAAACTGATTTCCAACAGAAAGGTTTTTACACCAACAAACAAACAAACAAAAAAGCGCAGTTAAGGCTAAAACAAAACCAGGCTTGGCACTCTGGGTTGGACACTTGCCTTCCCTTGAGCTTGTCCACGGCTAATCTCTGCCCTCCTCTTTCTGGGCCAAAGCATGTCATCCTTATTCAGCCTCCGCTGTCCTCGCTTCGGCAAACTCCCCGTGACCGCCCGGGGGGACGTGCTGCCTCTCCGAGGATGGAGAAAGGAGCTGCGAGGGCTCTGGAATCTCTGCTGCCTGCAGGGATCCTGCTTGTAAAAACGCTCCCAGGGGTTCTGGTTTTCCTACCTGGCCCGTGCAGTGGGGGCAGCTGGGACTCATGACCCTGCCTTTCCAGCCTTAATGTATCTCCCCTTTGTCCTCAGGGATGGCGGACGGATTTTCTGACCAGGGAAGGTTGCTGCCTTCCTTGGCCCTGGGTCTCTCCTGCCTCCCTTTTGGGATGCCCTGCTTTTTGGCACAGTGGTTTTGGAGGCTTTTGCGCTTATTACGGGCTATTGCATGCCAGGGGTGAGGAGTGGAAGCAAAGTTTTCCTGGGGACCCTTTGGAGGATTTTGGGGTACTGTGATCATAGAATCATGGAATGGTCAGAATTGGAAGGGACCTTAAAGATCACCTAATTCCAGCCCCCCTGCCCTGGGCAGGGACACCTCCCACCAGCCCAGGTTGCTCCAAGCCCCATCCAACCTGGCCTTGAACCCCTCCAGGGATGGGGCATCCCTAGATATTTTTCTTCCCCAGCCAGTTTTTCCCTGGGGGGGCACGCAGGGCGAAGGAAATCTTGGCTGAGGACATCTGGAAGCAGTTGGGGGTTGCCTTCAGAGCATTGCAGAGGTTGCGCATCCTTTGGCCCCGTGTTGCTGTCAAACGGCAGAAATAAACCCAGACCAGCCCCAGGACCCACCACATCCCGCTTTTCTGAGAAAGCACCGACCCGGCTGCCTGCAGTGCAGGACACACCAGCCCTCCCCGCGGCAGGGCTGAGCCCTCAACACGCCAGGGGCGGGGGGGTGGGGGGAGAGGGCTTCACAGCCCCCGGCGTCAACCCCGCTGAGATCATTAATTTGCGGTATCTTCATGATCGCACCAAACAAGTCCCCCTGATTTTTCAGGCAGCAGCAGGGGAGGCAGAGGCTTTGCTGCCCGCATCACCCTGCACAGACAGCTTCGACCTGGGGAAAGGGTCCGGCAGCAGCAGAGTCCCGCTGTCACATCTGCTTCGTCCCCAGGGTGTCCCCGGAGCGGTGGCTGCCGTTTGGCCTTTGCCGCTGCAGTCAGCGGGGGACATGTCCTCTGCTCCCCTCACCGAGCATCCCTGCCACATCCCCGCTGCTTCCCGCCAGGCAGCGTGGGGAGCCCACCATGGCGTTACGGGGGAGACGGCTCTGCCCCTCGGCGGGAATCAAAGCACCATCTTGTAAAGAAAAGGGCCAGATCCTCGCCCGGTGCAAACCCACCTCTGTCCGGTGGCGACGTCTCACCCCCGGTAACCATGGTCCCCAAAATCTCCCGATGGCGAGGACGGGGCTGCCTGGATGAAGCGACGGGCAGGCTTTTAAAAAGATAGCTGTATAATAGCTTTCGTTTATAGGGGGATTAGAATGCCCTGGGGACTGATAAGGAGACGGGGAGGCTTTTCCTGCTCTGCGCCGGTGCGGCCGGGGAGGCTGTCAGGGGGAGCGGAGCTGGGGGCTCGGCCGCTCTCGCTCTGTCCCCGGTGGGAGCCGAGATCAGCAGCACGAAGGGGCTCAGCCACACGCCGGCCGGGAGTTTGCGTTAGGCTCAGCAGAAGTCAAAGGATTAACTGGTGGGGAGGAAAAAACCTTGTCTTTTTTTTTTTTTTTTTGGTAGATACTAAAAAACCGGGTTCTGACCCACGTCGGCAGTGGGTCCGGGGATGGAGGAGGCACGCAGCTCAGCTGGGAGCTTGATTTATGGATTTATTTTGGACAGCACGGGTTTTCGTGGAGTTTCAAAACCCACGGAGTGATATGACCAGAGAGGCTGCTTCGTCCCGGGGCTCGGCGGGGATGGTGCTGGGTGCCCCGAGGTCTCAGCTGGCACTGGAGGGATGCGCTGCATCGACAGCACCAAGGAAGCAGAGAACCGATGCTGCTCCCAACACGCATCTCGTGTCCGGCTGCGTGGTCAGGGAGAGTAGCAAGCCAGGAAAGGAATGGGGAAAGAGCCCGGTTTCGTGTCCCCCACCCAGCGGTGAGAGCAGGGAGGGGGCAGGCAGGAGTTTTCCTTTCAAACTTTTGCCAAGTGTCTTGTGAATGATGGGAGGGTTGAAAATCCTATCTGCACCTCCCTCCCCGGTAGAGGGTTGGAGGTTGGGAAGGGAAAAAACCTCTATTTCACACCCTGCTGGAAGCGGGGGGGGGCTTTCTAAATTATTTCGCGTATGGTTTATGGGCTGGAAGGGACCTCTGGCATCGCCCACCGGCCGTTGTCACCCAGGTTGTGGTATCACCTGGAAAGGGACCCCCCTCTTGCGTCGAGCTTGGGGCAGGTGCCGCAGGGTGCTGCATGGGGAGCCGCAGCCCCCGACCCCCTCCTGCAATGTGCCCCTGGGGATGGAGGAGCTGGCAAAGGGTGAGCCCAGCAGGCTTTTGCCGCCTTCTGCCAAAAATGAGCAGCGAGGAAGAGATTGTGCGGGCAGGCAGGTGGGAATGCCGGGGCGGGTGGGGGCGAGCAGCCTCGGGGGTGTCTCAGAGACAAACTTTTTTCCCGCTTGAGGATCAAAGATGTTGCATCTCCCCTGGCTGGGGAGAGGAGGGTGCAGAGCCAGGAGCCTTCGCCTCAAATTCGCCTGGAAAAGGGTAAAACCAGCGCGAGGGGCAGGAGCGGCCGAAGCACAGGCGCAGGCTGTGAGCAGCCGGGCTCGGCGGGTTGGTTTTACAGCAGATTTATTCTTTTTGACTTGCTGGAGCAATGGGAAACGCTTTCTGATTGAGGAGAAGTAGATGCGGATTCGATGACGGTGCGCGACGGAGCGGGAAGGGCAACTCCCCAATTTCTCCGTGTGCGAGGGAGCGGGGGGATTTCTTTCCCTCCTTGTCCCAGGTGGGAATTCGAGAGGAAACGCGGGAGGCGAGCTGCTTGGCTCGGCAGTCCCCGCTTTGCACGGCGCGCTCTCCGGGCTGCGTGCCATCTCCCTGCGGGGTCTGCGAGCTCCCGGCTCGCGCCAAGCGAAGCCCAGCTGTTCCGTCCCCAGTCACCGGCTTTGCACAGGCTGCGTCCTCCACGTTCCCAGATTTGGATGGAAAGATGGATGAGGAGTCCATGTCGTCTTCCCTGTGGTATGTCAGAGCCATCCATCACCCCGAACCCTACCAGGCTGCACTCATTGCGATCTCCACTTCATTTTGACCGAGTCTGACTATTTTCATGTCAGCTCCGCGGTGTGGACTAATGTTCCTTAACGTCAGCAAAGTGGAAATTTAAGGGTCAGTCTTAGGCAGTCAGACCATAGCGGGTGGAGAGAGCAAGGGATTTTTGAGATTTTCTGAGAAAAGGGGATTTTTTTTACACCCACTGGGGGTTGCCCAGTGGTTTGCACCCGCAGCCCCACAAGTGCTTTCCTTCAGGATCCAGCATAGGATCTCCGGCTGGTCAGGAGATGCTCTGGGAAGAGCTGAGCCATGCGTGCAGGGTGGTGAGGAGGGGTGAGGGAGAGGCAGCGCAGGCAGACGACACCTGAATCTCCCTCTTCTCAGCCTCCTCTTCTTCATGCGAGATCTTCCCTAGACCCCGCTCCCCGGGCAGGGGGGGCCCGGCTCTTCCTGGACCAATGGCCCCCTCAGCATGTAGCAATGCAGAGCTAGAAGGAGCCTATCCCAGAAGGAAATCTGGGGGACGTGAGAGAGGTATCAGGGCACTGTAAATGATCAGCACAAGAAGGACATGGAGCTGTTGGAGCGGGGCCAGAGGAGGCCACGAAGATGCTGGGAGGGCTGGAGCCCCTCTGCTGTGAGGACAGGCTGAGAGAGTTGGGGGGGTTCAACCTGGAGAAGAGAAGGCTCCGGGGAGACCTTAGAGCCCCCTCCAGTCCCTAAAGGGGCTCCAGGAAAGCTGGGGAGGGACTCTGGAGCAGGGAGGGGAGCCATGGGACGAGGGGGAAGGGTTTCAAACTGGAAGAGGGAAGATTTAGATGAGATCTGAGGAAGAAATTGTTTGCTGTGAGGGTGGTGAGCCCCTGGCCCAGGTTGCCCAGAGAAGCTGTGGCTGCCCCATCCCTGGAGGGGTTCAAGGCCAGGTTGGCTGGGGCTTGGAGCAACCTGGGCTGGTGGGAGGTGTCCCTGCCCAGGGCAGGGGGTGGCACTGGGTGGGCTTTAAGGTCCCTTCCAGCCCAAACCATTCTGTGATTCTATGATTGATTCTATGATTCTATGATGGGTAGAGCTATGAATAGGAGAAAAAGGTCTGGTTTTCAAGATCAGCCATGGTGGTGCACGGGATGAGCAGAGCAGCCCGTAGAGCATCCTCGGGATGGCCAAAGCCGGCTGTTCCCTCCTGGCGCTGGCAGGAGGCTGTTGTTTTCCAGCCTCATCTGATAAGCGGCGCAGAACCAGCCGGGCAGCCGTCCCGCGTTTTGCCTTCCTTTGGCGTTGCAGGCTGTCCCGAGCCAGGCTGTTTACTCGCTCGTCCGCCCGCCCTTTTGCAATAGGGAGTCAGTTCTGGTTAATGTTGGAGATTGTAACGTGATTACCGAAAGTCTCATGAAATTAAATCACTTTGCTTCAAAGCGGGCCGGGGAGGGGGAGCGTCTCTCTGGCAGCCGGGATGGCCGAGCGGATATTGAAAGCAGACTGGTAGCCAGTATTGCATCGCACACAATTGAGCTCTGACAGTGTGAAGGCAAATACAAACAGCAGCTTGTGTTTGCACACAAAGGCTCTGTGCACCAGTATCCCCGGCCCTGTACTTTACACCCTCGGCTCTTGGGCAAAAAGTCCTGGGAGGGTAGGAGGGAGGGAAACTCCGCTGAATATTTAGAAATGAATTGAACTGTGCAAACATGCCATTGGGAAGCTCTCAGTGTAACGCTTTGGATCAGCTACCCGCCGGGGCTGGAACACAACTGCTGGACTTGAAAGGGCGACTTTCACGCTGAAGCAAAACTGGACAAAAGAAGATAAATGAAACGGGCTCCCGGCGGGGTTTGGTTTGTTTGTTTTTGTAACTCGGCTAATATTCCCGCATTGTTCAGCCCAGCGGCCCAGTGTCTGTCCTTCACACGCTGCTCGTAAATCGGGGCCGAGCAGGCGGCGCAGGCGGCAGGCAGTGCGGGGCAGGGAGGGGACCCGGGGACCGCGAGGTTGTCCTCCTGGGGGAGCGACTTGCATGCTCTGTCTCTGGCGTTGCAATCACGCCACACGGTGCCGGGAAGGTGTGAGTCGGAGGGGCGATGCACAGCCCTGCTAATTCCCAGGGGAACCTGGATTTAGCCCGTGGCATTTCTGGGCACAGCGTATGAAAGGAGGGGGTAGCCAGGGGGGGGCGTCTCTTCTCCCAAGGAACAGGCTATGGGACAAGAGGAAACGGCCTCAAGTTGCACCAGGGGAGGTTTAGATCGGATAATAGGAAAAATTTTTACACTGAAAGGGTTATGAAGCCTTGGAACAGGCTGCCCAGGGCAGTGGTGGAGTCACCATCCCTGGAGGGATTGAAAAGCCGGGCAGACGTGGTGCTGAGGGACATGGGTTAGTGGGGGGTTTGTCAGTGTGGGGTTAAGGGCCCCGAGGATGATCAGAGGGCTGGAGCACCTCTCCTATGGAGACAGACTGAGAGAGCTGGGGTTGTTCAGTCCGGAGAAAAGAAGGCTCCGAGGAGACCTTATTGTGGCCTACCAGTGTCTTAAGGGGGCCTACAAGAAAGCTGGGGAGGGATTTTTCAGGATGTCGGGTAATGGTAGGACTAGAGGGAATGGATTAAAACTAGAGATGGGTCAATTGAGACTGGACGTTAGGAAGAAGTTCTTCACCATGAGGGTGGTGAGACACTGGCCCAGGTTGCCCAGAGAGGTGGTGGAAGCCTCATCCCTGGAAGTTTTTAAAGCCAGGCTGGACGGGGCTCTGAGCAACCTGATCTAGTGGGAGGTGTCCCTGCCCATGGCAGGGGGGGGTGGAACTAGATGATCTTTAAGGTCCCTTCCAACCCAAACCATTCTATGATTCTATGATTCTATGATGTTTGGACTCAATGATCTGAAAGGTCCCTTCCAACCTGGACCGTTCTATGATTCTATCCCACAGCAGTAGGAGGACCAAGAGGGTCTGTGGACCAACCCAGCTTTGCTGTCGCTTCATTCTGCAGCTGCCCATGGCATGTCCTGATGTTTTCCATGGAGCTGGCAGCAAATCTGCTGAGACTTGCCCAAGCGGGCACCTCCCAGACAAACTGCAGGTACCAGGGGTGATGCATCATCCGTCTCCATCGCGTGGTCCAGTGGCAGAGCCAAGAACGGTGCTCATCCTCCCTGCACCGTGTGTGCATCCCTGTCGAGGTCGGAGCCCTCCCGGGGCCGGGGGATGCTCCTGTTGTGGGATGGACAGTCCATGCAGGATCAGGGCACGTCAGGGTCCCGAAACCAGCCCTGGTTAATTCAGGTGCTCATGATTTTAAGAGAAAAAGATCCCCAAATGCAAACGTCTTGAAAATTCACTTTCCCCCAGGATTCTAGGCAAAGAAGCAGCTGGGTCTAATACCGCGATATTTCTCCAGTTAACACTGAGAAAGCAAAATCTTAATAATCAGCCGTATAAAAGTTTTGATCAAATAAACCACCAAAAATAGCGACGTCTTGAAAACGTTAAATAACGTTTAATGCGCTCGGTAGCATTTACTTCTCGCGAGCCTCTGTGAAACCACCAAATGTTCACAAAAATTTGGCAAACTGATTTCTCCAGAAATCCGGCCCCCCCCCCGCACTTCCCTCCCCCCAAAAAAAAAAATGAGCTATTTGTTCGTCTCCACGAAGTTTCACCCAATCAAAAAAAAAAAAAAAAAAAGAAAAAACAAAAGAAAAACAAAAAGAAAAACCAAATCCCGACAAAACCCCAGACGGCACATCACGTGCTTGGGGCAACCAAAGAAATCCCCTGATTTGGGTGACCAATGAATGTCCCCAGGAATGAAAAGCGAACAATTTGTCGGCAGCCCATGCACTTGAAAACGAATGATCCAAATTATTCAGCGAGTCTCCCTGGATAGTGAATCCATTGAAAGGGGATGGAGACAGGGTCATAAATTATTCATTACCCAAAAGAGAATGAAATGCATATAATCATAACAATAATAATAACAACAACAATCGCAACAACTAATAATAGCGACAGGAATCCAGCCAGCTCCGCGGAGAGAAGCAGGGAGGCATGAAGGCTCACGGACTTCGTTTTCCCTTTATTCCAACCCCCCTTTACAGCAACTGTGTTAAATAAAGGGATGTCAGATGGGTCAGCATTTGGAATAAATGTATTTATCGCCGATAATTTGACTCGCTTGCCTTGGCTAAGGGTGATATATTTTGCGTTCTGGTCCTTGGCAGCGAGAAGGTCCATGAACTCACACGCATCGCTGTTAATTGCTTAATATAATGAATTTCTCAGGGTCCTGGACTACTTTTAAGGAGTCTGTGGAAGTGGCGGCAGCGGAGGCATGTACTGTACCGCTGTCTCTGGAAAATTTATAGGTGTCCATGAGCTGAAAGAGAAGTGGAAAGTGCTGGCCTAACACATATCCCCGGGATTCGACTCTTCCTGGCTTGAATGGGACCTTGATTGCGGAGTCACCCGGGACCCATTGAGGCAGTAAGAGAGCTAAGGAGAGGCCACAACACTTGTCACACAGCCCGCGAGTTTCCTGTTGTCGCGGGCACGCACGGTTTTGGCTGGGAAAACTCCGCCGCAGATACGCCGTGCGCCTGAATTCGGCGCGTTTCGGCTCTCCGGCATTTTCCTGCCCGCGGGACACCCCAGCTTTCACGCGGGCGTCTTTTACTTGGGACCTTTTTCCACCAAACGCCCCCTCCGCCCACCCCTGGGGGGATTTTCTCCGAGGGGAGCGCACTGCCGGGCCGTGGCTGGGGCGATATTGAAGATTCAAATACATTGATATGCTCGCGCCGTGTTGTAAAGCGCCCGACTACAACTTTGGCATGCAAATGAATTCCCCTTCGCGGCGCAGGGGCTCAGCCGTGGCACCGCGCCATCTCCCAACGGTTTCCCACAGGTTGCCCCGTGTTTGCAATGGGGAGGGGTGGGGGGGGTGGATGTCGGAAGGGCTGGAGGGTCCCTTCCCCACCGTTGGGTTCTTCAGAGCTTTCTCCACCTCTCAGCGAGGAGAGGGGAGGTGTCCTGCTGCTTCGTGCGCCCAGAAAATAATTTAAAAAGAAAAAACGGCATTTTGAAGGCTAGGAAGCAGAAGTTTGAGCCAGGAAGGAGCAAAGCTCTCACCCCGTGTGGCTCCGTCGGCTTTGGGTGCTGTGGTGGGTGCTCAGCACCCACGTGGGTTGGGGTTGAATGGGTCGATGCTGTGGCGAAGTGGGGTGGGTTCGGTGTGACGGAGCCAGCCGGTGGTGGGTATTTTGGAGACCGGCGTGTCGAAACACATAGTCACGGAGCCGGATTTTTATTTCCTTGCTGAAATAATCTGCGATTGAGGAGTATTTTTACTGGCTTGCTGAAATAATCTGCAATTAAGGGGGGATTTTTACTCGCTCGCTGAAATAATCTGCAATAGGGGCTCAGCCCGGCTCAGGTGGGGGGAAGCGAGAGGGGACGGGGCAGACGGGGCAGAGGCAGAGCGGGGTCCGGGGGCTGCGGGGACACGGCGGGGAGCCCGTCCGCGGAGCCCGGTGCCAGCCAGGGATGGGATTTCGTGGCACGGGGGTGCCTCTCCCCACGGCCAAGCTCATAGATCCTCTGCTGCCGGGCAGCTGTAAGGCAAGAAGGAGAAGAAAGAGTTCCTGCTGGCATTTTTGTTGGAAGTCGGCTGTGTATTAAGTGGAGCACGGTTTTCATTACCAGCCCCATTTTGGTACAATAAATCACGAACTAGAAAACACACTTTTGGCCTAGATTCTGCCCTCAGTTATGACTGGCAGTAACCAGAGGCAAAATCCAGCTTGGGCTTCAGCGTCGCGGCCCATATGTTCACCTTTTGGAATTAATTTCTTCTGGTAATTTCTGTGTAATTATACAGCATTGAAGGCTGATTATATGCTTCCTCTCACGGGCAATTAATAGTGCTGATCTAGTGCCAAGGGTGCACTTTGCACCGTAGAAACCCATGAAGAGAGACAAGCTCAGCCTCCAGCGCCTGCTGCAAGGTGACAATCTGGACCCCGTCACCTCCAGCGAGGGGACTCTGGACCCCCCACAATCCCCCCCCCCCCCCCGCCCCGGAGTCCTCGGAGGAGATGGGGCCACCAGCTAGCAATTTAGCGGAGACCGAGCACTTGCCGTTCAGCCGTCCGTAGAAAGAACACGGAGTGTTTGTGCGGGCTCCAGCTGCTGCTGAAATATTTGGGAGGTCATTTCTGGAAGAACCTGTAATTGCAACAGATGCTATCCGACGGCAGCCGCCCCGGGGGTGAGCCCATCTCCCCGGAGCCATAATCTAATTTATAATCTCATAAGACAGTTTTATTATTTTTATTTTTATTTTTTTCTTTTGCAATTTACCAATGCCTTTCTCCGCCAGGGAACTGGCAGATCCGTGCAAACTCCCCGGGGCTCCGGCCGCAGCCCTCGCTCCTGCTCGAGACAGGGGGAGTGGAGACTCGTAAAAGAAACTTCTCGCATCGGGTTATGGTGCCTATAAAATTAGCCCCGTTAGAAGCCGGCTGCCCATTTAGATGAGCAATTTAAATGGATAACAGAGGCAGCCCCTCGCCCCCCTCGCAGCTTCCGTAAAACAACTGAGTTTAAGTGGATGGGAAGAAGAGGAGAACAGCAACGGCTTCGCTTGGGTCGGGCTTCCGCGCGGCTCAGATGCTGCTGCTGCTGCGGCCGCGTTTGGATGTGGGCGCTTCTTTCCGCGTGCCAATGGCTGCGGTTCAAAGGAGATGGAGAGGGGAAAGTGAGTGGGAGAAAGAGAAATAATTTCTGGTTTCGCCGCTGGTTTCCCTGGGCTTTGGATGAAGCCCCGCTCTCCCCCTGTGCAGTTTGTCCTCCCCGCCTGGGCTCGGGCAGGAGTCGGGCTCGGCCGACCACGGGCTTCACTCAGGCTGATGAATTCCCTCCTGTGATGCCAAATGCAACATCATCACCCCGAACGGCGGAGTCCAAAACCCAAGAGGGAAGGTGCTGCCTCCAGGAGTGCGGGGTCCTCCCTGCCACCCCCACCCCTTGCAGCGTTTTGGGTTGCGGTGAGGCACGGCACACGCAGCCACCGGCTCCACCGCGGCTCCAGCTGCTTTCTCCAGGTCCTGGACTGAGAGAAGCAGCGATTTCACCCCCCTCGCCCATGGCTGGGGTCGGCTCTGCGTCCCAGGCTGCAGGGAGACAAAATGCGCTTTGATTGCGGTGCCCTTCCTGCGCGTCCCCCAGCTCTGAGCCTTACCATTAGGGTATGATCAATAGCAAAAATGTGGAAAAAAGAGGGGAATGTTCCTGCATCTCCCATGCAGCCAGCAAAGAGCAGCTCAGAGAATCAGATTCACTCGGCCAGGGGAGAACAGCCTCGTCGTACGCCCGATTCCACCTCTGCGGGAAGTACTTTGTGTGTCGCTCTGTCACGTCTGCGCTTGGGAGCTTGATACAAACCCTCGTGCTCAGGCCCAGCTTGAGCCCTAAGGCAGCAAAGCGCTACCCAAGCCACAAGGCATCGTTAGGTTTCAGAGTGAACGCTCCTTCGCAAAGGCGAGAGCAGCTTGTCCCTGCTAGCTTGTGCCACCCCTTAGCTGTGACAGCATTGTCCATTCTCAGACAGCTTTCACCCGCCTCCCCAAACCTCAGCTCCCCGCCTCATGGGCTCACATTTTCCCTTTTCCCAGCCTCTCACGGTGGCAGGGAGAAGCCAGGAAAAGCAGGCGCTGAACCCGTATATGGCAAAGAGGAAAAATTGTCAAATTGTCTCATAGGAGAGAAAACCAGCTGGTTTCATCCCACACCCGGTCCGTGCAGCCGGGTGCTAAGGCTCTGAGTGGATACGAGCGCTCCTGGGGGGGACGAAGGGACAGTCGCAGGTGTGTCCCCGTCCCGGGACAGATGCCGGGGAAGCAGCCGCAGCCGCTGAGCAGCTCCTCAGGCTCCCAGCCTCGGAGACAGCCTCCTGAGAGTTTAATTTTTGGGAAGCTTTAACATCCCCAGCTTACCAAGCGCTGAAAGAAAGGTCAGCTAATCCTTCACGACGTCTGAATGAATTCAAGCCCAGAAGTGAGATTACTAAACAGGGGAGCGGGAGGCCGGGCGAGCTGCATGGATACAGGGACCCTTCCCATAGTCAGCCTTGGCTTTCTAAAGAAATGGACCTTTTATTTCAGTTCTCATCCCCCAGGAGGAGGGGAGGGGGGTGGGCAGACGTGGCCGAAGCACCCAACTCCCCTCCTCCAGCAATTGCAAACACCGGTGGGCCTTGGTGGAGGGGGGGACCCCGAAAGAGAGCTGAGTGAGGGTCCCCGTCCCCAGGACAGCCGGGGTGTCCCACGGAGACTGAGCAGCACCCACGGCACGAGCATCCCCGCTGGCTACCCTGCTCTGGGTCTCAGCTCAAGCGTTTGGGAAGAAAACCCCCAAAACCAAGGTCGCCATGTCCCTCCTGGCTGCTTTGGTGGCTTTTGCCCCGACTCTGAAGTCACCGAGGTCCCAGCGGTCCCTTTGCCGGGGCACCGGGCGCCCAGACGCCCCTATGCTCAGGGTGATGCTAAACTGAACCCATCGATTTAAGGCAACGTGGCCATTTCTGCATCCTCGCCACTGGCCGCGGTGCTTCAGGTCCCCTTTGTGGGACACCCGGCGGTCTGAGCCCGACCGAGGTGGGTGAAGTGGGTGCCTGGCCGCCCTGGGGTGCAGCACCCCCTCCTGGGGAGGGAGCGGGCACCCTGCCCACCGGCAGCTGGTCCCGGGGCTGCGGGGGCAGCACTGGCAGCCCCTTTCTGGGCTGCACCCACAGTCCTTTGTGAACCCCCCGGGGCGATGACATGACAGGACCACTAAGGACTGGCTTTTCTTCTGCAAATCAACTGTCCTTCTCAATGCTGGAAGAGCCGGAGCCCATTGAATGCAGGCAAGAAGCAGCCCCCCGGGGTGTGGATGCACTGCAGATGAGCCATGGCAACCTGGCTACAAGTGTGGCAACGCAGACACCCAGACCCCGAGCCTCCCTGCCAGGCTCCCCAGGCTCCCCAGATTGGGTATTCAGCCCGCAGGGTTTTCTCTATTGACCTCGAGACACTGTTCTGCATGGGAGAATTTCCTTTCTTTCTCTCTCGGTAACTGCAGAATCAAGTGTTTGCAGTTGGAAACTTTTGCTACCACCACAGCAAGCTGGTAATTCAGCCGGGAGCCGCTTGCCCAGTGGTGGGCCTTCATTCTCAAGGTCCAGGGGCCAGCTAGGAGAAAACGGAGAGGATGCTTTTTTCAGGCCCTCTGTGATGACTTCAGCAAGGTGGGATGCTCCATCACCACCAGCAGAGCACCCAGTACCATCACCCCCAGCAGAGCTGACAGGTCCTGCCCCAGTCCTCTGATTTCCCTGCTCTGGGTGCCCTTCCCCAGCTCGCTGGGGATGTCTGATGGAAAAAGCCCATCCAGCCAAAGGAGCTCCAAGTGACCAGCCCGGAGGTCAGACCTTCTCCATAGCTTGGTTTTTCTTGCAGGCGTCCTGTAAGAGGCTGTAGCGGTGGCTGAAATGCTGCCTGGTCGTGGGATCCAATCAGCCACAGGTTTGCAGGTCCCATGGAAAGTTCACTTCCCGGCTATTCCGTGAAAAACAGCACTGGGACACTGACTGCTCAGCCCCGCTCAGCCCCCTCTGGGACTGCACAGTGCTCCCTTGGCCCTGGCAGATCCCTCCTGCAGGGAATCACAGAATGCCAGAATCCCAGACTGGCGGGGGTTGGCAGGGCCCTCTGGAGATCATCCCGTCCAACCCCCTGCCAGAGCAGGGTCACCCAGAGCACGTGACACAGGAATGCCTCCAGGCGGGTTTGGAATGTCTCCAGAGATGGAGACTCCACCACCTCTCAGGGCAGCCTGTGCCAGGGCTCTGCCACCCTCACAGCAAAGAAGTTCCTCCCCATGTTGAGGTGGAACTCCCTGTGGTCAAGTTTGTGCCCGTTACCCCTTGTCCTGTCACTGGAAACTCCTCCTGGTGCCAGGGAAGAAGGTTTTCTGTGATGAGACGTTTCAATACCAGCTATGGGCACAGCCGTACAGACCTGTTCTAGCTGCATCTGTGATGCTGTGAAATGCAACGTTTAATTACGCGGCCGGCTTGGATTCTGAGACTCCTGGACAGTAAATACCCACATTACAGCTAGGAAATACTTAAACTCAGCCCCCAGAGGTGGCATTCCCTGGCAGGATCGTGGCAGGGGTGTGAAGGCTCCATGCGGGGCTCTGGGATGTGCTGGAGCCACCAGCCAGGAGCCGCCATCCCTCGGGTGTGATACCTGTCACCGGCAGCAGAGACAGGCTGGTGCCACCAGGAGCACCTCTGAGAATGCCCCGCTGGCGTTAGCATGTGCAGGCAGAAGAAGGCAGGGGCTCACGCGGAGGGAGAAAGGTGTGGGACAATCATGAGCAGTAGGTTTAAAAGCAGTCCCGTATGTGTTTTGGGGAGATGTTTTTTCACTCAGCTTGTGGGGCAGCTTCCAACTGCAGCCCTGATTAAAAAACATATTGCTGCTGGGGTGTCTGAGCATGACATCTGGGGTGACATCATGCTGCACATACAGTACCTGCCCTGGGGAAACTGAGGCACAGGTGTGAGAACTGACCAACCAGCAATAAAGTGGCAACGAGAGAGGTTCCCTGGTCCTAATTCTCTCTTCCCAAATCCTGTGCTGGTGTTACTCCAATTCTTGGTTTGCTGGAAGGGAAGAGAGAGGAGACTCACTCTCACTGTGCTGGGGAGCATTCACGTGAAGCTGGAGGTGCATGGCATGTTGGGGGGTTGACGTTTAGCTCAGCCTGATCTCAAGCTGGACTGCTTTATCAGAAAATTTCCATCTACCTCTCGCTGTGCTTAAATAGCTGTAAACGTTAACCCCAGGTGCCTACGGGAGATGCACAGTGAGTGCCCTACGCCGAGAGGAGGGCGAGAGGTGGTGAGGGGGTTGCCAAGGGAAGAGGAGAAGATGACAGCTCTGTCTTTGGGACTTCCAGAAGGTCCAGCCCCGGCCCGTGCCCAGAGCGAGTGTCCCCCCCGTCCCTCCGAGCCCCGTTCCCGCTGGGAGCTCATCCCAGCCTCCCCGTCGATCCCCTGCGCGGCTACCGCGTCCTCGCCGACGTCGCCCCCGGCTATTCAACCGCTCTCCGGATCATTAAACATATTGAGCAACACCAGTCCTGTGACTGGTTAATTAGTAAAGAGTTGACTAATTAGTTAATCGTGTTTACCAAGTGCTTTGAAAGTGCTCAATGTTATTATTTTTAATTATGACTGTGCCCCAGGCGCCGTTCACCTCCCCGCATGCCAAGCCTTGCAGGGTTCAAACTCTTTGTCTCTGCTACCCGAGGCTGGTTTTAAGATGGGAATTTGCCTCTTGTCCTCTGGTTACCAGGTTTCCTTAACAGCCTCTTGTGTGGGATTTTAGAAAAGCCCCCTCACAAAGTCTTCATATACCCTGGCACACTTAATTCACTCTTTCAAAGCCGTCTTATCCGTTAAGGAGGCAGGGTTGGCTCTTGCGAAGCCATACACAGTGGTGCCTTTGTGCACACCTCAGCCCGCATCCCTCTCCTGACCTTCATAGGAGATCAGCCGATATCCAGGCTCACTCTCCCATCCCAGCCTGGGAGGCTCCAGTCCGCAGTGCCACGGACACCTCCGCTTCGGGAGCCTCCCATCCCGTGGGAGAATTCCCCACCCAGAATTCCCCACCCAAAGGAGATGAAGGTTATTCCCACATCTGACTTCAGGCTGGTCAGAAAGAGAGGACAATTTTGGTGGAAGGCGGGAAGACAAAGTGTACGGCAAAGATTTCGTCTACAGAGAAGAATGTGAATGGGGTTTGTTAGTCAGGGGAGAGTCTTGGCATCTCTGAAGAATCAACAAGACTAATCGTCCTGGGACTTTCTTCGTTCGTAAAAATGTCATCAGCTTGTTAAGCAATGTCATAACGAGCCCCAGTCACCTCTTATCACTGTGCAATCTGAAGAGGAGTCTTCTAGCACCAGCTGCAGAAACAAGACCCACCTCCACACAGCACTGAGATAGAAGAAAATGTGGGGCTCGAGCAGACAATAAGCCATAAAAGTCACACAGGGCTGCCACAGGAGCAGGGTTTGGGAATGCTTCTGTCCCCATGAGTCGATCAGGGGGACATATGGCCGGTCAGAGTACATTGTGTGGACACTACTCCTGGCTGCTTAGTACTGCTGCCTCCACCAGGAACCTCCAGTCCCCACGTCGCAGCTGGGAGCTCTTTGCTTATGCTCTTCTAGAAAGCTCATAGCGGTGTGTTGTCAGGGCTTGCCATCTCCAGGTAATGCCCACTTAAATGACTGCTGTCATCCCTGACCTGTGCTTATGGTGACGTGGTTGCCGAACCATGGTTGTGTTGGTTGGGAAGTGGGAAGGTATTTCCCCTTGCACCCTGAATTTCCTTCTTGGAAATCCTCCTCACGAAGGCCAGGCACCTAAAATTGGTATCGCTTAAAATGCCAGCAATAAGTGGGGATGAATCCCACCCTCGAGCTCTGTTACTGGCTCTTACTGGCCATACTGGTCACAAGAAAGGACCTGTCGGTGCAGGATCCCGTTTCCAACCTGAGCAGCACCAGGCTCCCTGGGAGGTGTTTGAGTATGGGGCGACCATGTGGCAATAGCAGGCTGGTGTATTCTCTGTAATTTAGGGGTTTCTGAACTGAAGATGGCATCCTTGTAGTTAATTTTGGTAACATATTAGTAGTAACAGTGGTTTAATGGCTTTTGCTTCTATGGATCGGACTTCTGGGACGTTTTAAAGTTCTTTGTATGAATTAACTGGCGTGGGACAGGGCCTTACAAGTCGTTGTGACCATTTGGAGTCCAAAAACTTGATCCTCGGGTGTGTTGCATTTTGTCTACCCTTTCGTGAAAGTCAGGAGGCTACAAGGTCCCCTAGACGCCGTTTATGCTATGGGCCCAGCACATTATCTCCCTTAAGAGCCACCGCCCATCGCGTTGTGCAGCAGAGACTGGATTAGTGGTGGTAAGGGGTGCATGCAGGAAGGGCAGAAGCGCTGGAGCTCAGTTTAGTGTCTTGCCACAAGGTCAGCTTTCCACCTTGTCTGATCTTCTCCCCACTATCCTCCTCTCACTCCCCTTTTCTCTGCTCCATGAAGTTCTTCTTGCAGCCAGTGAGCACCAGGAAACCTTCCCCATCCTCCACACCACCTCAGTGCTGGGATAGGGAAAACTCGTTTCCGCTGGAGTCCTCCTGGGGCAAGGGAAGACCTCCGGCCCTGCTCCTCAGCCTGGACGGTTGGTGGGGTTGCTGGAGTGCTCTCCCCCGGGTGTCAGAGCAATCCCTCTGGCCCAGCCCGGCCGTTGCCTCAACGTTTCCATCCAGCAGGAGAGCCTGCTAAATCTCTTCCTCTTCAAAATGAGAGAGAAGCCAAGGAAGTCTGGAAGGGAGGGGAGACAAACACATCTGCACCTGGGAAATGTCATGTTTGGTTTTTCAACCCAAAATGGGCAGTGACAGCAGCTCCGGGGGCGTAAGTAGGGGGAGCAGTGCAGATTTATAGCTGTGGGTCACGCTCGAGCTGAGCCAAGTATTCTGCCTAGCATCAGTTTTATGAACAAGATGAAGAGCAGAACCTCAAGTGCAGGCACCCTGTTAGAGGAGAAACACTGGGAGAGCAGGAACGGGGAGAGGCCGTCCTGCCCCTCTCCCTGCTGTGGGATGGGTCTCTCCTTTCCAGGCTGGATTTGGGCAGGTTGGGGATCGCAATGACCAAGCATGACCAGCCCTCAGCAGGTCCCGGGTTTGGTGCCACAAGCCTGTAGAAGTCACGCACCATAAAGCCACGAGCAAAGCAGCTGGAGGCTGAAGCAAACAGGAGTCGAGAACTGCCCTCTTTCAAAACAAAATAAAATTCACAGCAATTCCCAACCCTGCAGGAGGGAGTAATGCTAGACAGAGAACCGAAACCTCTGAGACAACTCCAAATTCAACACCCTGTTCAGCATCCAAATTACCAGTCCAAGAAGATGTTGCAGAGATTGCCACAACATCACAGAACATAAGGACCCGAATGATGCCAGGGTTTCCCTTTCTGGTCGGATAACCAGACTGAATCTCTTGTAAATTCAGAACCTCATATAAAGGATTAAGCAAAATTACCAGAGGCTCCCAGTTCTCACTGAGATAAATGTGGTGCAGACCTTTTTCATAGATGTGGGCGAGATTGTCACTTCATCACAGTCTCGTACTGAAAGCTGGGTTTCAGCTGCGCTTTGACACGTAATTGATGAGTGATGCAATGTTGTATTGTGACTGTAATACCCCCAAATTGTGTTCTTTGGCAATGCCTTTTGATGTACCTCTTCAAAGAAGTGCGGCAAATCCTGCTCTTTCCCATACGAAGCGGTGAACAGGAAAGTCTTTGCAAATATGATGAAAGCACCTCTAGTGTTGAGGCTGATTCTCCTTCGTCCTGAGGCTTTAAACTGAGGATGGTTTTTTGACTGATGCTTTTGCTGTGGTTCCATTAGACCTAGTGGTGTTGATGTAGATGATGTGGTGGGGAGGGTCTGCCTTTTGATTTAGTCCTAGAGTCCACTGTGGGTGTTTAACAGTCCGTGAATCTACGCAAAAGGCCTCAGCAGATAGAAAGGACAAGACTTAGCAGGGTGGCACACCCTCTGATTCTGTTATTTCAGTAGCTGGTTCAGAAGGTTCCGCCAGAAGAGCAGTATCTTGGTGCTACCACCAGAGACGGTGCTCGAGCTCAAACATTCACCCTGAAACAGCTACGGAACAAACGGATATCTTTGAAACAGGAAAAAAATTCTGCATGCTGAATACCTGTACAAACCACAGGACATGTGGGGTTCCCACAGAAAGCTGAGAGCAACCCCTAAATTATCAACAGCCAACAACTGAGCGAGTGGTCAGGAAGCTGCCGATGGTGTTTGATGACTCCCATTGATTTCTGAGCATCTTTGCTTCCTCCAGCCCCTGCTTGGGTATCTGTTTCTCTGCTTGGCTAGCTGTATGCGTTCTTGGTTTGTATTTGGTGAGGTTGTTATTGGCATAACTCGTCTGTGAGAAATGGTGGATGTTTCTGCTGGAGTGGGAGGAAAGCAATGGTGGCAAGGGCAGGAGGAGGCAATCTCATGGGCATCGTTGCGTGTCAGTCCGTAACAGGGTGGACATGGCTGTGGCGTTTCCCATCCCTGCCTGGACGGGTGAGCCCCGTGGCCACATCCTTCCAAGGGAAGGAAACCCCAGCCCAGGTGAAGGCACCTCTCAGTGCAGCATCTGTCGGGACATCTGTCAGCTCCCTCCCTCCCTGGCCTTGCCCCAGCAGGACCCCACAGCTCCCAGTAGAGATATATCTATATTCCTATAGATAGAGGCTTACCCCTATATCTTGGCCTTCCCCACTCCTCCCTGTAAGAGTTCTCCACCTGGCCAACCTTGGATCCTCTTCCCAGAGCTGTGCCTCCTGAGCACCGGAGCCTGCAATAGGGGCCAAGCCGGGCGCTGAAGCTCCCCCAGAGGGAATTTTTCTAGAGGTGCCCCGTAACCCTCTGCCCTGGGCAGGGCTGAAGCTTCCCTGCAAACGGTGGCTCATCTCTGAAAGGACAAAGCCGGGCTCCCTTCTGTGGAGGGGTCGCCCACAGCTTCCCACATGCAGCAGTGGCATCGCACCCTGTAAAGTTGTGGGAGGACCAATTTAGTTGTTTGCCATTAAGTGCTCAGTACCCAGGATGAGTAATGTGCTGGGCAAACGAAGGGCGTGGCTGTTAATGAGTTAAAAATCCCACCAGCTTCTATGCAAAACAGTATGAAAATGCTGTTATTTATTTATGGGCTTCTAAGGGCTTGTTCCGATGCTGGATAAAGCTGATGGGAGCACTGCCGGCAGTCTTCTTTGGAGTTAATTGAAGCATCCCCATTGATCACAGTGGGAGCAGGGCAGAGCCACGAAGGGAAAATGCCAGCGCTGCGTTACCTGCACTGCTCCCGCCGTGCCAAGGATAAACAGAACGACGCGTCTGAGCAGTGCCTGCTGTACAAACTGCAAAGGGCACAGCTCTCCAGGTGGCCCGTGGAGGTTTCCAAGCCAGCTGAGAGACTCGACTGAGTGGTTTTATTTTCCGAGGAAGCCTTAGTCAGAGCTCTGTTCCCTCCAGTTTCAGTTTTAGCTTTTACTCTCCGTACTGCCGTGGTGCCTTGTCAGCACCACTGACCTTCTGGCTCAGCAAGGACGGCAAGGACCTTCATTCAGAGCCTGCCAAGATGCTCTGGGGCCAGCCAAGGAGGGCAGCAATGCTTCTCCAGCCCAGACAGGGCGGGTGGTGGTTCTCCTCCTGCCCAGCCAGGAAGGACAGTGATACTCCTCGAAGCCAAGCCAAGGCGGGTGGCAGTGCTCCTCCAGCCTGACCAAGGCAGGTTGTGATGCTCCTCCAGCCTGACCAAGGCAGGTTGTGATGCTCCTCCAGCCTGACCAAGATGGGCTGTGATGCTTCTCCAGCCTGACGAAGGTGGCTGGTGATGCTTCTCCAGCCCAAGTCACCACAGGGGGTGATGGTCCTCCAGCCAACCAAGGCGGGTGATGATGCTCCTCCAGCCTGGCCCATGCAGGTGGTGGTGCTCCTCCAGCAGCTATGGTGGAGGCTCAGGAGCAGCCGCTTGTCCTGCCCTTGCAGCAGGATTTGAACCTGGTTGTTGGTGGAAGGGTTTCACAGCCCCTGAACCCACTTGGCAACGCCTGACCTGCGCAGTGAATGGGGCAGTGAGAGTCTGTGTGGCTGGGGAGCTGGGGACCTCATTTCTCAGCCTTTGAGACACGTCCTCTACCACCACTTGGAGAGGGACACAGGGGTGGGTGGATGCTGGTGGGGCAGGATGTTCTATGGGAATGTGTGGGAGGGCACGAGTGAAGCTGGTAGGACTGCGATCCAAGTCAAACAGAAGATGATCATTCCTCCAGCACTGTGGGCAAGCTGTGGAGCTCTTCATCCTTGGATGCAGTGGATGATAGAGTTTTTTGTGGCCTCAAGGGGAGATTGTGGGGAAAAAGGAGGGGTTTAGATGCTTTATTGACATCTAAGGCTAGCTTGACTCTCTTATTGTATTTCTGCTGTTAGGAGAAAATTGAGCATTGTCTGCACACCTTGGGACTGGGGAAGGGGCCAGCCGGCTCAGCCTTGTTCCTCGGCAGCGAAGCCCAAAGAGGACCATTAAGCAGAGGAAAGACATGTCAAAGAGGGGATATAATGGCAGATTACAGGGAGTTCCTGGGGTGGCATTGAGCTGCCCAGCCCTGGTCACCTCAGGCATTAGCATGCATTGTGCTGCCCATTTCCCCCAACCTCTGCCTCGCAGGAAAACCTGAGCCGCCCCTTCCCCACAACCCCAGCGTTTGTGCCGGCATGGAGTCATTGACAGCTTGCCCTTTTATTCACACGATTGGCTCCCCAGGAATCTTGCCGTAGGCATTTTGATCCCATAGCATGTCAATGGTGGCCCGGAAAGGGATGGACCCTGCCCCGGGGTGCCTGAGGTCTGGGGGAGCTGAAGGTCTATTCAGTAGAAGAATACCCCGAGCCAGCAGGTGGGACACGGGAACCCTTAATCCCAAATCATCTTTCTTGCTGGCATCCTTTTTTTGTTTTGAATTATTATTATTATGGCCAGCAGCGAGGCGTGGGCTCGCCGCCTGGGAGAGCGATATTATTCGCCTCCTTTTGTGCATGGTACCATGTTTGAATTGAGAAACAAAGCCGAGCAGCTTGTGCCTCCTGTTGGAAGCTTTCCTATCCCGCTGGGGATCCGGGACCTTTTCATCTCAGCCCATACACTCCATAGGCTTCTGCCTCTTCCCATCTTTAAGTCTTTAGTAAATATCATAAAAGAGAAAATAAAGGCAATCCCCAGGGCTCAGGAGTCTTACCTTCACTACATTAAAAAGAGGGGGAAAAAAAGAGAAAGCAGAGATTTAGCCTCGTTTTATCATTTTTCATGCAGAGCTTGCAGAGAGTAAATAGTATTTAGCCCCATTTTGCAGGCTGGAGGCACTTTGGAAGAGGGTCTCTCTGTGTACGTACCCCAGTTTTGGGGGGATGCAGACCCCGAGCCAGGCTCCTGCGGCAGCGGTCATCAGACGCAGCCCCGAGAAGGAAAGTAAAGCACCGCCAGGCAAATACCAGCTCGGGTACCCCTGACCCCACGATGCCGAGGCCACGGGCAGGGTGGGCAGGGAAAGGGGGTGCTCAGGCCCCCTGGAAACCAGCTGGAGACAATTCAGCTTCAATCTGGGCACCCTAAAACTAACCCACCCGTTAGTGGTATGAGGGCAAGCAAAGCAGGGGAGGTCGTGTCTCAATGCTGGTGGGAAGGAGATTACATTGCTGCTAGTAAGGGAGCTGTTTAAAAACATTCGACTTCTTTTAATTTACTGTTTCAAATCGGATGTGAATGCTTGGAGGAAACTCTTCCCTTTCCGTGAAATTTTTGATTATCTGATGGAAGACAATTCCAAACAGGACAGAAATATTTTCCCTTTTTGTTTGAAATCCAAACTTTTGGCTTGGCTTGGCTTTCAAAACCCCAAATGAAACCATTTCAATCTGAAATAAACCCAAAAATGTTTCTACTACATTTAGATGCTTTTAATTGGAAAAATGAAAATGTTTCCTCCAAGAGTCTCCAACAGAAGGATCACCCCTGTGATTTCTGTCGGGAGCACATCTCCTGTGTGATCAGTTGTAGGTTTGACACCCAGGCAGGCTGGCAAAAGCCATAACTCAACCTCCCAGCTCTGGTCGTACGCTCTGACAACAACTGCGGTTGCACAATTCCTTGTTATTCCCTAGGCAGAGGAACTTCATGGCCGTCGGTTTCTTGGCACAGATTTTGGGGATGGCACTTCTTTGTATGAATAATGATGTTCACATGTGGTTGTTTTTCATTCCTTACTCTTTAATATTTCCTTTTCCTTCAAAGACATTGCCAGGCCAGGTTTTCAGTTACATTCATCTGGGGTGGTGGAAGAGTCTGGCTGCAGAACAGTTATTGCCCCTGGTTCTGCTGTGCCTGCAGGGCGGTGGAGGTGCTGGGTGGCTCCAAGGTGGCCCAAGGGACCTTTTGAGGGTCCCTCGCCCAAAATGCCATGTCTCTTTTGCAGAGAGCTGCCACCTAAGAGGTATTTGTCTCCTCTCCAGCAATGTCAGCAAGGTGGGGACTGGTCCCCAGCTCGAGGACAGTCTTCTGCAGGAGATGTAGGGGAGCTTAGGGGTGGGGCAACAGGCGCAGACTGCACCGAGAACTTCTCCTGTTGGCACTGGGGCAGGCGGAGAGACACGGCAGCTGGCGGAGGTCACGGTCCCACACCTCACCAATATCCAAGCCTTGAAGTAGGCACATGGGGCACAACCCAGATGCCAGAATTTATCCATGCAAATAGCTGTATAATTAGGAGCTCACAGAAAAATAGCCCGTTCCCAAGAAACCCCCGAGGAGCAGAAGGGCTTAAACTCCCCATGACTCCCATTTTCAGTACCTTGTTCGGCTGGCGCGAGCCCAGGTCTCCGCTGGTGCAAATACAACTGGAAAAGAAATGAGTTTGCTGCCCTGATTGCTTAGAAAAGTTGCGAGAAAACACATCTCGGTCTGTGAGAGCACGGGTGGAAATCAGTGCTCACCCTCTCCTGTTGTCTGGCTCTTGCTACCGTGAGTGACAGACACCGTCAGCGGCACCGTCCTGCAGGAGATCGGCAATCCGCGGTGTTGCTAATAACAAAAGAAGCTGCGGCTGCTTTAACTCAAAAAGTTTGCCTGCTATCGTTGGGTTGATTTAAAGCTTTTCACTCAGGGTGTGTGGGCGAGGGCTCATGTGTGCGTGTTTACCAGTCCAGCGAGGAATGTCGTTTGAATGGCTTCTCTGAAGGTTTGGATACAGCTCACTAGAGCTCTGCAGGTTCCCCGAGGACTCTAATAATTGGTACATTCGGTTTGCTTTTCCTTATTATTTCTAAGTTTTCCAGCTCGAACGCCAAAGGAGCCTGTATTCTATGTAATTATTACTCAAAACTTTGAAAACATTAAGTAGGAAAAATAGGCCATTAAACAACTAAGGAGCAAAGTAACAAGTGTGAATTATGGCTCTGCCCTGTGGTTTGACTGTGATGGGTTTGTTCCACCCATGGAGAGATCTTGGAGAAGGGTAGGTTGAGTGGGTTGTTTTGCTTAATCTCTCTCCTGTCAGAGCAGCAGTCCCCGGAGAAGGCAGATCTGTAGAGAAATGTGCCTACCCTTTGAAACGCAGCGCACATGCCCAGCGCCCAGCAAAGGACTTTTGTTCTGCTCTGATTTATACAGTTCTCTGGGGCAAAGAGAAGTGGCTGTCATGGTTGCAAGGATTACTCGCTACTGGAGGCAAGGGTGGACTATGCAAGAATAATTGGTTCTCTTGACTGGGCATGGAAATCCCGCTCCCCCTTCCCCAGTCTCCATGCCCCAGCCCCCCGTCCCTCACCCGCAAGGGGATGCTGGCTCCCGAGGCCCTCCGTGCTAAAGCTCTGCCCCGAGGCTGGCCAGGGGGTCGGGAAATGCTGGAGGCAGGGTCATCCCCTTCCCTTTGCGCTGCCAGTCCCAGTGAATGATAATCTGGGATTGCTCCTGCCCCTTGCCCAGGGCTGGAAGAGGGATATTAAGCCTAAGCATCTCACCCGGGGTGGTGGAGAATGGCTCCTGCAGACATTGCACCCTCTCAGACACCTGCCCGAGGGTGAGGAGCTCCACTCCAGAGGTGGCTGCTTCTCCCCCAGGACTCTGAAAAGGAATTTGACATGCCTAGCTCAGACCTAACCCCCATGGCTACCTAAACACAGCCTCTAAGGTATGTGGGCTCTCACCACATCCACAGTCTGCTTATCCACTTGGTGCACTGTGTCTGTAAGCTCTCCATGATGAGCATCTTCTTCTCGATACACGCACAGTGCCCAGCATGGCGTGTCCCAGCTTGGGCTGAGGTTTCTAAGTGCTACTTCAATGCAAGGAAAGACTGTGGGGCTGCTCCTGGTGTAGGGGTGTCTCCTGGAGCAGCTGAGCCTCCGTGGCCACGGTCATGGACCTGTGCCCACTGCAGAACTGAGATGTCTCAGAGGACTCAGTTTATCCATCTGAGGATGGATATCCATTTATCCATCCAAGGGTCATTTGCCAACAATGGCAACTCACTCATTCCAGCGAGGGACGTGACTTCGGTTATCTGCTCCTGGGATTTTTCTGCTTGTTTGTTTTGTTTTCATCCGAGGAGGAGGAGGAGGAGGGTGGTGCCTCCACACGCACAAGGCCAGCCACCTCTGAACCCTAGCTCCAGAAGCCCTTTTCATGCTCTATAAATTTTATTGGAAAATCTGTTTCTCTTGTGGGGGGGGAGTGTATTTTTTTTCTCCCCCAGTAACGCACCATGAAAAGGCTCATTAAAAAGTGAGCTCCTCGTTCTGATTAATCCTTCCAAGCAGGCAGAGGTGACACATGCTAATGACATTTCCAGCCGGGCTTGTCCCCTGAGACGCCTGCTGCTGTTGCAGGCCGAGTACCGCCGAAGGAGACAGCGTGTTGGACGTCGGAAAGGTTGCTCTTGGCTGCAGGCTTCATTTGTAGTGGAGAAATGCCTGCGGGAGCCAGGCAATTGCTGTGTCCCCGGCAGGCCTAGGAGACTTTGTTCTCCAGATGCATCTCATGGACTGTCCTCCTGCGGACATCGGCTGTTCCCGGACTCCGGAAGGGCTCGGGAAGACGAGGAATGGACATCCCTGGCGTCTGCACAGATCCTCACGGCACATACCGAGCTGCTGACTGAGGACTTCTCCAAGGCACTGGAGCGCCTGTCTACACCAGGTTGTTTTGTTAACCTCAGACTGCTGCTTGGCCCCTGCCAAAGCTCTGATGTTCTTGGAAAACATTGGGCTTAAAAGACGCCTTTCCAAAACAACAGCTGACTTAACGAACCGGCCGGCCATTGGTTTAGCAGGCATCAAACCCCAGCAAGTGGGAGCTTGGAGGGAGGTGGATCTCCTTGGATCTCACGTCATTTGCCTGGGTTTGGTGATGGGGAAGTCGACCTTCACCCCAAACCCTTCTCCACTACTTTTCTTACAAACCAAACCTGACTTCTTGTGAAGGTCCTGGGATGCGGGTCCAGCTTTAATGTTGGGGGGACCCAAAGCTGAAATCTTATTCTCCCCTTCCTGTTGGAAACCGAGGTCCCTGTTCAGCTGGAGAAAGGAAGAAGGAGGGATGTTCCCCGGCTGGGTCGAGGATGTGCCTGGGGCCACCCAAGGTGTGCTGGATGGAGGGCAGACCCTGCTCGGGAGATGCCGAACAGCCTGAGCTGTGCTGACATTTCTCCTCTTGGACCCAGCTACGCAGTGACACAAGGCAGAAACCCGTCAGAAGAAAGCCCTCACCTCCTGCCAGCCTCCCCTGCCCTCAGCAAACATCCAGTCCTTAATGCACAGCGTGTTTCATGTAAGCCTTGACATGTACCAGCGAGATGTACCCGGCATTGACTCCAAACAGCTTTGCTTTTCTCAGAGGGTCTCGGCCATTGTGGCCAAGAAACATAAGGGCTCTGTAACACTTTGCTGGGCCAGAAATAAAGTGAGTTTGTTGAAAGAAGGTTACCATGTTATATAAGTAAGAAAAGGGGAGTTGTATTTAACCTGGCACAGGGCAGTTGTTTTCACTTAAATGGAGCTATGCACAGAACATAGCTCATGGCTTCTTCTTCGGTGAGGTGTTGTTCATTTTGGCCCGAGCGTCTCTGGGTCAGGGAGGCAAAAGCTGCGGTCCGTTCGTGGGGGAGGCAGGGGAAGGGGAGAGATGCAAAGGGCAGGACGGAGCAGTTCACGTTGCTGGAGTTGGGAACTCGTCTGGCGTAAGCAGGCACGTCCCCTTGCCAGCTCCGGAGCTGCCAACGCAGGGTCCAGCCGGGGCCGAGCCAGGGCAGTCCCAGCCGGTGTTGGATCCAGCAGCTGCCCCCATCTTCTCCCTCCTGATCCCAATCACTCCCACCTTGGTAGGTCAAAGGATGCCTTGCAGACAAGCCAAGCTGGAGCATTCCCAGCACTGCCCTGGTATGGGTTTGAGTCAAATTTGGGCTCCAGCACAGAGAGGATGCTCCAGAACCAGTTTTACTACATCATTACTTTCACCAGTTGAAGGTGTTGGAAATGAGTTGGAGCTGGACATGGAGGTGGCAGGGCATCCCTGGCTTGGCTGCTCAGCGCAAGCCTGGCTGGGTGAGCAGGCATGGGGTTTGCTGCCGTGGGGCCATGTCACCCAGCGTCGTGGGCAGCAAGAAGGGATTACTCCTAACAAAGAGACACACTAGAAGGGTGTGTGCAGCTCTTTTTTGGCTGACACACTGAGGGTTTTCTATACAAGTGGGGCAGCTGAATGCGGCAGGAGCTGGATTTGGCGGGTGTGTGGCCACATCCATACTCAGCATCACCTGCGAGGCAGCCAGCGTGCAGCTCTTGGGGCTGGGGCTCACTCTGCCTGTTCTGCCTCTGCATCCTCTGCTCGCCTTGGGAGCAGCACAGCCTCTCAGCCTCGGGGCAGCAACCTCCTCTGCCGAGAGGCCTGTGGTCCTCTCGGGGGTCTTGGGAGGGTGCAGAACAGCTGATCCACAAACCGGATCAACCATCGAAGGATTATTAAGACTTTGCTGCCTAAATCCATTTTAGAAAACCTGAACTGAAGAAACAGGGCATACATGTGATGCTTGGCACAGGGGATATATTGCACTCATAGAATCACAGAATGGTTCGGGTTGGAAGGGACCTTGAAGCCCATCCAGTGCCACCCCCTGCTCTGGCCAGGGACACCTCCCACCAGCCCAGGTTGCTCCAAGCCCCGTCCAACCTGGCCTTGAACCCCTCCAGGGATGGGGCAGCCACAGCTTCTCTGGGCAACCTGGGCCAGGGGCTCACCGCCCTCAGAGTGAAAAATTTCTTCCTGAGATCTGATCTAAACTTCCCCTCTTTTAGTTTCAAACCATTCCCCCTCATCCTATCACTACATGCCCTAAGAGATAATAATAGTTCACTCACTGCAGAGTGAACTATTTCAAAAAGCTCTCCATTTACCTTGAAATTGCAGAGATGCGCTCTCTCAGCACGTCAGTAGAGCTCAGAGCCATGCGCCGATGTCTTTCAGGTGAAGCCTACGAGGTACCTCCCATTTATAGCCACTGTCCTAAAGGGAGCTTTGAGTTAAATGGGGAATGTAACTAAGGCTGGAGAAAAAAAAAAAAAAAAAGATCAGATTGAACTTTGCCCAAAAAAGTGGTGAAAGGCACCAGTTGTGGGAGTGGATGGGACAGGAGAATTTATTTTTTTTTCTGTAGTTGAAAAAGGGTGGCAAGAGCACTGGCAGCTCTGCAGACAAACCCCCCAGGGCCACGGCGGGGTCTGGTGGACCTTTCCTACCTCTTCCTTCGGGGTCCCAGCACAGCGAGCTGTGAGATCCTTGCGTGCTTTATCTTGGGTGGCTGAACCAGCCCGTGTTAAAAGGAGATGAACATAATACAATAGAGTTCGACTTTGTTTCTGTGCTGCGCGGTCCATTCAGAGGGATTACAGGCGCTTTTCAGCCTGTTACCACCTGGAGAGGCAAATACAAGGGAGCGCTGGTTCAAATAGGCTACCCACCGAGCAGCCTTAGTTCTGCCAGAGCCAAAGTTGCAGAAGGTTAAAAATGATCCGAGCAGGATCCGACCCGGACAATCGCCCGGAGCAGGGGGACGCGTTGGGCACGCGGGGACGCCGGCCAGCGCTGCCTGGATTTGTTAACGGAGGGTTTGGAGCCATCGGCTGCCGACGGCCAAGGGGGAAGCTCGCAGCGGCGAGGTCCTGAGCAGGACACAGGCATGAAACTGAGCTTAAGACCCCTCTAAAGGAAACCATCTCTGGCATTTTTTAAGGAAAAGAGGACCACATAAGGAGTAAGGCTGAAGGTCGATGGGGCTGAGTTAAGACCTGTGTGGAGGGGGAGTAAAACCCTCCACCTCTTTTTCCTGATGAGGGTATTATTATGTCTGAAGGGATAAATGCTGGAGGGCATCAAGGTCTAGAGTCAGGTGTTACGGACTGTGTCTTTTCTCCATGCTGATGTGTCCCCAGCCGCCTTGTCTCCATGTCCTATGAGGTGGGATGGGGCTGCCCCGGCACCTCGGGGTGTGGGGAGCAGACGGTGCTCCTCCATGCCGCGCGCTGCTGGAGCCAACAGAGAGCCCAAAGGGCCATTGCAGGGTGGAAACTTGAAGCCCCCTCTCTCTTAGACCAGCTGAGCATCCCAGAGCTATGGCCATCCTTCTCACCTCCAGCCATTCTGAAAGCAACGCTTTTTACATCCAGGTGGAGTCCCTGAGCTTCAGTTTGAATAATGTTTATTTGGGGCTGTTTTGGCTGAAAGAATAGGCTTTTTGTCTTATTAAAAATGAGAGCTGAGTGTCAGCGAATATGAAGGTTGTTTTCAAGGGTTTATTGCTGATGAAGCCTCCCTAGAAGCATAGAATCACAGAATGGTTCGGGTTGGAAGGGACCTTGAAGCCCACCCAGTGCCACCCCCTGCCCTGGGCAGGGACACCTCCCACCAGCCCAGGTTGCTCCAAGCCCCGGCCAACCTGACCTTGAACCCCTCCAGGGATGGGGCAGCCACAGCTTCTCTGGGCAACCTGGGCCAGGGGCTCACCGCCCCCACAGCAAAGAATTTCTTCCTGAGATCTCATCTCAATCTCCCCTCTTTCAGTGTACAACTGTTCCCCCTTGTCCTGTCGCTACACCCCCTTATAAAGAGTTCCTCCCCGTCTTTTCTGTATCCCCCTTTAGGGACTGGAAGGGGCTCTAAGGTCTCCCCGCAGATGTACAAAGCATGCACCCTGTGTCCTTAGGGTGAAATACTTGCCAAGTCCTTGCAGTTCTGCTGCCGAGGGCAAATGAGATGGGCAAGGGCAGGGCAAGAAACACCACGTATCCCCCAGGGCTGATGCTCCTTAGTCCTCAATCCCTTCAAAGGACTCCCTAAGAAATCAGCCCCTCTGAGGCAACGTCTGTTGCTGGAGTCTCGCGTTGAGCGGGTGATGATGGAGGCAGGATCCTGATCCCCTCCTTTCCCAGGGCTGCGCAGGCTGCGTTTTCACCGTCCTGGGGGCATTTCTCCTGCCCATGCGTTGCCAGCCACAGCCACACAGTGAACGGATCCCAGGACTGGGACCAGTGATAAATGACCCAGCAGAAGTTTAACAAAAAAAAAATTAAAAAGACACCAAAATCTTGCTTCTCGGCTGGGACTCTCTCAATGCAGATGTCCAAACAGAGGGGAAAGGACCTGCCTGTGTCAGTGCTGCTGCTGAATAATACCCTCCAGCACTGAGGGATGCAGATCCCTCCCCACCAAGGCACCAGGGGCATGGGCAGGAGTTCTGCCACAGAGGTGCTCCATCCCTGGGACGCTCGGGGCACTCCTGCCCCTCTGCCTCCAGTGCCCACAGCGGTCCCATCTGCCTGCAGGAGCAGCTCCTGGGACGAGCCGGAAAGATCTGCTCCATCCCATCAACTTTAATCCAGGGAAAACTGTACGCCATAGACCAGCAGTTTGGGACCCTGCCCAAGCAGCAGCCGGCAGTGCGTAGCTGTGCTGCAGCTCTCCCAGCCACCCACCGCTGGTCCCCGGGCAGAAACATCCCCATCCCGTCCTCGGGGAAAGGCTCTCAAGTTGCATTGGAAACATCATTTGAAAAACTCGGTTTTTATGTCTCCCCTTCGCTGGGAAAACACAGCTCAAAGGACCTCGCGCATGCTGCCAGCTCGGGCGCTGCTCGCCCTGTGTGCCGGCCGGAGGGAGGGGGGGAAATATCCCGGGAAGGGCTGGAGGTGCCATGAGACCCAGCCGTGCCCACAGCCCAGCCGATGGCACCGGTTCATCTCACACCCACAGCCGCCTCGGCGCGAGGCTGCAGTAGATACTGCGATTTCAGATTACAAGTGTCAGTTTAGTTTAGCCTGTCAACAAAGGCAATAAATAAATCCCTCTCACTTGCACTCCCTGAAATGGTGCAGCTGGAACGAATCTGCTTTGCTGCTTTCAAAGGGAGAAGAAGGGTTTTCTCCCTCGGGGGGAACGTGCTTGGCCATAGGTGAAGAAGACTTGAGCTCCTGGGGTGGGGACACATCAGAGAGAGCTTTAGGCTGATTGCCCAAGCTTGGTTTTAAATGAAGCAGTGTTTGTCTTGGTGAAGATAAGTTTGTTTCTCTGCTTGAGATTGGAGGTTCCCAGGTCTTCCAGGTGAAAACGCCTCTGCTTTCCAAGTGGGGTCAGGAACCATCCAGCTGTTGACTGCCAGGACCTCAGTCCAACAACCCGCAAGGCAGCCAGAAAGTGCTAAGGGCCAAATTCAAGCCCTTGAGAACTTAAAAGAGCTTCAACCACTAAACGCAGGGCTGAGAGCCATGTCCCCTTTGCATCTCAACCTCTCCTTGCCCTACCATGCTTGCTTGGCTGGTGTTTGCTCCCGACCGCTCCTGCTCCTCCGGGTCCGACAGCAAGGTGATACTTCGGTGGGTGTCACGGGTTCATTTTCCGCATCCCAACCCCGAAGTCCCTGTTTTTGCGGTTTTTGAAGACATTGTTTCCTAATGTTGGAACATCCCTTTAGGCCCTGAGCATTCCCTGACATCAGCGCGAGCGCAGCGCAGCCCCGTCGGTTTACAAACATCTGGGTTCCTAGGAAATGCCGCGTATTCCTGCCGGTACTCTGCTGTCTGTTAACGCTTATAAAATTATGTTTATTTCCTGCCGTGGGGATTAGGCTTCAGCTCAGGGTTATTTCCAGGGCTGCGGCGAGCTTTGTGCCAGAGATGCAAACCGTGGCAAACAAGTACTTAAAAGCCTTGTGTTCAGCAATGGGCAAACCACAGACACTTCAGAGGTTTGGCTTGGGAAATCGGTCGCCCGAAGGAAGGCGAGAGAAACCGATGTGCACAGGAGCGCCCCGAGCTGCTCTGGGGCTGGGGCTGGTCGTCCCGCTTGGCTCCAAGGCTGTGGCCGGTGGGGTCGTACCTGGCCCAGGCGGGACTGTGGCACCCATCACCCCTGGGAACACGGCTGGGCTTCCCCATGGAGATGGCTGGTGGTCCATGTCGCAGCTGGGCCGGAAACCCAGCCAAAAAAACTTCTGTGGGAGGGATTTTGCACATCAGCCCCTGCTGCAGCCGGGCTTTGTGGAGCTAATATGTGCCTGGGTCTCGCCGAGACCTCCAGGTTTGCTTTGGGGGGAGCGAAGGCAGAGGCAGGGGGTTGCTCCAGGCAGATCTGGCTCATCTGGCTGGGGCTGAAGGGTGGGTTTCGGGCGGTCGTCTCTGGTCTGGAGGGATCTCCCAGCCCAGGGCTGGGGAGAGGAGCCGGGAGTGGGCGAGCGCCGGCGGCTCGGGCCAAGCTGGGAACTGCAAAAGCTTTTCTGTCCGGAGGTGGGCTTGAGCTCAAACTTGTTTCCTTTTTCTTGCCAAAGCATCTGCTGTCCTGTACACTTCCCTTCCCCCCTCTTCCCTCCAGGATTCAAGGCCATAGAAATGTTTCATCTGATCCCCCCACCCCAAAACCGCCTTTGGTTTGATGGTCTGTGGCTCGATTTCCCTCCTCTGGCCGCCTTGAGGTGACCTTGGCTTTGCCCCGCCCTTTCACAGCGGAAAACCAAAATGCTGCATTTCAAAAATGCCCAGATGGGTATTTCCAATGACCTAACAGGAAAATCAGCCTTTCTTTACAGCTCAGTCCCCATGACTTCGTGAGCAGCTCCAGCTGGTCCCAAGCTGCTTTAATCAATCGATAATTTGTCTGGCTGGAAAATGCCCCCTGGCCGGGTTGGGATCCCGCAGTCTCGGGGCCGGTGGGTCTGGGTCCTGCGAGGATCGCTGCGGTCCAGCCGTGCAGGACTGCAAATTTGAAAATTGGCCTGTAACAGCTGTGAACGCGCGACGCCCAGCGAGGAGCCCGTGAACCAGGAGCGCTCGTGAGGCTGCTGGGGCTGAGCAAGTCTGGCTGCTGCAGGGGCATGGCGGGTTTTTTACCTAGCCAAGGGCAGGACCTGATGTGCCACCGTGGGAGGCGGCTGCCAGGTGCATCATTTCGCCCACCCCCAGCCAGCCGGTGCTGCGACGGCCGCATCGCCGTTACACGGTGCTTTGTGTTGAAGTCAGGGATGGAAATGGAAGATGACCCCAAAATGCCCACTTCCCAGGTCAAACCTGGGTTTAGATGCTGGTCTGCGTCTGCGCTAGTACATATAAACTGCTATCACGGTGTAGCCTTGGGCTGTGGGTGGCATAGCTTGCTGCATGGTAGGGGACACATCCACCCTCAGGGGTGGCACTGGAAGGATTCAGGCTCCCTTTCCCTTTGTCACCCCACCATAAACCCTCCTCAATGTGGATGGTTAGTCAGCAAGACATCTGAGAGGTCTCTCCTCCTGCTGGCGACACATACAGCTGGCTTGGGCAACGAAGAGCCCATCGCTTACACCAGAAACACTCCTCAGCCCAAACTGCAGGAGCTGAGGTTCACAGGGACTTCGGGACAAAGGACAAGCAGGGATGCCCTCACGGATGGAGACTAGGGGGGAAAAGGGAGCTGCTGAAGTTAGAAACGCTGGAGAAATCACTGGCAGAGCAACACCACAGCGCTCGGGGTCCGCTCCCGAGGTGCTCAGCATCCTCGCCCCCAGCGAAGCCAAGGAGGTTCCCGTCTGCTGGGATCGGGCCCTTCGCGAACCGTGCATTGTTATGGGAAGCCTCTTGCCGGGCCCTGTGAAGTCATTCAGACTCGTTTTGTGGCCATGCTGGAATGCACTAACCAGGAGTTTTTTTGAGGTCAGAAAGGAATAAGTCTTTTGCAGACAATTGATGTTGTTATTAAAAACATCCACAAGAGAGAGGCGGGGGGGGGGGGGTAGGCGGAGGGAGGGAGGTCCTCTTTCCTGTTTGGGAAATAGTTTCTCACTGCATCCATCAAGCGAAAGAATTCTGTATGAAAAATTAAATTTAAAAAAAAAAAAAAAAGAAAAGTTTCTGGGGCACACGCGCCTGAAAATGAACCACAGCAGGATCAGAGGTTTGGCTCAGAGCAGCGTCCAAGACTCAAAAGCGGAGGCCAGATTAAAATACAGGACTCCTCGCTCCCAGCCGGTTGCTGTAACTGGAGGAAATGCAGTTTCCTTAAAAGAAAGGCAATCTCCTCTCTGCAACGCTTGAGCAAAATTCATGAACTTCAGCTGAAGCCCAGAGCAGGTCTCCCACAGAGACAGACTGGGTCGCAGTCTAGCGCAGCAGCTGGGGCTGCAGGAAGGTGGGGAGCGCTTCAAAAAGGGAAGAAAACACAAACAACAAAATGAAGGGATTAGGCCTGTCACCCTGCCCTCCACATCGTTAATCTTCCAGCCCAGGGCAAGCGGCTTTTCCAATTCCGTCCCGCAGCAGTAAGATGTCACCCCAGGTGTGACCCGAGAAGCAGCCGCATGGCGCGGCACCGTCAACGCCGCGGCCACCCTCTGGCCGTGAGAGCTAAGCCTGGCTCTCCCCACCGTCACCACAGTGTGGTCCCCGGCACGGGGCTGGCCTGGACCAGCTTTCCCCAAGTTTCCAGCCACAATGAGGGGTCGTTACATCCACGGAGTCTTCCCATGGGGCACTCACGATGGACAGGAGCGGGGACGGTCTGGACATGAGCTGGGAAGTGTTCCTGGCTGGTTAGGTTTAAGCTATAGGCATAACTTCAGGGTATTTTTGGATGGGAATTTGTTCACGGCTGGCTTCAGGATTTGTGGGGATGTGGCTCAATTCCTGCCCGTGCCCAGGCTGCCCCGTGTCCCTGCGAGCACCCAGCCACGCTCCCTCCCTGCTGTCACTGCAGGGATGGTCACGGTCCAGGCTCAGGTCCAGGACAGAATGAAGCCTTCTCTCGAGGTGGTGGGATGGGCAAGTTTAGGGCCAAAGTGGCCCATCCCTTGGCTCGAGCGGCACAAGCTGGTCTCAGAGCACCCTTTTCACCATCGCCAGCGCTGCCGCTCCGCCCTGTGGTTTCCCGAGGATGTCTACACATCCGCAGCCCTCCTTTGAAACGATCCAGATCTGCAGACTGTGCCAGGGGCAGTCTGAGCTGTGGAGCTAATTGCCCGTGATAAGCTAATTAAAGGGTTCTGATAAAATCTGCCTGGCAGGCGCAGGAGCGTGTGGTGGCCCCGGTCTCCCCCCGCCCCAACCCCGGGGCAAGGGAGAAGGCGGCTGCTGGGACACCCGGGGCTCCATTAGACCCCCTGCACCCACCCACCCCCCCTCCCCTGCCCTCAAGAGGTTGTCAACACCTTTGCTTGGGCCTGGGCTGTGTCTTCGTCATTGCTCAGTCCCTTCTCTGCCCCCGGGGTGGTTTTTGGCAGTGACCCTGGGGTTATGGATGTGAACGCTGGATGCTGGCAAGGGCTTTGCAGCGACATCTGGAGAGCAGGGAGCTTGGAAAATGTGGGTGATGCGGCTTTAGGAAAGGGGGGACCCCAGTATCGTCCTCCCACCCCCGGGGAACTCACTGCCGGCCATGTCCATTCCTCAAGTCTTGGCTAAAATGAAAAGCAAAGAGTTTCCGCAGCCTCTGCTGCCCTGAAGCACGTGCAGCTTTATGTGTTTGGGCATTCATGTCAAGCTCTTCTCCAAAGACCTGCCCAGTTGCCATGAATGCTGTCACCTCCGGGGATTAACCATCCCCTTCAAACAGTTCTGGTCTTTCCTGGCCCCCCCTGCCTGGGTGAAAGGGGCAGCGAGGGCCAGGCTGGCCGAGGCAGTGTCCCAGGGCCGTGGCGTGCTTGGGAGGTTCACCCCGGCAGAAAAGCTGGGAAATCCTGTGTTTGACTAGCTTTGATCTGGATTAAATCCCCCAGACAGAAACAGAGGAACAGCCCCAGGAAGGCTGGGGCTCTGTGTTTTGACTTTACACCATCAAAGTTTGCCCTGAGCGACCCTTCAAAGCGCACGGGTAGCCGCAGGCTCTGGGCTGGGCAGTGAAGCGCTGCTGCATTTCCAGGTGCATCGTCCTTGCCCGAGGGGGGCTGTAGGGCCAGATTTGGTGGCTTTGCTTCAGGATTGAGTAGATGTCTGCCTGCTTCATCCCGTGGTGATACTGGGTCGGGGGGATCACTCCCAACCCCACACCACCTCAGGGCTGGGCTGAGCTGGGCAGAGCCGGGACCTGATCATCCTTCATGGGGTGACCGCTGGTGCTGGCCGAGGGTGTCCGTACTCACCCATTCCCCTTCTCCTGCACCACCTGGCATTTTTGCCATCCATGCCCTCAGGACTATGCTCAAGCACTGGCTTAAGGTAGAATCATAGAATCATAGAATCACAGAATGTGTTGGGTTGGAAGGGACCTCTCAAGGCCATCTAGTCCAACCCCCCTGCAGTCAGCAGGGACATCTTTGACTAGATCAGGTTGCTCAGAGCCTCATCCAGCCTGGCCTCAAAGGTAGAGGAGACTTGGCTTGAAGTCCCTGCCCTACGCTGCCCAATATGTTCCACGACCACAAAGTTAAATGTGTTTGCAGCTCATCAGTTCTTTCTATAAAGAGCCCAACACCTCTACGATCCCACACTATAACCTTTCCATGCCTTGGTTTCACCATTTATTAAAGCAGATACTAGCTGCTCGTGAGGACGAGCACACCCAGACCATGAGGCTCCTTGAGATGTTGGGGTGTAAGGAGCACCAGGGCTGCTGAAGGAGCAGGGAATGGCCCATCGCTCACAGCAGCCCAGACCCGTCTCCGGGGTGAGCTCGCAGCCAGTGCAGACTATCACTTTTCAGCTGCGAAGCAGGCAAAAGGAAAAATAACATATCCCATGGCAATCGGAGGGAAGGTGAGAAGGTGAAATACCGTGTTCCAGATGGACGTGTGTGTGGGACACCCGAGCTGACGGCAGCTCCCTTGCAGAGGGTGGGATATGGCCTTTAAATGTCCACCGCTGCTGGGCTCTTGATGGCAGGCATTGCAGGACAGAGCAGGATGGTCCCGTTCACGCGTGGGATTGCCGTGCTGCCTTCCGCAGAGACCTCTGCAGCGGGCAGAGGATGCTGTGCTCATCCCCATCGGCCGCCCGCCCTCCCCGACCTACTCCAGCCCAGGCAGCAATCAACATTTTTTGCCCAGAGCCTGTTACAGAAAACCATTAACAGTAGCACTGCTCCCCTGATAAGGCGGGATAAGCTTGTCAGCTTTTGATAAAACCCCAATCTCCAGGAAAAAAAAAAAAAATACACCAGTGCCCAGCCTGGCCGGGGAGCAGGGAGCAGAAAGCGGCCGTCCCGCGGTGGTGGGGGTAGCAGGGCAGACAAGCTTGTCCCAACACCTCCCTGAAATACTTTCATGTCCGAGCCGATGATAACGCTGACGAGGGGGTCAGGGCACGTAAGCTGGAGTTTTCCTTCTTTCTCAGATCCCCCCCCACCCGATAGCATCCCGGCGATAAGATAGCTCTGTTTACCCGGGCTCGGCTGCAGCCACAAAGGAGAGCTTTGTCCGCAGCCCCCGAAGGTGCGAATATCGCTGAGCAAACATGGGCATCCTCAGCTCTTCACACCTGCGCGGCGTTTGGAAAGCCAGCCCCGAGCGGGCTCCAGGTTAATGTGGGGCGGGTGGTGGATGTTTGCCCCATCAGCCTCTGGGATTCCTGCTCAGGACTGTGTGGGTGCAGCGTTTTGGAAGTTTTGGAAGACTTGGGAGCAGAATTAAAATCCACCTCTGTTGAGGTTTCTCAGCTAGAGATGAATTTTTGTAATGCATTGAACATCTTTCTGCGGACCCACGGAGAGTTCTGGCTTCTGTTACTCAGAACTCTCAGCCTTTCCCAAAGCAAAACCTCCCGGGATCCCTCTAAGGCATATGCCTGCTTCCAGAAAGGGAAACTGAGGCACAGTGGTGTTAGGCACCTTGGCTGGGATTACACTGGGATTGGTAGCAGAGCCATGGTGGGACCTTCCCTGCATCTGGCGGAGTTTGTGAGGGTGCCAGAGCATGGGGAAGGGGATGGTGCAGCTGCGTTTGTCACCAGCCGTGGTGGCCCGGGGAAGCGTGTGCCCATTCTCCGGCAGAGCGTGCCTTGGGAGAGGGGATGGTGGGCAGGAATGGGCTCGGTAGTAGGGAGACCTGATGGCTGTTGGTTGCCTTGGCATCAAGAGAGCCACCAAATTTCGGGGTGCTGGTAGAGCAGGAACAAGGGCAGAGCAGAGGGAACAAACATGTGTGCCATTGCTCGGCTTCCCACCTTCCTCCAGCCATGCATGGCGGGGTGGATGGCGCCTGTTTCATACTCACTGTTGGTTTGATTGAACGGGGATTAATTTGCAGCAACCTACTGCATTTTATTAGCGTAACAGGGAGGCGATGTGTTGGTGCCTAGCCCCAGGCTCCTGGGATGATGTTTCCCACGTACACACCTGCCTCAGCAGAGCGCTTTGAGATTTCCAGGGGTTCAGGCCATTTTTGGGGCTGTTTGCTGGTGAACCGAACCAGCCAGAAGCGATTAGTGAACCTCATTGCCAGAAAAACAGCGAGGGAGCCACCATGCAGGGGAGATCCAGACTTATTTTGGCCCCGCGGTGCTTGATCTCTGCTTTCGAAGACACTGGATCTTCTCTGCACAACAGCTATGGCAAGAAACCAGTCCTATGGAGCACTCATCTCTTTTGGAACACACTAATTGATATAAGGACTGAAAAACATTTTCAAAAAAGGGCTGACTGTCAATCTCAGCCCCGGCAGCTTAGGATGGCTCAAGGTCTCTTATCTGGACCTGTGTGTCCTTTTTGGCATAGCCAAGGCTTTGCGGTTGGGGATGGCGTGGGCAGGAATGAGTTTTTCTGCCCCTCCTGGGCTGGGCTCTGGGCTGTGGGAAGCGGCACCGTGCTGGGGAGCATCTCCTCGCCAGGGAAAGAGCCACCGAGCAAAAGCGGCGGAGCCCAGGCGGTGTTGCCGGGAGGGGGGACAGCCCGCACCGCACGGCCAGCATCTCTGCGGCAGCGCAGACGCCGGGCCCCGCTCGGCCGGGTGGAAACGAATGCGCTGAGCTGCCAACTGCTCCCCTGAGCCAGCTCGGCCTCGGAGAGAAACCAAAACCCTTCCCGAGAGCCGTCATCTGTCAAGCTTGTGTTACTGTCTGGCACGTCAAGTGGCCAAGCTGAGGTTTGTAATTCATGGGGAAGGGGAGGAGGCCGCAGGCGAGCCCTCCCGAAGCCATCTCCTGCTCCATCTCCCAGCGCCAGGCAGGGGTTGGACCAGCATCTGAAGGCACAGGCAGGACCATCTCCCAAACAGGCCCACGATGTGGGACAAAACGGAGGGGACCATCCCCTTGGAGAGTCCCTCTCGCTGGGGCTGTTGTCCATGCTGCAACACAGCAGCCCCGCGGGTCACTCGTGTGAGCTGCCGGCAGGGTAGCATCCTTTCCCGGCTCCGAGACGGATGCGGTCTTCTGGGCAGGGGTCCCCTTGTCCTCGCTGGGAGAGGGGATACGGGGGTTTGAGGGGGCTGTAAATACACAGATGCAGCCAGTGGCACTGCCTGGGGTGACGAGGTGATGCGATGCTGGCAGAGAGGAGGGAAGGCAGCATCAAACCCATGGCCGGGGAAGGACAAAAGGGTGATTCAAAGGAGAAAGCGGTGCCGACAGCCTCCAAAGGGAAATCCTGCGAGAGCTGGTCTTCGGAGAGGTGTTTCTTGTAGAGCGTCACAGGGAGCCGGACTCCGTGTCACCTCGAAGGGGATGTCACTGTGTTTTTGGGGAGATCACCGGCCGGGGGTTATTCACAGCTTGGTGACGGGCTCTGGTGGCAGCCCGGGGCTCCCAGCCCCAGGGTCCCTTCGGTAGTGGGTCTGGTTGGGGCCGGTTTAACAATTCCCCTGGCCCTGCTCCAGACAAGATTGGGAAATGATCTAGGGTTAAAAAAACACCACCCGTTCCTGAAACACGCTTTGTTTGTTTTTAAACTAGAGCCCGGCGCAGCCCGACCTCACAGGCGGTTGAATTAGCACAACCGGAGAGGCAGCGACCGGGCACATGAGCGGCATCATTTTGAGCTGGCTCTGCCCCGGAGGAATCACAGCCTGAGATGGTTTAAAACCGTTCTGCATTTCTCCTGCCCCTCGGCTGCTGGGGAACCATGGCCAAGTTTCCTGGTTCCTTGGGGCGATGGCGGGAGCAGAGCTAAGGCTGTTTGTACCCTCGGTCCTTTTAGGCTAGAGCAGTTTTAATACCGATTTTAAAATCTTTTGACTCTTCGCTGGGTTGGTTGCATTATCCGGCTTTTTGCATTTTGGGTAACCTTTGCTCTGAATGTGCAAAATTCTTTCAATATTTGTTTCTGCTGTGACATTAACCCTCAAGCTCCTGCATCAGAAATGTAGGAAAACTTACAGGAAAATGTCTTGGGCCGGGGCAGTGGTGGCCTGTGCACTGGCTGTGCCGGCTCCTGCCCCTTGGGCTGGGCTGGAACATCACTTTGAGGTTTCCAGTGCTCCCATCCCCATCACCACGTGCCCTCCTTTTGAGCCGCGGGGCTCTGGTTTTACAGAAACACAAAACTATGGATGAGACCAAGCACTTGGGGACTGGGGTGTTGATTTGGGTACCCTGAAAAGCATCGGCTCAACCTGCAGCCCTTCCTAACTGCCCGTTGAGGTTAGCAGTCTGGACAGGTAGGAGGTAAGCACCACACCACGGCCTGGGGTGGAGAGAGGAGAAAGGTCTTCTTGGAAAGTCCCACAGCCCCCGCAGCGGTGGGAGCAAAGCTGCTGCTGAGATCTGTACCAGATAAGAGGGAAACCACAAGGCCAGAGCCTAAGTGGATAAATTGTTCCCAAGTGGATTCCCTTCGGACTCTAAATAAACACGGACGCTTAAGGAGCACCTCTGAGCTGGGGTGGGCAGTGCGGGGGCTGGTGGCTCTGTGCTTTCTCTGATAACCCGCAGGTTGTCGGGTGAGCTCTGCTGTTAGCTCCTGCCTTTGGATGGCATCTGCATGAATTACGGGATGCAAACAATTCATTTCAAAGTATTTACAACCTCAGGAGGCTGGATTTGGATAAAGAAAACTAGTAACAGCCTGGTATCATCTCCCAGACTAAAATAAAGAGTTCACTTCTTGACTTTTCCTTTCTCAAAAAAATAAATTAGTTAAGCTCTGTCCAGGCTGAAGCTTATCTGCAGACTTCCTGCACAATACACGATTTGCAGAGAGAATCTCCTGGTCAAATCCCACAGCTACTGAAGAAAAGGGAGCTCTTGTTAGACCACCCAGAATGTGCCTGCGAGCGCCATCGCTTCGCTGGCCATGCTGGGACCTGAACATGGGTGCCACGTGCTGGCAGTTTCGGTGCAGGACAGGAGAGCCTGGCACACTCTCTGCCCTTCTCCTTCCCAGCCACCGGTCAGCCCCCAGGTGAGGTCCACCTGGAGCTCTCATCCCACCCCTCAGAGATGGTTCCTCCACTCCTTGTTGAGCCAGACTCAGGACGTAGACTACGAGGCTCAGAGTGCTTTCAGAGGTGCTCTAGATGGAAGGAGACTCCACTCCAGTCTCCGGTGAAGAACAGCCAATGTCCCCTCCCAGCATATTCGCTGGAGGAACCAAGGACAATTTGCAGCCCATTTCCAGGCACTTTGAGTACAACCACGTGTGCTGCACCAGGGCTAAGCTTGCTTTGTGATTTCCATCCTGTATTGAGTAAGACTGCTTTTGTCTTGGGATAAAATGCCTTGGGTGAGAGGCTGCCACAAATCTCAGCATTTCAATGCAAGACAACAGGCCCACAGGTTTCTCATCCCTCCTCATCGCCTGTTGATAGACAGTCAGCTGCCTGGTGGCTTTGAAGGAGCCATCACAGGTCACTGGAGATGTTCCCCAGGGTTCAAGGCAGGAATACACAAATCAGTGGGACCTCGCTGGCTGCGAGCAGCTGTTTGCCACGTGTGCTGGCTAGCAATGGGAAGATCTCCACTGCTCAGAGGTTGTTAAAATCTGGCTCATCATCTGAACATCTCAGAGCTGTAAATCTCCCAGGAATAAGTCTTGCTCTTGCTCCTCTGATGCTTCCTGCAGGGCCAGAAATACCATGTGGGCAGCCAGGAAATACCTAGGGAGATTTCAGTGCTCCAGTCCAGCATGGAACTAATAAATGTGGAAGCAGTTATGAAAATATCTCCCTCCCTGAAGTTAATAAAAACATATATCAGACCACAGGCAGACAGGTTCACACCACAGGTTAAGTCGTGAGTAGTGTCTGTTGCTGTTGGAATGAGCTCCCATGGCATGGGGGGCTAGATGGGCAGACAAGCAGCCACCATGCCCAGTTTGCAGCAGCTGCCGGGTGCTCTTCAAAGGGATCTTGTGCTATTGGGAAGAGTTTTGGTCTCACAGCCCTGGAGAAAAGTTGATAATTGTGGATGTTGACCAAGTAACCCTCAGTCGCTGATCTGATGGCACTTGTCCTTTCCTCTTTGGGGTTTGATCTATGAGCAGCTCTGGCCTTTCTCTCTTGTGCCAGAGACCACACACTGGTTGTTGGCTTTGCCAAGCTGTCTGCTGCCCGGTTTTCATGGCCAGTATTTAGAACTGGCCAAGGGTCCTGGTGGACAACTGGTTTACCATGGACATGCCTGGTTTACCCCTACTGTCTGCTGGGGTGAGGGCAATCCCCAAAACGCACTCATGGGTTGAATCCATCAAGCTCTGCTGTTTAGCACTTGTTTCTCCTGCCCGCTCCCTTGCATCTGCTGAAAGTTCACCCTTCTTGCTGACGGGCCTGCCAATGACCACGGCTGTCGGGGAGGTCTGATGTTCGGTGGTGAATCTTGTAGCGAAGGCAGGAGGGAGCACCGCAGGTTGGCACTACCGCACGCAGCACCCGAGAGTCCACCAGCAGGACAAGCATCTACTGACCTGCCTCTACAGGCTTGGTTTTGAGCGTGGTTTGGCCAGGGAAAATAAGATCTTCAGGGAATTCAGCTGCAAAACTCCATCAACTTCGACCGAACGTGTCCCCCGTTTTTCAGTGACTTAGAAACTTGGCCAAGCTTGAGCAGTTCTTCTTAGAGACAGCAAAAGACATATCCCTACCAGGGAGCAATGTTTTTCTTTTTAAGCCTTGGCTTCAAATATAAGGGCAATAGATTTGCTTTAAGGAAAGAAAACCCCAAATTTGTTAGCATTGGCACAACACTGTACTTTTCACTAGCCTCGTTTCTCATTAGCAGCTGAATCATTTTAGCAGGAACTTTTCTGGAAATATTCAACCTGAGTCAGACACCCAGTCAGACACATTTCAGCCCAAACAGTGAGCTTGGCATTTTTTTATGTAAAAGAAAATGAGGGTCTTATCATTGGAAATCTCAAGCAGGTGTAAATGTTGCTGTTACCGGCTTGGGCTTGTATTGCAGAGCGTTGTTATACTTTGCAGAACCAACGTTGACAAGGGGACATCTCCAGGGCCTCCTTGTCCCTGAATCATGTATGGAACTGGGCAAAGTGGGAAGTAAAGGGCACCTGGGGTGTGCAGCATCCCCAGGGAGGTTCTGGGTCACTCTGATGCCACCTTGTCTAGAGCTTTTCCGCGGAATTGCCGTTCCTCAGGTTTTTCACACGTGGAAAAGTCTTCTGTTCCCCAACCCCTTTCTGTGGCACTGGGAAGATTTTCTCAGCGCGTTTCTCCCCAGGTCCCCTCTCTCTTGCTTCATCTACATTTGCAGTTTGGCCTTCCCTTGCTCTCAGGGTGTTTCTCATGGGTGGAGATGGGCGAGAGGCATTTTGGGAGAAGGTCAGAATGCAAGGGGCTGCCCAAAACACCTTTAACCCCAGGAGTGGGGGGTGTCTCTGGCATGCATCAGCAAGGATTGGGCTTTCCTTCCCCCACCAGCAGAGCACGCTTGTTTTTGCTGCTAGCCGAGTTTGTGGCTCCGGTTTCGTGGGTGATGCCAGCCATAGCTACATATTTTGTGGTGCGTCCACACACTTTCCTCCGTCTTTTTGCTCCGACTGTCAGGAAAACCTGGGGCCTGGTGCAGACCCTGTGTCTCCTCTTCGCAGCCGCAACACGCCGATGGATTTCCCCTCCGGTGGATTAGCTCGAGCAAACCCAACCAATTTCCGATCCTCCTCCTTACTCAGACTTAACAGCACACGCAAATGAATTTTCCCGAGAAAATGTTTTTGTTCAGTGTCGGCCAACTGGGTCTGTGGTGGGTGGCACGGAGCCACGCGGGAGGGTGCGGGGCTGCCTGCCTGGCGAGCAGAGCTGGATCCGGCCACTCGGTCCTGATGGCTCCAAGCTCCCGGGGCCACGTGCGGTGGCCATACAGTGCAGGACTTCACTGCCGCCACGGTCGGTGTTCATCCATGCTTTGCCATTTTGCTGCAGCAAGCATGGACAGAAACCCCCTCCCCAGCACGGGCAGCATCCATGCCCCCCAGGAGACATCTCTGCAGGGTCACACCACCCAGGATCAGCCCTGAAACTCAACACACCTCAGCCCATGCTGGACCAGAGGGCTCTGTTGGCTTGCAGATGTACAGGAGCTCGGCCGGCAGCTCCAGGTTCATGCCCGGCTGCTCCAAAATCTCAAACCAGCCAGCAGCAGGCTTGAAGGGACGCGATGCCGTAGGGGACCAGGGACAACCTCCCTCTGTCTCCATAGGGGCTTTCTCTTTACCTCCCAGTCCACCAAGCAGATAGGTCTCTGCTGGCTCTGTTTGCTCCATCTCCATTGTCCCCTCTGTTTGATTGAAGGGTGGCTGTTTCCTTGAGGAATAAGGTCCTGAAAAATTATATCCCTGAAGATATCTCCAGGGATCCCCTGGGAGCAAAGATGGGCACAGGCAGGGTGCCTCTCCTGTTGGCTGGGACGATGTACGTGAGGCTTACTCCTGTAGAAGAGAAATAATGGCACAGGCTGAGCTAGCAATTTTCTGGCAAAAAAACCCCAAACTTATCTGGGAAAAGGACAATTTTAAGGAGACTGAGACTATTCATGAATTCAAGTCAAATTTAGAGATTACTTTCAGCCCCTGGCTTCTTCTATCCTCCCCTTTCCCTTCCCCCCTCCCCCGAATTATTGTTTGCAAAAATTAAAACAAAATGTTTTGGGGTTTTCGTTTGTTTAAAAAGCAATTTGCATTTTGAAAATTGCCAAAATATAAGTTTTGGAAGGGTGGGGTCTTTTGAAAGGGCAGCATTGTCATTGCTGAATGAAAACCGCGGAGAGGAATGCGTCCTGGGAGACGCAGGGCGCTGGGACGCGGGGCCCGGGGGACGCGGCAGCAGCACAAAAGACCACAACCACAGCTCCCACCGCACCGCTCCAGCCCGCACCTCCCATCCATGTATCTCCTCTTGTTCTCCCAAATGGAAAAATCTGCCCGCCTTGACCTTCTTCGATGGAGTCATTTGGCCAAGTCGCTGTTTTTAATGCCGAGATGCTTCTGCTGTAGTTTCTTCACCCGGCGCCAAACCACAGCTTTCCTCTTTTCCGCTCCGACCTTCTCCAGGTTTCTGAACATCTGCGTGTAAGTGATATCTGGTTATTCGTATCGGAGCCTGGCGGCCCAGGTAGAGACTGTTTGATGAAGCTCTGTACATCTGGGCGCAATAAAGCCAGCAACCAAAAGGCTTGTGAGGTCCTTGGCAAACTAAGAGAAAGAAGAGAGCAGGAGACAGCAGCACTGAGCTTAGTCGAGCAACTGGAGCCAAAACCTTTCATCGGAGAGGTCTCAGCATCTGGCACGTCTTTTGCCCGTAGCTGGGTCTGCGCTGGGTCTGCAGCCCGGGCAGGGGTGTCTTCTCCACAGGGTGGAAAGCAAGGCATGGGGAGCCTAGGTGATGCCAATACTGGGAGGTGATTTTTGTTACAGAGGGCGAAGGCGTTCATAGAAAGAAAAGATGGGTTGCTAAAGAGCCACTTACTGTGGCAGGGAAATTCAAACCAAGAAGCACTGGCTGGAAATTAAAGCCAGGCCAGTTCATGTTAGGAACGAGGCAAAATGCTTTAGCACAGCGGGGGATTAACCGTCGGGCCAAGGGAGAGGGTGGGCGGGAGCCGCGTTTCCTGAGCTTCTCTGTCCAGGGAAAATGCGGCCGGGCGAGCCGCACGCCCTGCCCATGGCACCCAGCCTCGGAGCTGGCATCCAAACCCATCGTGACCTGCTGCCGGGTCCCTGTGGGTCCTATCGGCCGGCTCACAGCCATCGCGGTGTGCCCGGGCATGGCCCCCACTCAGCATCCCCCGGCCCCTCGCTCCGCTTTTCTCCCAGGCTGTAGCACCAGCGTGATGGATCCCATCGTGACAAGTCCCAGCCTCGTCCCCAGCAAGGACTTTCTGACGCCTAGATGGGTCATTTATTGCATTGCCCTAATTCTTCCGTCCTTACGCGCTATTGTCAGGAAAAATTAGGATGGCTATTTTCCTTCAGTCAGACCAAGCCTCTCCCATTGGGCATCTGCAAACACATCAGGCTACAGATGGAACGGCCAGCTAGCCCTGGCTGGTGGCCAGCGGTGCGCAGCACTGGCCACTCAGGACCCAGGCACTCAGGGTGAACACAGGAGACAGTAATTTCAATTAAAACCACTCTTTTTGGGTCAGTTTGGCCCCTTTTTTCTGCACAAACAGGTGGAGCGGGAGGGGGTGGATGATGGAAAAGCAGCCATGCGCATGGGGTTGGGAGGTGACCGGTGCCCAGCGGATGTCCTCAGTGCCCTGGGAGTGCAGGTGGAAGGAGGGGACAGAGCCAAACATAAGCTGATGGAGACAAAAAAAGCTGAGAAGTCAGAGTGGAGAGGTGACCATTGGTCCCTGGCTGCTTGCGGGGCTTGCGGGGAGCTCGCAGCGGGGCCAAGCGCAGGGACGCTGGGCATGGAGAGGGGCTCGACCAGCCCACACCTTCTCCCAGCTCATTGACTCCCTCCTGGGAGGGCTCATACCCCGAGACTCACACAATCTTTATGCCGTTGGCTCTGGATGAGCACAGGGACAGCTGTTTTGGGGAGATCCTTCCAGCTCCTTGTGAGTCTCAGCTTCTTCCCTTCTCCAGACACTGGATTTTCCCATCCCTGGAAAATCAATGTCAAATTGATGCCGGGAGCAGGGCTGTGAGCAGCTATGCACACTCCGCTTATTCCTCCACGTTCCCGCGCAGCTCTGCCCTGGTGGGACCAGCTGAAATATTTGCAAAGATCTTGAGAAAATCCCAGGAGTTCTGCTTTCCTGGCTTTGCAAAAACATTTCTGCTTATCAAGCAACCCAAAGAAATGCGAAGATTTTTCACTCGCTCTTCGGGTGGGCTCAGCTTTGAATTTTAAAAAGGGATTTGTGAAATCTTGCAAAATACTCGAGTACCAAGTCCAGCTCTCCTAAAATACAAGTTTTAGGAGGAGGTGAGCTTTCATGCTCTTTGGAAAACACCATCTCTGCCAGATTCAAGGAAGAACTAGGTCTTCTGTGAGGCCCTGCCTTCATGTGAGGCCCTGGAGAAATGTCTCTTCATGTTGGTCAACAGGGACTAAATAAATCCTGGGGTTTGTAGCACCAAGAGCAGAGCTGCTGGTGAGCCTCAAGGGCTCTGAACGATGGAGGTGTGCCTCCGTGGTCACAGCAGGGCTGACAGACCCTTCGACTGAGGGACTTAAATCTCTTTTTCTTCTGCTTGAGCTGAATCCTGAGGCCGTGCCATTGACGCAGGTGTTGCCTTGATGGTTAGCTATGGCCCAGAGGACATCCTTCATGTTCCAGCCCTGCTGCATCTCTCAGCCGGTCCATGCCTGGGGGAAAGCTCTGCCCTCAGCCCTGTGCCTCCTGCACGCCCGGCAAAAGGGTTTTATCTCACCATCTCGGTCTGTAAAACCAGGATTGGGACTTTAAAAAGGCCACCTCCTTCCCAAAAACTTAGCTCATGTGTTCTGCGGGGCAAGAATCGCCTCTAATCCCCTGTTTGTGCGGTGCTCGCTGCGGCGGAGCCATCGTGCTGGCAGAAAAGGAGAATATCATCACTGAGCGGCTGCTGGGGGGCTCCTGGCGAAGCACAAAGTGCTCTTCTTCCCGAGATTAAGATGGAAGGGGAAAAACCTACAAGGGGGGACGGCGAAAGCAGCCGGTGCGTGCTCCCGTGCTTCTTTTAGATGCAAACAGGCTGTGTAAGTGCGCTCGCAGCGTCAGCAAACGTGTCTGCGGGAGATGTAAAAAGCAGCAACTCCCTCTGCGTGCGGGAGCTGGGTCTCCTTGATGGTTGTCTCCTGTTTTGGGAGGCGACAAAACGCGCCCGCAGGCCGGCGGGCTCATGCGAGGAGAGGCAAACCGCAGTGAAAAGCCGCGGCCCTGCTCCGGTGTCAGGAATCTCCCTTTCTCACGGCTGGCAAACCGCTCTCCGGCCGCTCTTCTCGCCATGAGCACGTTGGTGGCTGCTTCCTCTGCTCTGCCGGCGTCTGGTGGGGACGTGAGGTTGGGCCTCGCCACGTCGGCCAGAGGAATTCAGGTTGCGAAGCACGGAGGGAGCAGGCTCCATCCCGCTGGTCGGACGTGTCCGGGGGATTTTGCTCTCCCCTTGGCTTTCACGTCGTGGGTTCGCTGGGGATTGTTCCTGAGAAATAATCCGGAACTGCACTGTAATTTTCTGGGCTGAAATTTGATAATTAAGCAAATATAGCGTGTCTTTGTCTTGGGCAAGCACCATAAGGTAAACAGGAAGGAATGAGGGATTAAGATGTCTCTGCTCTAAAGGAAGGTGACAAGCCCAGAGCCGTGACACCTTCGTGCCGAGCCGAGAGGCCCAGCTGTGGGTTGGCATTGCACGGATGCATTGTTCGGGGGCTGAAGAGCAAATAAAAGCAAAGGGAAAAGAAAACAAGCTATAAAATTCTCGGCAAAGCACAGAGCCCCAGCAACTGCCTCTTGATGTTCCCGTGACAGCTCGGGGGAGAGGCAGGCGAGGGGTCGAGCTTTTGAAGTCCCGAAGTTGTCCTTTGCAAAGGCCCCCTGTTAAAATAGTCCCAGTGTTGACATTAGGCTGCATATGGTGGAGAAATTGGACATCTCCCGGCAGGTTCAGACACGGCACATGCAATCAAAGCAGAGGGGGACTTTTTTTTGGTATTTGGCTAACTGGGCATCAGGCCGACCCTGTCCCAGCGGCGGGGTGGGAGACGCGGGGGTGGAGGTGAGGTTTTATCGGCACGTTGAGGGCGCAGACCCCTAACAGAGCCTTCTGCTGCGGGTACCGAGGAAAGCCAGGGAAGAAGCTAGCTAGGAAGGTCTTGAAACGATATTTGGAGCTGAAACACATATATGTTGGGATTGGTGAGAGAGGGAATACTGGGAAGGTCGAGCAGGTGATGTTGGAAACCCCCTTTTCCCACCGGGGCAGACAGAGGGGGCTCCCGGGGTGTTGGGAAATGGGGGGGTTTCGCAGGGGTTTGTACGGAGCAGGAGCAGGGTATGAAGCACCGCAGCGGGAGAGCGGGGGAGAAGGGAGGGGAGCAGTGCTTGGACGGGACAAAGTGCTTGTGATAAAGCTGGAGGAGCAACCTGGGCGGGGGGGGCTGTCCATTGCCATTTCCTAAAGTTACGGTTTGAGAAAACCCATGACAATTTATTGTCATTTAGACAATTATTCTATCACCCGATGACCCCTCCCCACCCAGAAAGGGGAATTGGGGAAAGCAAGGAAACATGAGGGTTGAAATAGAAATAGATTTAATAGGATAAGACTAAATAATTAACAGATAATTAATAAAGAACCAGTATTAATCCCGATATACAAGAATTATACTCGGCGAATTGTATCAGTAGGAAGCCGTGCACTCCCAGCAGTGGACAGTGAATGTCGGACACTGCGAAGCACGGCTTGGGGAGGAAGGGAAGGGCTCAGGGCTCCGGCACCGGGGCAAGGAGCTTCTCTGGACCATCACCATCAAGGGAGAAAGAGACTACGCCACAAACTTTCTAGTTTATATTGAATGTGACGTTGGTGGTATGAAATAATCCTGTTGACCAGCCTGGGTCAAATGCCCAGGCCACGCTCCTCCTCATCCCTGCACCTGGCAAGGCTTGAAAACTCGGAGACCTTGAATCCCACATAGCCTAGCTGGCTATAAAGTAAATATTTTCACAAATTCAGACACTGGAATCTTCCAAAAGTGGAGTTTTCCCAAGCATTAGAAGAGAAAGTAGTCATGTGTCGCTCACCCCAGGACACCTAACCATGGATGTTCCCCCTGCCCTCGCAGCCCTGCCCACCCCAGGCTTTTAATTCACATGAAGTGTGGGGAGAGGCAAAAGGCAGATTCGTTGCATGTCACCATGTGAAACAAGGTCTCGGTGACCACAGCTTCCCCTCCGAGAAACTGGGCTCCCCACATAGCACCGGTCAAGGAGGGATGTGGGTTAGTAGTTGGCTTCCCATAGCCAGAGGTGCCACCAGAGCATCCCCTCTGGTGCCACCCCGGCTGTGGTGGGGCACCCAGGCAGGACCCTGCGGGTGCCCAGCCCCACGCAGAGGGTCTCCCCTGGGGTTGGCACCTCCAGATGCTGACGGTCTCGGCTCTTTGCCTCTCGCAGCCTGCAACTGCAACCTGCACGCCCGGCGCTGCCGCTTCAACATGGAGCTCTACAAGCTGTCGGGGCGCAAGAGCGGCGGCGTCTGCCTCAACTGCCGGCACAACACCGCGGGGCGGCACTGCCACTACTGCAAGGAGGGCTTCTACCGTGACCTCAGCAAGCCCATCTCCCACCGCAAGGCCTGCAAAGGTACCGGGCGGGGGGTGGGACGGCCGGGACCACACGGCTCCTTCTCCTCCGACCCCTTCTCCTGCTCCTGCTTCCACAGCTCTTGTTCTTCCCAAACTCCTCCTGCTCGTCCCTCTCCCAAAACCAACCCCTTGAAATGACTTTTCTTGCCCCCCATGTTCCCTGCCACCCCCTCTCCCCGGTTTCCCCATCCTCCTGGTAAGGATGAGTCTAAGGAAATATAAAACGTCCTCACTGCTGAGAATAACTTTACATTATTTCAGGTTTTATCACTTATAAATCGTGCTTCATCCGCTCCGATAGCCACAGCTAACTTGGCCGTCACGTACGTAAGAGCAGAGTTGCACAAAATCCCAAGTTCGGGGTTAGATGTAGCGGCTGTAGGTCCAAGCGCCCGTCTCCTGCTCCCCCCGTCCACCCTCGCCCCTGCGCTGCCGCGGCCACGGGCAGCGCTTCCCCCACCCACAAAACATCTCGCTCCTCGGGACGAGGAGAGAACAGGGGAACGGGGAACAATTTTATTTTGAGCTCAGCAAACGCAGTTTTCCGAGGTTTCCTCCTCTTCTGCAGTGGATGTGAAGGTGAGCAGGGCTCCAGCCGGGGCGGGAGCAGCAATACAAGCAAATCCCCCAAATTAAGTTTGGGGGGATTTTTTAATTTTTTAAGTTTTTTAACTCTCAGCTGTTTGCTGGAAGAGATACAAATCCTGAACCTGAGACCCAGCTAAAGGAACGAAGCATTCAAAAACCACCTTAGAAGATGCTGGGGTTTCCTGCAGAAAGCTTCAGCTCTTTTCTCTCTAAAGACTCGTTTCAACAAGAAACGGAAAGCTTTTTGGCCTGAGCTGGGTATTTTTGGCTGGAAAGCTTTGGGTCTTCAGCGTTTTTAATGAAAACGCTTCTTCATTTTTTTTATTTTTTTTTTATTTTTATTTTTTTTTTCCACTGAAAACAGACATTCTTTGCCAAAGCAGAAAAAGAAATCGCTTCTTTAGGCGGCCCTACTCCCCCTTTTTTCACCTTGTAAAAAACTATTTCAGTGAGACATTTTCGGCCCGCCCTGCGCCGGGGCCACTAACAAGCTACAGCTTCAGCCCCAGCACGGGCTGGTGGGATGGGAACCCAGTCCTTCGCTCTGGGGGAGGGAAGGAGCTGCTGTTTCGGGGTCCGAGGAGCCAGAAGGCAGAGGTACAGGGGGGGCTGAGCCATTTCCATGCCACCCCCAGCATCCCACATCCTGGCTGGACCCCCCCCCCCGCCCCCGACTCTGGCAGCGAGCCGCCCGCCATGCCTCACCCCCCCGGTCCCGAGCGGATCTGTGTCGTAATAAAGTTCATATTTCTGCTTTCACGGCCAGGTCGCAGCCCAAGTAAGAGCCCGTTAGGTTGAGGCAAACAAAGGGAAATTGTGAAGGCGTGGGCTCTCCTCGAGCGGGGACGGGCAGCGATGCCGGTGGGCATCCCTCACCCCTAGGGCAGCGGCGCTCACAGCCTTGTTCTTGTTTCCCTTCCTACTCCCCAGGAAGGATTTCGGGGTGCCGGGAAGGTGGAGTGAATTCCCACCCCTCTCCCAGCTCAGTTAACTCCTTCCCAGGGCTCTGGTTTATCCCGGCTGCCTCCCTGGCAGGGGGGCTCCTGGGACCGCGGTGGGATCTGGGGAGAGGAGTGCTCCTTCCCAGCCACGGGGTCACTCTGCATCCATAGGGATCCCAGTCCCCCCGGGAGCACGGAGCGGGGAGGGGATGCTCAGCTGAAAGGTAGGGTGGATCCCATCCCCTCTCCATCCCCAGCTTTTCCATCCCGGAAAACTGCAGTCCCTGCCCTGCGTTGGCAGCGATGTCCACGCTTAACCCTCTCTGTCCCATTGACCCCAGCATTTCCCAGGACCTTCCTCGCTCCGGCTTTTCCCAGCTCTCCCCCGACTCTCCTGCCCGCTGCCGTCCCCTGGCCCCTCGCTCTTGCAAACCTCTCCAGGGCCGGCAGCACCCTGGTCTTACCCAAAAAAGCACAGCCGGGTGGGGGGGTGGTACCTGCGGGTGGGAAACCTCAGAGCCAGGCCGTGCCTCAGTTTCCCCAGGCCAGCGCCCGGGGAGATGCGCGCTGGCCTCGGCGAGGCACTCCGCAATGTTTTAAGGCTGAATTTCCCAGTCGCCGGCTCATTCGCTCCATTAAACGCTCTTTGCAATTGTCCTTTTCTCATCCCCCTGCCTTCTCCAACCGCTCCTGCTCTTGAAATTCGAGATCGCCAAATTTAAATGCCTCTCTAACCCCCCACGGTTCGTAACAAAAATGCGGCTATTGGAGCTGAGAGATACAAAGGTATGTAATAAATATGCTGATGCATGAGCAGCTCCCCGACTCGCAGGCTATTAGCACAATTTCACAGTAGTTGGAATGGTTTATTGTCGGCGTAATCCATCGTCCTATACAAAGCGGGCGGAATGAAGTTTCCTACAGCAAAGGCATTCCTTTGAAAACTCGTTTTCCTCAGCTCTGTTTATGACACAGGGGATTTTATGTTCCCTCTATTTTTCTTCCCCGATTCAAGGACTGTTCTGAAACCCTTGCTGAAAACAGGCGTTTTTTTAAAAAAAAAACAAACCCTACCATCTAACAACTTCAGCCATTTCTCCATTGATAACAATATTAATCTATCATCTCACCAAGCCATCTGCCGAAGGGCAAAGCTATCCCGGAGTCTCATCCCAACGGAATGTGTTTAGAATTAAGGAATTAACCACCCTGTAGCATCTGCCATCTCCCTCACAACTGCCTCATCTCACCCAGCAGATTGTGTTTTCTCTCTAAGACTTGATTCTTTCAACCATCCCATTGCTCCGTTCATGTCCTACACCTAACATCTTTTAAAAAAAAAAAAAAAAGCATATAATAGATCTCTGGTGCCTGGGAGCCCACAGGGAGCTGCCAAGGAAGCACGCCGCATGCTCCACCACCCCGGCGAGGGCGCGGGAGCTCGGGCGAGCTGACGGCAAAGTTTCCATGAAGATTTTTGTATGAATTCAACTTCATTAATTCAGCCTAACAGACACATCCAGCTAAACTGCCTTTCCTCTCACTCGCCTTTCTCATCCCTCCCTCCATCCTACGCGGGCTGGGTTTACGGACCTCAATTCCTAACGCATCTAATGGCAGAAAAGTAGAGAGGCATGAGTGGCCCTGTTTTACAAGGTCGGGTTTGGTATTCAAGCAAAAATGTCTCGTTGCAGAAACGTTTGCACGACGTCTACTTTCTTTTTTTTTTTTTTTTTTTAACTTGGAGAAGAGGAAACTGCCACAAACTTTGGCATACAGGACAGCTGGGGAGGGGCTGTTTGCAAGGGCATGTAGCGACAGGACGAGGGGCAATGGTTTAAACTAGAGCAGGGCAGGTTTAGATCAGACATCAGGCAGAAGTTCTTTGCACTGAGGGTGGTGAGACACTGGCCCAGGTTGCCCAGAGGGGTGGGGGAGGCCCCATCCCTGGAGACATTCAAGGTCAGGCTGGATGAGGCTCTGAGCAACCTGATCCAGTTGAAGATGTCCCTGCTGACTGCAGGGGGGTTGGACTAGATGGCCTTGAGAGGTCCCTTCCAACCCAACACATCCTATGGCTCTGTGATTCTATGCACGTGCAAGGCTCAGGCAGCAAAAGGCGAGCAGAAAGCGGAGCAGGGCAGCGTCCTCCTGCCCAGGCAGAGGGCTGGCAAATAGCCAAACCTGTTTTAATTTTTAATTAGACGATTTTTTTTTTTTTTTATGGTCTGAAGTTGTCCTAGCAACACAGGTGAAGGCATAAGAAGTTGGGCTTTAAGGATGACTTTTCCCCTGGCGGTTAAAAGCGATGCAGCCGCCTGCCATCTTCCTTGCCTGTGCGTTTGCTTCCGGCTCATTTCTTGCAAAAATGATAAAAGCAAAAAAAAAAAAAAAAAAAAAAGAAAAAAGTTGTCAGTGATCAGAGATGCCTTGCTGCCGAGCCACGCAACAGGCGGAGCATGGCATGCAGGCTGGAGACCACATGCGAAGGAATCGATGACAGATGGAGCGGGGCTATTGCACGAAGCGGCAAGGCTGGGTGCGCGCCAGGCTGAGAGCCGCAGGGGGACGGCCACTGCTGCGGGGCGGTTGGCCAGGCAAGCCCAGGGACACCGGTCACTCAAGCAAGGGCTCGGGCTCCCCAGGCATTTTGAGGTCAGGCCACACAACCCACCTCTGCGCAGCCCCAAAGGAGACGCTGGGGCTGGAGGAGTCCGACGGCGGTGCTGGTCCTCCGCCGCGGGGGATGGCTGGGCTCATCCCAGCGAGCGCCGGATGCCCCTTGCTCTGGCAGATACATCAAACCCCTGGTCCCGTGTCACCCATTAGGTGCGAGGGCTGTCCCGAGAAACAGCAAAACCCCAGATATAAGAAATTCCGCGTGTTCATCTTTTAAAACTCAGAACAAAGGCGAATTGTTCCTCTTTTCTCACTGGTTTGTGTGAGAGCGTGAAGAGCTCCCAAAGCGCTGAAGCCCTGCTTCCCCTTCCTTCTGCTTTCCCTCTGCTCCAAATGGTGTTGCAAGTGAAATTCCACATCTGGGTCCTGCAAACCTCCGGCCGTTCCGCTCTGTCGTGGGCCGCCGTAAATCAGGGCCCTGGTGTTAGTTCTTTTGATTAAATTCACTCCTGATATTTGCCAGATTATTGGCACTAATGTAATTCTATTGGAACGGAGACTCCGCAGGATTTTATAGCCTGGCTGTAAAACAGCTCTGCACTTCGGGGAAAGGATTTACACACTTTTTGATGAAAAGATGACAAACGATACGTGTTATGAATGCACTTGTGCTGAGGCTGCCAGTGTAAACCCCTGGCGGAGGGGCAGGATTTGGCACCTGGAAGAGGTCACATTTATTAGGACTCAATGTTTTGGTAAAAAAATGGGATCGCCTGATCCCCCCGGCACCCCGCGCCCGTGCCGAGCCTGAGACTTTTCCATCTGCGTTGGAGGATTATTTAATGGCTTATGCCAAAAAAAAAATAAAAAACCAAACACTCCCAGCCTACCTGCCCGTCCTGGCTTGTACCTGCGAAGGCTCAAGACTTGGACATTTGCTTTTTTGGAGAGGGTTTGGGCTCAAGCAGAGAGAGGGTGAGTGCTGTCCCCATGGGCTCAGCCACCCGGCCTTGATTTCATGGGTGCAGATGCAGGTTTTCTTCTCACCCAGCTGCAGGCATTGAAGAGGGGGGACCACTAACGTAGCTGAACCCCTTTGGCTCCTTGCGCTGCCTGGAGAGGAGAGCAGAGCCCCCGGTGACAGGGACAGTGGGACGAGTCCCCCGTCTCTCTCCACTGACTATAGAGGGAGCTGCGTGACCAGCTTAGAGCAGGGAGCTCATTTCCAGGAGGCTGAAGCCAGGGGAGATGTAACCTCTTCTTGCTGCCTGGAGCCCCACTGAAAAGTTGGGATGCAGGAGGCAGCCAGCGTCAAACCCTAAAACCCACATTAGATGGCAGGGGTTGAGGACGGGCTCGCTGCCACCAGCGTACTGGCGTCCCACTGTTAGCGTCCCATGGGCCGTGTCCCAGTGTAGGACGGGAAGATCAGCCTGTCCATGGTGCCTCTCTGCAGCTTTCAGTTGTGGTCAGCATCTCTCCACCCTCGGAGACGTCCCCTGCCACCATGGTCCCCAGTCCACAGCTAGGTGGTGGGTAGGCAAGCTCCCAGACAGCACATCCCAAAGACATAGGGGTGGCCTGGCTGAAACCCCTAAACGAGGGCTCCCTGGGGCAACAGGAGCACCAGTGGTGGCTCCTGGCAGGGCTTCTGTCCCCGGCCTTTCCTTGTCTGCAGCAAGTACCAGCTCCCACAGGCTCCCTCCTGCCACTGCAGGGACACCACCCTTGGCGTCCACCTTAGGAGGAGGTGAAGTGCATCCAAAGAGAGATGCGCCTCTCCCCAGAGCAACCTCATTTTGATGCCCATCTGGTTTCACAAGGCAAAGTCCAAGGCAATACTTTCTATGAATTCCCATCAGGAAGCTGTCCTTAATTATCAAACTTCCTTCCCTTCCTTTTCTCTTTTTCTTCCTCTTGGAAGACCAACCAGAGCTACCGTTTAGATGAGAGATGAGCCAACTCATAGTGCCGGCAGGGCTTGGATCGGGTTCTTGTACCAAGACTCGGTCACCTTTGAGAAATCACATCACTGGAGAAAGTCCAGACTTTCCAGTCATTGATCTGCCAGACACAGACTTTATTTTCTCCATAGGGCATGCTCTTCCACTACTCTGAGAACAATTTTCTAGCTGTATTTCTACACTGCGTTTGTTAGTGGCTCTGCCTCAGTCACCCCCTTCCCCGAGGCCCCATAATTCTTCATATCGATATTATGCCAAGTGCTGAGCGCTGATTTATGGTTTCTACATCTCAGACTTGTCACCAACCACCCCCAGGCGCACGCAAACCACTTGGAGAAAGTTTATGGAAACGCAGCTTCGAGCTGTGCCGCGCACACGGGTCGCTGCGTGGAAGTGTCCTGGGGCTGAGTGCCACCAAGTGCCACCCCTTCCCTGGCACCTGCAGGAGCCAGGGCAGAGCTGAAAGCATCCCAAAGCCAAGAAGGGCCATGAGTATTACAGAAACTCTTAAACTGTTTTGAGTTTGTAGTGTGAAAACATGGAAAAGGAGTGATTTTTTTTTTCTTTAATGAAGACTCGAGCTCAAGGCAAGACGCCTACCTGACCATGCCAGCTTTTAACCATCCACGATTTTAATGACATATGAGCAGCTACGTCAAATTAAGCAGCTGCCTCTGTGCGAGCAGGAGCGGGAAGAGTTTGCTGCGGCGCAGCAGTGGAATATTCCTGTGGAAAACCCAGCGATTGAGACACTTTCTAATTGTTTCAAGCCAGATGGGGCTCCATGTGCCAGCCTTCCTCCTGCTCTCCCTTCCACGCCTGCCTTCCAGCTCCAAGGGCTTTCGAATTGAGTCTGATCGATGTGAGCCGTCAGCCAGGAGCAACCCAAATGCGGCGCACGGGGATGGTGCCGCGCACCCGGGGCACACGTTTAGGGACCACAGAGATCCCGTCCCAGTTGCACGTTTGTAGCAAACGGCAATCTGAAGGGGTCATACTTTTTACTCCTCTGTGTATCTGCCCCTGGAAGAGCTCCAGTACTGGGGCTGGTTCTCCATTTTGGTGCAATTTAACTGGGATGAGGGTAAAATCCTGCTGTTTGGTCTTCCCAGAAACTCATCGCTGACTTTCTCCTCTCTCTGGCTTATGATCAGGGCCACCTCCCACAGCACGGCAGCATTTAAATGGATATTTTCTTTCATTTCTAAAATAACTTTCAGATATTTTAGGCAGGTCTGGAATGGAAAAACCTGGATGCTCGGAGAGAGCACAGAGGGCTGGTAGGAGACCCCCCCTAGGGGCTGGCAAGCCACCAAGGGACATTGTTGTGGGCAAGGAGACTCTGCCACCCACATCCCAGATGAAGTCCACATGCCAGGGGGGGTCTCTGCTCTGCTACAGTCTCCAGAAGTTGGCTTAGAAGGTCATTTAAGAAGAAAATTAAATAAAAGAGAGGAAAAGAAGAAGAAAGCGAGAGAGGTTTGTCTGTGCCTGGTGATAACATCAGAGCAAAATCACCTCCATGCCAAAAATTTCCGTAAGATGCAGCTGTCTTCAAGCTCGAAGGAAGTCAGTAATTTCACATATTGCTCCCACCCGGGTGCATTTTGCTGCAGGATCTGAGTCCCCAGCAAGCCCAGACTGTGGGGGCCACTGGGCTGGCAGAGGCTGGGCACCCCAGCCCCAGTGCCCAGGGAGGGGGCTGCTCTCACCTGGGCCCCCCGTTCTCCTCCAAAAAGCCACATCGGCACCTCCAGAGCCCTTTTTGGCAAAGCTCCCCTTTCTTCTAGAAGCATATTTTGGACCTTGACGAATCGGTAGAGGCTAAGTCGCATTTAAAGGCAAATTTGAAACGGACCCAGTTTAGGGAAGGAGAGGTGTGGAAGGGGCTTTTGACGTATGTTCAAATGGGTCGGGAAGACACCTGGACATAAACAAAGCAGCATCTCGCCGGGCAGGGACCTGACCCACAGCACAAGTCCTGGAGCGTGGCTCTGCCATGTCCTCCTGGTGTCCCCAGCCCAGCCGAGAGCACCCGCTCCCGCGGGAGATGCGCCTGGGACCCCAGCAACACTGCGCTTCCACAGATGCTCTCCCACAAAAGCACCCACCGGTTGCTTCTTCCGCCCAAATGAGTAAAACCGGGACCCAAAGCACCGTCTCCCAGGAGAATGACACCAAGCGAGCTGGTTTGGAGATGCATCTCCGCTGCGATGGGAGGCCTTCATCACTTTTAGCGCGGGAGGGAGGAACAGCCCCGTGAATGGATGAGCTGAAGAATCATAGAACCATAGAACAGTTCGGGTTGGAAGGGACCTTAAAGATCATCTAGTTCCAACCCCCCCCCTGCCCTGGGCAGGGACACCTCCCACTAGACCAGAAGCACGCAAAGAACCTCCAGAACGGGTAAAAGCCGTGGCAGAAGCTGCCAGCGCTGCCTGGGGCTCACAGGGGTTGGGGTGAGATGCTTTGATGACTCCGGAGAACCAAGACGTGCGATGGAGGAGGCTCAGCCAAAGGTCTTCCGAAGGACCTTGAGCTCTCCACTGCAGCCTAAAAACCTTTCCCCCAGCCCCTCAGAGGGGAGACACAGCTCACGGCTGAGTCCCAAATCCAAGTCAGGCACTTGGATGATCCAGCTTATTAGGAAAATTTAGACAGTGTTGATTCCTGGGCAGGAGCTTTGCATATCTGAAAAATCACATCCTTGCGATGACGGTGCCTGAGAAGAGTTTTATTGGCTGAATTTGGGGCCGACCACCTTCAAAACTGCGGTTTGGGTTTGGTTTTTCAGCAGAAATACACCCATAAGCAATCCCGAAGGGCAGGTTTGGACTGTGGTTTTTCAGAAGTGGCAGGGTGCGACACAATAGAGGGGAATTTGCACCCTATTAAAAAAAAAAAAAAAAAAAAAGGCTAAACCCCAGCTCTCCATCACAAGTCTCAGACTAAGAACAGAAGTTGCTAAATTCATTTGCGCTGCCAGATCTTTGCACATCTCTGAGGCAGCGGAAAGAAAAGGAATAATTTGCCTTCTCCATAAATATTTTTTCAAACTGTTGAGATAATTTCCTGCTTCAGACCAGTTCTCGAGAGTGAAAAATGCTTCAGTCTCTCAGGTCCTGAACATTTTAACAAAGTCCAGTCGCGTTCGTCCCCGTGCCCTCTTCTGCTTTTGAGCGTACTAAAACGAAAAGGCTTTTTTCCTCATAGAAAAAAGATATATTTTCCAGTTCAAAGTGCATTTCTCGGAGCATCACAAGCCAGTGGCCTGGATTTGTGCCCCCGGAGCTCTCATTGCCGTTGTTTTGCGGGCACTTGGGGTATTAGGGAGGGGCTGTCCCCACTGTGGATGCTTTAGTGTCTGATAAGGGCTGTGCACACCGATGGGATCCCCCCCCAGCCCCGTCGCGCTTTTTTCGAGGGTTTCTCTCCCGTCTACCCAACTGCCTCATTTCATAGAGCTTGTGGCAACCTCATTATCTCGGAGACTTTCGCTACGCTGCCAGATTTGATTGAAATATTACCTAGTGGTAGAATACGCTTGTAGGAACCTCGTTTCCTCAGGAGCCAGGCTAAAAACGCATCAGGAGGAGAAAAAGTTTGCCTTTTTTTCCCCCCTCCCTCAATAAAAGTATTTTCCAACCCACTCTTTCTCATGCGGTGTCTCCCGTGAGAGCAGGTTGAGCCTTATTTTGCTTTAGAGCCGCGAGGACACCGTGCCCGGGGACTGTGCTCCGCTCGGCCGAGCCAGAGCTGCCCCCGGGGGTCTTTGACTTGTCATTTATTTGATGGAAAAATAAAAGGGGTGACATCCTGCATGACAAATCCCAGGTCCTGCTTCATCCCTGGGTTGTCTCAGCATCCCCACCACTCTCCCTGCCGGCTTCTCCGGCTCCGCTGCGATCACCTGAAAGGTGGAACTCCGAAACGACGGGGGGGATTTTTTAACGTTTTTTTTTAACAAGAGGATTTTCGAGCATTTTGGAAAGTGCTGCCATAATTGTCTTATTGTCTGTATCGCTAATGCCTGCCCGTAGTGCGCCTGCCCAAAAAGTGGATTTATTACCGCGGTTCAAAGCCCCCTCCGGATTAGCGGCGACTCTTGCTCAGTGGAGGCTTTGTGGGTCCCGTCTCTCACTTGTTACGGAGAAGACAAAGACAAGGTCTAATCTGTGAAATTTGGCCCAAACCACAGGGCGCCAAAGCCCTTGGCTTCCCCGAGTGCCAGTTCAGGAGGAAGAAATGGGAGAGCCCTGAGAAGCGGCGCAGGAGGAGGGACACTGTGAAACGCCAAGAGATTATTTGGCTTTGCCTGATAAAAGGGGGAATTCATTTTCTGCTGGCAAGGAACCTCTAAATCTGCAGGAGAATGTGCTGAGGGACATTGTGCGTGAACATGATCCTTTGGAGAACTAAATCCAGCTCACAATATCGCCAACAAGCTGACGATCTCATTGCAAAGCAGTTAACAGTTAATATTTAAAGCCATTATTAGTATTCAGAGTTAACACAGAGACGTTTCAATCTCTGCTTCTGGTTAGCAAACTAGCTGAGGCCGGACTGGGTGGGTACATACTAAATACCACAGTTTCTCTTCCCCGTGACGTAAATCTGTGGGATTTGCAGGAAGTGCCTCCCGTGGTGGAGATGCTCTGCCGTTCAATATGGTCTCGCCCATCCCCGCGGGATCCTGTCCCCACGGCCAGCAGAAACTGCTCAGGTGCACAGATAGCGGGTCAGAACTCTCCTCGCCCGTGGACAAATAAGCAGGGTAGGTCTCCAAAGGAAGGAGAACGCTTGGTTTTGACTGGGTTCTCCGAAGACGGGAGCCAAAGCAAACCTGCTGAAAACAAGCCTGCCCAGGTCACGGTCTTTGGGCCAACTCCGAGGCGGGGGTCACCTTGGAGTTGGATTACAGCCGCGGGGGACAAGTGGGCTGACCCCAGGAGTTTCCCACACCCTGCGTTCCCCAGCCAGATGTGTTCACTGGAACCAGGATTTATAGTACCCGAGTCGCCAAAGTTAGTGGAACAGGCAAAAAATAACCAAAACTACAAAATTTTGCCTAAAAGTCCTAACACCTGAACCATACTAAAAAGTAAGACTAAGTGAAAGACGCTCACCGCATCAGGACGGCACAGGCTGCCTTGTGGAAGCAACAGGCAAATTTGAAGGGAGCCGTTTTGACATTTGGCTCTTTCAAACACCGTCGGAATCAAAGCGGCTACACACCGAGCTCGGGTTTGGGGCGTTTTTTTTCCAGTAGAAAGCTTCTGTAGCTGCATTTTTTACTCTGGTTGGAGTCGTCGGAGGAAAGAAGGAAAGCAACCAAAGGGAGGCCATTTTGGCCACGATTCTGGAAAAGCATTTAAACACACGGTTAAATAGAAACGCGTACCTAAGGCACCTTGGCTACGTGGGACTTACTTAAATTCGTACTTAAAACTGAGCGTGATTCCTGAAGAAGGTTCTTTCTTCAGGAACCTTCATCAACGACTATTGCAAATTAAGGTGTTTTTTTTCCAGCTTAACGCATCGTTATTTTACACCTTAGCGCATGGCGTAAAGTAACGCAGTCGCGCTTTGGGCTTTTAAATCTGGAAGTCCCGCGACCTACGTCGTCACAGCGGGTGCAGTGGGACGAGAGGAGATCTGGACACCCCCTGAAATCAAGCTTTTTTCTGTTGCTCAGTCAAATGGCTTTTTCGGCGTTCTGAAAAACCTCCCAAAGAAACGGCCTCCCCGAAAACAGGAAGACGCTAATTCGCCAAAAATGCAGGTCCTTTCAGGTACCTTCTCAAAACCCGTCACACTTGAAGAGAGCTAAACCTGGAGATTTATCCCTCTGTTTACCTTTCAACACACGTGTGTTGCGGGGGAAGATTAGCAGCTGGGAATGCCTCCGACCGAAATTCAGGGGTGGAAAAATATTCGCATTTTTGTCATGCTATTTGTCAACCGTCCGTGGGCCGGAGACATCCTAGCAAGTTCCACCACTTTTCCGGGGCGTTTTTGCATCCTTTCGTGCGTGGTCCTAAGATTTGCTTTCAGGTATTTTTTTTTTTTTTTTTGGGTCCCAAAGGGGCCAAAAATCGCGGCCTAAGCGCAGAAATGCAGCGCTGCCTGTGCTCGAGCGGCCCCGGCGGATTCGTGCATAGAAGAGTGGCTTGTCTTGGAAGCTTCAGACAGAGATATAAAACTCTATGACGGACAGTTTTGCAATAGCATGCCCCCAGGGGAAATCTCTTCCTAACTGCAGGCAGTTAGTAGCTGGCTTGGAGCGCTTATATCCGTATATATATTAATCCCAGCTAATGTAACTACAGATGTTCTCATTCATAGCCCTATCTAATCCTGTTGGGCTTTTGCCATGGTGTCTCGTAGCATGAGTTCTACGAGTTAATTACGTGCAGTGCAAAGAAGCGTTTCCTTTTATCGTTGAAAAAGGTTGCCTTTTAAATGCCTTGAATGTCCCTTTGTCCCCGTATTTTAAGGACCAGTGAAGAGGAGCACCTGTCTGACCTTCCCGGTGCTGCGCGGTACTTGGCACCCCTCCATCGTCTCTTGGCAGGGCCTTTCTAATCTTTTCCGTCGCCCTCAGATGGGTGCCTCTCCACGTCTTTCACTCCGGTTTCCCAGCTGAGGACGTCCTATTGATTTCGATGGTGTCATGATATTATATTCAGCGCTGCTCTCTACCCCTTTCATAATACAACCTGCTATCTTGGTGCTCTTCTGAGCTCCGTTGCAATCAGCCAGATGTTTCATTGACTCCTAGATCTTTTCCTGGAGTGGTTGCGGTTAATTGGGACCCTTCAGCGTGTATGAGCCATCCCGGTCCCTCCTTCCAGTCACGCATCCTTCTGCGCACTGCTTTTCGTCTGCTACCCCCTCTCCCAGTTTGGGTCGGGCTCGCAGAAGACCTACATGGTCTCCTTACGTCTGGACCAGCCAAGTGGTCACCTATGTCACCGTTCGCTCCCTGCTTTCCAGGTCATGGTTATTATAAAAGAATAAATCAGGTTTTAGGGGCAGAGGCGCCCCCATTGCTACCCTCATTCCCCATTAAAATCTCCCCATATATTCCTGCTCCTTGTGTTCTCCTCCACAGCCAGCTTTTTCAGCAGGAAAAAAACTTCATTTTTTCACTAGTAATTCCTGGTCATCTCTGCCACGGATACTCATCCAAGATTTTTCTTAAAGGCTTGCTGAAGGAACGAAATCCTCCCAGTTATTTCCCTTCCCCCCCGGCGCTGTGTGAACCAACGGACTAAAGACACGCCGTGTTCTTGCATCAACATCTTTCCTGTTTTGCCCCTCTCGCGTCTCTCTCGCTACGCCATTGCATCCTCCTCTCTGGGATGATCTTTTAAGCGAGGCAAGAGGATGCAGGTGATGAATCATCTGTTATTCCCCTTATTATCCCTAACGATGTCCCAGGCACCCTCCTTTCCTGATGAGGGAGGTTTTCTCATCTCCGGCACCCCGTGGTCTCTGCTCTGCCCAGTGCAGGGGGCTGCTGGTGTTCTGCATCGCAGTGGGTGACAGACAAACGCTTGCACCCAGGGAAGTCCGGGCATGCAAAAGTGTTTTGTGAATCAAAAGGTCCCTAATCAGAAAGGCAGCGAGGGTGCCAAAGGGGTGTTTGCACAATCACACCCCCGCTGCGACTCCAGTGCAGACTCTTTCCTCAATTCGGGGTTACAACCCAAAAGAATTTGAACTGTACTGGAAAAAATCAGCGTTAACCGCCAGCAGCCCAGCTACTCCATGGCCGGGGAAGGAGAAGAGCCCGTAATCACTGGCTGCGAGTGTTTGCACTGGCCAGGGAACTGCAAATTGCCTTTAATTGCTCCTAATTGCTGGCACTGGTTCAGTTCCTGCGGGACAGGGACATCAAATGTACATCTGCAGACACTGCTTAGACCACCTCCTGCCTCCCCGCGCCAGAAGGGCTGAGATGCTGCTGATTCGGAGAGTTTTCTGGAAGACAGAGAAGTCAAAGTGGGGTCAGGCGTTCAAGGAGCCGGACTCTGCCCATGGCCATCATCCCGGACCCGCAGGGTGCTGCGCTGACACGGGGAGCTGGGGACCAGCGGCAGGAGGCACATCCCTACACCCAGGGAGGATTTACCCCACGGCGTGCCGGAGGGAGCGATCAGTGATCACCTGGGGGTTTCTCCTGGTGAGGTGCTGGACCAAGCGCTGGTGATTCCCAGCTCCTCCGCCACTGGTCTACTCCGTAACCTTGGGCACATCATGCGTGCCCATGGGGACACGGCTAACACCGGTGCTGTGGAGCCCTCCCGGGAGCCCGGCCTGGGGCGAGAGCGGAGAACCTCAGACAGATACGGCTGTAAAAATAACCCCGGCAGCTTTGGACGAGCTGTGCCGAGGCATTACCTCATGAGGGAAGGAAGCAGCAGCAGCAGCAGCAGCAGCAGCAGCGTCGCTATTTATTTATGCGGTGTCCAAAAGAGCGCTCTGTGCTCTGCAGCCCGGCCTCCAAGAGCCTGATTCTGTAAATCTTACTCATCACCAAGGCTTTTTTTTTTCCTTTTTTCCCCTCTTTTTTTTTTTTTTCCCTCCCCCTCCCCGCCCCAACTCTCTCGTCCAAGCGGTCCCACTGAAATCGGTGCAATCCGCGCACGTCGGGGAGGATTACTCACAGGATGGGGGTTTGCAGGCGATGCCTGAAACCAGCACACGCAGCCCCAGAGGGGACGCCTGAAACATGAGGCGTGTTCCTCCCCATCCTCCTGCCCTTTGCCTCTTCTTGTGTAACCCTTCCCTCGTTCGCTTATTTTCCTATTAACTCCTGCCTCTCTGCTCTTTTTTAACCCTCTTCCTTCTTCAGGCTCTTGCTTAATGTATTTTTCCTTCCACTCCCCCAGCGCTACTGGCGGGGGGGGGGGAGATATTGGAATATTGGTGATATTCGTCACCGGCCACACTGATTTAATGTTAAAGCTTTTCCAAGCGAAACTGGGTTCGACAGAAAAGCAAGTTTCCCGCGACAGGCAGGTTTGCAAGCGGCTGATTCCCAGAGGCAGCTCGAGGCGGGGGGGGAGAATAGGACTTTTGAGCAAAACCCCCAAATCAGAAGTGTTAGGGAAGGAGAAGAAAAGAAGCAATAGCTTTGTTGTTGGGTTTCGTTTTTTTTCCCCTCCCATGTGAAAAAAACGTCAGGTTTCGGCAAGGCTCTGTCTCTTCCCATCCAGCACTGGTGGAGCTGGGAGGTGGCAGGTTTTGCTTGAGCTCCGGGGTGGGATACCCCGTGCGGGGACAAGGGGACATCCCAGCACTGCGGGGTTCCAGGCACCATCCAAATCCCGCTGGGAGGGGGACCAGCCTGGGACCTGCTGCCCAGTAACCACTAAGGTCAAACTGGGGGCTGCCGGTGCAGGGAGCAGGAGCAGGATGGTGCTGGGGCGGGTTGGAGGGAGGCTTCAGCCAAACACCAAAACTTGGACGCCCAACAGAAATGAATGCAGGATGTGATCTGCCGTCCCCAAATGAGGTGGATTTAGGGTGTCTCAGAGCCAGGGGGTTGCAAGACAAACCAAGAAGCATCGTAGGGTCCAGCACAAACCCTCATGGGAGTGATACGCTCAGTTTGGGGGATCTGGGGCTATTTGAAAGCCAAGCCGAGCCACTGGAGCCCGTAGAGACACTCGTGCTGGTCCTGACCCACAAACAGCTTTTGGGCTGTGGGGCAGGTTTTCCCCCAAACCCTCTTTCTGGCAGGCAGCTCCCCCGAGGGGCAGGAGGAGAGCAGGATCCGTGCTCCCCAGGGAGGGTTTGGGCTGGCTCCTTCCCGAGGATGCTGCCCAAGAAAAGGAAAGAAGGAAAGCTTTCCTGCCTTTCCCTGCCACCGCTCAGCAGGGGCAGACCGCAGTCTGGCACGGCGCTTGCAGCTCTTAGAAATCAGGGCTGTTAACAAATGTGCGAGGCCATAATCCTTTTGGAGCAGGGATGATAACAAGCCCCAATGCTTTTTTTTTTTTTTTTGGCCTTTTTTTTTTTTTTTTTTAACAAACAGCTGCGCCGGTAAGTCCCACTGTGGGAAATGAGATGGTGAATGGTTTCAAGTGCAGTATTTACATCCCCTGCCAAACCCTTCACATCTGCCCAGCTCTGCCGTCAAGCCTCCATCCATCTGGCCGGGAACAGCAGGTCCTCCAGCGCCTGCATCCCACAAGGGCATTTCCTTCCTGCGCCCGCCCTGTGGTGCCAGCTGCCAGGGATGCTGCTCAGCGGGGAAGGGCTGGAGCGAAAGCCCTGAAAGGAGGGTGTTGGGGTTGTGTTTGGTTTGTGGGTTTGGTTTTTTTTTTTCCTGTAGTGTACGTGAAATGAATTCCCAACGTCTCTGAAAGCAATAGCTTCCTGCCTGAAAGGGTGATGAAATGCTCCTTGATGTTTTTTTACCTCTTCCTTACAGCCCCCCCGGCTGCTCCAGGGAGGGTTGAGGCCGGCTGGGGTGGGGGCAGCGGGTGCTGCAGCTCCCGGAGTCTCTCCGGCGGCGCTGCCTTTCCTGCTCCCCTCCACTTCAAATCCTGCCAAACCCTTCCTTGACCGCAGCGTCTGTGGGGTGAGGTGGTTGCAGTGCCCGAGGGGTGGGTGTCCTCGGGCAGGGTCTCGGACACCCCGCGCTGCCTCCCTGGCTCTGCAGAGCAAAGAGAACTCATCACCCTGGGCGGCGGGGGATGTCCTGGCCGAGCTTCCATCCCCACAGCGGGACCGGCTGTGGCTGGGCCATCCCCTTTCCGCTGCTATCCCCTCTGCACCCAAGCGACGGCCGTGTCCACCCCCTCTGCCACCTCTGTTTCAGGTCAGTGTGGCCGCTGGCTGGACCGGACGTTTGCCGGAGGTCCAGCTGCCGAGAAGGTGGAGCCGTGCCGCGAGAGTGCAGGCAGCTCACCCCGCTCCCCGCCGATGCCAAAACACCGCTTGTGCCTGCTCCCCTCTCTCCCTGACCTTCTTCTTATGTGTTCCCCCCACAGAGTGCGATTGCCATCCCGTGGGCGCCGCCGGCCAAACCTGTAACCAAACCACAGGCCAATGTCCCTGTAAAGACGGCGTCACCGGCATCACGTGCAATCGATGCGCCAAAGGCTACCAGCAAAGTCGGTCTCCCATTGCCCCCTGCATAAGTAGGTGGATCGCTCTTTTGATGTCTGTAGATTAGAGATATTAACCTTTATAAACCCCTAGGAGCCGCTGCTCAGTTTGGGCGGCTACTAACCCCACTGCATACATGCCAACGGGCAGTGCTCGGGCGCCGGAGCTGCCTGGGTGCCCCTGCCGGCCGTGCTGCCGGCAGTAGGACACATACTCCAAAATTCACCCCTAGCTTCCTCATCTGCTGTGTTGGGTAGGTTGTGTGAGTGCATCTACAGCCCAATTTGTGGGTAATTGGATTTTGGTCCAAAGAGCCAAGGTGCCGCAAGAGCACATTTGCTTTGGGGTACCACATCACAGAACCACAGACTGGCCGGGGTTGGAAGGGACCTCTGGAGATCACCCAGTCCAACCCCCTGCCAGAGCAGGTTCATCAGGTCTGGATGCTGAAGCAAATCAATACAAATAGAATTTTTCTCTCCAAAATCAGGCTGTGCTGCTCTGGCACGGGGCTCAAATCAGAGGTTTGATGGAGTAACAGTAACTCCATCACGGTAACGCAGCCAATAGCACCTGCATTGCTAAAGGGGATCTTACGCTCACACAACCCACCATGGGCTGGGTTACCCCTTTGCTTCCTTGGGTTTGCGTTTTAGTTTGCCTTCCCAAGGCTGCCCTCATCCTCTGCTCTTAAAACAACAGCAGCAGGAACCAGGTACAGCTCCCGGAGTCTCTCCCGTGCAGGATTTCCTCTGCAAACATCCCCGTCCCCGCTCCATCCCTGCTGAGCACCCGCTGCCCTTCGGCTTCCCTCCGCCGCCTGTTGGGTTGGCTGCTCTTGGCTCATTCAGCAGCTCCTGCACCTTGTGAGAGACATCTCCGCCCGCCCTAATGAAACGAAGCATCAAAATTAGGGTGGCTGGGCCAGGCTGGGAAAGAGGGGCTGCTCCCCCAGAGTCTGGCTCCCTGTAGCTAAAAGGAGCAGGAAAAAAAAAAAAAAAAAAAAACAATGGGAAAAGAAAAGTGAAGGTTGAAAGAATCAAGTCTTTGTCAGGAACCCACAGTCTGCTCCTGCACTGGTCCCTCGCAGCATCTGCCTCTCAGGATGGCCATTGCCACATTACGGGTCAGATACCCTTTCTCCACCTTCTCCTGCTGAAGAAAACACATACATTCCAGGGTGGTTTTTGGTCACTTGAGATTCATTCTTCCCCGTGTCGCAATGGGACGGCAAGAGCTCAAACCAGATGCTTGTTTCCCCAAGATGCTACAGTCATGGCTCCGGTATGCTTTGCAGCAAGTATGCGCAAAGGTTTATCATTAATCATTCCCCAGGGCCGTGGTAAATCAGAGGGTAAATTGTTCCTTGCATCACCTCCCTTGGGATTCGTTGCACTAAATAAAGACAGACGGAGAATTTCAAAACGATCCAAGCAGGCGTTTGGAGCCGGGCTGTGCTCAGGGCTGCCCGCTGGCGTGGGCCTGGCAGGGCTGTCCTGCCCTGTTCCAGCGCCCGTGAGAGCCTCTCACTTCTGAGCCACAGCAGAACACCCTTTCCAAGAGGTCGCAGCTTCGGGTTGAAACTTTTTTTTCAAGTAACGCTCTGGCCTGGCTACCAAGGCGCCGTGCAGTTGTAGGGAGTTTGATCTTGCACGTACGATGCTAAAACCGTTAAAGCGAGGACGTGAGCAACTCACAATTCTCTCATCCTCGAAAAACCCCAAACCAGCACATTTTTGTCCTTGTAAAACGCCAGTCAGCATATCCTACGCGTAGGGGGATGCAGTTCACGCGTATTTTGTACACGCGTAGTGGCAGGCACTTGCTCTCCGTCCCGACCCACCCTGCTCTCCCACCCGGTGCTGGAGGGCAAGGGTACGGGGCTGGCCACCGCGTCTGCGAGAGCGCAGTTACTCTCTGATTTACCACTGCTTGTATTTTCTTTGTCTCAAAGACTTAGAGCCGTGTAAAAATCACCTCGTGGGGAATGAACAAGACTGGGCTGTGTCTGCACAGCAGCCCACGCCGGCAGGCATGCGCGCCCATCCAGCCAGCCTGGGGACAGCTGTGCTGGATGTTCATGTGCTGCCTGATCATCCACTGTGTGTTTCACATGGGTTTGTGCCTCTGTTTGATTGCATGAGGGTGAAGGACTCAAAAAGCCACCCAACGCTAACTGGGTTGCACCCCTACGAACTGCCACCACTGCAACGCAGACCCCATCAAACCCTGCCTCCGTAGCCGGGCAGGTTCCCGAGAGCAAAAGCAGGAGGAGGCAGATGCTGACCCCTGGCTCATGCCTAAATTCTACTTTCAAAATGGCCTGGTTAGGGGTATTGCCCTGCCAGGATTCCCAAGGATGCACAGAAATTGCGGCACGGTGCCCCAAATGCGCCAAAGATGTCAGTAGTGAGAGCTGTGTATGCGCACCGGGGAAAAGAGATCGTCTTGTCAAAGTTGGGACCATATAATGTGCTCCACCTGCAGTCCAGCTTTTTCCTCATCCACAAACACGGTCAGACTTGGGCACGAAGATCCAGAACGCGATGTGGTTTCAGCTATGCGTACAAAGCCGGCCCCAAGTCAAACCCGGGGACCATTGCACTGGCACCACATATGTTTGCATTTCCTTTAAATGCGGGAGGCAACGCTTGCGTCCCAGCAGACAGACGCTGTACCTGGCTCCTGTCTCACACAAGAGGAGTGGGGTGGAGGTAGCGCTGCCTCGGACGTGGATGGAGGTTGGGAGAGTTGGACAATCCAGGGACAGGGAGAGGCAGCAGGGTTCCCATTGCCCGCCGGCACCGCAGCGCCCTGCCTGGCTTCTACCCTCTCTGAGCCCCTGCAAAAGCATCCCCCACCCTGGGCTACGAACTGAGACCAAAAATCGCAGCGGGCTGTGTCTGGGCACCATCGCAATTGCTGGCTGTGGCACCCTATCGATCACCTGGCTGGCCGTAGCCTGTTGGCTGGAGCAACCTGGTATCACCAAGCCGTGCTGATGCTGCTCTTTTTAGCCACAAGCCAAAAATTTTTGGTTTAAAAAAACCCCTTTCCCACAGCCTCCTGGGAGGCCCAGTTCCCCAGAGGGTATGGTCCTGGTGTGCTGGTTTCTGGGGCTCTTGCAAGGCTCCATGCTGGAGGACATGGCTGGGAAACAGCCCTTGCTGGTAGACGTGGTTGGGAAGGGACAATGTAGCGTGTGGAGGGGCCAGGCTCTTTGGGATCGGGAATAATGCCTCCTTTTATCTCCTCTCCTTTCCTGCTCTCTTTTCACCGTCCTGCGCAGAGATCCCAGCCGCTCCCCCCACCACCGCTGCCAGCAGCACGGAAGAGCCTGCAGGTACGTTGTCTCTTCTTTCAAAGCATCTTGATGGTAAATGTCATTCGAGCAATTGCCTGCTTAAGATAAAAAAAAATGCATTCAATTAATACATTAATTCTGTTGCCTGTACTGGGGCAAATGGATTCTTTTTATGCCCAAAATGTCTGAGAGTTTGAACCAAGTGTGCAGCATCCCTAGAGATGGGTGTTTCTAGGAGCACATGGCAGTGTAGGGAAGATGCAGAAAGATTTTTTCACAGAGGTGCTAAATCTATGAGCGCAGAGGGGTTACCCAAAGGAGAGCAAAGTTTGATGGAACCAAGGTAAGGACTCAAGACCACCACTGGTTGATTATTAAAGTTTAGTGGTTTCCTACTGCAGTAGAAGAGCCCAAAGAGGGTAAAAGAACAGCCCAACTGGGTTTTTTTCTGGCGGAGGAGGACTGGAGAACCAAAAATCCCCCAAAAAGAGAACAAAACACCTAAATGTTGCTTACTGCTGTTTATGAGTATTTCCTTTCGTTTGCCTAGATCCGTGTATTTCTTGTGCTGAGCAATGTTAGGTGCTGATGTGACCTGTGTACATTAACATCAGCGTGTCTCATGTCTGGCTCTGTGGGTCCTTGGGGTGGGACACGGCTGTGGGTAGTGGCATTGTGGGTAGTGGCATTGGAAAAGCATGGATTTGATAGATGGACCACTCGGTGGATAAGGAACTGGCTGGATGGCTGCACTCAAAGGGTTGCAGTCAACGGCTCAATGTCCACATGGAAACCGGTGATGAGTGGTGTTCCTCAGGGGTCAGCACAGGGACCAGTGCTGTTTAACGTCTTTGTTGGTGACATGGACAGCGAGATCGAGTGCACCCTCAGCAAGTTTGCCGATGACACCAAGCTGTGTGGCACAACTGACATGCTGGAGGGAAGGGATGCCATCCAGAGGGACCTGGACAGGCTGGAGAGGTGGGCCCATGCGAACCTCAACGTGCTGGAGGGAGGGGATGCCATCCAGAGGGACCTGGACAGGCTGGAGAGGTGGGCCCGTGCAAACCTCATGAACCTCAACCAGGCCAAGTGCAAGGTCCTGCACCTGGGGCATGGCAATCCCAGGCACAAATAGAGGCTGGCCGGAGAATGGATGGAGAGCAGCCCTGAGGAGAAGGACTTGGGGGTGCTGGTGGACGAGAAGCTCAACACGAGCAGGCAATGCACACTGGCAGCCCAGAAGGCCAACCGCATGCTGGGCTGCAGCAAAAGCAGCGTGGCCAGCAGGGCGAGGGAGGGGATTCTGCCCCTCTGCTCCAATCTGGGGAGACCCCACCTGGAGCACTGTGTCCAGCCCTGGAGCCCTCAGCACAAGAAGGACATGGACCTGTTGGAGCGGGGCCAGAGGAGGCCCCAGAGATGCTGGGAGGGCTGGAGCCCCTCTGCTGTGAGGACAGGCTGAGAGAGCTGGGGGGGTTCAGCCTGGAGGAGAGAAGGCTCCAGGGAGACCTTAGAGCCCCTTCCAGTCCCTAAAGGGGGCCCACAGGAAGGATGGGGAGGGACTCTGGATCAGGGAGCGTTATGATAGGACACGGGGTAACGGCCTCAAGTTGAGAGAGGGTAGATTTAGATTGGATATCAGGAAGAAATTCTTTACTGTGAGGGTGGTGAGCCCCTGGCCCAGGTTGCCCGGAGAAGCTGTGGCTGCCCCATCCCTGGAGGTGTTCAAGGCCAGGCTGGATGAGGCTTTGAGAGACCTGGTCTGGTGGGAGGTGTCCCTGCCCAGGGCAGGGGGGTGGAACTAGATGATCTTTAAAGTCCCTTCTAACCCAAACCATTCTGTGATTCTGTGTGATTCTGTGATTGCTGGGGACAGTTGTGCTCACAGATGTCTCAAGGCCGGTGATTGTAAGAGCCGGGGAAGCATCTCAGCTTGGGGCAGGATCTCCTGCAGCTGCGGGTCCTGCAGTAAAAGGTCCTGCAGTAGCGGCTGCAGCCTAGGGACAGTGGCGAGTCCCCGATGGGCTTGGATCTCCACATCTATGCAAGCTGCAATAGAGACGATCGTCCTGAGAAAGCTTTGCTGCATCACGCTGCCTGTGTCCTCCCCTTGTCCTTGGCCAAATCCAACCCGTGCCGTGCCGAGCCAGGGCTCAACGCGTCTCTTTGCACACCCCATCTCTCCACCACCACAACCCCACCGACACCCACCGTCCTCCCCTCCTGATTTACACCCCCAGGCGGATCGATACCCGCCCCCTTCATGTCACCAAGGGACTTTCCTGTCCCCAGCTCCCTCAGGGTCAGATGGGTCTGAGCAGAGGGTGACAGCAGGAGCCGGAGGGCCCTGGGAAATGGCGACTTGTCCCATCCCGCTGCCTGCAGATTCCCAGGGTGTTTGAACAGCACCGCAGCTGTGATGGACACGGAGTGTAAAGGCTGTTTACTTTTGTCTCACCAGGGTAGGAGGGTTCATAAATTAAGGATTTTGTACTAAAAGTGATGGACGTCACCTCGAATTGAACCCTGAGCCACGGCTTGCCCCGTGGCAGGGCTTTTCGCCCAGGCTGTGGGTGTTGCTGTGTGCTCAGGATCTCGTCCCGGGATGGGAAACCCAGGGAGCAAAGGGGCAAGGTCTTTATTCCTAGTGTCATGGGAAGGTGAAGCCCAGGGCTTTCTGGGGGACTGATTTAAAAGACAAGTTCTGCCACCTGCAAACACAGTAAGAGCAGCTCAGTGGTTTAGTGTCTTTTCTTAGGCTGGCATGAGCAAGGAATATCTTGCAGCCTCGGGTTTGTGCTTGTTGCTTCACGTGTGCTTCTTAAAGTGTCTCCGCTGACCTGCAGGGCTGAGAGGAGCGCGAGGAGACACCAAAACCTGCCCCATCCAGCACGCTGCCAGCTCAGGTGCTGGTGATCAGCCCTCTTGCTGCTTTGCCTTATAAATTAGGTGCCGAGATGAAATGTGCACACATTTGGTGAGTCCAGCACAATGAAGAATCAGGCTGTGAGGAACAGGGACCATCCCACCTAACCCAAAGCCAAGCAGGGGCAGGGCTTCTCTTCCTTAGAACGCTGTTTCCTGACAATGCCAGCCCCTGTTACCTGCTTCCCTCAGGAGAAATCTTCTTCCCCAACTCCTCAGGAGCTTAATTACATGCCACAGTGCATCTCACCATCTTCTTTCAGCCACAGAGAGCTCCTCCCCAGAGCTCCCATTAAAATCTTGTCCTGGCTGCAAGGGGACTCAGTGGGGGGATGTCCCCACCTTGGCCAAGCCCCTGGCACTGGCAAGTACACCCCGAGTCTTCTCAGGAGCGAGATGAGAGCTGGCAGCTCCTGCAGCCTCTGCAACTCCTTCATTTATCCCGACACCGCAGTTTGGTGCCATGTTGTAGGTACACAAAGATGCTGGATGCATGGGGCAGAGCGGGCTGCCCTCTCCCCACCTCCTTCCGTGGGAGGTAAATTTATGTCTCCAACTCCCTGTTTCACTCCTTGCCATTAAAGAAGCCCAGGGTCTATCCGAGACTTTTAGATGCTTGAGGGAGGCTTTTCCCCATCCACAGGGACTGTGCTGCTGATAATGGAACATTTATGGGCAGATAGAGCACATCAGCTAGTGGTTTAAGGATCAGTGAGACCTCCAGAAAACCATGCCCACTGCGCTGCTGAGTGCACATGGCAGGAGAAGCCCAATCCCAACCGGTCCCCTCTGCAGCAGAGCAGGATCTGAAGGGTTTACCTGGATCCTGCTTGGGCGAGCTCTGCTCCATGGTGCCGTCTCATTAAATTGAGCATCTTCACCTGCCAGATTTACTGACTGATCTTTGGGGATGGGGCTTTGGGTACTTGGCATCACAGTTTCCAAACTGAGCGTGCTGAGGGGGCAGCCAAGCACTACTCAGCCCTTGGAGCCCTGCAGGGCAGTGCCTTCATCCTTAGGTAATAATAAACCCAAGAATTGCTTAAGTATAGAACCACAGAGTCATAGGATGTGTTGGGTTGGAAGGGACCTCTCAAGGCCATCTAGTCCAACCCCCCTGCAGTCAGCAGGGACATCTTCAACTGGATCAGGTTGCTCAGAGCCTCATCCAGCCTGGCCTTGAATGTCTCCAGGGATGGGGCCTCCACCCCCTCTCTGGGCAACCTGGGCCAGGGTCTCACCACCCTCAGTGCAAAGAACTTCTTCCTGATGTCTGCTCTAAACCCGCCCTGCTCTAGTTTAAACCATTGCCCCTCGTCCTGTCGCTACATGCCCTTGCAAACAGCCCCTCCCCAGCTTTCCTGTAGGCGCCCTTCAGGGACTGGAAGGGGCTCTAAGGTCTCCCTGGAGCCTTGTCTTCTCCAGGCTGAATATAAAAGCTCAACAGACTAAATACCAGATTTCTCACAGGCTCCTGCTATTTAGCAGGAACTTGCAGACTGAATGTTCTCTCTCATGGCTTGGGAACACCGAGATTTTTTGCTCCACACCAGGATCTGTCTGTTCCTCCCCCCACAGCCTCCCAAACCTGCTCTGTTCCCAGCCTGCAGCAGGGATGGCAGAGCAGATCTTTTGTAGCACAATGCCACCAGGTTTATCACAGGATCTGCCAACAAATGTGGATGTTTCACAGCCAAGGAGATGCAGAGATCATAGAATCATAGAATCATTTTGGTTGGAAGAGACCTTTAAGATCGTCAAGTCCAACCATTAATCCAGCACTGCCAAGTCCACCACTAACCCATGTCCCTCAGGTCCACGTCTGCCCGGCTTTTCAATACCTGCAGGGATGGTGACTCCACGTCCCTGGGCAGCCTGTCCCAATGCTTAAAACCCTTTTGGTGAAGGAATTTCTCCTAATTTCCAACCTAAACCTCCCCTGGTGCAACTTGAGGCCATTTCCTCTTGTCCCATGGCCTGTTCCTTGGGAGAAGAGACCGATCCCCCCCGGCTACCCCCTCCTTTCAGGGAGCTGCAGAGAGCGAGAAGGTCTCCCCTCAGCCTCCTCTTCTCCAGGCTGAACACCCCCAGCTCCCTCAGCTGCTCCTCACCAGACTTGTGCTCCAGACCCCTCACCAGCTCCATCGCCCTTCTCTGGACACGCTCCAGCCCCTCAGTGTCGTTCTTATAGTGATGGGCCCAAAACTGGACACAGCACTCGAGGTGGGACTTCACCAGTGCCCAGTACAGAAGGACGATCACTGTCCCAGTCCTGCTGGCCACGTGTGAGATGGCTTCTTACAGCCCTTTCTGCAAGGAGCTTGGTTCCTGAGAGGAAGCGCTGCATGTGGAGCTACAGTGTCTCTGTGCTGGGGTTTCCTCACACTGTCACTGACCCCGGGAGCAGAAACAGCCCTGGCACTCACACCGGGGACCTCCCAGCAAGAACCTTGGTGGAATTGCCTTTCCTTGGGCTCCTTCTTGCCAGGGGTCAGGGCACATCCCACCCAGCGCAGCTGCCCCAGCCCTTTCCGAAGGCAGGAACCCGGCTCGTGCCATCCCCTCCCCTGCTTGAGGTCAGGGGAGCGTTTGTGAGTGGGTAAAAGATTGCTTTGCCCCATCATCATGGTGGGAAGCATCCCTTGGGTCAGCTTTGCATGCAGTTTGCCCTCCTAAGCTGCCTACCAGCCTTGGCAAGAGGTGACACTTGAGCAGCGTCCCTCAGTTTGAGCTGGCCACAGGGATCTCTCAATGCTCTTTTGCTGCTGTTAGGAGCTTGTTTGTCTGGGCACATACCTATTCCCGAGTCCAAAAGAGCCTTTCTGAGGACATTCTCTATTATTCACAGTCTTTTCCCTGCCAGTCCCCATGTCCTCTTGCATCTTCCCAGAGCATAGCCATGAGAGGGGCTGAATGCAAGCGAGGGCTCGGAGCAAGCAGCATTCATCCATCAGCCAACATCTCGCATGAAAGGAAAGAGCTGCTGAAGCCCCAGCCCTGCTGCCCCCACTCTTCAGGGGTGAGGGCTGGTTTGGGGGTGACACATCTCCCACCAGCGTGCTCCACGCGGGCACCAGCACAGCCGGGGAAACAGCTCCTTTCTGTGAACTCCCTGCACCGTTCTGGGCAAATGCCAACTGGGGCAGCTGCATTTGTCCATCCCAAACTCCACGTGCCACTTCGATTGGCCACAGCCCTCGTCAGCGCCCGCCCGGAGCTGATGTGCTCTGGCAGTGTGACCCGTGGCAGCCCCGGGCTGCGAGTCACAGCCACCAGCTCGGTGCCAGGCACTGTGCCGGCTACGCTGAGGCCAGTGCTGGGCTATTTGCCCCCACGGCCCCTCGGCTGGCCAGCGAGCAGGACCAGGGTGAGCAGAGCAAAAGCATAGAGCCTGCACAGGACCCTTGGGCAGGACAAGGGGGTGTGCAGCCTATTTTAGGCACCCAACGTGGACGCTTTGGTGAAGAGCATGTCCCTGTGCAGCTGGCGGGGAGAGCAAAGTGCTGCTCCCTGCCACCCCTGTGTCTGCCTGGGTGCTGATAGGGATGGCTGTCGGGATCAGAGCTGCGTCGGTCAGGACATGCCCCTCCTTTGACCAAGGATTTGGGTAGGTGCCTGCAACACTTCCCAGCCTTGCTACGAAGGGACCATCTCACCCTGGCGCTGCTGGCAAGGTTGCAGCCTCCAGTCCCGAGCCCTTGCAGATCCTGGCAGCAAACAGCCCCGGCGGGGAAGGAGTGAGTCCCATAACTCTGCATCCTCGTCGTGGAGAGGAGGGTTATTTAGGGATCTGCCCAACCCCAACCGCATTTGCATAAAGCCTGTAACTGAGAACGTCTCAGCAGGGTTGGAGACCTCCCTTCCGCAAAGGGACGCCTCGCTGGAGGCTGGGAGAGGGTTATCCGTGGGCTGGGAGGGAGCTGGGCGGCCTGACACCCTGCGAGCCATGAGAAATGACCTGCCAGCGTCTCTTGGACCCCTGCGTCGCTGGAGGGGCAGATCTCCCCGCTCCTGCCCGGAGGGGTGACTGGGGACCAATCCATCTCACCAGGAGCTGCTCGCGCCCCCTCTCCATGAAAGCCCAGCGGAGGCTGAGCCAAGCTGAGCAATCTGATGGGCCCGGCAGCCGATCATAATTCTTCTCCCAGTGATTTTTATTGGACTTTTTAAGCACTGTTTTGTCCAGGGAGCTTGAACCCTCTATATTTCATCCCTTCCCCTTGGCGGGGACCGTCAAGCGGTCCCAAGTCTCAGCATCGCTCAGCTCCCACCACCCCTCTGAAGCATCCCATCCAAAATTCATGGTGTTTTCTTGGCAAACCCTTAAATCGGCGTGTCTGCAAGCCAGAGCTTCCCTGATATGGGAGCAAAAGGGTTATAGAGATGGAGAAAGGAATTAGTGGGAGACTTTGGGTGCAGCCAGTTCTGGGAGAGACGTTGCTTTATTTCCTCTGCTCGTAGCTACGCAGGACAGAAAGCACCTTCCTCGCCAAGAGCCGTGTTAGTGTCACCACCGCTCTCAGTCAACGAGGGGTAAATTTCCAAAGAGCGTGGGCCAGAGCTGGCCTTGGTACAAGGGGTGGAACAATGTCGACCTTGGCATGGGGAGGGGGGGGCCCTGCCTGGCTCCGCTTAGCTCGCGGAGGTCCGAATCAATTTGGGGCAGTGGTCCAAAACTGAATTGTTTAGACGAAATGCATTCATGCTTTCCCGTGCCGGGAGATTGGAGGATGAGGAGGGGGTGCGCCTCATTTTCATGGCCAGGCGAGGAAAGCTCTTGCTACCACCCCATCCTTTCCCAGTCCCGTTTAGAGATGCAGAAGAGGCCACAGGGAAAGGGCAAAAAAAACCCCATAACAGCAGGGGGAAAAGGTTTACAAACCTGCCAGTCAGTCATTGTCTTATCTGAATCGAATCCAGATTGGCTTGGAAATGATTATCTTAGGTGGATGATTTCAGCTGGGAGGCTTAAATAAAAACAGGTGACTGGATTGATACAACTTTGCATGGTTTTCCCGCTGGCTTCCACAGTTTCAAACTGAGATCTGGACTTTCCAAAAGTCGTTTGGGTTCAAGGTGTTGCCTGGGCCCTTTTGTTCCCGGCTGCTGAGGAAGAGGCTGCATGTAAGCGCAGGAAAGGGAAAAAACCTCCACTCTTAGCAATCCCTGGGGCTCCCTCGGGTGTGCCGGGGCCCGAAGCAGCTTTCCCAGAGTGCAGAGACAACCCAGAGGTGGATGCATGCCGCGGTATGCGAGGATGAGTAATACCTTCCAGAAGCGGCTCGGAGAAGGGAGATGGGCAGTCAGGTCTCTGCTCTGGAACAATCTGGAATAGTCTCAAGGAAAAAACAAAAAAAAAACCAAAAAAAAAACCCGAAACAAAACAACACAACACAAACCAAAAAAACCACCAAAACCCAGTCCTGTGGGCTGTCTGAGCCTTTCAAGACTGTTTCTGCTTCTGTGTCTCGCTTGGAAAAAACACACGCAAAGGTTATGGCTTCAGTCCGGGAAAATAGAAACTCTGTAGGAAATAGTAGAAAACATTCACTTGAAAACATTCGTTCCCCGGGGGCAGAGCTCTCCATCCACCTTGCGTGGCCAGGTCGCCCCGGTGCCATCGCAGTGCCGAGCCCCCACCGCCGTGCCACACGTCGTCGGGAGCGTTTGGGACAATTCACTGCCCCCATGGCACCCACTCCCTCCCTGTGCACCACCATGTACAAGCACACGCTCACCCCACGGAAACCTCCCCCTGCAGCTCCGTGGTGCTCTCTGAGCCTCCCGCCACCCCATACCCATGTCCCAAATTTAGGACACCTCTGATGCCTTCCCATCCCATCCCCTGGCAGGGCTGGAGGCTAGGCATCCTTCCCAGGCTGCAGCTGACTGTTCGCAGTAGTACAGGCTTGGGCTTTGGGGTGAAATTTCCAAATTTTAGCCAGAATCCTCCACCAAGAGCCAGGAATGGGGAAAATCCGCCTCTCGGATGGCTTGGTGCTCCTGTCCCACCACCATTTGTTGGTTCTCAGAGTAGTCCTGCCCTAAAACGGGGTTGTTTATCCTTTTGCCTGAAGGACAAAGGCTTTCATTTTTGCCTGCCCATGCCTAGAAGAAACGGGGTGATGCAAGGCCACCCTTGGAGAGTCCCTGGCTCCCAGGTACAGCCCTGGGGCAATCACAGGGGTGTGCAGCAGAAGCAGGGCTGGTCCGTCCCACCGCAGAAGGACAACATGCAGATCTCACAGGGCGGCTCAAAGCCACCCTCATAGGTGGGCATAGAGGAAAAGGGACCTGCGGCGTCCCTCAGGTTTGCTGCCACTGGCATTCACACCACCCCAGCAAAACCTCACCAGGTGCTGTTAGAAGATGAGTTAAATTACTTGCTCCCACCACAGGTACAGGAGCTGTGCTGGAATTCCATGGCTCGGGCAGCTGGGAGCCACCTCCTTATTTCCAGCCTCCCGGCCAGCTTGTACCTGTGCATCCCTGTGGGAATGTGGTCTTTTTGGCTCCACATGTCCGCTCCCAAGCAGAGGCTGTGGGCCACTGTCCCCCCTGCTCACGGTCACATAAACGCTGTGATCATCACAGCCGCAACAGCTTCAAGGGAAAAGTGACATTAGGAAAGGATTAAATGTACCGTAGCTCCTTTTAATGAGCTGCAGCAGCTGGAAACAAGGAGTCAACGTCATGTGAGCCGCCAACTGCCTCCACAACATCTGCGAGGGGTGCGACGCTTGTTTGGATAATGACAGCGTCGGGACGGGCCGCTGGCATTGCGCAGCATCTCCGGTCGGGACGGGACACGGGGCTGCTCCCGGACCCTTTCCCGAACGCTTATCTAAACCACTGGACCAGCTCCAGCCCCGGGTGAAGTCAGTGGCAAATCTCTCCCCGGCGTCAGACCTGCAGGGGCAAATGCAATGGGTGCTGATGGCTTGGCCAGTGAGAACCTGGCTCATCAGGCGGTGCTTGGGCACGGGCATGTGACCATGGCTCGTGGGCGGGCTCTTGGAGGGCTGGAGGAAGCAAATCCCACCCCACGCTGAAGTTCTTGTCTTCCCTCCTTCCCAGAGCACTGAGCAAGCAGGGAGGGAAGGGGGCAGCTTTGCGCCTGGTTTGCATCATGGTCGTTGTTGGGTTGAACCGTCGTTGGAGGGTGGAACCTGTCCATGGTGTCTTGCCAATGTAGACTTGGCAGCTGTGTCAGAGGGGCAGGGGAAATGTCCCTTGAAACCCCGTCACCCCCTGACTCCTATGGCCCTGGCCACCCTTGGGGTGATGATTGGGTCAGAGTCTTCCCCCTGTGCCATGGTTTCATCTTGGAGGTGGTCCCAAACCAACGCTGCCAACACACGTTGGACTTTGCAACCCTCCCAAATCTCAGGTTGTGCCCCAAGCACAGTCACCCCAGCAGGTTCAGGTCGCTGCTAGGCTGGGCTGGCTGGCTGGCTGGCTGGCTACGAGCCTCAGCTGCTGGGCATGGCACAGCCACCCAAGCTCCTCCAGCCTCCTGCCAGCCCTGGGGGCTGTGCGCCCCAGAGCGCTGCAGTGCCACGGGCACCCTGCCCGGCGGAGGGAGGGATGCTCTCCACCGAGCAGAGGGAGCACAGGCTCCTGCGGGAGACTGATCCTTGGGCAGATCTCCTTTATCAGAGGCAAACTGGAAAAAAAAAAGAATACACCAAAAAACCCAACTTACTTAGCACCTTGTAAATTTAACGCAAAAGGGACTATCAAAAGACATTATATTGACGTTACGTATTGAGAAGGAAAAGCCTGAGGAGGTGTCTGGTTTCAAACTAGATTTGCCTCCAGACAACAAAGGAAATCACAAAGTTGTAACCCTGCAGAATTGCAAGCCGTGTACCAGCTAGCCTTAGGCATTTTGGGATTTGAAGTAGCGGCATGTCTTGGTAATCACCCGGCACTGATATTCAATGAAAAGGATCGTGTGCGTGTGTGTGTGTGCACTCGTGTTAGTACTCGCACATCTGGAGGGGATCGAGAGATCCCCAGAGAGGTCCGAAGGGCTGCCGGCCAGGCTGGGGAGGAGCTGCCAGGCTGTCGGGTGAGGATGCTCCCTGAGCCGGGGACGGGGCATGGCCAGGCAGAACTTTGCACTGATGGAGAGAAAAATCCCAGCTCGTCGCTCCGAGGAAGCGCTAACAGTGAGCCTGAGCTCTGTGGAGAGCCAGGAGCATCCCGCAGGCTGGGAATAAAGGACTCCACAGCTGCCTGCGGTACAATCGGGAGGCGAAATTCTCAATTCAGTCAACTCAGTATAAATCTGGGCTCGGTCTGGGGGTCTTCAGCTTTGTAACCATCCAAACAAGTAATTAATTCAGCCCTACATGGGTATTCTCTTGCTTGTCTCAGGCTGTAAGCAAGGTGATGGATTGACTGTGTGATTGATTGACTGATTGATCGGCCGCAGCATCCAGCTCCCTCCTGAAAAGAGGTTTCTCATGGTGATCCCCAGTGAATGGCCGTGAGCACAATAGGGTGAGGGGCTTCCAGGGAGGGAAATTCTAGTCACTTCAAAATATTTCAGAAAGTCTGGGGGAAAAAGAAACAACACCAAAAAAATAAATCACAAAACTTCTGCTGAAATGCAGATAAGCTTCACGCGCAACTGCATCATGCTCTTATAATACCATCACAGGGCTTCCTGCATCCCTTCATCCCTGTATCCCTCATTCCCCACATCCCTATATCCCTCCACCCCTGCACCCCTCTGTCCCCGCATCCCTCCATTCCTTCATCCCTCTTTCCCTCCATCCCCACCTCCCTGCATTCCTCTGTCCCCACATCCCTTCATCCCTGCGTCCCTCCATCCCCACATCCCCAGCTCTGGGATGCTGCCACCTCAAGGACCGTCCTTCTGACACTGGGAGGACCTGGGTGCCCACGAGCCCTGGGCGAAACAGCCAAGTCACAAGCTTCAGGGCAAGGACTTGCAAGCCCAGCATCACTGTCAAATCCATCTTAAAAAAAAAAAAAAAAATTATGAATTTGAAGTGAAATGAATTGATTTTTCTCCCCTTCCTGGGACATTTCCAGATGCTCCTTCCCCTTGGCAAAACAAAGCGCTTGCCCCCAGCCCCAGCTCTCCGTTGCCATGTTTCCCCAGGAGCGGAAAGTCTGATCTGCCCCGGCTCTGGTTACATCCTGCCCCCGCGTCCCGCACAGCGCCCGCTCGGCCGGGGAGCTGCTGTCAGGCCGGGAATTTATAGGGTGACCAACGCTCCCGAAGACAGATGGTTTCCTATTAACGTATTTAATCATGTTGACTGCGGCTCTCGGCAGGGCTGTGTCCCCGGGGGCACTGGGAGCGGCAATCCTGGAGTTCGTCAGCGGTCGGAGGCTGGGGACACGTTTGCAGCGGGGAAGCGCCGGCTGGGGATGAAGAGCTGTCAGGGCAGGCACCCCGCGTCCCCCACGTCTCCGGGGGCTTGGCGCTGGGTTTGCTCCTGTGGGGAGCGGGTAGGAAACGTGCTGCCAGCCCCGGCTGCTCCTGGGAGCAGGGCGAGGAGGGTGAAGGGTGGACATGCCATAAATCTCCTGGGTTCCTGCGGTGTTTTCCAGTGCTTTCGTGTCTGGCACAGCTGGGCCGTCCCCATTTTGTCACCAGTGGCCATAGCCTGCCTGCTCGCTCCCTGTATATCAGGGAAAAAGTGGGATGCTCATGAGGCCGTGAGGTCTCAAGACACCAAAAATGGCTCATGCCCATTCCCTCCCATCCCAAAACTGGCAACAGGCAGCTAGAGAAGCAGGGGACACTCTCACCCCCACCCGCAGTGGGGCTTGGGGGGTGTCTGGGGGTGGCAGAAGCCAGGAGTCCCAGGGCTGGACCGAACGAGTCACGTTGTGCCCCAGCAGCATCTAAACGGTGCCTGGACCCAGCTGCCGGGATGCTGCAGTGGGTCACAGCTCAAAACGGGGTGGCCGAGCATGACCGCCCCCGGCAAGGGCAGCTCCCGGAGGTGATGGGCCACCCTGGCCGCATCCTGCGGGGGGCTGGTGGTCCTGCTGGAGGGGCTGATGCCAGCTGCCCCTCTCCCCGAGCCCTGCTGGATGCTGGGGAGGTGGGAAGGGGACTGTGGGCTCCTGCGAAGCGCCGGCCCCACTGCTTTCCACCCGCTGCAGGCGAGAGGCTTTAATCTAATTACATGCTTTATTTGCGCCAATTTGTTTTTCAATCAATCTTGTTCAGCCAGAAGAAAGGAGGCTACTGTGGGCTCATTTGCACCTTCTTGTTCCAAGGGAGAGGTTAATGGCAGTTATCCTCGCTGGAGGTGCCTGCAGGGCTGCGGACCCGGCTCCCCCTTTGCGGGGGGCTGCTGGCCTGCTGCACGGGTGGGTTTCGACCATCTTTTCCCCCAGCACCGTGCAACAAGTCCCCAGTTCAGGCACAGAACAGCCTGGTCGCTGCCTGAGGATGTCTTCGACACACGCTGTTTGGTGAGGACCGGCGAGGTGCTGGCGGCCCAGGGTGCAGCGTGGGGCAGGCAGAGCTGCAGGCAGGGGTCAGGATATTCCTGCCAGGTGGTTCCAGGGGTTTCAGTGAGGTCCCAAGGAATTATTAGGGTCTACAGAGCACCAAAAACAACGAAAAATAGTGAAAATAAGTCACCGCGCTTTTGCTGCCCAGACAGGCTGGCGCAGCTCGCTGTCGCAGCGGCTGTGCGCGTTACGGGGCAGGGCTGTCCCCAGTGCCCCATGCACACACGTGCCGGTGCAGAGCGCTCCTGAGACTGCTCCGGAGAGCCGACCTTCTGGTCTGGTGCCTGGGCAGGTGCCTCTGCCTTTACACGTGGAGCAGAGCGGCCACAGACCCTCTCCGTGGCTGCCCCAGGAGCTGACGGAGCTGAGTCTCCGCTGATGGGACAAATCCCTGCCAGGTCCTGTTCCCAGGGCACACTGTGGGGACTGCTGCTCCAAGGCCAGCTTTGGAGGTGACCCAGGACAGAAAAAGTCACACGGCCATGTGGTTCAATGCAAGCCCATGCCAGGGTCTTGCTTTGCACCAGGACTTTGCACAGACCCTCTGGGAGCAGACCCAGGCCCTTGGCACCCCCGTCCACAGGCTGCGAAGGGGACTGTTCCAAGCCTCGGGGACCGTTTCGCAGATCACACAACACGCGCAGCTTGAGCAGCCCAGTCCCAACTCAGCCCAGGTCCGAGGCTTGCAAGTTATGAGCCTCCCCAAAGCAGTTGCCAGCCATGCCGGAGAGATGGCCGGGGCCACCCAGCCAGAGGCACCAGCTGTCCTGCAGCCAGCCCCAAAAAGAAGAGCGCTCATTTGCGTGTTATATTTGCAAAGGGCATCACGGACAATAGCTGGGTCATTGCCAGGTGGGGGGGGAAGAAGAGCCAACTTAGTCATAACAGACTCCCCTGCTCCGGTCAGCCGCCAGAGCCGGGAAGGGAAGGTGCTGGGCGGGCAGGAGGAGCGATCCCGCTGCTAAAGCGAATAACCTGGGAGGCATTCTCTGCCTTAAATTTGGTCTTATATTAAAGAAGCCTGCTCCGAGACAAAGACTCCCACTGGAGTCCAGCCCAAATTAAATTACAGCATCAATCCCTCGCAGTCAATGTGTGCTCTGCAAGCCAGATACACTGCAGCCCCTGCTGCTCATCCCACCAGGAGAAGCCCATCCCTGCTCCCTGTGCAAGGAGAGGACTATTCCAGAGCATCCCCTCCCATGGGATGTGTGGTCAGCGAAAGCCAGGAGCTAGAAGCTCGGAGCAAGCATATTTGGCCAGCAGAGCTGGCACTCTCCGAAATGAGTCTAACAGCCATTCGCTGAGACTGATGGAGATGTTAAAATAATTCTTTGGGACAGAAGCAAGGGGCAGCTTCAGTGCTATGGGAAGCAAAACAGGATTTCATGGTCATCTGGGGGAATATCCAGAAGTCCAAGAGCCAAAGGGATCGCTGTCGTAACCTCTATGGGCCAACCCTGGCACAGGGACATCATCTCCTGTCCTGCTGCTGGGCAGTGGTGGATTCATTTTGTCCCCTGTGTCACCTGGGAGCGTGGCTTCCAGCTGCCTTTGGGATGCTTTGAGATGGCTCATGGAAGCGTTTTCATGCCCAGTTTGGGCACATCAAGCTGAGCCCATGCTCAGCCACAGAGCGGAGACGCGATGTTTCCATCCCTGCCCTCCCTAAAGGCTGGCTCCCCTTCTGCTCCATGTGCTTTTCCTCTGTGCTCCCAACCCAACCACGAGCTGAAGATGTTGAGTTGCTGCCCATAAAGGGGGGTTGGAGATTTATTTCTGCAGCCCGAACAGTTTGGAGGAGTGTGCAGCCCCATGGGGATGGGGCAGCATGGAGCTCCGCGGGCCCGTGGAGCTGTAGGCTGATGCACATGTCGTCCTGTTCAGGGCTACAGGCTGTGGCTGTTCTTCGGGGCACCTGGAATAGTTCTGTAGTTGCTGGATGGCTCAGGAAACATCGCGATGCAGACTGGACCCACCCTGGGGCTTCGCTTGAGAGCACCGTTGGCTCAGCGGCGAGGTCTGGGCATGGACCACGGCTGGGAGCTGGGACTCCTCGACTCCCATCGAAGGGAGGGTTCACTTGGGTCCGTCTTCAGCATCGCTGTGATACCAGTGATATCACAGAAAGGCAGCAGCAAGACATTCTCCTTCCTCCCTGCTGGCGCTCGTGTGGATTTTGCGGTGCCAAGCGGAAAGTCATATCCCTCAGGTGGGGGCAAAGCCCCCCCGGTACTTTGGGAGCTGTTAGAAAGCCAGAAGAAGCAGCAACGCAAGTGCTGGAGCGCAGGTTCGGGGCCTTTCCAAGCACAGATTTGCTTGAAGCTGGTGGGGACCTGGATGCTGTTCTGTTTCCCCACGGTCATCACTGCTCACAGCCCCATCCGCGCCGGCGGCTCATGCCCCGGCTCCCTGCAGGGATGCCACTGCCCGCGAGCAGCGCCCGATGGAGGATTTCTGAGCGATAATGCTGGGGAGGAAGGGAAAAAAGGAAAGGAGGTGAAAGCTGGTCCTCGCCATGGTCAGGAGAGGAAATCAAACCATCCCCACTGATCTGAACTGGTGAGCACTGGGGGTATCTAGGACCCCAAGACAGACCCCCGTTCCCATTTCTCAGCCCCGCTCCCTCCAGCGATGGGCTCAGGGATTTAAGGATTTGACATTTGGACCTGCACCTTCATTTTGCGGCTCGGGCCGGTTGCACATCCCACCCGCTGCAAAGGGGAGATGGGGACCCCCGGACCCCCGCCCGCAGAGCCCCAGCAAGAAGCGCAGCCCCTCGGGAGCACGCGGGCAAACACCTCAACCTGCTGGAATGCGGAGGCCAAGCTGTCCCGGCTGGGTCTCCCCTTCTAAACCACGACACCTCCGCTTTGGATGTCGGCCCACGAAGGTATTTAGGGCCCTACCTGGGGGAAATCAATAGGAATTTAGCTGCATAAATTGGGATTAGAAATCTGAATCCCCTCGGGGATCTAAGCCTTATATCTGCGTTTCGAGTTAGGTACCCAGGCCAAGAAATGTGGCTTTAATCGTTCTATCATGTCAGAATCAAGGGGCCTTTAATTTCCGTTACCGACATGTGGCTTTCGCAGGGGCTTAAAGCTCATTTCGGAACTGCAAGCGCAGCAAGAGGCGGTTTCGCACAGCGTCTTCTTGGGAAGACGGGCTCAGCACCCCAAGCTCCGGCTGCCGGCACCTCCGTCCTCCCAAACCCCAAAAGCATCGGCGCCCCGACAGGAGGGGGGTGCATGAGCAAAGCCGGGGGGTGAGCAGGGCCCCGGCTTCCCACAGCTTTCAATCTCATTCTAGCAGCCCCAGCCCTGCTCAAACCACCCCCCAAAATGAAGACATTCTTTAAAAAAAAAAAAAGGCAATTTTTGCAAAAAAAAAAAGAAAAAAAAAGGGCAAAACAAAGAAGGTGTTTAGCTGTGAAAACTCTTTGCTCAGCCAGAGAATTAGTTATATCAAGGGGATGGGCTGAGCTGCAAAGCTGCCGAATGCTACGCTGACACATTTTACTAAGCTGCGATGGACACGAAACAGCCGCCCGCCACCTGCTCCCAGCCCTCTGCGAGCAAGGAGCGCCAACCGCCTCTTCCCGGCTCCCCTCCCGCTCGGCTCAGCCGGGAAACGCCAAAAGTTTCTGCTTTCCCACAGGGAAGCGGCCGGTGGTTCCCGGCCCGCAGGACCCAGCCGGGAGATGTAGGATGTTCCCCCCCCGCCCCCCAACCCGTCGGGTCACGGCGCGTAAGGATGCGGTGATGAAAAAAAAGCCAACCCTAGGGTCTGGTTGTGCTTTTGGGTTTGAGTCTCCGAAATGGGGATTTGCAGTGAAATATTTGTGCAGCTGAGCAAACTCGGGGAGGGAAGCGCCGGGAGCAGGGGGAGGAGGGTGTTGGGATATCACCACTCCATCGCTCCCACACCACGGTGCTGTAGCCAGGGCTGTCGGAGTCCTTCAGAAGGGAGGTGGCCAGGCCAAATGCAGGCTAGGAGGGACTGGGAGAGGTTTCGGGATCTGGGGAGTGCAGGCAGGCAGAGAGGGCAGGTCTGCCCGGAGGAGGAGCAGGGCAGGACAGCACCAGGGTGAGGACCAACCCTGGTTCTGCACCAGGGGACACCTGTATCCAACCGGATGGGGCAGAGAGCTGGGGCTGACCCCATGCACCAGTCCTGTAGGACACCAAGTGGTGTCCACACCATCATGCCTGTAGGACCTGGGTGGACAAGACCTGGACACTTACCACCCCATGCTTCAGGCACCAAGGTGTTCCCCATCCCAAAGGGGGCTTCACTTTCTTCAGGCAGCCTCCTTTTCTTCTCAGCCTGGCCTTTACGTCACACTCTGGCATTGCCTTCCAAAAGCAGGTTACCCCGGGCTGATCCTCCGCAACCTCCCGGAGATGGGTGAGAGGGACCTACAGCCAAGACAAACAGCACGTGCCTTAGGACTTCATAGGTTTATAGAATCACAGAGTGGTTCGGGTGGGAAGGGACCTTGAAGCCCACCCAGTGCCACCCCCTGTCCTGGGCAGGGACACCTCCCACCAGCCCAGCTCCAACCTGGCCTTGAACCCCTCCAGGGATGGGGCAGCCACAGCTTCTCTGGGAGCTCGGGGGACTAACTCCACAGGAGTCTCACATCACGCGTGTGTTTCCCGTACACACGCAGGAGTCACCGGAACAGCATTTAGAGCACTCCAGGCTCCAGATCAATCCTCTCCTCCCACCCCTTCCCCAGCCTTTGAGCTTGGCTCTGCTCTCACCTTCAATCAGGGGACCAGCAGCTCAGCAAACCTTCCCCCAGAGCCTGAACTGCCAAAATGTCACTCGAGGGACAAGAGCAGGGTCTTTTCCAGGAGTTAAGCAGCATTGAAATAACACCCTGTAGCATCCCCTCCGCGCACTTTCCCTACGCAAGCAGCGATCTTGCAGCATCGCCCCACACGCGTAGCGCTGCTTACCAGCAAACACAAACTCAGCGCTGCGCTCCGAGAAATTGCATTTGCCCTCCCAAAGAGGCCCCAGAGGACCTCCAAGTCACCCAGGAGGCAGGAGAGGTCTCCACGTAGGAGACAAAGGAAATGAACTGGGGCAAATCCCCCACCCATGTAAATCAGCCCTGGCATCTGGTGATTTACACTGATTTACACCAGCTGCCTCTGGCCGCATCAAGTTCAATTCGAACCAGCTGAGGCTCTGGCACAGCCCGTGGGGTTGGGAGAAAAAGAAAGAGAAAGGGAAGGCGGAACAAGGGTTGTGTCAGTAAAAGCAGGGCTGGAGCTGCGTGTCTTGAGCTCCAAGCCCCATTCCAGGTTTGCAGCCTGGGAGCGAGGGAGGCTGCGGGGATGGGGTGCTGTCCTGCAGGGGCAGCGGGGTGGTGTCCCATCACCCCGTGGCCTCCCCGGTTGGGGAACGGTGCTGGGGTGGGCTTCTAGCAGGTCTGTAATCTCAGGCAGAGTAGAAATATCACGGCGGCGGTGTGAGGATTGGGCAGCTCAGGTGCGTGCATGAGCCGTCAATGTGCCCTTGCAGCCCAGAAGGCCAACTGCATCCTGGGCCGCATCAAAAGAACTGTGGCCAGCAGGGCAAGGGGGGGGATTCTGCCCCTCTGCTCCGCTCTGGGGAGACCCCACCTGGAGCGCTGTGTCCAGCTCTGGAGCCCTCAGCACAAGAAGGACATGGAGCTGTTGGAGCGGGGCCAGAGGAAGCCCCGGAGATGCTGGGAGGGCTGGAGCCCCTCTGCTGTGAGGACAGGCTGAGAGAGTTGGGGGGGTTCAGCCTGGAGAAGAGAAGGCTCCGGGGAGACCTTCCAGTCCCTAAAGGGGGCTTACAAGAAGGATGGGGAGGGAGCGATCAGGGAGTGTAATGATAGCACGAGGGGTAACGGTGTCAAACTGAAGGAGGGGAGATTTAGATCAGATATTAGGAAGAAATTTTTCACTCTGAGGGCAGTGAGCCCCTGGCCCAGGTTGCCCAGAGAAGCTGTGGCTGCCCCATCCCTGGAGGGGTTCAAGGCCAGGTTGGAGGGGGCTTGGAGCAACCTGGGCTGGTGGGAGGTGTCCCTGCCCAGGGCAGGGGGGCTGGAACAAGATGATTTTTAAGGTCCCTTCCAACCCGAACCATTCTGTGATTCTATGTGGTCAGGGGTGAATCTGCGGGGAGAGGTTGATGAAGAGCCCACTCTTGTGAGTGCTCTGGTCTGAAGTCCAGAGCAATGGTTTCCATCTGGTTGCTGTTTCTTGGGGCTGGATCCCAGGAGCAGTGCTGTGGGGCTGGAGGAGGATCTGCTCTCAGTGGGCTCTGCCCGCCTGGCTGGTTGAGACCCCCTTGCGGATGCTGGGGCCAAGCCATGGGGTACACAGGTGGGAGCTGCCCTCCGCCCCTGCCCATCACTAGTGCTCAGAGCCAGCTGCTCGCCACCATCTGTTTGTCTGGCTTCGATTTGGCCAGGGGAGGAGAGATCTGTGGGCAGAGCTCCCGAGCTTCTCCCTGCTTGGTTGCCTACCCTTCCGTCAGCCCCTTCTGCGGATCAGCTGCTGCCCGGGGGCCTGAGGTGTTAACAGTGGTGATAAATATCTACAGAGCTCCAGGACTGTTGTGCCAGAGGAGAACCATCATCACATTTATCATAACCGCGTTAGCGTCCTGAAAACACCAGCAATCTGCGGTTGAGCAGAATCGTGCCAGCTGCCCAACGAAGCAGCCCTATGGCCTGTCCCTTGTTCCACCGAGCAGGTGCGGGAGAGCATCCCGGGGTTGTTGGGTTGCCACATGCACATTCATTTCCCTTATAGACTTTTTCTTCCATGTTTATGGCCAGGAACATCTTACCAGCGAGTTGGATCAGGAATGTTTCTGTTCCCTGGGCTCGGTGACACCAGGTGGCCACGTCCCACTGTATGGTGGCATCCTGCCACGTAGGCATGGCTGGGACTTTGCTAGCGACTCGCCATCATCTGTACTACAGTTTTTATGGAATATCCACTCTTTTCTCAGTGCATTTCAAGTTTTACTTGATGTTCAGGGTCGTGCTAGATGAGAAAAGCAAAGGGGAGACATCGGCTGCTGGAACCTCTCGGTCATCAGCTCAGCTCCTGGGTTTCTAAGGGCTTTGGGCAGGTTGTAGCTGGGCAGAGATCTCAGCTGGGACGCTTGGAGGAGGAAGGTGCCCCGCTCCATATCATAGCATTTGCTTTCGGCCCTGGCTAGGTCGTACTGAAAGAGCGTGAAGCCGTGTCTGACTGTGGGTGCCTCCTGAGGAATGGGAGCAGCAGCGGGGCAGGAACGTAGTGCTGAGATGAGGTGACTCCACCTGGCCGTGCTGAGAGGGGCTGGGGCACACATGGATCACAGGTGTTGGGACTGAGGTGCTCCCTGGTGATCCTGGGATGTGTGGGCGTTCAGCTCGCTGGATTTCCTTCTCTTGTTGGTTCCCCGACTCAAGCTGAAAAAGAAGCTGAGGTTGGGTTGGGCTCTGCTGCCAATGGTGAGGGTTGGAACTGGGGCCCATGAGACCTCCCGGAGCATCTCGTCTCCACCTGAGGAAGCTCCCCGTGTTTCTGAACCCACCTCCCACTCCAGGGACACCTCCTGTACTGAGGCGGGTGAGCCAAGAGGGCGCAGAGCACCCAGTGCACCGTGTCTGCGAGATCTCGGTGCCCTCCTTGCCTGGGCTGGCTCTGAGCTCCCACCACTGGAGGCCGCTTCCTCCAGCATGGCCCTGTCCCAAAGCTGACTTCACACCAGCGGAGCTGCAAACGGAGCTATCACCAGGAAATGCTGCAGCTGCTATAGCTGTGCAGCCACCTCCCAGCCCTCTGCCTCAGTTTCCCCTCCCAGCCTGCTTTGTGTCAGCTTCTCTAGGAAGGAACTGCTTCTCGCAAGGGCTCTTACAGTATGTAAGAAATGGGTCCTGCTGAGGCTGTGGCACATGTCACCCTGCTGTGTGACACAGCTGTGCTAAAGGGGGACACAGAGGGGGATGCCGCCCAGCTTCTCCCCCAGCGTTTCAGGTCCCCTGGAGAGGGTGGGGTGTCGCATGGGCGTGTGTGGTTCTGGTCTGGCGCTGCCGATGTCACCTGGGGCAAGATACGGGCACCTCGTGTCCGCTGGCCATGGGGTACCAGCAGCGTCCCCCACTGTCCCAGCATCCCACCCTGCTCGCAGAGCCCTGGGGCCACGTGGTGGTGGCCTTTTGGCAGGTCTTCACACCTGCTCTCCAACGGTGGCTGTGGAGGAATGGTGGGCAGTTGGGAGAGGTGGAGATGTCCAAGGACTATCGCTGTACCAATGCCTCCTGCCACAGCCAGATGCGTCCCTTTTTCCCCCCAAATATGGGGTTTCTGTGGTGCTGGGGCCTCTCTCTAGCACCATGGGATGTGCATGGACATGATGTCCATGACCCAGCCCCGATTCTGGGAGCTGGCATGGGGTGGCACATCGCCAGCCACTGTGGCGCTGCCTGGCCGTAGTGCCACTGGGATGTTCCCAGTGGTGGCTGGAGGGCACCGACCGCACAATGCCATTTGACAGCGTGATACTGTGCAGCTGCATCCTGCGTGGGAGCAGCTCCCTGGGGAGCAGCAGCTCCTGGAGCAGGGCTCAGCATCCCTGGGGAGCAGCAGGTACCAGAGCAGGGCTCTGCATCCCTGGAGACTAGCAGTTGCTGGAGCAGGGTTCTGCATCCCTGGGGAGGTGCAGGCACGGGAGCAGGGCTCAGCATCCCTGGGGAGAAGCCGACGCTGGAGCAGGTCGTGGCATCCCTGGGTACCAGCAGCTCCCAGAGCAGGGCTCTGCATCCCTGGAGACCAGCAGCTCCTGGAGCAGGGCTCTGCATCCCTGGGGAGGTGCAGGCACGGGAGCAGGGCTCAGCATCCCTGGGAAGACGCAGGTGCTGGAGCAGGGCTCAGCATCCCCAGGGACCAGAAGCTCTCGGAGCAGGGCTCAGCATCCATGGGGAGAAGCAGGCGCTGGAGCAGGGCTCAGCATCCCCGGGGAGAAGCATCTCCCAGAGCAGGCCTCTGCATCCCTGGGGAGACGCAGGCATGGGAGCAGGGCTCTGTATCCCTGGGAAGCAGCAGCTCCCAGGGCAGGGCTCAGCATCCCTGGGGACCAACAGCTCCCAGAGCAGCGCTCTGCATCCCTGGGGAGCAGCAGGTACCGGAGCAGGGCTCAGCATCCCTGGGGAGATGCAGGCATCGGAGCAGGGCTCGGCATCCCTGCGGACCAGCAGGTACCGGAGCAGGGCTCAGCATCCCTGGGGAGATGCAGGCATCGGAGCAGGGCTCAGCATCCCCAGGGACCAGCAGCTACTGGAGCAGGGCTCAGCATCCCCACAGCCGCCTGGGTCCGTGGCTCAGCTCCAGCCCTGCCAGCCCCGGTGGCACTGCCAGGCTGCCATGCCGGTGCTGCCAGGCTGCTGTGCCAGCGCTCCCGCCTGCCCGCCGCACCGGCCGCTGCGCCGCCCGAGCAAAGCCAGCGTGTCCCAGCAGTGGGGGCCCATTAGAACTGAAATGTTCCTACTGGGGTATTTTATTTGCACACTTCAGTAGAGTGGACACCAAAAGGCTTTGCTAATGCTTCATGGGCTGCTAATTTCCTCTCTGACCCGCATTGTCGGAGGGTGACCCCAGCCCGAATCTCTCCGCAATGAATGCCAAAGGCTGACACCGGCCCGGGTTAGGGGTGACAATGGGGCCTCTGTGGGCTCCGGGCAGGCTCCAGTTGGGAGCTGGAGAACAGGGGGAATTTGTGTGGCTCTCAAAAGCTCTGGGTGGCACAATAAGGGAGGCCCCGGGGTCTCCCAGGAAGACAGAGGCGGCCCAGGGAAGCCGGGCTGGGGGAGGCAGGCGGGAGGATGGTTTCCTTTGTGAAAAGCTTTCTTTAGAAAGGAAGGTTTTTCTGAATGCCCCCTTAGACGACCCAATCGGGGCCTGGCAGATGGATATCACAGGCACGCTGCTTATTCATGGCAGGCTGCAGCTTTGAGCCGTCCCACCCCCCCTTCCCCCAGCCTTTTATTCATTTTAAGGCTAATTTGTTTTGTTAATGTTTTCTTGCCCTCCCCCTCTCTCCTGTGCAGATTGTGACTCATACTGCAAAGCCTCCAAGGGGAAACTGAAGATCAACATGAAGAAGTACTGTAAGAAAGACTATGGTGAGTCGAGTCGTCCCCCTCAGCCGCTGCTTCCCAGGGAGGAGAGGGTGCACAGGGATGCAGAGCAGGAGCATCCCCCTCCCCAGGTGTCCCCAGGCCCACCCAGCCCAGGGACAGGTTGCCGGCTGGGTGCCAACCGCAGCTCTTCTTTGCGGCAGCTGCCCGCCCTGGGGTGTGTGCAATTTGGGGTACGGTTTTTGCCAGGTTTTGGGGGGTGGGGGGAAGCCCTGGGTAGCGATGCTGGGCCAAGCAGCGAGCGATGCAATGTGTTACTTGGAAAATATGAGTCCCCCTGCAGATGCTGAGACAACCCCAAAATCAGGGGCCATAGTGTCCTCATCCCATGGTGTCTTCTGGGTTGCGATGGCACCGTGTCCTGCTTCTTCTCACTGTGCTGTTCCGTGCTTTGCTGTGGGGACAAGCAGCAGGCAGTTCCCCGTCATCCGGATCCATCCCTCCCGTAATTCCCAGGCAAGTTCAGAAGGTGGTGGAACCCTGAGACAAGCTGGGGAGGCAGTGGCATCCCAGTCCTTGCTGCTACTCGAGGTCCTGAGCATCCTTCCACAGCTCCGGCGTGGAGCAGGCACATCCCAAGCTCCCACCCCACCTCGCTGCTCCTAGGATTAATTTTAATGTGGCTCCATTCCCAACGTGGTGACCAGCGGGTCCACGCAGGAGGCGTCCAGGGTCATCCCAGGAGGGGATCACACCAATGCCTCACCAAGAAACCCCTTGCAGCCCTCCCCGGGGCTCGGCAGCCCCTCTCCACCCCAGCTCGGCCATCGCCCGCCGGCACCGAGCCGCAGGGGCAGGGGCAGGTGGGGAGGGATGGCTCCACTCCATCCCATGTGCCTGGCGCGTTGCCCTCCCGCACCGGCCGTGCCATTGCTGCTGGGGCGAGCCAAGTGTCAGGAATGGGATCAGCCTGGAAAAAATCAGGTAGAGTTGGTTAAATTACAGGCGCTCCGTGCCGGGGGATGTTTAGAAACGCTGCTAAACATACATAGGGGCTGGAAATTATCTCCCCCCGCATTGACTGTAGCGAGAGAGAGCAAAGTGTCTGCAGGAGGGACCAAACATGAGCCATCAGGTTTGCCGCGGGGATGGGGAGCGGGCTGTGCACGGACGAGCCTGGCTTTGAGCTGAGCCTTCAAATGTTCGAACAATCGAGGAATTACGAAGTACTGCAGGACAGGGTTTAGCATCCTCAACGGGCTGCGGCTGCCCCGGTGTCTGCCAGCCCTTCCCCTCCACAGTAGAGGAATACATAAAAAAATATATCTATATATGCATAAGCATGCGTATATGTGTATCTCTATGTGTATGTATAAATATATATATATATATATTTAACCAAACTACCAGGGGGAAAAAACCCTCCTGTCCCGTCTGCATCAAAGCACCCAGGAGTGGCGACACCTCCTCCCTCCCTCAAACACGCTCCCAGCAGCAGCTCAGCATGTCCGGGAAGTGTTTGCGAGAGCAGAACGAATTCCCATTTAACAGCCCATCCCTGGACAAGGCGCTTCCCGGAGGGGCCAGCCGAGGGATGCTCCGGGCTGGCTTTGTGCTCTGGCACCTCCCCGCCAGCTCGGGGGAAGGAAGAGGGCTCGGAGGCAAATGTTTTATTTGCATTCCCATTTTTTTCTTCCATTACCCACGTGGCAAAATGGTTGCGGAGAGCATCCCTTGGCAAGGGTGAGCTGCGGGTCTGGGGAGCACTTGTGGTCCCCATCCAGCGAGGCCATGCTGGGGTCCGGCCATGCACAGAGGAGCTGCCGGAGGTTCATCAGATGTTGGAGAGGTCCAACATATCCCTTTTCCCTTAGAGAAAAGGGCTTAATTGCAGGTGAGAAAGTCACTGCTAGATCATGACGTTATTAAAGCCGGGGCTGAGCATGAAGCTATTAAAGCCATAGGGTTTCTCGTGGGTGGATTCTCTGCTGGCTACTGAGGTACAAAGGCATTTCCCGCACGTGCATCCCTTCATTTTCCCACCTGGCTTCTCCAGCATCTCCTAAGGGCTGAGCTCACGCTGGAGCATTTGCTCTCTGGAGGGGGCAGAAAGCAGCCACTTGACTGCAGGAAACCGGGACCTGCCGTGATCCAAATTGGCCCGGGGAGCTCAGAGGGAATCATAGAATCACAGGGTCGGAAGGGACCTCTGGAGATCACCCAGTCCAACCCCCTGCCAGAGCAGGGTCACCCAGAGCAGGTGGCACAGGAACGCCTCCAGGCGGGTTTGGGATGTCTCCAGAGACGGAGACTCCACCACCTCTCGGGGCAGCCTGTGCCAGGGCTCTGCCACCCTCAACAGCAAAGAAGTTCCTCCTCGTGTTTAGGTGGAACTCCCTATGGTCAAGTTTGTGCCCGTTACCCCTTGTCCTGTCCCCGGGCACCACTGAAAAGAGCCTGGCCCCATCCTCCTGACACCCCCCCTTTCAGTATTGATAAGCGTTGATAAGATCCCCCCTCAGGCGTCTTTTTTCCAGCCTGAAGAGACCCAAATCCCTCAGCCTTTCTTCACAAGAGAGGTGTTCCAGTCCCCTCATCCTCTTGGTAGCCCTTTGCTGTCACCTCTCCAGCAGTTCCCTGTCCTTCCGGAACCGGGGAGCCCAGACCTGGATCCAGCACTCCAGATGCGGCCTCCCCAGGGCAGAGTAGAAAGGCACGTGCGTCCTGCTTCCAGCCGAGCGGCGTTATCTCTCCCCGCGGCTCTCGGGGTGATGTTTGGGTGGTGGCAGCACTTGGGTTTTGCTCGAGGGGCAGCCCTAGAGTGGTTTTGCTCGTTGGCTTCTCTGATCACCGGGAAGATGTTACTTGGGGGTTTGGGTGAAAGCTCAGGCTTGGTTTCGTTTGAGGCTGTGCCATGGGATAGGGGGCTTCACCAGACCCCGGGGAGACGAAGGCAGCTCAGGAGCTGTCTCGGCCAGGAGACCCCCCCTGGAGCAGTGAATAGGGGTGCTGCAAAGAGCTTTTCTTTTCTCTTTTATCATGCGGCATCTCTTCTGCAAGAGCACGAGTGAGCCAAAGCCGTTTGCCGGGGCTCTTTTGGGGCGCAGGCTGCCCCAGCGCGGGAACCGGGGTGCTCCCACCCGAGCCCTCTTGGCCCTGGGTGGGGTCCCCGACCAGCCCCACGGCCCCAACCAGCCCCGTAAACGCCACAAATTTGTTTTTTCAATGGCAAACCAGCCCGGCGAAGCAGCGGGGTAAGCGATGCCGCAGCGCAGCCCGACCATGCCGGGGGCAGCCCAGGCTTTGGACGGGGCCGGGGAGGGAAGAAAGGGTTGAAAAGGTGCAGGGAGGGATAATAAAGACTTTGGGACTGACACCCCAGCAGGAAGCCAATTAGGAGGCTCTTTTCCTCACCGTTCCGCCGGCATCGCTGGGCTGAATGTCCTAAAAGGCTCTAATTAGCTTGAACAGAGTTACTTCTCCCGCGGGCTCCATCGGGAAGCTATCATCCGCCCCGCGCTTCTCAATGGGGCTTTTTAGCTCCCCGTTTCATTCAGCGATTCAAAGGGGATATTTTCCCTTATTTATTTTTCTTATCTGTTTGTTTTTGTTGGGTTTGTGGTTTGGGTTTTTTTTTTTTGTTTGTTTTGTGGGTTTGGTTGTTTTGTTGTATTTTTTTTCTCCTTTTTATTTTAAATTGGGCCCTTTCCCCCCGCGACGGGTTTTGGTGCAAATATTTGGAGTGAAACAGGGACGCGGGGAAGGCCGGGCTGGGAGATTTCAAGGGCGGGGGGGCGGCCAAGAAGAGAAGCAGAAAAGCTTTTCCTGGGTTTATTTTGGCTGCCTGGTGGAGCGCAGGGGTCGCTTGGCTCCCAGAAAACCAGGGATAGAGGATTTGCTGGGTTTGGGGAGGTTGAAATTGTCCCGTGGAAGCAGAGCCGGGGTGGGGGATCCCTGTTGGGGATGGAGATTCCCCCTGGCCCGAAAGGAGAGGGGATTATTTCATTAGAGCAGGTGATGCTGGGCCAGGGGATGCGGGAGCATCCCTCGTTCTCTCGGGTGCCCCCATTTCAGCCTGATCTTCGGGGCTTTTCCCGTTGTCTGTGTGGTGTGGCTCATCCAAGCGGGGTGGGCGGCTGCAGTCAAGGAAACCTAGATGTTTTTCAACCCCGTTTTTCCCCTGACCCCGAGCTCCTCGCTCTGCAGCGGGGCCCGATCCTGCGCAGAGGATGCCAGAGTGTTTTGCTGGGAACCGGCACTCTGGTCCCAAGCATTGCCCCCTTATCCTACCTGTGTCCCCGGCACGGCATCAGCGGGGAGGGATGGGGGCGAGGAAAGGGATCCTCGACGGAAAGGTGAGATCATCTGCTCGCTTTGCCCTTTCTTGGAAAAAAAAAAAAAAAAAAAAAAAAAGTAGAAAAAAAAAATATCCTTCCTTTCGCGGAGACTTCACTTAGTCACCCCCTTTGTCGAGAGGAGCTTGGCAGCGGCTGGTGGAAAAAAGGAAAACATGTTTTCAAAAGGCAGCTTGAAAAGAGAGACTGGGGGGGAGAAAAAACCCTGAATCCACAGAAAAACACAAGGCAGGGGGGAAGCACCGTCCCCGGCTCATCCCTGGCTCGTCCATGGCTCATCCCTGTCTCACAGCCCCTTCCACCACCCTGGAAGGTGGAGAGATCCCACTCCCGGCACAGGGGAGCAGTGAGCAATTCCCCCCCGTAACCGCATCCCGAGGGAGTGAGTCGGGGCAGCGAGGGGTCCCCCGGCAACGCAGGGGGGACGGTGCTGGGCCAGGGCGCACCCAGGCTGGCCGGGATTGGGGGTCATAAATCTCCAATATTAAACCGGTAGGAAACTGGCAATGAGAGGCCGGCAAAGACACCGCCAAGTAATTTAAAAAAAAGAAAAAAAAAAGAGGAAAAACCCCTTTGCTCCAGCGAGGAGCCAGCCCTTCCCATTCCCAAACCCGAATGGTGTCGGGGTCACCTTTTGCTGTCGGTTGGAGTAAAATCCACAGGGGCTCCGCTCTGCTTGTGCGGAGGGAAGGGACCTGGTCCTTTGGAAAGTCCCGGCTCGGGCTGGGATGACTCCATCTGCATCCACGTCCCAAGCACCCGTTTCCATCTGTTTATATTAAAGACCCTCTTGTCTCTCCCAGCAAACTGCTCTGCTCCCGATGCCACTCCCATGGGCCAGTGGGATCTTTCCCTGGGGCCAGAGCAGTGATCATAGAATCATGGAATCACAGAATGGTTCGGGTTGGAAGGGACCTTAAAGCCCATCCAGTGCCACCCCCTGCCCTGGGCAGGGACACCTCCCACCAGCCCAGGTTGCTCCAAGCCCCGTCCAACCTGCCCTTGAACCCTCCAGGGATGGGGCAGCCACAGCTTCTCTGGGCAACCTGGGCCAGGGGCTCACCACCCTCACAGCAAAGAATTTCTTCCTGAGATCTCATCTAAATCTCCCCTCTTTCAGTTTAAAACTGTTCCACCTCATCCCATGGCTCCCCTCCCTGATCCAGAGTCCCTCCCCAGCTTTCCTGGAGCCCCTTCAGGGACTGGAAGGGGCTGGAAGGTCTCCCCGGAGCCTTCTCTTCTCCAGGCTGAACCCCCCCAGCTCTCTCAGCCTGTCCTCACAGCAGAGGGGCTCCAGCCCTCCCAGCATCTCTGCGGCCTCCTCTGGCCCCGCTTCAACAGCTCCGTGTCCTTCTGCTGTTGGTGGCCCCAGAGCTGGAGGCAGCACTGCAGGGGGGTCTCACAGAGCAGAGCAGAGGGGCAGAATCCCCCCCCCTCGCCCTGCTGCCCACGCTTCTGGGGATGCAGCCCATTGCCGGCTCATGTTGAGCTTCTCATCAACCAGCACCCCCAAGTCCTTCTCCTCAGGGCTGCTCTCAATCCATTCTCTGCCCAACCTGATGTTCCCCATCACTGGAAGCTCCGCAAAGCTCCAGCTCCCGCAGTCGGGTTAGTGCATAGGATCCATAGGTTTGTCCATGTAGCCCAGTCCCAGGTCAGCTTTGGCAGGGCGAAGCTTGAAATCAAGAGATTCGGCACAAACTCCCAAAAGTAAATTAAAAAAATACATGATTTTTTTCCAGTCTCACTCTTTTCGTGGCAATCTCCTGATTTTTGGGCCCCTGACTCATGGTCTCCGAATGCTGCGAGGCACTGCTTTTATTTAAGCCTTTACGCGGCTGCCCTCAGACATGTTTCGAGGGTTTGGGGTTGGGTTTTTTGCTTTTATTAACATCAAATCATCCACCCCTCTGTTTTCATCTGCAACATCCAGCCTTCGGGTCCTTCTTGTAGCTGGAGGCCAAGCCCCGGGCAGCACCACGGGCCCTGGGGCTGAGCGTTGGGGTGGCTCTGCCCAGCACCCCGCGGGTGCAGGAGGGGACCAGGGACCCTCCCACCGCCTCCCGCAGCCCGGGGACCACTCGGCCACCTTTTCCTTAGAAAGAAGCATAACGTGGGGAGCCACTTGAAAGCATCACCTGGGCTGGGGTGACTTTGTAAGGCACCGTTCAGGTGGGATTTAGAATCACAGAACCATAGAACCTGTTGGGTTGGAAGGCACCTCTCAAGGCCATCTAGTCCAACCCCCCTGCAGTCAGCAGGGACATCTTCAACTGGATCAGGTTGCTCAGAGCCTCATCCAGCCTGGCCTTGGATGTCTCCAGGGATGGGGCCTCCACCCTCTCTCTGGGCAACCTGGGCCAGTGTCCCACCACCCTCAGTGCAAAGAACTTCTCCCTAATGTCTGATCTAAACCTGCCCTGCTCTAGTTTAAACCATTGCCCCTCGTCCTGTCGCTACATGCCCTCGCAAACAGCCCCTGGATGATGGTTAGTCAAGCGGGAGGTGGAGGTGATGCTCCCCTGGCCGTGGTCCGCTGGGAGCGGATGGTGACCCAGAGAGGGGAGAACAAAATCAAATTAGCCGCAGCTTTCAGGTTCCAGCTGAGGCCGGTGACACCAGTTCCCAGCCAGGATAGGCTCCGGTCCGTGTCCCGAGCCCGGCGGTGCCTTGGGGCTGCCTGTGGCTTGTTGCCCGCTCCTCTCCGCGCTTTGCAAACAGCAGGCAGCCGAGCCCTGCGGGTCACCTGGGGCTGGAGGTCCCTTCCAACCCAACGCATTCTGTGATTCTATGATCCCCTACTCCACTCCTTCGTCTGGTTGCCCCATAGACGCTTTCAGGGATGTTTTTCCATGGATGCAGTGACAGGGACGGGCCCCAGCACGGCTCAGCCTTGGCGCAGGGGTTCAGCGGGTGCATCAGCAAAGTGGGAGCAGTCCACCACGGCACAGGCAAAGCCAAGCTTTGCCCTAGGAAACGGCAGATGAAGGACACCACCAAGCACCAAAGCCAGCTTTGGAGCGGTGGGCCACAGCTGAGCCCCCCCCAGAAAAACACAACGGAATTGAAACCTTCTCTTTCACAAGAGACAAGTGCCTAAATCCCCAGGGATTCACCCAAGGGAGCCAGCTTAGGTGCTTCCAAAAATTCCTCCTGGCACCTCTCTGTATCTCCACACACCTCGTGTCCCTCGGGAGATACCGGAGACACCCCCCCCCCCCCAAATTACCCAGACAAGTCATCGCTAAACTCAGGCTCTGAAACCAGACTCGGGGCGGGGGAAACCGCGCGTCCTGGATGCAAAGTTTTGGGCAGAAAACTCGCTGTCAGTGGAGGCAGCTGTGTCCGTGCCAGCCAAGCCTTCACCGAAGCTTTCACTCCTTCCACTTCATTAATAAAAAGGGAAAAAAATAAAGAGACGGGGGCCTTGACATCAAAAAAATACAGACTGTGTATTTTAGAGCGGAGTTTCCTGTAGCCACCTCTCTCCGGTTCCTTTTCATTCATTTTCTCCATTTTGTCAGTGTGGACCCAGGCAGGTCAAAGGTTTAAGCTTTTTTGGAAAGATTTGTTGCCAAAAAAATAAAAATTGGCTAATCTTCACATTTTGTTACCTTCACACCAGACTGGGAAATACACGGTCAGAGCTTAGGGTTGTTTTTTCTCTCTCTTTTTTTTTATTTTTTTTATTTTTTTTTAATGAAAGCATCTGGCGGCCATGTAATGCTCCGAAAAAAAAAAAAAAAAAACCAATAAAAAACAAAAAACCAAACCCCACACACCAAAACCCACCATATATTTTGCAACGTGTTAAAAAGCCTTGCCGGGCTGCAGAGCCCCGTTTCCCTCCATAGCCTGAAACCAGTTTGCGCGTTGTGGTTTTTCAGGCGCGGGTGATGCTCCTCCGCAGCTAATCCTGGGGCAGGGGTGGATAAAATTAGGTTGTTAATAAGGCAAAGGGGAGAGTTTTGCCCAGGTTTTTTTTTTTCTTTTTTTTTTGAGGTTTCTTCCCCCTCTGGTAATTTATGCACTCGAGATTGGCCCCACTGGGGACCGGCCAGATGGCTGAGCCAGGCAGGTGGACGGGCAGGGGGTTATAGCTCAACAGGGCATGGAGGGAAGCAGAGAAAAAAAAGGGAAAAGCTCAAAGATTTGGTCAAAAAGCACTTTGTGGTTGGACTGGACCAGCCTGCACGGAGCCGTCGGGCCCTGTCTGGTCTCCCGGCCAGGGCTGGCATCACCACCCGGGATTTTCTCTCTGTCTCTCCTGGTGGGGGCTCCTCTCATCCCGCAGTCAGCAAACAAACCCGGGGGGGCTGGGCAGTCACTTCCCGGTGAAGATATTTTCCTGGAAGCTGGTTTTTAGCGAGGAGGAATGTGTTCATCCTCCTTGGATGATGCGATCTTGGCCAACTGCTGCTTCTGTCCTCTGCCATCTCTGGGCCGTGATGGACCACTGTCGGGAAGAAGCTCACCGGAGCAGCAGGAGCTGCCTCCAGGCTTGTATCTCCTCTTCCTCACCATGCAGTGGGCCACACGCTCCCTTTCCCACGTGTGTCTCCATCCTTCCTTGTGGTTTGAACCCAAGTCCTTGGATGTCACCTGGGAAGGGGACAACAGCACCCGCTGTAGGGATGGCCAGGAGGCACGGATGTGGTCCATCATGGGTGGGGTGTCCAAGGAAGCAGTCTCATGGAGGAGGAGGAAGAGAAGGAGGGCTGGCAGAGGTCACCGTTGGCTGCTTAGGGCCACCTGGGCTACAGCCTAGGGATGCCCCACGGGACAAAACCGTGGTGGCTCCAGGGGCTTCTGAAGTCAGCGGTGAGCAGAGCCTTACCCTCAAGTGTGCTGGTGTCCACCACCATCCCAGCTCTGCAGCGCCTTTGCAGACAACCTTGGAGAGAGAGTCCTCTCCCATTCAGATCATGATACCAAGACACCTCTTCCCTCTGGGGCTACGGGACCATGGGCCACCGCTCCTGCATGGCTGCTGATGGGTGCAGGGATCATGTAAGGTATGAATCGTGTTTCAGGAAAGAGCAAGGGAGGGAGTGATGGAGGGCTGAGTCCTCCCCAGGTTTCCTCAGTCCATACAGCTACAGATGGGCTACACGACATCAGCCACGGGCTTGGAAAACATCATCTTGCTTATGGATCACGGTTGTCCTCCCATCTTGGTCTTGCTTTGGGAGCTTGTTATCCCACAGTTACCTGCTGGGTCACTGGGCTTGCCAGGCTGCTGCATACTGAGATATCCCTTGAAGCTCGATGTTGCTATTCAGTACTTACAGAGATGCTCAAGTGAGTCCGCCAGACCCCAAAGTCAGGTTGGACACTGGCACCGACCTCTCCTTAGGATCCCTGAGCCCTACCCTCAGTCCTTCACTTGTGATCTTTACCAGCAGCGTCTTCTTCCACAGCAACTCTTGACTCAGGGACATCTCCTAGGAACACGGGAACAGCAAACCTTCCTGTTTCCAAATCCTGTCATCGGTTTGACCCCATTCAGTGTCCTGCTCCAAGGCCAGATGCTCATGGAGAGGTGTCTCCTTGCACTGGCCCCGAGCAGATGTGCTGGAGACCCTAAGAGGTCTTTCCTACCGCTAGATGCCAAATGCTTGGAGATTTGTGCCAGTCCCAGTGTTTTTGCTCCAGATTTTGGCTCGTCTTAGAACCTGGGGCTGCCTTTAGGGTCCTGGTGCAGATGCACCAAGTTGCCCATCCGGCGAGGAAGGGAGAACAGAGGGGCTGGAGGGATGGTCCATGCAGAAGCCCATCCTATGGCTGGAGTGTGTGCTGTTCTCCGGACACGTGGGTCAGGAAGAAAGCTCATCCCAGGTCCTACGGTTCATGCTGGGGGTTTGGCACTGCCGACGGGGACAGGGACCTCCCTGCCGTGCCCTCTGCAACTCATTCCTTGTGCGCAGACCCTCTGCCCCGTGCCCGGGCCACCACCCGGGGCTGGAGGCACAAGCTGTCCCTGGGTTTGTGAATTTTCTCTGTGCTTGCTGCTTCAAGGGAAGAGGCAGGGTCCAGTGTACACGAATCCACCTGATTTTTAAAAATTTTTTCCATCGCTTGAAGAGTTCACAGGTGCTGGGGCAGATGTTGCTGCGCCGACAGCCCTGGGGAACGGCTCCGCCTGTGCTTGCTTCTCAACCATGGCCTGGGAGATGACGGTCCCCCCAGGACACAGATAGAACGAGGCACCCTCCTCTCCACCGCCGCTCTGGGCAGCACCGTGTCGTTCTCAGGGCCCCCAGCACAAGGAGTGCCATGGTTCCTGCCGTCCCAGCCTCCCCTCCTGGGGGCCCTGCAGCCCCCGTGGTCCTTGGGTAACCATCCCCATGGTCACAGGCGACCCAGAGGGCCATCTTGGTGGCAGCAGAGCTGGAGAGCGTCTCCCAAGCCTATGGTGGTCTTAGTACCTTTGCCGGGACCCTCTGCCACCAGCACTGGCTACTCTTGCTCACGGCGGATGGCCTGGGGACAGAGGTAGCTTTTGTGGAACCGCCACCCTCGCTTGCTGTCCCCCAGCCTGGGCTCAGGAGACAAACTCCCTTTTCCTCACACAGCCCGTTAGGTAAGGCTTGAAATTAATTTTCTTCTCGCCAGCTCAAATCGTAACATCTTTTCCTCTCTTGCCTCGTGGTTTTTTTTTTTTTGTTTTGTTTTGTTTTTTTTTTCCAGCTGTCCAGATCCACATCCTGAAAGCGGAAAAAAATGCCGACTGGTGGAAGTTCACGGTCAACATCATCTCCGTCTACAAACAAGGGAGCAACCGGATACGGCGCGGAGACCAGACCCTGTGGATCCACTCCAAGGACATAGCCTGCAAGTGCCCCAAAATCAAGCCCATGAAGAAGTATTTGCTGCTGGGCAACAACGAGGACTCTCCCGACCAGAGCGGCATCATTGCGGACAAAACCAGCCTGGTGATACAGTGGCGGGATACGTGGGCTCGGCGGCTCCGGAAGTTCCAGCAGCGGGAGAAGAAGGGGAAGTGTAAGAAAGCCTAAAGGAGGAGAAGGCAACGGAGCGCGCGGGAGGGAGAGACTGACTGTGCATGCTGCTTTGTGTCAAGCTGGGGCGGGCAGGGACCGGCGACGGGGACGGCGGGAGGAAGGTCGCGCCGTCGGGGCGGGCTGGGGTTTGTTGGGGGGGTGGGGGGGGACGGGACACACGGGAGGGATGGCAATCACAGCTGTGGCGCTGTGGGGTTTGCACCTCGTATTCCGGGAGAAAAACAAAGCAAAATGCAACTGGAAAAGAAAAAAAAAAAAAAAAAATCACACATGTGGATATAAAACAAGAGGAGGGTGGGTGCAGGTGCAGGGCAGCCAGTGCCCCACCCCCCCGCCCCCCTCAGCTTCATTCTGCCCCGTTGGCTGAAGAAATCAGAGACACCAAACTGCCTTCCAGCTGCTAACATCTGCCGTTTCCAAAGCACGGCACGGGAACATGGAACCTGTAAGAAACTAATCAACGGCAACGCTGGAAATGAACTCCCCATCCCCCAAAATACGTATTCTGGGCTTAGGTTGAACAAGCCAGTTATCGTAGAGGAAACTAAACAGAGACTCATCGCTGAGGGCGGACCTGAGGATCGGCTAATGGCTTGTGAAGACTCTTCGGTACCCGATAGTCGTCCCGACCACCCGCTGTACGGTACCCAGGGGCGGCGGAGGTCTCCAGCCGTGGCGATGCTCCCATCCCAGGCTCCCAGCAAGGAGGAGACCACGTTAGTGGGCGAATCCCACGTGGACGTGACTGGGGGAGCGACTCCTTGGCTCTGGCCCCCACACCCCGAGGAGCGCTGCCCGCCCCCCCCCAGCCGAAGGAGCGTCAGCCCATGGGATGCCCTGGCCCCCTCCCAGCCACCGAGTCACAGCCGTGGAGTTCATAACAAGGATCCCCAGTGAAACACGTGGACTTTGCAAAAAAAAAACCAAACAAAACAGTTGGCATCCAGTTCCCATAAGTGCCCTGGAAGATCTTGCCCATCGCAGTCCCTGAGTCTCCACTGCGGCCACCCCTGAGACCTCCTTCATGGGCTTGGTCCTCTCTGCTGCTGCCGGCAGACTGATGACCCTCAGGCGATAGGAAATCCCTGCAGGTGACACCGAGGTCCTGGCTGGCCACTGGTTTCACTCCCAAACTCAGCCAGTGCTCCCGAACCCACAGCGGCTCTGCCCTCGCTCCCTCTGGAGCAGCGGCTCCCCGGCATCCCTGCGTAAGGTGACCATCTCCCTTGGGAATCACAGGAGGTGGGACAGCGAGTGCCCGGGGACTGTCCCCATGGGCAGCGGGGAGAGCTCTGAGGCTCGGCCAAGCTACAGCCAACGCAGGGCAGAGCCTGCCCAGGGCAAGGGGTCTCAGCCCGGGACTGGATAAGGGAGGGGTGACCCACCTGGAGCCCCCCCAAATCGCTCTGCTCCTTCTACAACCAGCAAATCGAAATTTCCCAATCTCTAATCGCTGCTGCACTACGGGAAGCAGCGCTGCCTCACCTCCCCCTCACACTCTACGCCCAGCCCCAGGCCTGGAGCATCGTCCCCCAGGGCACCCTATGGGCAGGACCGGCCGTTGGGTTGTTCCTCACCCAGACGTTGTGTCCCCACGACAGGCTGCCCCCCCGCCACAGCGGCCCAGGAGGAACGGCCATCACAGAACCACAGACTGGCGGGGGTTGGCAGGGACCTCTGGAGATCACCCAAGTCCAACCCCCTGCCAGAGCAGGGTCACCCAGAGCAGGTGGCACAGGAACGCCTCCAGGCGGGTTTGGGATGTCTCCAGAGACGGAGACTCCACCACCTCTCGGGGCAGCCTGGGCCAGGGCTCTGCCACCCTCACAGCAAAGAAGTTCCTCCTCCTGTTTAGGTGGAACTCCCTATGGTCAAGTTTGTGCCCGTTACCCCTTGTCCTGTCCCCGGGCACCACTGAAAAGAGCCTGGCCCCATCCTCCTGACACCCCCCCTTTCAGTATTGATAAGCGTTGATAAGATCCCCCCTCAGGCGTCTTTTTTCCAGCCTGAAGAGACCCAAATCCCTCAGCCTTTCTTCACAAGAGAGGTGTTCCAGTCCCCTCAGCATCTTGGTAGCCTGTACCTGGATATCTGAGTTCACCTCCTCGATGGAGCCAGGCAATGGCCGGGGCGGAAAGGCAGGGAGGGCAGGAGCGGTACCTGGAGGAGAAGCAAACATTAGTCGCTACGAAAAGCAAAACCTCCCTGATATTTTTCCTTTTAGGAAACTTGGAAACATCTATTTTATGACATTTTCCAGTGGTTTTTGCCTTGTTTTATAGCAATTGACAATATTTATATAATGACATAAACCGCCATAAAGCGAGGCAGCCGTGTAAATAGGTGTAAAGCGCAGGGCTCCCAGGGAAGCAGCGGCAGCGCCGAGCTGCTGGAGACACCACCCGGAGGGAGCCAGCTCCGCTGAGCCTCCTCCCCCCGCAAACGCAAGGCCCTTCTGGAATTAACTGGGGTACGAGGAGAGAAATCCCACCCTGGGCATCAAGAAATCCCCCCCAGGTCTGTGTTTTCTCCCCTCACCCGGAGCAGACGCCATTTTCCCTAGGTCAGGGCTCAAGGAGAGCCGGTGGTTTTGCAGACAAGGGAACCCAAGCCACCAGGTTTGGAAGGAGAAAACCCGAGCTCAGGTGTCTAGATGGAGGCTTGAAGCCCCAAAACGGGGCTCAGATGCTCTCCTGCAGCCAGGGCCACCCCACACCGGCTGAGGCAGCTTGTCCCCCGTTAGCCAGCGTGCTCTTGAACCACGGGAGACCTTCAACTGGACTAAAAGCAACCAGATCCAACCCAAAGCCGGTTCTCTATTGGAGAGCGGGAAGGCAAGGCCAGGGGCCACGGGGACTTGGGGACTGCCCACCGAGCAAGCCTGGACACCCAACGCTCACTCCCACTTTCCAGCAAGCGCAGCCGTCCTGCCCGGCACAGCCTTGACACCCCCCAAACCCACCCGGGGACAAGCCCCAGCCCCTGCCCCGATCCCACCACTTTGGGAGGCCGCAGAAGAAACGCCACTCACCCCGTCCCGCGGCCGGACCCCTCCAGGCACTGACCCGACCCGGGAAATCAGAAGGAAACAGAATTTGCACAAGACGGGAAACAGCTCGGAGCCCGCCACAGCCAGAGCCACCCGCAGAAGCGAAGTCCCCCAGCCTCGTCCCACCAGCACCCTGTCCCACCAGGACCCTGTCCCACCAGGACCCCGTCCTGTTGTCCCTGTTGGGAGTTTTGTGCTTTCCAACCGGCCTAGAGAAGCCCCTTCGCTGCGTCCACGGTCCCCCAGTGCCCCTCGCGTGCTCCCGGTAGCCTTGACCTGCAGGAGCTGCTGGTGTAACTGGTGCACGGCCCTCCTCCTGCGGGGGAGGCAGAGCAGCCCTGGTTCCGGGGTGTCGGGGGGGGGGTTACAACTCTTCCCTGCTCCAGGATATCTCCCGGGGGGACACCTCTGTCCCGTCGCCCAAAGAGGGACAAGACGTCACCACTGAACACCAGCGCCTTGGGGGCAGCTCTGTCGGGGCACCAGCCCATTACGACCAGTGGGGAACCCCAGCACCCACCCGCGGGGCCGGGGGGGGCGGCGAGGGCGGCCGGGGAAGGGCCGGGGCGGCACGGGAGAGCAGCCGAAATGCCAAAACAATCATCCCTCCGCGGTAGCACCCGACAAAAAAGTCGTTGCGTCTCGTTGCTGTCGGTTTGGTCGCGTCCGTGCCCCCTCCCCGCACACCCGCCTCCTCGCCCCTCACAAAAACCTGTGTCCGTTCGGGGGTTGGTTTCTTCTTTTTTTTTTTTTTTTTTTTTTTTTTTCCGGATTATTTCTGTTAATATCTTGAACTGTAAATGTTGTTTAGTTACGACCATTGCATACTGCTTTGGGCGATGTTTCTTTACAATGCATACTAATATATTATGGTTATTATATATGAATATATTTAATGACACGTGAAAAAGTTGTGGATTTTCTTATTGTTTTTCCAAGTGGTTTCTTTTTTCTTTTCTTTTTTTTTTTTTCCGTTGGTTGGTTGGTTTTTTTTTTTTTTTTCCTCTTTGTTTGTCTGTTTGGTTAGATTGGCTGTAATTGAACCCGAAGGAGCTTGTAACTGTTCAGCACCCACTCGGTAGAAACTAAAGTCAGAAACCAGTTGAATAAACTCTTGTAAACTGTAAATATCTCCAAGGATCTCTGCTTCCTCCCAGCTCGCGGGACGGTGAGCCCGAGGCACGGGGACGTGGGCAGGGGGGTGGTGGTGTCCCCTCCGCCTCCCCAGGTCTCTGCCGAGGTCCCCTTGGTGGGGCTCCAGGTGACACACGGCTATTTTTGACCGTCAGTCCCAGCCGCGTGGCCCACCAGCATCCTCCCGGCAGCAGCCACACGCCCCTGGGGACAGGGGGGGGTCACCAGGAGTGGGATGGGGGGGTCCCCGCCAGCACCCCCGGGCTCTCTGTGAGCTCTGGACCGCGGTACGTCCCGCCGGGCTCCCCGTCCTTCCCCGAATGGCGCAGGAGACTGTGCCCTGCAGCGGGACAGAGCCCTGGCTCGCTCAAACCCGCAGGACTCCACACAGAGCCAGGGGACAGGGCTGGGGACAGGGGACAGCCAGCGCCTGGGGGCGGGGGAGCCGCCAACCCCACTCCGGACCCGTTTTCTGCCCCCATCCACAGGCTCCTTGCCAGCGCCGTCCCTCTCTGCCCGTCCTCCGCAGCGGGGCCGGGCTCCATCACCCGTCTCCCGCGGGACATCAGTGGTCCCAGATGCCACCGAAGCAGCCGGCGCTCGAGACCGGGCAAGGGCTGGGGGTAGAGACAAGCTGGAAAGCTGGAGGCAGGGGGGGAACCGAGGCGGCAAAACGCTTCCAGAGAGAAAAATACAGGCAAAAGGTCCCGCAAAGTGCGGAGGGGTCAGCCCGCCCGACCCACGCCCTCAGCCTGGCGGGTAATTTATGAATTGGAAAACATCTCGGAGGTCAGAAATCTCAGATCTTTATTGCGGAGACAAATGGGTCACAAGTGCCACCATCTCTGCTCCGGGGCCGTCGCCGGCGGCTCCGCGGAGAAGCAAATGGCTTTCCCAGATCGTTCCGGCTCCGCGGCCTCCTGGCAGGCGACCGCTCGTCCAAAGAAAACGCGGTGGCTCCGGAAAGAGGGGAAAGAGCCTGATCCCACTAAGGGCAGGACCCGGAGCGTTTGGTCCCACCGGGCAGTGCGGGAGAGCAGCCGTGCACTGCCCCAACCTCCAGAAACAGGGGGTGTGAAAGTGCCCGGCAGCCTTTCGCCATCATGGTTATCCTCACGTAGGAGCTAGGGACTTCTTACCAAGGGCACTCGGACAGGTAAGTGCCTCTAACACGTACCAGAGCTTCCCCGGCACCGGTATTTTTGATGAAATAACAACTGGAAGCAGGTAAACTCCTGAGCGCATCCTCCGAGAGGGAAATGAAGGAGGCGCAAGGGAAGGGGAAGCCTGGGGTGTCTCTCCGGGCACATCCCAGGGGACGGGGAAAGACTTTTGCTTGGAGAAGCCACTGCGGGTACGTGATTCCAGCAGCGCATGGCACAGATTGAGCATCCTTTGCCCCGTCCCTGGAACTCGGAGCATCCAGCAGCACGGCATGCGGGTCCCCGGCAAGCTGGGCTTCCAACTCCCCCCCGCCGACTCAGAGCCCAAACCCAGCGGCTCGGCTATTTTAACCTTCCTTTTTCTTTGGTGGGGGCAGGGAGAGAGAAAAACTTTCCACAACGCAGCAGAGAGCTGCCAAATCCACTTCTTTTTAAATAAAACCCCTCACCCAGGCGGCACATTAAATGTTACCTAAAGGGCAAGTCTGAGAAGCGCTTTGTCAGACCTTTCAGCGGAGCGAAGCCTCGCGCTCCCACCTTTGCCGGGCGCTAGCGGGAAAAATGTCTTTGAGAACCCAACGGGTCAGAAAACATCTTTTTAAAGCCTCTACCAGCACAAAGTCACCGTGTCACGTTGATCAGGATGAATTACGCATCCATCCCGGGCGTCCCGGGAATTCAAACAAAACCTTCATTCTCTCCGTAAATGACAGTTTTAATTGGAAAGCCGAGTCCGTAGCCTCATCCCAATACCCCTGTTATTCTCCTGCAGTCACCGAAGATCCAGGGGGCTGCACCGGAGCCGTGGGTGAGATCCCGCTGCCGGGCTGGGGCTGCTGCGGAGGAACAGATCCAGGGGGATTTCCAGCGTCGGTCCCTCCCTACAGGACCTACAGGAACACACAAGTTTGGAAGACGGCTCCAAAGTCGCCCGTTGTTTCCAGCTGGAGCAGCCTTGCTTAAAGCTCCGTCTCCAATCTGAGATCGAGCCATAGACTCATCAAACACCCAGTGTGCCCTCTCGAAAACCGAGAGAAAATAAAACTCTCCTTGGATGGTTGTAAGGTGAAGCATCTCTCCAAAGAAACTGAAGCAAGTGGGCACAACCTGGATCGGATTTTTGACGGCTTCAAGGATTTTCTCCAGCAAAGCACGTGGAGATGTGTGGAAGACTCTGCTCCATCCCGGCCATGGGCATCATTGTGTGTCCTTCACTGGCACAACATGGTATTTAGTTACCCACCACAAAGCCCATGCCTGGATTTCCAGGATTTTGGTAAACACCAGGCAAAGACGCCGAAGCCAGCAAAGCACAGTCCCCCTTGCCCCAAGATTTCCAATCCCTCCAGAGGAGCTGGTCTGGTCTCTCCTCCAGCTCTGACTCTCCATGCCGAGCATGAGAAGGTGGGTTGGGCACTGGCACAGAGCCCTCTTTGAAGCCCACTGCCCATGCTCTGAGGCACAGCTGTATCTCCTGGGCTTTTTCTCCACCAAGGTCCTCTCTCCACCTACACTGTGCCCTTCCCAGCAGCACAGACAGGGCAACGCTGCTCTTCAGCTCCAGGGTACGGTTCTTGGCCACCAGCAATAGGCACGTATTTGGTGGGTACCCAACAGTTCCCTACCTCCCTTTCCTGCAAAACCCCATCTTCTCCTGTCATAGCCAGCTCTGTTGATCCCACCTCGGACCTTGGAGCAACTGGGTCAAAGCCTCAGCTCCAGCCAACACTTGCACGCCACAAGGAGAAGAGCAATTTTGCACTTAAGAAAGGGGCCAGTGCCCAAGTCCCAACTGAGAGATCATAGACTCATAGGATGTGTTGGGTTGGAAGGGACCTCTCAAGGCCACCTAGTCCAACCCCCTGCAGTCAGCAGGGACATCTTCAACTGGATCAGGTTGCTCAGAGCCTCATCCAGCCTGGCCTTGAATGTCTCCAGGGATGGGGCCTCCACCCCCTCTCTGGGCAACCTGGGCCAGTGTCTCACCACCCTCAGTGGAAAGAACATCTCCCTAATGTCTGATCTAAACCCGCCCTGCTCTAGTTTAAACCATTGCCCCTCGTCCTGTCGCTACATGCCCTTGCAAACAGCCCCTCCCCAGCTTTCCTGTAGGCCCCCTTCAGGGACTGGAAGGGGCTCTGAGGTCTCCCCGGAGCCTTCTCTTCTCCAGGCTGAACCCCCCCAGCTCTCTCAGCCTGTCCTCACAGCAGAGGGGCTCCAGCCCTCCCAGCATCTTCTTGGCCTCCTCTGGCCCCGCTCCAACAGCTCCGTGTCCTTCCTGTGCTGAGGGCTCCAGAGCTGGACGCAGTGCTCCACATGGAGAAACTGAGCCCAGAAAAACGAAATGTCTCCATGTCACTCCAGAGGGGATGAAGCACCAGGACACCCTGGTTTCCCACCTCCCAGACCAGCGCCAGACGTGCCGCCACCCCAGCTGCAGGGCAGGGAGAGGGAAATGAGTGCCAAGAGCCAGTTGTGAGCTGTGAAAGGAGATACGCCACCGCCGCAGGTGAGGACCAGCCCAGGGCTGGCAAGTCTTACGGATCCGTCAGGAAATGTATGTCATGATACAGATGCAGTCTGGCAGGAATCGCTTTTTTCCTCCTCCAAATCAGCTCTTAGGAAATGGAAGCGTTGGAGAAATCATTCACGCGCAACACGAGATGGGAGGAAATAATAAAAACCCAGGCAGATAAATTGTATATAAATGGATCAGCTTTTATTCAGTATTTATTGCTTGCTCTATCAACTCTGAAATCAAACTGGCACATATAACAAAATAATGATTTTCTTGGCCAGACGCGAACGTTCAGTACTTCTTTTTCGTTAGTTTTCACATAGGTAATCCTTCCTCTCAGTTTTAACAGCGCGTGAAAAGTTATAAAAGAAAGAGGCAGACCCCGATCGCCGAGATTAGTAGGTGAATAATGCCGGCGCATCTCCATCAGAGCCCGGCAGAGCCCGCGGAGAGCACGCCTTCCTCGGGAGCACAGGTTGGGCAAGGCTTTCCACTCCTACACACCTGGCTGGAGACGTTCCTCTCCGTGCCGATGAACACCGATGGCCCTCCCCCAGGGGCGCAGCACCGCCCGACTCGCCACGGGGGTCCTGCCGCCTCGCAGGGCTCCGTGTCCTCTCGCTTCCCGTCCCGCCGGCATCCAGATGCAGTCATTCCCCCCCCCCCCCAAATCCATACCTCGAAAAACGTAAGCCTTTGCATTCCGAAGGAAGGGATCAGAAAGCAGCGCCATCGCTGCGCTCCCAAACTACATCGTTATTTTAGTATTTTAAAGCCCTCAGGACGGCTGACCGCAGAAGCGGCGTGGGGCCGGGCAGGCAGCACCCCGACACCAGCGCGGGCCCCGAGGCAGATGCACCGAGAAGAACAGGTATTGTAGGGCCAGCGCAGCCTCCCGAATGGCGAATGCAGGTGGGAAGTGAGTCCTTTTCATGTTCAAACCCTTCAAACCACGCAGCGCTCTTCAGCTGTGCACCGAAGGAAGACCGGCTGTCGGTCGGACACAGCTTCATTCCAGTCCTGGTGGGTTTATTTAAAACGCAGAAGGTCTTTGCAGAAAGTCGGTCTCTTCGCCGGTGTCCTGGGCGCTCAGCTGCCGAGAGCAGCTCCGACGGGCGCCGGGTCCACGTTAATGTGTCGGCCAGACAGCAACCACGGCAATGGCGATCAGCAGCAAGACGATCACCACCAGCATTCCTGGAAAAGATGGAACGACGTTAAGGTTGCCGCCTTCATCTTTTACAATTGGGCTTTGGCAATTAAATTCTTCCTCCGAGTCCTGCTCCTCCTCCCAGCTGAGGCTGATCTCCCCCCCTGCTCGCCCTGCGCGAGCCCCTCGCCAGATCCCTGCACGCCGACGACCCAGACAGCGTCGGGGACTCCAACCCACCTTGGTAGAGCAGTTCTTTCTCTTCCTGAGCCTTCAAATTAATTTTTTTTTTACCAGCGCCTGCAGGGTGTCTTCCTACTTAAACATCTGCCTCGCAAAGATCAGGGGATATGTTTAACTCATGGCAAGGCCAGTTAAGCTTTTCTAGAATCCCCCTGTACCATCCCACTGGGGCGAAGGATTACTCAGGAGGAAATCCAAATTGCATCAGGAAATCGTTTCCAATACAAACTACTCCTGCTTTCAGACAAAGCGATTTGGAGAGGAAAAGCAGGGCTTTCGGGTACGGACCTGACTTGGGAAAGCGAAGATCAACCGGCATTGAGGAGAGTCTAACAGCGCTCTGCCCAACCGGGCAGCACCCGGGCTCCGTCCTGCCCCAAATCCGTGCTGGTTGCCGTACAGAAATTAATGACTAGTACGATCTTATAAAACCTCACAACTAGTTTTTCGTTGGGGCACAGCACGCTGCTCTGCAGAAGGATGGTGTTAAAAAAACGTAAAGTTACGGATCATTTTGAAGACTGATCCAGAAAAGCAGCAGAGCAGATTTCCCCTCTCTTGACTGAACGATAGCGGTAAGATGCCTGCCAGAGGAATCTAATTCTCTTCCGTTTCCCCTTTCTTTGGGAGAACTCTCCCCTTTCCCACCCCCTTCTCAGAGGAGAGGATGAAATGTTTTACTGAGAACGGGCTGCATCCCTGTGGTCCAGCCCGTCACCTCCCGAAGCAGCCCCAACGCGAGAGCTCCTCGTGCAGCCGGCTGGACCGTCGCGCGCTGGCATCGCACACGCAGGCATCCCCCGGGGTTAAACGATCTTTTAATTAGCAGGCCTTTGTTTCGGTTTAGTATCTGCTCCGTGCTATCCCCCTGTCCGAGCTGTGGGAATACGTTAGGGCTCCAAGAGCGGAAAAAACGTCCTTTCATTTGGTCCGCGCACAGATGACTATTACTCAACCACTTACAATATTTACAAGTCCAGCTCATGGCAATTAAAAAAGGATGTATTAAAACAAACTCCTCTTTCCAAGCTGGAAAAGGATATTAGGCATCGCTTTTTGTAAATAGTGTCATGTTTTCTGTGCAGAAACTGTTTCTCTGCCAGGGGTCCAGGATTTTTTTCCAGGGAAATAAGAGTTGCCACCAACAGTATTTTTTTTTTTTTTTTTTTAAAATGCTGAGTTGAAACCACTTGTTATCCGAAGGGAGCCTGAGCAGCGCTTCAGCTGCAGGTCGCGGCTATTGAGCCTTTTCCTTGCAGAAAGAAGGCGGCAGCTCCGTAGGCTCCACCCAGGACGCCCAGGGACCGCCCGGGGGGGTGTGGGGACATGCTCTTTGGCCAGGCAGGGCCGAGTGCTTGACCTGAACGGTCCACACTTACTGCTGCCTTTGGGCTAGGATGGTTTTGGGGTGGTTTTGTTTAGAGGACGCTAAACTTCAGGCTACACCTGGATGAAACTGTTTATTAAGCACATTAAACGTGGCGTCAACTGGTAAAAATGCATCTGTCTGTTCCTCTTCGCGCCCCTAGCAAGGGCAAGGGTTTGGCTCTGACTCCAGAAGCCACCAGGACCATTCTGCTCCGTGCTGCCTTCCCAGGTAAGCACCGCCATGCCTGCACCCAGGGTCCGAGCCGGGTCCCAGCGCTCACCAGTGCCCGCTCCAGCGCCCTCAGGATGCTCCCAGAGGATGCTCCCAGAGCTGGGCTCCCGCAGAGCCCAGCCTAGCTCCGATCCTCAGCCTGGGGCAGCCGCCATCCAGCAGATTTGACCCAGCTGGATCTCAGACCCTACATGGGCTACGTGCTCCGACCCACCGGAACGGGTGAGAGAGGGATATACCACCATAGAATAGTTCGGGTTGGAAGGGACCTTAAAGATCATCTAGTTCCAACCCCCCCTGCCCTGGGCAGTGACACTTCCTACCAGACCAGGTTGCTCATATCCTTCGGTTTTCAACCCAATCCAACCAGCAACACAAACTGTTTGATTAATCCATCGGGAACACGATCTAGGCTTTCACCGTCTTTCTAGTCTCCTGCTTTTTACATCTTAATATACATTCTGTAGCCTTCAACAGAGCCAGAAGCAAATAATTTGCTTAAATTGGGAAGAAAAAGATCTGATAAAGCTGCGGCGGTCAGATTCTCTGTTATGTTTCGCACCGGAGGGAAAAGTTTTAGAGGGTGCGAATCCTTCGCGCAGTTGCAGTGTAACAGAGTTTATGGACTTGAGCAATTAAGAGACAACCAAGATCAGTTGCTTGGAAAATACTCTATAGGTGTGAATTAATAATGATACAAGGTGGACTTAATGGGGCGTAATTATTCTTTGACAACTCCCACGAAAAAACCGCACATAAACCCGGAATTATTGCACAGCAGGAAGAGGGGAAGGTGGGGGACTAATAAAGTATTGCTAACGGGCAACAGCAGGATGATGAACAGGGAACTTGAGAGGACGTCCAGGGCAACAAGAGCGGGACAGCAAAACGAAATAAACTTTATTTTATTCCTGGAAAGAGCCTGGTATTAAAAACCTGGAGCCGCTTTTCTGTTTCCAAAAGCAGCGGTCAAGTCCTCGCTCCCCACGTGAGAGGCAGAGATGGCACGTGCCGGGGCAAGAGGAATCAGCCATCCGCCAGTATTAACGGCTTACCCGAGCCCTGCGATACGCACAAAAAGAACAGGCCGACACAAATTGGCAACGGTACACAAATTTCAAAGTACCTCTCGCATGATAGAGACCAGATGTTACGCACACTCCCCACCCCCACGCCCCCCCACCCCCGCCTCATACTACAGAATAGGAGATTAGAAGGATCTGGAGCTTTTCAACCTGGGTGTTTCACCGAGGCCCACACGCTTTCCCAACAAAAACCGTGCATGGGATCTGACAGTAATTATGTATTCTAGATTCCCTGCCTGCTTTACCTTTTTTCGCTCAAATCCTGTAAAATAGAAATATTCCCCTCGACAAGAACTCCTCAAAGAGAAATTCAGGAATAAAAGCCACCAACAAAGTAAACAGGAGTCAGAGAAGAAAAAAAGATTCCTGCGCAGAAGAAAACAGTGACAGGAATACAAATTTGAAACGCGTTTCTCAGGGAAAGGTGGGAAGCGCAAGCAGAAGGCGATGTGCAATTACGGAGTGATTAATTAAGGCAGGCTGGAGAAACTGCAATGCTCATGAAGCTCCATCTGCTAAAGAGTCTGAGATGCTCCAGCCCGGAGAAGCGGTGCAGAAATACGGAGGGCACGTGCCCAGCTCCGGCCGAGTCTCAGGGCATGGGGTGCTGGCAGGATGCGGGGTCTCCCCGCTGTTCCCGGAGCACCGGGGTTCACACTGCTTTGCCGGGATTTAATCTTACTGCTGGGATCAGCTTCGCCTCTGCTCCTCACCCCCATCCCGACCCCCCGGCAGCAGGTGGGCTTCAATGCTCCAAGGCCTTCCAAAAAAAAGTTAAGATCAAATTTTCAGATACAAGACGGAAAGAAAAGGTTACAATATATGCAATTTATCTCTAGGATAGCATCACCCTTTCATCTGTCTCACCTGCTAGCCGTCCAGCCGTCAGCCCGGAGGACCCGGGGTTCACACCGTACCCCATCGCTCCGGGGTCACCTGGGGCAGCCCTTCTCCAAGTCCCAAAGCTATTCCCTCTCCCCAGGGTTTACCAGCTTTGAGGGTCAGTGGTTTGGGGTTCGTCATGGACACCCTTCCCACCGATTTACTCCTCCACAAACAACTTCCCAGCCAGGGTTCACGTGGAAATGCAAATAATTCCTCCAGGTCTGAATCCGCCTGAAGGGGTTTGGGCAACTAGAAGATGATTTTCCACCCCTAGTTTGCACCTCAGTTTCCAGGGGTTAAAGATCTGTGTAAATCCAGGTGGTGGCTGAGCACTGTATCCCCGCGTGTCCGTCCATCCAGCCAGCCAGAACCACCCCTGCCCGGTCAGGACTGCCTAACTCCAGGGTGTGAGTGCTCCTGAGAGACAAGTCCCCACCACGCTCTCTGGTGCACTGCCAGCCGTCCTCGGCAGTGACAAACTCCAGTCACGCAGATGACAGGTCCAGTAAATCATTTCATTTCCCTCTCTTCATCCCAACCTTTGCTGTTTTCCCATCGCAGAGACCCCAGACGTGGCTTGGAGCTGCACCACAATGAGCACCCTGCAAACCCAGAGCACAGCACATCCCTGCCCTCGGGAGCATCCCTCTCCTCCCGGCATCCTTCTCTTGGGCATCCCTCTCCTCCCGGGCATCCCTCTCCTCCCAGGCATCCTTCTTTCGGGCATCCCTCTCCTCCTGGGCATCCTTTTCTCAGGCATCCCGCTCCTCTTGGGCATCCCTCTCCTCCCGGCATCCTTCTCTTGGGCATCCCTTGCCTCTTGGGCATCACTCTCCTCCGGGGCATCCCTCTCCTCCTGGGCATCTCTCTCTCGGGCATCCTTCTCTCAGCATCCCTCTCCTCCTGGGCATCCCTCTCTCAGCATCCCTCTCCTCCCGGGCATCCCTCTCCTCCCGGGCATCCTTCTCTCAGGCATCCCGCTCCTCCCGGTACAGAGCTCACGCTACAGGCACTGCCCACGCTTTAAAGCCTACGCTGCGCTGCCGAAATCCTGGACGTGCTGCAGAGCTGCGAGAGGACAAAAAAATAACGAACAATTCTGGTTTGTAACTTCATGCAAGCGCAGGGTGCCGCGTACTAAATAAGCCTATTTGCCTCAAATAACTGCCACGAATCACAAATAACGCTGATGAATTGGTTCCCTCGGAGAAGAGCGGATACCTACCGTCAGCCAGCAGCCGGCTTTTGTGTTTGTGATTAATCATCGAGACCTTCCAATTCCTTCTGCTGACTGTTCAGATGGAGGCAGCTGAGACGCAACGATCTGCAAGTTTTCTTTAGAGCATTTTTAATTCCTAACGCTAACGACGGCTGGAGCCCGGCAGAAATTTCTGCTCTCAAGCACTGCCGCCGCCGGAGAGACGAGCCCTCGCAGCACCCATACAAAGCGGCCAATTGTTGCTTGTCAACTGGGCGCTCATGCCAGCTTTCTGACAAGGCAATATTTACTGTGAAATATCCACTTATTGTGCTGAATATAACTCCTGGGAATCTGAGCGTGTTTAGGATCTGGCAGGGGTTCAAGTGCCTTTGAACAGGCAGGCAGGAACTTGGTCATAAATACATGGTGTTTTGACAAGTCCCTCTTGAATAAGTGTCAAAAGATTTCGCGTCTGCTTCTATCAGACTATTGATTTACTATTAAAATTGCTCCGCGGCCACGGAGTGCTGGCCACTGAGATTTAATGTGTTAGCAATTAGAGCACACAGGTTTCTACAAGGTGTCTCGCGTCACAACTTCACACGGGGCAGCCCCTGCAGAGGAGACGGTTGCACCTTGGCATCCCCTGCTCCAGGAACAAGATCCCGGTTTCGTTTTTATAAACGCACATTGGCAGGGTGTAGCCCAGGGACGGAGGATACCTTTGTTGAGTGGTGCGAGTCATGGCAGCAATGCTTCAGCTCTTCTCTTTCAGCCCCCCGGCAGCCAGGCGTTCCTATGCACGAGGAGCAGGCACCTGGTGTGGCTTCATAGGGCTGCCCGGCATCCCGGGCTCGCGCAGCAGGTAGGTCATCACCAATACGCTCGAGCCAGGACCCCAAAATTCAAGAGCGATGCCTACACTGCCCCCAGCACCCCATCCAGCTGAAGGCAGGGATGTGAAAGGAGCAGGTAGTGGCTGACGCAGGTCCCATTAAAGGTCTCCAGCGGCAACGCTCATCTGTCCTTCTGCCTTGGGGAGGCATCTTCCAGTTGAAGACCAGGTCTACTCTACTTACTACTTGTTCAACCCCAGACCCATCAGTAATGGATAGAAGATATCCACATGAAGACACTCACCCGCTGCTGTCTCCCTGAGCATCAGCCCAGCTGGGGCTGCCACTGGAAATACCCAGTCGCTAGGGAGAACATCCTAAATGCTTTCAAAGCATACCAGGGGGGCTCAGGAAAGCAAGTGCGGAGGGAATTTGCCTCTGATAGTTGAGGTCTGGACTCAATGAGCAAGGAAATCTCTTCCAGTCCCCACTGCTATAATTAGTGCACAGAGGATTGGATGGTCCTTATAAATAGGATAAATAAATACGAGCATATGCTGAGGGGGGATGTCTCTGTTTCATGGGGGTTTCTCTTTCAGGTCCGAAGCAGAGAGCTCTGGCAGCGGGGCAGCCCTCCCAGCCGGGGAGCAGCAACAGCCTTTCGGACACGGACTTGACCAACGCGATCCCCATCTGTCACCCCCAAATCCCTGTCAGCCGGAAACCTGGAGATTTGGGAAGCGGCTGCTCTTTGGGTGAGCTGTTTGGTTTTGTGGGCTCAGTGCTCTTTCTGAATTTTGAGCATATTCAGAACGCAAAGACAACCCCGTGTTGGCTGCTTGCTGGTTTCTGGATGGTGAAGTGAACACTGATTTCGGCCCATTAAAAAAAAATTTCTAAGGCATGTGTGTGTGTGTGTGTCCAAGTCATCCGCCCTGACTTCAAAAGCCGAAATGTTACATCCAAGTCCCTTTCAAGAACTTCTAACTTGCAGCTGGCAAATCCCACCCCAAAAATGAGCGGTGCCCATGTGCGATCCCCCCCCGCGCTCGCCGCCCGCAGAGAGGAGGGACGGGGAAAGCAGCCCCACGACAAGCCCTGGGCATCCCTCAGCGCCTTGGTGGCGACTATTTCTGGGAACAGGAGTTTTGCTTGGGGTTTCCCCTATCTTTTGGTATGGTGTCATTCTCCATAAGGATGAAGGTTCAGCATTGGTGTCTTTTGTAGATTATAAAATAATAATAAATAGCACGCTATGGCTTTAAAGAGCCTGGTATAGCACTGCATTATGTGGAAAAAGCAGCTTGTTTTATGCCAAGAAAGTTATATTCCCACGGAACTGTCTATCCACGACGTTTATGAATAAGTCTTCTTTTATAAGTGACACGGAGCACTAACTTATAAACACATAATAGTTGTTTTATGGGGTAGGAAAGAAGCAGGGAAAAGATGGGAGGATCAACAAGGGCTGTAGAGGCATGGCGGCTCTCTTTAAGAACTTATTTTTAACGTCACAGTTTAAAAAACACAACCAAACCAAACCAAACTTCATCTGCTTTTTCAGGAAGTTAATTTTAAGTCCGTGTTGCCAGATATATGGCAGAAACCCTGCCCCGATCTGTTCAAACCCCTGATTTTCAAGGCAACGGAGAACCAACTTGGAAGGCTGGCTCCGAAGCCGACGCACATACCTAAAGCACTAGTTTAACATGGCAAGCGCCCGAAGAAATCCATCTTGCTGTCCTTTACGTTCCTTAAAAAAAAGCCAAACACTTTCTCCCCCAAAAGCTATTAAACCCCCCCCCTTTCCTTCTAACATTTTCCTCGTTTCGAGCGAGACGGGGTATTCAATTTGTATTGCATTAAGAACCACTTTAGCATAAATCCCACGCTATTAAGCTGGCTTGTATGTAAATACACTCCCCGATTCCTACACCTGCATCATTGAAACCATCTCTCCGGAGGCTTGTCCTTTATTAGTTTTGTGACAGCCAAACTTTTTCTCGGGCGATACGTCTGTGTAAAACGCTGCGATCGCACATTACCCTCCGCCCCCGCCCGCCCAGAGGAACCTGGACGTTATTGCTTTTGACCTTCCTTTTCAACTGGTCTGACTCGAGAAATGTAACACGGCAATTGTACCTCTCAACCCTGACATCAAAATCACGGGCAATTCTCAAAGAAATCAAGAACAGGCTCTGCGAAGAGTTATTAAAGGCTCCAAACGCCCATGTGTTTCACTGGGTCTAGAGGAGGGGAAAAAAAAAAAAAAAAAAAAAAAAGAGGCTTCTCAAAAAAGCTGAGCTCTTTGGAAACAACAACTATTGCATTATTAATTCCTTATTTGGAAGAAAGAAAAAACCTAGGTCGTTCCCACGTAAGATGAAACAAACTCCTATTTTATGAGTTATTCCACATTTGGAGCTATTCACGCAACGCTAGGTTAAGCCGAAGAAACGAGTTATCCGAGTCAAAGGTATAGACTTTGTTTATACACATTAACTCCTCAGTCAACGTTATTTCACGTATTAAAAAAATTCATTTTTGTGGTTTTTTTTTGTCACGTCGGGTTGGAGCTACGCTTCCCTCTCGGGCACAGGGGCGAGTTTGCTGTTAATAGGAGCCTTTGATCGGGGCACGACGATACCTCACGTTACTGAGAGCGAGACCCGTTGGCAAACAAAGCGTGGGGAAATGGCAGCGAGATAAAAGCCACCACTATCGGAAAACAAATGTCAGGTTCAGTCCCAGAAGCAGCATGGAGTGAGTTTACATCCAAAAGGTTTATGGCTTCAGCGAGGGAATAATCCCGAGCGTTTGGGTCCCTAACCACATGCGCAGCCCGGCCGAATGAAAGGAAGTGAGATAAGTGTTTCTCTTAATCCATTATTGTTATACTTCAATTTGCTTCTTTTTTAATCTATTTTTCAAATTACAAATGCACGCCAGATAGTATATTGAACTCCTTCCAAGCCCAATTGCAAAGAAATCCCGTATTCCTTCACAAAGCGATGCCCGCTGTGCAAACCCAACCCCACGCGTCCCCCAACAGGCAGAGGAGCAGCTCAAAGGAATTCGGGGGCAGCCTTCAACTGCTGCTCACGTTTCAGCATCTCGGACGCGGAGCTGGTCCGCGTGAAGGTAATCACCTACCTTTGGCAGCGGTTGGAAGGTTTCGATTCAACAGTTAAAGATGCCTCATAAACATAAATTTGATTGTACGCCTCCAAGTCTACGCAGCGCTTAACCTCTTGCATTGACCTGAGAACCAGGCTAGAAGAAGGGCAGTTGAAAGGCAGGACGATTTCCCAAGGAAATTCAAAAATATATAAATACATTTTACCTTCCAAGCCACCAGAAGCGAAGCTCAGAGGCAGGCAAGACATTTGTTTGGATTTGAAGACAAGACAAGAGCACAGCAAGAACTAAACTGTCACAGGCTTTAACTTTCAGAGAAGTCTGCGGGAAAGGGAACACTTTGAGCTAAATTTGTATCTCCTTTAAATAGCAGAAGGTAGTTCACGGAGGACAGCCTAGGAGAAATGGTTCAATGTGCCTCGGAGATAGGATCACTGAACCAAAGAGCTTTAAAGCAATTTATACGCATCCTTGAATAATATCTTTCTGCAAAAATACTTCACAATAAAATCATTTACTGGCCTCACCATCGCACAAAGAGCAGATGTAAGAGGCAACAGCTTACCCAAGTTACTTCCCACCCCGAAAACCCCAACATTAACCGGACCCTTTATACTCACTGGTATACCAAAGAAAAGATCAGATGTATTTAACGAGCAGTAACAACTCTGCGGCAATTTCTCTCCGATTTTGTTAGCAATGCTAAGGGCAGGCTAGAAGAAAGCCTCTCTGGAGCACGAGCTGTTTTTTGGGATAAGTTCCGGCAGGACCTTCCCCCTGTGCCCAGCCAAAGCTGACGATTCAAGACCTCAAGTCTCCCCGAGAGTCCCTTTTGATTTTTCCCACATACCACCTCTTCTACTTGGAGTCAAACCTGGCAGCCTCTACTCCTCTCTGCCCGCTGCCCTTTTCTGAAGGGTCTGCCGGGGCAGCACCAGGCGCAGACTTCCAGAGTCGTGCGGGAGATCACCCAGCTCCCAGCGAGCCAGAAACTGGAAATATTCTCATGTTTTTTTCCTTTTGTTCTTGCTAGAGTGACTTCACAGACTTTCCTTGCTCGTCCCCACACTGCTATTATCAAACTATTTCCAACCCGAAAGGTCATCGGCAGACATGGTTACTGGATTTTTTTGCATGTGGCTTATTTTTCTTCCCTTTTTTCTTTTTTTTTGATTTTTTTTTTATTAAATAAGCACGCACACTTTCCAATTTTCCCTTCTCCCAACTCTCTAGCATCCTTTCCCTTACATAAGTGACGCCAAGAAACAAGATCAGTCAAGCAATGTGCTGCATTTCTGAACAACTGTGTTACAACTTGGAACCGGACTTGTGAAAGTTTCAAAAACCTCAATGTGCACTAAAGGTTTCCCAGAAGAAAGGGAACAAAACAAGCCCAAACAGGATCACAGAAGTTCTACAAATCCCCGTCTTTCAGATGAGGTTCACCCAAGTGAGCCCAACCAAGCCATAAGGCGTCACCTGAACCCTTTTCTTCTGGCATAAGCGCGCGGGTTTAACTGGGACATCCCCATCTCTAGGCTTACCAGAAGTCAACCCCCCCACACCTCACTGAGGGTGATGAGCCATGAGGAAGAGAAGAAGTGTTTAACGTGGACCACAGCTTCATGAACCGTGGTGGAGAGAACAGCCAGGAGCTAATGGGTGTGAAGAAGAGCCAGGTGAAGTTTTCCTTGCAAGAAGGAAATGACCTAAGGAAATCCAAAGGTTACCTACCATTGGGTGGAAGGTCACCTACCATCAGATGGTCCTTCAGCACCACAGGTCACTAAAGAGACTTCTCATTGCATTACCAGTGTTGGAGATGCACCAGCCAGACACAGCACTGGCTGCAAGGAGAGGCGCCAACCTGGGGCTAGGGCGAGTTAAATCCCAGCGCTGCCGCCTCCCGCAGCGCCCTGATGGCTGGTGTTCCTCCTCACACCCCTGCACCTTCTCCGGCTCCGTGTCACCCACCAGCCCCGACCCCAGCCAGGGTTGGAGACGCTGCAGCCCAGCTGGCAAACCCCAAATGGTTTTCCTGAAAGAAAGGGGCTGGCGGGCAGCAGCTTACCCCGGAGCCGCTACCTGCAGCAAGCAGGGAAAAGGCAGAAGACATGACAGATGATCTCAGCAGGGGACTGTTGTTCCTCCACTACTTTCTCCAGTAAAAACAAATGGGGGGAAAAAAAAAATAATAAAATGAAAGGCTGGCTCTGCTGGCCTGGCGCAGAAGGGGACATCTGCCCGCGTCCATCTGCCATCAGCCCGACACCCTGCTCTTTGTTTTTGGTAGGGTCAGTTTTCTGCCATTATAGCTCCCTGAACTGCCTCACCAGGACACCGGTGCCAGTACAAGGAAAAAGATGGGAACATGGGGAGAGGGAGCAGGTAAGCACTAGCTCCGCTTAGATGCATCGCTAAATTGTCCCATTAGGCTCTTAAATCACTTGAGAAAGTATTATCTTTTGCCTCTTCCTTTGTTTTTCACTCGAACAAATGCTGGGATTACTCACTCCCCAGTTAGACGGATATATTACAGCGCCAGAACGCTTCCGAAAATGTTTAAAGCATCAACAACTAGAGTTACACATGGAAAAAAAAAGGAAATAAAAATAATCACAGCTCAGTCAAGCGAGTGGCATAAGCGGCGGCAACAAAACTACACTTTTACTGGTCTATCTGAACCTGCAAGAGGAACTTTACTAGCAAGAGACCGATCAAGGGGAAAAAGTTATTACAGAACAAAAATATTATATAGCGCTCATACCAAGTCATTTAAGGTCAGATTAAGTGTTCTTGAAGTCTGGTCCATGTGTCTTCTATTTAAAAAAGTGCCCTGCTTGCACAGGAATTGTAAGAACTTTTGAAAATGGGATGCTGGCTCCTAAGTCACTTGGATACTTGACCGCGTGGTCAGGAGGGTTGAGATTTACATACAAATTGCAAAGCTTCTAAATGGCTTCCTCAGAGCAAGAAACGGGGGTGGAAATGAGAGAATATTTAATGATTAGTTCCTTATGGCTCCGACATTCTTGAAGCATATTTCTTGCAGTCCCTGGAACACTCCTGCATTCTTGATTGCAAAATGGCAATAAGTGATTTCCTTTAAAAGCCTTGTCTTTTATTGGAATACTAAAAATACCCCACTAGCCCCACTCCACTCCACTCTCTCTCTTTCCTGGACAGGCACCATCAACCCTGATGTATTCTATTTTGAAGACGGCAATAAACATTTCAGCATGGGCTGTTCAATCCACTTCATAATAGATCTTGCATTTCCAGTGGAGCCCCTACTAGCACCATAAATCATCTTTACACAGACTTAAGTATGAGAAACCCCGGCTCAAAAGCAGCGCAGATTATTTTTCTTCTTTTTAAAAATTAAAAAAATGGGTACAAAACAGTCAGGAATTAAATGACGGGCGACTTATAAAATGAAACTACTGGGATGACCCTGTAAACCAGTGTGATGGTTAGAGCCACGCTATGCAGCGCTGCTCCAGTCAATCGACTTGACAGAAACCTACCTGGAAGACGATGCTTGGTGGGGTGAACATCAGGAAAAATTGCCTACACATCCATTACATCTGAACAAACACGGGTTTCAAATCTGGGATACTCTGGCTGTTGCTGATTTTAAAAGCCGCAGATGAAGATTAATTACATACTACGTCTGAACTGGCTGCACACATCTAATACTTTTGTTTTTCCAGTCTATACAGACTTAACGTCTGAACTCTTCTCCCCATTGCTTCGCGCGTTATGTCTCTCTCCATCTGCTACAGACCTTGGAGAACAGAGATAATTTCAGGTCCACGACGAGGAGGTCACCGCATAAGCCATGATTTTATCATTAATGTTCCTGGCCGAGTTGAGGAGCTTCTCCAGTAAAAGCGGTTGTGCAATCAGGCTCAAGAACTAAGACCAGCTAAAGTCTTAGAAGGCTGGATGCAACCAGCCTTCCTCAGCCTTAAACAGCAACATCTTCAAGAGCCAGAAGGGACATAATTCAGAGCCCCAACGCAGGCTGCAAACGCAGCCCAGAGGTGGAGGAGGAGCAGGGTTTCCCAAGTATCCATCTGCCTCTTAGGAGGTTTGGCTGGACAAGGTGACCAAGGGGCTCCCGAGCCAACCCAGCGGTGTCGGCCCCACCACGATGACTTTTTTCCACATTAAGGGATTCTGCTGGGAAACCCAACCTCACTGAAAAAAATCACTGGTCACATCATAACTCCGCTACAGCCACTGCCCTCAAGTCAATCCACAAACTACAGCTCAGCAGCCGCGACTGAGACTGACGGTTGAGCCATGGTTGATGCCCTGCGTATAGGAAGAAACACAAGCTGTAGCTTTCACTAGAACACAGCCCTACCTAATTAAGGCGCGAGATGCTTATTTTTCTACTTCTGAAGTCCCAGAGGGAAGCGAACCTAACTTTGTTAGCAAACTAGTTCTTGATCGTGCTTGTGGCTGGAGAGTCTCATTCCCTGCCGAATGCTGTCACACGGATGGCAAGCTCTCTGCTCCGCGGGATACCGGTGATACAGGATACAGGCTTTGCTTCGCAACACCTTCTCTTCCATGGATAAATCTCACTGCACTGAGCCCTTTCCCACCTGCAGCGGGTCTCAAACAGGAGGGTCTGCATAAGGAAACCACACTTAACTTTTGGTTGACTCATTCCATGAGTTTGATCTATCCGGGTGAATCTAGTCCCCCAGTAGCAAGATGTGGTGACTGCAGCAAGGCTATGTTCTTCTGACGCTGAAGAGAAGGCAACTGGAGTCATAAATCATCAAACCAGCAGGTGGAAAGGGAACACGGCAGGTTCTAGTGCAACTTGCTGCCCCAAGCAGGGTTAGATTAGGGAGCTGGACTCGATGATCCTTATGGGTCCTTTCCAACTTGAGATATTCTACAAGTCTAAGACCAGACTCAGACCGTGTTCCTCTGGACTTTTGTCAACCTGAGTCTTGACAACCTTTAAGGCTGCACCGCTGTCTGGGGAGCACACACACTGGATTGTCCCTAGATGAGACCACACCAAAAGATCTGCTCATTTTCACAAACAGGCTGTACTACCCTGAGAAAGGTATTCCCTGACCCACCAAAAACACTTCAGGAAGAACCGCCCAGCACGGACAGCCCAAAGAGGTAACGCTGAAGTGAGTAAGTGCTTACCATCCCAAATACAACGCTGAGAAAAAGGAAAAAAAAAAAACTTGACATCCTTCAGATGGGCTCTTTTAACATTTCAGAAGATTCGTAGGTGGGGCTTCATTGATTTTCAAGTCGATACCAATTTAGACAAATAGAGTGTTTCACCCGAGTTTCTGCAGAAGTGTATCAGCCTGCACATAAAATTCTGGACACAGATATAGCTGGGTTTTGGTTCTTTGGTTTTTTTTTTTGTTTGTTTGTTTGTTTTTGAGAACAGCGTTTTCACAATTCAAAGAACAATCCTTCTTTTAGAAACTTGCTCAACCTTTGGCAACCCAACCCAATCAGCGTACAAAACTGCAGAAACCAGCAACCAAATACTTCTTATTAATACCATTTACAGCTGCTAACAACTATAAGAACCTTCTGCAAACGCCAAGGGAAACAGGGTGGGTGAAACAATCCCTCACAAACAGCCGAGCCAATAAATACAGACCTGTGATAAGAAATTAGGTTTGACTTGCATAATCGCTTTTAAAAGTTTTTGGTAAATGGAGGCTGAAGAGCAGGAGGCTGATAAAATAACACAGTTCAGTAGCAACGCGAAAGTTTCATGCCGATGAAGTAGGGAATTCAATCCTTGCTGAATTCTTGAAATCATTTAGATGTTAACAGAAGTTTCTTCTCCAAAAAAAGAAGGCAAGGCATCTCTTAAAGCCCACACACACGGATCTCTGACTCCTATACGCTGGTGTACTACACAAAACTATTTCGGTTTTGGACGACTGCATTGTCTCATGTGTCAGGACGGCTATTTTATTTTATTTTTTAACTTCTGACTTGAGCAGAGCCAAACCTGCACAATTTATGCAAGTGCAGTACAAGAGGTCCTCTCCCAGATTGTATGAACCAAAAAAAAAAAAAAGGAAAAGAGAGAAAGGAGGAGGAAAAACCACAGTATCATTTCATCTCAGTACCTTCCTAAAACTTGAGAAGTTTATAAGCTCTTAACTCCAGCTCTCTTCCTTTGCCTCCCCACATGACAGCTACAAGCTGCCGCAGCAGCTGCACAGTAAACTGTCTTCAAAGGAAATTAAGAAAGAATTGCTCTCAGGACCGAGCGCAGGGGGAAAAACTGCCCTGGGTGACATGAGCAGCGCAGGACTCAGCCCAGGACGTGTCCCAGCCCCAGCAACCCCTCCACAGACCCCACTGCCAGCGGAGACCTCCGTTGCCAAGGGGGAAAGGCAGCAAAGCCAGAAGGGCACCGGGAGAGCCTGCAGAAGGCAGGATGCTTCGGAGACCCATCTTCATCTATTTTGCATCACATTCTCCTGTTGGAGAAACGCTCCCCTTTTTCAGCTTCTTACGGTTATTACTAGATACGCGCGGGGGTTGACACAGAGAAAAAAATAATATAGAAAATTAAGAAAAAAGGTCTGATTAAGCAATATAGCCTGTTATCAAACAAAGAGCAAGGATAAAAACACTTGGGGACAAAAAGAAGTTGCCTTTTTTTTTTTTTTTTCCGTAAATCTAATCCCACGGTTATACCTACACAGCTTTAGTCCCCTCACACTTCTAAGGGGGGGAAAAAAACCCACATTGCAAAGAGGCCTATAAATCGTCCCGGATCATTTGTCTGAATCCTGCTCCTGCCCCGAAAGAGGGACGCTCCATATGCTTTTGCCATAGCTCTGTTTTGATAGTATTACCAGGATTGTCCCTTATTAATCATGTTGCCACTAAACGTCTCTCCGGAGTATTTGCTTATTCTATACTTTTCCAAACTGCTTCAGTTTCCTCTTAATTTATTAAAAGCTCGCGGAAGGTGACCATAGTTAAAGCTAAGCTCTGCTACTACAACACTGGAAGGAAAAAAAGGAGGGAGAGGGGGGGAAAAAAAAAAAATCACTTTTAACCATGAAATTTCCTCTGTTGCCCAGAAGAAACTCCCCCCCAGACATGCTGGTTCAGCCTTTGTTAACATTTCTCTGACCAGTTGAAGTTGTGGAGCCTGAGATATGGCTGTTTAAGGTAGCATTAACATTCAAGAAACACTTTCTTGGATGTTACTCTTTGAGCCGGGATCATTGGAAGAAATTTGGTATTGGCTCAATCCTTCAGTGCCCTGAAATCAATGAGCTTATTTCAGCCTGTAAAGTGTTCTTAAAGACACGCTTAAGTGCTTTGCTGGATGAAGAACAAAGCACTTGGCACCCCGCAGAACTGAACCCTGCTGAGGTGCGAGGCGTTTCCAAACATTTCTAATTAACTAAAAGAATCCACAATTAAGAAAGTCGCAGTCACTTGGTTGACAGAATAAAGGCGATGTTTTGCAAAGCGTCCCGTGTTCCCGGCTCCGGCAACATTCACCCCTACACAATACCAGACACGGGATGGAGAAACGTGTCCAAGAGTAGGTGGGCTCTAAAGAACGAGAGAGTATCTGGGTGTCCTTCGGCAATTCGGCAGCGGTGCCGAAATCCAGATCTGTGTCTGGGCTTCACAAGGTCCCCACTTCAAGGCTGGGCATACCGGTATGATGGAGTTTGCTTGAGCAGCCCGTAGACCCTGCCCTGCTCCCGTGGCGTCTTGGCTTCCTTGAAGCTCTGCTGGCTTCAAGCGCGGGCAGCCCCCACCTTCTTATCTACAGATGGGCCTGAAAGGAACAAAAAGGGGGCTCTGCAGCGCAGAAGAAAATGTTAGGTATGAAAGCTTCAAACTGAGTACACATGGTCTCCAGCTCTGTATAGATGGTCGGGAAGATCCCCATTTATCCCCTAGATTTTACATTGTTTTGAGGACTCTGCTGTCTGCAAAACATTAACTCTGCTAAATTCTGCTAGAATTGGACTTTCAAGCCAACTACAAATTTCTGAGTCAGAAAACAAATAGGCCTTTCAATGCATTTTCATAATTGCAACATGTACTTCATTCTTATTTTCATCCCGCTTACACAAAGATTAGATAAATTATTTTTCATGTTTATCTCTCCCCACTAAAAACACAAATCACCTTGGTGCTACGCTCACAAAAGCTTGACTTATCCAGGCACAGGACATCAGGGAGAGGCCCCTTGTTCTAAAGGCCTTGATCCTGCAAACAGATGGGCAGCGGCTGACCCTGCAGCCTCGGCAGCGTCCATCTGCGGTCAGCCGGACCCCCGCATGGACGCGGTCATTCCCACTGGGAATTGGAGGCAAAGTCCCAAAGACCTGAGATAGCAGCATAGAGGATTAGACCACCTTCGGCTGGAGAACTCAAGTGGGACTTTCTTCTACCTGTGGTCCATGGCTGCTTCTAAGGAGCCTGAGGACAGTGGCCACACATGAGGCTACTCCGACTGGGGTCTGAGTTCAACTGAGCTCAACTGAGTTCAAATGAGTTCAACAAGTCTAAGAATTGTCCAGCACAAGAACAGAGGCAACAAAAAAGGCTGGAAATCAGAATCAGAAAAGCCCAAATAGCTCAATGTTAAGAAGAGAGTGCTGAACCTCAACATCTAAGAGCGTCTGGACAACACTCTTTGTCTTATTGTTTAGTTTTGGGTAGCCCTGCGAGTTGGACTCAATCACCTTTATGGGTCCCTTCCAACTTGAGATATTCCAGGATTCTATGACCTTCACTGAGCTTTGCGGCAACCCTGAGTTGGAGACTAGAGTGTGGCGTAAGGAGACAGATGCTGGTGTAAAGGTGCTTGCTGCTCTGCATGCACGTGAAGCTCTCCGAGATGATCTCACCTCTCAGCCAACAAGGGGAAAATCTACACCAGGACTCCTGCATAGTGTCACCAGGTAGAGCCATGCACGAACACCTCTAAAATAATGGTAAGAGAATTGTTTTGGGTTGGTTTTTTTTAAGGTTTCATCAAATCCTCCCTCAATCACTCCAGAAGTTTCTGACTGCACACACAGCATTATAACAGAAATAAGGTCATCTGCAAATGGTTAACATAATGCATATTAGGTGCAAACCACTGGGACTGCAGTAAGATACTTGGCAGTATTTGATTTCGAGCAAGCCACAGAACACGACAGTAATTTAAATAAAACCCGTACAGTTTATCCGGAGCTTCCCAGCCCCTTGCTCCCAGCGCAGCCTCCCTTTCTCTCTCCCCTGTTCTGGGTGAAAGCTAGCACAAGCTGACCACGTACCATGAGGCCTACCTCGAAGCAGGCATTTTATTTGGCTTTAGGAGGAGGCAAATTAAAACCAGAGATGAAGGGATGCTTATCCTTTTATTTTTAGCAAAACAAAGGTCTGGTGTGAGGGGATCCTAATATAATATAAAAGTCAACACTTCTGATGGAGCATCCTTAGTTTCTTTTGAAACGCAGATGTGGATGCAGTGATTCGTTTTTGCTCGCTAGGAATCCTTCTTTTTTTTTTTTCTTTTTCTTTTTTTTTTTTTTTTTTTTAAACATTGTCCACTGTGGTTTTACATACTTTGAGTGGAGATTTTCAGTATGATCCAACTGCCAAGAAACATCTCCCAGTTAGCTGCTTTGGTCATCAGTCAGTAGCTGCCATTAGCACAGCAGTTTCTATCTGCAAATCCAATAATCCTAGAACTACCAAACATAATTTTCCCCCGGGATTAGTTTTGGTGGAGAAAAAAACATCCTTTGGAAGGCAAAACTTTTTTTTTCGTTTAGCACTATAGCTATCAAAACACATGGTGCAGCCTAGAATAGTACTGCTCGTAAAAACCCTTCCTTCTCCAGCTCGGCTCCTCAGCCGGCCTGACACTGAACATGGGAAACCATTAACTCAAGCTGCTACAATTAACTCCCAGCATCTTCTTCAAAAACTCAGACAATCCCGAGCTACTTGTCATGCAAACAACCTGTGAGATTCATTCTCCTGGCAAGGGGAGAGGAGGGGGAAATGACCGAGTTAAGTAGATTACTGGGGAAGGAGTCACACTCAGCAGCCTTATGAGATGATTAGACCCTGGGAAATTCATACGCCAAATCCCCAGGCCCTGATAGCGCACATTCATTACCAGTTTCAGGATCAACCGCAATCGGGAACCTTCTCTGGCAGCATTAAATATGCTTTTCCTAACGAACTTTCATTAAGCTTCCCCCCCCCACTCCCTCCCCAAAAGAAGAAGATGACGTTTAAAATTTTACAGGGGAAAAAGTTGCAGCAGCGTTTAGCAACTCAGCACTTTACCACTGAGATGACTCTTTTTTTCTTTTTCCCCCCCCGGAGAAGCGTCAGCATTTTTTGAAGCAATGATGCTACCAGCACCGCCATCAACGTGAGCGTGAAACGACTTCATGCCGTCGCTCTGTGGGCGTAGGAGCGCAGCGCTGCCAGCAGCAGCACCCAGGGACTGCAAACAAGGCAGAGAGCAGCGGTTATCTGTCACGGGCGTTTCATAAATCCAGGCTAACGGGGTGGCTTTTGCAGTCCACAAGAGGGAAAAAAATAAAATAAGATGAGATTTGTGGCGAGAAAGCCAGTGGCTGTGCGAGCGATGGGAAACGGCCGGTGCCGTCTGCAGGAAGCTGCAGGAGCGAGTTAAGACTTTGGAGCTCCCCAATTGAGGTGGGTTTGCCCTCGTGGGGGCTGGGCGATGCCTGTCTACCTACTTCCCCGTGATCCGCCAGAGCACACGGACAGGGCTTGGGAAATTAACTGCCTGGAGTACCGGGGACATGGGCAGCAAACGTTATTTTTTCCCCCGCTAACGACATTTTGTGAGGAGCACTGCTGGGAGCGGCAGGTTCTGGGAGAGGCTGTTCCACAGAGGCTTCAGACACGGCTTTGTAACATTTTCTTTTTTTAAAAGACTCCAAGCTTAACAGGAGTCTAAACAGCGTTAGTCAGCAACCCTCCATTATCTAAAGAATTACAAATTCCCTATTTTCTTGATCTATATAAAGTAAAGGGCGTAACCCCATAACGCTCGAGAAGGTGAGAGTGTGCTGAGAGTTCTCCCTCCTACCTGAGGTATTTTTACCAAAGAAATGTCTTTAAAAATATCTCTCAGAGAAAGTCTCTTATGCAAGAAGTTAGTTGAGGACTACTGAAGCGCAGTCTAGTTTGATCAAAGGTAACTCCACCAACAAGAGACTACTTCATGCCCTGGTATCTCAAAGGAGGCCACAATAAACGGCAGAAAACCAGATGACCAACCTGATGAGAAGGACGAATCTTCTCAGAAAGCCGTGAGAGGTACGATAGCTCTCGAGATAGGTCGAGGGACGTGACTCTCCCCCTCTACTCCACTCTGGTACTGCGTCCAGCTTTGGAGTCCTCAGCACAAGAAGGACGTGGACCTGTTGGAGCAGGGCCAGAGGAGGCCACAAAGATGCTGGGAGGGCTGGAGCCCCTCTGCTGTGAGGACAGGCTGAGAGAGCTGGGGGGGTTCAGCCTGGAGAAGAGAAGGCTCCAATGAGACCATATAGCAGCTTCCAGTCCCTAAAGGGGCCTACAAGAGAGCTGGAGAAGGACTTTTTACAAGGGCGTGTAGTGACAGGACGAGGGGTAATGGCTTCAAACTGGAAGAGGGGAGATTTAGATGAGATCTGAGGAAGAAATTGTTTGCTGTGAGGGCGGTGAGCCCCTGGCCCAGGTTGCCCAGAGAAGCTGTGGCTGCCCCATCCCTGGAGAGGTTCAAGGCCAGGCTGGACGGGGCTTGGAGCAACCTGGGCTGGTGGGAGGTGTCCCTGCCCAGGGCAGGGGGGGTGGAACTAGATGATCTTTCAGTTCCCTTCCAACCTAAACCATCCTGTGATTCTATGCTAGCTAGGAAGAAGGAAAGTGTAAGGATCTAACAGCTGTGTTGGGGGCACCTGGGAAGCACCTTGAAAAACGCTGGGTTTACCAAGCCACCAGATGAAGTAACTAAGATGTACTCCAACACTGCAAAGGGCAGTTCAAGTCATCTTGGCAAAGCAGAAAGGAAAGAAGCCCACTAGCAGGTTCTACAAAGTAGGGAAGCCCTGATCTGAGCATCAGGCATGTCCACACATCTGTGGACAAACTTCAACCATTAATGCATCAGCTTACCAACCCCAAAGTGATGCCTGCCGACCTGCAGCAGCAGAGGGTTGATAATACACCAGGTGCCCAAGGAACAGCTTCTCCAGTCATCCTCAGCCCACCAGCCTCCCCTGTGCTCCCAACTTGCAGGATCCCTTGGCCGGACCTGCCGCCACTCTGCGCAGAAGACTACAAGCAACGGCCAAAGGGGTTTTTTGATCTCAGACTTTGCATGTGACAAGCGCAGCAGAGACAAGGGGCTGTTCTTGCCTGCTGCATCCATGCCTTGACCTCAGGTGGCATCAAGAGAACGTGCCTTTGTCTGTGTCAGTGAACCAGGAGGAAACACCCACGCAGCCACTTCTGCAGAGCAGCCTGGGAAGGACAGACAGGTTATCTCGAAGGGCGCTGGGCAGCCATTCACAGCTCATCTAACCAAAGCGTGACCAATTCCGGATCGCATCCCCAAAATCCGATGGCTTAACTCCAGTTCCTCTAGCACCTCCAAGTCAGAGATAGTCCAAGAACAGGCTGACAGTGACAATGCTCCAGGCAGGCACAGAGGACCTGGACACAGCCAAGCCACAGGCACTCAGATGGGGATGACAGCATGTTGTTGCTCCACAAAGGACAATATATACATTAAGGAGCTATCAAGATATGTCAACCACTGTAGGATGGAGCGAGCACTGGCCCGGCAGCAAAGGAGAGCAATTCCTCATCGCAGTCACTCCACTGTTACTCCCAGTTCCTCCATCATCCCTTATGGCCACGAGGTCTTTTTTAGCACTCGCCTTCCAAGAACCTTGGCAGAAGAGCACAAACCCTACAGGGAAGGCAGAACCAGCCACGCGAGCCCACAAAGATGGGAAGCCTGCCTAGGAATAACACATTTCCTGCCTTCCTGATGCCTCATTTCTTTCTTGACCAATGCTGAATGAAGGCTTTAAAAGGAGACGGGGGTCCTCCCCACTATCTCGGCGTTATGGAGCCAACTTGGTGTCTGAGGTGAGTTAGACCACCACTAAAACCAGCCACTGAGCAGAACGGAGCCAAAAGTACCCCTTACCACATGCTCGGCTCTCCTGCGAACCTTGCCAAATTAAGCAAGGAAGCAGACGACTGGAGCTTGTACGTTGTAAAACTTGTTCAGTCATAACCCATAAAAATACCTGAATGCCCACCTACGGACACCCCACGCCTCCCTTTTGGGCGCTAGCACATCAGTCAGGTTACAACCAGCTCAGTTTATTAAGTCATTCAACATCTAAATACACCCCAATTCCAAGCTCTTTGATGACCTAACGTTCTACTTATCGCCAGAATTAGCAGGACAAAAGATGACCATCAAAGAGCCACCAGCACTCCTTGACCTCCTCATTTACAGAGCAGCAAAGGAAAGCCAGTTCTACTCAACTCTTCCTCCCTTGGAAGATGATCTCCAGCGTTTGGTTCCTCTGTCAGCCAAAATAAAGCATGCATCTTTCCAACATGAGCAAGCCACTTGGACGTCCCAAGAGAAAAATCAACATTGCATGTGTTTACCAATTACCAGAATTCAACTTTCCTTATCTCAAAAGGGCTCATACAACACGCAACACAGCAAACCCCTCTCCCGTGAGCCCCCAAATTCAACAACTCTTTATGTCAAGCAGAATTTGAAGGCCTAAAGTACGATTCTCCTCCTACATGGACCACATCACAGCCTTCAGAATAGCTCCACGTTACAGCAGCTCAGCAGATACAGGTCGGGCTGGAGGAAATCCAGTGGCAGGGAAGTCTCAGCGGAGGATCCCAGCACAGGAACAGCTTTTCATCAGTGGGCAAAGCTGACCGATCTAAACTCAAGATATTCCTTTTCTAGAAAGTTTCTCTCTTAGACCGTTAACCGCTAATATGCACACACAAATATGATATGAATGTTAAGTACACAAGAGAACAGCACTTATTCTGCATTCATCTACATAATTGTATTCAGCTACCAAAGCAAAGAGCATCTTTGAAATACCAAAAGTGACAGTAAACAAGCATAAAACATTTCAGGATGTAGGAAGTAGTATAGAGGACAGGGCAAAGTAGTCATGCATCCAATGGAAATATTAATAAAGTTGTTATTACCAAAGTAAACAGTAAAGCAGAAGCAGCAACACTGGAAAAGTCTTGCAGAAATGAAAGAATTTTCATTAATTAAAAGTGTCGTGGGGCTGAGTGCAACATGAAGTCTGAAAATCCACCTCTCCACCAAGTCTGCCATTCGAACCTCAAGCTCTAACAAAACCCGGAGATCAGCTTTGAACAAACATTTCCCCAGCTCCCAGGCCATTCGAGTATCTTGTCAAAACACGCTCCCCCCCCCCCAGTTAAAGTGTTTCTGAATCAGAAAGCACAGAAGGCAAAATTCAGGAGAAGAAATCCAATCCTCTCATCTCTGGAAACTGGAAATGTTACTGTTTATAATGCTGTGTTCCTCCTGAAAGCATGCCGTAAAATATTCAGCATGAATCATTTGGCACTGCCAGTGTTTTTGTAGAAGGCCTAAACATAGGGCTTTTGTTTTCCGCTCGTTTTTGAGTCTTTAATTCAATATCAAGGTGGGAAATTAATATTTTTGCATTTTATTTAAATGCCAGAAAAACATTTGCTGCTTCTCTAGCAGGAATGAGTCACTTTGGCTCTAATAAGGTGCTTTTCCAAAACTTTTTAGCAGTACTGTCGCCTTGCTAATGTTGTCGAGCTCAATACAAAACGGTGTCCGCTGGGATCCCCCAAGACATTATAAACACTGCAGTAGTAAAACAACACCCAACCCTGCAGGAGCTGGACATCTTACAGCGCTAAATAAATTCACCAAGTGCAGGGAGAAGAAATAAACCTGGGAATCTCTCTGGTTCTGGCGAGTTTATATATTCCAAATTCCCTGAACTTGGGAGGTTTGGGAGAGTTATGCAAATATGCATATTACGTTAAAAATTCTAACCCTCATGTTATTGCATTGTATTGTATGAAACGTTCATCTTTTCTCATGGGCAACCAGAAGCAGGTGACAAAGAGAAGTGGCAAAGGTACAAATATCAGTATAAGGTACCAACTACAGCTGGATAAAGGACGCTGAAGCACAGAGAAGGGGGCAAGAGAAGTTACCTACACAGAGGGAAAACCACTTCACACAACGTAGATCACATCTGAACTACAGCCACGATGCTGGAATTGCTCAGCTGAGGAATTAAAACGGGTTTACAGAGATTTCTGATAGGTGAACGCTATCCCCATTCTACTCTGCCTCATCCATCACCCCCAAACTACAGCTGGCAAGTGGTCATCTCCAACTACCTCGGCCAAGCCCTGAGCCTACGTTGGGTGCTCTCCAACATGTCTAAAAAGTTCCTTAGTCTCAACATCCATCACAAACTACTGTCCGGGCTCTACATCTCCAGGGAGCCTGAACGTCTTCTCCCTCTCCCATCCCAAATTGGTACCAAGGCTTCTCCTTGGGTTAACTTCCAGTTTTCCAAAAAAGCAACAGAGCAACATGATGAAGACTAAGTATTTCAGTTTGGATTCAAGAGACACGAGGCTTCTCCAGAAGCACACCAAAGGCCACCTTCAGCCGCCGCACCAAAAGTACTTGGCCGCTGGCCCGGGACCAAAGGCCACGCCACGTCTTCAGGAGTCGATGGCTGTAGAGCCTGCAGCCCCCATCACCCACAGGGCTTGGAGACACCCCTCCACCTGGAGTGGAAGAAACACCTCACTAGACACTTGTTGAGCCTCGGAAAAGTGCAAAGACTATAAAAAACCTTAATTTGAGTAGTCCTGTGTTTTCTGCCTCAGGTGGGTATATTTTGGCTCCTCATTTTTGAATGCTGGCCCCGTTGGTGCGGAAGGATGGACCCGACTCCAGCCCGCTCGCTGCTCCGCTCTGTGCCAGCATTACAGTCTTCTCTCTGGCTGCCAGCTAAAGGGAGACCAAATCAGCGTTGGCCATCACCACCAAGAGCTCTGGAGACAATAAATAATACAAAAGGACTGGGGCGTTTATTTGCAACCACTCTGGGCAAACAGGGCGCTGATGGCAAGGGCAGGCACGTTCACTATACCACAAACTTGAAGACAAGCCTGTTACTTTGGGTAGTTTTGATTCTTTTAAGTGATTTTCAAGGCCATTAGCGTCACCCACCGCTCAGGCCATCCCTCCAACAGCCAATCGCCCGGCCAACCCATGACATTTCAAAGCCAATATCCCCCACCATGTAAACACACACGCAGGAATCGGCCACTTAAGAAACGGCGTTTGCCCTTTTTTTGGTGTAACCTCTGACCCTCCGTTCGGGCTGACGAAGGAAGCTGCGGGACACGTACAAAACCTTTCCTACCCCCTCCCGGGGGATTATTTTTGTTTCCCCGCCCGGGCAGGTTGGTGGGCTCTGGGTCTGTCGGAAAGGCTTCCTGCGGCGCACCGAGGGGATGACCCCCCGGCAATGCCGGCCTCTGCAGTTTGGCAACACGGCACAAAGGCGGCCCGCAGGCCCGTCCCCCCCCGCCGGCCCCTTCGCGGGGGGCCGCAGCCTCACACGGTAACAGGCCCCCTCCAGACAAAGCCCGCGAGTTTCTTAATTAAGTCGGAGTGAAAGACGGCCTAAAAGCATCCCACTTACATCCTCGGAGAACCTTCAGTCCGGACTTCAAACGCAGGCCGGGCCACTGCCCGTCAAACCGCGGCCTGAAGAGCCGGCCGGCGAGTTTTCTCTTGTAAATGGGGAATGCCGTGCCTTCAGCCCGGCCTCTTCAGCCTCCTCTCATCTTCCCTCCGGTTCCAGAGGCGTCTCTGGGTCACAGAGGAGGAAACAAAGGGACTGCTTGTGTGTCAGGAGCCCTCCGGAGGGGCTGCGTTTCAGTCCACCCTTCTCCGAGGCAGGGCAGCGTCTGGAGAGCTCTTTAGCAGTTTTCGTCTCATTAACATTTCCATGAGGGATCAAAGAATATATTAAAAAAATATCTAAGTACAATTCCTGCCATGGAACGGGAATATATATATATATAAAAAAAAAACCTGCTCAGACGTCTTTCCCTGATCCATTGCGTTATTCTTAGATAATCGTCCCTTCATGAAACCAGCTTTTATTCCCAGTGAACCCCCCCGAAAGTCTCCGCGAATCCGTCCCACCAAGCCCCAAACTTTTTCCATCGTCGGGGCCGGGTTGCCCCATGTTCCTCCCAAACAGAACCCGATTATTCCCCCGGCAGTAAGTCACCGACAGCAGGAATTGCTTTAATTTTGTGCCTTTGAGCAGCTGCTGGGGGTGGGCTGGGCGATGGCCGCGGTCCCGGCGCTCCGATGAATACTAAAGAAGCACCGAGGCATCGCGTCCCGCGCCGGGGGGAGACGGGACAGCATTTTTTTTTCTCCTTGGAGGAAGCAAATCAGTGAGCTTTACGTGGCCAAAACGTGCCTTTTTCTTCTCCTCTCCTTCGATATTTGCCTGCCCAAAGCCTGCCGGCGGGAGAGCTGCCAGCCCACCTGAGCACCTTGTCGCTGGGGAGCGGGGAACGGCGCCCAGCGCCCCCGACTCCATCGCCCCAATTCTTCCCCTGCTCATTAGAAATGCCCAGCAACATCCCGCAGACAAAGCCACGGCAAACAAAGTGCGGGGAGAAAGGCGGGGGTGGGGGAAGGGGAGAAAAGAGGATTTTTTTTTTTTTTTTTTTTTTTAAAAAAAAAAAAAAAAGAAAAGGAGTGCGGAGGAATTCTTCATTCACTGATCTGTAGAATACATTAATATCCCCGAGTGTTGGCACAGCCTGCAATGCTCGGGGGACCAACAATGCAAGCAATGACTCCGAGTCTGGGATCTTCAAATAAACCACCCCTGCTGTCATGGCCACCGGGAAAGAGAATAACAGCAATATTAGCTGACCTTCATTTTGTTGTTTCTCCAGACCTGACTGCTAGACCTCTGTTTGCCTGTTACTAGGATTTCTCGGCTGAAAAATGTGAGCATTTCCTAGACGATACAAGAGGCAGTTTATTAGGTAAATAAACCAGGCCCTAAGCAGTCGCTTCTGCTCGATAATGAGGAGGGAAGGAAAGGAACAGACCTCCCCACACCACCTAAAATAACCCCAATCAAGGCTCTATAACTACCACCACACGCATATTTTTTCAGCAGACAGTTAATGAACAAGAGAAGGTCATTTTAGCCTAGCCAACTTGTGAGCAAAACCATTTGCTCAGAAAACTATAGGCCATAAAAATCACAGCAGGCACTGTCTGTATCGCATAAAACTGTCCATCTATGGAAGCAGAAAGAAGTTTAAAATAAGCGTATTCTTTCAGGCTTCTGACAAAAGAAAGCGTCGAGGGGAAAATGTTTAGAGAGGCTTGCGAGGAGGGCTGGGAAGGAGAGCGCACGGGACACCTCGCACCGCTCCCTTCTTAGCTCATCTCCAGCTACTGCGATAAACATAATTAAATTATCAGGCGGACAACGGCCCAGGGATGAAAATTAAGGGTGATTCGCAAGCTGACAGCACCTCCCGCAAAAGGCTACTGCAGCGAATTAGAGGCAAGTTTTACAACATTTCCTAACGCATCTTACAGATAAATAATAACCAGGCAGTTTTAGGAAGCATGGCTTGGAAAACGAAGTTTCCACTGAAACAGAGCTAGTGGCACTGCTTTCCTTGCCAAAAAGGCAATGTTCTGGTGTGTTGTGATTTTTTTTATATATATAAGACAAGTCTTAGACAGTAGCTACTGTGTACAGTCCAAGTGGGGATGTGGTACACAGCAAAGGCCACGCAAGGCACAACCTCACACCTGCAACTCCTCTGCAAATCCCAGAACTCACCGGAATTTCACAGCAAAGTCACTAGCACACGCTGATCCTCCTGCAGCAGAAACAAACCCCTTCCCTCCTTCCACCCCGAAGGGAAAAACTATTTCCGACGCAGAGAGGCTGTATATCGGAACAGTGAATCCCACTTTGCCCCTGCAGATCTGCGCACGGGAACGCGTTCCTGCCACCAACCTTCGACTTGGTTTGCAGACACGTGTGATGCTCTTGTGACACATCTCTGCTTTCACCGCAAAGGTTTAGAAGTCACTGCAAACTCTAGATCCGTACGACAGCATCAGCGTCAGCCCTGCGTGTATCACCTTGGTGCGACATCCCGCAGCACGGCGCCGAGCAAAGGATGCAGAACCTACCTGAAGGCTTGGGCAAGCAGACAGCTAGCCCACCCTGACGCTACCTTAAAGGCTACGTTCACCAGGGCTGCGCTCACACCTCCAAGCCACGTCAGAGTGATGCCGAAGTCATGGACTGTAATCTGCAAAAACTGCATTTAAGCACAGTGCTAAAACTAGGGCTGGTTTATTAAGCTCATGACTTAAAACCCCACCACACGTGGTTGTGAGTTTGGAGAAGCAAAGTGCACATTCCACCGCAAGGAGGGTGGTGAAGCCCCTTCCAGAGGCAGCACGTGCTCTTCGATTGGGATTGGAACACCTCTCTTGTGAAGAAAGGCTGAGGGATGTGGGTCTCTTCAGGCTGGAAAAAAGACACCTGAGGGGGGACCTTATCAACGCTTATCAATACTGAAAGGGGGGGTGTCAGGAGGATGGGGCCAGGCTCTTTTCAGTGGTGCCCGGGGACAGGACAAGGGGTAACGGGCACAAACTTGACCATAGGGAGTTCCACCTAAACACGAGGAGGAACTTCTTTGCTGTGAGGGTGGCAGAGCCCTGGCACAGGCTGCCCCGAGAGGTGGTGGAGTCTCCGTCTCTGGAGACATCCCAAACCCGCCTGGAGGCGTTCCTGTGCCACCTGCTCTGGGTGACCCTGCTCTGGCAGGGGGTTGGACTGGGTGATCTCCAGAGGTCCCTTCCAACCCCCAGCAGTCTGGGATTCTGTGGTTCTGTGACCACCTCGCAGCTGCGAGTCCAACCCAACTCATCATTCCCAGACATGGAACTGCCCTGTCCGTAGCTGTACAATCTTCCGTGAGCTTAAGGCAGTTAAGAAGCTTCTCCCCTGGAGTCCTAGCAGGAGGTTTGGTGGCTACGGGTGCTCCTTCAGACTGCACCTTGCCCTCGGCTAGGAGGTAGGTGTCAATGAGGATGGTCCCACTGAACCCACCGCCCTGCTCTGCGCTGCTGGGTCCGGCCATCCCGCAGCAAGTGGCTCCTATGGACTCATCCAGTGGAAGCCTCCATCTGCTCTGCTACTCCTCCCGGGGACACGAGTGTGAGGTCCCGCTGGGGACAGGCAGCAGGACATTGCCTGCCACCCACCGCAGCTGCACCCCATGGTAAGAGCACCCTCCAGCACCCGCACACCAGCCCAGACCCGGGATTTCTGCCTGAAAACCTGCGTGGGGCCGTTCCCACCCAAGCCCCACTGCCCCCAGAGGACAGAACCGAGCCGCTTTCAGTGGCACCCACTGCGGTGCTGGCCGGGTCCCACGTCCTGGCAGACGCGGCCGGTTGGCATCACCCAGCGCACGGCCCCCACACGCCTTCCCAACGCGAAACCACCGACCCCAGACGTGCAACAGGGTTTAATTAACACTTCTGCTGGAAGCGTAACTCCTGCCATTCGAATGCTTCAAAACAAACACTGCATGAACGTATTTGATTTTCACCTTAACTATTTTTTTTTTTTTTTTTTTGTTAAAGTAACACCAGAGACTTTGGCCATCGCCCATCAGACCTGACAAGCCCGCCCTCAAGGGCCGGGGGGTTCGTATTACTCTGCCCATTTGCCCGGGGACAGTTTTCCCTAGCCAGCGTTAGCACAATTGCAGGAATCCTACTGTATTTTTGCAAAACAAGAAAGATTTGAGATCACAGCCCCTGTTGATTTATATCCCCAATTTCTGGTGGGATCAACATCCTCTATGCATCCCAGAAAGCCCTGAAGAGACAACGTAACCACTTGGTCCCTCGCAAACTCATTTCTCCATTGACCACATCCTCCGTGTATTGTTGTGTCCCTGGAATGCCCGGGGCTTGCGAAGCAGGATTCCAGATGCCGGACCCTCTCTCCGTCCGGGGAATGTATCCGAAGCAGCGTTGGGCTCAGCACAGCATCTTTGCCTGGGGTGGGGGGCAGGATGTAGGGTAACAAGACCAAGAGAGGCTAGAAATGGCTGGCTTGGATATTTTGGGAGCCAAAGATGAAGGCAGAATTTCCAAGTCTTAAGAATTAATACAAAGAGTTAAGCGAGATAATTCCCCCTCCCCCCCTCCCAATTTAGTCTTAAAGTGGCACGAAATCCCCGAGCCAGAACACCGTTGTATTTCAACTCCGGATCGGGTAGAGCAATTATTTTGTCATTGAGCATGTTAGGAAAGAAAAGGCAGAAGGAGGCAAGTTTTAGCCTCTTTGGTAATGTACAAATTAACACATTTCAGCACCATTTTCAGAAATATAAATTAATGATTTAATTCTGCAACATGTATCCTTGGAAACCAAGCTGTAAGCAGTCGCCCTTGGATATTTCACACAATTCCAATTTTTTTTTTTTTTTTTTTTCTTCTTCAATATTCAAATACAACTAATTGCTTGCCCTTTCGGAGTGACGGACAGCTTGGGTGAGCGGGGTGCCCAGGGGCTTATTTTACCACCAGATTTGTACAATCCCGCCACATGGGTTGACAACAGCTGCTCTAAATCTCCTGATAGGTATGAACAAGCATTGATGAAGTTCAGTCTGTTTGAACAGCTGCATATGCAAATGTAATTAAGAAGATGTCTACTGCCTTTTGCTCTCCTAGCCATGCCCCCCCGCTCCCTTCTCCCCCTCCCTTTACTCTGTCTCCTAAGGAGGGTTGCCATTTCCTAGCTCCAGGCTTGAATCCGTGCCCGATTCACGTCTCGCAACCGAGTCCCAGAAATGCCACTCTCCATCCCCGCCTCTTACCACCATTTGAGATGGCCTTAAATTTAGGGCTCAGCTACTAAACAGCCAATGAATTTGGAACCTTGATGCCCCCGCATCGACACTGCCCCTTGGAAGGCAACCCCCTGGTCAATATATCGCAGCAAAGTCATTCCCCCGACCCCTCATTTTACGCCCGTCAGTTTGTGACTGCCCTTCATCCCTTATTTACACCACGCTCGCTGGGCAGCCTTAAACCAACCATTTCACTTCAGTCTATCTGCAAAAGTTACCCAGGGAGATGCCCCGGGGGTCACCGCAGCCTGGAAAAGGCACATGAGAAGAGGTGGCCCAGGTGCAGAAGACCCAGACAAGCCATCACTGGTTGAACATGCCAACCCAGGGCTTGGTGGGAGGATGGAGAAGGCTACGGAGGTTCTGGAGAGTCTCGTTGCCACAGGGTGAACTGTCGTTAAGTGAAGCAAGCTGGTTAATGAAGCCAGGAGGACTGGTGCACACAGAGCCCCAGGTCTTTCCCTTCAAACCGGACGTTATCTGGGATATGTATCCCAAAAGCAGGTGGACTAAACGGTGGCCAATGTCCAGCGCCAGAGAGGAACGGCAACATCCACACAACCGCACCGCGGAAGGGAAAACACGATGTGAGCAACCACGAGGGCGTCCCATTAACCTCAGCAGGACGGAGGCTCTAGAGCCGGCTGAAGAAAGACTAATTAGAACATGAAACTAAATGGTAAACAGGGTAGAAAACAACGGGAGCGTACCGAAGGGAAATCAGATCAAACAGAGCTAATCAGGTTAGCCCGCTAAGATAATGAATTTTCTCGACAAAGGAAGCGTGATAGATCCCATCCATGCAGACTTCAGCCAAGCACGTGATACGGTGCCATGTGGGAAATTACGAAATGAAAAAGATGGGGATTAGCAGAACTGTAAGGGCAGGAAACTGGTGAAAGGCGATGCAGCGTCGAAAGAAGGATCGGAATGGACGGAGGTCACCAGCGGAGCTCCTCAAGGAATGGTCAGGAGGCTGATCTTATTAAATATTTTTATTAATGACCTTGGCACAAAAAGTGAGTTGTGCGAATGAAATTTGCTGATGACACAAAGTTGGAAAGCAGTATCAGCACAGAGGAAAGCTGGGACAGCACGTAGGGAAAAAACGGGTAACTGCGAGGACAAATGGAGGGAGGTTGAAATTCAACGGGATGAAAGAGGAAGCCACGCACTTGGGACAAACAATAGTCTTTGCTAGGAGTTGGAAAGAAAATGAACTCAAGGTGGAAAACGTTCAAGGGCGAGAAAGGCCCAAGCAAACGGCTCAAAACAAAACTGAGTGAGGCACCAACAGGCTGTAAGGGAAATGTTTCCAGCAGCCCGAGAAGCGCTAGAGCCAGCGGGCGAAGCATCGCGAGAAGGCTCCGGGGATGGCGCGGTCGGTTCTCACGGTTAAAAAAACCAAAAAGTTTAAGTAGGAGATAGAGTAAAAAAGGATTTATCAGAAAACAGATAGATCAATTTAGGAGATTAAAACGTAAAGACACTTGTTCAGCCCCACAGAACAAAAGCTGGGAGGGAACACTGACACACGCATTTCGGGGAGTAAAATAAAAAAGGGGAAAGAACTATTCAAGATACCAGAACAAGGGCTGCACGTGGGCAAAATGAAGTATCCCTGACAAGTCCAGGCTGGAAATAAGTTTATGACCATTGCAGCCTTCCAATAGGAGTAATGGGGGGGAAAAAACAAGCTTGTTCTCAGAAATTTATCTTGAAGGGATCCTATGACCCAGAAGGCTCTTCCCATCCTTCCCTGCTAAACACACACAGGGCTGCCACCACCGCTACGCACCATGCTCCTCACCTGGGAAGAAAGTCAGAAAGCAACTCCAAACCATCTTTTTTTTTTTTTTTTTTTAAGAAAAAAAACACAACCAAAACTATTTATGACTGCTTAGGTCCATCCTCTTTCAGCAGTTGAATCCATTTGAACTTCTCAGCATGAGCAACGTTAAGCCAAATACTTGAGCTGTGAATGGAGCAGGTGGGAGGAGGTGGCACGGAGAGGCCAGGATCTGGCGGGGGAGGGTACAAAGGCACAGGGGGAGCCAGGACCATGCCACCAGCAAAGGCATCGTCTCAGCACCATGACGGACTGTCTTAGTGTATTTGCTGAATCGGGAAGCATCCTTTGGGATGTTTCTTCACACCGTTAGACATGCCGGGAGCTCCCCGGTGACTCAGAGCTAACGAAGCCGAGGAAAAGTCTTTCATATTACGGGGAAACAAGGTGGCAAGACAACAAATGAACCAGGAGTCTTGGATTAGCAACGTGCCGAAATTACTGGACCAGTTCATTTAAAAGTTGTTCTATTAATATAATTAGTGAAGGCACATTTCCCGCCCCGTCCCTAAGCTAATCTGCTTTGAGGCTTCTCTGGTGTCTAATGAGACTTGAGCTCACCCTGCCTTCCCCCAGTCGACGGTGCCCTTAATTGGGTCTCTCTAATGAGGATGGATGCCAAGTAAGCTTGTAGGAACTTCTTATCTTTGCAACCTCTACCTCCAACTAATTTCAGCTTCAATTCGCCAGTGGGGCGAGGTGGGAGGAAGAGCCCGGCCGCACGCGGGGCTGCAAAGCCATCGGCCCTTCCCGAATCTGGGCTCACCGCCAGCAGACCCCCGCTCCCCCCGGCTGCAGCTAAGCTGGTGATGGAAAACGAGCTCTGTGAGAGGAAGAAAACACTTCGGGGAGCTCAGATGAGAACTACAGCACGAGGGAGGACGATGCGCAAGGCAGTAAGACTAGCAGAAAGCTGAATCCTGCAGGGAGATCTCTTGGGTGCCTGGTATTCCCTGGCAGGCTGGCAGCAGGCGAGATGGGAACAGGGAGCCAGAAAAACCCAGATGAAACTCCATCTTCTGTTCAATCACCAACAGCCTCCCCTCGGCCACCTCCCTGGGCTGCTCTGGTCCCGGGAGGATGGAAGCGTCGGTGCACGTAAGACACCGGCGATCAGCGAAGACGGCAGCGACGAGCCCAATTCAACCAACACATTCATCGCTCTCCCGCTAACGCTTCTTTTCAAAGCTTTCTTGCCGGGGTGACAGCTCAGAACGAACTTTTCAACATGCAATTGCTTCAAATGGAAGAAACTGAAAGAGGGGAAAAAAGAAATAATAACAAAAATCAGGAAAATATCTAACTTGCCAGGCCAAGAAAAGTCATCCCGTGGAAGCAGGGGCAGGTGACTCGGAGCCAGCGCCGTTGTCAGAGCAGCACCGGGGAGGAACATCGGGGGAACTTCTCCGAGAGTGGGACTGCAGGAAAGGTTGATTTAATGGCACACTACGGCAGCTTCTCCGCTCCCCCGAGAAAAAAACCAAACCCCACGGACGGGGACTTGCTCATCTAAACACACAGTGTACGTCAGAGGAACAAACCTGAGTAACTGCCATCCAGAATTTAAAAAACAAATTAAATCCACGGCAAAAAATAAGCAGAACTGCGAAGAGAGGGATCGTACAATCTGGCAGGAAAAGGCATGAATCATTATTTTCTAGAGGAAACCGTATATAATCCAAGCTACTTTGTTTTAAAACAAATCAAACCTCCCAAAAACTCCAGTTAATAGGTTTGACAAATTCAGGTCTTTAATTCAGGTATTTTGGCAATTTGTTAAGATTAAAAAAACCCCTACCTGGTACCCACTAACTTTGCAGCAGTCTATGCCCTGCTCTCAGCATCTCCAAAAGCCTCCATCAGAAGGCGAAGGGGAGAGAGGAGAGCATCTACCTGGGGCCGGAGGAAGGCCATTAGATTGCAATGCCATCTTGTGGAATAGGAGAAAACGAAAGACGGGGGAAAAACGTTGCTCAGCCGCCACTTTGCAATCGTATATTATTTTACGGGACACAGATACTGGCCCAGCAGGGGATCTTATCAACGCTTATCAATACTGAAAGGGGGGGTGTCAGGAGGATGGGGCCAGGCTCTTGTCAGTGGTGCCCGGGGACAGGACAAGGGGTAACGGGCACAAACTTGACCATAGGGAGTTCCACCTAAACACGAGGAGGAACTTCTTTGCTGTGAGGGTGGCAGAGCCCTGGCACAGGCTGCCCCGAGAGGTGGTGGAGTCTCCGTCTCTGGAGACATCCCAAACCCGCCTGGACACGTTCCTGTGCCACCTGCTGTGGGTGACCCTGCTCTGGCAGGGGGTTGGACTGGGTGATCTCCAGAGGTCCCTGCCAACCCCCGCCAGTCTGTGATCCTGTGATTCGGTGGGTGCTTCTCATTTTCCTCCTCTGCCTGAAAAGTTAGGGATGCACGCAGCGATAACTGCAAAGACGTGGCCTGCTTCCCTCACACTGCTTGGAAGGGGATGGATAAGTCTGTCAGAAATAAAAACTTCCTCTTTTTTGCTTGTTTTTACTATGAGTAATAATAATAAAAAGTAATAATCTTTTGTGTTGCTTCCCCAGGAAGCCAGCCTTTCTCCTCGCCTACGGGAGAGCCACCAAAAGAGTGACTCGGGTAGGATGAGGAGCAGGGCCACCTCGATCCCCCAGATCCCCTCCCCAATTCCTGCTCTACTTTAGCAGGATCCGAGGAAGAATTCTGACTCCGTCCATCGCACAGCTCGGCTGCAACCGCCTCCCCATACGTCGCATCGGATAATTCGGCTCCCAGCTGTGTCCTGCGTTACTAAAATCCCCGTTATCTCGTTCAGATGCAAACACTTCAGGATGCTCTTACCACAAACAAAGCCTGGTTTAACCATCCCCTCTGCAGGGAGCTGCCTACTTATGTCTTTAGGTAAAAAAGAAAAAAAATCTACAAAACTCAACTATGCGGGGGGGAGGGAAGTTACCAAAAAGCACCATTCAGGTGAGCCAGGACGACGAGAGACTTTCTCCTCTGCGATGAGGCCAACTCAACCCACGGGCAGGGAGAAAGAGCCACGGGCTCTTTGCAGACTCCTGACAAATACTAAAATGCTTGAGCCTGACGATGGACGGAAATAAACCCACAGAGCTGCATATTACAGAATCACAGAATGGTTCGGGTTGGAAGGGACCTTAAAGGCCACCCAGTGCCACCCCCTGCCCTGGGCAGGGACACCTCCCACCAGACCAGGTTGCTCCAAGCCCCGTCCAACCTGGCCTTGAACCCCTCCAGGGATGGGGCAGCCACAGCTTCTCTGGGCAACCTGGGCCAGGGGCTCACCACCCTCACAGCCAAGAATTTCTTCCTCAGATCTCATCTAAATCTCCCCTCTTCCAGTTTGAAGCCGTTACCCCGTGTCCTATCATTACACTCCCATATATTGGGACCCCCCCCCCCCAAAACCTGCACCCACTTACTTGCAACGTCCCAAAGCAAGGAACTGTACCCGAGCCCTCGGGGACCCACCGCGGTGGCACAGCCCGTGCCCGAGCTGCCGAAGGCTGGGGACATCAGGGGACGGGGATGGGCTGGCGCTGGCAGGGTGCTCTCAGGACAGGTGCCAGGGACACCAAGGGACGAGCGGATGCTGGAGCCCACTCGGGGCAAGAGAGGATTAAAAACCTCACGGGAGCCGTGCCGTGAATCCAAACAACAGGAGCGCTGAGGAGTCTGACAGCAGCTCTCGTTTCAGGGCAGTCATTTGCCTTTAAGTAAGTTTTTTGGGGTCAAAACGGGAAATTTTGAAAATTTTCTGAATTTTTTTTCCCGATTGGAATTGGATTGAACGGGATCACAGCTAGGCTATCTCTACCTAGTTTGGGTTTTCTATAGGAAAACCAAAAATACTGCCGGAATCCCAACTAGTGCATCATTAAGGTCTTGTGGCGTTTGCCATATCATCAGGTTGTCCCAGCTCAAGGCTTTGTTCGGGCCAAATTCGTGTGTCGTCCCCCCCCTCCCCAGCACCTCGACCTTAATTATACTTCCGTTTCTTTGCTTATTTTTAAATGTAGTTCCTAAGAGGACATTCCGAGGGTTGAAATTTCTAAGAAAGAAGTTAGCGAGAAACGGTTCCTGAGAGAGGGATACTGAGCGTTACTCGGCGCACAAAAAACCAGCCATAAAAGTATGGAAACTGGGAGGGACTGGGGACAAACCAACCCAGAGACCCAGTGGTAAAACTGAAAAGTCAGGATCGTGCACGCAGGCGTCCCTGTAGCAAATCTGGTAAAGGCAGCCTAACCTGTGATTTGCATGGTGAAAGATCAGGGCGAATTTATGAAATATAAGAAAAATATATATATATATCTCTCTCCCTCCTAAATGCCCTACGTACCCTGAAAAGAAATAAAACAATGCCCAGCAGCGTGCAAACATTTCCCTGCAGATGACTGATGATTTTCAACAAGAATTTCATAAATGCAGCAGAGTCTGGTATATCCCGGGATTATTCCTCCGCCGCAATCCCTGGGAGTTCCTCCTGCCACACCAGTGTGGGGTTGCCCGCGGCCACCAAGGGCGAGGGGCTCCAAGCCGGGCAGGAGCAAGGGCTGGGATGGTCAACGGTTCTTGAGTCAGCGAAAGAAATGGCATTGAAAATAAGCTGCGAATGAAAACAACCCACCCCGAACTACCTGAAGGTTTCTGCCAGGAGCGAGCACGAGCGTCCCCGACCCCTCTGCGCCCAGCCGGTGGCACCCCCGGCGTACATCACCTCCAAAGCTTGAAACGACGTTTGCATGAGAGCGAGACGTTGAAATATTGATTAAAGTTGGATTTCCTCAGCAATACTTTGATTTTATTATTACGCTGGCTGCTAACAAAGACACACCCGGTACTGCCTTACATTCTTGCTCGTAAAAGGGTGATTATTCCACTATTCACGCCAGGCGGCTCCGCTTGTATCCACAGCCAGTGGCTCCAGCGCAGGCACTCATCGGGGAAATAAAAAGACATTAGGATTTCAAAAATGAGGCGAAAACACGGGAACGGGCACAGGCTGGAATAAAGCGGAGGCCGGGTCCAAGCCGGGGAAGGACGGGGTGGGCAAGGGGGAAGACTGAGCACTTCAACCCCGTTTAAATCCGAAGCGCCAGCACCGAAACCAAAGAGTTACTGAAGATTTTGATCAATTCACATGAAACATTGGAGGGGAAGGGGGGGTGGAAAAAGCACTCTGCAAAAATTACCTAGCAGGTGCCGGTTTTTCCCGCTGCTTGGCTTTGTTGAAGGAATAATTGTACGCACGCGGAGGGTTTTTCTGATCTTCGCACACTAGTTAAGTCTCATCGCCAGGGGAAAGGGTGGAAAAGGGATGGGAAGAATGCCATGACAGCCTGTGTCTCCCAGCATTATTGTTCTAAAACTCCAGCTCAGGCCGAGCAAAGCAGCTATCTGAGGCAATGCCGTGTTTACGTATGCCCAAATTGTTATGCAAACACAGGAAGCCCTGTTGGAGCAGGGGGACCGGGCACCCAGCGGCAGCAGAAAGATGTTTTTCAATGTGGAAAGGGTGAGAGAGGTCACCCCCAAGGAATCCGGCCCAGGATGCTCTCAGCCTTCGCCTCTCCCATCCTCCTCCTCCTCCTCCTCCTCCTCTCGAATTCCCCAGCGCAGCCAGTATGGGCTTTGAGTTAAAGAGACAGGCTCCTTACCCAGCAGCATCATCTGGGGGCTGCGGGAGGAGCCTAAAAAGGGGGAAAAAATACCTAAGGAGGGGGAAGGTGTGCTGCGGGAGGGGGATTCCTCACCCCGCGCAGGCGTTCGGCATCGCACTTCCCTGTACTCCTGCAGAAAATCAAACCTCAGAAGCTGAGGGGAGACTCCAAAGGCACACAGGGGCACTTGGCATCATTTAAGTTTGTTTTTTTTTTTTTTTCAGATTAAATCCATCTTGCATCAACATTAAAGACCTAGAATAAAAAGTCAGTCACGAACTCTGCAGTCACACCTTTAATTCTACCTGTAGCTGGTACAAGAGAAATCGGAGACAAACAAGTCAACTTAAACCTCCGGAAGAAGCCACGGAATCCCATCAGCCTATATCAACTAAGCTTTCAAAAAGTTATCGCTGACGGAGAACTAAAAAAATCCTTGAAATACATTCCCGGTGCTTGCAAATGTCTCATTGCCGTCTGAGCTCGGTTGCTTTTACTGACGGATTCAACAGAGTAAAAGTTCCCCACCCGCCAGAAACAGCGAGACCAAGCCAGCTCTCACCTCGCTCTTTACGAAACTACGTAAGCTCAATTTCATTAACTTCTGCCTATAAGTCAAATTCCTACAGAGCATAAATTATTCTTGTTAGGATTTTGAGACTTCTAGTGTGGCAAAAACGAACGCCGCGCCCCAGAACCGGCCGTGCCGCCGCCGCTGCAAGGGCCTCACCACCACCTGAATCCTGCAGGGAGACCTGGGGGATGCCTGGTATTCCCCGGCAGGCTGGCAACAAGCGAGAAGGGAACAGGGAGACAGAAAAGCCCAGATGAAACTCCAAAACCGCGGGAACAGGCACATGCTGGAATAACACGGAAGCCGGGTCCAAGCCAAGGTCTGCATCCCGGGGAAGGACAGGGTGGGCAAGGGGGAAGGCTGAGGACTTCACCCCCGTTTAAATGGACCCCACAGACCTCATCCCCCAGTCACTCATCCTCCCAAATAAAGGCGTTTTCTGCCATCACCCACAGCACCCTCCCGCGGTTATTGCTATCAAACACCCCCAGCTCTTCACCCCATCGAGGAAAACCTACGTGCCCGAGACGTACAACCTCTCCTTGGCTGTACGGAAAAGGAGACCAAGGGAGCTTTACCAGCTTGCCCGGAGCTGGAAGAGTCACCAGCAAGGATTTCACGGCTGGCAGGCTGTGGACATCAGCTGGCTGAGAACACGTTCCTGCAGGACACCACCAGAAACGTCCCGGCGGCATCACTCCCCGCTGTGACCGGTTTTGTGAGAGGCTGGTAGCTAGCAAGTTTTTTAAAGCTAATTAACACGCACTGCTCTAATTTCACACAGTTCTACAATTTCCAATCAGAATATTGTGCAACGCTGGAGCCAAATGGCTCAAGGAAATTAACTGTATCAACACGCACAGCGAGTCAAACCCGCAACAGCAGCTGAACAAGTCTGGAAAGGTTTTTTTTTTCAACTTTTAAGAGAATCTGTCATCGGGGGGGAGCGCATTGCACACAGCCTCTGAGCGCTGAGCTACTTTCTCATCATTTAATAACGGCGCAGGATTTGTGCTCAAGCCGTTTCCTACCGCAGGACGTTGATTTCTTGTCCACCATCTTCACGTGCCGCGTCTGGTTGCGGAGCTTGTCGTCTGTGTTTTCAACCAGGTTCGTGAGGTCGTCGATGATCTCTGGGGAAAGAGAAAGATGAGCATTAATCTCTGCGCCCCACGGCATCACGGCTCAACAAGCACACGCCTGCTGGAGGTTCCGAAAGGGAAACCGGCTGCATCCTCCTGTCTTCCAGAAAGACACACCGGTGCTCCACATGCACGGAAATGTCCAAATCCTGGGAAACGCTACACAAGAGATTCAACTTCAGATCCAGTGCATTTCTCCGCCGTAAGGGCAGAGGAAAAGAAATACAGCCTGAAACAGCAGGAGGAGTCTCGGCAGGCACCGACTATAAGGTGACGGCAGCCAGAAAACACCAGCCAAAGTAAGAGAATTAGTGCATATGCTATAAGAAATCTGAAATTTCAATCCCTGGAACAGGGCACCTCAACACTTGGCCATTACACAGTCATTAAACCACATCCAGATGCCCCATCTTTATAACCGCTTTTGAGAGCGTGTGGTGTGGTCCCAACCAAGAGACCACGGAGGAGACAGTCAAAGTCCCACCTTGGTGAGTTATAGAGATGCCCGGATGGCAGTTCTGCCTGCAGCCCAAAGGATCCAAAGGAACGCGAGCAAAATTTCTCCTACGTTTATTTTTAATAGAGGGGAAAGGAAAATTTCAAGCCAACTCATCCTCAACCTCATACAACTGACGCCTTTCTTTTTGTCAGGGAAATCAGACCCGGCACGAGGCTTACACCGAGAGCGGTCGGTTGTTGGGTTGGGATTTTTTAACACTGAAAATCAAAAGCCACATTCAGGCACCAAATTTCCTTCTTGCTGACTGTTCCGCTCTAATTTTCTTCAAATACGCAGCCGGTGCTTCTGGCTGGGTGTATGAACACACCGCCTTTGAGTTGCTTCCTACTCTGCAGGTAGGAATGGCTTTTTTTGTGCATGATAAATCAGGGAGGAGGAGAGCAGCCAAAACCCGAACGCTACTGCAAAGCAGCCTGCTCTGGTTGCACTTCCAGCACTTTCCTTGCTATTGATCACTGTCTTTATAAATCCAGTCTGCCTTTCGGGACCAGGTCGGGGGCAGCAGCCGTGCCAGCTGGCGGGGGCTGTGCTCTCGGGTCCTTGGTACCCTCCCAGACTGTCACTCTCTGCACTGCTGAAACCTCCAGCTTTAACGCACCGTAAAGCAAAAGTTGGAGCGCATAGCTTTCCGTGAGCGAGACAGACTCATTTTCTGTTCATTTTTATGCCTCATAAGCCCGTATGTATGTTGGTTGAGTGTTAAAGAAAACAGAATCATAGAATGGTTCAGGTTAGAAGGGACTTTAAAGCCCACCCAGTGCCACCCCCTGCCCTGGGCAGGGACACCTCCCACCAGCCCAGGTTGCTCCAAGCCCCGGCCAACCTGGCCTTGAACCCCTCCAGGGATGGGGCAGCCACAGCTTCTCTGGGCAACCTGGGCCAGGGGCTCACCACCCTCAGTGGAAAGAATTTCTGCCCAATATCCAATCTAAATCTCCCCTCTTCCAGTTTGAAACCCTTCCCCCTCGTCCCATGGCTCCCCTCCCTGATCCAGAGTCCCTCCCCAGCTTTCCTGGAGCCCCTTTAGGGACTGGAAGGGGCTGGAAGGTCTCCCCGGAGCCTTCTCTTCTCCAGGCTGAACCCCCCCAGCTCTCTCAGCCTGTCCTCCCAGCAGAGGGGCTCCAGCCCTCCCAGCATCTCCGGGGCCTCCTCTGGCCCCGCTCCAACAGCTCCGTGTCCTCCTTGTGCTGAGGGCTCCAGAGCTGGACGCAGTGCTCCAGGTGGGGTCTCACCAGAGCAGAGGGGAAAAAAGTAAGTCACATCAACAGGACAGGGCTCTTATTAATTAGCTTTTAATGGTTTGACTGTATTCCTTCAAATAAGATTTCCCAAATAGTTCTACAAGGAACAAGGGGATGGTACTAAAGCAGGCACTCCTTGTATTTCCAACACTTCGCTGTGGCACTAGAAGGCTTTAAAAGGTGGTGCCAATATGTGACATTAGTTCTTGCAGCTTCTCAAGAACATCCATACGCCTCTGTGGGCATCAGCTTTGGACCGGTGCTTGAAAGGGAACGGTTTCCTCCAAAATTCACCTTCCCGCAGCAGAAGATGTGCAGGGCGTTCATGTCCTCAAATCTTGCCAAGTAACAAGCACCGCTCTAGATACAGAGATAAAACCGGTTTGATCGTACATATGGATAAGAAAAACACAGATATAAAATAAGCGGACTTCTGAAGACACAGAGGACATTTTCAAAGGCACACGTAGCATGGGGGTTTTACTCTCCTGGAGAGCTGGAAGATTTAAGCACCATCCTTCTAAGGCGTGCTTTTTTAAGTCTGCCCTACAAGCACCCCATCATCTCCAGCGAATCCCTATGTAAAGTGATACCAGCATCTAAAAAAAACTTGTACTTCGAAAATTTACATCTCTCTCAAAAGATGAGCTCCTGATTCCCGTTCCTCAGCCTAAACCATCTCAGCATTCACATGAAACATCAACTGCTTCTACCTGTGCAGCCTCCATTTTACCCTGTGGACCTAAACCATCCACCCCTCCCGTGGTTAACCAGCATCACCCACCGAGGCTGCTCTATGCCAGACGCAAACTCACGTATTTGGGAAGTTGTTTGTAATACTCAAGATTTTATTGTTCATCCTACACCAGAACACATTTTCCCAAGTGTCGGCAGGTACTTTATTTGACCTGCAAGATTTGTTCGGTTCAGATATTAGTCCTCCTCCCTCTCCCACCCAACTTTCCCAGGTCCAACATCTGCAAAGCCAACAATATTTTGGAGAAACTTTATCTGTCTTGCGTGATTCAGCACACAGGAAAACCAGTACAATGCTGCCGGCAAAGGCAGGCTTTCTCATGTTTGCCTCTAAATGAAAAAAAAAAAAAAAAAAAAGCGACGAAAGTTCCCATCGTTGTCAAGGACAAAGTGATAAGCATGCTTGGGAAATAAGAGACTTTCCTCTGCCAACACTGACCAGACCCTCCTTGAAAAACATCCTGGTGAACAAGCTGTAGCTAAATGAGAACAAATGCGAGCAGGAAAATTTGCTGTCATCATTTCAAAGCCCAAGGCATTGCAATTGGGATTACGTCTCCAGCCTCTCCTTTCCCATCCCCTTGCACAAGCCAGTCCCTGTCAGACAAACCAGCAGGAACCGTTTCTGAACCAGAGAATTGGCCTGCACAGCTTGGGAGAAGCGTTTCTCCATATCTACATGTCTCTTGATACGGTCAGGTTTTAGGGGAGTAGGCCAAGCACGTAGCCCACGGATCAACAAGCAACAAGTCCTTTGATGCAACGTGCAGTTACGACCAGGAGAAGTATCAGGACACACATGGCGCAACCAGGAGGTCCAAGCAGGGTCTTCCCCTCCACCACAGTGGGGTTGATGTGGGGTGAAAGCACAAGGAGGTTCTTACCTCATCACCACTTGAATCAGAAGCCCGGACCATCAGGTTCCCCAGGCCAGGGTGCCCTTGCAACCACCAACACCCTGTACAGAAACATCCACCCACTCATCTACACCCACCAACACCACCAACACTCACCACAGAAACATCCATCCACCACCCCTCTATGTCCACCAACACCCAGCACAGAAACATCCATCCACCCATCTACACCCACCAACACCACCAACACCCACCACAGAAACATCCATCCACCCATCTACACCCACCAACACCACCAACACCCACCACAGAAACATCCATCCACCCATCTACACCCACCAACACCACAGAAACATCCAACCACCCCCCTACACCCACCAGTACCATCAACCCCCTGCACAGACACATCCATCCACCAACACCCTGCACAGAAACATCCATCCACCCTCTACACCCACCAACACCATCAACACCCACCACAGAAACATCCAAACACCCCCCTACACCCACCAATACCACCAACATCCTGCACAGAAACATCCATCCACCCATCTACACCCACCAACACCATCAACACCTACCACAGAAACATCCATCCATCCACCCTCTACACCCACCAACCCCACCAGCCCCCTGCACAGAAACACCCACCCCTCCACCCCCATCACTACGCCGTTGTGGTGACAGGTTCAGAGCAGCTCTCGACCTTGGTGTAAATGAAAGAATTTCTCCCTGCTCTAAAGCAAAGGAAACACAATGGAAGTCTGTGCTGTATCAGGCAGGGTTGAAAACAAGTAATGAATGCCTAAGGCAGGCAGAGCTGCTGCCAGAAAAAACTAACTCCATGGCTAAGAAGGTCTTCAGAGCCCCGACGATCCCACGTTAGCTCTCAGTAGGCTCCTGAGGGCCACCTCTTCTGGCAGATGACCCACCTGCAACCACCTCTCCCCTTCAAGCTGCCAGTTATATTCAGGATGAAAATTTTTCTATCAATCACCTCTCATTTACCTGACTATGCAATGAGTTAAAAGTTAAAAAAAAAAAAACAAAAAAGAGAGAAACCTGGAAAAGGTGAAGGACTCGAGGTTCCCCATCGCGAGGGAGCAGACGGGAAGAGCAGGCTGACTGCTGAAGGGCTGCCAGTGACCTTACAAAGGACATTTCTGTAACACTGCACTGCAAACCACATTTAAACCGGTAACGCAAATTTAGCCAAGGTCTTCTTTCAGTGAAGCAGCACCTTGAAGCAGAAGATAAAACCTACTGCGCAACCCGAGTATTAAAATCTCAGTAATTAAAGCCCAGCTGAAGTGGGAGAAGTTTGAAGGTTGCTCATCCCTTGGAGATGAGCTCAGACAGGACCTCCTGTTTCACAGAATCATAGAACGGTTCGGATTGGAAGGGACCTTAAAGATCTTCTAGTTCCAAGCCCCCTGCCCTGGGCAGGGACACCTCCCACCAGCCCAGGTTGCTCCAAGCCCCCTCCAACCTGCCCTTGAACCCCTCCAGGGATGGGGCAGCCACAGCTTCTCTGGGCACCCTGGGCCAGAGGCTCACCGCCCTCACAGCAAAGAATTTCTGCCCAATATCCAATCTAAATCTCCCCTCTTCCAGTTTGAAACCCTTCCCCCTCGTCCCATGGCTCCCCTCCCTGATCCAGAGTCCCTCCCCAGCTTTCCTGGAGCCCCTTTAGGGACTGGAAGGGGCTGGAAGGTCTCCCCGGAGCCTTCTCTTCTCCAGGCTGAACCCCCCCAGCTCTCTCAGCCTGCCCTCACAGCAGAGGGGCTCCAGCCCTCCCAGCATCTCCGGGGCCTCCTCTGGCCCCACTCCAACAGGTCCATGTCCTTCTTGTGCTGAGGGCTCCAGAGCTGGACCTGGTACTCCAGTTTCAGCAGGGACTTTGGCTTGAAAAGCGGTGGAACAGCCTTGCTCATCCTTGCACACATGTCCCTTTGCTAGGGTCACAGCCAGGCAGGTACATCAGCTTTCGAGCTCACCAGCAGACAAGGGGGACAAACACGCCAAGCGCGAAAGCAGCAGGTTTCTACAAGAAGGTGTGGGCATTACCATTTCTCCTCACCTCGTCCCTGCAAGGCTGCGGCAGGGAAATGCAACCCCATCTCTACAAACCTGGATGCTTTTCCTGGTCATCGAGGCTATAAAATTTGGCCCGGAGCCCTCAGAAGGGCAGGATTTCTTCAGAAGCCTGGTATACAGAGAATTTTAGAATGGTCTAGGTTGGAAGGGACCTTTTGGATCGTCGAGTCCAACCCTCAGCCTAACTCTGACAAAATATCACACGGCAAAAATAGCAGTGGGGTTTACAGATTGGAGATCCATACCCGCGTACCTTGAACCAGGACAAAAGTCACAGAAGGTCACAGTTTGGTGGCCACGAGCCTGTCTGCAGTCCTGCCCTCGCTCCTCCGGCCGCGGGAGCAGCAATGGAGAGAGCCCAGCAGCCCTGCAGGGGACTGGGACGAATTCCACACCGGGGATTTACAAGCGAAGAAAACGTGCTATGAGGAAACAAGCAAATGACAGTAGGTAGATATATTCTGAAATATTTGACTTTTTTTTTTTTTTTTTCCCCTGCTAAAAAACCTACAGCAGTGGGTTTTGATCTTAGGCAACACGTGTTTTGGAGCACTGCAGAGCCGCCACAGCTCCAGGTGGGAAGAGGTGGAAGAAACATCCCTACTGAAGCGGCGGGAGAGGCTGGGAACAGCAGCCGTACCATCAGTCAGCCCTCGCCGCTTCCAGCCTTAATTCCACCTCCTGCTCCTGGAGAAAGCACAAGCAGGGAGAGGAAAAATCCCTTGTGTTTATTTTGTTACAAAACAAACACCAAACACATTTTGGGTTTGTTTAATAATTTGCGTTAAACTCCAAATACACTGTTGCCCACAAAAACACATGCAGAAATTGTTTCACCGGATCGGAACTTGTCGCTGCATCAGCTGTCACAGCCGCAAAATTAAAGCTGCTGAGCTGCAGCTCAACCCAAAGCACCGAAAAAAAATAATTGCTCCTTGAATCGCTTCACTGGTCCCAGCAAGCTGAAGCGCTATCAGTGCCTGCAGCCAACTTTCAAAGACTCGAGAATCCATTGATGGACCCAGATCAACACAAGACTACTCAGAGAAGCAAGCACGGAAGCGTTAAATGTTCCTTTCCAAAGTTTTATTGAAATGGGAAAGGAAAAAGTGAAGCACCAGCTCTGAACCCGGATGGTCAGCACCCTCCCGCTCGGCTCCACGGCGCCTGGCTTCGCCCTCTAAAATGATACATTAAAGGTTGAGAAAAATGATCTTTATAATACCTCCGAATGAAAGGGTTGGATTATAAGTCACACTGGCATCACGTTTTGTGGCTACTGATTTCTGGGGTCCATCCACGTGCAGGTGTGTGTGCGTGTTCAGAGGGACTACGCCCAAAGAGACTACCGGAACGTAAAAACCTTTCCTGAAATTGTAGTGGAACAACCACCTGGTGGGAGCGGTAAGGGTGTATTTACATACATCTTTAAAAATCACATCCACTAATAGCTAAAAAAAAGAAATATTTATGCAAAGGACACCAATAGAAGACCGACGATAAAAAACCGAGCAGAAGAAATTATATGTAATCCTAGGAATCTCTCAGAAAAAAGCTCATTCTTCATAACTTTTTTCTTTCAAAGACTTTGCCGCTGCAATGAAAATCAGAAACGTTCTGGTTTAATGCCTAAAACCACCGATGCCTTCCCTAAAAAGCTGGTTCTGCTTCTCTCCAGCCACGGCATGGATAATTTCAGCCTGTCCCGTGAGACGGGAATCCCACCCGTTAGAGCTGTAAATCACCTCTGCGGGACATGGCCATCCATCACCTACAGCGCGTCTCCTGTGCCGAAGGCTGGCGCGGGACGGGAAGGCAAATCCCCAGCTGAACCCAAGCCAGGTGCCGGAACAGTCTGCTGTGGCCTAACGGAGCTTTTCTCCTCCGTTCCTCCTCAAAAAGACTGCAATCCCTGGAGGCATCTAAAAGCCGGGCAGACGTGGTGCTGAAGGACATGGGTTAGTGGCGGTTCGTCAGAGTTAGGTTGATGGTTGGACTTGATGATCTGAAAGGTCCCTTCCAACCTGGACCATTTTATGATTCTATAATCTTCAGGCACTGGATTTGCCCATGGTCCTGTTGAACATCACACCACAGAGAGCACAGGTCCTCCATCGCGACCCGCATCTGCCTTTCCCATATTCCCAACTTCTCTGTTGACATTTCTAACAACGCTTCCGATGGGTTTGAAATCGGACTCCTCTGGCAGACCCACCTTCTGTGGCAACTCAGCCGTCAAGTCTTTCTACAGCTGGTCAGAAGTTTTCCACGGGAAAAGTTTCCACTGGAAAACCATTTGACAGATGATAAAACCAGCACATCCCAGAGCGCTCCACACGCCTGGACCTTCAGTGTTTCACCTTCTTGATGATGCCCTTTATGCTGAAACACAACCCTGATCAGCTCGATGCGAATAACCAGCTTTCAGCTTGCAACTGAAATTCTCAGTTTTGACAACAAAACAAGAAGCCCAAAAGTTCCAGAGAGCAAAAGCCCCTTTTCCAGCCCATTCAGCCACTCCATCTTTCCTCCCTTTCCGACCCCGGTGCCAAGACCCCACCAGTGCCCGCCCAGCTCCAGCAATGCTGGAGACTGAGGAGCAAGTCAACTGCTAGGCCCTGAGATCCCACTAAAGACACAAAATGAACATTGCGTCTTTCTCTGCAGGGACTAAACAGCAGCAAGCGACACCCGAGTTATGGCGCAGGCATCAACGCTGCACATTTTAATCCAAAAAGGCGTAGCTTACGAGATTACAAGTCCCAACATGAGTGCAGCACACGGACGCGGAGGAGATGAGCCAATCCAACAGCTATGGATGCTCTTGCTCTCATCACCATCATGGACCAAGCCCCGAGCCCTCCTGTTTCTCCCGTTAAGGAGCTCCTGGGAGGGAAACTCGTTATGGAGAAACGTGAAGCGGTGCATTAAGGAAACGAAAGCCAGGCAGTGGCAGAGCCGGAGAGCCGGGCCATTTCGAGGAACGCTATGGTTTATTTTGCAGGAAACCATGTGGGTTTTTTCCTACCCATTCTCCACCCAAGAACAGGAAAAAGATCTGGTTGCCTTTCCATCCTACGTCTCCCCGTTTCTACCCATGCCCACACAGCTGCACCATCGTTCTGAAGGCCCGGGATTTATTTTATTATTTTTTTTTAAAACATTCTCCCTAACTCATGGAGTCCCTACGAAAGACAAACGCCTCTTCCCATGAAGTGGAACAGGCTCTTGCGGAGCCAGAGTTCCGCTTTCATACATGACTTTACACTAATTGATTTTTTTGTTTGTGTTATTTAAAACACGTAAAAAGCCTCGTTTGGTTTCGGCAGTTCCGTCTTTGAGTCACACTCATTCTGTCTGTGGAGCAAGAAACCCAAAAGCCACGTGAAAGCGGCCACGTGAAATACAGCACAGGCAGAGAGAAACAAACCTGGGGTTTGACTGCAGTTTAGCAGAATGCCATTGCTGACCAAACATTCCCTTGGAATTTTTTGGCTTTTCCGTGGATTTAAATTTACAGATCACTCAATAGCATTTATCGATGAGTAATGCATCTCCCCGGTATACCCCACCGTGAGTCACGGAAGACTGCAGTCAGCCTTAAGAAAAACATATAGACGACTAAAATCCAGAACGTTTTACGCTACACAAAAAAAATTACAATGCGGCTGGAATTCAGCGGAGCAGCCAAGCGGGCTTTCCCTCCCTCCTTCAGGTCTCCGGTGCCTCAGGAGAAGAGCTAGATACCAAAGAAATGAATCATATATTGAATGCCGACCTCTATATGTCCAAACCCCGTAATTACGCGTTAATAAGAAAGCGAGCATTGTTCAAAACGCCAGAAATGAAGATTGCAACTAATGTAAGTACATCAGAAACCCAAAGAACCTTCGCACGATGTGCCAGCTGTAATGTCAAGGCAGAGCGAAAAGAGAAAAACACAGTAAAAAATACAAAGCCAAGAATCTTAATTTCTCTCCCCGGCTGCGAGCCGGGCCCGTTTTTTTTGCAGCCTCTCCGACGTGCGCAGCTCTCCATGCCACAGGCGATGCGTTACTGCAGCCAGGGGCTCCTCCTCGCTGTTAACTCCAAGGTAATACTCACCCCCCCCCAGCTCTGCGCTGCTCAGGACACCGGGATAGCGGCACCTTCTGCCGCGATGAGTTTTGCGTTTCAAGCAAAGACCAAGATTCCTCCCTGTCGCGGTTTTGACCAAATCGGCCAATGGCCAGCGACAGATGCTCCCCCCCAACCTCTCGTATACGGAGAGGTGGAGGAGAGATAAAGAGATTTACGAGTTTAGAAGAAACTAACCTACTTTAATGGAATATTAATTACAAAATAAAAAGGAAATAATGAAATAGACACAGTATATACAAAACCGTATTAAGCTCCCAGGGTGACGTCACCGTCTGATGGTGACTGGACTCAGTGACGGGTGGGAACCAGGTTCCACAGATGGAGCCAGGAACACACGGATCGGGATCAAAGGCAGATGAACAGGCAGGGTCCTCCTCGGACGTCGGCCATCGAAGGGCGAGAGCTGGCCCTTTGATCCCTCAGCTTTTATACTGCGCATGGGGCAGATGGGATGGAATACCCCTGGCGGTCAATTGTGGGTCCCCTGTCCTGTCCGCTCCTCCCCGCAGGTGGGACCCCTCTGCGCTTTTCCGCTTCCCACCCTCCATTGGGGCAAATAACGGAATTAGCTGCCCTTGGCTGTTATAGCAATAAGTAGAAGCAGGAGCCTCTCTGCGTACCATTCCTTGGCACAAACTGCCTCATCACTCCGAACGAACCGCTTTAGACGCAACAGGCTGTTAATTTCAGAGAGTTAGAAGAGGCCTAGCTCAGAAATAAAAGGACTGAACAGAAAGTTGGTCCTGTTCTACCTCAAACCAGGACACTCCCTCCACCGTCCCAAATTTAACTGATAACATTTCATCTCTTCTTTAGCGAAACTTCATATAAGTATTAAAACTCTCCAAAATACTGACTTCTCCAAGGGAGCAAACCAATTTGTTCCCGTGCTTGTGCTGTCTCACTCTTTAGCTCTTCTAATTTACGGGGGGCTTGGTGGTCCTTGGAGACAGTCGGGTTCAGGAGATCTCCTGGCCTCCTGCTGGGAAGGTGTTTTACGACGTGCCATGTGTACGTAGCAGTCCCGGTGCTCTGGTCTGGGCGGCACAAAGACATCGCTCACCCTTCCCCATTCCCGCAGAGATGGCTCTGCTGACAAAGAGGAGGGCACTGGGCTGCAGGGGCTGCAGGCAGCGCAGGGCAGGAGCTGGCAGACTTGGTTTGTGCCCAGGGGAGCAGGCAGGGAAGGACAGTCTGGAAAAAAGACGCCTGAGGGCGGACCTTATCAACACTTATCAATACTGAAAGGGGGGGTGTCAGGAGGATGGGGCCAGGCTCTTTTCAGTGGTGCCCGGGGACAGGACAAGGGGTAACGGGCACAAACTTGACCACAGGGAGTTCCACCTAAACACGAGGAGGAACTTCTTTGCTGTGAGGGTGGCAGAGCCCTGGCACAGGCTGCCCCGAGAGGTGGTAGAGTCTCCGTCTCTGGAGACATCCCAAACCCACCTGGAGGCGTTCCTGTGCCACCTGCTCTGGGTGACCCTGCTCTGGCAGGGGGTTGGACTGGGTGATCTCTAGAGGGCCCTTCCAACCCCCGCCAGTCTGTGGTTCTGTGACATGTCTTCTCCCCACCATGCTGGTGAGCAGCCCCAGCCTGCCCTCCCAGCTCAGGTTAGCAGTCTGAAGCACTGGGTGATGCATCAGCCACGGCAGTGGGTCCTCCTCCTCCCAACACACCCATGGGGACATCCATGCCAGCTCTCCGCCCCAAGGAATCCTTGCAGAGGAACAACTCCTTCAGGACGAGGATCACTCCTGGTTCCCCGAGTTCCTGACAACAGACTGGAAAGAACAAACTGCTCAGAGTCCTAGGACCTCTGCCCGGCCTTTGGGAAGTGAAGTGAAGGGCAGCTTGAGCACCCAGCTCACAAGGCCAAGGACCAGCCCATGCCTTCAGCGTAACCCTTTCCCACTGGTTCACCAAACCTTCCGCATCTTTAAGGATAATGCTGAAATAAGAGAAAACTATTTGTTCTGCTACAGAAAACCCTGACATCTGCTCCAAGGACCAGAAGGACATGTCCAAGACCACCGTTTCCACCGCCCACCACAGCGAAGCAGCCTCGCTCCATCCCAAAATACGGAAGATTATATCTGGGTCAAACTTCGATACCCCCAAGCAACACAGAACACTTGACCCTCTCAAAAGCAGGTCCGGAGGCAGCAGAAGGTGATTTGAAAATACACGGTGGTGACAAAGAAGTGTCCCAGGCCACGCGCTGTGGTAGCCCTCATCGGATCCTTCACAGCTAAGGAGCAACGCTGAGAAAACAAACAGCGGTATCGATTCCAGCAAACACAGTTATTAGTTAGAGTTGTTATTTTAAAAGCACACACTGAGAAGTTTTCCCTTTTCCAGCTGCTTATTTTGTTTTATTCGAACAAAACCCATGGACATTAATTTTAGCTGTACTTAATTGAATAATTTCTCCGGGGAATAGTTCAGGGAGAGTTTTAAAGCAGCCTGTTTCCAAGAGCCATTACTAATTGGCATATACCACAGCGTCAGTGTGCCAACCAAAATAGTACGCTTTAATGTTACTGGAACTATTCTCAGTCCAGATGTGTTGAGAACTCGCAGTGATATAAGGCAGGCAATAACTACGCTCACACGATAGAGGGTTTTGAGTATCCTTCCCCAGTTGTCTGGAAGGAGATAACAGTCTCCTTCCCTAGCAGTATTCGAGTGTAAAGCCAGGTCATTTGTTCCTCCCCTTTACTCCCAACAAGTGACCTACCCTTTTATTTACCGTGTTTAAAGCAAACCAGCACAGTTACCTAGTTATCAAATATAAAAAAAAAAAACAAATCCAAACCCTCTTGTAAGAATTACATAAAGCTTGCCTCCAAGTCACAACCCTCACTGAAGTCAACGTTGCCGTACATCGTAGTCATAGGATGTGTTGGGTTGGAAGGCACCTCTCAAGGCCATCTAGTCCAACCCCCCTGCAGTCAGCAGGGACATCTTCAACTGGATCAGGTTGCTCAGAGCCTCATCCAGCCTGGCCTTGGATGTCTCCAGGGATGGGGCCTCCACCCCCTCTCTGGGCAACCTGGGCCAGGGTCTCACCACCCTCAGTGGAAAGAACATCTCCCTAATGTCTGATCTAAACCTGCCCTGCTCTAGTTTAAACCATTGCCCCTCGTCCTGTCGCTACATGCCCTTGCAAACAGCCCCTCACCAGCTTTCCTGTAGGCCCCCTTCAGGGACTGGAAGGGGCTCTGAGGTCTCCCCGGAGCCTTCTCTTCTCCAGGCTGAACCCCCCCAGCTCCCTCAGCCTGTCCTCACAGCAGAGGGGCTCCAGCCCTCGCATCATCTTCGTGGCCTCCTCTGGCCCCGCTCCAACAGCTCCATGTCCTTGTGCTGAGGGCTCCGGAGCTGGAAACGGTACATCCAGCGCGCTCTCTTCACTACGGTGGCACACCAAACCCCGGGCAGGCACTGCTCCTCCTATTTGTAATCGTTGCTTATTTTTATTCAAATCCAAAATCTGAGTGCTCTAGCAACACAAACGCAGAGATTTTTAGGCCAGACTATCAAAACTTCCAGCAAAATCTTCAAGTTATAGGGACAATGTCTGTTGTGCTATAGGGACAAACTATTGTGCTACAGACCTGACTTTGAGAGAAAGCAAGGAAATACTGCTAACAGAGAAAATAATCGTAAATTCTGCATCTCTAGGAAAGCCCGGAGCACTATGCCACTGGAAGCCTACTTACATTCGTGTACCAAAACCCTGCCAATCAAAACACTTTTCCTATTACGATATGTTTGTTTTCTGCAAACTTGTATCAGAAAATGAAAGGACAGAAGCTAATTCAGACTCCATATCTGTTTCTATTCCCTTTAGCCAAAATCGAAGCAGGGTTTTTAAAATACTGCCTTCAGAAATTCTTCATAATATTCACCCCTGCTTTCTTTTAGTAACTCTAATTTTTCCCAAGTCTTTATACCATTGCAATACTTTTCCATAGATATGAATAGCTTAAATTACAAATACATATCAGTTGCCATAATTACACTAGGGCAGAAAGTATAGTAATTCCCTATAAAACACCACTTGGCTACTAAACCCTGCAAGTTTAGGTTTCCAGTCCATTTCTCAAAAAAAAAAATAATAATCACTTAAGTTATAGTCCATGCAGCTGTTGTCATTTTAAGATCTTGACAATTACTATTTCTACACTTCTTGAACTGTGGACTCATCACAACGATGTCATGTAATCACTGAATGGTTTGGCTTGGAAGGGACCTTAAAGCCCACCCAGTGCCACCCCCTGCCCTGGGCAGGGACACCTCCCACCAGCCCAGGTTGCTCCAAGCCCCGGCCAGCCTGGCCTTGAACCCCTCCAGGGATGGGGCAGCCACAGCTTCTCTGGGCAACCTGGGCCAGGGGCTCACCACCCTCACAGTGATAAATTTCTTTCCAATATCTCATCTAAATCTCCCCTCTTCCAGTTTGAAGCCATTACCCCTCATCCCATGGCTCCCCTCCCTGATCCAGAGTCCCTCCCCAGCTTTCCTGGAGCCCCTTTAGGGACTGGAAGGGGCTGGAAGGTCTCCCCAGAGCCTTCTCTTCTCCAGGCTGAACGCCCCCAGCTCTCTCAGCCTGTCTTCAGAAGAGAGGAAATCCTTGTGGGTACCCAAGAACCAGGCCTTAGTCCCATTGAAAAAAAATAAAATTAAATAGCGAGACAGAGCATCTCATCCACTTGGGTCACAGCCACCTTGACCCAAATCTACCCCGTTCTGCCATGAGATAAAAAAAAAAAAATCCATTCTCATCCATTTTTTCAACCTTAGAAATAACCCTAGTTGATGCATCTATGGGAGGACTCTCTCAAAAGCCGGCACGTTGCTTGCTCAGGGTTGACTCACAAGAGATATTCCCCGTAAATCCCCCTTCAGCCCAACAATGCATCCCGCCTGCCCGACCCCGGGCCGGCCAAGGCTCTTTGATGAGCTGGCGCTGTGAAGGACGCTGCAACACGCTGATGGATAACCCGCCCAGCCCGGCTCCTTCCTCCCGGACAAAGGCCCCGTCACTTGGGAATCCCGGCAGAAGTTTCCCAAGCACCTTCCAAAGAAAAAAAAAAAAAACACCCTCATTTCTCAAAACCTGCCTACGAGACAGCCCCAGCTCTCAAGGCGATTTAAAGCGACATTTATTAATGGCTAATGTCATTTTGGCCCCAGGAGAAAAATCACCAAATTGTTGGGCTTTGCTGGGAGCGCGGCCGAGCAGAATCGCCCCGCGCCGCAGCGAGCGCCTTCAAAGAAAGGGCAGAAATTCCTGAGATGTCTAGCAGGCTGCGCAGGACGTATAAACTCATTCCGACACAAATTAAAGAAAACTCAATCCAAAAAGCAGGAGCGAACTATCCCCGAAATGTTAACCGTAACGCTATTTCCAACTCACGAGAACGTCCCACATTTTTCACATTAAAAAGCTTTAAAAGTTAGTGAAACACTTCATTGCTGCCACGGTCCCTACAATTGAGAATTATTCAACAACTGGAGATTAAGTGCTCTCGGTTTCGAAGCAGATTAAGGAAGATTGGAAAAAATGACCAGCGGTGTTCGTGCATAGCTGGAGACCAAAAATATATTACATGGGCTGCAGTTTGAGGAGCAAAAAGGGAATATAGCTCAACGTGCAGATGCGATGCTGGCTTTAGTGATTCCAGCTTAAGTGGTGCGCTCCCTTCCTTCCAGTTTCATTCCTTTTATCACAGAATGGTCTGGGTTGGAAGGGAACTTAAAGATCATCTCATTCCAGCCCCCCTGCCCTGGGCAGGGACACCTCCCACCAGACCAGGTTGCTCCAAGCCCCGTCCAACCTGCCCTTGAACCCCTCCAGGGATGGGGCAGCCACAGCTTCTCTGGGCGACCTGGGCCAGGGGCTCACCGCCCTCACAGCCAAGAATCTCTGCCCAATATCCCATCTAAATCTCCCCTCTTTCAGTTTGAAACCGTTACCCCGTGTCCTATCATTACACTCCCTGATCCAGAGCCCCTCCCCACCCTTCCTGTAGTCCCCTTTAGGGACTGGAAGGCTGCTAGAAGGGGCCATGCCTTGCAGGTGGCACAGACACACGGACCAGTGCCCTCCCACACTCCAGAGGGTTTCTCAGGGTGACCGACACAGTATGGAGCTCATCCCCTGCCATTAGCCCTCACCCTTCAAAGGAAATGGGTTTTGTTGTTTCTTTTTTTAAATGACAACGCCTTCCCCCCGACAGGCCAACCGAACCCCATCTTCGGTCTCTGAACGAGCGGCTCAAACGCCGTGAGCTCCCCCTCAGCAATAACCTCTGCGGAACCCCACCGTCAGGCAGCGGCAGATACAAAATTTAGTTTAAAAACAATGCCACTGGTCAAGTCCTGGCCCCTAAACATGGGAAGGCTTCCATCAGCCCCAGGTGGGGCTAGGAGCACGCACCATCTTTTGAACAACCTTAATGCACAGCCCTAAGGAAGACACCCTTCAGCATGTCCACACCCGGGTGGTGACCATCAGCGACAACACACTGGGAACACACCAGAAGGGGTCATGAGGCCCAGCGGAAAGATGTTCTTCACCAGCCCGTCCCTTATACCCATAGGAGCTGACAAGAACTTCAGGAAAGTTCACCGAAACCACACTCGACACAACCAACCATCTCTGCCAACTGCTAAAAGCTTATTTCTACCAGCCAACAGGTAGTGCCAGTCTCCTCCGCTCTACACATCCGCAGTTAACCCTCTTCTAAAACAACTCCGTCTCACTTGAGCCTTAAGAGACTTGTTCAGTTCTGCTCAAGGTATTTAGAGAAGAGGGAAACGCAGAACCATGCATTAGTGAGTTTTCAAGCCTGCAAAACACAACTGCCATTTTAATAAACATCCAGGTTGGTAAGAAGCCAACAGAGCATCACAGTATTCACCACAAGAGCATCATGCTGTGGACAGCTGCATGGCATTATCCTCTTGGATCACAAACGAGGAGGAAAGCCACTTTAGAATTGGTCTATCAATCACAGGAGGAACCAGAAAACTTGCAAGTGCTTCATGGTTACAGTATTGAAAGCAGCTGATAAAGCTAAGGTCAACCCAGGCACCTGGGACTAATCTCCAGCTGACATACTTCATCAAGCTCTACTGGAATCAATGGTAAATTGACTAAATTAGCAAGAGGAATACATCATCTAACGACACGTTCAGAGCTGAGCAAATACCAGGAATCAGAGGCACCACAGTGAAGGCACTCTTCTGACACGGCTGGAATTACTCGTGTCCTACCTGCCCAGTCACCTGCCCCGAGGTCTGAAACAAGCCAAAAGCAGAGAAAAAACATCTCTTGAGTTGATGGCCCAGAAATCTTCCACTCCAAGTCTGCAGTCACGGAAAAAAGTTCCGATTACTCAGGGCAGCGGTTAAAACAACAGCAGGGGTGGAAGAAGAACTTCCACAGATAAGCGACCTCAAGTCTACGGATCCTGGTCAGCCTTAGCTAATGATTTTCTTTCTTCCCACTTCCTTCCACCAAAAGTTGTGCCAACTTTCCACATGCCCTCCCATGGATTTTCTGCAGATGTGGCTGAACACTTACTGTTTAGCGTGGCTCTGTGCCCGCGGATTTTTGCAGCGCAAGGAAAGGCTGTTATACGGAGGGAGCCCTTATACAGCTGCTCCGCTCCTCTATGATTTTCTCCTTTCTACAGTTCATTTGTTGGAAGGACCAAAAGTGATTAATTGGCAAAAGCTGCACAAAGCTGAGGGTTTAGTGCCACTAAGCGACGTGTCTGTAAGACACTTGAGAAAACCGGGGCTAAATACTGGTTTGATCTCGACGCACGGGTTCTGAATTCCAGGGTGACGAACTCCAGCGCAGGAAGGAAACCTTAAGCCTCCACTTTATCACGCTACACAAATACAGGGTTTATCAGACTGCAGAGATTACTAGCGCTTACTGTGCTCCTCCCGCAACTGCGTGCGGAAGCGGACGGTTTGATGGCTCTCACGTGGGCGGGAACAAGGCAGCACCCCACCGTACCGCTGCGGCAGGAAGAGTTCTTCCATCCAACAACATTCCAAAAAGCCCCCCAAAACCAAAATCAAAACCCACCACCGAAAAAAAAGCTGGGGGGAAAGAACGTGAACGCATACGGGGCAAAAAAAAAAATCAACTCCCAGCTTGGTGTAGGCATTCTCAAGGCTGTTATTTCTAATTACTCAACTTGAAACATCGCATTTAAAAAAAAAAATACACCGATGCTACAAAAGGCACTTTTAGCCTATGGGTTTTATTTTTTTCCTGATTTTTAATATAGGAACAATGTAAGCCGTTTTTGTCACTTGTTAAACCCATTTCTTGGGTTTAACTTAGTCCCAACTTGGACTAATCTGTTGTTCTACAACGTGGTAAAAAGGCAGAGATCTTTCTGACAGGAACAAATATCAACCGAACATACAAAACGTGCCTCTCCTGCTCGCAGAATCGCTGGTCTACGGTGGCTTCCTAAATCTGATGTGAAGAGAACACCAATCGGATTATTAGTCCCAAATAAAAAACCACAAGGTTTTTACTTTACCACTCCGGTTTTACTGAATCACAATGGAAAAGCTCTGCCATCTCTACCCCGTTATATTCCTCGACGTACCTTGGGGAAGACCTGCCCTTTTTAACCTGGGAGTTCAATTTTATGACATCTGGCCTTGAAATTGGTCCAGGTCCAGGCTCCTGATGTCTGCTCTTTCCATATGGGAGAAAGTTGTAGATGTTTTCGTCTTTTCTTTGAGAGGACAATGAACTCCTGGCTGCGTCACTTCCAACCCAAACAACGCTGAAACCCAAACGGGTATTAACTGATAGATGCATTGTGTGAATCTTCACGAGCACAAAGGACCAGATTCCATGGCTTGGCTGAGGCCATTATGTTTCTTCCTAAAAACTAATAATAAATGTTTTGGACATTAAACACCACTACTAGACCCCTTTCCAATTCAGTCGTGCTTTAGAGAATCCCCATACTCTGGTCAGAGCCTTCGCCCTGCAATGGGGATGATGGGGAAGAGCCGCTGCAGCCGACCCACACCACCGGGGCCGTCCTCCACGCACCCTAAAAACAAGGGCAATCCTATTTATAGGCCCTCTCATGAAACTTGGGGTGGGGGTGGGGGTGTCAGTTTGTCAAATCAGAAAGCCCGAACTACCATCTTTGCCAATGAATATCGGGGAAACACTCTCATTTCCCAGCGAGCACCCACAGTCATTCCCCCATCGCCACAGCTCTGAGCGGAAGCAACGCCCCCGACCGTTCTTCAACCCGCACTAATTGCCTGAAGATGCGTAACTTGACTATTTGACATTTTGTAAAACCTCACGAAGCATTCGATACGGGCAGTAACAGGTGCACCGAAAGCCAAACAGTACCTGCAGCCTGGCCAAAGATGACACGCTTTCAAGTCTCCAGATTTTGAAGTTTCCCATCGCCAGCTAACAGCAGTATTTCAAGACTTCAGATGTTAGGTTCTGGGCCTCAGCTTTAAATTATTTTTTCAAACCCTCTTAAAACACATTTAATCCTTTGTTTTCTTTCCGAGGAGAAAGGTTTCACATCTGGACTGTCAACCTGCATTCCAAAGCATTAGCCTGGCAAATTAAAGCAGCTGAGCTGTAAATCTCCAAGAAGAGGACTTGTCATGGAAATCGCAACTCAGCATTAACTACGCGCCCAGTTCAGCAAGAAAGGCGACGTGAAGAGCCCAAACAACGCGGGCAGCCCCAAGACAACTCTGCAAATGAATCCTTCTCTCTGATGGCGAGCAAGTTCACCTAACCTACCCAACCCTGACTTGTAGCAGCATCTCGGTACCCAGCTTTAATCTGAAAGAGTCGCATAAGAGCCCGCCGTGAGCCACCGCCAGTTACGTAGCTGAATTTTACAGATCGTTTTCCACCACCAATTTGAGGAGAAGACTGCAGTTTTCACATACGCCTTGTGAGAGTTGAATGTTCAACCCCCCTGACCTCCACGAGAGCCGAGGTCCTCATTCCTTTGGACGGCAACCTCTAATGGGTCCCTTCTGGCTCGGAACTACCCAAGCACTAAGATAGAAAGCACTAAGTTCCAGAGAATTAAATTCTTCCTGCCAGATTTCAACGGAAATCCAAACACCAGCAATGCAGAGGCACAGTGGACCCAGCGGCAAAAGGGTGTAGAACGGTAAAGCTGATAAAAATAGGAAAATCATAATCTCCCCAGCGCCCCAGGATAACGGCATGTTACTGAAGTGCCTCAGCTCATGTAATAAAAAAAGTGTTAATGTAACATTTTTTGATCGTTGCACCATTTATTTATTCAGATTTTTAGATTTATAAGTTAGCTGCTAAAAAGAATTCCATTTTTGCTATTAATTTTTTTTTTTTTTTTCCTTTAGAGGGAAAGCAGTTTTGGAAAAAATCAACGTCAAGCTTAATTCAACTCTAGAGAAGGTTGGAAGGACGGATCGGCCGATGCACGGAAGACATCGAAGCAACAGTGGTCCGGCTGGTTAACTCTTCTGTCAGCGCTCATTTCACAAAACACTCTACAGTCTAACTCAATTACTTCTTAAGACTTTCTCCTAAAGTACTTTATTAAATCTCTCTTCCTACCAAACGTACAACGCAGAGCTTTGTGTGTCGGGCTCTTAATTTCATTCTTTCAGCTCTAGTTTCCCGACCGTGTCTCTGCTGATCTAAGCCCCACCAAGGATGAGTTCATCTCTCCACCTTCCCTGCCGAACACCACGGCCAAGTCCTCTTACTTTTTCCAAAAACCGGACAAACGCTCTCCATGATCAGCTCAAACCAGTTCTCTTGTTGAATTCAGAGCGTTACCACAGCGCTCTGCTGCCACATGAAGTCTGCCAAAAAATACCTTTATCCTATAACGACCATAACTGTAACGAAGCCAGCCTGCTAACGTATACGGTTACTAGAACCACATTGAGTCTTTCCTGCCTGGTTCCTAAATGAACAAGAAAACACACAGCAGTTTTCCTCCAAATTAAGAGAAGTACTATGATACCGGGCCTTGATACCTGAAGGAAAACCATTGTGTAGGAGCACATTTAGGGAGAAACTTTTTACGCTGAGGGTGGTGAGACACTGGCCCAGGTTGCCCAGAGAGGTGGGAGATGCCCCATCCCTGGAAATATTCCAGGTCAGGTTGGACGGGGCTTTGAGCAACCTGGTCTAGTTGGAGATGTCCCTGCTCATGGCAGGGGGTTGGACTAGATGGCCTTGGAAGATCCCTTCCAACCCAAACCATCCTGTGATTCTGTTGTTAGCGACCCACACTACTGCTACCAGCATCCCGGGCCACCAGAATGGCTTCCCCTGCTATTTCTGCGCTATTACCTACTGCCTTGTCCCACTCCGCTCCCCCCCGAGTACTCTCCGCCTCCCGCGCATTGACTCGCTGAGCTCCAGGCCAACCCTACATGCGTATCCATGTCCGATTGCTCCCGAGGGCATCAGAAGGGAGAGGTCGGGGGAAGCGACACCCCACGCCGCACCTGACCCTCGCCTCCCCCCGAGGTGCTCCTGCCACGACAAGGCCGCCTGCATCCCTTCTCTGGGAGGTGCTGGAGGATTACGCAGCGCCTTCTATCTGCAGAGCTTTCAACAAAAGACACTATTATAAGATTAAAACTGAGTTGAAGTAATTGTGCATGGAAATTCCTCTTATTAGGGCTGTGGATGGAGTCTTATCAGGTTTCACGGCTCAGAGAGCAGGCTCTGGCAGCCAGGCGTGTTTGTTAATAGCTATTCCAGCTGCGGCCGACTATTTCTGCTCACCTGGTTTTTGTCACGCTGAAACAAGACACACCGTCACGTTCCGTGACAGATATTTTCCTTAGAGTAACACGTTTCTCCTTCATCATTTAATATCAAGCGCTCGGCATAATTAAACCGGTTAAGGCAACGCCTCTGCCATCCAGCGCACGGATACCCCATTCACTACTCACGACACCGGAGAGCCACGGCTTATTCCTGGCATGGGTCTCAAAATGGAAAAATAAAAAAAAGCCGGATAAGCCACTAGAAGAGTGTCCGCTTCAGTCTACAGCCCAGAAGTAGCTATCCAAATGTTCAAACAAGCTTGAAACGGGGCAAAAAAGCGTTACAACAGGCAAAGGACAATAAACAACAGACAAGAATTTAACCAAACGGTGCAAACATCACCACGGGGTTCCGTTCCCGTATCCGCTACAGAGCACTGCACTACTGCAACCCAGAGCCACAGCAGCTTCAGGGGAGCCCTCCAGGACAGGAGCTTCAGGCAGGGGAGGACATTTACACCAGCAATGACCACCTTCATGGGGCTATTCAGAGCCCAGCTTCAAAAACCATAATTCCCAAGGTTTAACACTTACTGTACTGTACAGGTGAGCCCCCAGGTGCCACCTGGTAGGTGCATATACCGTGTCACACGACAGACAGCAAAGTGCCAACTGAGCCAGCAATGTGCCCTTGTGGCCAAGAAGGCCAATGGCATCCTCGGAGGGGGCATCGAGAAGAGTGTGGCCAGCAGGTGGAGGGAGGTCATCCTCCCCCTCTGCTCTGCCCTGGGGAGGGCACATCTGGAGTGCTGTGTCCAGTGCTGGGCTCCCCGGTTCCAGAAGGACAGGGAACTGCTGGAGAGGGGGCAGCAAAGGGCTACCAAGATGCTGAGGGGACTGGAACACCTCTCTTGTGAAGAAAGGCTGAGGGATTTGGGTCTCTTCAGGCTGGAAAAAAGACGCCTGAGGGGGGATCTTATCAACGCTTATCAATACTGAAAGGGGGGGTGTCAGGAGGATGGGGCCAGGCTCTTTTCAGTGGTGTCCGGGGACAGGACAAGGGGTAACGGGCACAAACTTGACCATAGGGAGTTCCACCTCAACAGGAGGAGGAACTTCTTTGCTGTGAGGGTGGCAGAGCCCTGTCCCAGGCTGCCCCGAGAGGTGGTGGAGTCTCTGTCTCTGGAGACATCCCAAACCCGCCTGGAGGCGTTCCTGTGCCACCTGCTGTGGGTGACCCTGCTCTGGCAGGGGGTTGGACTGGGTGATCTCCAGAGGGCCCTGCCAACCCCTGCCAGTCTGTGATCCTGCGAAAGGGACAGGAAACATCAATAGAAACATGGAGGAAAACCAGAGAAGAGGGGGTTGAGGAGAGCAAACATGCCGGCAGAAAGCACAGGGACGGCCCTGGCAAGCTGGCATGTTCCCTGACCTCAAACCTGACCACCCAGATTGGCTCAGACGTTTTGATGTTCTACCTCAAGCTGTGATCACCAGGCATCAGTTCCTTCTCAAGGAGGCTCAAACAGAGCACTGAAAACCCACCTGTCAAAGCCTGACATCCTTCTCCTACCAGCATCTGAAGACACGGCCGGCCTGAAACGCGTTCCTCCCAGGCAATACCCAACACGTTTTGAAATCTTGGCTGAACAAACCCCTCAGCTCCCCAGTTTCTCTTTCTTCTCCTACTACTGCCTTCTACTTGGTATCATTTCTAAAGTCTGAATGTCCTGGAGATGCTGCTTTCAAGAGAAGACACACAGAAAACACACCATCTGCTGAGCTGACGTATATAATATAAACAGTGTAATGATGTGCAACATGAAAACACAAGAAAGCGCAGCCCAAGCCAGACAGAAGATGCTGCTTTTCTCAGGGTACTTCAGCAGCCTCCAAGAGATGACTTCTTTGAGAATAACTTCACAGAAGCACAGGAATTTCGCTTATTTCTTTTCTTGTCCCTAGCACACTAATAAGAAGTCCAGTCTGGCTTCTTAAATGCCATTTTCACCATCACATGTGGGGTCCAGCTACTCTAAATGCCTTTTAAAGTTGGTTGTTCTCATTTCCAGCAAGTTCCTCACCCTCTACTGCAGCTGAAACGTTAAGACGCTGGGAGGAACAGCGCATATAATCTCATGTAACCCAGGGGGACTTAGTCCTTAACATCCTTGCAGAAGAGCAAGGCAGCACAAGGCCATGTAACAATCCTGGAGCTCCTCCCGCAGAAGCTCCTAGAGCCAAACCAAACCTGCCCGGTCCCAGGTTAGTGCTACGGCAGGATGAGATCTGCAGCTCAAATCGTTGTCACACCCCACCGGAAGGGTCACCATCACTGAAAACGGCTGGGCACCACCGCCCAGAGCTCAGCCCTGGAGCATCCATCACATCCCCACACGCAGCTGCATCCAGCCCAGGCAGCGCTGATGAAGCCAGATGCAGCAAGTTTCCCTGTTTCAAGCTCACGAAGCACAAGCTCGGGCACCTCCACTCCATCCAGCCCTGAAAAAACAGATATATGCCCTCAGAGGTCTTCAAAACCTTAATTCTTATAGGTCTGGAGCTGCAGGCGTTTCAACGATTTGCAAAATATCATCTACGCTCTCAGCACCCTTCTTGTTTCAAGTTTTCTTCATCCTCCCGGCCAAAGGAGAGCGACGCGCACGCCTACGGGGGCAGAGAGCAGACGGAAGCCCCGAATCAGCGACGGACGTAGGTCAGGCCACGAGGCATCTCCCAGGGCATCTCCTCCTGTCCGGACCCACAGCGCTGCTCCTCCCGCCCCGTCATAATTCCGCAGTAAATGAAAACCAAACGCCAAAAGGAGCCTTCATTTTCTGATGTTCATTGGCTGAGGTAATGGCTCCGAGCCGGGGGGGAAAAAAAAAACCAAGAAAAAAACCCAACAAAAAACCCCAAACCACGTCGCTTTCACAGGGCAGAGCACCCTGTTTATAATGCACGCTTTTGAAGTCCAGCAAGAAGGAAAAAACTAAAAATAAAATAAAGAGGGTTTTGTTGGTTTGCGTGTGAGGTTTCCCCCCCGCCTGCCCCGGCCTTTTCTTTTTTTTTTTTTTTTGTTTGAAGGATGCGATACAAACCAGCTCGATACACAAATTAGAGGTGATCTCATCAGTCCATTAGCCCAACTAAAGCAAGCCCATCACTTGGGAGGGGATGTGCCGGCCAGATGCTCCTGAGTGGCCTGGGAGCAGCATCAATCTGGGGGCACAAACGCGGCCTTCATTCCACAGGCAAGGCATGGCTCCCAGCTTTCAATCCGCCGCAAACACCACAGTTTGGGCCGCATTGGAAAGCGGGATTTGAGAGTAGCGTCTCCCACTTGCCGCGACGGCATTTAGGCAGAGCCCGCGGCCGCTCTTCCCACCTCTCTCCGGGTCGAAGGAAAGGACCCCCAGCCATCACACGCCTCGCTGCTCCACGCCAAACGGGCGCCTTGTACAGCGGCAGCCCCTGAAAGGAGGGGAGGAAAAGCCCTTGAAAATTCAGCAAGAATAGTAAAACGTGGTTTCGAAGCTCTCGCCTTTCATTTCTCATAAACTGGAACTCCACCACGTCTTTCCACCAAGTTTCTTTTGACTGCTTTGTTGCGGAACGGACGATGCTCGAAAGCTAAGGAAGTCTCATTTCTAAGATGTTTCTGTTTTCATTCGAGCAGCAGAAGTGTTTATTTTCCTAGCCAGTGATGGAATTAAACAATTTGTCTTTGAAAACTCTATAAGCCTTCACCCTGACAACCCCCTCCCATCTGCTTTTCAGATTAAGGTACTTTGATTTTTACCAGCTAAAGGTTTATGAACTGCTGTATAAACCCAATTACTCTCATAGTAAATTATTTAAAGCTTACATGTTATTTTTTAAATTTCTCCCCACGGAGTACTCTGGAGATTCAGAAAAGGAAAGGCTCGCTAGGGCATTTTGAATTAAAAACGCGTAACGGGGAAAACCATGGAGCTTCCAGAAAATCAGAATAAAAAAAAACCCCAAAACAACTCAACATAGTTAAGTGAGGACGAGACACACTCCAGGAGAGACTTTTCAGGGTAGGACTGTTAAAAAAAGGAAAAAAAACCCCTTCATTTCAGTGGGAGGGAGTTCTTTAAAAACAGATGAGGTTTCATCTGAGGTAGTATTTATTCTTTAGCCGGTCTCTGCCTCACGTCCTGATTGAAAACAGGGCTAGGAGAGATCTTCGTGTGCTCGCTGCGGATGTCACCAGCGGAGAACACGGGGTGGCGGGGGCGGGGGGGGACAGTTTCTCATGGGAAGGCAGGCTGTTCTAGCTGTGTCCCCAAAGGGACGGGGCATCCCGGGGACACGCAGGGCCCGGCTGGGCCAGCGAGGGAGAGCACACGGAGCACGGGACACCAACGGAGCCCACGACGGCTTCCCCGACCCGGGACTGGGAGAAAAATATACACGAGTCGCTGGCAACCATCACAATACAACACCAGCGGGGGCTAATTCATTTTTGTGGTCACCGGTTCTGGGAGAATCTGCGTTGCCCAGAGGAAGGGGCAGGATGCCCCTGCCCTGGTCGCATCAATTCTGAGCCCAAATCCGCCGTTCTCTGGAGAAACCCTTCACTGGGGCACAGAAATAAGCGTAAAATCTCTCATTTGCAGACACGGTGTTACCGCAGGGATGGTATTTGCTTGGCCACGATATGATAAAGTATTATTTGGAGACCACCAGCAATGCACCTTTATATTCTGCCTATACATCAAAAGCTAAGGGAACACCCCCAAATTCCATTACCAGATTCTTTACTTTTAGGACGATGAGTAATAAATCCAGAGTGTTCACATAAATCAATATTCACCACGTGCAAGCTGTTAAAGAAAGTTCTATCCTTAAGCAAGCTACGGGTGCGACCAGAAGCTTACGAGACGTGTCCCCCCCAGGCGTACCCGCCGCAGGGCATGGGAAGGGAAGGCCGGGGAACACCCCGCTCGGGAAGAGCTGGCATTGGCCGCGATTCGTTCTGCGGGGTTCTCCTCCTGCTGCGTTTTGTCATTTATGCACTCAAACACCAAAAGAAAGTGTGTTAAAACAGCACCACAGCAACACCGAGCGATTCGCTCGAGACGTCTGGTCCGCACGTGCCCGTTGTGCCGACTTACGTGACCAGAAGCACCAATTCCCAGCATCCCAGCCACCAGTTACCCTCCCCTCTCCACCAGTACAGCACGGATAAACAGCAGCCAGGTGAAGTGACTTAGTTATTTAGATTAATTAATCAGGGAAGAGCAGGCAAGAGCACCAACTCCCACGGGCGTGATACGGCGAAATCAAACCGATGCTTTCCAGCGTTGGCGACAGGGCTGACTCCAGAGGTCCGTCAGAGGAATGCCGGGGAAAGCACGCAGCTCGGACAGCACAGGGACCGGACCTCCAGCCCCAGGATGATAAATAGTTTCTCAAGAGCCCCTCGCTGCGAGCCTGGCCCCCGCTGTCAGAGCAGCATTAACGGATTTCAGCTCGGGGGGGCGGGAGGTTACCCACCAACTGGCCCCCGCAGAAGGAAGACCAAGGTGCTGAGTTCAGCAGCCGCAGCTTGTTCGGGGCCAGGTGGCTGGTCCCCACCGTCCAGAGCTGCCCCGGGAGGGTGGGGGGGGAAAGAGGAGCTCTGCCTCCAAAGACGCATCCCTGGCGCCCGTCTGCAAGGCAAAACAAGAGGGAATTTTCAAAGCTGACAGTGTTCTAATGCAAAGCGTTGGTATCCAGGTACACATCAGCAGGGGAGTTACAGCTAAGAGGGAATTCTGGGCAGCGGCTGGAAGACAGCAAGGAGCCACGAGCCGCAGGGATGAGCTCCATCGCGCTGAGATGGCATCAAAAGCCGGCAGCTTCCACCCCACCACAGCTCCCCTGAGACAGGTTCAGAGGAAGCGAGCAGAGCCCACTTTCCATCTTTTCTTGACGGTAACCGCCTACTAAATACAAGACATGCTGCACAGCACCTTGCTTTTAGAGGGTGGTGTCTAGAGCATGATAAAAAAATAGGAGAACCGCTTAAAAGACCTTGAGAGCAGGAGAAACCCAGGAGAGCAGAGCCAGGGCGTGCTGCAGTGTGGCACAGCCCCAGCTTCGCCCCGGTTCGGGTCCCTCCCTGCTGCCTCTGGAGGCACCAACCTCAGCCCTGGCACTGCGGGGACACAGCCCCAGCCAGTCTGCCACCCGAATCCCAGACTGGCGGGGGTTGGAAGGGACCTCTGGAGATCACCCAAGTCCAACCCCCTGCCAGAGCAGGGTCACCCAGAGCAGGTGGCACAGGAACGCCTCCAGGCGGGTTTGGGATGTCTCCAGAGACGGAGACTCCACCACCTCTCGGGGCAGCCTGGGCCAGGGCTCTGCCACCCTCATAGCAAAGAAGTTCCTCCTCGTGTTTAGGTGGAACTCCCTATGGTCAAGTTTGTGCCCGTTACCCCTTGTCCTGTCCCCGGGCACCACTGAAAAGAGCCTGGCCCCATCCTCCTGACACCCCCCCTTTCAGTATTGATAAGCGTTGATAAGATCCCCCCTCAGGCGTCTTTTTTCCAGCCTGAAGAGACCCAAATCCCTCAGCCTTTCTTCACAAGAGAGGTGTTCCAGTCCCCTCATCCTCTTGGCAGCCCTTTGCTGTCCCCTCTCCAGCAGTTCCCTGTCCTTCTGGAACTGGGGAGCCTGTTCCCCGGGGCTCAGCCAATCCTGGGGTTCAGCCGAGTGAAACTGAGCCCACCATTCCAAACTGATAAATCTTTTTTCCTTTCTTCAAAAGCCTTTTTTTTTTCTTTTTTATTTTTGAAAAATGGAGTACTTTGGTATACTTTCTCCTTCAATTCACCTGTACCTACTATATATTCCTTCGGCTCAGATCTCCCAGCACTAGTGGGAGTCAGGCCCCATGAATTTTAGGATACTAACAGGATTTAGCGCTTGTCCAGCCCAGGAAAACACTCGACGGCACTTTACCCGCTGACCCCAGCGCAGACCCACTCCAGATTAAAGGGGTTTCCTTGCCTGGATTACCTTCTGACTCCTCGTCTTATTGAGGCCAAGGACGCTGATGGTGGTCTGTAAGGCTGGGTCACGTACTTTTAGAACCGATGCATCCATGTCGGCTTTCAACATCTCTGCAGAACACTGTGCATGCTTATCACACTTTTAATAAAACCCATGATGTAATACGTTTCCCAGAGCAGTTGCAGACCTCCTGCCAGGGCCCCGCAGAGAACCAGCGCTCTGCCGATGCTCGTGCCATTTCAGTTCCATTCATTAATCTTGTATTTTCAGCAACACTAAGTTCACAAGAGATCACACCGCCAGGTTCTTCCCCAGCTATCGTTGTTACCAGAGCCCTTGCAAGTCTCAACAAAGAGAAGCCCATCTCCCAGTCTGGTTCATCAGTACTTCTTCTACGTAGAATGCCGACAATCTGTACAGTACAAGGGTTTTCATTGAATCACAGAATCACGGAATGGTTCGGGTTGGAAGGGATCTTAAAGCCCACCCAGTGCCACCCCCTGCCCTGGGCAGGGACACCTCCCACCAGCCCAGGTTGCTCCAAGCCCCGTCCAGCCTGGCCTTGAACCCCTCCAGGGATGGGGCAGCCACAGCTTCTCTGGGCAACCTGGGCCAGGGGCTCATAGCCCTCCTTGTTCCACTGCCTCACCACCTTTTCTTTGTTTTTGATTAAAGACTGAAATGGCCGTTGGTTACACTTCTGTCAGCCACCGAGGACTCAAGGCATTTACCAGCCTCTCCAGCACCCTCTGCAAACGGGGATGGTGTCCGATTTGCCCGGGATGCTCTGCCAGTTTGCCCAGGCTGGGCAGAGCCATCGCTTGCCCTCTTCCGCGCCACCAGCACCCAATACTGCTCTACCTTCAACCACTTCAGAGGTTTCTTTTCACTTGAGGATCTCCTGTTACAAGCTCCCGTCTTTTTTTAAGGCTCCTCCTTACAGTCCGGGTATTTTCTCCTCTCTTTCAGTAAGATTCCTCAGCCTTGCCTGATAGTTCACCACATGGAAGAAGTATACCAAAGTATATTTCGCAATATTATACAAGCATCTCTATTACGCAAGCACCACGATCTTGATGCCAAATACGTCTCTCTAGTTTCTAGCATCTGCACCGACCACGTTTGGCCCTTCTTTATCAACCCGGCCTCCTCTCAAATCCCCAATTAGTTCCGGGAGGTCCTGCCCATGCCTCCCTTTTGTCTGCTGCGCTCACAGGAGCGGGTTAGGAAGTTTGAACGAATCACTGCCACGGCGGCGTCAAGCTGTCGACACAAGCACGAGCCCGCTCCGGGTCTGAAAGGGACCGGCTGGAAAAAAGCCTCCGCCACACGGCGCTCCACGACTCCGAACCGCCCGGGATGCAGCGCTTCGCGGCGGGGCTGGACATAGCCCTGCTTCATTATAAAACCCAGCCCGTTTCTCAGCAGTACTTGAAAAAAAATAAAAAATTATACAGACTACGAAGAAGAAAAAATGCCCCAAAGTGGTCTGGGGAAAAAAAAAAAAAAAAAAAAGAAAATAAAAAGCTTTCGAGCTCGTCACTTAGGAGACGTTTCAGAATTGGAATATCTACAAACAGTTTGTTTTACCACCTAATAATCTTAACAAAACCTTTTAAATGAGCTCTCTTTTCGCTAGGAAGGGGACGACCACCGTAGGGAATGTTTAGCTACCGTGGGCTAAAGGTGCCTTACAAAAAAAGAAGCCAACTCTTCCGTGGGGCTAGCGGAACGGTCCCGGTCCCGGCCCCTCCAGCCCCCCCTGCCCAGAGCAGGGACAGGCCGCGACACGGAGGAGCACACGTACACAACACAGCCCCGCTAGGAGAGACAGGCCTGAAAAAAATTCAAATATTAAGAATAAAGCAAGAGGAAACAGGTAATAAAAGTAGTAGGGAGTTGGCAAATTAAGAGAGGAGTCTTCCTCTTCTTTTAATTCTTTTTTTTTTTTTTTTTTTAAAAGCTTATTTTCCCCCCCTTTGGAAAGAGCAGCAAAGTCATTCTCTTGTGCAAGATGTTTTAATTCCCATTATCATTCCGACATCTCATTCACAGGCCACCAAAACAACCCAGGGAAGAGGTCAGACACCGTGTAACAGCTATACATTAAGCAGCAATGAAAAACAAGAAACATCCCCCGCCGAGGACACGCTGACGGCTCTTTGGAGTCGACACATACCTAATTCACTTTTTAAGACTTTAAATCGCAAATTTTTCTTCAGCTTTCGCAGCACAAATAGCCGCAAGAAAGCCACCCAAAGCCCCGATTTGCCAAGTCAGGATTATTCGATATGAAGGTCATTTCCTCCAGCCCCGGGCAAACTCCTTTAAACCCTTTCAGGGCCAGAAGCAAAAAGTAGAAGGAATACTTTTATCGATTTTAGGATACAAGACACAGGTCAAAGAGTGAGCGCACAGAAAATAATTCCCGCTTCTAGAGGAATATAAAAAAAAAAGCATAAATACTCAGAAGTGCCCTGGGCTGGCATCAGCGGGGCGCAACAGTTAATTTATTAAGGCAGGTTAATGCACCCAACAAAACCTCCAGCGTTAAGGCGATTTTGACCTCTCTAGATTGGCTGCCAATATGATATAGGTCCAAAAGAAATTACCCTTTTCTGCCGCGACAGAACAATAAATTGGCTTCCTTGAATACAGTGGTTAAAGAATCCAAGTTCCTGACCTCGCATGTTTTACTAGTAGTACGCCGTGCTGTAGGGAACAATCAGGATGACATTTGCTGAAATGTGTGGGATTTATGATATAATAGGTTGCACATACGTGCCAAAAGAGAAAAACCCCCTCTTAAATCCAAGCAAATCAAGATTAATTAGCTATTAAAATAGCTAAGAGAACACAGTGCAGTACAGGTGGTACAACAAACCATCTCACTCTCTGTACACGGTGACTACGGTTGGTTTTGAGGTCACATCGTCCGTGTCTCTTCCATCGCACTCTCCCTGGGAAAAGCAAAAATTGCTGCTCCTTTGTAAACTCCTGCTCTTTGTAATTCTCTAGGTTTGCACTTGCCATAAACAAACGTTACGCAGTCCTTTTATAGGAAGTCCCACCAAGTCCACAGGAAAATCCTGTATTGCCTGGCTTTGATCATGGAGACAGACCAAAAATCAACTCGGGTGTTTTCACAGCGACCCTCGTGGTCAGGGAGAGGCCGCGCCGCACGCATTCACCTCCTCCCTCTATCGCTTAGGTTCCCTCTAACTTTTCCCTCCTCCCCCTTTCCCCCAGCCCGGTGACTTTTTGGTTTATTGCTGCTAATTGCAATTACAGGTGTTCAGAACTCGACAGCCTGACGGATGCCCCCGTGCCTGAGATGCCGGCCCCGCAGCCCGGCGCTCCGCCGTGCTCCGTGTCCCCCCAGCAGGCTTCGGGCTCACAAAGCAATCGCTCTGCTGAAATCAGAGCAGCCTGACTTCTCTTTTTTTCTCCCCCCCCCCCCCCCCCCCCCCCTCCTTCCTGCTGCCCCCAGGAACACGAACAAGTTGTTAATACCCTGCAATCTGCTCGGTTTCCCTCTTAATCCTGGTTTTAAGCAAGCCTCTCCTCGCAGGAGATCATATCAATGCGTCCCTAGCAGTCAAACAATGCGGGAGAGAGCCAATGTTATTGTGAGCCTGAGGTGGAACGACTCGATTCCCAGCAGGAGATCAATTTGTACGAGGAACCAGCGAGTTCTTCTCTAGCAGGGGTAACCACTTCAAACAAGCCAGACTCCCTGCGACAACAAATATCCCGGCCGGAATGCGGTCAGCCAGAAAAAGCTCACGTGCGATAGCTGCCGTTCCCTTCCCGCAGCTCAGGAGAGCGAGGCGCACGCATCTCCTCTCCTCCGGCGCCGGTCTTCAACCAAAACACCTTTATCCAGCTTCTCACGTCCCGCAGGCATCGCTCAACTCTGCTCAGGGACCACATCCCAGGAAAAGATGTCCTGAAGCCGTGGTCTTTGTCCACATTAACCCACAGCCTGGAAATCTGAACCGCATCCCGCCTTCCAGGTACCTTGGCTTTAAATTCATTATCCCGCCACGTGGTAAACTACCCATGGAGTTTATTGTCACGCAATTTTCAGCAGCTCTCGGTTCCCCACGGACCACACTTAAGTTCAAAGACATTTCCAGCAGCGACGGCAACGCTTCCCCAGGGCAGCATCCAAGAAAACCAACCGGGACCGACATCCTCCCGCATCCCTCAGGCGCCCACGTTTGCCACGGCGCCCTTTTGTGACCTTCCCCCACCCTGGGAAAACTTAAGTTATCGTCAAATAAAATAATTAACACGAAAATAATTCTAGAGCAGACTGAGTTGTTGGAGAGACGAGGAGGGCCAGGTGATGCAGGGCCACTTGGGTACCGAATGAGCAAAACCTGAGCAAGAGAAAGTCCCTCCTCTCCAGGCTTTTGGAATTCTCCTTTAATGCTGACTGAGCTCTCCCCATTCAGCCGTTTACAGGATATTTGAGCTGTTTGTTAAAGACTCGGCATCTTCCGCCGCTTAACCGGAGAGTGGAAAAACTCCTTTATCTGCTCTTGTAGGTACCGAAGTACCACCCCGAGCAAACTAGGACTCGATTTACACGGGAAAATAGCTGCTCAGCAAAAGCCTCCCGCGTGAACACCCCGGTCCCAGCTAGGAATATTGACAGACAAAATTAGCACGGAAAAGCTTTAAATCCTCACCAAAACCGATTTCTGTAAAAGCGTCCCAGTTTAGGGAAGCGTGAAAGGGATGCAGGCAAACCCAAACACCGCTCCATCACCTGAGTATTTTCAAAACGCGCCCTCATTGCTTTGCATTTCCCAAAAGTGCAATTAAAAAGCGACGGAGAATTCCTCATTACTCAGCGCGACCGCCGAAGAGACGGATGGAGCCCAGCGATACGGCGGTACCTATACACGGGGATTACGCCGTCGTTACTCTCGGAATTGACGGACGTATTAATTGGAGACAGCTGCAAGGAAAAATATCCTAACGACATGATTCATTAGTTTTCATAGATAATTACATCTGCTCATGGCCTCACAGTGAATCATTCATTTAGGGAATTTTTGGGGTATTAAATTTAAATGCAGTAATCAGATTCGTTAATCTGTGGGACAAGGCAAACCAAACAAAAATTTTATTAGGGGAATTGTTTATACTTTCAACATTGACATGAAATCAGCAGCAGGAAAAAATTAGCAGCATAATGCGTGCTCACGTAGGTTAAAAATTATTAATGGTGATCTCCTTCGCTCCCCCCAGCGCTCGTGTAAGGAGACTGAACAGATTTCCCCAAGGCTGCCTGGACGGCAGGGTTTTTTCCCCGGATGCATCTTTACGCACCACACAATCCAGCGGCCTTTGTAAAACATATAGATTTGTTGATAGAATGAAAGAATTAAAACAACCAATACTTGGTTTTGCCACTCAACAGGCTCAAAATACAGGTGGCCTTTCAGCGGTATTGTATTATAGATTTAAAAACCTAAGTTTTAAACATGGTCTAGCTGGTTTTATTCCTCTGAAGTAGCAGCACATCTTCTCAGATAGAAACCCTAAAAAAATACGTGCAGATGCAGGCCAGTTCCCTTCCTATCGAGTCACAAACTCTTTAGCAAACTGAACTCCACCTTAAAAACAGATAAATTTTTGCCCATTTCTTCTCCTGGAACCTACTCTGGAATTTCCTATCTCTCGGTTTAAAAAAAAAAAGAAGAAGAAGAAGTAATTTTCTTGTCTGTACTATTTATGGTCAATTTATTGCCATTTTTTCTTGAACCAATATTCTTCTTCAGCTTCAATAGTTTTATTCCCTCCATGATATTTCACTGCCAAAACACGAACCGAAAGCAAACCCTATCTCCTACCCGTCCAGGTCTGGCCAGAGTACACAGCCAAAGAGCAGAGCCTCTCCCGTGCTATTCTGTTGCCCTCCACAGCCTCCACGTCTCCTCTGGGCCTATTTCTCCTCAAATTCATTCTTCTGGAACAAGAACCTGAAGATTAAGAGAATTTTTTTCTCCACAAAGCCGCATGCAGGTGCAGCGACTCCAACTGCCATGGTAGCACCAAGCACGCTTGTCACCTGTTCCACGTTACACCCATTCTCTCCCCGTCAAACCAGCAAATATTTAGTCGGATGTGGGACAAGTTCAGGCCAGAATCAGTCAAGTGCTGCAGCTCACCGGGCCAAAGAAACTCAGGGCTTCATCCTCACAGCCGCATTTTAGGAGCTCCACAATCAGCAGACGATTATCTTGAACCACGTTCAAGAAAATACGGAGAATCAGGCAAGAGGTATCATAGAATGGTCTAGGTTGGAAGGGACTTCTCAGATCATCAAGTCCAACCATCAACCTGACACTACCAAGTCCACCACTAACCCACATCCCTCAGCTCCACGTCTGCCCGGCTTTTCAATACCTCCAGGGACGGCGACTCCACCACTGCCCTGGGCAGCCTGTTCCAAGGCTTGACAACTCTTTTGGTGAAGGAATTTCTCCTAATTTCCAACCTAAACCTCCCCTGTCACAACTTGAGGCCGTTTCCTCTTGTCCCATCGCCTGTTCCTTGGGAGAAGAGACCGACCCCCCACGGCTACCCCCTCCTTTCAGGGAGCTGCAGAGAGTGAGAAGGTCTCCCCTCAGCCTCCTCTTCTCCAGGCTGAACACCCCCAGCTCCCTCAGCCACTCCTCACCAGACTTGTGCTCCAGAGCCCTCACCAGCTCCATCGCCCTTCTCTGGACACGCTCCAGCCCCTCAATGTCTGTCTTGCTGTGTGGGGCCCAAAACAGAACATGACATTTGAGGTGGGGCCTCACCAGTGCCCGGTACAGGGGGATGATCACCTCCCAGTCGTGCTGGCCACACTATTCCTGACACAGACCAGGATGCTGTTGGCCTTCTTGGCCACCTGGGCACCCTGCTGGCTCATGTATCTCATGTCATATCAAAGAATCTTCGCAAACTAACCATCAGAGAAGAGCGGCTACGGTGCGCAAGCACTGTAACAGGGGAAATACCTTTTTTGGGGGGTCAAGAAACAGAGAGACAGGTAGAAGGCCCTGCCTAAAGACATCACAATGAGTCCTTGGGCAAGCCAAGAACGAAAGTCCCAAGTTCCAACCACGAGGCAACAACTATGCAACAGCAGCCACAAGCCAGGTTGTTCCTAGGTGTATGGAGAGAGCACCTTTGATACCACAGCTTGGATTTCTCTAAATCCACATGCTACTGCTGAGAACCAGAAATTAATGTGCAACTTGATATCTCCTGCTTTGGTGAAGCTGCACCTACGCAGTTGTATTTTTCCTCGTTGAGGTTTGGGGGACGAGGGGTTGCTCCATGGAAGCTGGAACAAATTAATATTTCCCTGAGAATTATTATTTTAAGAGAAAGAACCAGCAGAAGTTAAAAGGTAAGCCAACATCTTCTATTTTCTTTTAGTTAAGCGTCTGACAACACGCAGTATATTTTATTCAGGATCTAGGCCCAAATACTGTATGGCGATAAGCTCCTCGTTAGGCTGTTACTGGAAAGAATCCCAGGCTCCGCAGTAACATCCCAATTTTTGCAATACCTACAAGCTTAACGCCCACGTCACAGCCGTGACTTCGAGAAAGACCTTTCCCAAAGACCGGCATTTGAGGTCTCCGCTCACCTCTCCCGAAAACATGCCGTTCAGCTTTAGCTAGTGCAGCTCCGCTTGTTTGTGTAACTGGAGAAGCGTCAAGCCCTCTCTTCCCGTGATTTAAACTCCTCCAGTGTTAGAAGGAAAACAAAGAACAAAGATGCTGAAATATCCATCATCTCGCACGGCGCCCGCAGGGAGTTGCTGGAGGAATGCAGTGTGCCGGGATCCACTGGCCTTGCTTCCAGGTTCCCGCCTGCTCGGCACACGCAGACCCTTTGCTACGCGTACGGAGAGGACTCGGGAAAGAATTCACCTCCACGGCTCTTCCAGACCCTGCCAGGGCTCAGCGTCCCCAGGAGAAGCTGCCTGACCTGAAAGCATCATGGACCACTTGACACGGTGATGGTCCCCCTGTACTGGGCACTGGTGAGGCCCCACCTCAAGTGCTGTGTCCAGTTTTGGGCCCATCACTATAAGAAAGACACTGAGGGGCTGGAGCGTGTCCAGAGAAGGGCGATGGAGCTGGTGAGGGGTCTGGAGCACAAGTCTGGTGAGGAGCGGCTGAGGGAGCTGGGGGTGTTCAGCCTGGAGAAGAGGAGGCTGAGGGGAGACCTTCTCGCTCTCTGCAGCTCCCTGAAAGGAGGGGGTAGCCGGGGGGGTCGGTCTCTTCTCCCAAGGAACAGGCGATGGGACAAGAGGAAACGGCCTCAAGTTGCACCAGGGGAGGTTTACGATGGAAATTAGGAGAAATTTCTTCACTGAAAGGGTTATGAAGCCTTGGAACAGGCTGCCCAGGGCAGTGGTGGAGTTGACATCCCTGGAGGTATTGAAAAGCCGGGCAGACGTGGTGCTGAGGGACATGGGTTGGTGGGGGTTTTTATCAGTGTCAGGTTGATGGTTGGCCTCGACGATCTTAAAGGTCCCTTCCAACCTGGGCCATTCTATGCTGGTACCACACCTGGCACCCGGCGACCCCAGCAGGTTCCCGGCCCCGAGCTTGTGCTTTTGCGGAGAAGACAGAGGCAATGTCTGCGGTATTCTTGTATCGCCTTCAACAGCTTGCAAACAGCAACCCCAGAGCCAGAGCTGTTTGCTAAGAAGGTTACTAAATGCAGAAACCCGCACAAGACGTTTTCCTCTCATTCTCCGAATCTGGAGATCATACGTATGTATTTTATTAACACCACCAACTAGATTAATGCCAAGAAGGGAAACAATTTCCAGTGCAAATTGAGATACCAACTTCCCTCTCACTTACTGAGCAAAGGAAGTACAAGCGGGGAGATAGCTAAAATAAATTAGATAAATTCAAGAGAAAGCGGGCAGTAAGCACAGGGAGCGGAGCCAAACAGGGGTCAGACATTGTCCTTGATAACCTCCGCACGGAAGGGCCACGCTAAGCACCGACACGGTCTCAGGACGGGTACTCCAGGAAAAGGCAGGCACAAGCGCCCAGTGCTCAATGTCCCTGCCTGGGGGGCAGGAATCGACTGCACGCCTCTTGGTCAACAACCCTCATTGCCCATCGGTAGAGTCACACCGAGCTGGGAGAGGTTTAAACGAGAAGACACGGATCAGTCCTTCCCTTATTTACTTCATTACATTTTCTCATTGGAGAAGAATTCATCGGTGACAGTCAGAAGTCAACTTAAGGAAGAAAAATAAACCACTTGGGGCCATTTTCAGGAGGAAGAGAATCAGAAGAGCAGAGTTGCGCTCCTGGAGGAGCTGAGCCGCAGAGTTAGGGAGAGACGCGAGCGTGGTAACGATGCCAAAACTTTGGCTCTGGGCCTTGCAAGACACCCCGGAGGTGCGCTAAGTGCATCTCATCGCTGGGATGGAGAACGGGACCCAGGAGACGGGTACCCTGCTCCCAGGTGCAGACCGGAGGGGCCAAACTCTTCACTACCGAGTCGCTGGATGTGCTCGACCTGCTGAGGCTTCTCTGCCGGGCAGCACTGCGGTTGGGCGGGATCAACATTCATCTCCTCCTCCTCCTCCTCCTCTCCAGACAGCACTTTTTTTTTTTTTTTTAAACAGTTGGGCAATTGTTTTAAGGAGAAGCCTAGGAGGGGAAAAACACATTCCTCTGAAACAGCATCACTGCCAGGCACAGGACTGCAGGATCATCAAACCTGTAGCCACTTTGCTGACCTCACGCTTAAAAAGCACCTCAGAAATAACATATATGCATTATTCCAGGCGATATTAAGAGCAAGAAGAAAAGCGGAGTCTTCTTTTTACAAGGGATAAAATACCCTTTTTGATTTCTAACTCTCCTCTTTAAACCGTTTAATCTGTGCTTGCTCTCCCACATGGAAAGGATGAAGAATTATCAGGGAGGGTAGTGGTTCAGGACAGTTTAAGTGTGCATGAAACGGCTGTTCGCTCTCCGCACACCACTCGTACTCCAGCGAGATCGCCGCAAACCCATGACACCGCTCGTTTGTTCAACAAAGTTTCATGAATTCCAGCTGGAGACTCCTTTTTTTTCTTCCCCCAGGGCCAAAGGGAAACTTAGCTGATATTTGTCATGTTTTAGGGTGTGGGGAAAAAGCACACAGGAACATTGAAACATATTAAAATTGTTGGATTTCTCTTCCTCCCCCCACTCCACTCCTCCTTTTTTCCAGAAGAAAGGCGTCTTCCAATCCCTAAAACAGATCAAAAAAGCAGACTGCACGCGAATAGCATCAACAAGCACGAATTCATCCCCCTCTCCGAGCCCCCGTTCACCGTACGGAAGTTACCGTACCCCGAGAGCGGCAATCACCAGCTCCACTCCCAGCTGCTTCAGCTGGCACTAAAAAACGGTTTAGTTCGGAGGCAGAAGGACAAGAGCATCCTCTGCGGGAAGAAACACAAAACCAGACCGACACACGAGCGGTCGCCACAGCACTTGCGACGGTGTCCGGCTGTCTGCAGCAGCAGCCGATCGGTTTTCAGCTTCGGGCAGAAAAAGAAGCAGCACCTGACGCTGCCAGCAATGATTTACCCGGGACCTTCCCGATTTACCTGGGATATCTCCTGAGCAAAGCTAAATTTGGACGTTTCAGTGGTTCCCACCACCCCTTTGCTGCGGAAACACTGGAGGATGTGACGGGAACGCCAGCGGAGCAGCGAGCAACAGGCCGAGTTATCGGGGACGGCTGGGCAGGAAAACAACTGTGCAGCGTCTGCAGCTTATTTTCATATAATAACTGTTAGCAAGAACTATTGGAAAGCTTCCTCCCTCTAAAAAAACCCAAATCTCTCGCTGAAGTCAATAGCGCCAGTCGGTTTATGAAATGCTTTTATCCCACAACTGGAGAATGGCTTTTCTGCTGCATTTCTGTTTCGGCGACGTCAGTATGACTTTAGGCAGCCAGTATCTGCTGCTTTTAATGCTGCTCTATTTAATCCCTGTTAAGATGGTTTTCCCCCTTCAGATTTCTTTAAACATTATTTTGGGAGACTCGTTTAAAACATGTTCCTTACAAAGGCTCCTGGCAACTCCGAAAGGAGAGCGTTTTTCTTAATCTTCCTCCTAACTTCAGAGGATAAACTGTTCACAGCTGTCACAGTTTAACAGCCCGGGCGACGGTAACGAGTTGGACGAGAAGCCAGGCCACAACACCCCCGAGGTGCCACGCCACTTCCCTCCCTCCGTGTTCAAACACGGTCTCCTGACACGCTCTGACAGAGCAAGTGTCCCCGAGCCCTGCGGAGCAGCCGAGCATCGCCAGCCCAACAGCCAGCCAGAAAACACTTCCTAACTCACATCTACTGACCAAGGTCCTCTTCACCAGGTAGACGATGTGAGCAAAGGTCCACCGGGACTCGCAGAGTAGACGGGAAAACGGTTCCCTGGGTATTCTGTGCATGAAATGCGATTTCCCTTCCTCGAGAGATGACGCCTGTAGCCGTCGGACAGTTCGGGTCAGGCTCACACCTGCCCTTTTTGCCTTTGTAAGTCACAACGTTGATCACCCTTCAGTTCAGTTGCACATCGAATACAGCCAGAGTTTTATGACAAAAATAAACATTAACCACCTTTAAAAAAAAAAAAAAAAACAAACACAACATCAAACAGGCAAAACTCCAGCACACATCCTAAACGATCGAATTCAGCTTGTTATCAAGCTCAAAACAGCGAGAAGTAGAGCAAGTCTGGCATAAGCTATCTTTAGAAGGTTTTACCACCCCCCCACCCCCTCCCCGTATTTATGTTTTTTCTCCATTATTCAGAAAAACCTGAAAGCTCCTCTTTTCAGCAGGGGTGGAGGAACAGTTATAACCTTCAGAATAAAAACACAGAGAGCCAGATATTCAGAACAGCTGTTGGCCGTCACGCTGAGAGCCACAGCAGACAGGGAAGTCGAGATACCCTCAGCTGAGGCCGGGCGACGACATACGTCCAACCGAACCCGGGGAATTAACACACGGGATTCGAGACTGGTTAATTGGGGTTTCTAGAGGGCTGGCACACCACGTGGCCTGCAAGGACAGCCTGATATAAGGAGATCCCTCAGCTTTGAAAATTTTGTTTGCACTGCCACCAGAGTTGCCCTGTGAGTACTCGGCAGAAAGCAGAGTGAGAAATTTGCTTTATGCTCATAATAAAATGATACAATTTCTTTTAAATCAGCTTTGATTATTACGCTTTTTAATTTATGTTTGCTTCTGGGGGTGGGTGTGTGTGTGTGTGTGTGTAACCTTCCATCACTTAACAGAACATCTCTTGCCATTCTTTTCCAACATGGACCGCAGTTTGATATAGAGCCGGGTAGGAAGCGTAGAGGGGGTCTGGGGGTCATTTCCATCTCACGGAGTTCCCTTATGCCAAGGAAGCGAAGCAGCAACGCGCCTCTTCCACATCTAACTGCAGCGTGGGGAGACAGACCACAAGGTATTCCATCCTGACGGCTGACACGGGTCAGTGCTAAAGTCAACTAAACACGCTGGTTTCCTTTCTCTGGCACCTTGCTTGAACACAAAAAAACAAATAATCTGTTTCAAGCAATAAGGGAAGGTGGAATCAGTCCCCAACTCAGATGTTAGTGTCTCTCATTTGCCTTCTGGTTTTTAAAACAGACCAGGTGATGCAGCATTATAAAAACTGACCCCCAAACTCTCCGAGACTGTTTGTCCGTGGTCCTGCCAAGCAGCAAAGCTGTCATTCGCAGGATTCAGAGCTCAGCCGCTGCTCAGGGCCAGACGCAGCAACGCCCCTGCTTGCGACTCTCGCGCGTTCACCATTGGTGTCACTGCTAAAAAGCCATTACAGAACTGGTAAGTAAAAACATTCACAAAACGAGATGAGAAAGGGTAAGAGAAGCCCAAACTGCCATCACTCTCCCTCCTTTCCCCCCAGCATTCCTAATCGTACATTTTGTAAAACGTAACGAAGGAAGATACAGCATCAAATAGCCCCTGTAACCGAGGAGGCTGGAGACGCCAGAAGAGGGGACCAAAACCACACCTGCGAACGAGAGCATCCCCCGCAGACCTTCAGCTCCGCTTCCCTGCGGGTTCTTCGTGCCCCATCACGAGGGGCTCCAAGGTGAGGAAAATGAGCTGATTTCCCGTGGGCAGCACGCCAGCGGCACAGCAAAGGGGTTAAGTGCTGCGCCAGGAGAAGTCCCAGCAAGCTTCTCCTTGCCACCAGCCGAGATTCAACAAGCAGCCCCTTCCCTAACAGACATCACCGCACACCTGACAGCCACCCACCCCACCTTCGACCTGCCACCTCTGCACATGGGGCAGACTGAGATCTCAACAAATGGATGCCAAGCAAAGACCTTCCGATGGCCCCACCCTGCCCCAGAGGGAAGAATACAGAGCTCAGTACGGCAAACCTACCAGCAGGTTCTATCTGTTGTCTCTAGTTCTGGTCTAGCACGAGTAAACTTTGAAAACAAGTTTCAGAAAGCGGAGAGCAGAACTGGAAGGGAGGAATTAGACAAGTCTCCAGAATGACAATCATAGAATAGAATCACGGAATGTGTTGGGTCGGAAGGGACCTCTCAAGGCCATCTAGTCCAACCCCCTTCCAGTCAGCAGGGACATCTTTAACTAGATCAGAATGAACTCAGGAAGAACAGGAGGTTACTAAGAGTCATCCACGAAAAGTAATTTTCAGTCAACACAACACCCAGATGTGAAGAACCTCTCCTGCCAGTGCTCTTCTACCTCCCCCATGCTCCACACCACTGAATATCCAACTCCCTGCTTCCAGAGTAAGCACCAACCACTGGGGGTGAAAGCCCTGTAACGAAAAGGAGGAATACATTGATTTTTACATCCAAACCTTCAGACCTTCCCTTACAAAAGTCTTGTGGTCTCCAACTATGAAAGTAATTTTCCGTTCATTGAAAACACACTGCCCACATTACCCATAAGCAAAACTATGATAGTTCCTATTGTAACAAAGCATCAACTGGAGGTTTTCGGTAAGAAGTGAAGTCACAGCAGACTGGAAAGTACTACACTTAAGCTAAATAGGCTCTATTCAAGTCTAAGCACCACTACAATTACCTACGATCAGGGAAGTACCATAGAACAGTGGGGAAAAACCCAACGATCGACTCTGACCCCAGCTGCCACGCAGATGCACCAGTACCAGCAAAGGCACCATCCAGCCCCAGTTCTCGCAAGCTCTTTGATCATTACCACACGGACGCGTACCACGCTACAGCCTTCTCTCTCCAGCCACAGGCTGGTGCTCTCAGGCAGCTTGGTCCCAATAAGAATTTCCAAGTGAAAACACTTATTTATAACGGGAACTATTACATAAAAAGCAGTCTATGTCCTAAGCTCAACCAGGAGGAAGCTTTCCTCCCAGCTTATCTGATTTTCTATTCATTTAAAATATCATGTTTCGGAAGGCCACTTTAGAGTTCAATTCACACTGCTAATTTTCTTTGGCAAAAACCCACGTTATCTACAAACATTGGTTGAAAACCCAATTACAGTAATGCGATACCCACACCCCGTTGCATAGCAACTGGATAACACGGGGATACGGAAAATGTTGATATTCCAAAATAACAGCAGGTAACATTGCTCCGTCCTAACGGCAAGCAGGGCTACATCAGTAGGATGCTGAGGTGGGATACAGGAGTTCAAGAGGCAAGGAACGCCAAAAGAAGAGAAGCCTGGAGAGGAGAAGGCTCCGGGGAGACCTTCGAGCCCCTTCCAGTCCCTGAAGGGGGCCTATAGGAAAGCTGGGGAGGGGCTGTTTGCAAGGGCATGTAGCGACAGGACGAGGGGCAATGGTTTAAACTAGAGCAGGGCAGGTTTAGATCAGACATCAGGAAGAAGTTCTTTGCACTGAGGGTGGTGAGACACTGGCCCAGGTTGCCCAGAGAGGGGGTGGAGGCCCCATCCCTGGAGACATTCAAGGCCAGGCTGGATGAGGCTCTGAGCAACCTGATCCAGTTGAAGATGTCCCTGCTGACTGCAGGGGGTTGGACTAGATGGCCTTGAGAGGTCCCTTCCGACCCAACACATTCCATGATTCTATGAAAATGCAGAGGTCCCCCCCCAGTCCCCCCACCTTCCTTAGGACACTGTCCCAGACTCCCCCAGCCCGGAATGATCCCTCCCTGTGGCACTGTCCTGGCTCACAGCTCATTCCTGCCAAACACCGTCATACTGACGGGCATCTCCTGCTTTCTCTGCACCTGGTGAGCCCTACTCCAGCCTCTGAGCACAGGAAAAGGGTAAAGTTCTACTTACACCCGTGAGCCCAAGGCAAATCTGGCCCAGGGAAACGTTAGCTGGAGAAAACGAAGCGGAAAAATTAACAGGTCTTTATCAGAGCGTCTTCAAGGAGATTTCACAGCTCAGCCAAGTCGTGATGGATTTTTCCTCAGACTAAGGACCATCTCAGAGGCCATCGGTCCCCTCCAGCGTTCCACATCTATGCTACAGCAGAGATACTACACCTCTGCAACGTAAAAGCAGTTAGAAGAGTTTCAACACAGAAAAATAAATCATTCCCAAGTTTTCTCCCCAAAAGTCACCTTTTTCCCCACTGTAATTCTCTCGTGCGAAAAAAATAAGCCGAGGACAACCAACCAGTAAGAAACAAGAATCTTCTCTCCCCCCCCAAAAAGTGAGGCTTTGCTCCGCAGCCTTTGCGACGGGAAGCGGACACGGATCACCTCCCCAGCGCTGCTGCAGGGCCACAGCCGTGGGCGTTCGCAGCCGGGTACTAACACAAGGCTTTGGCTTCGTCAACGGTAGCTGGTTGTCTCGTGTCAACGGTCTCTCTAGTTTCAACACGGCGCTATAAACACAAAAGCCAGAGTTATCCAGAAAAAAAAAACATTTTGAGAGAGTTTATGCCAAGCGTTATCTTATTTTTACATGAGGTCTGCCCAAATCAGACCAAAAACAACCTCCTGAAATCTCTGGCTGTACTCGAAACCAATATTCCAGTTCTGCGAGCACCGAGGGGATGCCGTGGGGAACCCTGGAGTCTCTGGTCCCCAGGTGAATCCATCGGGCGCCCTCCTTCGGAACTGGGAGTCCCGCGGCCTCCCCATCCCACCAGGGCCAAACTCATCACTTTATCCCAGACAAAGGTATCCCTTGAATTCCTACCCTGAGCGGGGAAAAAAAAGCTGTCAGGCCCAGATGTTTCAGACTAAAGACTCTGGACTCAAACCAGCATTTTTCAGCAAAACCTGGGTCTACGAGAAAATTCCCGACAAAATTTTGAGATCAAACACCGCTGGAGTTATTTCAGAGCAACGGGATCTACGTAGCCAGAAGACATATTCGACAGTGCCCCTGCGCTCCGAGGCCAGCCGGTTCATATTATGGTATATTTTTTTCCACGTAGATGATTTACTCTCTTCATCCTAAAGTGTTTCTTACAAAATTCTTGGGAGAGAGTAAAGAGGAATCTTGTCTGCTTCCATGCCCAAGACCTGCACTGCTGTCACACTGGAGGATTATTCCAGTCCTCGACGTCCAACAACAAAAGCAGCTCACGGGGGGGCAACACGCCCATCGCACCCGTACCTAGAGATCAGGGGGGCAACAGGCTCGGGCAGGGAGGCAGAATATTTTTCGCAATGCACGGCGCCAACAGGATAATACCTGTATCATCTTATTTGTTTTGGGTTGTATAGGGATAAAACACAGTTAAATACATCAGCAAGTAAAAAAAAAAAAAAAAAAAAGGTTACGCTCATAGTATTTATTCCATCCAAGCTTGCAAGAAAGTTACTTTATTGTTTTATTTACAATAACAATAATAGTACAATTATTCTACCTGTTTTTAAGTGATCTCAGGATGCTTTAAGATCTCAACCTCACCATTTTAAAAGCATCTCACCTTCATGTCACATTAATTACGTTTATGACTGAAACATGGCTTTGAGCAAGCGACTGTTCCCAGCGCTCTCATTCCCGCTTCCATCTAGTTGGGACGAACACGCGTCCCACAAACGGGCAGCCGTGGGGCCGATTTCAATGGCTGAGCGCAGCCAAGGATTACCTGCCATTTCCAGGTTTGACAAAATATTTAAGCAGTATTTAAACAAGCAAGAAAGCCACGTCTCCCATTCGAATCCTGCACAACAGAGATCCGTCTGCACGCGAGCGCTCCCAGCAACCAGCTTTTATCCTGCTTTCTGCTCTCCCTACGGTCAGAGCATTGCGAGACACCGCATTTCGTTTCCTGGTTCTGAGAGGTGCTGATTACCAAAGCGATTCCATATGTTACGTTTATTTATTGCAGAACAGATCAGCAAAGAACTGAAACCGCCTGGCGACTGATAAACGCGATAGGGGCTATCAATTTTCAATAGAGACGCGACAAGCGGATCCGTGTTTCAGGCTGCCCGGTAAGAGAGCGGTGCTGGAGCGGCCCCAGCACCAGTCTGGAAGGGATTTTCCCCGGCACTGCTGGGAGAAGGTGGTATCACTGCATCCATCCAGGCTCTCACCGGCTGCCGCACATATTTTGAACGTTTCACCGCACATCAAGTGCCAACCGTCCAGGCTACAGGAAGGGTTGCCCTGATCTCAACCCAAAACCTGAGCTCTGATAACTAACAGTGTATCATACTCTACCACCTCACCTCAACTCCATGCCACCGCATCCAAACTCCTTTTCTTAGAATCATAGGGTTGGTGGGGACCTCTGGAGATCACCCAGTCCAACCCCCTGCCAGAGCAGGGTCACCCACAGCAGGTGGCCCAGGAACGCCTCCAGGCAGGTTTGGGATGTCTCCAGAGACGGAGACTCCACCACCTCTCGGGGCAGCCTGGGCCAGGGCTCTGCCACCCTCACAGCAAAGAAGTTCCTCCTCGTGTTTAGGTGGAACTCCCTATGGTCAAGTTTGTGCCCATTACCCCTTGTCCTGTCCCCAGACAGGGGATACTCTTCTCCACCTGGCACCAAAGTAGAAGGTCTAACACAGAAGAGGCTAAAATCCCCCCATTAAAAAAAAAACAAACACAACAGCTCCCACAATCCCTACAGGCAAAACTCTGGCACTCAGATTTTCTTTAAAACCCAATATCCATCAGTTAAAAATTGCATGACAAATCCACCGACAGAGCCGCACCTAGGAATTGTTGTCTCACTCCAAGCCCAACTTCTTTGGGAGCAATGACTGCTGCTGGATAATTTCGCAGAATCATAGAATTGCCCAGGTTGGAAGGGACCTTTCAGATCGTCGAGGCCAACCATCAACCCGACACCGACAAAACCCCCACCAACTCCCATCCCTCAGCTCCACGTCTGCCCGGCTTTTCAATACCTCCAGGGATGTCAACTCAACCACTGCCCTGGGCAGCCTCTTCCAATGCTTCATAACCCTTTCAGTGAAGAAACTTCTCCTAATTTCCATCCTAAACCTTCCCTGGCGCAACTTGAGGCCATTTCCTCTTGTCCCATCGCCTGTTCCTTGGGAGAAGAGACTGACCCCCCCCGGCTACCCCCTCCTTTCAGGGAGCTGCAGAGAGCGAGAAGGTCTCCCCTCAGCCTCCTCTTCTCCAGGCTGAACACCCCCAGCTCCCTCAGCCGCTCCTCACCAGACTTGTGCTCCAGAGCCCTCACCAGCTCCGTCGCCCTTCTCTGGACACGCTCCAGCCCCCTCAGTGTCTTTTTTTGCGTTGTGTCGGACACCAGTCTGACATCGAACAAGTCAGCACCAGTGATTTCAGGCACAATTAGCCATAATCACCAGAGGACTCTACGACACAAGCACCGGAGAAGCAATATATTCTACTTCGTGTCTAGGAGAACAGGAGAGAGAGGATGGTTTCTCCGTGCAAAGACAGGAGGCGAGATGAGCTGGGAGCACACTCGGAGGTAATGGGAAAAGCAGGAGAATCTGCTGGAGAGTGCTCACCAACCCGCTCGCGGTGAGTAACTCCAGTTCAAAGCACTCTTCGGATTCCAGCAATACCTCACGATAACACCATGCCCAGAAACACGGGTTTCTTATTCTCTCTTGTGTTGTAACCGTTCAGGTTTCGACCCTACACGTTTTCTGGGAAATCTATTAAAAGCCTATTAAGCAGCCGAGAGCCCACTCCCCGAAATCACCATGACGCAAGAGCATATGGTTCCTACCGAGCATGACTTCCTCCTAAGCCTGAATATCACCTTCTTTCCAATAACGCCTGGGCAAGCAAGTTATCAAGTGATGCGGGACAGAGCAGTCTCCTACTTTCCCCCCCCCCCCCCCCCATAAATCCTCAAAAAATCCTCTGCGAAGGGGAAGGGACAGAGGAAGCGCTAAAGTTAGAGTCCTTGAAAGTATAAACTGAAGTATAAACTCTCAAGCTGCATGTTCATCGCCACAAATAGCAAACATTTAAAAATAATGTTTTATTTTTAGCCCAAGTGGTGCTTAACGATTCGAGAACGAAGCGCTGCCCAGAGACAGCGATGTGTCAGCGGTTGAAAGCGCCGGAGCAGCCGAGTCCCGTTCACGCCGAACCCCAGCTCCCGGGGAGCGAGCGAGAAAGCCTTTGGGAGCCTGTCCCTAACACGCAATTAAAACCTTCCCTGATCCAGCCAAAAACCCGAGGGACGGGACTCAAGGAGAAGGAGCCAAATACTTTGGTATTATCTAGGAGGGTAAAATAAATAAAATTATCCAGAACCTCCCATAACAGTTTCCTAGATCTTCTAGCAAAGGTTGTTCTGCACGGGACAATTTATTTCCTGCCTTTCTTTTTTGCAAGCAGCGACCGGAAGGTCAGGATGTATAATTTCAGCCGCTCACAGACGAGTATGGGCTTTACCAAAAAGGGGCTGTAAAGGAGAACAGACCGTGTTTGTGCCTCTCAGCTTCTTTACGACGCATGACAGACAGCCACCCCAAGAAAGTAGGAAAGCAGGCTTAGGAAAATAAATCCCTTCTCCATGGTCTCAATTTGAGATTTTTTTTTTTTTTTTTTTTTTTTTTGAACAGGGGGGGAAAAGCTAAATTAACTCGGAAAAAAATCATCAGAGTGTTGAAATATCTACAATTACAGCTAGGTTTTGTTTTCTTTTTAAACAGTTTAAATCAAATGCCTGAAGAAGCAGATGGGAAACTCTCCTTTGCTGAAAGTTGAGGCTTATATCCCTCCTAGAGCTCTCCGCAAGCCCTGCTAGAAAACGAAAGACAAGACTTAGCAAAAAAGATGTTTAAGGTCATAATTCTTATCGAGAAATCCTGAAAGACTTAAAAAAAAAAAAGTCAGAAACTCCTTTTTCCTCAGCGGTAATTTCTCCAGCATTTCTTTCTGCTCCCCGTGAAGACAGATGAGGGAAGACAGCTTCCCCCCTCCCCAGCGCGGTGTGGGTGAGGTAGGGATTGACTAACTGTGGAAAAATCCACATAATTGAGAAGACAAATGTTGAACGGTTATTTTACGGCTTGAACTATTCAAGGAAAAACGCGAACCGTGCCAAGAGGCCAGACAGGCTCATTGTGTACAAGTGCGAGCATGGAGGAGCCCAGGCACATTTCAGAAGGGCAAGGCTTTTATCCTCATCCAGGTTGGGCCTTGCTGCTTTATCGCTTTCTGTAAGCGCTGTGTCAAGCTGTAAAAAAATACTGAAAGAACAAGTATCATCTCCCGGTATTATGTGTACATAGAGCGGAACAACAAAACTACACACACAGGCGCAGTAGCATGACCCGCTATTAAGGCCATTTGTTGCTTCCCATGAGAAGGCCTTATTTTCAGTCGCTTAAAACGATGAAAAACTTTAACGACTCAGGCTCAGGATCCCCAACTTGGATGTCTGCTTCCAGATGAATTTAAAAAAAAAAAGAGAATTCTAGTTTCAGCCAAAATACCTCAGCCTTTTCAGAACAATGCGGGTTTGGCCATGTTAGGACTCTCCAGTGGCCCCAGGAGCTACAGGACCCCAACGCTTTTGCCTGAAGACACACACAAGTTAGAGGGAAATGGAAAAGGACCCAGAAGGGGAACTAGTTGAGCAAGAACTCTGGAATACTGACGGGTGGTTTCAAAAGTGAGGATGAGACATCCAGAAGGAGAGATTAAAGATCAACTCAATAATAAAAGCGGCAGAATGAGAAGTCTGAGGGAAGCCAAGTTGTAGAAGAGATAGGAAAGAAAGAGCTAGAGAAGGTCACAACAGAAAGCAAGAAGTTGTCCATCTCCTGCTCTAACCCAGCTCAAGCTGCCAGGAAGAATACACGTTCTCAAAGACCGCCCAGGAGAGGGACTTCCCAACCTCCTGACGCAGGCCCCTTCACTGCTGTTGGGAGGATTTTCCTGCTCCTTTTGACCTCAACTCAATCCCATTGCCCAAAGCCTTCTCTCTCCCCTCTCAAACCAGCTTGTTTCATTCTTCAAGAACCTTCTCAGCTCCCCCAGCAGTTCATCTTTCCAGGTGGGTCACACCTCACCATTTCAAACCACCCTTTAGCCTGCCCTCCAGGCGTCTTCCCAGGTCCACGTTACCTTGGAGGAGTTCTGGCCCCACCTGCATGCTGTCCCCTCCTCGGAGCCAAGCGTAATGAAGGATCACATAATTCTCCAAACAACACTGGCTTGTACAGAGCCTTTTCCACAATATTATACTATTTGCGTATGTTTAAGAGTTGACCCTATACACTATACTCATCTTTAATTTGATTGAACCTCACAGAGGAGTCATCCTTTGGTAGCCCAACTGAATTTCACTCTAGTTTCTAAAGAGCATTTGGAGGAGTTCTAGCATTGCTCCCAACGCAGCTGCAGCCTTTCCACCTGCGTATCGTACAGGAGTTGAGGAAGCACACTGTGTACTTCCTCATCCATCTCCTTAACAACAAAGCTGAACAGAACCAGACAGACCCACACAGCCCAACTCAAGACATACTTCCATTCCAACTAATTTCTGAGCATAATTAACCAATCCACACCGCATCTGTTGAAGATTATTCATTTGAACCCATGCTCCTATAGACTACTTACAAGACAGCCTCGTGAGACGGCATCCAAGCCATTCTCAAGTCGAAATGACACCTAATTCTTTTCCCCTACTCATAAGGCTCTTCCACAGAGTAAGGTCAAACTCATTTGACACAACTGACTCTTAACAAGGACTTATGTGAGAGCCACTGGAAACTCATCTCATCAATACTTACAAATAGTTTGCTTTGTTGTCCCAGAGCTCTCCCAGCAGGGTTTGACTGCTAGAAACCCATCCCACCAGAGCCCGAGAGGGAGCACAAAGACGCTTATGCCTTATTCTTACCCCTGCTGTCAGCAACCGTCCGCTAAGCGCGCAGGCCAGACATCTCACCTCTCTCACGCTGCTCCACATCATCCAACACCGGTAAAATTACCCTGTCAGCGTACGCTGCAGGGGTCCCTGTGTAGGTGTTCTCATCTGGCTGCCAACCCAGGCTTGGAGACAGATCCGTACAGCAGTGGCTTCCCTGGCTTCTTCAGGTTTTTGGGTTTTTTTGGGTTTGGTTTTTTTTTGTTTTTGTTTTTTTTTTTTTTAAGAATACCCGGAAATTTTATAGATAAATAAACACTGAAAATGCTATAGCAGCAAACTCATAATTAAAAGGTTAGGAAATAATGCTATAAATAATACTACTTTGCGTAAATACATTTTTTTCAATCCAATGCAACCTCAGTGTAACCTTGGTTTTCATTACCCAGCTCCTCCAGCAGGCTGTGCGGGCAGGGCTTTACTTCCCCGACAGAGACCAAGTACTTACCCTCGTCTTCCAGCACAGGGCAGCATTCCTTACGGACCGCATACAACTCCAACTCCGCTCTGAAGCGTTAAAAGCTTCCTCCCAGACCTTCCAACGATGCCCCTCCTGACAGTAAGTACGAGCGTCTTTTGACAGCTCCCTTGGCAGATGAAACACTATCATCCCCAAGTCAGAAGGAAAAATAAGAAAATTAACAATTAAGGTGTATTTTGGATGTTCACTAAAGAGGGTTTGAACCTCTGTTTAAAAAGCCGCATATAAACCAAACCTTATTTATCCTTCCAAATGGTAGTTCGTATTTTTTTTCACGTATATGGTTTAGTGGTGGATTTGGCAGTGTTAGGTTTACGGTCGGACTCGATCTTAAACGTCTTTTCCAACCCAAATGATTCTACATTCCCCAGTACTTCATGGAGGATGGACTGGATGACCCTTAAAGGTCCCTTCCAAGCCAAACCGTTCCACGATTCCTTACACCCGGAGCGCAGCCCGCACCCATTTCTGTTAAGGGCCAATGCTCAAAACCTCTGCAAACCGGACCCCACGACGCCAGGTCAGAGACGCAGAAGGGAATCGCTCCTGAAAAAGCTCGGTTAAGATGGTTAAGCACCATCACACAGAGCTCCTGGGCCAGAGCAGAGAGAGTTTTATGCTCTAAGGCAACATTTATCTGCTGCTCCTGCCACAAAAACCGCTTATAACCCCTGCCTTACTCACTAAACATTTCCCCACACCTGGAAGAAATGAGGCAGGCGTCTTACAAATAGTTTTTGTCACCACGTACGCTAAACCTGAGCCCAGAAGAGATTGAGTCCTACGCACAAAACGCAGCAGGACCCGCTGAAAACAGCATGCAATTGTTTTAAGCCTAGAAATACCACGCAAGAAGTGCCATCGAACTTCAATTTTGGCATTCCCCAGCTTCTGAGGGTTCCTATTGAGACTAAGTATTCCACTATTTAGATCGCTCACGACAAAAAGCAATGTTTTAACCACGGGTGTTAATTTTTCCCCTAAGAAGGGTTAACCCCAACCCTACAGCATGCAATAAAGACAGAACATTTCCCCAATAAAACTGAAGTCGTTTCTATTCTGTAAAATAAGCTCGAGGAGCAAAATAAAAAAAAAAAAAATCTATCTGCATAGTATGAGGTCAGTCAGGCTACGGACGGTTATTTTACATCTGCATATTGAAAACACATGCGTCTCCGTAGGGTTTTTAGCAAACCTGAACCTGCTGGTGCTCAGCCTTTCTCCAGGAATGCTGAGCACCTTCAAATCCCAGCGAGCAGAGGACTCCAGCCATCTCGGAAGGGGATCGAAGCAGTGCAGGATTGTAACTCTATACGATGAAAACGTATATTGTTTAGACAAGATGATGAGCGTTTTTTTTTTTTTAAATTTGAAATTTAATCTTTAATCATTTCTTATTTACAAACTGATCCTAACAATGAGGTAACATATCCGCAGCCGCGTTGGTTTCTGTCTCATAACTCATACATATTCCATACACAATGCTAATTAGTTTGTCTTATAGCAAAAATGGTCTTAATAAACAGAAACGTGAAACGACTTCAGGGTTCCTTTTTTGATTATGTGATAGCCGTGTAAAATAATCTTTAGGAGAAGCATTGATTGTCCGGGGCTATCTGTAGCAGAAGCTTGTGGTCGAACGCTGCCCTAGGAGAGATGAATCCCATCCCTCCTGCACTACGCCCGATGCTGTTTTCAGCAAGTCTCTGCATCACCAAGAATACTTTTAGCCCCTCTCTCTGGTTTTACAAGAATAATTCTCTGCGTTCCAGCTGCTGCTGTCTATACCCAGGGCTCCGGCCTCAGGTGGAGTCTCTAAACTGCGTTTCGATGGAAACACGTCAGGTTAACAAAAATTCTATCCCAGGCAAGTCACAGGCTTTGACCACCCAACCTGCACCCAAGAGCTGAGTCCACCTCGGAGGCTTGTGCGCCATCCAGTACGACCGGAGTTGAGACAGCAACCTTCATTTTGCAAAGCTATTAAAAAAAAAATAAGAAGTAAATATACAAAAATAGATAATGCTTCAATTTTTGGTTGGTTTTAGAAATTTGACTTTGACAAGAAATGTAAAAAATGTTACATAACCACGTAATTCAAGCATCATTATGACAGATCGTTCACTTAAAATGAGCCGGTTTTGGTTAAGAACATCCTGAATATTCCCTCTGTATACAGCATCCACTTGACCAGTACAAGGATGTAAACAGCGGTCTGGCTTTGCGGCTTATCCGTTTACGAACGCATTTATGCTCTGACACAGATTTTAGACGAGCCAGAAGCAAAAGATTCCATCCTCGACAGCGTACACCAAACGGAGAGCAACACGGTGAAAATGCCAAACGCTACACATTTTGCGAGCTACCACTATTTACCATCCGTCCCAGAGTACTACGGTCTCACGCAAACACGCCACGACGAGAAAACAACATCTCTATAAGGGTAAAACAAACAGCATTCAGAATTTCTGCAAGCATTCTTCCAAAATTATTGCACTAGATTAGATTGCCTCACCAACGGGGCCAGAGGCCATTTACACTATTTTCTTTCTTCTTCTTTTTTTTTTTTTTTTTTTTTTTTTTTTTACTTAACAGATGAAAGGATTACAGAAAGTTTTCTGGGGCCAAATTTGGAATTAATGATGGGAAAATTCTTTTGCTAATCCCCCATCTCTCCCACTGCTAGCAGACTCCCGAGGCTGGAAAAAAAACAATGTCTCCTGGTACCCTGCTTCTACTTTGCTCATCAACGCAAACTCCTACGCTCGGGAGGTTTGGAAAGGACCCTCGGCTTTGCGCAGAGCCGTAAAATCTCAAGGACAGAGCTATACTGAAAATCAGAGTAAAGGACAACATGAGACTCCAATTAAAACTTGGAGGCGGCGCAAGGAAATCAAAGGATGGGACTCATCTGCTGAGGGTAGATGTCTGCCGAGCAGCCACCTCCGGCCCAGCCCGGTCTCAGTGGGGACAGAGGGGCTTTTCTGGGACCCACTGTGCCCTGCCCCGAGGTGGAGGTGCCAGGCTGGAGAGGTGGCACCTGAGCAACCCTCCTGGTGACACCGAGGAGGCTGGGAGGGATGGGCTGGAAGACGCGGCGTCGCAGGGAAGTGGAGCTCAACGAGGGCGACAACCCCCAGCCCACCCGAGGAGAGGGACCCACTCTTCTGGAGAGCCCCGCGACCACTGCAGCCGGGCTCGTTTGCGGGATGCCCTCTTACGAGCCTCAAACATCACTCCTCGGCGCCGCCTGGCAGCCCACCAGTGGCGTAAAAATAGATACTGCCGAGGAAAAGCAAAAGTTTAATCATTTTTCAGTCATTTAACAAACACAAAAGAATTTACACGTACCAACTCTACTGGAGAAGTAAACTTTGCATAATTAATGGGGATGCCTCCAATACTTGTGCATCTGCAAACGCACAGCTACACCAACTGGCACTCACGGGAAAGCGCCTCGGGCCACCTCCAAGAGCTGGGAAGAGCAAATATCTCCGGTGAACAGAGCCTGAACTGCCAGGGAAGGAAAAATCAGGCCTGAATAACGGGTTATCTGGAAAATAACGTTACCCAGCTCTCCCTAAAGCCCGTTTCATTAACTATCAGACATCACCAGCTACTTCTGAATTAAGCCATATTTTATCGTAACGCCAGCACAAGCTTAAAGGCACTAATCAGTTGCAGAAGGTGGGAACGTCCAAAGCAGATCCGGGAAGTGGAAATGAAGCTTCTCGCAGAAACGGGCAATTTGCTGGAAAATTTGACTGGAATAAAAAGAAACACTGATGCAGCACTTAACGAAGATGAACTTCCCCTGCCTCCCCCCAACACAGACAATGCCATTATCACTCAGCACTAGGAAGGAAAGAGATTCTGAGCGAGGGGAAATTCCAGGGCAGTTATCCTCATCAACCTGAGCGGGTAACAGCGACAGGAGGTTGGCAGAGCGCCCGAGAAGGCTGCAGATAGTTAAACCCAGGGCATAAAATAAGATGCGTCAAAGGAAAGTAGCCCCTGGAAAATATTGCTAGGGATTTCAGCTTTTCCAGTGTGCCAGTGGCAATGAAACACCCAACCATACCCCCCCCCTCCCCCACCATATCCACAAAAAAATAAATAAATAATATAATTTCCCTGTATCCACACTTAAAAAAAAAAAAAAAAAAAGAGATTGTATGAAGTCAGGGAAAACACGGGAGCCGCTTGCTCGGCAGCGCTGAAGCCAAGTGGTGAGTAATCTGGTCCCCTGTCCATAAGAGTCAGATTATTCCCCACCTTTTTCAGACTGCTTCGACATCGACAAGCGACACGCTCTAGGCTCTATTCTTTATCCTCGAGGTTCGAGGACGGTGAGGAGCAGAGGCAGCTCCGCGTCTCCTCTTCCCCCAGGATCCGGCCTGCGGTCGGCGAGAGGCAATCCTCACCGCTTTTTACTCCCAGCATTCCCGAAAGTTTCCATTTTTTGGGAAAGTTGCCTGTAGCTCAAAAAAAAAGAGCTCGCATGAAAACGTTAAGAATTCCGCTCTAGGCTTGGTAAGTGTCTGTAAGACAAACAAAAAAGCCTGGCACTATTCGCATTATTTGTAAAAAGGAGGGTTAAACGTATTCCCAATTTCACAGATGTTTCAAGGCATCGCCGCTAGAAAAAGCCTGGCGTGGTCACGCAGGAACGCGATGGTAAAACACACATTACCTTCAGGGTCCCAAAAACATAAGGATTTGAGGAACCTTCCCCTACCCCCAACAGAGGGAAATGGGACACAGACAGTGTATTTTCCTGATGAGAAACCAAGGTTTCACGGAGAATTAGTAAACATGCTCATGCTTCCCACCTGTTTTCTATTTAGAGCAAAAAAAAAAAAAGCAATTAATATGACTTTTTCAACAACGGTTAATAGAAGAAACTTATGAAACCAAGATTTCTAATTGAAAATGTCTTTACTCACACGAGGCAGAGGATCAACATATGACAAGACCACTAAGCACAGTTTCCCCCAGCTGCGCAAACCATTTCTTAACAACCTCAAAATTAATAAACAAAGACATATTCTAGACATTTCATATCCCTCCTGGATTTAGCCGTGTACGCAAGGCAAACACGAGAAAAGCGTCTCTTAACTTCACTCTCAGCTGGAACAGAGCTCCCAAGTAGTGCTTCACGTTACGGGATCGTTAATAGGGAACCCCCTCACTCTGAGCAAACATGCAGAGAAAGACAAGGGGGGGGGGGGGGGGGGGAAGAAAAAAAGGCAGGTCCAGGAAGAAGCCGATTTAAGCATATCATTTATTAGCAAGTAAAAAGACATTTACCTTCTCAGTGGTTAAGTACAACACAACCCAAGGATAAAGCATATGGCTCGAGTCTTTGTGCAAGGGAGAAAGCTGGCGGGGTTCCACGGCTCTAATTGAACTATTACCATATCGTAAGAAATGAAAAAGTCAGAAAGACTGGAGGATCTGCTCTCCTAGGGACGGTTTATGTCATGCCAACAATCAAGTGAGTAACAAAGCGTATTTAACGGGAGAGCAGTTCCACCATTTGGATACTGGCTCATTTTAAAAGAAAATAGGTAGTCTTCTAGTTCAATATCGCACTTAATGTGATCCTACTTTCAATGCCGTGAAACCTTCAAAATCCAAAGCGCTTATGGCAAACAACACAACGCTCCTCCTTTAACCGCTGCCTCAAGACTTCCGTTTAGTTAATACGGAAAGACGCAGAATAAGAGTACTCAAGGGAAACCCAGCAACACACAAAAGCTGCCATAAAACTGACAAACGCAAAAGATCGAGCGCAAAATTAATTTTGTACTTTGTACAAATAATCGCCGATCTTTTCTTTCAAAAGGCAGGCTCGCTAAAAATATCCCAAGCGTTGCACATTGTACGCGCACAACGGGGTATGCGGTGAAACAGGAGAAAACAATCAGGTCATGAACGGATAGAATCGGCAGCGGTTGTTTGTAAACCTTTACAGTATTGTCTTGTTATTTTGTGGGCTAAAAGCAGCGCAGTTGTACGAGCGAAAAAAAAAGAATAAATCACAATCTTACATAAAAATGAGGCAAAAGGAGTCTCCGAGTCTTGTTCTTACCATTCTGTTCATCCAGCTCATTCCCAATTTCCTGCCCCATTTGCTTCTGCCGGGATATGATTGAAGAAAGCGCATCGAGTCCAGCATCTTGCTCTGCACCAGAAAAAATAGATAAAATTACATGAAAAAAATTGCTGATATGCCAGGCTGTGTACCATGAAAGATGCAGAAGTGAAGAAAAAGACCTACTCTGTGCTTAAAGAGTTAAAACATATGAAGAAAAATACATCAGCAGAACATGAACATGAATCCTTAGGGCAACAGCACTCTTAAAATAATGTGAATGATGGGTAATTAATTTGTCTGCTCCGGCTGGGACATTTAGTTGAGGGTCTCGAAAAAAAAAAATAAAAATCCAAGAATTCAACATTCAGCTGTTACTCAATCATAAATGCAGGAGATTTTCTGGCACAGACATAGAAAGCCCTGATTAGCCTTTTTAAATTTTCCAAGAAACTTTTAACAGGAATAAAAGACAAACAGGTGATGCAAACACCAAAGAATTCAAATAGATTTTGAGCTGCAAGTGGATACGGAGTGCCTGGAAGAGAGCCTGAGACAGAGGGGACACGGGGGGGGCAGCTCTGATTTGATGCGCTCCCACCAGCTCTGCAGACGCTCCTTCATCCACACCACCGCTGCTATCCCAGTCTGCGGGCACCACGCAGGCCTTGCTAAGCGCCTTCACCAAAACACAGGGTTCTCCTTGCCCAAAGTCCTCAAGAAGGGGAAGAAGAGGAGATGCTGGAGGCTGGGCTGCCAGTGCTCCGACAAACCTCAAAGCAGCGACGGTGCACGGAGTGGGAACTGCGGCCGGCTGCAGTCCGGAGCCAGAAATCGTACAGGGTGGCCAGAACCCCCTTCCCCAGGACGAAGGTCTGGCCCCCAGTACCTCTTCCAGTAATCAAACTGGAGCTTGAGGTTTCTCCTGGACCATCCAAAACAGAGTTCATGCCATTCTCCTGAACTGTAGCTATAACTGTTGTTTCACATGCAGACTGAAGTGGGTTTTAGCTGGAGATTGATTTTTATTTGATGACTTCCAATACTTTAATGGCGTAGAAGTTACCTCATTAATTACCTGATGCCCTCAGGCTGAGGTTTTCCAACACTTCCAAAGTCAGACGCTGAGGGCCAAAATCTAAAGACCCGTTTTAGGTTAGTTAATTCTTACGTCATTCTCATTCAACAATACACCTAACGTTCCCCAGCCTGAAGCGCAGCAGTAATGCCACTACACTCGGTGCAATCAATGAGATCTCCACTGCAAACCAAACCCACGAGTATGGTCAAAAAATCAGGGATGCCCTGTAAGGTCTTTGAAAATTTGATTTAAGAAACTTCCAGTTAAGAATACTGCGAGCACAATGCTGCTCCTGCACGTACAGAAAACAACCACCTGGAACTATGACGTTTGACAGCTTCCAGATAATAAAACTTCAGCAGAGTTATTGTATTGACTTTGTAGTAAGGGCTCCTCAAGGGTCCTAGCGATGCTTATAAAAACGAGAAAGACTCTCGTACCTTCTATGATCCTTCGCTGCTGCTGCCTGAGATCGCCAAAGCCAAGCCCTCTGGTTTCCTCAGATTCTTCCAAGAGCCACGGGTTGGTTACGCCTCGTTTGACCCCTCCCGTCATTAGGCTAGATCTGAAAATAACTCGGGTAAATAATTTTCAAGACAAAAGCCACTCATCGCATAATCTGTGCTCGCAAGACCGGCTGACAGAGGTGGAAGTGTACGTATTTGTCGCACTCCGTGTGACACTCCGCAACCGGAGAGGACATTAGCCAAAAAGCATCCGACGATCCCGAATAACAAATACACCTCACAGGCTCCGTAACGCTGCCTAGAAGTAGTAAGGCAAGAACAGGAAATAATTTTGGGGTGAATGATTAAGCTACAGAGTGAAAGGTGTACCATACATTGTTATATATATTCTTATTAAATATTGTTCACACGTAGGACACGCAGCATTCAAAACTGCTACAAAAAGAACCGAGTTCCTGGGAATACACATCTTTTTCATGTATTTGCTATTGTGAGCAAAAGAAACTTACGGAAGCAGAGAGGTACAGCCTGAAAGCTTCCAACAGCGAAAGGATCAACACGTTAATACAGATGCAAATCAGCTGAGACTACTAATTTTCTGCAATCCTGACCAAACCTAATAGGGAACGCTTCTGCGTTTCAACAAGCGTAGATGGAAGTGACACAGTTACTCTCCTGCATTTCCTAGTCCGGCATCAACGCCAACCAGAAGCCAGGCGCACACGCTCTTAAACGAAAGAGTAATCAAGTTACGGGTTTTCTTTTAAGAGAATTATGACTTGAGGTTGTTCGCTTTGCAGACCCTTCCCCAGTTACAATGGAAAACAAGCTTTTCGTGTCCAAGGCGCATAAATTCAAGTAGTAAAATGAAATGCCACTTAAATATTTTTCTCAATACCAGATTTCTGGTTTCCGCCTTTCAGCTTTTCATCGGTTTCTCCTACAAGAAAAACATTATAGGACAGACTGCGAGCGACTCGAACCCAGAACTGCAACTCGGATTTGGGGTAAGAGTCGTTACGAAATCGGGTCCTCAGCAGCGGGACAGAAGTAAGAGCTTTTCCTTTCTGCTTCGCTTTTTTAAAACTCCATATTTTATTCTCATTTTACCTTTGCCCAGTTCTTTCCCAACGCGCTTCCACAAACAAAACAAGAATAGAGCGCGTTTTTAGGATCTTGCAAATTTTAGAATTTTTTAATTACGCTAAGACTGATTTTTTTTTTAATTTTTTTTTTTTTTTTAATTGAGTCCAGGCACCTTCTCTTTGAGATATACTGAAATACAGGCATATGCTTGAAATCAAAGCAAATTTTGTGGTCAAAACCCTGTATCAAAAGAAGTTAACTCTGCACAAGCACCAGCGGAGCTCGGAGGAGTTAACGCACCCTGCCGAGGGACGGCTGGATCCTACAGCAAGGGTATTCAACAAAACCCAGAACTGGTGCCCAGGAGCTCTTTGAGGAATTATGGTGAGCTAGAGACATCTCCTGGCCGCGAGATGAATCAACGCTGCTGAAAAAATAATTCATCACCACCTGAGTTTTGGGGCGTCCATAAAGTGCAGGCACATACGCCCCCGTCTGTGTGCAGCGCACGACACACTCCATATCCCAGCCAGCTGAATTCAAGAACATTTAATTTCTTCTCCCTTAAGATTTTAACATATTCATTCGACTTCATCTCAAGGTAATGAATTTGTCAGAATGAAAAAATAAATAAAAAAAGATATATTTTTTTTTTCTTTTTGCGACAGGACTAGGAAGTGCTTCTTGTAAATCACAGCATCTCACTTAACCATCCCGTTGATGCCGGAGAACCGGTGCAGAGCAGAACCCATCCCGTGCCAACCACCCGCTGGCCAACACGAGCGACATCTGAACCGGAGGAGCTGGGATTCTTCTGTATTCCAGTCCTTTGCACCAACATTAAAACTTACAGCTCATCAAGGCAGGGAATCGGGCTTGATTAGACAAAGATACACACCCCTGAAATACAGTTTCACACGTTACCTAGCCCTCATCGGTGCTTTGGGTGCTTCGGTGCTAGAAAATACAATACCCTCTGGTATTTTCTAGCCCAACAACAACAACTACCAGGTTCACAAACCTGGACACCACGGCAGCAGCGCATTTCTGAAGACGCGAAGATCGTGACAGTCCACCCAGCTCAGCAGTTCAATTAGCGAGCGCCCAAAACCCAGGGTTAACACCATCAGGCAAAATTACTTAAATAAAGCAAACGGGACATAAAGCTCTTCGCTTGCTGCAAAGAGCACAACTATTTCTGCCTGTTAGAAAAAGGCCAAGGCAAGCAAATTTGAAATAATTTGCACTGCTCGCTCTCTCCCTCCCCCCTAATAATCTGCCCTGTTCTTGTCGGTTGGGTCATGACAACGGGTCTGCTCGTTACAATAATCTTTTTGACATGTTTGGTAACTACCTTCCCACACAACACAGCATAACTTCCTACTTCCTCTGATCTTACCATGTTTCGCTTTGGTGGTGTGAAGATTAAAGCTTATCCAATTAGCCACCCACTGCCTCCGCCAAGTTAATCACGTAAATCTTTGAAACCGTCACAGAGCAGTGGAGTGTGCGGATAGCTTTTGATTATAGGAGCAGATTTAACTAATTACGAGGCTTAGCTACGCGCCCAAGTATAAAAGATGATGGGGTTTAAAATCAGGGAGCTATGTCACTGCTTAACAAGGGAGGGCTTATCTTCCAGAAGCCATTGTTTCACTGATAATTCTTATAAAACTTCCCAAGTTACTTAGATTAGTCAACCAGCACTTACTTTAGACCAAGGCCACACATCAAGGCTTACGGCTTTAGAAGGCTGATCAGCAAGACTGAATCTTAAACAAAACCTGGGTCATATGACAATTGGTTGCATGATCACTTGAACATTCCCTTAACGACCCAGTGGTACAGTGGGGCTCTTTGAAGTGCCCAGGGCACCTCTGCTGGGCTGCACAGGTCACTCTCGGAGGGGCTGGCGAAGGAGCGGGGGCATTCTCTCACTTACGATTTAATTGCTCACACTGGCAGGCAGCGTATCTTAGGAAGCTCCAAGCTAGTAAATAAGACAAGTATAATTTTAATATAGAATCACAGAATGGTTCGGGTTGGAAGGGACCTTAAAGCCCACCCAGTGCCACCCCCTGCCCTGGGCAGGGACACCTCCCACCAGCCCAGGTTGCTCCAAGCCCCAGCCAACCTGGCCTTGAACCCCTCCAGGGATGGGGCAGCCACAGCTTCTCTGGGCAACCTGGGCCAGGGGCTCACCACCCTCACAGCCAAGAATTTCTTCCTCAGATCTCACCTAAATCTCCCCTCTTCCAGTTTGAAACCCTTCCCCCTCGTCCCATGGCTCCCCTCCCTGATCCAGAGTCCCTCCCCATCTCTCCTGGAGCCCCTTCAGGGACTGGAAGGGGCTCTAAGGTCTCCCTGGAGCCTTCTCTCCTCCAGGCTGAACCCCCCCAGCTCTCTCAGCCTGTCCTCACAGCAGAGGGACTCCAGCCCTCCCAGCATCTTCGTGGCCTCCTCTGGCCCCGCTCCAACAGCTCCACGTCCTTCTTGTGTGGAGGGCTGTAGAGCTGGACACAGGTGAGGTCTCACCAGAGCAGAGTAGAGGGGGAGAATTACCTCCCTTGACCTGCTGGCTACACTTCTTTAGAGGAACATATAAAACCAAAGCTCTCTCCCTCTCCAAAAATCCTGGGAGAAGCCACACAAGCACTTCCAAATCCCCTCCTGGTCCCTTCCCAGTGCAGACTTCCCCACCAGAACCGCTCGTGACGGAAGCCCACAGAAGGGGCAGCATTCCCTGCAGCTGGCACAGAACCTCCCCGGCCCCACCAGCGCAAGAGCCAAGAGCAGCATATCTCATGTTCAAGGAAATGCTGTGTCGCTCTTGACATGACCTACCTGCAGTTTGGTTAACTGGTGTCCCACTGGCTTCACTGAGTGGAAGCTGCACAAGCCAGCTGCACACGGGCTGCCAGACATCCCGCACTTTGCAGAACACAGAAACGGGCAAGAAACCCCACAGAGGAAATACGCCTTCCACCAGGGAAGCGTCCCCAGGGAAGGTTACCTCTGTTACAACATTTACACTCACATTTTCATAGAATGGTTCAGGTTGGAAGCAACCTTAAAGCTCATCTAGTTCCACCCCCTGGCCCTGGGCAGGGACACCAACCACTCGAGCACGTTGCTCAAAGCCCCGTCCAACCTGGCCTTGATCTTTATTTCACAGCAGCCTCACTTTCCTACACGAACCCTCAAAATAGACACCATGATAAACCATCAGAGATTAATCTTGCTATCAAATATTATCATCTTCTTTCTCCACCATCCCTCACTGTCTACGCAAGACTGCACACAGCACAATACTAAATATATTCTAAACCAGCTTGTATAGTCCTCATCGAAACAGTCTCACCTCTACAGCCCACGTGCAATCTTTGGGAATGACAGAATTATAAGAAAGGAGAATTCTTTCCAGAAAAAAGCTGTTGTGCAATTCCATCCAGAGAAAAGGTATAGGGACCAACCTACTCCTGTGAGACTATCTGTCCTGTTCACAAAGTGATCAACGACTCCATCACCTGCAACTTGCACCTCTCCACCCTCGGTCCCTGTCGGGACAAGACACAGCACGAAGTTCACACCTGAACCGGCAGCCGAAGTCCATCTGAGCACAAGCAACAGGAACATCAGCCTCCAAGCAGGTCCCAGCTTGGCATCTGTTCTCGCTACAGAGCCAGAACAACCCAGTGGCACCACTGGTACAGAAACAACCTTGGGCAGAAAACTTCTGGTAGTTTTGAGCATATTTAGGAGGCAAAACGTAAAGCACGGAGCTCAGCCTTGAAAGCTGCCCTCCTACTGACATTTCTTCCCGAGGCTAATGAGCGTTAAACATTAATAACAGGCATGCAGGCTCAACCTGAAGCACAACGCCTAAAATTATGGTGTTTGACTTACTTTTCTGTTGTGTTTAAGTATCCTTGCTTTGCTACTCCTGATAAATGCACATATACATGGTTTTCCCATATCCACATTCCTGACTTCAGCGAGGTCCTTAAGGAACCTCTGGTATGCCCTGAAGGAAAAGAGATATAAACTGTACCTTGAACTCAGACCAAACCAAGGAGGCTTCACTGTCTTACCGGAATCTTCCTTAAATTTGGAGGGGGCACACCAACCCTTCGGTTTTTACAGGCACCAAACCTCCTGCTTCTATGAGGGCACACTCACGTCTGCACACGCTGTAACCTCCAGAGTGCTTCCAGGTACTCCAAGGTAGGTCGGGAGAGAGGACCCAAGTCCAGAGACACAGTTTAGTGGATGAGGTTGAGACAATTACAACCCTGTTGGCTCATGACCACATGGCCAAAGACATATTAATGCTGGAAAAACCCTGCCCCAGATGTTCTCAAGCATGGGTTTCTGGATGGACAATTCACCTCTCCTTCCACCCTTTCCATCCATCTCCTAGACACACGGCTGATCGCATCCGCCGTCAGAACGCTGCAGCCGGGAGGGCTTCCAACAGTAACTGGTAGGGAGGAGGGAAAGCAGGAAGGGGTTCTAAAGGCACCTAAACAGCTACTTTTAATCTAATTTTTCCAAAGAGCATTTGCTCCTCCGTTAACAATGGCCAGATTCACAAAAGCGTGTACGTACCTAATGGCTTATTGATTAAAGGCACTCGATGCCTATTTGGCATTAGGCAAAATGCCCGTTTGGAATAAGACCTAAATGCCCTACATCTGGCAGAGAAGTATTTACGCAGAAAAACAGTAACCCCCATTAAAACAACAAGGAAAAAAAAAAAAGAACACGGACTCTTAGAGAAGTTATCCAGGGTAGCTATTACTGAGGTGGTTTGTGTCCCACAGCTACCAAACGTTTTCCATATTTTTGAGAAATTCAAAGAGAAACCAAGAAAGGCATGCTAAAGTACACACAACTTATTGCTTCGCTGGTGATCGATATATACTCCTACACACCGACTACCTGGCCAGGCAGGAGAAGGAATATTCTTGGTTCCTTCGCCTCCACAAAAGTTTAAGCACTCACAAAATTTTCACATGGTGACTTCCAGAAAGTCAACATTTCTCATTGTTTGGTTTTTTTTCCCCACTTCTCGCTTTCAAATAGCACGCAACCATGGGGGATTTCTACTCCATTAAAGTCCCTGTTAGACTAACCTGCACGGATCCCTTTCCGAGGAGGAAAGAGGGGAGAAGATCCTGAAATTGCCAATTGAAAAACCAATTAAAGAAAATTTGACTGACCCTGCACATAAACAGCACCACCTTTCCCCTGGAAAATTCCAGTCGCATCTTAATTAAGGCCGACAAAGCCGGAAGGTAAACTAATGCTATACCAAAGTAATGTAGCGTCCTGCCCCGTGCTCCGGCCCAAGTTGTCAGTTAGGATAAATGCTAAGAGCATTAAGGCCACTGTACTTCCCAATCAGAAATAGCTTTACAGCAGTTTTCAAAGGATGTAAAACTCACTGAATGGTGACCAAATATAAACGAAGATTAATTCTAGTAAAACCTTCACAGTTACGGGCCACGGGGACAATAAATATGTGATCAGTGGTGCAAGAAGGTTAATGAAAGGAATGACTGCTGGAAAGAAAAAGACTTCTGAAAATGTGTGCTGTCACATCAGAGATGGATTAGATACGGAAAACCAATACAAAACCAGAGAAAAGTGTCACCGCTAGACCTTAATCAAACAACATGTGCTGATTTTTCTAATGCAGTGGGAAAAGCTGACTTTCAGACTTCAGACGCGCTGAAGAGTGGCCTTTTGCCACCTACTGAAATCCCAAACAGGCTGGTCCAGAAGTCTGCAACAATTGTAGAGAAAGCCAGTGCTGCAAGCAGCGGCTTAACCCTACCAAAAACTGTCATCTTCTGTCCCTACCAGCAGGGTGGCAGGCAGGGGAGACAAGCTCCTTCCCCACCGACCTACGCGCGGGGCCAGGCTCGGGAAGAGAGCAAGGTCCGACTCGCTGCCACGAGATTCAGGCCCTGGCTACGACTCTGCCCGCACCACCGAAAACAAGACCTACAAGGAAGAATATGGAAGGGGTGTGAATTCACCAGGCAGGGAATAGCTGGCATAGTTTTAACCATTTTTAATTAAAGAAGTTAAAAGAGAACTATAAAACTTCAAGCCTTGCAACATCAGCAAATAAATACCGTCTCTGATGCTATCTTGTGCTGGAAAATACTGGTTTCCCTGATTATTTCTAACAGAGCTTGAAATCGTCATGGGATTTTGATATTTTCCTCCCGTCTGCCTTGACACCTTCACGCCAGGGCAGCTCTAGGTTGAACCCTCGCCCTGGGTCTGCTCCACAGCGGTAACACGCCAACGCTGGCCTGACACAGCAGGGATGGCCACGCTTCAAAGGCCGGATCAGTTCATGGGCTCCTCCGAGCAGGCGACACGCAAGAGCTTTCTCACACCATCAGTCCCCGGGGGCTACTTGCGATTTTACATGTTTGGGTTGACTTGGCCGTAGATGTAAAAGCCAGCACCAACGCATCAACGGGATTTGCACTGCACTCTGGAGAACGCCAAACCTAGAACAATTAACGGATGAGATCAAAGTCCACAGTTTTACCGGCGGCAGCAGATGTCGCATTGACAGTGGCTAGTTACGCAAAGACGACAAACCACAAAGTGAAACGTGTGCTTTGGCCGGACCAAACACCGCACCGGGGAACAAGAGCAAGCAGAACCCAGCCTCTACGCTGCGTTACTGAGCAGAGCCTCACAAAACACAAATACACACATGAATACAGAAAACGATCAGTTCAGCTCTGAGCATCTCTTAGACCTGCTCCAAAATACACCAAGTAAACAAGCTAGAAAAAAAAGAATTAAAAAAAAAAAAATAAATCTTATTTTCAACAGTTATGGTAGGACACAACGCTCACATTGGTACCCAATTTTTTTACTATACGGTAGCTTCAAAACTGCCTCTGCCTTTTTCGAGAGCGCTGGAAAGGGGCTGGTTCTCAAAGCACATCGGCAAAAAGGCTCACGTCCTTCTCCAAAAGCCTGAGGAGTTAAAAGCGTATGAAGTTTTGTTCTGCTCTAAGACTGAGGGCTGACACGTTGCAAAAAGGCGAGAAGCTTTCTCAGGAGGGCTCTAACGCTCTCCCTCCCCACAGGTAACCTCACATGCGCACGTATAAACTACAACGCTGTGTATTCGCTACAGAAAAGGTCCAGTCAATACAGTGCATTAGAAAACCCCTGCCACTTAGAAGCAAAAGCTAAAAACTTTTAAAAAAATACGTATTTCTAGCACGTGTCCATATTAGAGGAGCACAGCTGCACTCTTCAGAGGCAGATCTCAGCACACCACGGGTGGGCAGAGGTGAGGAAGCTCGTGCCCCCAACGAACGCAGCATTGTGTGGGGTTACGGGGCAGAGCACAGCCCCCGCCTGACCCACAGCCCCCGCCTGACCCACAGCCAGCCCACCACGTCCATGCCTGCTGCATTAAAGCTTCCCCCACATCAACAAACTAGGCGCCTGGGCCCAACGGCTGGGATTTATGTAAAACTTCTGAGACCGTATGTTCACTTTTTTCAAAAAACGTGAGGCCTTAAAACAAAGTTTCACCAATTACAGCCTACACTCAAGAGTCATTTCACCGACCACGGAAACAGAGCAAGCTCCGCAAACTCAGAGACCGCAGCTCCACTTCTCTTCTGCACCGTTTTGCAGGACAGAAGATTACCCGAACCTGCAAAGGAAAAATTAGGAAGAGCAAATGCAGTTACCTGACCTGGAATTTAGCCAGAACAGTACCTCTCACACAGAGCAGTGACCTGCACGGGGTCAGGAGACAGGTAAGTCATACCCTTGGAGAGCCGGGCTTTTCACTTTTTGCAGGAATGTTGGCTCAGGGCTAACAGAGAAGGAAGGGCATCACCCAATGAACCACGAGGATGCTTCTGACATTGTCCCTCAACACACGCCACTTCCATCTGACGTACCACAGCCCTAATCCTGCGCCGAGGTGGTAGATCTACTACCCCCTTGCTTGCAGAGGGAGGAGGAAATGGCAGCTTCATTTGGTTACCTGTAGCCTGGCTACCAGCTTAGGAACAAGGCTTATTTCTTGCTGCCCCTTTTCTCCTCTCTCTCCTCCAGCAATTAATTCATTGGGCGCTTTAAACACATTGAAAGAAAAAGGAGTTTTGAAGATAATCAACTTTTACAAGCCAGATGAAGAGGCAGAAGAGATAGAGTCCCCTTAGCAGAGCCTTTAGACCATCTGTAGCACGTGTAGAGCTCCAGACGGAACCCAGGATACTCCCTCTTGAGCAGCGGGGACGTCACTGAAGACAGAGGGGGAAAGAGAAGGAACAAGGAGCACAGAGAGACCAGGTTATGCTACTTGAATCGGAAAGGAAAAAGAAGGGTAACATTCAGGGGCATCTCTCAATTCTGCTGCTCAGCAAGCATTTTTAACTTGGTGTTTTGGCGAGACATAAAAGCTCCTGGATGTGAAGCAGCTGCAAGGAGCTCCTCAGCAAGACGCACACGTGCTCACGCAGAAACCGAAGCTACCCAAAACTCCGAAGTACAGCCAAGGGGAGCAAATACTCCTGAGTGGAATTCCATAGGCAAAAGCTGAGCTGACTGGAAATGGATAAAATTCAAAAGGCCGTTAACAAAGCACTAGAAATAACCCATCCTCTCTTATTCCACCGCACACTGAGTTTGCAAGACTGCAACACCCGCAGTAAAAATTATCTTTTCACATAATTACATACCAAGTCCATGCCTAAGGTGGTTTCTATGTTACGGACACAGCCCCTGGGTGACTCCCACCAAACCCAGCTTATACGCTGCTAATAATTCATTAACTCACAGAATGGTTCGGGTTGGAAGGGACCTTAAAGATCACCTAGTTGCACCCCCCGGCGATGGGCAGGGACACCACACTTCGGGAAAAGGCTCTGCCTCTCTTCCTGATCAGAGCCCACCAGGGATGGATTCTAAGAACCTGTTCGAGACGACAAATACAACTCCTTCCACTAGGAAGGGGCTGCAGGAGCACTGCAAAAGGAGAGCGCAACCTGAAGGCTATTAACCATAATTGTATTTCCCAGCTGTGAGGGACACCCCAAAATGGAAATGAAAACGTATTCCGTGTGAAGGCCCCCCGCTGACTGCTGCGCAACGTGATCGCTGGGGACTGTTTGAAGCGTAAGCCTCATCCTGACAGCTCTCTTTCCACCAATTCACGTAGACCTCGCACGGTGGCAGCCATCAGCCCGACGTCGTGGCTGACCCTGCTAGATCACTTGGTATTACTTCTTGCAAGCAGCTCCCCCTTCCCTCGTCCCTCCCAGCTTTGTAGGCGTATATGACACTGTCACGAAAAAACCCACATGATTTCTAAGCAGAGGAAACCACAGTTTGCTACACATAGAGGTAAATGAGTTCAATGGATGCATTCAACGTTATCTTCAGGCACATTCAGAGCACAAATCACGCTGTTCATTTGAGGTGACGATGCCGTACCTTATCACGTCTGGTTCTGGGCCTTCATTCTTGTAAGACGCCTGAAGTTGTTTCTGCCGTGTGAGAAGGTCGTCCACCAGATTCTGCCTCCTGTCTCCCTCCAGCTGTGTGCTGATGACACTTGGTTAAGGACCAAACTTAAAAGCACTGCAAAACTTTAATTTTATTATATAAAATAATACCTGCTATGCATTCTTAAAACGAATCAGACCTCCTGATCATCAAAATTAATTAGAGGAACTGTTTTCACTCTGTAACATCTAAGAGAAGGATAGGTCACGTTTTTCTGAATGAAATCTACAGTTATTCTAAATGCGCTTCTGAAGTTTACATAGCTCAAAGAAAAAGCTTCATACAGTGACCACAGGGCAATCTTCAGGTCATCATCTCAAAGTAATAAGAGAACCGGAAGGCTATTTGCTGCCAAATTAGCATAACTATTAAGAATAGTATTTCCCCCTCCAAAGTCATTCTTCTTTCATGTATTACTCAGAAGTCCGACGCAGTTGATCTCTTCTGTGACACTGACAATACCTAACAGTACTGCAGGGGTTAAGTTCAGGGAAGGATGACTTTTCTTAAAAGAGCTCCAATTTATCCTGTTATGATATAAACGGGGCAGGCCCAAACAGAGTCAAGCTTTTGAAATCAGCAGGGTCGTTCACAGCTTATTTCACTGGAGGCTCGTAACACCGACAAGGTGAGTCGCTCCCAGACAAGCGTCAGCGAACAACCAAAAATTTACTTGGAGCATCTGTTTCCATTTGCAATTCATCAGCAGAACACCCCAACAGCCACTGATGCAGCACGACAACAATTCCCATCGTTATCTCTGAAAGACAAGATGCCCCGAAGTGCTGCGGCTTCGGCAGGGAACATGTGCTTGCCTTTTTTTAATTAATCTTAGTGACAATTTGAAGGACTACTAACTCTCTCCCGAGTACTGTTCAGTAGGTTATGCAACAGCTGAACTTATTTGTGTGTTTTCTGCCACAGCAGTAGCATTCATAGAATCATAGAGCGGTTCGGGTTGGAAGGGACCTTAAAGCCCACCCAGTGCCACCCCCTGCCCTGGGCAGGGACACCTCCCACCAGCCCAGGTTGCTCCAAGCCCCGTCCAGCCTGCCCTTGAACCCCTCCAGGGATGGGATTCATCTCTCTCAAGCACTCACTGGACAGGAAAGTTTTACCCCTGGCCATCCGCACGGCACTCAGGGGGCCCGTGCTTAAAAGGGATTTCTGCTATACTAAGCTTGAAATTAAACATTTATTCATTAAATTGCTGATGGATATCTTCAGGAGACAGACATACTTGACTCCTTAAGCCTGACTATCCCAGCATACGGAAAGAGCAGCAAATCCAAGCCAGACCACAAGGTTATGCTCCCAGAAGAAAACTTGTGATTTCTTTCTAAGGCGTATTTTCAAGTGTTTTGACATCGTTCTGAAGATGCAGTTCCAGCGCTCCTTAGGTCAGTCCAAGTCAGGGCTGCCACATCCCTGCCCACACCCTGAACCCTTCACCCTTCCTTTCTGCAAGCACCGGCACTCCTGCAGCCAGCGACTGAGCCGAGAGAAAAATCGCAGATTAACGACTTTTCTGCTCGATGAGTGATCTTAGCTCGCAAAACAGCGCGCAGGCAAGACGATGGCAGCTCTGAGATTATTCAGACCATCTCGTTAAGCTTTTCTGCGACACAAACGTAACCAAAGCCAATCTCATGCCCACTATACCCAAGGCTCCCAACTCTTCCTGCACTCTGGCTGCAATGAAAATATTAAACAGCAGCACAGACAAAGTTGTAACGACAACGTCTTCTAAAAATAGAATGATGGAAAAACCTTAATGCGTAGCATTGCAATGATAGCGTATTTTTCCACTCTCTCCCCCAATACAGAAAGGTGGGTGAGCTGATGTTTACACAGATACATCTGGTGTGTTGATACAGCCCGAAGCAGTAAGTCCCTCAGCTGATCGATCTTCTCGCTGAGATTCTGCAACGACGATCTGATAATCACATTGAGCTGAAAGGGAAGAGAGATATTTTTTTTATTTTTTTTTTTCCCCCCCCTCAGTCTGAGTTCTATTTGCAAAAAATGTAACACAATTACATGCAGGTGACAAGATACTTAACTTCAGCTGGACTGGTTTGAAGGGCTCCATTCTAAACCAACAAAGCGTGACTCAAGAGCCACCACGGGAACCATACAGTTAACTGGTCTGGACTGCTTACAAAATAAGGAGATAAATAGTGCTAGTTTCGCAAACACAATTTTAATGCATTAACGCTGTTTAATATGGACAGCTTTCTTTCAAGTCATTATAAACACGCTCCTTTATATGGGCAAAATATTCCAGCACATTTTAAGATTTTCCAGTTAGTTTTCCAGTTCTTTCCTCTGATCTTTAATACAAACAGAGGCCTCAGCTTCTTCTGCCACCGGCTTCCTTTCCCAGCTCCCAGGATTAGAGGAAAGCTTGCTACAGGTTCAGACATCGCCTCCACTGAACTCCTCCAGGCTTTAAACTAAAGATCCCAAAGAAACTCAGATTTCCTGCATTTCCCTTCTCAGCAGCACTTACGACTTCCCCACCCTTTCTCACAACTGACCTGCCCAAAGTTCAGACATGTCTGTTCTTACTAAAAACACAGTTAAGTCGCTCACGTCCTCCCCCGCTGCACACAAGCCTGAAGTTTGCGGGAATCCTCTTCCACTCTCCCCCACCCCTTCCCAAGTTCCGCTGACATTATCCTCTGCGTTTTTCCTCCTTAAATGTTATTTCTTTTAATTCCAGTTACGTAGAACATGGTAGGAAAAAACACTGTAACTGCAATTACCTATGCAAGTCATCCTAATTAAGACTTTATGTGACTGAGTGATGAACCGGTAACGGGGAAGAAGGATTTCCTTTGACTCTCGTTCCTGAAGGCACAGAGGCAGCAGCCAGACACCGAATTCTCACTGAACGGTCGCCGTGCTGCAAGGATCCTGCCTGGAGCTCAACTGCACTTGGGATCTGCACGGGGATGGAGCGGGAGCTCCCCAAAATACCACCTGACAGCATCAGAAGTTTAAATCTCTCTGACTCAGCGAGACTTGTTCTCCAGCACTACCAAAGAGGACAGAAAGCAGGTGCAGCCACGCTGAGGCAGTCTTGAGGGTATGCAGCCAGAGTGGAGAGCTCCAAAATCCACCTTCGGACCCAAAGCTGCCAAAACTAAGGCGGTATTTCCAAAGCCACGATGGGGTATAAATGTTTTTAGCAAAGGTCAACCCGCTGCATACCCTCTATATCTGCACTTAGGCAATAAAAGGTCTTTTCATTTCACATGGACATTTCCTGCGCTGATATCCAGGTGGAGAACGCTCTGTTCAATCGGCCCAGAACAGCAAAGTAACGTAAAGGTCCACATGTCCAAAAAAGTCATCTACCATACAGCCTTCCCCTCTGCTACTCTGGCCACAAATTGCAAGGCTCTAACAAAAGATTTCACTTCTATTAAAGAAAAAAAGAAACCCATGAAGTCTGAAGATCAGCTCAATAGAGCAGAGCTCACAGATGGTAAGTGCTGCCTTGAAATCTTTCCCTACAGCATTGGGTTGTTTTGGTTTTTCCCCCGTTTTAAATGTTATGCTCTATTTTTTGCTCAGCAATAAGCAGTAAGTTTTTTTAGCCACGCTAATGGCAAAACGCTATAAAAACAAAAACTTGTTTACATTCTCCCTACCAGGCAAATATTGTACAAAGACTTTTCCTCTGTTAAAACGTTGAGGAGTCACAGAGTGTATGACTGCTCAGCCGCGGATTTCTCAACATGCGTTTCTGTTATGAAAACAACTCTCTCATTGTTGGAAACTTGTTTATAGTAGAATCAAATACTGCCAAATATTCATCTTTAACTGTTAATGGATTAAAGGGAAACTGCGCTTGGAAAACTCAGGGCATGGAACAAATGATTTTATGAACAAATAAGTCAACCATGGAATGTTTCCACAAAACACAACCTAGGAGAGTTACTGTACAAGAAAGGCTTCAAACAACCCCAACACAACGTTTTGTTGGGGTTTTTTGGAACACGTCACAGATCGCAACGATGCCAATAGAGACCTTTGTCCTCTATAAACACAGATGGATTAAGCAGCAATCTTTTTATTAGTCTTCTATTGCTTAAGTATGTATCTGCACAGTTTCTAATACTTCATCGTCTTGAAAACAGGGAGTTTAATCACCACCTCTGAACACTCCTCTCAATTCTCCAGCTAGAGAGCAGATTTCTCTCGAATCCCACTTATTTGGGCCTTCTGAAACCTCTTTTCAATTCATGCCAAATCGGAGTCACTCATTAAAAAGCACCGATTATTGTACAAAGCCTACACAGTTTTCTTCGACACTTCTTCAAAGGAAATATTTCAAAAATGACATTGGATTTTAAAAGCTATCAGCAAAGGGACCGGCAAAGAAGATTCTGTGATCCCACATCACCTTACAACCCTGCTATAAAAGAGGGGCAGAGTCTGCAAAATATATCGGCGGGGTTTTAATTATGCAAATTATTACAAAAGACTAACTCAAGGGCTTGCACACATTTTCATCTTAACGCAGTCAAGGAAGACGTTAATGGCGCGATCCCCAGGGTGTGCAATCAAACAGGCTCCTCCGCTTCTTGAAGGAAAGGGCAAGGCTTTTAGTTCTAAAGAAAGCAGCCTCCTGAGAACCTTTTTATTTTATTTTATTTTTTAACCAGGAAGTGCGAAAAGGCAGAGAACGTAATATTCCTGGGTAAGTTCTAACTTCTGCTTCTCATCCATATTTAAGTCTGGTTTTACATTTTGTTAGAAACGTAGCTAAAAGAGGCCGCAAAATTCATATTTCATCTGATCTACAGCCACTAGAGAAAGGAAGCATGCCAGTCTCGCGGGGAAAAAATATCTATTCAATATTTACACAGAGTGGAGGACACAGAGCCTGACGCGCCTCCCAACATCTCTCAGACCGAGGATCTCTCAACGCAGTTCCGTTCCTGGCAGCGACAGCCCTGAGCAGTCACCAGTGCACACCCAGCACTCCCACGGCTTCTCCTTTCCTCTTTTTGTAAAGCCAGCGTTATTGCATGCATGAAAGATTCATTACAGTCAAATTTAAGATTATTTTTGTGACACTGAAAAGCTACTGTTAATTTAGAAATTGTATTCTTGTTTTTTTCCACAGAAATCTTAACGAATATACTACTAATATTAGGTTCCTGCTATTAAACGTAGCTTTTAACGTGCAGGCTCCCGGCTGGCAGCCGCGATGCAGTGGCACGGCCGGGTCCCCGGGCTCAGGCAGACGCGGGAGCGTCACCCCCTTCCCCGCAGGACTCTGGACTGTGTCACTTGGCGAGCGCTCCCAGAAAGGCAGGAAATTCAGGACTTAGAGCTTCCGAGACACATCTGACTCCTGCAAATTTAATGCCTAACCAGCATTTAGGTCGGTTAAAAGCGACATCTGGCTAAAAATACCCGCGTTGAGAGCCCGCAGCGCCGCTGGCGGAGCCGTACCTTGGCTGAACTCTCCCCATTCCTCTGGTACCGGTTGCGCTCCTGGATCTTCTCAGCCACCTCCTGGGCCACCTGGCAAGCGGCGTCGTAGAGCGGGAGCCTGGGGAGGAGAGGGTGCAGCTGAGCCCCCCGCATCGCCCTCCCGCCCCTGGGGCCTGGCTCGGCCGGGACACCCCCACTGTCTCATCACAGCGCGCCCAAAACCCAGCAGCGCTTTTGACATTTACCGAAAATTAGCTTTTTTTAGGGGGGAAAAAGCGCTGTGTAGAGAAGGGGACCCCCCCCAAGCCAAGCGGGTCGGAGGAAGGGCCGGCAGCGCGCACAGCCAGGCCTGGCCTGGCCCTGCACAGGCCACCGCGGAGCGCGGCTGGCCCAGCCCCAGCCCCGGCCCCTGTCAGCGGCGGGCCCGCGGGCTACCGGCCACGGGGGGGCTCGGGGCCAGCCGGCAGCGCCCGCGGGCGGCCCAGCGCTGGTGAGCGGGTCCCAGGAGCCCCGCGGCGGGGTTGGGGGCCGCTGGCACCGCGGGCGAAGCCGCCCCGGCCCGGCGCTCACCAGGGGTCCGGAGCCATCGCGCCGCCGCCGCCCGGAAGAGCCCCGCGCTTCCGGCTCGGGTCAACTGACGACGGCGGCCGCCGAGGGCCAAACCCCGCCGTGCGCAGGCGCGGGGGCAGCGGGGCAGGGTGCAGAGGTGCAGGGGTGCATGGGATGCAGGGGTGCAGGATGCAGGGGTGCAGGGGTGCATGGTCTGCAGGGGTGCAGGATGCAGGGGTGCAAGGGGTGCAGGATTGCAAGGGATGCAGGGGTGCATGGTCTGCAGGGGTGCAGGATGCAGGGGTGCAAGGGGTGCAGAATTGCAAGGGATGCAGGGGTGCATGGTCTGCAGGGGTGCAGGATGCAGGGGTGCAAGGGGTGCAGAATTGCAAGGGATGCAGGGGTGCATGGTCTGCAGGGGTGCAGGATGCAGGGGTGCACGGGGTGCAGGATTGCAAGGGATGCAGGGGTGCATAGTCTGCAGGGTGCAGGGGTGCAGGCTGCAGAGGTGCAGAGATGCAAGGTGCATGGGATGCAGCAGGCAGGGGGGCATGGTGCAGAGGTGCAGGGTTCAGGGGTGCAGAGATGAAGGGGTGCAGGATGCATGGGTGCAGAGGTGCACAGTGCAGAGATCTAGGGTGCAGAGATGCATGGGTGAAGTGCCCAACACAGCGGTGTAGGGTGCAGAGGTGCAGGGTGCAGGATGCAGGGTGCAGCCGTCCATGGGTGCAGAGGCGCTGGTTGTGCCGTACCAGGTGGAGAAGTGTAGGGTGCAGAGGTGCAGGCTGTGTAGTACTGGATGCAGCGTGCACAGTGCATGGTGCAGCAGTGCATGGGGGCAGAGGTGCGTGGTGCATGGGGGCAGAGTTTCAGGATCCATGGGTGCAGAGGTGCAGAGATACAGGGCGCAGAGATGCATGGGTGCATGGGTGCAGAGGTGCCCAACACAGCAGTGTAGGATGCAGGGTGCAGGATGCAGACTGCGATGGTCCATGGGTGCAGAGGCGCTGGTTGTACCACGCAAGGTGCAGAAGTGTAGGGTGCAGAGGTGCTGGGTGTGCAGCACTGCCCAGGGAGTGGGGGGAGAGCCCTCACAAGCAACTGACTGCCCTCCTCCCCAGCCATCTCCTCCATCGGCTGTCTGTCCACAGCCATGGCATTTAATTTGCAGCTAGTGCCCCCTCGGAAACCTTTTGCAATCTCTTGGGGCACTACTGGCACCCCCAAAGTATCCGATGCTGTTCCTAAAGCCCAGGGGGATTGGGGATTTTCGCAGCGTGCACTGGGCTGCTGCTGCATGGACGAAGGCTCGTGCGTCAGGCTTGGCCCGGGGTCTCACACACCTCCAGCCTTTGCTGCTAAGAAAGAAGGAAATCTTTTATATTTTCAATTTTGCATGTCGCCGGCAAGCTTTGAACTTGGTGGCAGCTCCTCGGGGCACCGAGGGTCTCCTGCACACAGCTTGCACCCGATTCGGGTGCCTTGATGCCATCGGGGCCCCTGTATATCGCTATCGCTGTAGTAATAGTATGGTCTGAATTAAAATATACAGCTATAAGCACAGCAGCGGGGGAACCTTCGACCCAAACTTTGGTATAGCGGGTTGAAGAATAACTGGGACAGAGAAAACCAGGAGGCAGAGAAAGCATGGGGACACAACCGGTGTCCCTAGGCTTGGATATCCCCGTGCCCTCAGGGACCGGGAATGGCAGAAAGATGCTTGGGTCAGGAGCAAAACGGCATCCAAGCCTGTTGCTTCTTCTGGATTTTCCCGGAGCCTTTTTTCATCTTCCAGAGAAGCACAAAATACACTGGAAGATGCAAAGATCCAGTCCAAGGGAAGGACCAGCAGCTCAGGGCTTAGGCGATTTTCCCGGCCTCTGTAATTCTGTGAAATAACAGCGCTGAGTGTCAGAGCAGTTTGTTTCTAAGCGGTGAAGTCTGGAGGGACCAGACAAGTGCTGGGAAGCAGGAAGCAATATCCTGCATCCCAACAGCGCTACCCCCGTGTTATCACACGTCAGGATCCGCTACAGTGATTCACAAGTTGAGAAAGGAGTGGAGTCTTTCCCGGAGAGCGGAGTCTTTCACGGAAAAAGTTGCTTTTTTGTTTTTTCAGGGTTTTTGCACCAGCGTTAAATACCAGCACAACAGAAGAGGACAAGGAGCCGGCGTGCCTGATGCCCCAGCGGGGTCACTGCTGGGACCGAGCCCTGAGAGGCACCAGCCAGCGCCGCGTGGGATGTGTCCTGGTGCTGCATCTTCACACCCACCCTCCTTCCTCCCTTCTTTCTCTCTCCTTCCCACCTTCCTTCCTTCCTTCCTTCCTTCCTTCCTTCCTTCCTTCCTTCCTTCCTGCCTCCCTCCCTCCCTCCCTCCCTTCCTCTCTCCCTTCCTCTCTTCTTTCCTCCCTTCCTTCTTTCCTTCTCCTTTCCATCCTTCCTCCTTCCTCCCTCCCTCATCCTTCCTTTCTTCTTCATCTGTCCTTGCTCTCTCCTTCCTCCCTTGTTCCTCCCTCCATCCTTACTGTTTCCTCTCTCCATCCTTCCTCCCTCCTCCTTTCCTTCCTTCTTCCTCCCTCCTTTCATCCTTCCTCCCTCCTTCATCCTTCCTTTCTCCTTCCTCCCTTGTTCCTCCCTCCATCCTTCCTCTTTCCTCTCTCCTTCCTTCCTTTTACCCCTCCCTCCTCCTCCTCTCCTCCCCTCCACCACATGAACCCAGGACCAAGCAGTGGCCCACCCTGTCCCTTTCCCATCCTGGGCTGCAGCTCCTGATGTTCAAGGGTCGCTTTAACCCTGCTCCGCGGTGCCACCCACAGCATCCCGACACACTGGCTGTCCCCCTCGGGCAGGGCTGCTCCAGCCCCATGGGCTCCCCATGGCCTTTTCCCCCTGGCTCCTGCCTTCCCTTCCTTAAGGCAGCTGCCATTTCCCTTCCCAAATCCTCAGCCCCATCCCCAGTCCCTGCCCATCCCCAAATGACAGCTGCTGCTTCCCCCTGCCCTCCCCTGTATCCCTGTCGCCCTCGTGCCTGTCCCCTGCCAGCAGCAGCGGGCAGGGCTGGGCTGCCAGGAAGCCACCGTGACGCTGGACAGTGTTGACACTGTCAATATTTTGGCTGTGGAGGCTGCGAAGGGCTCTGCAGTAACCAGCCAGCGGGCGTGGGCACCCCATTTTGCTCCATCCCAGCCCAAAGAGTCTTTCCCACACCCAGGATTTGGCCTCTCCTGGTTTTTTTGGGCGCGATTGATGACGCAGATCAACGCAGATACGCACATCGGTAGGTAGGGGTGCCTGAAAAGCAGCGGCGAGGCACTGATAGCAATGTTTTATTGCCCTCATAATATGGGACTGATACAGCACTGCCAGGATAATGAGCAGATCCTCATCAGCGTATTTACGGGCGCCTGCAATACCCGCGGTGCTCTTGGTGAGTGCTCAGGCCCGTCAGCAAAGCCCATTTGGCTGGGGCTGGGGCAGTGACAGAGTGGGGAGCAAGAGGATGGAGGGGCTGAGGCCAATGCCCTCAAGACAGGCACTCAGGACTATGAATCATAGAATCACAGAATGGCTTGGGTTGGAAGAGACCTTAAAGATCATCTCATTCCAACCCCCCTGCCCTGGGCAGGGACACCTCCCACCAGCCCAGGTTGCTCCAAGCCCCGGCCAACCTGGCCTTGAACCCCTCCAGGGATGGGGCAGCCACAGCTTCTCTGGGCAACCTGGGCCAGGGGCTCACCACCCCCACAGCAAACAATTTCTTCCTCAGATCTCATCTAAATCTTCCCTCTTCCAGTTTGAAACCCTTCCCCCTTGTCCCATGGCTCCCCTCCCTGATCCAGAGTCCCTCCCCAGCTTTCCTGGAGCCCCTTTAGGGACTGGAAGGGGCTCCAAGGTCTCCCCGGAGCCTTCTCTTCTCCAGGCTGAACCCCCCCAGCTCTCTCAGCCTGTCCTCACAGCAGAGGGGCTCCAGCCCTCCCAGCATCTCCGGGACCTCCTCTGGCCCCGCTCCAATAGGTCCTTCCCATGCCGTGATGTCCTCCCTGTCCTTCCTTCCTGTGAAGCCATGGACAAGGAGGACCCTGTACCAGAAGTGTCCTGGGCACGGAGTGTGGCAGCGTGGGGTGTCTCAGGGAGCCCCTGGCCCTGGCAGCCCCCCGATGCGGGCTCTGTCCCCAGTGTGACGGCTCGTCTCACCAGCCCCCTTTGCACATCCCGAATCAGGCTCCTCTCGCGGGCAGTTCGCATGAAACATTCATGGCCTTCAGCGGCGCGGCTCATCTGGAGCTGGCGCGGCCCCTACATATTTAATTTTTTCACCATTAAAAACGCATGAAGCCATGATCCATTTCGCACCATCCCTAATTCACTTCCATCTCCTGTCTCGGAGCAGAGCATCTGCCGGGGAGCAGACAGGGGGGCAGCGGGGGGGTTCAGAGCTGCTCGGATCTGGCAGGGAGAGGCATCCATCCGCTGTCCTAGGAAAAGCAAAGGAGGAGAAGGCAGCCAGCAAGGTCCTGGGGAAAGGCAGCAGGACCCGCTGCCGTAAGGGCCTGGGCAAAGGGGTTTGAGCTGGAGAGAGCTCCTCGGGCTCCCAGCTTGCCAGGAGCTAGGGGAGGAGAGGGGTGACAGGACCGTTGTGCCATTCCCGTCGGAGCGTGGCACATCACGGAGGAGACACGTCATGCAGAAAGGAGAGGGTCTGCAGAGGGACCGCTCCTGCCTGCCCTGAGCCCACCGGTGCCGGCGGATGCTTAGAGTTGCACTGCCGGTGCAGGCAGAGCCTGCAGGCAGGGAGGCAAGGCAGGAACTGTCATCACAGGGGAAAAAATCAGATTTTGTAAGGAAAAAAACCTCAAAAAAATATTGAGATGCCTATAAAAATGCCCACTTTTAAGTACAGCCTGAACTGTGAGTTCTCCAGTCAGGAATGCCGGATTGGTGCGATGCTGCTGGGAGCATCTCTCAGCTGTTGGGAGGGCACTCTTCCTTCAGCTCAGCTCTTCTGTCTGTGAATACAACATACGGCTTGTAATTCTGCAAGGCATTTTGAGGCTAAAAGTCAATCAGGAACCACCATTTCAAAGCAGGACAAACTGGAAACGCTGAAGCACCACAACCGCACCTGCAGCAATCCCATTTTGTGCTCCCCGCTGAGCAACTGCGCACAAAGGAGGCACGGGGTGCTGCGGGGTGCGCGTCTGCGTCGCCCCAAATTTCCCCTGCTGCTTTTGCTGGCCGGTGCTAAAGAAGTGCCGCGAACACGGCTGGCACAGCCCCGGTGCTCCTGTCCCCAAAAAGCATCCCTAAGGGTGCACAGGGCGGTTGCAGGAGGGCGTCACTTAGTCCTCGTGGCCCCTTGTCACCCGGTCCCTGGCACTTGCTGCTCACGTGCTTCTCTTTCCGACTTCCCCGGGACCATCCAGCGGGAAGCGGTTGCAAACCCACAGGCTGTGTTGATGTTTCCTTCGTTCAAGGACGGGCAATTGCTGCGGCAGTTCCCTCACCAGCCCCCCTTCCCCCGGCACCCTCCCTGCCCCGTGACGCTGGCGAAGGGAGTGAACCCCAGAGTGGGATAATGAAGGTTATCCTTGGGAAAAATAAATGATTAAGTTAATGGTCGTGTTGTTGGTTTGATGGCTATCTCATCCCACGGGGTGTTTACATCCCCACCGCACCAGCCTCGGCACAGAATTGGGGCAGGAAGGGAGAACGCGGGCACTGGAGCTGCTCCACCCCTCGCCCTATTTACACCAAATAAACCTCCTCTGCCGGCGGGCTGGCACTCACCTTAAAAGTCAGGGCAGGTGACGGGGACAGAGGGAACCCGGCAGCAGCGTGCACCGGAGCCTGGACACATGCTGCAGGTGGGGCTCAGCCTGCCCCGCTCCCCCGGGGGGGCGGCCGGTGGCTTCCCCGTGGCCAAGCCAGATGATAACACGGGCAACAGGCAAGGTGAGTGAGCTGCAGCCGGGCACAGATGCACATCTTGCCCCAGGGAAGATGGCAGCAGGCTCTTGCTTGTGCCAGGGTGGCATCCAGCACAGGAGAGGGGCTGAGAAGACCCACGTTTCCTTCCCCAACACCCCCGGCACGAACCGGGGCAGGCAGAGCTGGAGCCACCAGCCAGTGCCCTGTGCTGGGGCACCGGTGGTCGGGTGGGCTCAGGTTGATGTTCCTCAGTACTTCGGGCAGGGCAGCACCTTCTGCGAGGAGAGGGTGAATTTGGGGACCACAGCAGTGCAAACAGCCCCGCTTCAACCTCCATGTTCATATTAGCCTGGTCCCTATGGCTAGAAGCCTGCGGGACTGGACTCAGGGGCTGTCCGTCTTCAAAGCGGGGAGTCAGGCTTTGAAGTCAGGCTGAGCAGCCACCGGTTACAACGGCTGAGCTTGCCCTGAACCAGAACTGAACCTCATCTGCTGGTTTTGCTGAATTTGAGCAGGGGCCAAACTGGACCAGAGAGCAGGAGTCGGAGCCGGCCTGGGAGCAGCCTGGGCTCCTGGTCCCCCTCACCGTGCCACCATGCGCTGCCACGCACGCAGCACACGGGGCCAGGACCGTGCTGTCCCCTCCCTGTCCCATTGGGGCCAGAGCAGAGAGGTTTGGCTTGGCGCAAATCCATGCTAGACTCCCCATCCCAAGCACATCCAAGATCAATACATCAGAGAATTAATGTGTGTGCTAATCAACTTTTTCCTTGACAATTAATCACTGCCCAGCAGAAGTCACCCCTGCAGAGACAACTCCCGTCTCCTACAGGGTTCAGAGCTGAGCTCTCTTGCAACTCCAAGGAAAATGCCGCTCACTTCTCTCTAGGAGGAGCTCAAACTCTGCTCTTCCCAGCACAGGGCTGGCGGCTGCCACAGCCCCGCCATGGTCCTGTGTGCAGGAGCCTCCCCCAAGGGTCCCCTGGTGACCTTCTCTCTCCAAGGGTCTCCCAGGTGCTCGCCAGCCCCTGCGTGTGGTCCCCTGGACTGGGTTTTCTCCAGGTGCATGGGGGGATGCGGGATACAGGAACGCTTTTGCATCCCACAGACACCCTTGGTGAGCCCCTCTAGCTGCAGCACCTTCTCCTTGCACCTTCTCTCTGGCACCCGAGGCAGTACAAGAGCGAGCAAACACCTGAGGTTGGCTTTGCCCACTCTGTCCTGGGCTGCCAGACCCAGACAGGACGTTGCCTCCTGCCCGGCTCTGTCCTTGGGAGGGGACACGATACAAACCTCGGCATCACTTGGCCCTCCACTGCCCATCAGGTCCTCCCTCGCCCCTGCAGCGCTGGGCTGGGACCAAGCTGCTTGTTATCTGCAGTGCTGTAACGCTGCTGCCCCACAGTCATCCCCAGGGGACAAGGACTGTGTCCCCTCTGCACCCCCCTCTTGGCAGCTCACAGGCTAGGAAGGGAAATCAGGAGCTTTTTGAGGGGTGCAAAGCCCCTCAGGGTGTGGAGATGCAGCCCTGACACCCAGCCGGTAACTGGCCCCATGCTTCCCTGAGCCCCTGGACAACAGTTTCTCCAGGGGACTGAGCCAAGGAGAGCAGGAGAGGGCAAAGCACGCAGCTCCCACCAGGCAAACCCCCCTGAAAACCTTCCCTTTGCAGGGTGGTGAATAACTATCGAAACACAAGAAGTTGCTGTAAGACTTCAAAGCGTCAGCCAGGGTGAAACGCTGTCAGCTGGGGCAGTGAAGCGTGTTGAATAAAAGGTCTTTGTCCTACAGAGATGTTTGGCTCATCTCCAGTCACCATCGTGATCACATCGGAGGCTGACACCTGGGACATCGACGCCTCCTCTTGTCTGGGCTGTGGACAGTTCGTGGATTGGGACAGGATGCCAGACCCGGAGCAACAGGCACATATCCCCCGAGACATCCTCAGCAAGCCCCCAAAGGAGCTGAAGAGGCTGGCAAGAGAAGGTTACTGGGCAGCGAGCCGCTCTCTGAGAGCTCAGGTCTACCACCAGCTCATCCAGCAGGTCGCCTGCCGGCTCGTCACCCCAGACGCTCTCGTCTACAGGGACGTGGCAAGTCGGCTCTTTGGGAAGCTGAGTGTGAGCTCCCACCCTTTGCCCGAATTCCTGGAAGGATGCTCCATGCCCACATATTGCCTCAACCTGGAAGGGGTCACCGCCTTGAAGAAGATCCTCATCTGCGTTGGCAACCTCTTCCCCGACATAACCTACAGCCCGATCCTCCCCTCTCTGGTGGCTCTGCTGCTGCACTACAGCGAAGACGAAGCTCAGTGCTTCGAGAACATCTCTCGCCTCATCGCCAGCAACGCTCCCCACACCAGCTACATTGACCAGTCCTTCCTGGCTCACCAGGCCTCCTGCATGACTTTTGGGGATCTGGCCAACAAGCACTGCCCAGCAGCTCACAAACTAATAGCCAGCACCTCTGAGAATGTCTTTGAGGTCTACTCCGAGTGGTTATCATGGCTCTTTCATGACCTCCCCTTCAATTACGCCATCCGCATCTTTGATGTCTACCTGCTGGAGGGGCAGAAGGTCCTCTACCGCATTGCCCTGGCCTTGCTGAAGCAGTACAGGCTCTCTGTGACCTCCGCCGAGCTGGAGGGGACCGATATCAAAGCAGACCTGCAGGCTTTCGTGCAGAACATTGCTGAGCACGTGACTGTGGACAAACTCCTAGAGAGAGCCTTTGGCATCCGGCTGTTCTCCCGCAAGGAAATCTGGCTCCTCCAGATGGCCAACAGGAAGGCGTTAATGGAGAGGGGCATAACCATGGTGCAGAGCAGGTAAGGAGTCTTCTCTTTGCCAGCTCTTGGGGCTAAGCAGACAAAATATGAGTTACAGCGGAGATACAATATGGGGGGAGCTTCAGGTATCTCCCGTAGCTTTGGCTATGCTGGGTGCCTCAGCCCCTCGTGGGGGACCCTGTTAGGAGGGACTGTACAGCTAGAGCTAGCGATGTTCACAGAAAGATCACGATGCAAAATGCATGACAAAACCTGATCCACAGGGGCTGCACCCCTAAAAGCAGACAGGCAGTAATGGGTGTCCTCCCTCATGCAGGCAGTCCTTCCACCTGGCCGTGGACATGCAGAACTTCAGCTCCAGCATTGTAACGGCTCAGGAGATGCGCATCGTCTGGTCCTGGATCCCTGAACGCTTCTCTCTCTTCCCCCCACTGCTGCTCTTCTCCACCTCAGAAGATGGGTGCAGCCTGCAGAGGTAAAGCGTCATCTGCCCGTCCGGTCAGGTCAGGTCGGATGGGCCAGGCGTAAAACCGGGTAGAGGTTGGTGGCGTAGAAAGGAGCAACATGTAGTGTCCATGAGGTACACCTGAGGTCTCCTGGGGACTCTTTAGGGCCCGCTTCAAAATCTTGAGTGTGGTCTGGGCCAGCGCTGGCTGTAGGGGAGAGGGCTGAGGCTCGGTCAGATGGCAATCAGCAACTCGGCACTGCACGGGGAACACTGAGCCCTGTGGGTGTGCTGTGCAGGGGACGTCCCCATGCGCCATGCTGTGCCAGGCATGCTACGATCGGCCAGGTCCAGCCAGCACGCCAACCCCAGGGCTCCAGCTCCCTCCCAGTGGCACAGAGCACAGGGCGGCTGCTGGGCACTGCAGTCAGCGCTGCAGCTCAAAATTGAGTTGGAAAACGAGTTTGCCATTGACTTCCCAAGCCATGAAGCAGCAAAAGCCTTCCAGTGGGCTGAGGCTGCCTCTGCATGAGTGTTTTCAGGCAGGAAACCCAAACCTGCTCCTCTGTAGGAGCACATTGAGCTGAGAGGTTGCAATGGCAGAGCAGGCAGAGCTCGGGGCAGCAGCAGACAGGGTGTGGGTACCTCCTGTGATGGGGAGGACATCAAATCCTCTAAACGCAAGCTAAGAGAGCCCAAGTGTCATGGCCAATGCCCCAAATTGCTATTAAAAGACCAGTGTGAGCACTGGAGACAACCTGGGGCCCAGTAATATCCCCTGGCCATGAAGCAAAGGGTGGGTGGGAAGCAGGGACATCCCTGCAGTGCTCAGTGCCGGGGCATTTCTCTACTGAGACGCAGGTCACCGCCGACCGGGAAGGGATGCCGGGTTGTCCCAGGACTGGGTGCTGCCCATGCCACCCCAGTTCTCAGGGTGGTGTTTAAAGGTGGGTCTGTGACTGTAGTACCTCCGTTAGCACCACGAGCGTGTCCCCCCAGCCCATGAGAGGCGAGCGGATGCCCCGCAGCAGAGTGGTGCAGCCCCATCCTGGGAAGCACAGCCCTGTGCCTTTCCAAGGCGGCAAAGGGGTGCAGAGCCCAGATTATGAAACACATCCAGACTAAAAACAAGTTCGTTTGGTAAACTCAGTCCATGATGCCTCCCCCACTAGCCTGGTGCCTGAGGGTAAGGTGGGAGGATTTAGTGTTTGGATTTATGTGAGCTATTACCTGCTTCACCAAGCAAAAATGATGACTTGAGAAGTCCCATAAGCCAACTCCCCCTGTTCCTGCACAAGCGCTGAAGCTGCTCGAGCTACATGATTATGAGTTTCTGCTGCCGTCCTGCCACGAGCTCCCTGGGGCCAGCTCATCAATAGGCTGAGGAGAGCCGCCACTGCTCTCCACTGTCCCTTACGGCCTCGTGCTCTCTGCGTGACACGCTGCGCCTGGGTCTCAGCCCCCCACCGACCCAGCCTCCTTCTTCATCTCTGCAGGTTTTACGCGTGCTGTGAAGGCTATGAACCGACGGTGCTGCTCATAAAAACAACAGAGGGGGAGGTAAGTATTGCCCAAGCAGAGCAGCGGTCTGCGCTGGTGCCGATGTGGGGAAGGGGACAGGGTGGTTGGGGAAGGGGACAAGGTGGTTGACCCCATCAGCACTTCTTGGAGCAGCCACGGAGCTTCATGGTCCCTCCCTGCCCTGTCCCGAGGTCTGTCCCAGCTCCCAGGAGAGAACAAACTCCACCTCCGGCACCAAGAGCCACCAAAGGTGGCCTAAAGGGTGCTGCTGGGGGGAAACACAGGGGGACTCACTGAGATGGAGAGAGGCCATGGGTGATACTCTTTTATTGCGGACTAAATCATGAAGTCCTTGCTAAGCAGACTTTCCTGAAATCAGCAGATGCTTTGCCTGAGCCAGGACTTGCTTTCAGTGCATTAAATGCAAGGATCTCTCCCTGATTTCAAAGGCAGCCACACAAGGGAAATGGAGGAGAAATAAGGACAGCTTTTACAATTGAAAGTCGGGAAATAACTGCAAAAAAACCCTCTTCCCAGGACTCTGAGAGCGGCTTGTAAATCCGTATTTTATCTCCCCACTCTTCATCAAACAGCAGAGGCAAGTTCTGTAAATTGTTCAGGCATCCCAAAGATTTATTGACCTACCAGTCCTGATTTCCCAAGCCTGACACTTCAGCGTGGCATGGAGATAAACACCCTGCCACCCCCTAGGGCCTTGTGCAGGCAAGAGAAGATGACTTATAAAACCTTGTTTCCTACATGTTTTAGTTCGTTTTATTCCTTCGCTAGTATACCACGGACAGGCACAATTTCCTGTCTCTCAGTAGGTCCCCTCCAGGTGTGGTCAACTCAAACACGTCCACAGCAGAGTCAACCTGTCTGTGGGTGGAAGAACCCCTGGGACTGGTTAAAAGTCTCGTAGGTAACAAAAATGTGGGCCAGCTGAGGACAAGGGACTCCCAGACTCCCATGTTCATACAAGCCTTTGATGTCTCCAGTTATTCCTCTCCGTTGCCAGGAGCTGGATGGGGCTCGGGGGTGGGAGGCACAGCTCCTACTCCCAAGCCCGGGCCAGGGAACACACCAGCTAAATCTACCAGCACGCAGCTCACTGCAATCACCTCTGCTGCCAAGAGAGCAACCCCCGCCAAATCTCCCAGAGCCCCCCTGTAGGCAGTGAAGCTAAGTGGACTCACGTCCAGAGCACCAGTGATTTGTCAGTGCAGGATTTAGCTGCCATGGCAGCCTTTCAGTCTCTGATTTCCCCGGGGAACATTGCAGAGCCCTCACCTTCCTGAACGCACACGCGATGGCTGGTGTTTCTGGGGCTTGCTCTCGTCCCCGCCATCTCAATCACAGAATCACAGAATGATAGCGATTGGAAGCACCTCTGGAGATCACTCAGTCCAACCCCCCTGCCAAAGCAGGTTGCACAGGAACGCCTCCCGATGGGTTTGGAATGTCTCCAGAGACGGAGACTCCACCACCTCTCTGGGCAGCCTGTGCCAGGGCTCTGTCACCCTCACAGGAAAGAAGTTCCTCCTCATGTTGAGATGGAACTTCCTATCTTCAAGTTTGTGCCCGCTGACAGCTCCCTGTGCTCTCTCCCGCAGGTGTGCGGGGCGTTTCTCTCCTCCGACTGGAGTGAAAGGAAAAAGAGCGGGGCAACATCAGGCTTTTTTGGGACAGGGGAGTGCTTTGTATTCACTGTAAGTCACATTTTATTTCTGGGTTTATGCTTATGGGTTTGTTTGTTGATTACTTTTTCCTTTACCCCTCACTCAGGGCATGGTGGTACTGAGCTGCTTCCCTGCCACGGTCCCACCGCTGCTCCTTAGCTGTGGCAGGAGGCAGGAGCACAGAAGTTACTGTGCTGGATCAGAGCGAATGGAGAACGAACTCCTGCCGTGGCTGAGCCAGTTTGCCCCAAGCCCTGGAAGAAACATACCATAACCCTGGGTGCATCTTGGAGCATCCTCCCAGGATGACAGCAGGGCAGCATGCATGGCAGGGTGGGTTCCTGCCCTGTTTGCTCAGGGCAGCTCCTGGGTGGAGCCTTCCCAAATCAGCCCCAGGGTCCCTGCAGAGAGACCAGGCTGAGGTGGTCCAAGAGATCCTGGGGGCAAAGTCCAACATCCATCCCATATCCCACCGGCATCCATCCAGCATCCCCCCAGCAATGTGGGCACGCAGGTTTGCCCATCTCGGGCAGTGACTGGTGAAGACAAAACCAATTTCTCAGTCACAGACGCCTCTAGAGCAGCCCTGGCACCGCCAGGACACCCTGTCCCTTCCCTGCCTCAGGTCCAGACCTGGCACACAGTATTTGGCCCCCAACCCACCCGGCCAGGCAGCACCATCTTCTCCCAGCAATGGAGAGATGTCCCAAAGGATAGGGCTAACCATCTTTCTCATCCTTTCCAGGTGCGCCCCGAGACGGAGAGGTACGAGTGGGTGTTCATCAAGAAGCCAGAGCTGGCCAAAGCTGTGCCACGCTCACGCCAGCGGTCACCTTCCCCCTCTCCCGCATCCCTCCTCAGCTCCTCCCCGGGTGGCCGCGGCACCAGCTCGAACCATCTCACCGTGCCCACACCACAGAGGAAAGGCCGTCTCTCCCCGTTTCTGGCCATCAGGCATTTCCTTCTGCCTTCCAAAACAGCCTCCATGTTCATGTCCGGGTCACGGGAAGGGATCATTATCGGTAAATACCAAACAGTGGGCACCCACCCACCAAAACACCGCTGCTTTGGCTGAAAAGGGCTCTACTCCAGATCAAAATCTGAACAGCCTGCAGAGGCAAAGACCTCCCGGTTTAGGATATGAATGTAATGTCAGGGGAGATGAAGTCATTCCCCCCTTCCTCAAATTAGCTGGAGACTGCAAACCTGCACAAGGGCAAGGATGCTCCTTCTGAGAGGCCCAGAGGGGCTCTGCCAGCTGAGGGGGAGCACCAGAGCCCAAACCTCCTGGTGAGGTTTGCACCCGTGGGGCTGCTGTGTCCCTTCCTAGCCCTTCCCTCCATTTTGTGTGGGATGGAGAGGAGATGAAGGTGAGGATCAGCCCGAGGAAGGGGCAGGCAGGGTCATCCGGAGCAGACACGCCAGCTGCCTGCCTGCGCTGCTGTCTGCTGGGTCAGGCTCGGGCACAGGGGTTGAATCTCTGTGCCCCAGGATGGCAGTGAGTCAGAAACACCTGCAGCACAGCCTCTGCCTCCCTTCCAGCCCTTGGGAGTGGGACCAGGGTGCACCTGGCTGCAGGGATGTGAGGAGCTTTCCTTTTTCTCCAGCTCTCCAAGCAGTTTAATAATTCAGCTTGTGCTGCCAGGGCAACCTCTCACACTGGCTGCCCTGCAGATCGCTCTCCGGGAGCTCTGCCTCCACGCTGACATCCCCATAGCAGAGAAGGCAGCTCAGGGCAGCCCCAGCCCAGCTCTGCGCTGTGGCCAAAGGACAGAAAGCTGAGAGATGGGTGCAGTCCTGAGAGACCTCATCGGCTGGGCCAGTGCGCCGGCTCGGGCAGCGATGGGGGGAGAGCAGATCCCGACCATCTTGCTTGTTTTTGCAGGTGGAGGGGGAGGCCAAGCTCTGTCTCTCGACGCCAACCTGCTCTGGGGGCACACAGAGCACTGCGAGACCTTCGACAACCCTCCGCTCTGCCAGGAGAACTTCAAGGTGCAGCTCTTGGAAGTGTGGGGCTTTCAAAATGCTTAGATCCCGTGGGGGACACCATGCCACCCACAGAGACGGGGACCCCTCGCTGCGCTGGCCGCCACCCCGGCCTGGCTGCTGCAGTCCCCGCCGGCAGCGCCACGGGCACCTCCACTCACCATCCTCCCCTCCACGGCCAGCCGTCGCGGTGGTGTGCAGAGAGCACAGTGCGGTGCCGGGAATGGGACTGTGGGCGCTGCCTTTGGGGACATTTGAGGTCCTCTCCTGCAGTTTAGACCCAGCCCACTTCACCCAGTCTGTCCCAGTTTAGGATGCTGGAGGGGAGGTGAGCCAGTCTGGCGGTTGTCACACCTCCCTGGCCTGTTTGTGGCTTGGGGCTCAACAGTGAGCCAGTGGTACCGCAGCAGAGGCACATTTTATAGGAATTTGGAGCCCAGGCAAAACCCAACACCGAGGTACAAAGCTCACCAGGAACGCTCTCAGACCCCGCTTCCCTGTGGTCCCAAGCCCAGCATCACCCTTCAAGCCATATGCAGAATGTTGTAGCTTCTGTGGGTTGCCAGGATTCCCCCGGGATCCCGCACTGATCATCATCCAACACAGTGCCAGAGACTCTTTTTGTCTGTGGTTGAAACTGCTGATGGGTGATTAGCAAAGTCCTACCTGGTGTTCATACACCGGCAGCCAACGAGAACCCCCCAGCTGCGTACCTGCCTTGTCATTTTTGTATTAAACTGAAGATCGATACTCACTGCAAAGGGCTGGTGTGAGACTGCCAGCAGTGAATACATATGAGCCTTAACCAACGTGCCCCGACCGCCCGGGGGTCAGGACAACAGGAGACGTGCCATTTTAAAACATGAAATGTGAACGTGCACGTGTAGCTCGGTGAGACAAGGCAACCCTCACAGGAGGGCTGCAGACCGAAGAGATACCATTCTGGCTGCAGGATGAGAATGTCTCCTATGTCCAAATCTACTTTCCACTTGTAGTTCTCTCTTTGATCTATTCCACTTCTCGAGCTGTTCAGAGCAGGAGCTATCGCAGCCTCGGTACCTGCTCCCAGCCATGGCAGGAGGACGCAGGAGCACGCTTGGCAGCAAGCTCACACCGTGCCAGTCATGCGGCGGACCGAGGAATCACTTGTAGTCTTCTGAGGGTAGCCAGGGGAGATGAAGTGAGGCACAGCCCTCTGCGCACCCTGGCCTTCACCACAGAGCTCAGATGAAAGAACACCACAGAATTACTGCTTCCCCTGCAATTAAAAAGCTCTGCTAGGGTGTCCTTCTTTCTTTCCATGACCATGTACTGGACTCTCTGTCCGGATGAACTCTCTGTCCAGAGACATGGATGAGTGCGGATGACTCTCTGTCCCATGGGGGTCCCTCTCCCTTCCCAAGAGGCTGTTTCTCCCCACCCGGAGATGCACAGGATGCACGAGATGCCAGGAAACGCCAAGCCCTTCATTAGCACCCAGCTTGTCCTCCTCTCTGCAGCCTTCTGAGTGTTTCCTTGTAAAGGGGAAGCAGGGCACGTCTAACATGTTGAAATCCCAGACGCTGGGGCTGTATCGTGCAGGCCGGGGATGTCTCCGATGCGGTGGCAGAGCCTGGGTGTCCCTTCAAGGCTGTAGGTGCTGTGTGCCTGCCAATTAGAGCCGTAAATCGCAATATGGATGTCGGTGCCCTCGTTGCATTCGCTGCCTGTAATCTGATGAGCGCCTCTGCCATTTCTGAAAGCGATGCTACAGTCCTTTCTTCTTACGCTTTATTCTATTACTGCATAAAGTTCAAAACTCTTGGAGAATGAAAAGAAACCCGAAACCACACAGGGGGAGCAGAGGGGCCGGGAGGCTGAGGGGATGAGTAATGGGATATAGAGATCTTTCACCCGTGCCTGTCATGGTTTCGGCTGGGATGGGGCTGACTTTCTTGCTGGCAGTTGGTGCGGGGCTGTTTTGGTTTGGGATGGGAATGGTGTTGACGGCACACTGGTGGTTTGGGTTGTTGATAAGCTCTCAAGGGCTGCTCTGCTCCTCTCCCCCTCCCAACCATCGATGGGCTGGGGGGCACAAGGAGCTGGGAGAGGACACAGCTGGGACAGCTGACCCCAACTGACCAAAGGGATATTCCATGCCATATGGCATCAGCGTATAAATCTTGGGGAAGAAGAAGGAATGAGGGGACATTTGGAGTGATGGCTTTTGTCTTCCCAAGTCATTGTTCCATGTGATGGAGCCTGGCTTTCCTGGGGATGGCTGAACACCCGTGTGCGATGGGGAGCAGGGAATGAATTCCTTGTTTGGCTTTGCTTACGTGCGCGGCTTTTGCTCTACCTATTAAACTGCCTTTGCCTCAACTCATGAGTTTTCTCTCACTCTTCCGACCCTCCCTACCCCACTGGGGGGGCAGTGAGCAAGCGGCTGCCTGCTCCCAGCTGCGGGCTGTGCCCTGAGAACCACAGAATCCCAGACTGGCAGGGCTTGGAAGGGCCCTCTGGAGATCACCCAAGTCCAACCCCCTGCCAGAGCAGGGTCACCCAGAGCAGGTGGCACAGGAACGCCTCCAGGCGGGTCTGGGATGTCTCCAGAGACGGAGACTCCACCACCTCTCAGGGCAGCCTGGGCCAGGGCTCTGCCACCCTCACAGCAAAGAAGTTCCTCCTCGTGTTTAGGTGGAACTCCCTATGGTCAAGTTTGTGCCCGTTACCCCTTGTCCTGTCCCTGGGCACCACTGAAAAGAGCCTGACCCCATCCTCCTGACACCCCCCCTTTCAGTATTGATAAGCGTTGATAAGGTCCCCCCTCAGGCGTCTTTTTTCCAGCCTGAAGAGACCCAAATCCCTCAGCCTTTCTTCACAAGAGAGGTGTTCCAGTCCCCTCATCCTCTTGGTAGCCCTTTGCTGTCCCCTCTCTAGCAGTTCCCTGTCCTTCTGGAACCGGGGAGCCCAGCACTGGACACAGCACTCCAGATGCGGCCTCCCCAGGGGAGAGCAGAGGGGGAGGATGACCTCCCTGCACCTGCTGGCCACACTCTTCTTGATGCTCCCCAGGATGCCGCTGGCCTTCTTGGCCATAAGGGCCACCCGACGGCAGCGCGGCGGCACAGAGCAAACCCTGCGAGAACGGGGCCAGGAGAGGGCTGCAGGACGCTGCCGCCATGACGCCGCTGGGCCCGGCCCTTCTCGTCCCTCACCGCCTCAGCCCGCCCGCGTCCACAGCGCCCCCTGTCGGCCGGGGCGCGCGGAACGGCCGGGGCGCAGGCGCGGTTGCCATGGCGGCGCGTGCCCAGCGCGGGGGAGGAGGCGGGGGGGGGCGATGGCGGCGGCGGCGGGGGCGGTGGGCGAGCTGGAGCTGCGGGCGGCCATCGGCTTCAACGGTAGTGCGGCGGGGGGGCAACGTGAGGCACGGCCACCGGGAGGCACGGCTGGGGGGACACTGGGGAGGGCAATGAGGGGGTATGGGGCACCATAGAGGGCATCTGAGGGGGTATGGAGCATTATAGGGGGCAACTGAGGGGGTGCGGGCACCATAGGGGGCAACTGGGGGGGTTTGGGGTGTCATAGGGGGCAACTGAGGGGGTATGGGACACCACAGGGGACAACTGAGAGGGTATGGGGCACCATAGGGGGCAACTGAGGGGGTATGGGGCACCATAGGGGACAACTAGGGGTATATGGGGCATCATAGGGGGCAAATGGGGGGTATGGGGCACCATAGTGGGCAACTAGGGGGGGGCTGGGGACCACAGGGGCCAACTGCGGGGTGTGGGGCACCGCAGGGGGCAACAGGGCGTGTATGGGACATCATGGGGGCAACTGGGGGGGTGTGGGGCACCATAGGGGCAAATGAGGAGCATTAGGGCACCATAGGGGGCAACTGAGGGGGTGTGGGGCACCATAGGGGCAGCTGGAGACGTATGGGGCACTGTGGGGGGGAAAGAGTGGGGTATGGGGCCCGGTGGGGGCAGCCCTGGGGCAGGGATAGCCAGTGGACAGGTTGAGGGGAGGGCAGGACACTACGGGGGGCGGGTGTGGGGCAGCTGTGGGTCTCGGCTGGGGCCGCGGTGCTGTGGGGTGAGCCAGGAGCAGCGGGGTGCAGGGGATCCCTTCTGCCCCCCTTGTCGCCTCCTTGTGCCCGGCATCCCAAGAGACAGATGCAAAGTTAAGGACAGGAAAAGTCTGATGGAATTGCAGGATTTTAGTATATTTTTTTTTCCTAATTACCCAGCTTACTAGAACGTGAAGAGTTTCATTTCAAAATAAAACCAACTCCAGTTGCACAAAATACTGTCTTAAACACTCCTGTGACCCGGGGATGGGGGCAAGGCGCTGGGGCTTCTCCGGCCGACTGCCTTCTCGGGAAATTGGTGGCTTTGCAGCTCTTTGGAGGCAGTTAATGGCAATGTGGGCTGGGGATGTGGCTCGGGAAATCAGCAGGTGCTCCTGGAGAACCCTCTGTGCCAGAGGGCTCAGACGCCTGGGGCAATTCAATCTCCTGGCAGCTGTGTGAAGCATCACGCGGTCCAAAATGTGTAAAGGTGACCGTTGAGTTTTACATGGGGTTGTTTTGCTGAACAGCTTTGGGGGGAACTGGAAAGCTCGCGGGTCTGCTCTCCTTGTGAGATAAACCTTGGGGAACAAATGATTTTCCCTCCAGGAGTGCGATAAGCAAGGCCAGCGGTGCAGAGGTGTTGGGGACGGGTCAGCCCGCTCTTGGGGCTGCCTGCTTCAGATGGGGGATGAGAATTTTCCTGCAGTCCCCAGAACCGTTAACAGCCGGCTCTTTTACTCCTTTCTCTCGCAGGGCATATAATCTGTGGCCTCGTCTGCCACCCTGATAAGGAGCACATTCTCTATCCCCTGGGCTGTACCGTCGTTATTCAAGAGCTGGACAGTAAGAAACAGACCTTCTTGCGTGGCCACACTGATAACGTCTCCTGCATCGTCGTGTCCAAGGACGGGGTGTACGTTGCTTCTGGACAAGTCACATTCATGGGCTTCAAGGTGGATAATACTGTAATTTTAACTGTGTGATAATGAAATTGGAATTTGTTCGCCAGTGATGGAAACACTTTTTGTTAATTTTTTCTTTTATTGGAAAACAAATGCCTACAGCAGGAGGACGTTGCAGAGAATGGGAAATTGTCTCTAGTCCATATCTGGATGCGCCTTCATGTTTTTGTAAAGTATTAAGCAGTCTCCCTAGGATTGAGTTAACTAGATTGAGGGATTTCTTAGTTCTGGTCCTTTTTATCCAAAGTGTTGTGGGCATGTGGCAGCCTAAATCTCATTAGACATTAATTAATAAATCGTGTTATATTTAAACTGAGACCTGAGTTCCAGAGCTGCTTAGGACTTTCAAAAGCTCTTGACAGGTACCTACCTGCATTTTTAGACCTCTGAAGTTCTTCATGGCTTAATTTTTGCCTGTTTGAAAAAACCCTGAGATGCCTGGAAGGAATCAAGTATTAGCGTTTTCAGTATTTTAAAATCTAAGTCAAATACCCAGTGTCTCAGGGTAAATTTTGATTCTGAAATGGAGTACAGCTACTCAACCGGTAAGCTGGAATAATGCTTCTTACAGCACCTAATGTGAAATGTATTCATGTCAGCGGAACCCTGGGCTGGATGGAAGCTAACCTTAAGCGGGGCTGCTTCTAACAACTTTCCTGCCAGAGAAAATTGTTCTATCTAACCCTGCGTGTTATATCTGATGCTCTGGCTTTGATCCCTTCTGCTTTGCGCCTCAGGCAGACATCATTCTCTGGGACTTCCAGAAGGAGGAGTTACTTGCTCGGCTGTCGCTGCATAAGGGGAATGTTGAAGACCTAGCATTTTCTCCCAACAGCCGTTACCTCATATCGCTGGGAGGCCAGGACGACGGCAGGTAATGATTTCGGTTTCTTGGCATGAGATTTCCAACAAGATGTAGGGCATGGAAGAATGCCCTTAGGGAGTACCCGCTCCTCCCTCTCCTGGCAGTCTGACTCTCTCTGCTGTTTGATGCCTCTGCTCCCTGACCCAGCTCTGTCCGATGGGAAGCTGGGCGGGCGCCGTGGGCAGAGCGCAGGGCATGGGGAACCAGCTGAGGGAGAAGACGAGGGGAGCAAAAAATTCTTCAGCTGGTGACATCACCCAGAAACCTTATGAAGCCTGCTCAGTTAGCTGGCTTAATGCCCTGCCCTGAAGAAGTATACATTTCACTGGGGGCTTGCTTAGACGCACAGACAAGTAGGAGCGGAATAAAAAGTTATTTTAAGTTGTATTTTAGAAGTGGCCTAAGATTTTATTTGAGTCATGCTCAGCAGAAGTAATCTGACAAATACACATACCCTTGCTTCAGGAGCAGGGGATGTAAACTGCAGCTCCACACATTTGTGATAAGGCTTTTCTTGGGTAAAATCTCTGCAAAGTTACTTTTATTGCGTATCCTGGCGGGAACAAGCTGCAGAGAAATAGGTTTTTGTCTTGCTTTTGTTTTTTTAGTAGTTTGTTTTTAAGTAATGTCAAACCCAAAACTATTTGAAGTCCCCCCCTTCTCCTGCAGCGTGGTTGTGTGGGACGTTGCTAAGAGAGAGGGCGTCTGCGGGAGCCCTGCCTCGCCACGCAGCGCGGGGAATGCGACCGTCGTGGTGTGCTCCAGCTGCAGAGACGAGATGTTTGTTACTGCTGGAAAGTAAGGTTTTTATTTAGGTGATAGAAATGAGGGAAAGAACCCATGGACCCATTTCCTTTTACAAAAGGTCTTTGTTTAAGTACAAGGAAACTTAAGTAACTGCGTGTGCTCGTGTTTTTTCTTTTTGCTATGAATGAACCAAGAAATATTCATGAGCTTGTCCCTTTAAGGCATTTCTGCTTGTTCTACACATAACAATATGTTTTCAAAGCAGCACGCAGGGACCCGCATGCGTCTCTTCTGTTCCTGATAGCAGGATTTTGTACTCAGCATTCTCCATGCAGAGTTTAAAATATTTAGTTGCCAGTGTTTACACAAGAAAAGCAGTCCATGAGTGGCTCTGAACAATGGTTAATTAATGTAGAAACAATGATATCTTGCAGGTGGTTGGATCATCTCCTATCCTCACCAGATGTGACGTACAATTGGTCACTGGCTTGTTACAAAAGTTTGTACAAAAAGTCACATTTTGCATGGATTTGAGACAGCCCCCATGTATCTAGCCTGACATTTAAACGTGTGGAGGACCTGCACCTCCCTTTAAATCAGGGAAGGCTTTGGATGCTCTTGGCTGCAGTTGCACTTAGGAGTGCTGATCTTGGCAACTTTAGTACGTTGTTAAATGTAAGGGCAACCGTGTAAAGATTTTGGATTGGCTCCTACGTTGGCAATTAGATTGTGTTAGAAAACAGTTGAAAGTGTCCTGTACCGTTCATTTCCTAGTGTAGGAAGTAAGATTTCCACAGACCGTGTCACTCTGGGAAATAAAGCGTCAACATTGTTACATACTCCTCTGTAATCCTTGTATATGTTTTTGCTGAACCTTAAAAGATTTTTGATTTACCTGGAAAGTTAACTGTAAGAGACAGCAGCAAAGACAGAGATTTACTTCTGGCCTCTCTGATATTGTTCTTTTTCCTCCTTATTAAAATTTCAGAATACCGTAGCCTTCTAAGGGCTTTTTAATTCACCTAGTAGCGAAAGAAGTTGGATGTTTCTGTATACATGGATTTGATCCCACTATATTCTTTCTTATAGTGGAACCATTCGAGTATGGGAACTGGATCTAGCAAATAGGAAAATCCGACCAACTGAATGCCAGATAGGGAAAGTGAAAAGACTGATGATGTGCGTTAGGGTAAGTTTCAGCTGAAATGATTTGGCTAGACTGAGAAACTCTCTACAGACTAGAGAAAAACCACGAGCTTGTATAGTAATGCTAGAAATGCCAATTACAACTGCACGGTGGCAGTGAAGTTACTATGTGTTGGCTCGTGGCAGATGGTCTCCCACAGTTTCTTTATCCTGGGAAAGAGTGTTTTGAACGCTTCTGAAGAGCAGCAGCATGTATTTTAGTTACAGGCTCTAGCACCCAGAAGATCTCACTTTTGCTTCAAAATATTACCTAGCTTTGGTTAGAAAACGTCCTGCATTGCGCTCAAATGTCTTTGAGTGTGACAGGATGAAAACGTTGGCTGTGCCCCCTCAGATGAAATCTTGGCAATACACTGAAACAAAGCTATTTATGCTGCCCGGTGCTAGGCTCAGGACACATATGTCTCTATCTGGACCACGATCTCTCTTTTTTTTATGCTTTGCTATAGATGGCAGATGATGATAATGTTTTTTATGTTGGCACATCAAGTGGTGATATCCTGCAAGTGAATACACACAACAAGGTGATGACTGAATATGGGCCTCAGAAGAAGAAGTTTAGCTCGGTGAGTAACAGCTCTGTGACTTGAATTTTTTCCTTATCCTCCCTCTTTGTTGCTAACTGGAAGTAGGGCAACCTCCAGGAGAACCGTTACAAAGTTGACTCGCAGACTAACCCTTTTGCTGTGCTATTATTTCTCTGTCTCTCGGTCGTGATCCCGAAGTCTGAGACCGTTATAGCCCAGCTTTGTTCAGTTTCAGTTGGCTCAGAATTTGGCCTTTACCTGAATCTCATGTATCATCCCACAGACTTTCTTTTATAATAAATCTAGGAAAAGTCATAAAAAGTGAAAAACAATCGTAAAAAATGGAGTGGTTCCCGAGTTCTTTTTTTTTTTAGGAAGATACAAGCTGGACTGAGGCAGAGGACAGTCCTGGGAAGACTGGTAGAAGTACTTATTTAAGAGGCTCTCCCACACTTGCTATAAGGTCTTATATTTGGTTTGTACAGATTTGTTAAGTTGCCTGGGCTGAAATTTTCCAAGCCATTTGTTTGCCACAGGAAGACTATTTTGGAAAAACTTCAAAACACTACAATTGCTCTTAAAAATACCCAACCTCCCTAGATTGTTGTGATTGTTCCCCGTGTCATTCCTCACCCTTCCCTTCAGGAGGTCATCTTTTTGACATTCTGATTCTGCCACTGATGAGGCAGCAGTTTTACTGACAAAAGATAGGCTAGATAATATAATTAAAGAGTTTATTATAATGCAAAAGAGTTTATTATAATGCACATGCACAATTGGGACAAAACAAGGTTGCACAGGGTACCTTGATTCTATTGCTTTTTAACTTTGGAGTGCTTGACTTCATAACCCCAAAGTTCTTTTAACTTAGCTTTTTTTTGGTCTATAATTGGGACTCCTGGGTCTTGTTGAGTATCTTCTGAATAGGGAGCTTCTGGCCTTCCATTGTATAAGAATTCTGCATGCAGAGAGCTGTAATTTAGTACTCTTGTTCTTGATTTCTCTTTATTTGTTGCTATAAAAGACTTCGTGTGGCTTCTCGGTTTATAGCCAGTGGAGGGAGTGATACCTAAGGAATTTAAACACTTCCCTGAAAAACTTGCCAGCATAAGGTTGAATGTATTTTGTGATTCTGTTAGGAACCACAAAAATCAGCGAGCAGCAGGGGATGCAATGCAGATGGAAGTACCGAATGCAGTGTTAGGGATGCCATGGGGAAGCTGTCCCACAAAGAAGCAGATCTTGTTTGAAAGCAAACACCTGACTAACAAGAACTGTAAGAAAAATTCAGCAGTCAACCCCAAATTAAAAGCTGCTCGTGGCTTGTTTCTCTAAACCTCCTGAACTTTGCTCGTACCAACACATGTACAAACAGACCATATACATGCCCATTCAAAATGTAGTGTTTCTTGCGTGACAAATGCAGGCCCATATTTCTGGGATAACTTGGAGCCACTGAATTCTTTGAAGTATATTTCAATGTTTATCTATTCCAGAAGATTGGAGAAGTTATTACTTACTTTTCCCACTTGCATTGTAGGAATGTGTACGTATTAAGTGACAAGAAAGTACGTATTTTGTTAGCTAGTCTTCCAACAGTCATCCGGCAGGGTTTTGCATCCACACAGGACCCATGTTCTGGCTGATCTCTGCTGTCTCTTATGCCAAGGTCTTGATGATTGAATGTCACCTCCCCTTTTAAATGCTTCCATGCTTTGAGTCCTCCTACACCTAGCAGTCTGTGTCCCTTGCCTGGCGTACCTGATTGAAGCCACCCAAGGTCCTGAACTCCCTTGGCTTCAGGGGTGAGGGGAGGGTGCCAAATGCGTTTGAATCAAAACTTCACACAAAATATACTTCTGAGGCCATAGAGAAAGAAGCGATCAAATAGGTTAGTTAGCAGGATGCCCAGCTCTCCAGCCTGTCTAGCTCATGCCAGATGGCAGCACGGCCCTCTGGGGTGTCAGCCACCCCTCCCAGTTTGGTATCAGCGACCTTGCTGAGCAGGCACTCTGTCCCCTCGTCCAGGTCGTCGATGAATACGTCAAACAATACTGGTCCAAGGATTGACCCCTGGGGGACACCACTGGTTACAGGCCTCCAACTCGACCCTGCTCCATTAATCACAGCCCTCTGAGTCCTGTCACACAGCCAGCTCTCAATCCACCTCACTGTCCCCTCGTCTAGTCCACACGTCAGATCCACTTTCTACTGTCAGATCCACTTTCATACTTTCCAGTTCTCCCTTCCTAGCTCTGTGCTGTGATTCCCTTTCCACCCACCCGTTGCACATCTCTGCATACAAATAATACCTTGTCACTAGACTGTCAACAAGTCCTCGCCTAATGCACATAGGATCTAATGTTTTATGGCAGAAATTTCCGATTGTAGCATCGGCTTCAATGCCAAAAGAGGTATTTTGCACATGTTTTTTCAAGTCAAAACCACAGCATTTATCAAAACAGAAGTATTTGCATCCTTGTTTCTACACGAGTTAGTACATCATATTGCTAATGCTAGGAGAAGTGTTGATTTATTTTCTTTTCCCTCTGCGGAGCTCTGTGTATTTCACAAGGCATCCTTTGTATCTTTCATGAAAAGGTACCATACATCAGTACTTGTAACAAAACCTCCCCTCTCTAGCCCTGCAAAGCAAAGCTGCCATGTAGCTTGTTTCAGAAGTGAGCCGTGCTGATTCAAGGTAGGCACGACCGCTCCGAAGCGTGGCTTTTGGGACATGCACTGCCTTTCCTCACCAGGCGTTTACCACACTCCCGGGCAGGGAGGTTGGCTGTACAGCCTCCAGGGGTTCGTCCCGGCCTCCCTCCCCGTGGAAACGTTTTCATCACTTCATTGCAGCTTGCTGGGAAAAGATGCATGTTCGCGGAGGAACGTTATCCTGGGTCTCTGAAACCCTTGCTCACCAGTCACCCCAGGAATTGTGAGCCAGCGGCATACTGTGAAACTAAACCCGGAATCCACAGCCACCCCACGACGAGCATATCTTTAAAGAAAGAGTGTAGATACTGCTTGGGTGAGGAGACGATGTTTATTGAAAACAAGTTTGGTCAATCTTAAAGGAACTTTGCCTTTAGATATATAAGAATGTGTTTATTACATAGACAAGATCTGAAGATTTCTTTGTTTCTGTTTTGAAGAGGAGTGGCAAATAGCTCACTGCTATGGTGAAGCAACTTGTTTTCCATCTACGTGGAATTTAGTTTAAGTTCATTTCTGTAACGTCTATAAATACTGGAATAAACAGCGTAATTAATTTTTATCCCCATCGCAGGCTTGAGGAGTTATAAGGCACCCGTTCAGATGTAAAGTAGGATGCACTATTGCAAATGCATTTTCAGAAATAGTTGGAGTGATTTGCATTGTGGAAAAAGAAATAAAATTTAAAGGAGGTGCACTGGAAGAGTTCATAGAGCGCTCAAGAGCTTTGTGAGAGATCAGAATGGGACAAAGAGCAAGCATCCCTGCAGGGAAGGCCATGGGCAGGCTGGTTTTTTGCTGCTATTTTTATTTATAATCATACTTGAAAGCAGTGGTTTCTTTTTGGAAGAAGTAAATAATGAATGGTGCTATTTTTAACCTCCTACATTAGATTCTGCATTTCATATACAAGAGGACTGGCAGTATATAAAACAGAGTATTCATCTCATCGTTAACGTGAACTGCCCAACTCCACGAGTAACAACTGCGACTCATAAAGCTCTCTGTTTACTCCTGGTGATTCAGAGAACAGACTGGACAAGAAAGAAGCCCAACTGTCAGGTTAAGGTTGAAATCAAACTGATGATTTCGAGAGCCTGGCAATGAATCCTGGCCACTTTAAGGTGGTTCTTTTTCTGTCTTAATAATACCCCCTTCCCTCTCAAATTGAAGAACCGAAGAGAATACCTTGGTAAAATCAAAGCAATCTTGGCAGTGCTGCAAAAACTTCAATTTATTAGCAAGTAGCAGGGAGCTGTAATCAGATAAAGTACACAGTCATGGGTTTGATTTCTAATGCCGCCACCTGCCAAAATGCTAACCCCAAAGAGCATTTGAGGTGGAAGTCTTTTGCAGGAAAAACTGCGAAACAGCAGATCAAAAGACGGTTGATGGGCCTGTGATAACAGGGGACTCGCGAAATGCTGCCAACACCTCATAGGAAATTTTTAAAAACATTGTTCAGAAACAGTTCTGCTTGTGGATCGTATTTCTAATTAAAAAGAATCCCTTTGTTCTCGTGCTTTTGCTAAGAATATTTGCATGAACCCTGGCTTCCTGCCTGGTGGTGTTGTGATAGCGTGGCGTAAAATCCTCTCTGGAGGTTGTGTTTTTCACAGTGATCAGTCCTGATATTACAGAGGGTTGTGGATATGCTGCTGGTGGAGACAGACTAATGAAGAAATCCAGTGCGAATAAATTACGAATCAGGAAAAATTTTTTCAATTTTTTTTTCCCCGCAATCCATGTTTGTTTCCTCCTGAAGTTAAATAGTCCTTAAGCTGATGCGTAGGTAGGTGCAAGGCTGTCTGGAATACGTGGTTACGTATACGGTGATTATTATTTTTTTCTTCAGAAAGTATGAGCAAGACTTCGAAAACAACCAGTTGCTTCTATGTGGTTGGATAACTGAACCAAAATAATTTTTCCAAATTCATCAGACCTTGTCTGTGGCTTTTGCAACACCCTTTCCCCGTCCAGGTAGCTCTAACGTCCATTTGGTTTTCTCTTCTTTCTTCATTTCCTCTCTCTCCTTCCTTACGGCTTCAGTCCTTTCCACGCAGAAAAAAATCACCACTTTCTGGCCTGCATTCTTTTAAACACTCTGAAAGTGTTTAATCCTGAAAATTTACTGGGGTTAGGCCAGATTAATGCTTGAAAGGAAGAGGAATGCTGGGTGGTGCTGCTTAGATGTCAAACTTTAACATAAAGTGCTGACACCTGTATTTGTTCAAAAATCACAAGGCAAGCACATGACAGTGATTTCTTCCTAAAGAATAAATACAGAATTATTCTGGTTTGCCTCTTAGTTATTCTTTGAGAATTCACTTCATGCTTTCACAGCACTAAGTGCTAGATGTGAGGCTTTTTTTTTTTTTTTCCAGAAAGAACTCCACCAAGCAGAAACTGTTGTTTTCACATAAGGGCTCTATGAGATTGGGCTTAAGGGAAAAAAAAAATCTTAATGTTGTGAAACCGATGGTATTATCCCAGCGGTTGACAATACTGCTTATACGCCTCGGTAGTGGCAAATGTTGCTGGAGTCGATACTAGAACACTCAAGCCCAGCAGGCTCCTCGCCAGTCCCGGGGAGCCCGGAGCTGCTCCCGGCTGGTTTGGAAGAAGGGACGGCGAGGAGTCTCTGCCCTCGTGGTGGGAGTGGAAACGCGTCTCCTGCACGCTCCCTGCATGGCAGAGCTCAGCTTTCAGTCCAAGGTTTCATGGCATAAAGCTCCTTTATTTCCTTTTTTTTTTTTTACTTTCCATTTCAGTCATGCGTACTTTCCCCCAAGCTAGTAGGGATATTTTTTTGAGTAAAAATACAAAGATTTAACTCTATAGTCGTAGTTTCACCCCTCTTGCAACCCATTTTGGGGTCTCAGATTTTTCAAGAATTAATCTGTTATCTCTCATACAGGAGAGTGCTATTACTTCACCGGGAGCAGAACTGAAGCAGAGACTGACTTTTCTTATACTTGAAATTTTGTGCCAAGGCTAAGGACTGGTTTTGCTTCTTTGTTGGTTTAGTTTGTTGTTTGTTTGTTTGTTTTTTTTTACTGCAGTCTGATATTTATCCACCAAAAAACATTTCTCCTTTTGCTAATGGCTGACCTCCTGTCGATCTGCTCCTCTGAGTAGATAGCAGAAACCTACGTTGATGATGGGCTGACTAGTTTCCAATGCTTTTCTGCGATGAATGTCTTTTATTACTACTAGGTGGGAGGTGGGATTGCATCTTCCAGGCAGGGAGGGAGGCCTGGGACACAGAGGATCTGTCCTGGAAGGCGCTGTAGGAAAGGACGCTTAGGCTGAGTTTTCTCTGCTGCTGTTTTCATGTCTGATAGATGAAGAATCGGTGGATGGAAAAATGGAAGCATTAATGCAATGTGTGTGTGTTGCTTGCTGGAATGAGGTAAAGACGTGTAGGCTCCTATGTGATCCCAGCTGCTCTGAAGGATCTGTGATGGTGCTGTTTGCTTGCTCCTTAAAGACTCCTACTGTAGTAGTTCTTATACACCTGTAATTAATAACTCTTTTCTCCTTCTAGAGTGTCCCTCTTTAGCCTGGGTCAGTCACAGAATACGGGTAAAGCCATATTTGAGTGACATAAGCACCGCCGTCGGGAGCACGGGAGAGATTCCGTGGTGCTATTCAGCGTGGCTGCAGCAACAGAGACTCTGCTCCCATCCAATTGTGTTCTAATCCTGTTTTCTCTTAGGGAGTCACAGCTTTGCTTGTGCTGAAGACAGGAGATTTAATAGTCGGCACCGGAGGAGGGGTTGTAGCTCTCTGTAAAGGCTCAAACTACAAAATAATGAAGTGAGTTGGTAGGTGGGAGAATCAGGAGGGTAGAGGTGACACTTCCCCCAAAGGGTCACATTATAAGAACCTGTCATTTCTATGGAAAGGCATAATCCAAATAAATCTCAGTTTTTCAGTCTTGCTGACAAAATAGACAGTATGGTTCCAGCGTAACAAAGTTGAAGCAGACTGTAGATTACCGCATGCGTTTGCACAGAAGTGACTTGCCCTACTCATCGTTCATTTTAAATGGCCATTGTCTCCTTTTAGGCGTTAGGAGTCAGACCCTAAATTGATGCAAAGTCAGACAGGTCTGTTGAAGTCAGTAAAATTATGCTTATTTACCCCAGCTGAGAAAGAATAGTGTTAGACATCTAAAAAAGGGTTTGTTGGAGGACATGGGATTGTAAAGGAGAGTACCGCTAATTTTATAAGCGCGTGTCTGGAAGTGCTTTTTTCTGCATTACAAGCCAGAAAGCTGCAGGCATCATTTCCCCGTATGCGATTAGAAAATTGGGCTTGCAGCTATTCATTTTACCTTGTTTGAGTAGCCAACTTAAGCGTCCAGTTCTGCAAGCTTAGCTTTGTCCAATCGAAGCTATTCTCAGGAGATCTAAACTGTCGGGAAATAATTCTTGAGTAGGGGATATTGAAGTGCTCTGGAGCAAGAACATCAACAAAGATGCTGTTACCTTGGGCCCTGGTCCAGAAAACAAAGTCTGCAAAGCGCTGCCTTTGCAAGCCCTCGGCAGAATAGCAGGTGGGACAGGCAAGATCGTATGAAGTATTAACGTGGGACTGGGAATGAAATGTTAGTCCTGACCGCCTTCTTGCGGCTTGATATCACAGCCCAGTATGGAGCTTTCTGGGGAAGTGGGAAAAGTCAAGACTTTATAAAGTCAGGGGAATAAGTACCTCGAGGTCAACATCAGACCCAACGTCTGCTTTCTCTTAACAGGCAAATTCAAGTTCATGGTGCTGTCACTTCCCTGACACTTAGAGGTCAGGGTCACCAGGTCTTCGTAGGGACAAATGAGTGCCAGATTTATCGAATTAACTACACTGAGTTTAAAGAGGAGCTGATTGCTGCCTGTCATAACGAAGCCGTCCACGACATTGTTTTTCCTTTGTGAGTATAACTGGCTGGCATGCTTTTGGCTGTGAAGAAGTGTGAGGAAGCTGCAGGTGAGGTCAGGGTACCTCTGTAAATACCTTTTAACGTACAGGAACCCAAAGACTATTAACATTTTTATGGGACAATTTCAACTACCAGTGAAAGGCAGGATGACGCTGAGCAGCTGCTTGAAAGCAGAAGGCAGCAGTTCAGTTTGAGAACTGGAAAAATCATCGCCCTACAGAAAGAATTCTAAATATAAAGACTAGACTTATTTATGTTTGGGTAATGGCAGCGATGGCCACCTCCCCCTTTTCTTCTCGGGTTAGTGCTATGAGTCTGGGGCCTCTTCGTCTGCCAGCAGCGTGGATCCTGAAAGGCTGCTTTTGGGTACCCTCTTGCAGCTAGAGCTCGTGAAGGCGTCTGCTTTTCTACCCACCTGTAACAGCTGCTGGAACCTGATGAACAGAGCTGTTCAAAGGGGATTTGGGGGTCTTGGCCTCACTTAGGATTTCATGTTTGACAATATGGCATGTTATATTAAATTCTAGGCTTGTGACGAGAGGTGCTGGGTACAGACAGCAAACGTTCCCTCTTCCTGTGTAGTAGGATTGTGACACTTTATTTAAAAAAAAACCCAACCAACCCACAATGGATCAGTTGTTTCCATCTAGACGAGAGGAGTTTGATCCATGCAAGTTTGACCAATGAAAGTTTTTATTTTTGGCATGTTGTTATTGCATCACTTCCTGACACGGCACAAAGGATCAAATCTTCCCAAGGTACAGCAAAGCACACAATACAAGAAGCCCTCCTCCCTGCTTGTCGCCAGCCTGAAAAATCCACCTCCTCCTAATTTAAGGAGAAAATCATTTGGAGCTTTAGGGTAATCTGCTGCTAATATACCTGAGTGACACATCTGCGTCACAGGTATTTGGATTTAGGGATGATTGTAAGGACTACAGGACTACATCCTTGCATATATGTTTAAAATTTTTATCTGTTAACTGCTTTTGAACAGAGCGGATCACTGATTGGGAAATACAGGCGTGATTTAAGTGTTCTGGCGCATTTCAGAATACTTCAGTTGCTGATGTTACCCTGCTTTATAAAGCACCCGCGCAAGCTGGGCTTGAAGGGACCACACTTTTTTCTGTCCTGGTTCATCTTTCCGGGCGTTGATGGTGATGTTGAACAAAAGCTTGTGGTACCTTTCTAGATTTCCCTTTCTGTCATGTCCCTGGGATGGATGGTTTAGAGCTCAGTTCAAAGCATTCAGTCCCATAGCTTTTGAAATGCTGCGGGTCTTTCTTTATTCAAACGTGTATAACAAGTATATTACGAACCGGCTTTTGCCATCGTTTCTATTGCCTTCAGCGATGTTGAATAGGAATCATCCAGTAAGCAAGATAAAAAATGACATCTTTACAATGTGAGGCTGCTGTTAGTCCCTGATGTTAAATCTGGGCAGTCAGCACCTCTCCACCCATTTTTGTGTCTATTATATACAACACGTGAAGTTGTTTAGAGATTGAATATGGGAAATAAATGCCACAACTTCACCTGAAATAGAAAGAATTCTTCTAGTTTCACTGTAATTTAACCGTTTCTTAAAATGAATCTCTGAATAGAAAGCAAACCCGGGGCATTTTATGGGAGCATGGTGATCCTACGAAAAAGGCCTTTGTCTTAACCACGGTGATCCCTGATTAAGGGAGGGTAGGGCAGAAGACAGTTGCACGTTAGGAACGGCTGAGCTTTGAAGGACAATTTAAGATCTGACAAAGAAAGAAGCCTTTTCTGTACGCCCCTCCTCATGATCCCTCCTCTCTCTGAATTCTCCAGTGGATCTTCCAAAGTGTTCGCTACCTGCTCCAAAAATGATATTCGAGTGTGGCACACCCCCGAAAACAGGGAGCTCCTGCGCATCATCGTCCCCAACGTGACCTGCCATGCCATAGAGATTATGAGGGATGGCAGGAGCATCATTTCAGGTAAGGATCGGTCCGGACCCACGGCTGGTGCCTCTCTGTGGAAGGCAAGGTTTTGAGACCTCACTTGGGCTGTGAATTGCAGCAATTCAGAACTCAGTTCAGTCTTATTCCAAAGACCTAATTCTAAAATATTAAGCTTGTTGTGTGCTACAGATTAACCTGTGGTGTGTGTAGACCACCTTTTGCATAAACCTGCTGCCCATCGCCACCTGCAAATTGCTTACACAAGGAACTCTTCCAGTCCTGGAGCAGCAACGCAGTCCCCCCATTGTGACCAAACCAATTTGCCCATATTTAATTAAATTTCAGTAGTTTCTTTGGCGCTATAACTCTGCGAACTGATCTACAGTACAGTGGTTTTGACATACATACCGGGGATCCAAAAGGGTGGGCCTTATAAAGGAACTTAATAAAAAACGGGTTCGTTTGTAAAGGAAAGAGACACACGAACATGAGGAAAGTCTGTGCGCCTGGGTAATCTGTTACTTTTTATTCATCAGCTTGGAATGACGGTAAAATCCGTGCCTTCACACCAGAGACTGGCCGGCTAATGTATATGATTAACCATGCCCATAGCTTGGGAGTGACGGCAATTGCTGCTACAAGTGACTCGAAACGGATCATTAGTGGAGGAGGTGAAGGGCAGGTAATTTTTGCTTAAAAACCCGGAGTGGCTCTGTGGTCTCATCACAGGGCCTGCGATTGTCTGGAACTGCTTAGTCAGAAAGTGAGCTATTCTTAGCTTTCACTTGAGCAAAGGACTGAGTTTGAAAGTATTAGCTTTTGCTAGATGCAAATCTCTTGCTCTCAGGGGGGCATAATGTAAAACAATGCCCCGATTTCTTCTGGCGTGGCAGTCTTGGAAATCCTTCTAATGCCGAATATGCTCTTAATCCTTTGTGTTCATTTGTCTCTCCCTTATATTTGGCTTATCTGCATTAGTCGTTGTTTGCAAGCCTCCGTCTAACTGTGCTCTAGCACAGATTTTCTGTCTGTCATTGCTTTGGAAGTCTTAGTCCTGTCCAAATTGACCTGTATGAATACGTTTAATAGCACAAAGTTCACTTGATATCGCCGTGGTGTCTATGGGGTGACTTCCTAATTTTCTGGGACGGTACTATCTGGTTGAGGTGATCGTGCCAATAAAAGACTCTAATAATCACTCGGTTTCTAATACAATTATGGAAACATTCCAATACAAATAACAAGAAAAATCACAAGCTATGCTGTAGGCATCATACCTGTGCAGTTCACCATTTTTTTTCTGGCAGTACAAAACAAGTACTGTGTACCTGGGCTACTCCATACACTTTGGGGCACTTTTCCATCTGTAAAAGTGACAGTCCTCTCCTAATGTTTAAATAATTTAAACACAGGGGGCTTATCTATATTAAAAATAAATAATCAGGCTTGGAAGGCTCACGTTCAGCTTCTTGCCTTGCTTTGGGCTTTCTCTCTGCAGTCTGGTAAACGCTCAGAACCGGACATTTAATTGTGCGTGGATTCCTGGCTGTGAGTTAACGGCTCTGTGCTTTGTTTGTGTTACCCTGATCTCAAGTGCTCAGTGTGCCGTGCGGGAGATTGCACGGGAAGCCTTGAAGAGTGAGGAATTGAAGTTGGGTATGCCAAATTTCAGGCTAATGCCCTAATCATTGAACCATCTTTCCGCATCATTCCGCGCCTCAGCTCTCCTGTAGAGCAGTAAGGGCAGTCTCCCTGCACAGAGACATTAGAGACAATGAGCCACTTCAACCCTTCGCTAATAAAAGGACAGTGAAGTGCCTTGGATGATTAGCGCTAGAGGATGCGGAAGAGGGAGGACCTAGATTCTGTGTCAGCACACACAGAACAGCACAGGCTCTGGTTAGTTGATCTCTGAATGGAAAAAGCCGGCTGAGACAGAATTAAAGCTAAAGGTTGGTTAAGTAGAAACGAGAACTGCAGGGGAGCACTTGCTGTATTCATTCGGAACACAAAAAAGGGGTTCTGAAATGCTAATAGTTCTGTCAGAATCAGTCACCTGAAAGCTGTGACTTTCAGGGACCTGGATGCTCTGATCATTTCGCAAGCGGGAATTGGACATCCAGATCCCACAGGTAACAGCGTCAGGCTTGAAAACGTGGAAGGTGGTCACTCGCTCTGCTTTTGATGTCAGTGTCTGAAGTTCTAAGTCTTCACTTTGACCTTAGTGGAACGTAAAAGCGAAAAGATACCGTGATGTGTGGCACTAGTGGGATGGTAAATGTAAGGTGTGAAGGATCAAGTCCGCAAAACAGAAAGATTTTTGCTGTTACCACCACTGGGAAAAGAGGTGCTTTCAGGCACATATTTCACATCAAAGAGTTAAAGATCTGTTTTGTATTTACTTGCTGGCACTATGTGTAACACAAATAGCAGGTAGCTTTTTTATATTCCACTGCAGAAGCCGTGCTCTTTGATCTTTAAAGCACCACTGGAAATATCTCATGGACTAGATGCTTTTTCCTGATTGAGAGATGAGTGAACTGAAGCATGGGAGAGTGGGCACTTGGCAAAAACAAGGTCTGGGTTAATGGTCATGAGTTCCTGAACCAAGGGGATTACACTCTCAAGAACCCAGTTCAGTTTTACGAGTCAGCTGCAGGAATCACCCACGGGAAAACATGTCTGTTGGCATTCAGTTCCTGTCTGTGTTATCAAAAAAAAGAAGAGTTCAGGGAAGCTGTAGGCACCCTCCTGAGCTCAGGCAGCACCGGGGTGGTACTAGAGCAGATGTTTGTTGCCGATTTTCAGGTGAGGATCTGGGAGATTGGTGAGAGGACTCACAAGCTGGTGGAAGTTCTGAAGGAGCATGTGTGTGCTGTGTCCTGCATTAAGATTAAGAAGAACGACCAAGAGTGTGTCACAACCAGCCTCGATAGAACGTGCATCATCTGGGATATTGTGTAAGGAGCCAGATAAGTATTGCAAAGCACTCCAAAGTGCCAGTAATGTCTCTGTTGGGTCACCGTGCCCTATTTGGGACACGACATAGCAAGGAAGAGGGGGAAAAGAGCATTAGGAAATAAAAATTACTAGAAAGAACAATCAGGTCAGGGAATGTAGAACCTACAATGCTGGAAACTTTTCAGAAAGGTTTCAACAAACATTTGTCTCAAGTTGTTTTCTTGTATTGGATCCTGCTTGGCCAAGGGGGTGGAGCAGCTGGTTTCCTAAGTTTCCAACTGGCTCATTTTCCTGTCGAGCTGTTGCATATCTGCAGACTTTCTGCATTGTGGTAAGGATAAGGAAATGTTTGCATAGTGAATAGCACCTAGAAAGCATTCTGGATTAAAAAATTTGCATTTCTTATGACAGCAGATCAAAAGTCTTATGAGGGAGCTGCGATGGGGAAGAGAAGTGATGACCCCAATAGGCTTCATGAAACCCTGAACTCAGACCAATACCTGAAAATACCGAGTAGAAATAGAGATCTGATGTATAGCACAGGCAGAGATAGTTCAGGCAGTCAGTTTGGTTTTTTACCCCGTTGCTCTATGCTCTTTTGCAGGCGTTTTGTAAGAAAGCAAATGTTTCTAGCCAACACATTGTTTAAATGTGTGTGTTACCACCCCGAAGAGTACCAGATAATCACCAGTGGAACAGACAGAAAGGTAAGCAAAACTGCAGGAATTCCCTTTGCCGTAATTCCAAAACACAAAATGTGGGCCTTGTGACGTGATGAAACTCTCCTGTAGCTCCACAGAAGCGCGTGTTACAGGGCAGTGCTGAAACCGTGTGCTGTTCATGCGTAACTGAGCTCTCCTCTCTGCTCTGCTCTCCAGGTTGCCTACTGGGAAGTGTTTGATGGCTCTCCCATCAGAGAAGTGGAAGGGTCTGTTTCGGGTACCATCAATGGGATGGACATCACATCAGATGGGGTGCATTTTGTCACAGGTGAGTGGGTGGATGAAACTAGAGAAGAAGAGGTCACATTAAGAGCAGGAAAAGGAAGGCGATGAACCAAGGATGTCAGTAAAGAAATAAAAAAAAAAAGGACAAAGGAGGGGGTCAGTTAAAGGGGAAAATAAAATGATTCGCTGAGGAAAAATACTTAGAAAAAGGCTGTGGTTCAGCTTTGGAAGATAGTCTTGTGAAGTGTAATGTAAAGGTGAAGACGAGGTTCAAATGTCTCCAAGGGAAGAGTGCAGGGTTTCACCTTGCCCTGCTCCTCGTGTAGTTCAGTGGCGTTCACTGTGCACTTGAATAATTTGTTGAGGTGCCGTACTGCAGAAGCCTGGCAGGCTCTGTTGGTTTGCACGTGGGAGTGACTCCAGGCTCCACCCAGCCTCGGGCTCACATGTTCCCCACCACCGTGACATCTCTTCTGGGAACCTAGCGCTCGCAGAGACGAGCCACTGTATCGTGTGTAACAACTAGAGTTAAAACCCATGGGTTTGATGCCAGCACCAGTTCTTTTAGATTAACCTCTTAAACGGATGTTGGTCAAGAGCCTTTTGAAGGCCCTCCATATTATTGGTCCCAGTTGCTCACCATAGCGCACAGTGATCTGCTGGTGCAGGTCCTGAGCACTCTGCTGGACACTGGCTCTCTAATTCGGTTGAGAAGAAGTCGTTTTTGCCGTAGCGCCCAAGACAGTGTATCCCACTCATCCTGAATCAAAAAGCTGCCTAAGTATTCCCCTGCCCGTGCTCTGGGAACACAAAGCAGCAGGACTCTGTGTAATCGTTGGTTCTTCCCTTGCGCCCAATGCAGGTGGTGATGACCATCTGGTGAAACTGTGGAACTACGATGAGGGCGCAGTGACTCATGTTGGAGTGGGCCACAGTGGCAACATCACCCGTCTCAAGATCTGCCCTGAGAAGAAGTACATCGTGAGCGTGAGTGCAGACGGTGCCATCCTGCTCTGGAAATACCCGGACTTGCGCTGAGAGCTGGCACAGGAGCTGCTAAGCTGCTACTTCCTCAGCCATCCTTTTCTCTTGCCACTCAAGTTGTTTTAAAGCGTTTGTACTATTAGGGGAGATACTATTTTTATTCTCTCTGGTATGCATTTACCACATCCTTCAGATATATCCTTTCTCCCAGTGAATAAATAGGTTTGATTTTTTTTTTTTCAGGGGGGCTAAGAATTTTCTGTTGCTTTTAGATTGGTGTGAAAGGATTCGTCACTTGTGAAAATCATCTTAGCTGTTGTTATGACACTTGGGTGTTGTTACTGCCACCTTTCCTGGTAGTCTCCTAGCGTAGTCTTACTTGTCTGTCTGCTCATTTGTGGGCTCTCTCTTGCTTTCACGTGGTCTCTCTTTCTCTTCCCTACCCCCTTCTGTCCCTTCCTTTAATGAATAACTTGTTGTGTAAATTCAGTCTTCTGTGTTCATTTTCATTTGTCTGGTCCTGATTAAGGAAAAAGCCCTCAGCTCCAACTCGGGCGTTTGACTGGGAAGCTCTTCAGAGTGAAGCTTTTAAATCACTGTTCTCAAAGGAATACAAGGATGTCAGGGCTTCTTCATTTGCGGTGTCCAATTTAAAACTCTCTGCAGGGGCCTGGTTTTCAAGAGTGAGAGTGCAGTCATTTCTAAAAATGCCTGCATGTTTCCAGCTAGACACACTCAGATTCCCGGTCCTTGGCCTAATTTTTCAAACAGGCTCCAAATTTGCATGAAATATGTATTTCGTCTGAGAATGAGGAGCCAGTATCATATCTGCTATTAAAACCAACAGCTCTCAAGATGCTGTTTGTTTAAAGATCAGTGTAGGCAGCCAGCTTGTGAAGTGATGCAAGGCAAGTCAATATTTCTTTTGCAGGCATTGAAGGCCTGGGAGAATTCTGTCATGAAATTAAAACGGTAGCAAAATGTCACATTCCTTAATGTTAGGGCTTACAGATGTTTTAGTTAACTAAGACGATGATTTAAAGGCCCTTTCGGCTAGATACTGTCACACCTGTATTGATGGCATTAGCTGCTCTGGTAGGCAATGGGGGATGGCAATTTAAAGGTATGATCGCTTATTATGCTTTATATGCCACTAAAATGTTTACTGCTCCTAGCGCAATTAGGGTGGATCCTTTTGGACTGGCTCGGAGGGTATCTGTGCACGTAACGTTGTCCATCAAACACCGTGCAAGTCCTGTTCCTTCTGGTTGAAATATCTCTGCTCTTACTAATGAAGTCTTGAGCGAAGGAATTAAGTCATTCCTTGCTCTTTTTCTCTGGAGTCAAGACTTGATGCTATGCAGCGATAAACACCCCAGCAGGTTTTACGAGCTCTGCAGCAATGCTCGCTGTGGTTTGGAAGGCAGGATCAAACCGCTGGAATGTGGGATGGAGAGGCAAAACATTTGTGCTTGTGCTAGGGGAACCAAAACAGAAGTGGAGCCTGTGAGAGCGAACCAGGCCGTCCCGACAACCCGTCTCACCACCACCTCCCCGTGCTCTCCGAGGTGTGGGATGTTAAGACGCAGATAACTTTCCGGCAGAGTCCCGCGTCAGCAAAGCAATTCCCATCAGATGGCACCAAACCTGTCATTACAGATGGGAGGAGAATCCACGTACCCGTTGGGGAGCCGACGTCCTGTTTCGGTGTGGTATAAGGACCAAAGGCCTGCGTGTTCCTCCTGCACCAGCAGGTTCTTCATGGCTCGGAGGCAGCGAAGCGAGCCAGGCTGTCCTGACTCACCTGGCCACGGTCACCCGCTGGCTCTGTGGAGGCCAGGAGTAAAGAGTAAAGGCTGGTAACCCACACTTTCGGTCAGTGACAGCCAGCCAGGAGGCTCAGGCCCTGTGTCTGTCACCTTACAGATTTGAAATCTGGGAGCAGAGAGTCTTCGGAGAAGTCCTCTCCTGCACATCGTTCTTTTCAGTGCGAAGCGGCATCGCTTTATCAAAACCAGCCTGAATTTAAAACATGGGCACTGGCTGAACTGGCTTGCTCCAGCATAGCCAGCCGATGTAGGTGACAGCCCGTGGTGGTGGCTGGTACGCTGTAGCAGCAGCACGGTGTCTCCCCTGCCGTGGCAGAGGGTGCCCACTGCGCTCCATTAGACCCCCCCCCCCCCCGCTGTCCCCGCGCAGAGCTGTGCCATCATGTCCTGCAGCAGTAGATGATGTGGGGCTCTGCCGCACATACTCTGTAGGAAATAGAGGCGATAACCACACGGGCTGTGACTGCGAGCAGCTGTGGGACCTTTCCGGCCGTCGGTGTATTTGGAGAAGATGGGTCCCGTGGCAGAGCCGGCTGCTCACAAGCTCACGTTCTTCCCAAGCGCTGCTCTCCTACGCAGCGGCTCGGCAGCGCTCACTCCCCCAGCACAGCCTTACCCCTCCCGGCACATCTCCCACCAGCGCTCACAGCCGTACACGCTCCTCACCAGCACGGCCGGGGTCCCCAGGGAGCCCCTGGAGCTTTACAAATGGATGTGACCTACATGAACATCGCCGAGAAGCAGACGTGCTGAGCAACCTGCGCTGCTCTTCCGCCAGAAGTCAGGTTGTGTTTGGGAAACATGAACTGCAGTCACAAATTTCCCCATTATGCATGTGCCTGACGGCAGGCACATTGTATTTTGCAGCGTGAATGTATTCATTATGCTCTCATTAGTCATGAAGAACACTTAATAATGGAGATCTAGAACACTGGTGCCAGGGAATCAGGCCGAACAAATGCGCTGTTACCATAAAGCGCTGGGGAGCGTCAGTGCCCCCCTCTTCACCAAGGCAAAGGGAGCGGACGTTGCTCCAGTCGTACCAGCAAAAGCAAAGCGGTGTTTCTGGCAGGAGGCGGGTTTGCATACCCCTGGCGTCTGCTCCCGCCGTCTCTGCCCCTATATCTGGCTGAATTCTTGCCAGGAGGAGGAGCAGCCAGGGGCACGGGCACCCCGGTGGCACCAGGCTCCCTGATGCTCTCTTGATCGACTCCAGTGATGTTAAAGTGGAGTTAAATTCTGGTCCCGGGGGGAGGAGGCATGAAGGGAATGCCAGGGAAAATCAGGCATGTCCTGGGTTTTGGAAATGGCTTTATAATCCTGTTAGGGGAAAGAAAAGAAAGTTATATTAAACAGACTTCAGTGATGTCTGCCTCGTGGTGAAAGCAATCAGCAGCTTTACAGCAAAGGGCCAAGAGGTGGGAGACGCAGGTTTCCAGCTGTACCATCAATTCACAGGACAATGCTGGGATCGGAGCCTCTTCCCACCAAGACTTTGGCTTCCAACCCCCTGCCTGCATCCCCCCCTCTGTGAGCTGCTTTCTCCTGGGCTTGGGCCACGGGCCCTGCTGATGTCCAGCCCTGCGGAAAGGCTTGCGTCACCCTTCTCGCTTTCCTGTCCCAGCACAAAAGCTTTGTGGTAAGGTTTTTTAACATGCTAGCGTCTGAAGTTACATTTTTTGGTGATTGATTTGCAAATCCCTCAGCACTTCGGGGCATCTGCTTGTGTGGAAATGAATACCCTGAGTGCACTGCTGGGCTGGGCTGCCACACCGAGAGAAGGGGAGCCCAGCTCCAGGCTCAACGTGGGCAACAAGCCCCCGGGTAATTAGCTTGCCCGGACCTTGCCAAGAAAGGTGACAGCACAATCTCCTTGCTGGAGATTGCAAGGCAAGGTCAGCGTAGTGCATCTCGACTGCTTCCCCACGTTAGCCAGGCTTTTCTCTCTGCCAGACAGCGGGGCAGTGCGGTGTTCCCGTGTTCGGTTCCCATCTCCAGCAGCTCCCGGAGCAGTTGGCTCAGGAGCTGAAGGTTGGCAGAACCTGGAACAGAGTGGTGTTTGCCAGACCTCCAGAGAGGACGTTCCTTCTCTGGTACACCTCAGCCTCTCCAGCTCTCCAGGCTGTGGGGAATACCAGTGGCAATGGCTTTATGGAGACCCTGGCCAGGCGCTGGGTCCGTGCCCTGCCCCGTGGGGTCTCAGGTTGTGTGAGCTCCCCTGGGAACGGGGCAAACCGCTGCAGCCTGTTACAACCTCCAGCACCTTCGGCTTCCTCATCCACTTGGACGTACCATCTCTGGACGCTGGCCCTTAGCGGAGCTCCTGGAGACCCATTTAACATCAGACCTGAACCAGCTCCCCGTCCTTCCTCACCAACATACCTCCCCTTCCATCAAGCTGGGTTTCCCTGGTGCTCCCCCGGGGCCGTGCTGCCAGCTCGAGGGGCGAGATGAGCAGGGGGTCCTGCCTCCCAGCACCAACCCGCTGTTTTCCCAGTCCCCTGAGGCTCGTACTTGAGCAAACATGGAGTTGAATGGGGGGACTGGAACACCTCTCTTGTGAAGAAAGGCTGAGGGATTTGGGTCTCTTCAGGCTGGAAAAAAGACGCCTGAGGGGGCACCTTATCAACGCTTATCAATACTGAAAGGGGGGTGTCAGGAGGATGGGGCCAGGCTCTTTTCAGTGGTGCCCGGGGACAGGACAAGGGGTAACGGGCACAAACTTGACCATAGGGAGTTCCACCTCAACACGAGGAGGAACTTCTTTGCTGTGAGGGTGGCAGAGCCCTGGCACAGGCTGCCCCGAGAGGTGGGGGAGTCTCCGTCTCTGGAGACATCCCAAACCCGCCTGGAGGCGTTCCTGTGCCACCTGCTCTGGGTGACCCTGCTCTGGCAGGGGGTTGGACTGGGTGATCTCCAGAGGGCCCTTCCAACCCCCGCCATTCTGTGGTTCTGTGATGATTCCGTGATGATTCTGTGAGTGTCCTCTGCGAGCTGGTTTTGTTCACCCTGGAGATACCTGCAGTGTGAGGCCGGTTCCCACCCGTGTCCCCTGCATTCCCCCAGCCTGGCCGTGGCACCCGAGAGAGCCTCAGGCGGTTTCTGCAGCGCAAGCCCTGCTTGTGGCTGTTGGATTGGGGCTGGGCCCCCCTTCCCACCCCCGCTTTCAGCTCCTGCTGCAGATTTTGCATCGTCTCGGTTCCGAGGGGATAATGGGTGAAAACAGCCTGGAGATACCCGCTCAGTGAAGCGGGAGGCACCAGACATATGCATTAAAAACAAAGTGTAATCGCTGCAAACAAAGTGCAGCAGTTCCTGCAGCTCAGGGTGATCCGCCGGCTCTTCCGTGTTCAAAACCGACGGAGCATGTTCATCGCGGTCCATCAGCACAAGGCGAGATCCCCGGAAAGCAGCATTTACCTGCCTCGTGCTGTTTCTCCTCATACACCCTCCAAAAAAAGGCAGGACCCATGCATCTTTAATAGGCGTGCGAAATAACTTAGTTTGCTATCTATAATTGAGTTATAGTTGCCGAGGGTGAATAAGGAGGTGTCTTCTGCAGGGGGAAGCTTTCTCCTTCTGCCTTGAGCCATAAGAGCAGATGTCACCGTCAGGTGGGGGGTTGCTGGTGGCTCTGTAATCGCTACCCCGATAGCGATGCCAGCAGGTGGCCAGCCCTGCTTTGCCAGCAGAGCAGCGTTGCGAATTCCCTTGCGACCGAAGGAATCTCTTGAAAACCGTCGCAGGCTTCCATCGCCCTGGTTTGCACCCGGAAAGGGCTTGCCGTTACCCAACTCTGCCAGGCCCTGCGCCGACATCGCCCGCTGCCCGGGCAGGGGTGCAGGCAGCGAGACGGGCAGGGTGCAGGCAGGAAAATGGGCAGGGTGTGGGCAGTGAGATGGGCAGGGTGCAGGCAGGGGTGCAGGCAGGGAGAAGGCAGGATGCGGGCAGCAAGATGGGCAGGGGTGCAGGCAGGAACATGGGCAGGGTGCAGGCAGGAAAATGGGCAGGGTGTGGGCAGTGAGATGGGCAGGGTGCAGGCAGGGGTGCAGGCAGGGAGAAGGCAGGATGCGGGCAGCAAGACGGGCAGGGGTGCAGGCAGGAACATGGGCAGGGTGCAGGCAGGGAGATGGGCAAGGTGTAGGCAGGGGTGCAGGCAGGGAGAAGGCAGGATGCGGGTAGCAAGACGGGCAGGGGTGCGGGCAGGGGTGCAGGCAGGGAGATGGGGAGGGTGCAGGCAGGGAGATGGGCAGGGTGTGGGCAGGGTGTAGGCAGGGTACAGGCAGGGAGATGGGCAGGGTGCGGGTAGCAAGATGGGCAGCGGTGCAGGCAGGAAAATGGGCAGTGGTGCGGGCAGGGAGATGGGCAGGGTGCAGGCAGGGTGCAGGCAGGGGTGAGGGCAGGGTGCAGGCAGGGAGACGGCAGCGGCTGGACCGTGCTGGTTGTCCCAGCCCCACCTGGTCTCCCCGGCCCAGGCTCCCCTGCCCGCGGGGCACGAGCCCCGGCAGCGGGACGGGAGTGTTGAAAGCCCATTTCCACTCCGCCGCACAGATGTTCCCAGCCCGTGCCAAGAGAGCGGGAGAGGCTTAAATAAAGAAAACATTGTCCTATGGCAAAGCCCAGTGAGCCTGTACAAAGATCTATCTTTTTTTTTTTTTTTTTTTTTAATTATTATTGTGATTTGGCAGCGTGAAAACGGGTTTCCGCGGGGCCCAAATCAGCTCAGCTCAGGTCTATTCGGGATCTTTTTCCTGTGCTCATCCGAATACCCAAGTGCCTCCCTGGCGCAGAGACTCTTGCCCAGCCGGAGGAGCCGTTCCTAACGCCGTCCTGTCCCCGCGTCTCCCTGCTCAAACCCCAGCCGTCCGGGTTGTTTTATCCAGCCCAGCAGCCCAGTGGCCGAGGCACCGGGACAGTTCATGCTCTAACAACACGGAATTTTCCATAATAACAAGTGGGCATTCCCCCCCTCCTCTCCCCTCTCTCTGCATTTGACATTTAGATTTTTCCCCACCCCAAATTCCCTCCAAAGTCTAAGCCTGGAACGTGGAAAACATCAGTTTGAAAGGCAGGAGCTGGAGACAGCTAGGAGCTCCCGAAAAAAAAAAAAAAAAAGGCATTTTTAGCGAGAAAGCGCTGACGCAACCCGGCGCTGCCGGCGTGCTGCAGCGCCGATAAATATTTGATTTCGCCTGAATCGGAAGGCGGCGTGTTCAGAAGGATTTGAAGAAGAGGGAAGATGGCAAATAGGCTCTTTGGGAGAGGAAGATGAGCATGGCGAGCGGTCCTGGATGGCTTTGGGTTGGAATAAAGTGACGTTACCTGTCGGAAAGGTACCGCCGCCTCCTGCCTGCCGTCTGCCCGCTCCGGGGCTGGGAAAGATGCTGCTAAAGAAAAATCCCAGCAGAGTTTTAAGTCGTTAAGTGATGTGTGCTGTTAATATTCCCCACGTTAGCATCGCCGGGGCAGGTGGGAGCCAGAGAGACTCTCGGTGCCATTTCACTGCTGCACTTTGTCACAGGCTGCCGGGGAGTCACTTTTATTATCTATCACTTTCTAATTCTGGCAGATTTGGGTTTTGTTTTTTTTTTACTTGACTCTGTTTCACTGTCACATTTTAGACTATTTCCCTTTCACGTGCTCATCAGGTCTCGCTTTCTACCCATCCCCTCCCAACCAACGCCGGTTTCTGATCCGACTCTCAGTCTGGCTCTTTCCCTGTCTGCCTCCTCTCGCTTTTTCTTTAGGCTTTTCCTTGCTTTCGTTATCAAATTGCCCTGGATTTCTGGTTCCACGTAGTTCGGCGTGAAGCTCTGCTCGGGTTCCCTCTCTCGTTCCCACCGCTGCTGGTTTGGGATGCTGCCGGGCTTGAGCGTCCAGCCAAAACCAACTGGAGAGTAACAACAACTGCTGTTACTTCCAACGAGCCAGGAGCTTTCTAGATTCGATAAACTCCATTCTTCCCCCACTGCGTGAAGCACAACCCGCCTTTGTTAAATAATTCGGGTCGCAAAAATCCCCGAATCCTCATGCAAACGCTCCGGTGGATGCCCGTCTCCATCTCCTAGGGTTTTGGAGCAGGATGGTGCCGTGAAGCTGCCCGGGGAGCGCTGGGGACTTTGCTTTCTGGATTGCGACCTTTGTATAGGAAAAAGGAACTTAATTTTAAGGATGCATTTCCAAAACAAGCATGTTATATCTTGGCTTAGTAAAGATGGATTTCGCAGCTCTCTGGCCAGGAGGATGCTGAGAAATGAACTTCAACCACGGGTGCAGAGCCAGATTGAGCGTCAGAGCTCGGAGCTTGATGGTGTTTGTAGCCGGAGTTTTGGCTCTGCTGGTCCCCAGCCGCCCGGGGCCAGCGAGACCCTCCTGCGGCTTTCCTCAGCCAGGCTGGGAGCACGGAGCCAACGCGGTGCAAGGGGGTTTCCCGGGGCCAGATCGTGATGGATGCCGCCGTGCTGCACGCCACCAGCTTGCCGAATTCAAGCGCTGCCAAGGCCAGGAGCCGGTCCCCCAGGTCACAGGAGGGTCGTCTCCATCCCACCAGGCGGGGCTGCTTCCCGCCTTCATTCCCATCTCACTGGGAGCAGAGACAAGAGCCGGTGCCCAGGCTGGCCCCAGGGCAGCAGCACCCCGGGATGGAGACCTGGACGGCTCCTAGAAGGGGGCTGCTCCCTTGGGAATGCCAGGCTCTTGGGGAACATCCCGTACCCATCAGGGCTGGCTGCGGCGGGGAGGAAAACTTCAGCAGGGCTCAGTCCTCTCCCCTCCGTGGATAAGCAGCTCCTGAGCCTGCCGGCACCCTGAGGCCGTAGAGCCGTCCCTGGAGGGTCCGCGGGCAGCAGATCCCCCTCCGTCTGCTCGGCACTGCCGGGCCGTGATGGATTTTGTCTGAGATCACGTCTGGCCCCGGCGGCAGCCACAGCCCTCTGCCCGCGCCTCCCGCTGCCTCTCTGCCCTCTCCGTGCCCACCACGCTGACGGCCGCCGGTCTGGTGTCCCCTGGGAAGGTCATCCTCTCCCTGCCACTCACCCCCAGGGCGCAGGGCTGCTCTGCCCCACGGAGAGGAGGGACCACGACATCCAACAGCACCTCCTGGCCCTTCCTCCATCATTTTGCCCCATCTCTTCTGAACCCACATCACCTCCGGCTGCGCGCAGGGCAGGGCTTGTGGCACATCCCCACGCCCGGTGTGCCCGTGGGGCAGGGAAGGCAGCGGGGGGGCTGCCTGGCACAGCAGACCCTTCTCTGTAGGAAGGGGAGATGCTGCTGGATGCTGCCGAGACCCGCAGGGATGGAAGAGAGCCAGCAGCGCCCACAGCCACACTCAGGCCCGCAGAGACCCCCTCCCCGGCTCTGCATCAGCCTCCGCAGCTCCCCAAGGAGAGAAGAGCCAGGCGGCCACAATAGGGCCACTGCTACCCCCCCACCCTGCAGCAAGGTGACACTTAGTGGCACCCCTGCCTGGCGGAGGGACCTGCTTCCCGCTCCCTCCCTCCCCAGCCCCTCGGCCCTGGGTAAGGGCAGCAGCTGTCTGAGCCATGCCCGGGCTCGGCGGCACCTGGGCAGCCCTGCCGTCCCCCGTCTGCGCTCGGGGCTGTAATCCCGGCGCTTTGGGAGCCACCACAGCAGTCCCGGGCCACAGCTCATCTCAGGGTCTCAGCCCCACGTGGCCGGACTGGGCTGGGGGGTTTGAGTCTCGTGCAGCTGGGGGAAGAGCAACGCGGTGCCGTCGGGCTGCGGCCGAGCGGAGGGCGAGTTGTTGCGGAAACAGCCGGTCCCGCTGCAGTCGCCCTCCTTGTGCCGGTTGGTGCTGTGGGATGGATCCAGCCGGACCAGGGGACTCATCCAGCTGAAAACCGCCTGTCAAAACCACCAAGTGGGTTTCCTCTGCTGGCTGCAGGTGGAGAGCAGGGACCTGACCTGGTGGCCTCGGTCATCCTGTGTGTCCCCACCTGGCCATGCAGGGAGGGCTCAGGGGTGAAGGGTGGCACCGTCCCTCCCCTCTGCCAGACCCCAAACGAGCACCCCTACGTGGTGTGAGCCAGTGTGAGGTGGGCAGGATGCAGCCAAAGCCTCGGGGCTCTGCCAGAGCTGGGCTGGTGACCCTGGTTTTGTGGCTCTGTGTGGACAGAGCCCCTTCAGGTCCCAAAATCTCAGTGTGGTGGGCGCAGAGGTGACCACTGTCTCACCGTCCCAGCAAAGAGCACCCAGAGGTGGCAGGATTGGGGCACCTCACAGTGATGCTGTGGGGCATCACCCCGGGGTGATGCTGGGGGCAGTGGGGCAGCACCGGGGGGACATGGCTGGGACTCCTGGGAGAGCCCTCGGGGTGATGCTGGGTGTGGTGGTGGATGCCGGGGCGGGGGGGGATGACATGGGAACAGGATGACACAACACATGGCTGGGACTCTTGGTAAAGCCCTGGGGCCACAGAGGGGGCAGGGGGCCCCTTGGGGTACCCTGGGGTGATGTTGGGGGTGATGCTGGGGTGGTGGGGGACATGGCTGGGTCTCCCAGGAAAGCCCTGGGGTGATGCTGGGGACTGTGGGGGATGTCGGGGGGACATGGCTGGGACTTGGGGGAAAGCCCCTGGGGTGATGCTGGGGAGCAGTGGTCTGGGGTAGCCGGGGGTGATGCTGGGGGTGGTGGGGGACACTGGGGAGATATAGCTGGGACTCCCGGGAAAGCCCTGAAGTGATGTTGGGGGCCGTGGCAGATGCCGGGGGGACATGGCTAGGACCTGTGGGAAAGCCCTGGGGCCACAGAGGGGACAGGGGGCCGGAGTACCCCGTTGTGTGGTTATACTGGGGGTAATGCTGGGGGTGGTGGGTGACATGGCTGGGACTCATGGGAAAGGCCCCGGGGTGATGCTGGGGAGCAGTGGTCTGGGGTACCCCGGGGTGATGCTGGGGACAGGGAGCTGGGTTACCCCGGGGTGATGCTGGGGGCAGTGGGTTGGGGTACCCCGGGGTGATGCTGAGGACGGGGAACTGGGGTACCCCGGGGTGATGCTGGGGGCAGTGGGTTGGGGTACCCCGGGGTGATGCTGGGGACGCCGGGTTCAGCCGGGGGCCCGGCCGCCTCCGCCGCCCGCCGCCAGCGGCGGCAGCAGCATCTCCCCGCTCCCTCCTCCTCCTCCTCCTCCTCCTCCTCCCGGCTCCCTTCCCGCTCCCTTCTCCCAGCGCCAGCCCGGCCGGGGGAGGAGCCGGCCGCGCACAAAACCGCCCGCCCGGCCCCTCCGGCCCCCGCACCGGCAGCGGCACCGGCGGCGGGGGGTGCCCAGCGCCCGCCCGGGGCCATGCGCGCCGCGGCGGGGCCGGGGCCGGCGGGGCCGGGGGAGGGCGGTGGCCGCCGGGGGCCATGAGCGCGGCGGCGGCGGCGGCGGGGGGGGCCGGGCGGCGGCGGGGGGCCGGGGGGAGCCCGTCGGGGCGGCGGGCGGCGGGCGGGCGGCGGCGGCGAGCCCTGCGCTCCCTGGGCAGCCTGGCCGGGCGGCTGCTCCGCACCTGGGCGCGCCTGGCCGGGGGCCGCGGCCGACGCCGGGCCGCCTCGGAGGACGACGAGGGTGGGTTCCGAGGCGGGGGCGGCGGCGGCGGCCCCAGCGGGGAGCGGCGGCGGCGGCGGCTCCCCGGGGGGGCGGCGTTGTGCCCGTCGGGGAGCGGGGGGGAGCGGCCGCCGGGCGCGCAGGGGCTGCGGAACCACGGGAACACCTGCTTCATGAACGCGGTGGTGCAGTGCCTGAGCAACACCGCCCCGCTGGCGGAGGTCCTGGCCCTGGGCCGTTACCGCGCCCGCGGCGGCCGCGCCGAGGTCACCCACCGGCTGGCGGCCCTGGTCCGCGCCCTCTGGACCCGCGACTACACGCCGCAGCTCTCCGCCGAGTTCAAGGTACCGGCACCTCCCGCCGCCCCCCCCGGCACCCACCGCCCCCACCGGCACCTCCCGCTGCCCCCCGGCACCCGCCAGCATCCCCCGGCGCCCAGTACCTGCCGCCATCGCCCCGCTCTCGGCACCCCCCAGCGTCCGCTGCCCCCTCCCAGCTCTCAGCTCCCACCGGCACCCACGGGCACCCTCCTGCTCTCAAGCACCCGCTGGCATCTCCCACTCCCAACACTCACCAGCACCCCCCGGCTCACAGGACCCCCCCAGCATCTCCCAGTACCTGCCAGCATCGCCCCGCTCTCGGCACCCGCCAGCGTCTGCTGCCCCCTCCCAGCTCTCAGCACCCTCCAGCAATCCCCAGCACCCACAGGCACCCTTCTGCTCTCAAGCACCCGCCGGCATCTCTCAACACTCACCAGCACCTCTCGGCTCACAGGACCCCCCCAGCATCTCCCAGTACCTGCCAGCATCCGCTGCCCCCTCCTCCTCTCAAGCACCCACCGGCATCTCCTGCTCCCTACACTCACCAGCACCCCTCAGCTCACAGGACCCCCCAGCATCTCCCAGTACCTGCCAGCATCGCCCCACTCTCGGCACCCCCCAGCATCCGCTGGCCCCCTCCCAGCTCTCAGCTCCCACCGGCACCCACGGGCACCCTCCTGCTCTCAAGCACCCGCCGGCATCTCCTGCTCCCAACACTCACCAGCACCCGCGAGCTCACAGGACCCACCAGCACCTCCCCACTCTCAGCACCCCCCAGCATCCACCGCCACCAGCATCCACTGGCCCCCTCCCAGCTCTCAGCACCCACCAGCAACCTCCAGCACCCACGGGCACCCTCCTGCTCTCAAGCACCCGCCGGCATCTCCCACTCCCAACACTCACCAGCACCCCCTGGCTCACAGGACCCACCAGCCTCTCCCAGTACCTGCCAGCATCCCCCCACTATCGGCATCCACCAGCTTCCGCTGCTCCCACCATCCAGTTCTCAGCACCCAGTGGCAACTGCCAGTACCCATGGGCACCCTCCCGCTGCCCCTGACCCCCCCACCACCTCCCGCTGCCCCCAGCAGCTGCCAACACCCACTGCTCCCAGCGCTCACCAGCATCTCCCACTCCCGGCACCCACCAGTACCTCCCAGTACCTCCCAGCATCCGCTGCCCCCAGCATCCATTGCCCCCTCCCAGCTCTCAGCACCCTCCAGCACCCACGGGCACCCTCCCAGTTCCCACCGGCACTCTTTGCCCTCAGCACCCGCTCCCCCACCTCATCCTCCCCATGGACCTTGCCCTTCCCTGCTGACGCCCTCCAGCCCCACTGTCCCCCCAGCCCCACGGTGTCCATCCGTCCCTCTTCCCCCCCCCCCCCCCCCCCAACCTCTTCACCCCAGCTCTGACCCCCCTTGGCCAGCTGAGCTCCCAGCCACCCCACGGAGCCGTAAGGGTGGACACGATGCTGGCCGTGGTGGTGGGGTAAGGCGGGATGGTGCCACCTCGGTGTCCTCAGGCCCCCTCACTGAGTGCGTGTCACATCCCTGCTGGGCACATGCCAGCGTGCTGCAGGCCCGTGCCCAGCGTGGGGACAGGGTGTTGGGTGCCGGGCGATGCTTTTAGCCTGGCATCGCATCCCCCCCCCCCTCCCCGCGCTCAGGGACACGTGCCCGCGGGTGACATTTCAGCAGGGACCCGGTGCTGCACTTGAACTTTGCTGGGAGAAGCTGCTGGGAAGCCGGACACCCCATCCCGGGTCGGGGTTTCCAGCAGCGCTGCCGGCTCCTGCGGCATCGGCCAGGCTGATCCTGCACGGTCAGGGGCTGGGGTACCCACTGCTCTGCCCCCGCTTTCCCTGCTGCCTCCCTTCCCTGCCTGGAGGGTGGCAGCACCCACCCCGCAGGGACTGCCGGGGTGCAGGGGGTGCTCCTGGGTGCTCATTGCCTTTAATTTCCTTGTAGCAAAGTAACCAGCTCTTGCAGCGCTGGGCACAATATTTCCATGCCCTCTGCTCCCAAACGCGCACTTTCCTTGGGCACAGAGCGAAAAAAAAACCGAAACCCCAAACTTCCAGCCTTAGCTTTGAATTTCCTCCCTCCGGGTGGTTATCTGCATCTTCCATACGTTTCCACTTTTTTTTTTTTTTTTTAAATCTGCCTAAATAAGATTTTTAAATAAGAGCTGAGTCTGCGACTCGTTTTGCTTGAAGCCCATCCGCGGTGGCCTTGCTCCCTCTGCTTGTACCGGGATGCTGGTACCGCTGAGAGCGGGGCCGGGGGCTGGAGGGGTCTTGGCGCAGGGTGTTTCCCGCTGATGCTCGAGGTCTGATCCTTGTCCCGGCAGGTCCCGGCGTGCTGGTTAGAATCACCGCGGATGGTTGGGGTTTAACTGCCTCAGCTGGTTAAAATAGACAGGGATGGTCAGGGTTTCTCCCTCGCCGTGCTGGTTTTGGGGCGGAGATCCCCAAATTGTCCTTTTTCTGTTCAGCTCTGAGCAGCCACCCCCAGCCCAGGCTCAGGGATGGGTCCTTGGGGACCCCCAGCTCTGCCTTTAGGGGTGCTCCCTGTGCTGAGAGAGGTGACCCCAGCCTGGGACAGCTGGGCTGGGAGCTGGCGATGGGCCCCCCGCGGGTGCCACCCAGGTGGGTCTCGGAGGAGGGACCCCCTCTGAGCCGGCAGCGCTGCCTCGTCGGCCACCCCACAGGTCCCCTGCCTGTCCCCGGGTCCCATCCTGGCTCACAGCCCCTCGCCTCAGCCCCATGGCGTTCCCAGCCACGTTCTTCCCACCACAGCCCACGGGGAGGGGGAACCCCCCCTTAAGGGCATGGCGCTGCTCGCCTCACAGTGAAATTAATGCTAATTAGCCGAAATACCGTGGTGTGGCCGATGGCTGGTGGGGGGCAGGCGCAGAGATTCGGGCCTGATCCAGGCACGGGCAGGGGGATGCTCCGGTTGGTGGCACGAGGACCTGCCACCAGGTCGCCCAAGAGGGAGCATCACGGTGGTTTCATCACCCCTGTGCCATGCACAGAGCTGCCTGTCCCGGGGGGGGGAGACGAGGGGCGGGGGAGATGGGGGGAAAGCACTGGGGAACCCCGTCAGCACCTCTCGGGGACCCACTGCGGGGCCGGGGGGAAGGAGGAGAGGGGGCGAGCGGAGGGAGCTGGCAGGGCTTTGGGGGGAGGGACGGACAGCACCCCCTCCCCAGCACTGCCCCCGGCGTGGGGGGGCTGGTGGGAACCCCCTGGCACGTGGCTCCACCAGGAACAACTCTGGTGCCCCCTCCCTGCGCTCACCCACTTCTGTTGGAGGGTGCTGAGTGCCAGGCTCCGATGGGCCGAGCGTCGCCAGTTTTGGGATGCAGGAGGTTTGCGGGGGGGCTTGCAGCCTGCCTGTGCGGGCAGGGCGGGGGCAGCCCCCCACCCCACGGGCCATACGTTGGTTTGACTCCATGACAGCCCTCGTCTCTTCTAGGGCCTGGCACCGCCAGCGTCGCCTGGCTGGGGAAACTGAGGCACGGGGAGGCACTGGGCTGGCTGCTGGTGATGGGGCGGCAGGGGCAGGCAGGGGCAGGCAGGGCCTGGGGGAGAGCTGCTGCCTGCTGGCTATTCCCAGCACTGGGAATTCCTTCCCCTGGCTGTTACACTGAGTTGGTGCCGTCGGAGCGCGCAGGGCAGGGGACACCGGTGGGTCCCCCATGGGCCAGGCTCGCCCCTATTGTCTTCGTTGTGGTGTGCTGTGTCCCTTCGCCTGTGGCAAGCTGTCCCCTCCCAACCCCATCCTGACAGCCAGGACACCACGGTGATGGGCCACAGAGCTGCTGCCTTGGCCCCATGTGCCGGCGTCTCCACGGCTCGGCTGTCCCCGGGGTGGCGGCGGTGTCCCTGCAGAGGCAGGAGGAGGGCAGACGCGGTTGGTGGCGGGAAGCAGGGCTGGGTGTTTGTGATGGGTGCTAACGAACCGGCCGTTCGTTAGTGCCGGGCGGCCGAGGCCGGAGGCTGAGCTCCCTCCCTGCCCTTCTCTTGCAGAACATCGTCTCCAAGCACAGCGCCCAGTTCCGGGGCAACGCGCAGCACGACGCCCTCGAGTTCCTGCTCTGGCTGCTGGACCGCATGCACGAGGACCTGGGCGCCGCGTCCCCCGCCCAGCAGACCCGCCACCCCGAGGAGGAGGTGGGTGTCCCCCGCCGGGGTGGCCGCACACCCTGGCTCAGGCTTGGGGGGTGTCCACGCCAGGTCTGGCACCGGGGAAGCCGAGATGTGCTGGCAGGGGGCGGGCTGGAGTTTTCCCCCCATCCCCAGTACGGGATGGGGACGCGGGTGGTGCGGTTGATGGTGGGGGGGGGGGCGGGGAGGATGGCGGGGTCTGGGTGCTGTGGGGCTGGGCAGGGTGGTCGGGGTGCTGGGAGAGCGTGGGGGTGTCGGCAAGAGCCCGTCCAGCTGAGCACTCTGATTCTTGGGGTTGCTCGGTCAGGAGGAGATCCAGCCCCCCCCGTCCCCCCCTGCCCCGCCTGCAGCTAAGCCCGCTGTAATTACAGCGCTCGGCGGCTTTGCTGCTGGCAAAACGAGTAATTAAGTCTCTTCCATCCATCTGCGCTCGTGGCATCGCCCTGGCCCTGCCGCGGCGCTGCCCGTTGCAGCCCGATGGGTTTGTGCTGTCCCCGCTTCGGGGGTGGTGCCCGCCTTGGGCACGGGGGTCCCGGGAGCAGCTTCCTCCTCCCTGTCCCCAGCCTGGGGCAGGGGGGTTTGGGGCCGAGGGCTGGGGGTCGGGGACCCCTCGGGCAGCCCCTTGCACGGGCACAGCTCTGTCCCACCTGAGAGAGTTCAGCTGCGGTGCCCATCTCCAAAGCCTCGGGGCTTCCAGCCCTTCTTGTCCAGCCATCCCTGCACCGAGCTGAGCCGTCCTCAGCCCTGCCCGCCTTTCCCCAGAGGTATATGGATCCCCCAGGCTGTTTGGGAGAGCCTGGCATCAGGCAGCTCCCCTTGCTCGCCTGGTAATTGTGAGGTGCCAGCGCGTGCCGCAGGCCGTGGTGTGACACCGGCGGTGCCTGCGGCTGCCCACGCTGGAAGCAGTGCCGTGGCAATGGCCGGGGCACCCACCTGGATCTGGGGACAGGACCCTTTGTGTCCCCCCAGCATCCTCCCTTTGGCTCAGCCTCCCCCGGCCCCTCTCCGTTCTCTCAGCCCCTTTTGCGGGGGTGCCACCCGAGTGGCACCCCTGTGCCCGCGTCCCTGGGGCGGGGGTGTCCCATGCGGGTTGTGAGCCTGAGTAACGGCTCTGAAGTGTGGATGGAGCTGGGCACACACGCGCCCGTCCCCGTTGTGGGTCACACGGGCTGGGGGCGGGAGGGCTTGTGCAGGTACCGAAGGGTGGGGACGGGGGGACAGTTTGGCCCGGGACAGGCCTGTGCCGAGGCTCGGGGACCGGGGAGCTCAGCTGCTGGAAAGCAGAAGGGGAGGAGGTCGGTGGTCCAGGGCACAGAACCGGGCAGGCTGGAGGGGTGGAAATACCCCCCCGGCTGTTTGATGGGTGCCCAGCGGCTCTGGGGCCACCCCGGGGCGGGGGGGACCGAGGCTTTGGTGGCCAGGAAGGCTGGAGGTCCCCTCTCTGCCACAGCAGATGGACCCGGGCAGACCGTAAGGACACGTCAGGCTCAGCGGGAACTGGTGCCAGCAGATGGCATGAGGAAAATCCACCTCCCGGCCAAATACCTCATTGATTTTCAGTCTTGCTCATCACGACACCGAAACCTCCTTTTCTTACCCCGAAACAGCCCAGTCCTTTCCCAAGCTACTGAGGCTTCTTCCTGCAGCATCTCTTCTGCCATCGGGCTCTGCGTGCCCGTAGCAGGGGGGAAGCCGGTGGCTCCTGTCCTGTGTGTGCGGGGACGGGGGGGTCCCTGCGGTTCCCAGGGGGGTGGCAGGCGGGGGGGGCAGGAGACACCCTAACCAGGCGGGTTTGGCTGTGTGACATGGTCACATCCCAACATCCCCGCTCCCTACGGAGCGGAGCAGAGGACCTGAGGTGTCCTGGGTGTGGAGCATGTCTTACCTCCCGCAGACAGTGCTGGCATCCCCCGAATTTGGCAAAGAGGGCTGTTTCCCTGGCCGGGCATCCAGCCTTTCCTCGGGATGGAGGAACGGATCCTGTGCTGGCTCTGGGAGCGAGCGGCAGGGGCGCAGGCAGCCTGCCAGCCCTGTCCTCGGTGTCGGTCCCTGCCGTGCCTCAGTTTCCCCATGCACCAAGCGGGGGGATGGAGAGAGGGCTCCTCCTGCAGGGCTCCTCGCCCCCCCCCGCTGCTGCATCCAGCCCATGGAAAAGCTGGTTTCTCTCAGGGATGGGGGCCCAGCGTTGCTCCTGCTGTTGCTCAGGGACGTGCCGTGGGTTTTGCCACAGGGAATGGGTGCGGGCGTCCAGCCGGGAGCACGGCTGGCTGCAGCGGCTCGGGGTGCTGGGAGCTGCTGGATCAGACCCGGAGAGAGGTCAGGGGTCCGGGGCAGGCCCAGGGGGACGGTGACATGGGGAGGTGGCCGAGGGCTGGTTCAAGAGTGGAGCAAGCGCTCACAGGGCCGCCTGCCCTGCCAGCCGGAGGGGCGCTGGTGGAATGGCACTGCTCCCACCGCCTGCCCCGGACACCCGGCCCCGGAAAGCCCAGCTCTGGGGCAGTGGGTCGGGGTGCTGGGTGCCGTGCCTGGGATCAGGGTGCCGCGCTGGTGTGCCATGCCTGGCTTCAGCATGCCTGGTGCCATGCCTGGGCTCGGGGTGCCCGTGCCAGGGTGCTGTGCCTGGGCTTGGTGTGCTGGGTGCTGTGCCTGGGGACGTGCCGGGGATCAGGGTGCCGTGCCAGCGGGACGTGCCTGGGCTTGACATGCGAGGTGCCGCGCCGGGGACACACGTGGCAGTGGCAGCCCGGTGCTGGCACGCCTGCCTGAGAGGGCATGGTGCCAGCCGGGGCTCATTTTAGTTCTGGGGAGTTCCACGTGGCTGATTCGCACCCGGCCGCATTTGCCTCCGGCGGGCGCGTGCACAGGAATGTGCGCACCCGCTCCAGGAGCTCGTCCTGCAGGCACACGGACGCACAGGCACACGGACACCTGCTCGTGGCAGCATCCCACCGTCTCGCCCGCCCACGCCACAGCGCCCCACAGCGCGGCCGCTCCCAGCACCCATGGGTGCGTTTGCCGGCACAGCGCGTGCCGCGGGCGTCTCCCTGCCGGGGCTGCCGACCCTGCAGGTGTGTGTCTGTGGGCGCTGGGGCTCCCTGGGGGGGGACATTGCTGGGGAACCAGCTTCCCTCCCCAGGCTCCGGGCACCGGGGCTGTGGTTGGTCGGATGGAACATACCCCCACATTTCCCCCGGCGAAGGCACGTGGGGAGCCTGGAGGGCATGGCAGTGCCAGGCCGGTGGGTGCCGGGCAGGGGTCACCTCGGCGTCACCTTCAGCCTGTCCTCATGCCATGGGGACACCGAAGCTGGGCTTGGTTCACTGGGATGTGCCCCCAACCCCTTTAGGGACATGGTTTAGTGGTGGAGTTGGCGGTGTTGGGTTAATGGACTTGATGACCTTAAAGGTCTTTTCCAACCTAAATGGCTCTGTGATTCTATAAAGGTGGGGGTCACCTCGGCGCCTCGCTCACTGCCCTTGTCTCTTGTCCCCACAGCCCGGCGAGGATGGGAATGGCAGCACTGGTGGCTCCCCGCCGCCCGCCCAGCACCCCCGCGGGCAGAGCTTCGTGCAGAGCCACTTCCAGGCGCAGTACAGGTGAGCGGGGAGGACCCAATCCTGCCCAGATGGGGGCTTTGTCCTCCTGCCAGCCCCGGGCAGCGCTGGGGGGGCTTTGCTGGTGGGAGGCTGGACTCTGCGAGCCCAAGGAAGGGATCAGCTGGGGAGCCCTCAGCCCTGCAGAGAGGCTTCAGCCCTCCCATCCATACATCCATCCATCCCTCCCAGACATCCATCCATCCCAGACATCCATCCATCCCAGACATCCATCCATCCCATCCATCCCATCCATCCATCCCAGACATCCATCCATCCCCCCAATCCATCCCCCCTATCCATCCCATCCATCCATCCATCCATCCCATCCATCCATCCCTCCCAGACAGACATCCATCCATCCATCCATCCCTCCCAGACATCCATCCATCCATCCATCCCTCCCAGACATCCATCCCTCCCAGACATCAATCCGTCCCTCCCAGACATCCATCCATCCCAGACATCCATCCATCCATCCCAGACATTCATCCATCCCCCCAATCCATCCCCCCTATCCATCCCACCCAGACATCCATCCATCCATCCATCCATCCATCCATCCCAGACATCCATCCATCCCTCCCAGGCATCCATCCATCCATCCATCCCTCCCAGACATCCATCCATCCCATCCATCCCATCCATCCATCCATCCCTCCCAGGCATCCATCCATCCATCCATCCCTCCCAGACATCCATCCATCCCAGACATCCATCCATCCCATCCATCCATCCATCCATCCATCCAACCCTCCCAGACATCTATCCATCCCATCCATCCATCCATCCATCCATCCATCCCAGACGTCCATCCCAGACATCCATCCATCCATCCATCCATCCCATCCATCCATCCATCCCAGACATCCATCCGTCCGTCCATCTGTCCCAGACATTCATCCATCCCATCTATCTGTCCGTCCCCCCCCATCTATCCATCCCATCCATCCATCCTATCCATCCCATCCATCCATCCGTCCACATGGGTGCCCCCCACGTGGGTGACGGGACACCCCACATGTTCATCCAGCTGAGACAGCGTCTGGCCACCCCGTCCCCGTGCCATGGCATTGCAGGCGGGAGGAGACACATCTGGCACCACAAGTCCTTCTTCCTCGCTCAATTAATCCCTCGCCCTGTATGAAAAAAGGCGCTTTAATTATCCACCCCCTTCCGCGTGCCAGCGCCCGTCTGTGTGCAAAAGAATTTATTAATTGGTGCTGCTGCATCCCGGGGAGCTCAGTGGCTCTTCAAGGTGACAGATAACAAGGGCCCAGGATTTTGATTTGGTTTTTAATTTATTTTTCCCCTTTTTGTTGAACAAAAAGGAGGGTAAAAAAAAAAAACAAACCCGAATTAAAAAGACAGAATTAAAAAGAAACAGGGGGTAAAGTGGTTGTTGGCGTTTAAAGGTTCGGTTAAACCAGGCTTTGGTGGAGCATCTCCTGTGAGATGCTGTGGGGGCACCTGGTCCTCCCCGATGGCTCCATGTCCCCTGGCAGAGTGGCCGGGTCCCCCCTCACTGTCCCCGGGGCTCCCCAGCAGCTGGCGGCTGTGCCGTGGTGGGGAGCGGGGGGCTGAGCCGGCAGCCCCGGGGAAGCTGGTGGTGTCCGTGGGGCACAGCCTGTGTCATGGTGGTGGGACTGGATACTGCCCCCGGCCCCGTGCTGGGAGTGCAACCCCGGCGGGTGCAGGATCTGTCCCTGCCATGCTGATGGAGATACCACCCTGGCGGGTGCGGGTGTCCCCGCTTAACCCCCCACCCAGGTGGGCTGGGGTCACCCCAAAGCCTCCAGGAGGCAGAAGCCGCCCTGGGTTCTGCAAGCCCTGGGAGGGGGAGCAGGATTTGGGGGGGCGTTCAAGGCCATGCATGGGATGAGAGACCCCCCAACCCTGGGATTTCACTCTGCCTTCTGTAGCACCAGTTACCGTGGGTGCCCTTGTTAGGTTTCAGAGTGAACAGACTGTTGGGCTGGGCAGGTGGGTACAGGCTGTGGTGTGTCACCCTGGCAGGAGGTTGTGCAAATCCTGCGTGATGCTGGGGCCATCTGAGCCCCGTGGGATGCGGTACCCGGGATGTGGTACCCGGGGTGCGGTACCTGGGCTGTGGTACCCGAGATGTGGTACCAAGGATGCAGTTACCTGAGATGCAGTACCCGGATGTGGTACCCAGGGTGCGGTACCGGGATGTGGTTACCTGGGATGCAGTACCCAAATGAGGTGCTCAGGGTGCAGTACCCAGGATGCGGTACCCAGGATGCGGTACCCGCGGTGTGGTACCCGGGGTGTGGTACCGGGATGTGGTTACCTGGGATGCAGTACCCAAATGAGGTGCCCAGGATGCGGTACCCAGGATGCGGTACCCAGGGTGCGGTACCCGGGGTGTGGTACCGGGATGTGGTTACCTGGGATGCAGTACCCAAATGAGGTGCCCAGGGTGCGGTACCCAGGGTGCAGTACCCAGGATGTGGTACCCAGGATGTGGTACTGGGATGCGGGTTACCTGGGATGCAGTTCCCGGGATGCAGTACCTGGGGTGTGGTACCCAGGGTGTGGTACTGGGATGTGGTTACCTGGGATGCAGTACCCAAATGAGGTGCCCAGGGTGCGGTACCCAGGATGCGGTACCCAGGATGCGGTACCCAGGGTGCGGTACCCAGGATGTGGTACTGGGATGCGGGTTACCTGGGATGCAGTTCCCGGGATGCAGTACCTGGGGTGTGGTACCCAGGGTGTGGTACTGGGATGTGGTTACCTGGGATGCAGTACCCAAATGAGGTGCCCAGGGTGCAGTATCCAGGATGCGGCACCCAGGATGCGGTACCCAGGGTGCGGTACCCGGGGTGTGGTACTGGGATGTGGTTACCTGGGATGCAGTACCCAAATGAGGTGCCCAGGGTGCGGTACCCAGGGTGCGGTACCCAGGGTGCGGTACCCAGGATGCGGTACCCAGGATGTGGTACTGGGATGCAGGTTACCTGGGATGCAGTTCCCGGGATGCAGTACCTGGGGTGTGGTACCCAGGGTGTGGTACTGGGATGTGGTTACCTGGGATGCAGTACCCAAATGAGGTGCCTAGGGTGCGGTACCCAGGATGCGGTACCCAGGATGTGGTACTGGGATGCGGGTTACCTGGGATGCAGTTCCCGGGATGCAGTACCTGGGATATGGTACCCAGGGTGTGGTACCTGGGATGTGGTACCAAGGATGTGGTTACCCGGGATGCGGTTACCTGGGATGCGGTACCCATGGCAGGGTGCTCCAGCCCCAGGGTGGGGAATCTGAGGGTGCCGTCCCCGTGCCGGTGACGCGCCCCGGCCATGTTTTGCAGGTCCTCCCTGACGTGCCCTCACTGCCTGAAGCAGAGCAACACCTTCGACCCCTTCCTGTGCATCTCCCTGCCCATCCCGCTGCGCCAGACCAGGTGAGCCCGGCCCCGCACCTCCGTGGTGAGAGGCACAGCTGCCGGCCAGTGGGGCTTTGGCTCCAATGAGAGTAATTTGCATGTTTTGGGGTAAATTATTAATTCGGGAGGTGGTGGCAGCATTGGGACGGGTGACGGCCAGGGCTGCAGGGTGTTTGCCCTGCTCTTGCCCTGTGTGTCCGATGGGTGTTTGTCGCTCTGGAGTCGGAGCCAGGACACGGATACCTCCTGTGTGGCCACGAGCAGCTGTTGGGTCTCAGCGCCGCGGCCTTCCCCGCTGACGCCTGTGCGCGTGTCCTGTCCCTTGGTGTCCCCAGGGCTCTCAACGTCACCTTGGTGCTGCAGTGCGAGCGCCGGCGGTTCGTGCGGGTGGGGCTGGCCGTGCCCCTGCTGGGCACCGTGGCCGAGCTGCGGGAGATGGTGGCGCGGGAGGGACGCATCCCCCCGGAGCAGGTAACGGGGCGCAGGGGAGGAGACGTGCCGGGGGACACCCCCAGGAGGGACACTGAGGGCGCGGGGTGCCGTCCCGCAGGTGATCCTGGCCGAGGTGTCCCCGCGGGGCTTCCTGCGCTCCCTGGGCGACGCGGAGGAGCTGGGTGCTGCCGGGGAGGGGGCTCCCCTCTACGCCTTCCAGCCGCCCCCCGCCCGCCGCGCAGGTACTGCCCCGCCCCCGCCCCGCCATTGGCTGGCGGCTGCCCGCCCGCCCCGCTCGGATTGGCTGGGAGCTCGGGGCGGGGGGGGGGGGGGGGGGGAGGAGGCGGGAGCGTCGCCAGGATTGGTGGGAAGTGGTGGGTCTCCTCGCTGCGATTGGTGGCTGGGAGGTGCGATGTGATTGGTGGGGGGGTGGGGGGTGTCCTGGCTGCTGTGATTGGGCAGCGGCAGCTGCGCTCCACTGGGATTGGGGGGAGGGTGATGGCTTTAGCTGTGATTGGTGCGAGGCAGGTGGGCTCGGCTCTGATTGGTTGGCGTCTTGTTTTCCCTCTCTCCCTCTGCCCTGTGATTGGTGGGAGGCAGGTGTGCTCTGCTATGATTGGTTGCAGGCAGGTGTGCTCGGCTGTGATTGGTGGGAATCTTGTTTTCCCCTCTCTCCCCCTGCCCTGTGATTGGTGGGAGGCAGGTGTGCTCTGCTGTGATTGGTGGGAGCCTTTTTCTCCCCTTCCTCCAGCCTCATGATTGGTGGGAGGGAGGTGTGCTCTGCCGTGATTGGTGGGAACTCTGTCCTCTTGCTGTGATTGGTGGGAGCATTGGCGTTCATGCTGTGGTTGGTGGGAGGCAGGTGTGCTCTGCTGTGATTGGTTGGAGGCAAGTGTGCTCCGCTCTGATTGGTGGGAGTCTTGTTTTCCCCTCTCTCCCCCTGCCCCGTGATTGGCAGGGGGCAGGCATGCCTTGCTGTGATTGGTTGGAGGCAGGTGTGCCTTGCTATGATTGCTGGGAGCTGTGTCCTCTCTGCTATGATTGGTGGGAGCCTTTTTCTCCCCTTCCCCTCGCCCCGCGATTGGTTGGAGGCAAGTGTACTTGGCTGTGATTGGCGGGAGGCAGGTGTGCTCTGCTGCGATTGGCGGCAGCCTTGCCCCCTGGGCTATGATTGGTGGGGAGCCTGGGGGCAAAGACAGCCGTGCTGCAGGCAGGGGCTCACAGGCCCCCCCCCCCGGCTCTAATTAACGTCTGTTAATGAGACCCCCTTAATTGCCCCTGCCCTGCCGCAGGGTGTCCCCGCAGCCTGCCCGCCTCCCCCGGGGCGGCCCAGCGCCCGCCGCCCGCCGCCCGCTCCTCCGACTGCCTGCACCCCGGGGCGGGCGGCCGCATCCTGCTGCTGCTCTGCAACACGGCGGGCGATGGCCCCCGCCTCGCCAGGTACCCGCCTGCGCCCGCCCCCCCCCCCCCCCGCCTGCCCCCCGAGGGAGGGGGCGCGGGGGCCCCCCTCAGCCCGCTGTCCCCCGCTGTCCCCAGGTTCGGGCCGCCGCTGGTGCTGCGGGAGGAGCGGGGCGTCTCCTGGGAGCAGCTCCAGCAGAGCATCCTGGCCCAGCTGCGGGCTCTGCTGCGGGGAGAGGTGCGGGCGCAGGTGAGCTGGAGGGGGGGACACCGTTGTCCCCTCCTGGGGACACACTCGGCCAGGGCTGCTGGCACCACAGCTGTGGGGGGGATGGAGCTGCGTTGTCTCCATGGGTAGCCATGGTGGAGCCGTGGGTGGCCATGGTGTCTCCGTGGGTGGCTGTGGTATCTCCATGTGTGGCCATGGTGTCTCCAGGGGTGACCGTGGTGGAACCAGGGGTGGCCATGGTGGAGCTGTGGGTGGCCATGGTGTCCTCATGGATGGCCATGGTGTCTCCACGGGTGGCCATGGTGTCTCCGAGGGTGGCTGTGGTATCTCCATGTGCGGCCATGGTGTCTCCATGGGTGACCATGGTGGAACCAGGGGTGGCCATGGTGTCTCCATGAGTGGCTCTGGTGGAGCTGTGGGCAGCCATGGTGTCTCAGTGGGTGACCATGGTGGAGCCATGGGTGGTTGTGGTGTCTCCATGAGTGGCTGTGGTGGAGCTGTGCGTTGCCATAGTGTCTGCATGGCTGGCCACGGTACAGCCGTGAGTGGCCACGGTGGCATCATCACTGACTGGTGTCACTGTGGGTGACCATGGTGGAGCTGTGCTTGGTTGCAAGGTCACGATGGGTGACCAACGGTATCACTGTGGGTGATTGTGGTGGCCCTGGGGTGGTTGTGTTGTTGATGCTGGCAGCTGATGATCACTGTGGGTGGCCACGCTGTCCTGGGGGGTGGTCATATTCGCACTGCAGTCAACCAGTGGTGTCACCGTGGGTGGCAGTGGTCTCCCTGTGGATAGTCATGTTTTCACTGCAGGTGGACAGTGGGTGGTCATGTTGTCCTGTGACTGGCCAGTGGTGTCACCATGGGTGGCCAGTGGTGTCCTTGTGAGTGGCCATGGTGTCCCCGTGGGCAGTTGCATTGTCACTATGGGTGGCCAATGGTGGCGCCCAGCTCCCGGCCCAACCACCCTCCCCAGCACCCAGGTGCCACCATCCCAGGGGCACTGGTGTCCCCAAGGCGCCCCGTTGTCCCCCAGCCACACCGCAGCCAGCAGGACAGGTCATCCCCCAGCCCCACATCCCCATCCCCACGGGTGTCTCCTGCCAGCCTGGCCACGGGGACCAAAGAAACCTGATTTTTGGGCTGGTTTTTTGTCCCGTTTCACAAAGCACAGCTCCCCCCGGGTGATGCCAGAGGGCAGGGGGGGCTCTGCCCCCCCCCCAGCCCCACAGCCCCCTCTCCCCTTGCAGGGCGCGGGAGCCCTCTTCCGCATCCGCCTGGCGGGGGGCTCGGCCCCCTGTGCCTACCTGTCCCCGCAGGACCCCCGCCCGCTCTGCCACCCCGCCGTCGAGAGGTAAGGGTGCCCGTGGGAACGGGATTGTCCCCAGCATGTCCCCTCGTTCCCTGGGGGTGACCGGTGGTGTCACCGTGGCTGGCCACAGTGTCCCCGTGGCTGGCCGTGGTGTCCCTGTGGGTGGTTGTGTTGGTGCCGTGGTTGCCCAAAGGCGTCCCTGTGGCTGGCCGCAGTGTCACCGTGGGTGGTCAGTGGTGTCACCATGGGTGGCCACAGTGTCCCTGTGGGTGATTGTGTTGGTGCCGTGGTTGCCCAAAGGCGTCCCTGTGGCTGGCCGCAGTGTCACCGTGGGTGGCCAGTGGTGTCACTGTGGGTGGCCACAGGCCCCCCTGCTCACTAGAGTCTGGGTCCCCACCATGTCCCCACCATGAGTGCTGCTTGGGGAGGCGGTGACCGTCCCTGCCTGCCACCGGAAGCTGGCAAGGAGGTGACCCCATGGGGACAGGGATTTTGGGGAGCATCTCACCTCGTCCTCGCCCCCAGAGCGCTGCAGCTGAGCGAGGCGGGCGGCCCTCCCCACGTGAAGCTGACGGTGGAGTGGGACGTGAGCACCAAAGAGCGGTGAGGCCCTTGCACCTAGGGTGGGGAGACACCCCAGCACCCAGCTCACCCTCCCTGACCCCCACCCGTTGGCGTGTCCCCCCGCCCCCGGCCCTGTCCCGCGCAGCCTTTTCGGGAACATCCAGGAGGAGGTGGTGCAGGACGCGGAGAGCGTGCGGCTGCAGCAGCAAGCGCACCGGCAGCAGCACAGCTGCACGCTGGACGAGTGCTTCCAGCTCTACACCAAGGAGGAGCAGGTACCGGCCGCCCTGCCCGCGCCCTGCCCGCGCCCTGCCTGCACCCAGCAGAGCCCCCGGCGAGGGCAAGCCCTGCCCGCGGCACGGCGGCTGGCGGCGTTTGCGGTGCCGGGGGTGGTTTGGAGGGTGGTGGCGGTGGGGGTGTTGGGGTGGGAGGTGGCCGCGGCATGTGGTGTCCCCAGCTGGCCCCGGACGACGCCTGGCGCTGCCCGCACTGCAAGGTGCCCCAGCAGGGCACGGTGAAGCTGAGCCTCTGGACGCTGCCCGACATCCTCATCATCCACCTCAAGCGCTTCCGCCAGGTGGCTGAGCACCGGCACAAACTCACCACGCTGGTGAGGTTCCCCCTGCGGGGTCTCGACATGGCCCCCCACGTGGCGCAGCGGGGCCAGGCCGGCGGGCAGCTCTTGGGGCGCTGGGCGCCCTGGCAGCCCCCCCTCTGCCTGCCCCCGAGCTGCCCCCGCGACTACCTCTACGACCTGTACGCCGTCTGCAACCACCACGGCAGCATGCAGGGCGGCCACTACACCGGTGAGCGCGGGGGGTGCGTGGGGGGTGGTTGAGCAGGGTGGGGGGCACTGCAGGGGGTGTGCCGTGGGGCAGGGTGTGGGGTTTAGGGCGTACTGCAGGGTTGTGCCGTGGGTCACGGGGTGGGGATGGCGGGGGGAGGCACTACAAGAGGCGCACGGAGGGGCACAGTGTTGGGGTTGGGGGCCATGGCAGGGGGTGTGCTGTGGGGTAGGGTGTGGGGTTGGGGGGCACTGCAAGGGGTGGCACGTTATGGGGTTTAGGGGGGGGCGCTGCAGGGTTGTGCCGTGGGGCAGGGTGTGGAGTTGGGGGGCACTGCAAGGGGAGTGGGGGGGGGGTCATAATATGGGGGTTGGGGGGGGGCACTGCAGGGTTGTGCCATGGGGCAGGGTGTGGAGTTGGGGGGCAGTGCAAGGGGTGCGCAGGGGGGCATGATATGGGATTTGGGGGGGCACTGGAGGGGGTGTGCCATGGAGCTTGGGGGCACTGCCGGGGGTGTGCTGGGGGGCACAGTGTGGGGTTGAGGACCGTGGCAGGGGGTGTGCAGTGGGGCAATTTTTGGGGCTTGGGGGGGCACTGCAGGGTTGTGCCATGGGGCAGGGTATGGGGCTTGGGGGGGGGCACTGCAGGGTTGTGCCGTGGGGCATGGCAGCAGAGTAGGGGGCACTTCAGGGGGCACAGCAGGGGTTGCAATTTGGGGCGTAACGTGGGGCTAGGGGGGCACCTCGGGGGGATATGCTGTGGGGTTGGGGGGGGACGGACCTCGGGGATCTGCTGTGGGGGCACGGCGTGGAGTTGGGGGGCACCTCAGGAATGGGTGCTATGGGGCACAACAGAGGGGAGCCGGGGCGCAGGCGACACCCAGGACGATGTCGCAGCCTCGCCAGGGCAGGCGTGACACAGGGACCTGTCCCCTATCAGCACCCTGGGGCCGGGGGCGGCCTGGGGGCACCCTAAGTGTCCCCCCCACCCCTTGCCCCCCCAGCCTACTGCTGCAACGCCCTGGACGGGCGGTGGTACAGCTACGACGACAGCAGGGTGGAGGGGGTGCAGGAGGCCGAGGTGAGCACCCGCAGCGCCTACATCCTCTTCTACCAGCGCCGCAACGCCGTGCCCGCGGGGGCGGCCGGCAGCTCCGGCAGGGGTGAGCACCCCCATCTCCCCGCACCCCCACGGCACCCGGGCACCCCCAGCCCACCGCCCCCGGGCACGCGGGGGGGGCACGGCCCAGGGCACACACGGGCACACAGAGGCCGGGGGAACACGCGTGTGCCGCAGGGCCCCAGGCGTGTGCGTGGAAAAGGGGGGGGCGCAGCTGTGTGCGTGCATGGGGTGGGGGGTGCACGCACAGAGGCACGTGCGCAAGCGTGGGGTGTGCGCGCAGCACGGCTGCAGGCACGCGCATGCACATGGGCAGGCGTGCACAGCCGCGCATAGACAGTAGGGCAGGCATGTACACACGTGCACAGGGCAGAGCTGCACGCGCACACGGACACGCATGCACACGTGTGCATGGACAGTACGGCAGGCAGTCAGGTACACGCAGACTCAGGGCAGAGCTGCACGCGCACACAGACACGCATGTACATGCATGTATGGATCGTATGGCAGGCACATACATACAGGGGGCAGAGCTGCACGCACACACGGACACGCATGCACACATGTTCATGGACAGTATGGCAGGCAGTCATGTACACACAGACACAGAGCAGAGCTGCACGCACACACGGACACGCATGCACACGTGTGCATGGACAGTACGGCAGGCAGTCAGGTACACGCAGACTCAGGGCAGAGCCGCGTGCACGCACGGACACACATGCACATGCGTGCATGGACAGTCTGGCAGGGAGGCACATGCACACACATGCACAGGGCAGAGCTGCACGCACACATAGACACGCATGCACATGTGTGCATGGACAGTATGGCAAGCATGTACACACACCCCCACAGAGCAGAGCTGCGTGCACACGTGGACACACATGCACACGGATGCATGGATTGTATGGCAGACACATGCACACAGAGGGCAGAGCTGCACGCATAAAGGGACACGCATGCACACGTGTGCATGGACAGTATGGCAGGCAGTCAGGTACACACAGACTCAGGGCAGAGCTGCGTGCACACGTGGAGATGCATGCACACGTGTGCATGGACAGTACAGCAGGCAGCCTGGTACACACACACACAGAGGGCAGAGCTGCATGCACACATGGAGATGCATGCACATGCGTGCATGGACAGTATGGCAAGCATGTGCACACCCCCCCACAGAGCAGAGCTGCGTGCACACAGAGACACGCATGCACACGCATGTATGGACAGTCTGGCAGGGAGGCACATGCACATGGCAGAGCTGCACGCACACATGGACACACATGCACACGCATGCATGGATAGTACAGCAGGCATGTACACACACACAGAGGGCAGAGCTGCATGCACACACAGACACGCATGCACACGTGTGCATGGACAGTATGGCAAGCATGTGCACACACCCCCCCACAGAGCAGAGCTGCGTGCACACATGGACACGCATGCACACGCATGCATGGATCGTATGGCAGGCACATGCACACAGAGGGCAGAGCTGCATGCATAAAGGGACACGCACGCACACGTGTGCATGGACAGTACAGCAGGCGTGTACCCACACAGGGCAGAACTGCATGCACACATGGACGTGCATGCATGCACACGCGTGGACAGTCCATCAGGCGTGCGCACGCGCGCGCACACACACGCGCACACAGCATAGCTGTGCCATGCACACCGGGACGCACGGTGATGTGCACACACAGCACAGCCCAGTGCGCACGCCTGCAGCCACGTGTGGTAGGTGCATGTGTGCATGCGTGCAGTCCCATGCGTGACACACGAGTCACACTCAGCACCGCTGAGTGCACACGTGTGCCCACAGAACGATACACACATATGTAGTGCGTGCATTCGGCACGTACATGGGCAGCATGGTGTGTGCACACAGGGCGGCTGCACACACACGGACACGCGTGCACATGTGTGCATGGTCAGTACCACGCACACACACACACACACACACAGCACAGCCAGGTGCGCGCAGGCACGCCATGCACCCCGGCGTGCAGCGTTGCGCACACAGACACGCGTGCGCAGAGTTGCACAGCCCAGCGGGGCGCACACGCCTGCACATACATGTGCGTGCGGGAGGACGGGGGGGCGGGCAGCAGCAGCGGGGCACCGCTGGCGTGCGGTGGCACACGCGCCCGCGCAGCACGACACGCGTGCACCTGCAGGTGCAGGGTCGGGGTGGGGGGCACGGCGGGACCCCACCGCCCGTCTCACCCTCCCGCTGCCCGCAGGCCCCGCTGCCCCCTGGCCCTCGGGACACTGGCTGGCCCGCCTGGGGGGCAGCGCGCGGGACACCACGGCCACCCGGCCCGATGGCACCACCGCCCCGGAGAAAGGTGATGCCGAGCATCCCCCCCTCCCCACCCCAGCGCCCCCGGGGTGCCCCCCACATCCTCCCAACTCATTATTATTTTTTTTTTTTTTTAATTGCAGGTGGTTTCGAGGCCAGACCCTTGGTGCGGGGCGTCCAGGGCCGCAGCCTCAGCGTCAAGCTGTCACCCGCCGGTGGCCCCCCCAGGACCGTGCCCCCGCGCTGGTCCTTCTCCGGCAAGGAGCGGGGGGCACCGGGGGAGCTGGTGGCCTATCTGGAGTCGGGGCGCCGGCCACGCTGCACACGCCGTTCCCTCCTGCCGCTCGCCACGGGTGGGGACGGCCACCCCGACACCCCTCCGGCCACCAGCCCCCCGCCAGCCGGCCCCCCGAAACAGCCCGGCAAGGGGCAGGAAGAAGCGGGCACCCCCCGAGCCCCCCGCCGGCCCCTCCGCGTGCCCCTGCTGCGGCGAGCCGCCAGCGCTGGCGCCGAGGGGACCCTGCGCCTGCCCCCCAAAAGCCAGAGCAGCGGGCTGCCGCGGCCGGAGGGGGATGCGGGTGTCCCCCCGGCACGGCTGTCCCCCGCTTCAGTGGCCATAGCGCGCTCGCAGAGCTCGGCCAGCCTCCCCCCGCGCCCCGAGGGGGGTCTGCGACGCTCGGCCTCACTGGGCAGGGGCGCGGGGGGAACCCCCATGGCCGCCCGGGGTCCCCCCGGGGCCACGCTGCAGCGGGGACGGCAGCCCCTGGGGTCCCTGTGCAGCCCGGCCGTGCCTGAGTCCAGCTTCTGAGCCACGGCCAGTGGGCATCTGCCCCCCCCCCCAGGGCTCCTGAACTGAACTGGGGGCTCCCAAAGTGGGGGCTGTCCCAAACTGGGGGTGTCTCAACCCAAGGGCTCCTGACCCAGGAGATCCCAAACAAGGGCATCCCAAAGCAGGGTCAGCCTGAACTGGGAACGTCCCAACCTGGGGTGGGGTCCCAAGCTGGGAGGGTCCTGAACCCGGGGCTCCCAAACTGGGGCATCCCCAAACTGGAGGTATTCAGGTATCCCGAAACTGGGGCATCCCAAACCGGAGGCTCCAAAACTGGGCACTTCCTAAACCAGGGGCATCCCAACCCGGGGGCATCCCAAACCAGGAGCATCCCAAACTGGGGGCATCCCAAATTGGAGGCTCCCCAACCAGAGGATGCCAAACCAGGGGCATCCCAAACCGGGGGCATCCCAAACCAGGGGCTCCCTGGGAGCATCCCAACCCAAAAGCTCCTAAATCAGGGCATCCCGACCCGGGGCTGTTCCAACCCCGCGGCATTCCAAACTGGGCTCATCCCGAACCGGTGGCTCTGAAACCAGGGGCATCCCAACCCAGGGGCATCCTGAACTGGGGGCATCGCCCGCTCGCCTCCCCGTGGCCCGTCCCAGGGAGCGGGCGGGCAAGCGGGCGGGTGGGCAGGCGTGGGCTCCCTGGCTGGGCCAGCTCTGGGACGTGAGAGTATTTATTGTACCAGGAGAGTTTTATTCCGAGACGCTTTTTGTTTTCTAAAAAGCGACTATGCCCGGGGGGGGCAGGCGGGCCCCCCCACACCAAGGTCTATGCAATACGCGATTCCTCCAGCCAGCTTTTGTATGCGGCCGGGGGGACAGGGGGCTGCGGCCCCACCGCCCGCCGTTTCTATTAAAGACACGTGAAAGGAGCCCGGTGCGGTGCCTGGGGACAACATCCATCCCAGGGGGACGCATCCAGGCGCGGGAAGGGCTTCGTGTCCCATCGGCGGTGGGCCCGGTGCGTGCTGTGGTGGGGTCAGTGGTGGCTCTGTGCCTGGTGGGAGGTCTAGGGGGTGGTGGCAGCATGAGGAGCACCAGAGTCGTGGCGCCATGGGGCTGAGGAAGGGGGTGTCTGGAGAAAAGTGGCGCAGCCACAGCAGGAGGCAGCGGTGGAGGCGGTAGGATCAAAGTGGAGATGGAGGGGATGGAGGCAGAGGTGGAAGAGAGGAAGAGGGGGATGGAGGCGGACATGAAGGTGGCATCAGGGTGGAGGAGCTGGAGGTGGGTGTGGAGGAGGGAGGATTGGGGCGGAGGAGCTGGAGGTGGGTGTGGAGGAGGGAGGATTGGGGTGGAGGAGCTGGAGGTGGGTGTGGAGGAAGTAAGGCTGGGTGAGGTGGGATAGAGGTGGACGTGATGGACATGGGGACAGAAACGGAGGTAGAACTGGAGGAGATGGAGGTGGAGATGGAAGTAGAGATGGAGGAACTAGGATTGAGTTGAGGTCGAGGAGGAGATGAAGGTGGAGAAGACCATCCCTTGCTGGAGGGCTGCTCCAGGCTAAGGCCACTGCTGATGCCGTGGCTGTGACCCTGCTTTGCAGCAGGGGACAAATGTGGGTCTGGCACACGTGTGTCACCCCAGGCAAGCGGCACCCCTGGGCACAACAGGTTCCCCAGGGCACTGACCATGGGATGCCACTGGTCATGGGGTGTGATCCGCCGTGGGATCTCCCTGACTATGGGATGTCACGAGCCATGCAGTCCCATGGGATGCCAGTGTCCAGGGGGTGCCGTGCCGTGGGGATGGGGGTCAGCTGGGAGGGATGGCCGTGCTGCCCAGTGCTTTGCCACCATCGCCAAAGACTGCTGGATTTGGAGGGTGGTTGCTGCTCTGAGAGACGCTGTTGGGCAGGGAGGGCTGACACCACCTTTACGACCCAACCTGAACATCTGAGACCTTCTGGCTCCCTGCAACATCCAGAGCACCCAAGTGTCCCTGACACCCTCTTGGAGCAGGTCCCAGAGCTGCTGTCAGAGGTGGCCCTGGGGCTCCTGGTGGCACGTCACACGCCGCAGAGCCTCAGCACCTCCTGCACTCCATGAACCCCCTGTGTCCCATGAGTCCCCCCCCTGCACCCAGCCTCAGCTCAGGTGCATCGCACCGCCTTCGGGGTGCTGGGGGAGCGGTGCTGAGCCCGGCAGCTGCCTGGGATGCGTGACACTTGCCAGCCACGCAGTCCTTTTTGGGACGACCCCCAAATCCAGGCTGACCCCACCCCAGGCTTGATGCTCCCCCATCCCTTGGGACCACGGCAGCCCACATAGAGCAAACCCCATCATTTTATCACCCAAACCCTCATTAAGGCCCATTTCTTCCAGCAAAGCACCTTCCCAGAGCCCGTGTCCTAAATCCATCAGTGGGCACAAATCTGGGCTGGGATCACCCCAAATTCGGGCAGGGACCATCCCAAATCCAGGCTCAGACCACCCCAAATGCAGCCTGGAACCACCCCAAATCCAGGCTGGGACCTCCCCAAATCTGGGCTCAGATCACCCCAAATTCAAGCTGGGGCCACTCCAAACCCAAGCTGGGACCATCCCAAATCCGGGCTAGGATGACCCCAAAATCCATTCTGGGACCACCCTAAATCTGGGCTAGGATGACCCCAAATCCAGGCTGGGACCTCCCCAAATTCGGGCTCAGATCACCCCAAATTCAGGCTCCAAACCCAAGCTGGGACCATCCCAAATCCGGGCTAGGATGACCCCAAATCCATACCGGGCCCACCCCAAATGTGGGCCAGGATGACCCCAAATCCACGCTGGGCCCACCCCATGCCTGGCTCTGCCCCATCCCACTGGACCAGGCCCCCACCATCCCACGCAGACCCCCCCCCCCCACCCCACCATTTTACTCCCCCCACCCAACCCACATCCAACCCCCCCATTCTCCCATTAACCAGCCGCCAGCGCCGCTGGGCAGTTCACAGCGAGTGGCACACGGATTTATTGATTGCTTCGGGGTGCGGGGGGCCCCCGGGTGCCCGCCGGGGGCGAGGGGCACGGCGCGAGCGGGGCTGGGGTGGGGGGGCAAAGCGCTGCCATTTCCATCCTCCCTCTGTGCACCGGGTGGGCGGGAATGGCTCCAAATAAAACAAATCTCTATATAATTTTTTTTCTATATATATATACAAATATATAATATATATATATCTCTGCTGATATATATATATATAGCTCTCTCTCTGTCTTATCTCTCTGGAAAGGATAAAAGGTTAATTTGTCTTCGCATGCACGACCAAAGCCACCAACCCACGGGGACAGCGGGTGCCCAGGGACGTGCGCCCTCGCCCGCTGGCACCCCGAGAGCCCGGGGGGGCCACATCCTGCGTCCCCAGGTTATTGCTGGTCAGGTCCCGTCCTCCTCCGGCGAACAAGCAGAGGGGGAAGAAGAAGCCGAAGAAATGAAATCCCGCTGCAAAGCGCCGGCGAGCTCGTTGTCACCTGGCCGGTACCCGGTGGCACCTGCCATCGGGCCACGGAGATGGTGGCATCGCCCCAGGACCGTGGGTGCTGCGGGGTGGAGGAAGGGCAGGGGCGGAGGTGGGGGGGGGCGCAGGCACCCGGTCGAAAGGCAAAGTCTGGATAAGGCGAAAAAAAAATGAAATAAAGAACAGCGACTGCCCCCAAACCGGGCGCTTTGCCACCCAAAATTGGCGTGCCGGTGGCCCTCGGTGCCGGTGGCCGGTGCTGGCCCCCGGGGTGCCGCAAGGATGAGCTTGGGGACAGGGACGCTGTCATAGGGCTGTGCTCTCCGACTCCTCCTCCTCCTCCTGCCGGGTGGCCGGGCCCGGCCCCGAGAGTCTCTGCGGTGCCTCCGGCGGGTCCCGGCACAGGGTGGCATCCGGGGGGACGTGGAGGGAGGGGACCTCAAAACGGAGCAGACCTGCGGGAAGGCAGGGTCAGGGGGACGCGGCGGTGGCAGGACACCTTGCCGGGGTTGGTGCCATGTTAGTGCCGCTACCGGGGATGTCACCATGGGTCCCTGCTCTGTGCCACCGCACCCTAGCCGGAGCCTGTGACACCAGCCCCGATGTCCCCACTGTCCCTGCATGCTGCGTGTCCCCCAGGATGCTGACCGAGCAGGTGGCACCGCTGCGTGGGTGACACCGCAGCGTGGGTGACACTGCTGTCCCTTCTCCCAAGGGACCCGCGGGGTGAGGCCGCACGTGCGAAGTGACAGAGGTGACCCGCAGCCCGCGGCAGGCGGTGTCACCGCTGTCGCTTGCCGAGAGCGGAACAACCCACCCCCAGGTAGGAAAAGCTCTTCTGCCCGCGCCTGCCAGGCTCTGCTGCCAGCCCGGGCACCCTGCGGTGGGCAGCAGTTCCCCCAGCGCAGGGTGGGGGGCTGCACCCACGCACGGTGCGATGCCAGAGCTGCACCCGTGCCCAGGTGCGATGCCAGGGTGCAACACGCCAGTGCACGATGCCAGGGTGACACTGGTGCCAGGGTGACACTGGTGCCAGGGTGCGATGCCAGGGCTGCACCCACGGCAGGGTGCCATGCTGGGTGTGATGTCAGGGCAGCACTGGTGCCTGGGTGCGATGCCAGGGTGCAGTGCTGGGCTGCACCCATGCCAGGGTGTGATGCCAGGGCTGCACCGATGCCTGCGTGCAACGCCAGAGCTCCACCGGTGCGATGCCAGGGGTGCACCCTGCCATGCCGGGTGTGATGCTGGGGCTGCACCGATGCCCAGGTGCGATGCCAGTGTGTAATGCCAGGGATGCACCCATGGCAGGGTGCCATGCTGGGTGTGATGTCAGGGCAGCACTGGTGCCTGGGCGTGATGCCAGGGTGCAGTGCTGGGCTGCACCCATGCAGGGTACGATGCCAGGGCTGCACCCATGCCCAGGTGCAATGCCAGGGTGCAACACGCCAGTGTGCAATGCCAGGGTGGCACTGGTGCCAGGGTGCGAGGGCCGGGTGTGATGTCAGGGCTGCACTGATGCCTGGGTGTGATGCTGGGGTGCGGTGCCAGGGCCACAGCAATGCTGGGGTGCAATACTGGGGCTGCACTGGTGCCTGGGTGCGATGCCAGGGTGCGATGCCGGGTGTGATGCCAGGGCTGCACCAATACCCAGGTGCGATGCCAGTGTGCAATGCCAGGGCTGCACCAATGCCAGGGTGCAGTGCTGGGTGCGATGCCAGGGTGCAGTGCTGGACCGCACCGATAGCAGGGTGCAGTGCCAGGGCCACAGCAATGCTGGGGTGCAATACTGGGGCTGCACTGGTGCCTGGGGGCGATGCCAGGGTGTGATGCCAAGGCTGCACTGATGCCAGGGTGTGATGCCGGGGCTGCACCGATGCCCAGGTGCGATGCCAGGGCTGCACTGATGCCAGTGTGCAGTGCTGGGTGCGATGCCAGGGCTGCACCCACGCCAGGGTGCCATGCTAGGTGTGATGTCAGGGCGGCACTGGTGCCTGGGGGCGATGCCAGGGTGCAGTGCCAGGGCCACAGCAATGCTGGGGTGCAATACTGGGGCTGCACTGGTGCCTGGGGGCGATGCTGGGATGTGATCCCCGGGCTGCACCCATGCCCAGGTGCGATGCCAGTGCGCAATGCCAGGGCTGCACCCATGGCAGGGTGCCATGCTGGGTGTGGTGTCAGGGCGGCACTGGTGCCTGGGGGCGATGCCAGGGTGCAGTGCTGGACCGCACCGATACCAGGGTGCGGTGCCAGGGCCACAGCAATGCTGGGGTGCAATACTGGGACTGCACTGGTGCCTGGGGGCGATGCCAGGGCCGCATCAATGCCAGTGCCGCACCAAAGACAGGCTGCCTTCCTGGGGAACAGCTAGCCCCAGCTCTGCGAGGTGCCCGGGGACTCGCTGCCACCCGCACTGTCCCACCCTCCCCGCAGGCAGGACGGGCACACGTAGGAGCAGAGCCCCCATGGGCCAGAGCCGGGGGGGCTCCCAGCTGTGCCCGGCCCCACGCTCCCCCAGCCTCCGTGTCCCCTGGTGTCCCCGATGCCACCTGGCACTTCCAAAGCATCACCCTGAGCGCCCCCCTCAATCACCGCAGCCCCCACTGCTGCAGGGACACGGCGGGGGGGACACCAACAAGACGCAGGGACAGGGAGGTCAGGACAGCAGGAACAGTGGCACAGGCTTGTGGTGCTTCCCAGGGATGATGCCACCTTCCTGGGGACAGTTCTGCCTTGCCAGAAACATTGCCACCTTCCTGGGGACACTGACACCATCCCGGGGACATCACCACCCTCCTTGTGATGGGACCTTCGCAGGGACAGTTACACTTTTCTGAGGACATTGTCACCTTCCTGGGGACTCTGCCACCTTCCTGGGTACATCACCACCTTCCATGTAATGTTGCCACCTTCTTGAGAACATTGCCACATTTCCAGGGACATCACCACCTTCCTGAGGATGCCACCACCTTCCCAGTGACACTTCTAACTTTCTGGGGACTTTGTCACCTTCCTGGGGACACCACCACCTTCCCTGTGATGCTGCCACCTTCCCAGGGACATTGCCACCTTCCTAGGGACAGTTCCACATTGCCAGGGACATTGTCACCTTCCTGGGGACATCACTATCTTCCCAGGGATGTTGCCACCTTCCCAAGTACATCACCGCCTTCCAAGGACGCTGCCACCTTCCCAGGGACATTGCCACCTTCTTGAGTACATCACCACCTTCCTGGGGACACCATCACTTTCCCAGGGACATTGTCACCTTTCCCGGGGACATTGTCACCTTCCGGGGGGCACCACCACATTGCTGGGGACGGTTCCACTTTGCCAGGGACACTGTCACCTTCCTGGGGACATCACTATCTTCCCAGGGATGTTGCCACCTTCCCAAGTACATCATCACCTTCCAGGGACACTGCCACCTTCCCAGGGACATTGCCACCTTCCTGGGGGCACCACCTGCTTCCTGAGGATGCTGCCACCTTCCCAGTGACACTTCCCAGGGATGTTGCCACCTTCCCAGGGCCACCAGCACCGAACCCTGGGCCACAACCACCTGTCCCCCCCACCCCCCCACCCCCCCGTTGTGTCACTGTCCCCCGCCGAGCCCCCACCGCCGGGGTTACCTGTCAGCGCGCCGTCCCCGGGGCCCGTAGCGTCCATGCGGGGCAGCTCCGGGGGCGGGGGGGGCCCGGGGGTGGCCGGGGGGGGCTGGGGCGGGGGGGGCAGCGTGGGACGAGGCCGTGGCTTAGGGGTAGGCCGGGATTTGGGGGCGGCCAGGAGCGGGGGGGGCGGAGGAGGAGGAGGAGGAGGAGGCGGCGGCGGGGGAGAAGGTTGTCTGGGGGACAGGCAGGGCCCCGGGGGGGCGGGGGGGGGGGCCGTAGGGAGAGGGGGTGCTGGGGGGGGTGGGGGAGAGGCTGGCGGGGGAGGGCTGCCCCCCTCCTTGCTCCCCCGCAGCCCCCCGCGGCGGGATGGGCGCCAGCTTCTTGGCCACTGCGGGACAGAGACAAGGGGAAGGGGGGGGTCAGGGTGCTGGAGGGGGGGGTGTCACACAGAGAGGGGACACCCCCCCCCCACCTCCCACCATCCCCGGCCCCGCTCCTACCTTTGCGCAGGGCGTGCGGGCTCTGCTCGGCCGGCGCGGGGGGCGGCTGCTGCCCGCTGGGCGGCCCGGGGCTGCCGCGGTGCTGCCCGGCCCCCGGGGGGGGCTCCTTGGGTTTTAAAGTGCTGGGGAGGGGAGCGGGGGCGGGGGGGGGGAGGTGGGAGGGGAGAGATAGATAGGAGAAGAAACGAAATAAAAAAGAAAAGAAAGAAGAAGAAAATGAGAGGGGAGGGGAAAAAAAAAAAAAAAAAGGAATCCGGAAGAAAAAAAAAATAAATGAAAAAGGAAATAAAGTTAAAATTAAAAAAAAAAAAAAGTAAAATAAAAATTAAAAATGCAAAGAATGAAAATAAAAGTCATTTGCAAAAACAAAATCAAAAGCCCCCCCGAACAGAACAGAATGAAATAGTAAAGAGGAACGGAAAATTGAAATAGAAATTAAATAAAAATTAAAATTAAATTCGAAAGTAAATAAAAAATAAAATTATATTAATATAAAATGAGAATGGAAAGCATTTTTTAAAACCAAAAAAGAAAATTAAAAATGAAACAAAAATTAAAAATTAAAGAAAAATAAATAACAATAAAATAAATTTTAAAATATTATTAAGTATAAAAGAAAATAAAACCGAAAAAAAAAAAAGAGAAGGAAGAAGAAGGGAGAGCCGTGAGGTCCTTCCCGCACCCCCCCGCTCCTCCCGCTGCCCCCCGCCCCCGCACACCCAGGCAGGCGCAGGCAGCCCCCGGGCAGGGCTGGGGGTCCCGGGGGGTTTAAGTCCACCCTGGGCAGGTGTTTCTCAGCCCCCAGCCCCCTTGAGGGACCCACGACACCCCCCGCCGGACAACAGTGACACCCCCCCTCCCCGCCCCGTTTGGGTGTCCCCCCCCCACCCCCGTCGCCGTTACCTCGCCGGGCCGGGTCCTGCGGGCGGGCGGCTGCCCCGGGGGAGCGACAGGGCTGCGGGGAGGAGGGGGACACCGGGGGGGACACAGGGGGGGCAGTGCCACGGGGGGAGGCAGCGGCGAAAAGAGCAAGGCTTGGCGCCAGGGTGAGGGGCGAGCAGCAAGGAGGAGGAGGCGGGGGGAGGAAGGCTCCAGCTGCAGCCCGGCCAGAGGGGCTGCGCCCAGGGATGGGGACGGGGCCAGGAGACGGGGGACAGGGGGACCCGCTCCCCCCGGGGGCGGGGGGGGCTGGAGCCGCCATCCAGCCAGGCAGCCGCCAGGTCACCCCTGCTGCAAAATGTCCAGAACCACCATAGAAAAGCCAAAAAGAAAAATATAAAATGAAAGAAAAAAATAAATAAAAGAGCAGAAGCGTTGGGCGGGGGCGGGGGGGGGGGAAGGGAGAGGGGAGAGCAGCGGCGGAGCCCTCGCAGTGCCAAACCACCCCCCACCTCGCCCTACCCCACCACACCACCACCCACCCGGGGCTGCCACCCCCACCCCTGGGTGCACCCCGGGGCAGAGCGCGGGCGGCTGCAAAGTTCGGCTCCCCATTTTGGGGCAGAAAAGTGCAATTTAGGCTCGAGGGACGCTGGGCTCCTTTAGGCTTTTCCATGCACTTGCCTTCCACCTCCAGCCCAAATTTCCCTGCACTTGCTGCCAGCCGGACGCGGGACCGGCAGGAGATCCCCGAAGGCAGCACGGTTCCTGCAGGGCCAGCGGGATGGGGACATGGTGGTGGCTGCAGGGATGCGGAGCATCCTCTCCTCCCGCTGTCTCTGGAATGCTGCTCCTCTCCCGGGGATGCTGAGCATCCTCTCCCGCTGTCCGAGTGATGCTGAGCATCCTCTCATCCCGCTATCCTCGGGATGCTGCTCCTCTCCCAGGGATGCTGAGCATCCTCTCGTCCCGCTATCCTCGGGATGCTGCTCCTCTCCCAGGGATGCTGAGCATCCTCTCGTCCCGCTATCCTCGGGATGCTGCTCCTCTCCCAGGGATGCTGAGCATCCTCTCGTCCCGCTATCCTCGGGATGCTGCTCCTCTCCCAGGGATGCTGAGCATCCTCTCCTCCCTCTGTCTCTGTCGCACCCGTGGGGTTGTTCTGCTGCTGGATTCACACAGGGGGAAGATGCCCGGGTTGGGGACATGGGGATGCCGGTGGCTTACCTTGTTCGCTCGGCTCCCGGGGGGAAGCCGAAGCTGGTGAGAAGCGGGGAAGGGGTAGCTGAAATATCCGGCGATTGCTCAGGAATGGGCGAGTGGGGCGTGGTGGGGAGATCGGCGGGCGGCGCGGGGGGCTGCGTGGCCGGCGGGGTGGAGGACGCCTTGCGCACCCCCGAGGTGCCTCGGCGAGCCACCCACGAGGTGTCCATCACCCTGACGCCCATGCTGGGGGACACAGGGACAGGATATCAGCACCCGTCCCACGGGAGGGGACCGCCGGCACCGTATCCCAGCTCCTTTGGGGTGCCTGGTCCCTAAAAATGCCTCTTCCAGCGGAAAGCTGCTGGGGATGAGCCTCCACGGCAATAGGGCAGGGGTGGCAGTGCGGGACACGCTTGTGTCACCCACCAGCCACCTCTCCCTTCCCCAGGCACCAGCATCCTCCCAGCATCCTCCCAACACATTCCCAGCAACCACCCAGCACCCTCCCAGTGCCCTCCCAGTATCCTCCCAGCACCGCTGCAGAGGATACGGTACCTTTGGATTTTCCTAAGGCTGCATGGGCAGAAACACACCATTATTAGTATAAAAAAAACCCTAAAAGTCGACAGTGCGCAGGGTAGGAGCCCACTGCTCGGAGAAGGAGCTGCGACATCATGGGGCTTCGGGAGAGGGGGCAGGAGGGACACAGTGGGGACTGGGCAACACTGGTGATGGGGAGAGCTGGGGACATGTTTTGGAGGTGGGAAGAGCCCTGGGGATGTTCTTCCAAGATGGGGAGAGCCCTGGGGACGTTCTTCCAAGATGGGGAGAGCCCTGGGGACATATTTTTGGAGACGGGGAGAGCCCTTGGGGTGGGTTTCGGAGATGGGGAGAGCCCTGGGGACGGGTTTTGGAAATGGGGAGAGCCCTGGGGACATTTTTTTGGAGATGGGGAGACCCCTGGAGGTGTTTTCTGGAGCCAACCTGACCGGCTGTGCTCCCTGTGAGGTGGCATGGGGGGGGGCACATATAGGCTGGGAGGGGGAGCTTTCCCCAGGAGCAGAGCCCACAGACCTTGGGGACACCAGGGCACCCGACCCCATCACGGCACAGCCCCGGTGCCACGCCACAGGCCACCCCGCTCCCATCTCCAGCAGACTGGGGGCAGGCTTCAAGCCCCGGGCTCACGTGAGCATCCCCAAGAGCCCAGCATGGAGAGCAGGGGGTCCTCCCACCCCAGGACCACCCCCCCCAAACCAGCTCAGCGCCACCTCTCCCCCAAGGGGGACACCACCACCTCCCTCTCCCCAAACCCTGGCACCGCAAAGACCCTACCCATCCTTCTTGTAAAACTCCAGCATCATGTTGTCCGTGGCCACGCTGAGGGGCCGCCGCGCCTGGTCGTGCTGCCGGCGGTCGGTGTGGTCCATGTCCGGGGAGGGCATGGAGCTGTAGTTGGCGTTGTGGTTGACGTGCATGGGGCTGCCGTAGTTGCCCGTCACGTTGAACTCGATGTCTGGGGAAGGGGTGGAAAAAGAACAGAGGGGGACGTTGGGTTTTGTCTCCTCAGTGAGGAGTGGGATGGGGGGGGATCGGCGCTGCAGGAACGCTCGGGGGGGTCCCAGAGCAGCTGGGATAAGCTTACTGCTGTGATGAGTCTTAGAAGCATAGAATGGTTCAGGTTAGAAGGGGTCTTAAAGGCCTAGCTCCACCCCCCTGCCCTGGGCAGGGACACCTCCCACCAGCCCAGGTTGCTCCAAGCCCCGTCCAATGTGGCCTTGAACCCCTCCAGGGATGGGGCAGCCACAGCTTCTCTGGGCAACCTGGGCCAGGGGCTCACCGCCCTCACAGTGATAAATTTCTTCCCAATATCTCATCGAAATGTCCCCTCTTTCCATTTGAAACTGACCCCTCGTCCTATGGGTCACCTCCCTGATCCAGAGTCCCTCCCCAGCTTTCCTGGAGCCCCTTCAGGGACTGGAAGGGGCTGGAAGGTCTCCCCGGAGCCTTCTCTTCTCCAGGCTGAACCCCCCCAGCTCTCTCAGCCCGTCCTCACAGCAGAGGGGCTCCAGCCCTCCCAGCACCTCCGGGGCCTCCTCTGGCCCCCCTCCAACAGGTCCATGTCCTTCTTGTGCTGAGGGCTCCAGGGCTGGACACAGTGCTCCAGGTGGGGTCTCACCAGAGCGGAGCAGAGGGGCAGAATCCCCTCCCTCGACCTGCTGGCCACGCTGCTTTTGCTGCAGCCCAGGATGCGGTTGGCTCTCTGGGCTGCCAGTGTGCATTGCCTGCTCGTGTTGAGCTTCTCGTCCACCAGCACCCCCAAGTCCTTCTCCTCAGGGCTGCTCTCCATCCATTCTCCGGCCAGCCTCTATTTGTGCCTGGGATTGCCATGCCCCAGGTGCAGGACCTTGCACTTGGCCTGGTTGAACTTCATGAGGTTTGCACGGGCCCACCTCTCCAGCCTCTCCAGGTCCCTCTGGATGGCATCCCTTCCCTCCAGCGTGTCGACCGCGCCACACAGCTTGGTGTCATCGGCAAACTTGCTGAGGGTGCACTCGATCCCACTGTCCATGTCTCCAACAAAGATGTTAAACAGCTCCGGTCCCAGTACCGACCCCTTGCCAGATCTCTGCCTGAGCCCTCCCCGAGCCAAGGCAAGCAGAAGGAACCAACACAAATAAAAATGGGAGCTCATCGCCCCCTCCCCAGGGAGGGCCGGGGGGTCCCACAAAACCCATCCCACCCCACCATGGCCGCGGGGCACAGCCTACCTCCGGGGAAGAACCAGTCGGCGTGCTGGATGAGGGGCTCGATGATGCCCACGATCTGCAGCGAGACGGTCGTCATCATCTCCGTCATGTTCCTGCAAGGCGGCGGGCAGCGGCTCAGCAACCCCAGCCTTATTCCCGGTGGGATTTTGGCCCCAGACCCCCCCTCCCCGCCTTCACCCCCTTCCCAGTATCCCTCTGGCACGCTCGCTTTCCACCGGGATACCGTACCCGTCTGCCTGCGGCCAGAGGAGGTTGGGCCCCAGCACGATGGCCACGTTGCTCGGCGTCATTTTATTCGTGTCCTGGTACTCGGTTAGCTTGGCCAGGAATTTAATCAGGTACCTGGAAAGCGGAGCCAAGCCGCGTCGCGGCGTCAGGATCTCACCCTCTCCGGCCCCTCCCCGGCTCCCGCTGGCCCCAGGCTCACCTGATGTTGTTGTAGTTGGCTTTGGGCAGCTTCTCGCAGGCGCTCCAGAGAGCCTGCAGCCGCTTCTCCTGCTCCGGGATGCTGCGGGGAGGTGGGCGAGAGGTTCATCACCCCCCATCTCCACCCTGGGGCTTTCTGCCTGCCCTGCCCTCGGGGACCCTGCCAGACCCTCGGGCTGCCGTCAGCATTATATATGTAAATGAACTCCCAAATCCCGGCCAAAATGAGAAGGAAACCTTTCGGCTGCAGGTTGGATGCTGGTCCTCACCTCGCCTCTGTGCAGCGCCCCCTCCCAGGGTTTGCCTTTTGGGGATGTGTTTGCCTTGGAAGGGGAAATTACTGCAAACAGCCCCCCAGAACAACAGCCTGCTCCTCCATGTGCCACCCCTGGGGACCGTCCTCTCCATCGAGCCACCGCTGCCGCATCCCTGCCCTGCTCCGGCGCTCCCAGGGCAGGGGGGGGATGTGGTCAGACCTTTATTCAGGCACCAGTGAGGTGGGTCCCACTCTAAAAGGAGATGCTCCTCCTCCCAGCTCCCCCTGCCCCTCAGCCCTGACCCCCTCCCGTGGTGGAGCGGGCATGCTGGTACCACCTCAGCTGGCCCCGTCCTGCTGGCTTTGGGGGTTCCACGGCGCAGAGCACCCCAGCAAAGCCGCTGGGAACTCCCGTGGCCAGCTGTCCCCCGGGGTTTGCACACCCGTCCAGAAATGGCACCCGCGCCCGGCACCCAAGCGCTTGCTGAAAGATGCTGGGAGAGCTCAGCCACCTTGGGCAGGGTGTCCTGGACCACGATGGGGACATCAGGGGCACGGGACATCAGGGCCACCCTCACTGCCAGGACCCATGATGCTCAAGGAGCATCACAGGAACCCTCCCGACTCTCAGACCCCAAAAGAAACATCCCAAATGGTGTGAGCCACGTCAGAAATAACTCATGGCCCCCAAACCATGCATGGGGACCCAAGATGCCACCACTCGTGTCATGGAGGAACAGGGGAGTGGCCCCAGACTCACTTGGAGGCCTGGATCCACTCCTCGTACAGCTCGAACGTCATGAGGGGCTCCGGCAGCTCTCGCAGGTAGGACTTGAGGGCTCCTGCGGCACACAAGGAACACGGGGCTCGGCACTGCGGGTGGCACCGGCCAACAGGCACCAAGCGGTTTCCCTCCATGGCATTTTGGTTTGCATCCTTCCCAACCTCCCCACCGTTAGTCAGTCCCTCCAGCTTGGTGGAGCCCGTAGCATCCCCTGACCCCCAGCGACCACCTTGCCACCTCCACCTAGTCCCTCCTAGCGCCTCCCCCATTCCCTCTACCAGCTTTGCCTCCACCAGGCCTTCACTCAGCTCTCCATCACTCGTTTTTGCCCACGACTTTCACAGCTCCTTACACTGGGAAAAGGTTCCCATTGCAGTCAGTTGGAAACCAGGGTCCAATCCTGCACCTGTTGGGGAGCCCAGCCCAGGAGTGGGGCAGCTGACTGGCATTTAAACCAAATTAATGCTTAATAGCAGCCCCGCGGGCTTGGATCTGTGCTTGGAGAGGGGCTTAGCCACAGAAGAGGTACAGAGAAGATGGCAAGCTTGATAATAACACGCGTGAATCTTCCCAACACCCACTGCTCCTGCGGAGCCCCTCCTGATCAGCATCACCCTCATCAGTGTCACCGATGCCACCTCAGGTTACGATTGCATCCATGTTTTCTTCCTCGCTTGTGACCAAAAGTGCTGCTCAAGCCCTTGGCCGGGGAGGGGACATGCAGGTTGGGGTTGGTGCTCCTCAGTGGATGGCAAATCCTGAACGCCTCCACTTCCACCAAGAGCCGTATTTCTGCACATGAATTTGTCCCCCTGTATATTCTGTCTTTGCTGTTCAAAGGCGCTGGGACAAATCACAGAAGGGTTGAGGTGGGAAGGGACCTCTGGAAGTCATTTGGTGCAACCCCCTGCTCCAGCAAGACCACCCAGAGCAGGTTGCCCATGACCGTGTCCTGATGGCTTTTGGGTATCTCCATGGATGGAGACGCCACCACCTCCCTGGGCAACCTCTGCCAGTGCTTGGTCACGTGTATAGTGACTAAGTGTCTCCTGATGTTCAGAGAGAACCTCCCGTGTTCCAGCTGGTGCCCACTACCTCTGGTCCTGGCACTATCCACCATGGGAAAGAGCTCTGTCTTCTTTGCACCCTCCCCACAGGTATTTACATCCATCAATGAGATCCCCCTAAGCCTTCTCTGCTCCAGGCTGAAGAGTCCCAGCTCCTAGGAGTGATGCTCCAGGCCCTTCATCATCTTCATGGTCCTTCACTGGACCCTCTCCATGTACGTCCATGTCTCCCTTGTAGTGCCCAGCACTCCAGGTGTGGCCTCACCAGTGCTGAGCAGCGGGAAGGATCACCTTCCTCAACCTGCTGGCATCACTCCTCGTAGTGCAGCCCACGACACCATTCGCCTTCGCGTTGCTGGCCCATGGTCAGTTTGGTGTCCACCAGGACCTCCAGGGCCATCTCTGCCAAGCTGCTTTCCAGCTGGGTGACCCCAGCATGTCCTAGGGCTGCTTGTCCCCCGGGGCAGCACTTGGCCCTTCCCCTCGCTGAACTTCAGGAGGTCTCTCAGCTGAACTTCAGGAGGTCCCTCAGCCCATTTCTCCAGCCTGCCCAGGTCCCTCTGGGTGGCAGCACCACCCTCTGCTGCATCAGCCACCTCCTCCCGCTGTGGTGTCACCTGCCAACTTGCTGAGGGTGCGCCCAGCCCCATCACCCACGTCATTAATGAAGATGTTAATCAGGATCGGACCCAGTATCAACCCCTGGAGTACGCCCCTAGTTACTGGCCTCCAACCAGACTTTATGCCACTGATGACCACCCTCTGGATGCCCACGGTTGGCACTTGGGGGCCAGATGGGCCATCCCGCACACCACCAACCCCCCGCCCCGGGGCAGCCTCTACCTGCGATGGCGTGTGGGTCAGCCGAGTACTCCTGCACGTCCACCACGCAGCAGTCCAGGGCGGCTTTGAGCTTCTTCAGCTTGGAGGCCGATGGAGCGACTCGGAAGAGACCCTTCACAGAGGACACAGGAGAGTGTGGGACAAGCTTTGGGGCCGGCAATGTCCCCAAAGCCCCCTGGTTCCTCGTCCCCACCTTGGAGGCACCCATGTCCCCTTCCATCATGCCCAACCGAGGGTGGCAGGACACGGGACCCACCTCCTCCTGCATGCCGCACTCCAGCAGCATGGTCACGCACGCCTCCACGGGGAAGGCGATTTCCCGCCCGCTGACGGCCAGGTGCTCCTCCAAGGGCTTCCCGAAGGAGGGCTTCTCCATCCACGCCTCTGTGATGGGCAGAGGGGGTGAGAGGAGGGGGAGGACACAGCTGGGACGGTGGCGGATCCGGCATCCCCTCCCCAAAAGGCCCTTGGATCGCAGCGTTTCGGCAGCAAAATATTCCGTTTGGGTGTTGCTAAAGCAACAGGACCCTGCACCTCTGTCCCGGGCGGCTGGGGAAGTGCTTTTTAAAGATGAAATCCAAACAAAAGGTTTTCCAATCATCACACGGGACATTTCAAAGGGGCTGGATAACGTTTTCCGGGGAGAGCAATCACGGGCAAACCTTTGCAATATATTCCCCCTTCTTCCATCACAGTTTGAGGCAGGAATATTTCGTGGGATCGAGAGAAAAAAATAAAATACGAATCACTCCCTGCCCCGCTTGCTGCGGCGCCGGCAGCACCCCGAGCCCTGCCGTGGGGAAGGCGCTGCTCTTGGGACCATGCCGGGGGGCTTTCCCCGACCTCCGTCTCCCAGCCCAGCTCCTAAGGAGGGTGCGAAGCCCCAAGACACCCCCCCATCCCCAGCTCGGCGCTGGGTTCCCCCCGCCGGCGCTGCGCTCGATAGGGATATTTGGGCAGGTTTCCCTCCCTCCTCTGTGAAGGTGGCCGGATCCTGCCCCACTCCGTCAGCAAGTGGGATGGGGACGGGATGCCCCCCCCCCAGCACCAGGACAGGCGGGATGCAGCCGGGGCGAGCACAAGGAGGATGCTCAGCCGCAAGCCCGGCATCACGCCATGCCGCGGGGGTGACGCCGGAGCCGGCTCATCGCGGCGGCGAAGCCCCCCAACGTCTCCGGCGTGACACGGAGCCCCCGGCATCGCGTGCAGGAGAGGGACGGACCCCGCGGGCACTTACCCTGCTGGGCTTTGATTTGAGGCAGGACGTTCTGCAAAAGCGCTAAGGATTTCCGATGGTACTCTGCCTGCACCTCGATCAGCTGCGGGGTGGGGGGGGGGAGGGAGAGACGGCACCGCCTGTCACCCCCACGGCCAGGGACGGGGGGCAGAGGAGGCCCATGGGGACGGGTGGCACTTACGGTTTGAAAATAGTTTGCATAGTCTACTTCTTTGGCCACAAAATTGTACATGTCAGCTGAGAGCTGGTCCTGCGGAGAGCAGAGAATTAGTTGGCGTCCCGCTCCTGCCGCCCTGATGCCACCATGACGGCCCTTTCGGAGAGCACCGGGAGGGGCTGGCTCGGTGACACCAGGAGCCAACGTGCAGCCTGGCACGTTGCAACACCCGCTCGGGATGCGCTCGGGCTGCTGACGGTACGGCAGCACCGCGGGGGTTTGCTTTCTGCTGCCGTGCAAACGGCTCCGTCCTCGCCACCCCCCCCCACTTCCAGAGCCCACAATTAGCCCGTGCCTTGCAACGAGCTCGCTGGGAGCAGGAGCTACTTGGAAACAACCTGCCAGCCAAAGGCTGCGCATCCCGGCGGGCTGAACGGCGCAAATCCGCCCCAAATTAAACCCCAAATTTCCTCATCCCTGCCCCACACCGCACTGCGAGCGGCTCATTAGCCACGGGGCTAATTGCTGCGCAGCAAAGCTCAGCCGCTGCGGGGACATCCCAACCCCGCTGCAGGGACATCCCAACCGCGGGGCGCGGACCAGACCGCCGGAGCATCGGCTGCTTCTTGCTCCGAATGGGAACGAGCCCCTCGGCACCGGGACACGCATCCCTCTGCCCGCACACTCCCAAAATAGACTTTGCCCCTTCCCCAGTCGCTCCTTTCTGAGGATCCCCTTGGATAACTCAACTGGAGGAAAACCATCGGGGCTTTAAAACGCTGCGAGAACCTCCGGGTTGCAACACCCACCGCCAGCACGGTGAACGCACTGGGGGGGCAGCTCCTGGCCCAGCTGGTTTGCTGGGAATTGCATGGGGCTGTGATGCTGTAAGACAGAGCGTGTTTGGGATCGGATCTGAAAGGCTGGTTGTGCCCCAGGAGAAAAGAGCTGGGATTTGAGACCCACTCCCAGCCCCATCTCCCCCCCCCGAGCCCTGGAGCACCGGGTTTGCCCGGCCCTTTGCGTTTTCTGCCCCGGGGGAATTTAAAACCGCACAAAATTGCCTGTGGGGTTTATTGCTGAATCCCTCGGCCCGTGCCGAAAGCGCCGGCACCCGCGTCCCCCTTCGCTGGGATGCTTTTCCCACCCAACGTGACCAGCTGGGTGGGTCGTGCTCCCGCGGGGTGGCGGGGGGTGACGTGGCCGGGGTGGCACGTGTGGCCTCGGCACATGCCGGCGTTTCCCGTAGGTCTCTGTGCCGGGGCTGGGCGCACTCGGTGCTGAGCTCGCCGGCTCCTGCTGGGACAGGTCCCCTGGGAAGGGGATGCTCCCCAGCTCCGGTGGGATACGGAGGATGGGGACAGAGGAACCGGCAACGTCCTGCTTGGCTGCTGAGCATCACCCACTGCCACCAGGCTGTCTTTGGGCATGGGGACCAGCCCAGGAGGGTTTATCCCAGGCAATGGGGTAAGAAGAGGGTGAAGAAAGGGGTAAGAGGAGAGGCTGAAGGTTTTCCGCGGTACCCAGGATGCCGAGCTCCCCCCAGCCCAGCAAGGAGCGAGCCCCCCCCGGGTACCCTGCAAATCTCCACTCTGTTGGCCGCCTCCTCCATCTCCTCCCTGAGCGCGTCGGCTTTGGCACCCGAGGGCTGCAAGTTACTGGCCAAACCCGAGGACTTCACCGACTGCTGCCACCTGCGGAGAGAGGGCAGAGCTGGCCCGGGGGGGGACGGGGACCCACACGGGAGCGGGGGCCGGTTCCCAGCGGACTTGGAGGGCAGCCCAGGGCACCCCCTCGGCCAAAGCCACCGCGGTCCCCAGGGCTGGGCACCACGGAGACGGTCCCAACCCAGGCTGGGATGCAGCGTCCACTCCCAACCCCAACCACCCCCAGTCCCCGTAACTGGCTGTGCACACTCGGCTCTAATTAAGCAATTACTTTCAGCAGGAGAACGAGCTTCATCCAGGTGGGAGGAGAGAGGAAGGAGATGGGAGAGCCTGGACGTGGTGTTGGGAATACAGCCACCTCCCAGACCTCTCCCCGGGACACACCGTGACGTTGCGCGGGGTTTGGCCAACTCCAGTTATTTTTTAAACGGTTGCAAACGGCCCCAGGCAAAACCCAAGGCTGGGTCTTACCACAGCGTCTGGGACACGGGATGATCCCAAAGGACATCCCACATCCACCCCAGCGCCACTCTACAGCGGCAGGAGCACCCGGCTCTTTGCCATCATGTAACAACTCACCAAGGTAGAGAAAAGAGGAAAAAAATAAAGGTTTGTGCCAGAAAAAAACCCTCTTTTCTGCAGAGGACAGGCAAGGAAAAGGGATTTATGGATTCTGCAGATAAGGGCAGAAATCTTGGCTCGTTGCAGAGTTTGACTTCATGACACATGGTGACACGGCCCAGACGTATTGTCCCAAGGGAGCTGCGGCACCAGGGCTCCGGGACGTGTCCTCCCGGGTGCCACCCGTTGCTTGGTAATTTTTATTTTTTTACAAAGCAGCTTCGAAGCCGCTTCCTACCGTGTCCTGGAGGAGTCCATGTCCAGCACGAGCTTCGCCAAGTGCTTCCTCTGTTTTTGGATGTTCGGGATTTCCACCTGCAGCAACACACAGGGACGGGAGGAGATAAACATCCCTGGAGAGGCGTCGGGACTGCGACGCTGGGACTTCGGGCTGGTGCAAGCCGGGCGGGTAAGGATGCAGCTTCCTATTTAAACATCACTAGGGAGATGGCACAGCTCGTCCCTCCTCCGTGTCCCTCCCCGGGCCGCGCCGCCCCCCGCCAGCCCCGAGGGCAGAACCCGCATCCCTGAGAGGAGCATCCCTGGGGGATCCCGGCCTCCCGGCTGAAGGCAGGAGAGGGGCTTTCGGGGATGGCAACGCAAAGCTTCCCACGCACGGGCAGCGTTTGCCGAGGGATTTGGCAAAATAAAGCCGTGGTGCAGCCCTGCTCGCCCACCCCAGTAACACCGGCAGTGTGGTAAAGCTCTTGCTGTTTCTGCCGGGGAAGATAAAACCAGAACCAAGGCCGGGACACTTTGCAAGATTGTAAAAGGGGGTAAAAAAAAAAAAATCATTGGGTAAAATTGAAAAAGAAAGTTGGCAGCAGGGGGGAAAAGGAAGGGGGGGAAAAAAATAGCTCAAACGCCAACGGTATGTGTTTGGAGCTTGGAAAAGTGGGTCAGAAATAGGAGCGTCAGTGCCTCTGCCTTCAGGAGAGGCAGAGAAGAGCGAGAGCAGGGACCTGCCCCAGCAGCCAGCCCCGCTGAACGTGCAAATAGCGCCTGCCAATTAAAGCAATTAGCAAACAGCTCGCAGGGGGAAGGTCCTTCACAGGGGCCAGGAGCTAAATAATATGCCACCGAAACAGCGAACCCCAGGCTTGTTCGGGATGCCAGTCCCTGGCGCGGTGACCCCCGGCCCCGAGGCCGTCCCCACCAGCCGCTCACCTCGGCCAGCACGAAGAGGGGCTCGATGACGTCCCTCTCCACCTGCAGCTCGAAGTGGATGAGCTCCTGAGCCAGCTTGTCCTCCGCCTCCCCGCACAGCCGCAGCATCTTCCTGCAAGGGCAGCGGCAGGGCTGGGCGCCGCGGGGGCCTGGGGGGGTCATGGGCAGCCACCCTGTGCCCACCGGGGTGGGAGACGGGCACCCAAAACCCCTGGGGGGGGTGTCTCGGCAGCGGCGTGGGACAGCCCTCCCTTGGCTGAGGGCTGGAGGGAGGGTGGCAGCATGGGGACCGTGGGTGTCCGGAAAATCACATTCCCTAACTACTGTACCAATTATAGTCTGAAATTGTATGGACTTTCTTTATTTTTTTATATATATATATAGATATATATACATTTCACATTGTATACCGCATCACTAAAGGACCCCAGCTCATCACAAGGAGGAGAAGAGTAAAGGAAAACCCCGGGCTGCCGAGATCACTCCAGCATCCCAGCCCCTCCCACGCCGCCGTGAACCCCCCCCCTGTTATCCAGCATCCCCGATAAGAAACTGCAGCAATTCCCGGCAGCAGCGTCCCGGCATTATCCCGGCAGTGTCAATGCCGGGGAGTGTAGGGGGGGGGGACACGAGACACCCCTTACCCCAGCAGGGAGTCGTCACCCAGCACGGCCGATCCCTCCATCAAGCACTGCGCCAGCGTCGTCAGCGGCAGCTTCTTCTGCAAAGAGAGGGCTGCGTTTCCCACCCCGCCAGCACCGGCAGCCCCCCACCCCCCGCCACCCCCCCAGCTCTCCGGCATCCTCAGAGCCCCGCCACAGCCTCACCGAGCGCTTGTCGGCGTCCACGCCTTGCTGGCCCTGCAGACATGCCGTCAGCTTCTTGTGGGTGCTGTGGGAGACCTGCTTCACCAGCTCCAGGCGCTTCTCCACCTGCCGATGCAGCGGTGGCCGTCACCGGGGCATCCCGCCTGGTCCCGCACCCAACCCCCCCGCCCCTCCCCGGCCCAGGGACGTAAGGGACTTCTTACTTTTCAGTCAAAGCCATTTTAATTGCTGCTGTATCGGATGCAACAGCCCCGGAGCCCGACCCCTTCCCAGGGCAGGGATGCTTTCAGCAGGAGAAGGTGTCACCAGGCTGACGCTGCCCCATCTCAACCCCCCCCCACCCCGAGCAAGGCTGGGGGCCGCATCCAGAGCAGCCTCCAAAGCCCTTGTGTCCCAGGGCCAGGGCAGGAGGTGTCTGTCCCCAGCCACAAACCGGTCGCAGCTCCAACCCAGGGCTGCAAATGGCCTTATTTGCCTCCGCATTGATTAAATGAAGAATTTTCATCCCAAACCCCGGCGAGATGAGTCACTGAATGTAAGCAAACACGATCTGCCGAAACGCAGAGCTGAGAGGCTCGGGGAAAACACGGGAATCTCAACATCTTGGGAAACAATCTGGGAAAAAAAGAAATATTCCCTAAAGCTCAAAATCTCGGGAAATAATCTGGAAAAAAAAAGAAACAATCTGGGGGGAAAAAAGACCGGCTCCCTGCCCTGGGGAAGGAGGAGAAGAGCGGAGCTGCTCCAGCATGCGAGTCCTCGAGGCAGGAGGTAGGGAGCCACCGTAGGGATGGCAGAGGATGCTCTGCCTCAGCCAGGCATCACAGAGATCTATAATTTTTATATATAAATATTATTTTAATAATATATGTCGGCGTATACGTTGCAAGGAAGGAGTAGGACGGTCAGAAGGGCACGTGTATGGGCGCGTCCCTGTACGGATGAGCCAAACTGGAGGCAATTCGATATGACACCCCCAAGGGTTCGGGTTCCCCGCCATCCCCAGAGACAAACCCCTGCCGACACCCCCGACACCCAGACAAGGCACCACCCCCCCTGCAAAACCATCCGCCTCTCCAAAAGGCGTAAAAATCTCCCGTGCGGCATTGCCGAAGCCAAGCCCGGCCTCGCTGGTGCCAGCGCAGATGCCAGCTAGCGCCGGGATGCCACCGCACAGCTGTAAGAGCAGGGTGCCGGCTCTGGGTGCCAAGGAGCCACGGACACCTCAGCGCCGGCAAGGAGAAACGCCAAAAATTAAAATAGAACAAATAAAAAAGGTTCGTTATTGATGTCCCCTTCGGCTGCTGGTGGTGGGGAGCGCTCAGCTCCCCTCTGCGCCGTCCTACCGGGGCTGCCCACCCCTGGGGACAGAGGGGACACGGCATCGCCGCACCCTGCCCAGCCCGGCCACCAGCACTGGTGGCGAAGAAAGGGGAAAAAAAGACCCAAATCCCGAAGGCTGGAGACTGACTGACAGGGGTGCGTACCATCAGGACGGCGCTGCCCAACAGCAAACCAAGCCCCCAACGCCCCGGGAGCCCACCCGGCCGCTTCCACCAGTGATTTCTCATCTGGTGCCGGTGGAACCAGAGGCAAACCTCCCTCCCTCCCTGCACGGGTCGGGCTGGTCCCAGCCACGATGGAAACGGTTGCGAAATCCCCAGCAGAGGGATCCCGTGGGAGGGATGAAGCGATGCGCCCAGCTGGGACATTTGCAAATGGTTTCGCCTTACCCCTGTAGCGACAGCTCCCTCCAGCCCTCCTCATGTTTTTGGCTAATACATGGCTCTTGCTAAAGCCTGAGCAGCATCGTTAGGTCCCGGCAAGGGCAACACCTCGGCAGGACACGGTGGCCCGCAAGAGCTGAAGGTCACCCTGTCACCTGCAGGTCACTGCCTCCCGCCACCGGCAATCCTTGCCCAGAGGTTCTCTGGCTGCTTCTGCAGAACCTGCCACCCGCCAGCGACGGCACAGACCCCATTCCCAAGCTGGAATGTGTAAAATACGTCAGTTTACCCCCAAAAGAGGTTTTGAAAGCGGCTCCGCCAGCAGCCAGGCTGATTCCGGGGGTGCCGACGCCGTGATGGAGGAGGGGGGCTGAGCCCCCTCACCGATGGCTGGGCTTTGCCCACCAGCACCCGAGTTACCAGGGATGGAGTTGGAAACCTCATGAATTCAGCGATGGATTTGTGAATTCATGTTGCTTTGCTGGCACTTGGAATCATAGGATTACAGGGTTGGAAGGGACCTCTGGAGATCACCCAGTCCAACCCCCTGCCAGAGCAGGGTCACCCAGAGCAGGTGGCACAGGAACGCCTCCAGGCGGGTTTGGAATGTCTCCAGAGACGGAGACTCCACCACCTCTCGGGGCAGCCTGGGCCAGGGCTCTGCCACCCTCACAGCAAAGAAGTTCCTCCTCGTGTTTAGGTGGAACTCCCTTGGGTCAAGTTTGTGCCCGTTACCCCTTGTCCTGTCCCCGGGCACCACTGAAAAGAGCCTGGCCCCATCCTCCTGACACCCCCCCTTTCAGTATTGATAAGCGTTGATAAGATCCCCCCTCAGGCGTCTTTTTTCCAGCCTGAAGAGACCCAAATCCCTCAGCCTTTCTTCACAAGAGAGGTGTTCCAGTCCCCTCATCCTCTTGGTAGCCCTTTGCTGTCCCCTCTCCAGCAGTTCCCTGTCCTTCTGGAACCGGGGAGCCAAATCCCTCAGCCAAATCTCCTCCACCACCTCCCTCCCCCGGCAAGCGCAGGAAGCCCCGCTCCTGCAGCAGAAAGCACCCAAGACGAGATGTCCCCAAGGGAGCGTCACCCCAGCGTCGCAGCCCACGCTCCGAGGCACCACGGGAGGGTTTTGGCTCCAGCTGTTTTGCTGAATTTGCCCAACCCATCAGCCCTGGGGAGCGTCCCCTGCTGTCACACGTCCCCAGAGAGGGGAGACCACAATCCAGCCGCTATCTGGTTGCCATCCTGGCGGAGGCGAGACTGGATCCGATTCCAGCTGACCTGAAAACCAGGCTGGGAAAGGGCTGGGAGGGAGAAGATGCCGCTTCCCACGCTCCCAACCCACTCATCCTCCTCCTCCTCCCAGCCTGTCTCATCCCCGCAGGACACCGCGGCACCGGCCGGACGGAGCTGTGGCAGCATCCAGCACCCCCGGGTGGGTGCCGGGGCACCCTGGGCACAGGTTGGACCAGCTGCAGAGGACCTCACCTGCAGGAGATCTTCGCTCAAAACCTCCGTCTTCTCAGCCCTGCAAGAGAAGAAAAAATATGAAGCGTTGGCGAAGGGTCCGGCACACACGGTACCGGGCACGGCTGAACGCGCTTTTCCATCAGGATGCAGCCGGTGATTTCAGGCGCTCCGGTCCCACCAGCCATCGCCTCGTCTCCTAAATAAGCAAAGGATGGAGCATCTTCACTGCTCACTGCGAGCGTGCCACGTCCCACGCCAATTTAGGGTCCTCCCCTCATCTCCCCCTTATTTTTCCATTGCCCTCAGCAAAACAGGGATGCTAAATTCCCAGGAGGATGCGGGCAGTGCTGCAGAGGGAGGTGACATGTCTACGCACGAGAGCAGCTTCGCGGGCCGCGCCGAGCCCTGACACATCCTCAGCGCCGCGGATTTCAAGGACACAACCCCTCCGCATGACTGAGCCTCTTCGGTCCGACGCGGCCCACGGAATCTGTGGCGGCAGCTGCCGCCCGGGGCTTCTCCGTAACCCTCCCCGCTGCACATCGGAGACGGATTTACCGCTCCAGAGCTCGGGTCATCCTCTGTCTTTGCCATCCCCTTCACGCCAGGGATGCAGGAGGAGACACAAACCCGCTGCAGACCCTCCCCAGCCCCGCAGCATCCCTGCCGGCCGGGGCCCCGCGGCTGCTCCTCCCCACATCTGCTCGGGCTTAGTTAAACCATCCCACTCTGGATCATTTATTCATTTTCTTAGGGGTTTTCCTTTTTTTTTTTTTTTTAAACTTCAGGGCATCATCTCTCTTTGAAAAATCACCTCTGTCAAGATGTGCTTGGGCAGAGCTGTGATTTAGCCAATTAGTCCCTAAAGGCTCTTAACAAACAACGAAAGCTCGGTGCTCTCATCCTTCTTAAAAAAATATCTTACTTGCCCGAGCCCTGGTTGCTTTCTGCTCTCCGAGCCGGTTTGCCAGCTTTGAGAGACCGAGGGAGTTATCGGAAAAGTGGAAATAAGGAATAAGCACCAGCAGAGCAAGGTTCTGTGTCAGCCAGGGCAGGGCTCGGTCCACGGGCTCATCCGCAACCACGCCACGTCCAAAGACTTTTAAAAAGTGTAAACTGACTTCATTAAATCTGGCTCGCCTACGAAAGTTGTCCCAGTGTCTGATTTAAGTGGGTTTAAAAATTTAGAAAAAAAACCCCACCCTTACTTATTTTAATTTAAAAAAAAAAAAAAAAAAAAAAAAAGGGATTTAAATGAACGCGTTATAATAGCGCCTCTCTGAAACGCAAGCGATGCGCTGGCCGCCCGGGAGCAAGGGCTGCTCGGGTTCTCCTCCTCTTCTGCAAACCACCTTCGCTATCGCTTACGGACAGGGCTGGCGACGCCGCAGGATTAGCACGAAGGGGGAAGGCGGCAGCGAATCTCCACCGGCACAGACACAATGGCCGTCCCCCCCTTCCCCGCCCCGCCTCGCGATATATTTAGCATCCCGAAGGAGAATGAGGTGGCAGGGATGCAGGCGAGCATCGCGCACCCACGCGCGGGCGGCGCACGTCCCTGCCGCTCGCTCTGCACCCCGGAAACCATTTCCGATCTTCAAAAAGGCCGGGAGAGAAAGAAATCCCTCCTGTCCCTGCGCCGTTGGGAAAATGGTCCCTGAAAAGTGGTGGTTTTAGTGCTTTTTCCCCTCTTCCAGCCGGGCTGATGGATGGGTTTTGCACACCCCATGGTCCCAGCAGCCACGAACCAACACGTGCTACGCTCTGAGGCGCGTTGGGGAAGCAGAAAACAACGTTTCAAACAGGATCACAAAAATCTGGCCTTGTTCTGCTTTCCAGCACATCCTCAGCATGAGAAACCTCCGCGGCTCTCCCGGAGAGCATCCCTCAACCACAGCCCCGGCACAGACACCCGCCCCAGCCCCGCCACATCCCGGGATGCTGAAGCAGGTTGGGGAGCCTGCCAGCGATTCTTTTGGCTTTAAAAAGCTGGGGGGGGGTGGGGGAAAAAAAGGCTGAAGCGTTTTATGGGTAGGAATAAGCAAAGAGGTTGTCGGAGCCGCTCAACACAGCTGCCTGGCGACGTGGCAGAGCGATGGGCACGCCGCAGGAGCACGGATTTCCCTGCCTGGTTTCGGCATCTCCGGGAGCCGGGATGCTTTCTCCTCCCCTCCGGCTTGCGACGGGGATGGGGGTCTCTGTGTGGCCTTGGGGACAGGTTGCAGCCCCTGGTGATGGCACAGGGCAGGGCTGCGGTGGAACGGCATCGCTCTCCGGGTACCGCATCCTGCCAGCGCCCGGTGCCAGCATCTGGACCCAGGCATCGCCCTGCTCCCGCACCTTGTTGTGCAGAACGGGGTAAAACCCACCCCCAAAAGCCACCACGGTTTTTTTTTTTTTCCAAAGCCAAAGCCAGGGACAACTCTGCCTTGGGGCACCTGGACCCTCGGGGTGATGCTGCTGGCAGCCGGGTACAAAGAGCCCGGCCCCACGGATGTACCGGGGCAGCGATCCGGATGCAGCTCCATGGAAGGCGCTGTAGAGCTGCAAGCAGGACAGATCCTGCTCCTGCACATACGCACGGTCTTGCTGACAACGCAGCTCTGCTGAGGTCCCGCCATCCCACCGAAAGCCGCTTATTAATTTTCCAGAACGCACCAAAAAAAAATACAAATAATTCCCCTTCTCTCCGGACTTGCTCCCGCCAGCAGCGTTCCAGAACCCGCAAATTATATCCAGGAGTGCAAGAACCGAGCGGCGGCTCCAAACCCACAGCAGGCCCAGCCCAAGCCGCTCCCCATGGCCATTTTATGCGTAAAGACTAAAAAACATCACCCGACTCCGCTGACATCACATTGCGTTACAGCTCCATGCTGCTAATGCCACTGGGAAAAATCCCATTATATCCGTTATGTTCCGAAAGTCTCAGCCTAAAGTTAATATGGTTTTACGGGAGCTTATATGGTTTTATGAGCCATCCTGAGAACCTGCAACAAGTGACGCTTGGCAGCAAAATGCCGGCAAGGAACGTCCTGCCAGGCAGCAGCCGGGGAGACGGAGACTCTCCTGCGTGCCCCGGGCTCCGTCCTGCCTGGGGGGTGTTTTTTGGGTGCTGAGCTCTGGCTGGCACTCAGAGATGCTCAAGAAGACCCCGGTGCTACCTCCCCTGTACCCAGGACTTTCCCTGGGGCCTCCAGTGGGGATGGAGAAGTATTATCCCACTGCCTTTTCTAGGGGCGGGATGGCAGCACCTCTCCGAGGGTTTTGGCAAAGCACCGTCAGCGGGCTCAGCCCGGAGCATCTCCCCGAGCCCCTCCTCTTCACCTTGGTGCTTGCTTCTCCTTCCCCATATCGTGCTCCGAACAGCAGCCCCTTGATGACGGCTGTGGGTCCCCGCGTCTCGCCTGAGCCTCCTGCCTTGGCTTCCCAGCCCCAGGGAGAACCATTAACAGCGTCAAGAGGAACCAGTTTGGATGTGACCAGTGCTGGGAAACGTGTCTGGCTCCAGCAGACGCTCTCCCTGTTCCAGCCTGGCATCTTCCCGCCGTCCAAGAAATCCCCTAACTCCTCCTGGCATCCCCCAGCCCCTCCAGGCACACCTCTGCCCATCCCCGGCACCCTCCGGTTCCTCCCCAGCATCCCCAGTCCATTCCAGCACCCCCAGTCCCTCCAGGTACACCCCAGCCCATCCCCAGGACCCCCAAGTTCCTCCATCCCCAGCATCTCCCAGCCCTTCCTGACATGCCCCAGTCTATCTATCCCCAGCACCTCCCTGTTCTTCCCCAGCACATCACCAGTCCATTGCCAGCATTTCCCAGTCCATTCCCAGCATCCCCCAGCCCCTTCTGGTACCCCCAGTTCCTCCCCAGCCCCCCCAGTCCACCCCAGTCTCCCCAGTCCCTCCAGACACACCTCAGCCCATCCCCAGCACCCCCCAGACCTTCCTGGCATGCTCCAGGCCATCCCAGCATCCCAAATCCCTCCTGATGCACCCCACTCCATCCCCAGCAACCCCCCAGTCCATCCCCACCATTCTCCAGCCCCTTCTGGCATCCCCCAGCCCCTCCTGCCATGCCCCAGTCCATACCCAGCCCCCCCCCCCCCTCCCCCAGTCCACCCCAGTCTTCCCAGTCCCTCCAGACACATCTCAGCCCATCCCCAGCATCCCCCAGCCCCTCCCGGCATGCCCCAGTCCATCCCAGCATCCCAAATCCCTCCTGGTGCACCCCAGTCCATCCCCAGCAACCCCCCAGTCCATCCCCAGCAACCCCCCATCCTCCAGCCCCTTCTGGCATCCCCCAGCCCCTCCTGCCATGCCCCAGTCCATCCCAGAATCTCCAGTCCCTCCTGGTACATCCCAGTCCATCCCCAGCAACCCCCCAGTCCATCCCCACCATCCTCCAGCCCCTTCTGGCATCCCCCAGCCCCTCCTGGCATGTCCCAGTCCATCCCAGCATGCCCAGCCCCTCCTGGTACACCCCAGTCCATCTCCAGCACCCTCCCCCAGTCCACCCCAGCCCCCCCCAGTCCCTCCTGGCCCCCCCAGCCCTGCTCCTTGCCCCAGCTCCGTACCAGCAGGCAGAGCCGAGGGGGGTCGCCCGGACCCCTGACCTCAGGCTCTGCCGGAGCGGTGACGGCCGCCCCGAGCCCAGGGGACCCCGGGACCCGCTCCCTGCCCGTGCGGGAGGCAGCCGAGAGCTCCTGCCTGCACAAACCCACCTCCTTCCCATTATCGCACCCGAAGGAATTCCTGGGGGGTGCCAGAGCCCCTACGGTGGGGGGCGGATGGACACACACATGCTCCCACGTCCTGGGTCAGCTGGGGGGCTACATCGGACCCCTCTCCTCGTGGGGTTCAGCTCCCATCTGTGCTTACCCCACAACCCCGGACCCACGAGCGACGCTCAAGGGTCCGACACGTGGAGCGGAGCCCCGGGAAGGTGCTCTCCATCGGCCGGGGCATCCCACGGCCCAGCCGTCAGGGCAGGCGGCTGGTGGCACCAGTGAAGCGTCTCCTCCGTGCGCCAGTTTAAACCAGTATCAGCTTCGGGCAAGTCTTTCCACCCGTTCATTCTGCCGCGGGTATTTCCATCCCCGTGTCTCGCAAGGTGGTGGATGCAGCCAGGGCTCCCGCGCTGGGACACGACCTCCCCCCGGGGAAGCGGAGACGGGGGCTTTTGCTCAGGTGAGGTGGCTTCAGCAACCAAGAGCACCCAAAAGAAGGGTGCAGGGCCCCCCAGTTTCCATGGCTGGTCCCTAATCCCCCAAAACTTCACGCCTTACAAGTTCCACGCATCCTGCGGGAGCATCCCTTGGAGAGGCAGCCAGGAACCCTGGCTTTCAGCCCTTCCTAACATCTTTCCTTTAGGCAAATAAAAGCCCGCTCTTCCCCTTCCCCTTCCCCTCCAGATTTCCACCCTGGACCAGGTTTTCTCAGCACAAATCCAGGCAATCCCTCACCTCAGCCAGCACCCAGACACTCGTGTGTGTCCCTGGGAGAAAAGGGACAATTAATACGGAGAGTTCAAAACCAACGAGCAGGGGACGCGGCTACAATTTGGTCGGGTGTTCGCTTCTGCGAAAACTAATTGCTGCCAGCAGAAATCAACACCAATCAAGCAAATTAAGTTGATTTCCAAATAAACACTACATGAGCTGCCAGCGTCTTGACCTAGGGAGCTACAGCAAAGCCGGCGCTTCCCTGGAGCGTCTCCCGATGCCAGACGTCTCCCTCGGGCTGGACCATCCATCACCAGCACCCACAGTGTCCCCACCACTGTCCCCCTCTGCCGCCCAAACCGCCCACGACAAGGAGCTCCCGGTCTCGGATTTGACCCTGAGCCAGCAAAACTCAAAGCACGACGGGGATTTTGCGGCGATATTCTCTCCGAAGGGGAACATCCATCGCACCCGGCTCGCGGGCGAGCTCTTCACCCAGCACGGGGACGGGCAGGAGCGAGGACGCGTCTCCGGAGACAGTGTGTCCACGATGCCCCAGGGACTCCCTTGCCCACCAAACACCCCGTTCTCCCCCACCCCTGGCCACCCCCTCGCTACAGTGCATCCATAAATATTTAATTGCTATTTAATCGCTGACTCCGGCCGGTTCCCGTGATTTCTGTTTGCTTTTGCCTAAAAATAGCCTCTGCGGGCAGAGGGAGGAAAGAACCTGTCCAAGGCCATCCCATGCCGGGAGCATTAATTCCCACGGACAGGGCTGCTCTGCCACCCCCGCGCAGGCTCGGGGACGGTGCCCGGCTCCATCCCGGTCCTGCCCGCATCTCCCTCCCGTGCCGCCGCACCAGCCTAGGGGGGCTGGTACCCGTGGGAAAATTCTAGGTCCTCGAGCCCCCAAAGCCCAGAGGTGAGGTTGGCAAGGTGAGGTTCAACCACGCAACTCGGATAAGGCGCCGAGCATCCATGGCGTGTGCTGGAGGGAGGAAAAAGTTCCTCGGGTCTCATCCAGGCAAGCCCTGGAAGGGCCGGGCATCGCGGTCCGGGCTGGATGCTGGGGCAAGGATGGCGCCATCCCCAGCTTCTGCCGCTGTCCCCGGGGACACGCAGCTCGGCAGCTCGTAACCAGGATCTGTCCGAGGCCAAACGCAGCCGTGGATTTTTCCCGGTGCCTTTTTAGCAGGCGAGAAACGAAACATCTAATATTTATATCCTCAAATCGCTGCTCAAATCCCCCCGGGGAGACGACTCCGAGCTGCAGCATCCAGCGAGACGCGGTGACACAGCCCCACCGGCGCCTCCTCCAGCGCATCCCGGGCTCGTCCTGCCCCGGTGGGCAACCCGGAGTGACGGTCCCCATGTCCCAAACCTACAGCTAAGGGCAGCGATGCCCACCAAGGGGTGCCAGGGCTCAGCCCCTGGCAGCTTTTCCAGCTGGAAAAGCGGGATGAAACAAGTGGGGAAGGCTGGTCCAGCGTACCTCCATCCGTCTGCCCGCCGCTGGGAAAACCAAAGGGAGCAAAGAAAAACGGGGGACGGAGTTTTAAGGGCAGAAAAAGCCTCTTTTCCTCATCTCCTGCCCTTTTTCCCGGCTGCGAGCTCTCTGCGTTGGCAGCCCTTCGGCACGGGATGCTCCGGTGCCCTTTGCTCCTCGCTGCTGGCGCTTCCCCGGCAGAGGCCAACCCACGCCGGGGTCGCATCCTGACCACGCCGCGGTCCTGATTTCGTAACCACGGCGAAGCCCCCGCCAAGCGCAGGGCCCCGAGGCTGCTGGCCGCGGGGACGAAACCTTCAGCCCGCTCCATGAATATTTCAGTTCGTCAGCGCTGCCGCCTTGCGAGGAGGATAAAAATATCCCCGGGGTTGCGGGGATGCTGCCGGCACCAGCCCAGGGGCGCGGCGTCACTCGGCAAAGCCAAAATCCCAGCGGGGGAGGGTCTGCCGATGGTGAGCCGCCGGCACCCCGAAGTGCGGACGTGGAACCCAGCTATTTAAAGCATGGTTTTTTTCCCCCCCTGCAAATCCCATCGGAAAAATCCCTGGCGATGCTTTTATTCCCTCTGTCCTTATTTCCTAGGGGCAGAATAAAACGTCCTTATTTCTTGCGGAACGCTCTTGCTGCTCAGAGAATAAAACCTCGGTGTTTAAAGGCTTTACGTTCACCCGCAGACGTCCTGGCGCTTGGAAAAGCATCTGCCCTGAGAGCCACCAAAGCAATGTCCAGCCCAAAATGCCACCGCTGTCCCCTGGGATGGGGGATACACCACGGGATGCTCGGAAAGGACCAGGAGGAAAAACCTAACCCGACACTGTCCTCCCTGGTGTCCCCCCATCGCCTGCCGTGCCCTTCGGGAACCCAGCCGTGCCATTCTGCGTGCGGCTGCAAGCGCCTTTTTTTTATCTGATGGCCAAAAAAAAAATAAAAAAAAAAATCCCCATATTGAGCCAATATTGGAAAATTCAGGGGGCTGTCGGAGCCGCTGGAGCGAGCGCCGTGGCACGCGTGTGCCCATCGCCCCGCAGCCTCGAGGCTGGCTCGGCCGCCCGTGAAACGGGTCCACCACTAAAAATAAAAACCGAAAGCGCTTTGCAGAGAAGCTCTTCAAAACGTTTTACAGCCACTCAGTGATTTCTCTTCCCTTTTTCCACCCCGTGGAGATAAATATTGTGGCCCCTTACAGACCGGGCGCAGTAATTCTCCCGAAGGTTGGGTACCAAGTGCGGGTCTGGGCTGGGACGAGCATCCCCGGTTCTTTGCATCTATTGAAATGACCTAAGTAAAACAAATAAAGTAAACAAAATACATAATTCAAAACAAATGATGTGTTCAGGGCACAGCAGAGCGTGGTCTGCTCCGGGTGGCCCTGTCACACTCACAGACCTGACCCTAACCCTGATCGTGACCCTAACCTTGACCTTAACCCTCACCTTGACCCTGCCCCTTATCCTGACCGTGACACTAACCTTAACCCTAACTCTAACCCTGACCCTGATCCTGACCCTAACGCCGATCCTGACCCTGATCCTGACCCTGACCTTGACCTTAACCCTGATCCTGACCTTGACACTATAACCCTAACTCTAACCCTGATGCTGATCCTGACCCTAACGCCGATCCTGACCCTAACCCTAATCCTGACCCTGATCCTGACCCTGATCCTGACCCTGACCTTAACCCTAATCCTGACCCTGACCTTGACACTACTTTAACCCTAACTCTAACCCTGATGCTGATCCTGACCCAAACCTTGACCCTAACCCTTATCCTGACCTTCACACTAACCTTAACCCTAGTCCTGACGCTGATCCTGACCCATCCCCATCCCCATTCCCATCCCCATCCCCATTCCTATCCCCATCCCCATTCCCATCCCCATCCCTATCCCCATTCCCATCCCCATTCCCATCCCCATCCCCATTCCTATACCCATTCCCATCCCCATCCCTATCCCCATTCCCATCCCCATCCCCATTCCTATCCCCATCCCTATCCCCATTCCCATCCCCATCCCCATTCCTATCCCCGTCCCCATTCCTATCCCCATCCCCATCCCTATCCGCATTCCCATCCCTATCCGCATTCCCATCCCCATCCCCGTCCGCTCCCGGTGCAGGTCAGCCCCGTCCCTCGGCTGCAACGGCCACTCACTCCCCCCACCATATTGCCAGCTGCGGCCACCTCGCGGGGACAAAGGGCTGCTCCTGCCTGTCCCCTGCCCGGACACAGCTGCTGGCAGCCCCACGGACAGGGTTTTTCCCTTTCCCTTCGGCTGCCTTTTTTCTTCCTTTTTTTTTCTTTTTTTTTTTTTTTTTTTTTTTTTTTTTTTTTTTTTTTAAGGAAAGCACACCACCAGAAGCAGGAAAAGCCACTGGGGGCTGGGACAACCCCCCCCGCCACCCTTCTCCCCGCACGCCCCGCAGGGTGGCTGGGGAGATGTCACCGTTGTCCCCTTGGTCCCACAGGACACAGCCCCATCCCAGCCCACCGTGTTGGTGGGGGACCACAGCCACCCCCGCAGCAGCGGGACCTTCTGGCCAGGGGCTGCTGGGAGGAGTGACACCAGCTGGATGCCACCACCACTGCCACTGCCACATGCAAACTGTCCCCCCGACGCCCCTGTCTCCCCCCGGGGGACAACAACCTCCACGCGCAGAGCGGATCCCAGCCCTGGGGCAGCATCCAGCCTCGTGTCCCCAGCCCTGGACTCGGGGGCGCTGGCTCTGCAGGGTGATGGTGGCCCGCTGGGCTTTGGTGACGAGCAGGAGGGGACACCCCGCAGACCCTGGAGGGTTACGGCGCACGTACCCCCATGAGCCTCTCCCGGGGGAGACAAAACACCAGGTTCCTATTGTTATTCCTTATTTCCACTTATTATTCCTTATTTCCATTTATTACTCCTTATTTCCAGATATTATTCCTCATTTCCTATGATTCTATGATTTCGATTTATTATTCCTCATTTCCATTTATTATTCCTCACTTCCATTAATTATTCCTCATTTCCACTTCTTTTTCTCTACTTGCTTTTATTATCCCCTATTTCCATTCATTATCCCCTATTTCCATCCATTATTCCCTATTTTCATCCATTATTCCCTATTTCCAGCTGGCCGGAGAGGGCTGCCCAGGGCTCTGCAGTGGGGAAGAAGGACAAAACATCAGCCCGCGCTCCAGACGGGGACCAACGGAGCCGAGGAAGAGGATGGTCCCCGAGCTCCTGCCGAGGCTCCAGCTGCCCCATCCCGGTGCTGCGCAGAGGGGGGGCCAGGACCTGTCCCCCCCTGTTAAACCCAGAGCTCGGCAGCGCGGGCAGCAGACGTGCCGGGGCCCCGTCGCGAGCCGGCGTGGCAGCGAGCCCCTAAGAGGATTAGGGGTTTAGCAGCTCCGGGCCCCGCGGCCGCCGTCGGCACGGAGCCCGCCATGGTCCCGTGCTCCCGGGGGATGCAGGAAGGAGGATGCTCGCCCTGTCGGCGGCACCATTTTGAAGCCAGGGGTGTGTGCGTGCGCCCTGCCCGGCTCACATCTCGGTGGCAGGACCTGGGGACATCCCTCCCCTGCAGCTCCCCAGGGTGAGAGACGTGTCAAACCTGCCCGGCGCATCCAGAGAGCAAAGCCGGCCGGCGCAGACGTAAGCAGAAAATCACACACCCCGTCCTCAAAACATCCTCCTGACGGTCCCCCGAGGGAGGCAAGTGCCCATCTCCCCGTGCTCCCACACCATGTTCCCCCATCCTGCTCCTGCACCACATTCCCACAGCACGCTCCCGCGCCATGTCCTTGCACCGCATTCCTGTACCGCATTCCCACACCGCACTCCGGCACCGCGCTCCCGCACCACGCTCGGGCACCGCATTCCCACACTGCACTCCGGCACCGCGCTCCCGCACCACGCTCGGGCACCGCATTCCCACACTGCACTCCGGCACCGCATTCCCGCACCATGCTCCTGTAGCGCACTCCCACACCGCTCTCCCACACCATGTCCTTGCACCGCATTCCCGTACCGCATTCCCACACCACGCTCCTGTACCATATTCCTGTGCCACGCTCCCGCACCACATTCCCACGCTGTGCTCCTGCACCACGTTCCCGCGCCATGTTTCTGCACCCTGCTCCCGCACTACGTTCTGGCAGGTGCTCCCGCACCGCATTCCCGCGCCACATTCCCACACCATACTCCTGTACCGGATTCCCTCCCCGTGTTCCAGCAGCATGCTCCCAAACCGCGTTCCCACACCGCATTCTTGCACCGCGTTCCTGCCACCGTGCTCCCGCACCGTGCTGCTCCACGCTCTTCCTGCACTGTGTTCCCACACGATGCTCGCTCCCGCCCCGTGGTCCCGCCCCGGATTCCTGCAGCATGTTCCCAAACCACATTCCCAGATCCCATTCTTGCACGGCATTCCTGCTACCACGTTCCTGCACCGTGCTCCCAAACCATGGTCCCACACCGTGCTCCTGCACCAGAATCCTGCAGCATGATCCCAAACTGCGTTCCCACATCACATCCTTGCACCGCATTCCTGCACTGCGCTCCCAAACCACGGTCCCACACCGTCCTCCCACACCGGATTCCTGCAACACGCTCCCAAACCGCATTCCCACATCGCATCCTTGCACCGTGTCCCAGCTACCGCGGCCCTGCACCGTGCTCCCACGCCGTGTTCCTGCATCGCCCTCCCAAACCACATTCCTGCACCGTGCTCCCACACCAGATTCCTGCTGCGTGATCCCAAACTGTGTTCCCACATCACATCTTTACACTGTGTTCCTGCTACCGCGTTCCTGCGCCATGTTCCTGCTACCGTGTTCCTGCGCCATGTTCCCGCACCGTACTCCCGCACCGAATTCCGGCAGCACCCTCCCTAACCACGTTCCCACATCGCATCCTTGCACCCTATTCTTGCTACCACGTTCCCGCACCGCGTTCCCAAATCACGCTCCCACACCGTGTTCCTGCACCGTGCTCCCAAATCACGTTCGCGCACCGCGCTCCTGCACGGGATTCCTGCACCGCGCTCCCAAACCACCGTCCCCCACCATTTTCCTGCACCGTGCTCCTGAAATCACATTCGTGCACCGTGCTCCCGCACCGGATTCCTGCAGCACATTCCCAAACTGCGTTCCCACACCACATCCTTGTGCCACGTTCCTGCTACCACGTTCCTGCACCGCGCTCCCAAACCGCCATCTCACACCGTGTTCCTGCACCGTGCTCCTGAAATCGTGTTGACGTACCATGTTCCCACACCGGATTCCTGCAGCACGCTCCCAAACTACGTTCCCACATCACATTCCTGCACCGTGCTCCTGCACCATGCTCCCGTACCAGATTCCTGCAGCACGCTCCCAAACTGCCTTCCCACATCGCATCTTTGTGCCACGTTCCTGCTACCACGTTCCTGCACCACGTTCCCAAACCGTCGTCTCACACTGTGTCCCTGCACTGCGCTCCTGAAACCACATTCGCGCACCGTGTTCCCGCACCGGATTCCTGCACCATGCTCCCAAACCACGGTCCCGCACCATTTTCCTGCACCGTGCTCCCGAAATCACGTTCACGCACCGTGCTCCCGCACCAGATTCCTGCAGCACGCTCCCAAACTGCGTTCCCACATCGCATCCTTGCACCACGTTCCTGCTACCACGTTCCTGCACCACGCTCCCAAACCACCGTCTCACACCATGTCCCTGCATCGCGCTCCTGAAACCACATTTGCGCACCGTGTTCCCGCACCGGATTCCTGCACCGTGCTCCCAAACCAGCGTCCCACACCGTTTTCCTGCACCGTGCTCCCGAAATCACGTTCGCGCACCGTGCTCCCAAACCACCGTCCCCCACCGTTTTCCTGCACCGTGCTCCTGAAACCACATCGGCGCACCGTGTTCCCGCACCGCATTCCTGCGCCGCGCTCCCAAACCACTGTCCCCCACCATTTATTTTCCTGCACCGTGCGCCCGCACCGGATTCCTGCGGCACGCTCCCTACCCGCGCTCCCGTACCGCATTCCTGAACCGTGCTCCTGCTACCGCCTTCCTGCGCCGCGCTCCCGCACCATGATCCCGCACCGCGTTCCCGCACCGCGTTCCCGTGGCGCCGTCGCAGCCCCGGGAGGGTGCCCTGCGGCCGCCCCAGCCCCGTGCCCGTGTGCCAGGGCCGTGTGGCAGCACCGCGGCCGAGGCAGGACCCGCCGTCACCGACCCCCTCCATCCCGGCTGGGGACCCAGAGCTGGCGGGATGTCGGGGGGGGACACACACGGAGGAGCAGGTGACGCTCCCAGCCCTCGGCTCCGGGAGGGGATGCTGAGCCCGACGCGCTGCGCTGGGAAAAAGAAATAAATCCCCCTCCCTGCCCCCCCCTCTCCCCCCCCAGCTGCAAAATCTCCAGGAATTACACAGGAATTACACAACAGCCAGCACCCAGCTCCAGGCCCGGCCGCGCATCGGCACACGGGCACCCCCGAGGGCCACCCGCACCCCGATGTGCCCCCCTGCGCCCTGCCTGCCCCACAGCCAGCCGGGGACACCCGCGGGCGCTGGGGGGAGCAGCCAGCGGGGCACCCCGCGGCAGTGCGTCCCTGCAGCCCAGCCCGGGGACAGAGGGGACGGGCGGGGGCCGTGGGGCAGGCAGGGTGAGGGCAGGGGCTGGCAGGGAAGCAGTGGGTAAAGGGGGCAGGTGTGGGGCAGGGGGAAGGGGGGCAGCGGGGCTGGGTGCGTGCAGGGGGACAAGCAGGGGTTAACAGGCAGGCAGGGTGCAGGCAGGGGCTGCAGGCAGGGGAGGAGGCAGGGAATGGGCAGGGAGGAGGCGAGTGTGGGCACTGGGGCAGGCAGTGGGGCAGGCAGGCTGCAGGCTGGGGGGCAGGGGCAGTGGGGTGGGCAGGAAGAGGGCAGGGAGGAGGAAGGGAGCTGGAGCAGTGGGGCTGGCAGGAAGCAGCCAAGGAGGCAGGCAGGGGACAGGCAGGGGCAGTGGGGCAGGCACGGCACAGGCAAGGTGCAGGATCGGGGCAGTGGGGCAGGCAGGGGAGCAGGCAGCAGGCAGGGGCTGTGGGGTGGCAAGGCACGGGCAGGGAGCAGGCAGGGGAGCAGGCAAGGTGTGGGATGGGGGCTGTGGGGCGGGCAGGGAGCAGGCAGGACACAGGCAGGGTGCGGGATGGGGGCTGTGGGGTGGGCAGGATGCAGGCGGAATGTGGGATGGGGGGCAGTGGGGCAGGCAGGGAGCTGGCAGACAGGGGCACAGGCAGGGAGCAGGCAGGGGCATGGGCAAGGTGTGGGATTAGGGGCAGTGGGGCAGGAAGGGCTCAGGCAAGGGAGCAGGCAGGGAGCAGGGGCTGGGAGGGGGTGGGCATTGCGGAGTGGCAGTGGGGCAGGCAAGATGCAGGTGGGGTGCAGGATCGGGGCAGCGGGGCAGGCAGAGAGCGGGCAGGGAGCAGGGGCAGCGGGGCAGGCAGAGAGCGGGCAGGGAGCAGGGGCAGTGGGGCAGGCAGGACATGGGCAGGGGTGCAGGATCGGGGCAGTGGGGCAGGCAGAGAGCAAGCAGGGGCAGCGGGGCAGGCAGGACCCTAGGAGGGTGCAGGATCAGGGCTGTGGGGCAGTTAGGGAGCAGGGGCAGTGGGGCAGGCAGGGAGCAGGCAGGGAGCAGGTGGAGTGTGCGATGCGGGCTGGGGGGTAGGCAGGGGAGCAGGCAGGACACAGGCAGGGTGTGGGATGGGGGTTGTGGGGCGGGCAGGGTGCAGGCAGGGAGCAGGCAGGGTGCGGGATGGGGGCAGTGGGGCGGGCAGCGTGCAGGCAGGGAGCAGGCAGGGTGCGGGATGGGGGCTGTGGGGCAGGCAAGCCGCAGGCAGGGTGCAGGCAGGGTGTGGGATGGGGGCTGTGGGGCAGGCAGGGTGCAGGCAGGGTGCGGGATGGAGGCAGTGGGGCGGGCAGGGCGCAGGCAGGGTGCAGGCAGGGTGCGGGATGGGGGCTGTGGGGCAGGCAGGGTGCAGGCAGGATGCGGGATGGGGGCTGTGGGGTGGGCAGGGCGCAGACAGAGTGCGGGATGGGGGCAGTGGGGCGGGCAGGGTGCAGGCAGGGTGCGGGCAGGGTGCGGGATGGGGGCTGTGGGGCGGGCAGGGTGCGGGCAGGGTGCGGGCAGGGTGCGGGCAGGGCGCGGGATGGAGGCAGTGGGGCGGGCAGGGTGCAGGCAGGGTGCGGGCAGGGTGCGGGATGGGGGCAGTGGGGCGGGCAGGGTGCAGGCAGGGTGCGGGCAGGGTGCGGGCAGGGCGCGGGATGGAGGCAGTGGGGCGGGCAGGGTGCAGGCAGGGTGCGGGCAGGGTGCGGGATGGGGGCTGTGGGGCGGGCAGGGCGCAGGCAGGGTGCGGGCAGGGTGCGGGATGGGGGCTGTGGGGCGGGCAGGGCGCAGGCAGGGTGCGGGCAGGGCGCGGGATGGAGGCAGTGGGGCGGGCAGGGCGCAGGCAGGGTGCGGGCAGGGTGCGGGATGGGGGCTGTGGGGCGGGCAGGGCGCAGGCAGGGCCCGTGGCCATCGCTCCCTACCTGCCCACGGTCTGGTTGGCGAGCTGGCGCATGCGGTTGAATTGCTTCTTCATGGTGGCGGCGGGGCGGCCGCCCCTCAGGCGGGCGGCGGGGGGCAGCGGGGGGCCGCCGGCCGCCCCTCCCGCATCCTCGCCCGGCACGCAGCCGGGCCGGGCCGAGCCGAGCCGAGCCGAGCCGAACCGAACCGAACCGAGCCGGGCCGAGCCGGGCCGAGCGGGCCCGCCGCCCCTGCGCGGCTCCGCGCCTCCGCCGCCGCTCCGCGCCCCCCGCTCCGCGCCCGCGCCGCCCCGCACCGCCCCCGGCCGCGGCGGCGATGGGAAATGTAGTCCGGGGGCCTTGGAGCGGGCCTGGCCCCCAGCAAGCGTCCCCCCGGCGTCCTTTGACGTGGCCCCGGCGTCCCCCGGCATCCTTCCAGCATCCCCCTGGCATCTGCCGGCATCATCTGGCATCCCTCAGCATCCCCCCCCCCCGGCATCCTCCTGGCATCCCCCCTCGCCATCCCTTGGCATGGCCCAGCATCACCTGGCATCCTTTAGCATCCCTCAGCATCCCTTGACATGGCCTCAGCATCCTTCCAGCATCCCCGGCGTCCCTTGGCATCCCCCCGACATCATTTCGGCATCCCTTGGCATGGCCCCAGCATGCCCCCACATCCCCCCAACATCCCCCCAGCATCCCTTGGCATGGCCCAGCATCACCTGGCATCCCTCAGCATCCCTTGACATGGCCTCAGCACCCCTCCAGCATCCCTTGGCATCCCCCGACATCATTCCAGCATCCCTTGGCATGGCCCCAGCATCCCCCCACATCCCCCCAACATCCCCCCAGCATCCCTCGGCATGGCCCCAGCATCCCTCTGGCACCCCCTGGCATTCCTTACCATCCCCCAGCATCCCCCCAGCATCGTCCCCCCAGCATCCCCCATCTCTGCTCTCCAGGGCTGCAGGGATTTGGGATGCTGGGGGTGGCAGCAGGTTTAAACAGCATCCCTGGGCAGCGCCGGAGGAGCCGGAGCAGGGTCCTGCCTGCAGCCTGGGGGCAGGGAGGCAGGAGCTGGTACCGGCCGCGGGACCTCGCTGCCTGGCTGCTCTGCAGCCCCCGGGGAGAAGGTGGGGTGATGCTCCCCCCATACCATCACCCCAGCTGCCTGCCCAGGCCCTGCACGGCGCTGAGCCCCGACAGGGCTGCTCTGCCCACGCTGCCGGTTTGAAGGACATTCGATTGATTTAACTGCTCTGTAGCTTCTTCACGTGGAATAAAAAACCTCTAACGCCCCGATCCCTGTGACGACGTGAAACCTGCTTGGGAAAAGCCCCGGTGACGCTCTCTGAAGGCACCCGCATCCTCCTCATCCCAGTCTCCCTGTCCTGTGTCTGGATCCGACCGTCGGAGACGTGCTGGGAGGGTAGAGCTGCCCGCAGACGCGTCCCCGCACCGGCAGGGCTGTGCCAGTGGCCGTTGTCTCCCACCACAGCAGCCGGGCTAGGGCAGCCCCTGCACCGGGCTGCGAGCTCCGCTTTGAAACCCCATTATCCCCAGACCTTTTCCATGTGTCCATGGCTCACTCCGCTAAAACGGGCTCAGGAAACCCACGCTCGCTCTTGGGCCCTGCAAAGGATCTGCTTCACCGCAGCCCCGCAGCCCTCAGCCTCAGTCTTCCCATCTGCGAAATGGGCCTAGAAAGGTGCTCCCAGGATTTTTACAGCCTCTTTTAGGATCGATGGGATTTTTTGGTAGTCCTATGAGCTTCTAGGCGTACTGTCGATCATCCCCCAAAATAAGACGATGGGATGCTGCAGCTGCTGTTTCCGTCAGTCCAAACAACCCCCCAAAACAGCGTTTTCCCTGCCGGCTCCGGGACGATGCTCAGTGCAGGCAGGGCGCACTGAGGGATGCACAGCAGCACAATTCCTTAAAAAAAATGAACAAGCCTCAGCCGTGCTCCTTCCAGCTCTCTGAAAACCCAGGGGAAAAAAATAAATCAGTGCTCATCTAACAGAAAAAGCCAAGAAATTTTGCATTAATGGAGAGCAAAAGCTGCCCTGGGTGGATGGTGCTGGGGGGAGCCCTCGTTTGCTCCCCAGGTTGTGCTGGGCCGTGCAGCAGCCCCTCTCCTCCCCCTCTGCCCAGTGCCATCTGAGGACATTCCCAAGATTTTGGGGGCTTGCTGTTATTTGTAAAACAATGGCCCTTCCTCCCTGTGACCATTTTCTTGCAAAACCCGTCCCTGCTCCCCGCGCCGGCAGGCAGCTCCGCACCACGCCTCCCCGAGGACGCTCTCACTTAATATTAAGCCCCGAGGAGCAATCATGGGCATCTTAAGTGACTGAACCCCCCCGCCCCGCTCCAAGACTGCCGGGAGGTGACAAAGCAGGAGTGACAAGGGTGGGAACAGCAGTGCTCACAGTAGCCCCGGGCTTGAGCTCAAATCCAGCCTGACGCCGTGCCGATGCTTTCCCTGGTCTCACAACCCAGCTCCCTGCACTGCGCTGCATCCCTGGGGGGCTGCCCGGGCTGCCCCCAGGAGGTGAAGCCCCAGCCCAGCGTCTCCCACGCCAGGGGAGCTGGCAGCAGCCCAGGGATGAGGTTTGGGTCTCTCAACCCCTGTGCCTGGCAGCAGGGCACGGACCGAGGCGGGAACATCCCCATTTCGGGGCTCGTGGGCTGCTGGCGAGGGATCTGCCGCTTCATTTAACCGTCGTCACGCGAGGGCTGAGATCGGGTACCGCGGGCTCGCTGCGACGGCGGGGGAAGGTGGCCGAGCTCCCCAGCCGGGCTGGGACGCACCAGGAGCAATCCCAGCGGCAGCTCCAGCTCCGCTCGGCCGCTCCGGAGCTTCTCCATCCTGCGGGATGGGGGTGAGGGACCGTGGCTCCCGCTGCAGCCACCCAACGTCTCTGATGGCGCCCCATCGTGTGGTCCCCTCCTGGGTCGGGGCAGGGGGGCTGCACCCAGGGGTGCCTTTCCTCCTTTTGGTGCATCACAGGGCACAACCTGCCTTCGGATCCAGGAATGTCGTGCTCTCAGGGAGCTCCTGGCATCTCCCCTGGCATCAGCTGGTGCAGGCTCAGCGCTTCCTCTCTCCATTCTTCCACTCTTAATTGCACTGTGACCACGGAATGGCAAAAAGGGACAATTTATGGCGTGGATACAGGAAATTTTGGCTCCTTTGAAGAGGTACAGAGAGCTGCACGGTTCAGAGCTGTGGTTCCCACCGTGTGATGTTTTGAGCCATTGCTGGAGAGATGGTTTACAGCCTTTCACTGGAGCAGGGAGGGTAAAACTCGTGGACGCAACCCTGGGAAAACACCTGTAGGACACAGTAATGGCATCCACCTTCTCCTGGCCCAAAGGCAGCTGCAAAACATTGTGTCAGGGTGGATTCTTCTTCTCTCCAGCAACGCGGTGGTGCCAATACGGTCAATCTGACCACCCCAGCCTGCTTCTGGCTTTAACCCTCTTGCCTTGTACACATGGTGACCGAGCTGTCCCTCCCATCCCCCCCCCATCCTCTCGGCGCTGTTGAACCTCCAAGACCAGAGAGCGTCGGCCCAGATGGGTCAAAGCAAATTAGCGTCAAAGCAACCCGTTTCGGTGGAAAACCATATGATAAGTGAAGAGCCCTGAGACGAGCCAGGCGCCAGCCCAGTTGCCCCTACCCGCAGGTGCAGCGCAGGCTCCTCCTGACCCACATCCGTCCCTCCGTCACCTGACCTGCTCCCAAAACACAGCGCCAGCAAACGTCACATCCCACTGTGACTCTTCGCGGGCTCTGGTGGGCTCCATGGTGTGAACGTAGGAAGAGCACCAGCCCCTACTGTGTTGACGACAGCCCTGCGAGCACCAAGGATGCTCTCCCCCAGCAGCGATGAAGCTCATGTCCTTTCCGCAGGCTGATAAGTTCCCCAGCGAAAGGGCTGTAATCATATTTCCCTATTTTTCTGTTCCAGGAGGCAGAGATAACGAAGGGCATGATGGAAGTGGGGCCTGTACAATCCCCGCAGCAGGAAAACAGGAGGAAAGGGAGGTGGGGAGCGGGGGAAGCGGCCGAAGAGCTCGCAGTAAGGTCCCATCCTTGTCATTTGGTGAGCGGGCAGCCCCCTGCCATGGGCAAGCCCAGCCTGGGTGGCACCCACCATCCCACAAATGCCACCAAATCCCTGTGTCCAAGCCTTCATCCTCCCTGGGACACCGTTCCCCAAAAACCTGGAGCCACCAGACTCTCTGGTTTATTCCCGTGCAAGCGTAAATAATCGTCTGGGCACTAAGAAGCAACAAAGGAGCGAATTCCCAGCAGCCGGGCACCGCTGCAACGCCGACGGTGCCGCAGCCCTCTCCTCCCCGTGCCCGCCGGGATCTGGCCTGGCATGCCTGGCACGCCGCCACCTGGCACGCTGCCGCCTGGCACGCCGCCGTGCCCTCCGAGCCAGGGCCCGGGGAAGGGGAGCCATGCTCCACCTGCCATCTGCTCGCCTGGCTCTGCCGCCCCTCTCCCGCCGCGTCCCGTATGGCACCGGAGCTGCCCCTTTTCGGACGGGTGACGAGTGATGCCACTGGCGGGGGCCGCGCCGAGGGGCTCCCGCGGAGGGTCCGGCTGCCGGTTCCCTCCAGCTCCCGCTCTGCAGGGATCCCCCCCGCCTCACCTGCGGTGACACACATGCCGGGGGTTAAATCCCTTGGGAGAGTGGACCTGGTTGACACAAGCCCCTTGTCCCCAAGCCAAAGCCCCAAGGTAGGTGTGCGCAGGGCACTCCGAGCATCGCTCTGCCCTCCCCAGCCGGAGGGACGGGGCGGGGAACCCTTAGCCCAATTCCCAGGAGCTGGTATCTATTACAGAAATGCAAGGGAAGGGTTTTTCCAGGCAGAAAGCTCCCAGCGGAGGTGCTCCCTGTCCCCAGGGAGCATGCCATCCCAATCTGCAGGGACACGGTGCCGGCGCCAGGTCACCAGCCCGGCTCTCTCCCGGTCGTGCCGGGGAGGGTGCAAGCATCCCGCTCAGCCGCCTCCGGCGCAAGTGCTATTTTCTCCCCTTTCTTGGCATTACCGTATTTTAATGAGGTTCATAGATGCGGTAAATACACAGGCGCGGGGAGCAAAGGCACGGCGTGCCCTGGATAAGGACATGGCGCGTTTGCAAGGTGGCAGGAGAGAAGCGGGGCGGGGGGAGGCAGATTTTTTCTCCTCTCCGTAATTACTGCGAGACCGGTGAAGAGCAGGACGGGGAGGTTTCAGGGCAGCGCAGTCCGCACCTCCACAGCCGTTCGAAGAAATCCCATGTATTTTAACAGCCTTTAAATGACTCTCAGAACAGCTCGCTCACGTCCCCGCTGGGATGCCCGTCTCCCTAACCGGGAAAATGGGAGCACGGCAAGGCTCAGCTCATTTTCCACGCGTACGGCGCAAGATTTGCTCTCTCCAGATGGTTTTGGATGGTGCTTGGGCTCCTGGCACGTTCCCATTGGCAACCCACAAGGCAATTCCCCCTGGAAAGCTGCATCCTCTTCTTTAAAAATAGAGACGAGAACTGGGAGAGGGACCAGTGCAACTGGTCCCATTAGGAGCAAGGGTGCAGGGAGAGCGGCGGGATGCTTTTCTGGCGTGATTCGGAGCACAGCGTTGCACCTTTTGTCCCCAATCCAGACCCACTACCAGCAGCGCAAACTGAGCCTCCCCGTCGCAGCCTGCCTTGCTCTCCAGGGAACTGTAGGGAGAGATTAACGCTGTGTAATTAAGCAAGCGGAGGCCGTACGGGAAGCGGCTGCGAATCCCCCCGAACCGCCCCTCGCTCCTCGCGCCCGGCCGCGGCCGGCACGCACCGCACAGGCGGCATGGGGAAGCGTCAAGATTAAAAATTAAAACATTATAGGAAAGTTTAATCGCGTCTTTCGGTTCTCCCCGCGTTGGTGATTCACCCAGCTAATTTGATTTACAGGCGGGGGGGGGGGCGGGGTACGTGCACCCGCGGACCAGGACCGTGCTCTACCAGCGCGTGTCTCCGGCCAAATATTAATAGATATTTGGGCTGTCTTCACGCCCGCCTCTCCCGGGCCGAGTGACCTTCAGGGCAAGCTCGCCTTTGATGTGCATCGCTTCGGAGCGGGATTGATCCTGCAGGCACTTCAAACACAGGCTGCCTTCGCTTGCCTTCGGTGTGAACTCTGATTAACGGGCAAAACGCCTGTCTCTCTTTTTGCTCTGACCACTGAAGGAATCCAAACGAAGGCTGGCAGTCCCTGATTAACCAGCGCCCTTTCCACGGCTCTTCCCAACGCTGTCACCGTGCCCTGCTCTCCTTTGCCGCTGCTGTGCCGATCGCCCGCTGTCGCCGCCGTATTAAAATCAAAACCGTGGTAGACTAGAAGCAAGGCGATGGTATTTATTGAAGGAAAATGGGAATTGCTTCATCTTTCTGCTTGAATTATGGCTTACTACTTGGCAAGATGGGACACAGGAGCCCCTGCCCGCCCCTCGCACTTGTCCCCAATGTCCCATGGGGCTCCCAGAGACCTCGGAGAAGTTTCACGGACTTTAGGAGCAGGAGAAACGTGCTGGCACCGGAGGAAGCCTCGTCCTCCTCATGGGAGGAAAGCAGACCAAGCCGTCTGCTTGATTTAACTGCGATGTGTAGATGGATGAAGGAAGAGCCCGGCGGTCCTCCAGTGCCGAACCCTCAAAGGGCGCAGGGTTTGGCCCGTAGGTCTTTTACAAGCCCAAAGCCCTGCTCAGTGCCCACGCTGCCAGGGCTATCCCCAGGAGCTAAGACCACGATGTGCTGCTGCCATCTGTCTCCAACGAGCAGCCACCAGGACCTCAGCTGAGATACGCAAGCGAGGACCGACAGCAGGAGGATGGCGAGCGGGCGAGGGGGACCAGCCCCGCGGCTTTGCCTGCCTCACGCTGGGACCAAACGTCGCGTTAAAAGGACTGTAGTTTCGATATTTGCCTGTCAGAGTCCCAGCACTTTCGCTGATTTACTATCAGAGTCCCAGCAAAGGACTTTCGCTGAACCAACTTCACAAATAATCGAAATCAGTTATTTTATTGAGAGCGACAGCCGCAGAGTCGAGATTGCCGTTGATAAGTTCACTAACTATGATAGCGCGAATTACTTAAGGTTGATATTGCTAGCAAAAAATAACGATAGTACAACAACCCGGGGTAACATTCCCAGCACAGCGTCCCTGCCCGGGGTGGAGGAAGACAACGCGGCCCGTCGTCTGCTCCGGCAGGTATCGAGTTTCTTCTCTCCCAATTTAACAGTCATTTTTTCCATCCTTTTAGCCCCAAAATTCCAAGGTTTCCTTCCCCTAGGTGACGTGTAGTATGATTTGGGTGGAGAGACGGAGTGCTATAGTCATATCTGTTTAGCACGATCTCTAAAATCTTCATTAGCGTACACAGCGGTGTCAACTTTAATATGCATTTCACAGGTAACGAGGCAAAGGTCGATTACCGGGCATGGCAGCCTCTCGAGGAAACAAAGAGCTACGCAAAGTCTCTGTTATCTTGATTTTACTGTCTCTGCTGACGAAAAGCAGGGCTGTCCTGGCTCCCCAAGGCTCCCCCGTTATTTATGTACCCTGCGATGGCCAGAAAAGCCTTCGCCCCCCTGGGTTGCACAAGAGAGAGCAAAGCCAGCCTTAATTGCTCTTTGAGCACACATACTTCACCTCATTATCCAAATTCCACACCAAACAAACCACATTTTTATCACCGAGACAAATCAAACCGTGCCTCTCCTACACACCAGAGCGGGTCTGGGTTGGTCACTGGTGTAAAAGTGGATTTTCTTGAGGGATCCCACAGCAAACCCCAGAAACAAACCCCCCGGAGTGTGAAAGGGGCTCCAGCGTCACGCTGCCGTGGAGCTACACCCCGGCGAGAGGAGATGACGGCAATGACAAACGACACTCGCCCTATAATTACAGCCAGACTCCAATGCAGCGAGTACTGCTGCATTATTAAGAGCAACCAAAAATACTCCCAGATTAGTCATTAGCCGGCCCGGGTTACGCAGCAAGCGGCCCCCGGGGCTGTCTCACCCCTGCGCTTGCAGAGCTGAAAGGTGGGGGGGAGATTAAAATGGTTTGCAGCTCTTTTTACGCATCCTTCCTTTTGCGTGGCCGAGGCCCTGGGGTGAGTGGAGCATCTCCAGAATGCCCCGGCTCTGGGGAAAACTGCATTAGGATAATATTAATTGCCTTAGTGTAGTGCAACAGCTTAGTCTAAGCCAGCAGAGCTGAAGCAATGCACGAGGTCAGGGGAACCCACGGGTGTAGATTTGCATTGTGCCCAAGGTGGGATCTGGGCGTCAGCCTTGAAAATTAGCTTCAACGTGAAGGGTGCGAGAAGGAGGTTATGGAGGCTCCAGCAGGTCGAGGGAGGTTGTTCCCCCCCTCTACTCCACTCTTGTGAGACCCCACCTGGAGCCCTGCGACCAGTTCTGGAGCCCCTACTGCAAGAGAGGTATGGACGTGCTGGAACGTGTCCAGAGAAGGGCCCTGAGGGTGATCAGAGGGCTGGAGCACCTCTCCTATGGAGACAGACTGAGACAGTTGGGGTTGTTCAGTCCGGAGAAAAGAAGGCTCCGGGGAGACCTTATTGTGGCCTACCAGTATCTTAAGGGGGCCTACAAGAAAGCTGGGGAGGGATTTTTCAGGGTATCGGGTAATGGTAGGACTAGAGGGAATGGATTAAAACTAGAGCTGGGTTGATTCAGACTGGACTTTAGGAAGAAGTTCTTCACCATGAGGGTGGTGAGACACTGGAACAGGTTGCCCAGAGAGGTGGTGGAAGCCCCATCCCTGGAAGTTTTTAAGGCCAGGCTGGACGGCGTTCTGAGCAACCTGACCTAGTGGGAGGTGTCCCTGCCCATGGCAGGGGGGTTGGAACTAGATGATCTTTAAGGTCCCTTCCAACCCAAACCATTCTATGATTCTATGATTCTAAAGCCCAGGCTGAAACCACGCACGGTGTAACGGCAATGCAGCAGTGCTGCCACAAAGGCTGTGTTTGAAAGCCTGTGGACCAGAAGCCTCCAGAAATGTTGTTTGACACCTCTGATAACGACCCGGGTGATGGGGCAGGGCGCACCCTCAGCAAGTTGGCAGGTGACACCACAGCGGGAGGAGGTGGCTGATGCAGCAGAGGGTGGTGCTGCCACCCAGAGGGACCTGGGCAGGCTGGAGAAACGGGCTGAGGGACCTCCTGAAGTTCAGCCAGGGGAAGGGCCAAGAGCAGCCCCAGGACACGCTGGGGCCACCCAGCTGGAAAGCAGCTTGGCAGAGATGGCCACAGCGCTGGGAGCAAAAATCCCAAATGTCTGGGGGTTGCTCCCAGAGCAAAGCTGCAAGGAGGGAAAGCCCTGGCTTGTTCTTACGCTCTCTGGGAACTGCTTCCATCACCCCACAAGCCTCGGGGCGCCGGGCTTTCCTGGTGACTGCAGCCTCAAATGCACCCCCTTTCCTGGCTGCGGCGCTGGGTGCCAAAAATCCTGAACGTCCGGGCATGGGTCCCATGGCCAAGGTGCCAGGAGGGAAAACCGTGGCTTGTTCTCACACTCTCTGGGAACTGCTTCCATTGCCCCGCGAGCCTCGGGGCGCCGGGCTTTCCCAGCCACATCAGCCTCAATACCCACCTGCTCCATGCACCGTGCCTGGCAGTCTGGTAGACACCAAGCTGACCATGGGCCAGCAGTGCACTCTCCCAGCAAATGTGGGGACCAGCCTCTTGAGCTGCATCGGGCAGAGCATCGCCAGCGGGTCCAGGAGGCAGATCCCACCCCTCTGCTCAGCACTGGTGAGACATATCTGGGTATTGTGTCCCTCATTGGGCTCCCCAGTGGAAGACAGGTGTAGACATGCTGGAGCGAGTTCGGAAAAGACTAAGGGCCTGGAGCATCTCTGCGATGAGGAGAGGCTGAGAGAGCTGGGATGGTTCAATCTGGAGAGGAGATGGCTCAAGGAGATCTTATCCATGTGGACAAATGTTTGATGGAGAGAGGTAAAGGAGACAGGGCCAGACTCTTCTCTGAGGTGCCAAGCGACCAGAGGCAATGGGCACAAATTGGAATATAGGAAGTTCTCCTTAAACGTAAGAAAATGCTCTTTTATTGTGAGGGTGGTCAGACACGGGAAGAGGTTGCTCAGAGGTGTTGTGGAGTCTCCATCCTTGGAGATATTCAAAGCTCGACCAGACCTGGCCTGGAGCAGCCTCCTCCCGCTGGAGCTGGGCGTTGGAGCAGATGAGCTCCAGAGGTGACTCTAGCCACGGGGACTTGGTGTTTCTGCAGCTGTGAGCCCCAGCCAGACCCTACTCCGAGCCGTGCCATGGCTCTGCTCCCCATCCTCTTCCCCGGGATGTGGGACGTGTCCCACTCCTTCCCAGTGTTTCGACACCGACTGCAGAGAAGCACTAGCTGAGAGACAGGAACAACCATTACGATTGCCTCCAGCACATCTTCTTAGATCTAATAACCCAGACGGTTTATTGACTTCTTTATTTAACTGGAGTCATCTTCTCTCTCTTCCGCGCAGCCGTGTTTGCCTCGCGGCTTTTCCAAATACACGTCTACACCGAAAAATACCCCATGAGCATCATTTCTTCTAATTCCTTGAATCTATCCTTCAGATACATTCTGGGTCTGACCCAGCCACATGACAATTTAATTGAGCGACGCTTTCCCCCATCCCCTTGCAAAGCTGCAGCGTGGCAGGCAGGAACCAGGCTCCGTCCCGGCTCCAGGACCAGGCACGGCTGGGATCAGACATCCCCCTTTGCTCCGGGAGCATGCAGCCCATGCGGGGCCAGCGAGGGCTGCTCTGCTCCTCCAGTGCTTTTACATGTTATTTCTGCACGAGTTTTGACCCAAAACATGACTTTGAATTAAAATCCAAATTGCCCTGGCAATCTCTAAATGGATTATTTATTTTTTTAGTAGACAAAATGTTCTTTCCTTTTTTTTTTTTTGGTCACCTCACATGGGTCCGTTCGTGTGGGGGTTTTTCTGGACCATCCCTACTATTTGAGGTTTTGAGGCACAAAGGTCTCACTGACTGATCCTAAAAGGATTCCAAAGCCCTGCAGCAGCCTGCTTCTCTACTGCCCCCCGGTTCTCCAAGAGCCCTTATAAGAAAATCAGTAGAAAGACGGACAAAGTATTAATGGTTTTGGGTCCATATGAAGCGGTTTGGGCTCACTGTAGGTCCCAGCCCCGCAAAGCGCTGAAGTGGCTGCGCCAAAGGCCAGCTGGACTCTTCCCTCCTGAGCTTCCTTCAGGCAAAATGGTGTTCAGCTGCTACAAGTTGAGTCAACAAATTCTACCTTCATCTTTTTTTCTGCACACTTGACAAGAGATACCATAGGGGCGGTAAATTCCATGTCTTTTGGTTTAATTTATTCTACAGATTATGATTAATAAAAATGTGATACAATAATGGGGTCTTTTTGTTGCATTAGAGACATTCAACTTTCGAAAGACCTGCTGTAGCAATGAGCAAGTGTCTCACTCAAATGCTACCAGTGTCCAGGCAGGCGGCCACGGGCTCGCCCGCAGAAGAGGGAATTTTCCATTGGATTTACACTTTGCAACTCAAATTAATCCCCACGGCTGTTTCTTTTCCTGTTGTTCGGGTGACTCCTTTGTATTGTTTGGCTGCTGTGGAATAAACGGTGTCAGTCACCGAGAGGCTGTACACCCCCCTGCCAAAATTCCCAGTCCCTACATCACCTCCCCGAGCAAAGTTCCCCACTTGCAGGCACCCAAGCCAAGAATTTAGAGCAATCCCTGGGGAAGAGCTGGTACAGGGTGGGACGGGGTAAACAAGTGAGTCATGGTAAACTCCTGGCCTCAGTCCCAGTGGGACTCAGGTACAGGGCTCCTGGCATCACTGTGGGGCTGCCCCTCCAGCCACCATGACCCTCTGCCCCCAGAGGTTTGGGGTGCTGGTGGAGCCCCCTCACAGAACCACAGAGTGGTAGGGGCTGGAAGGGACCTCTGGAGATCACCCAGTCCAACCCCCTGCCAGAGCAGGGTCACCCAGAGCAGGTGGCACAGGAACGCCTCCAGGCGGGTTTGGAATGTCTCCAGAGACGGAGACTCCACCACCTCTCGGGGCAGCCTGGGCCAGGGCTCTGCCACCCTCACAGCAAAGAAGTTCCTCCTCGTGTTTAGGTGGAACTCCCTATGGTCAAGTTTGTGCCCGTTACCCCTTGTCCTGTCCCCGGGCACCACTGGAAAGAGCCTGGCCCCATCCTCCTGACACCCCCCCTTTCAGTATTGATAAGTGTTGATAAGATCCCCCCTCAGGCGTCTTTTTTCCAGCCTGAAGAGACCCACATCCCTCAGCCTTTCTTCACAAGAGAGGTGTTCCAGTCCCCTCATCCTCTTGGTAGCCCTTTGGTGTCCCCTCTCCAGCAGTTCCCTGTCCTTCTGGAACCGGGGAGCCCAGACCTGGACCCAGCACTCCAGATGCAGCCTCCCCAGGGCAGAGCAGAGGGGGAGGATGACCTCCCTCCACCTGCTGGCCACACTCTTCTTGATGCCCCCCAGGATGCCGTTGGCCTTCTTGGCCACAAGGGCCCATTGCTGGCTCACGGGCACCCTGTTGTCCACCAGGACTCCCAGGTCTCTTTCCACCGAGCTGCTCTCCAGCAGGTCACCCCCAACCTGTTCTGGTGCAGGGGGTTATTCCTCCCCAGGTGCAGTGCCCTACACTTGCCCTTATTGAATTTCATAAGGTTTCTCTCCGCCCAGCTCTCCAACCTGTCCAGGTCTCTCTCAGCCACCCCCCCCAGCTTTGTGTCATCAGCAAACTCGCTGAGGGTGCACCGTGTCCCTTCATCCAGGTCATTGATGAATATATTGAAGAGGACTGGGCCCCGTACTGACCCCTGGGGAACACCACTCGTCACTGACCTCCAACTAGACTCTGTGCCCCTAATCACCACCCTCTGAGCTCTGTCTTTCAACCGGTTTTCAGTCCCCCCCACTGTCCATTCATCAAACCCACACTTCCTAAGCTTCCCTATGAGGATGCTGTGGGAGACTGTGTCGAAAGCCTCGCTGAAGTCAAGGTAGGCACCATCCACTGCCCTCCCGTCATCTGTCCATCCAGTCATGCCATCATAGAAGGCTATCAGATTAGTCAGACATGATTTCCCCTTGGTGAATCCATGTTGAGTACTTCTGATAGCTTTCTTCTCCTCCACATGCCTTGAGATGACGCCCAGAACGAGCTCCGGCAGCTTGGGGGGTGTGTGTGGGGGAATTGAAATATTGAAACAGAGCAGTCCCAGGGCTGTGGAAGGGTCATTCCCGGTTGTTTTTTGGTGATTTGAGAGAGATTTGGTGTAAGGAATCGCACTGTGGCTATGGAGAGCATCCTCCTGGAGCCTGTCTGGGATAAGCCCGGCTGGCGACGCTGAGCACCCGTGGCCCGACACCTGCGCATCGTCCTGCTACGTGGCCAAAAAAGGCTACTAGTGCAGAGATCCTCTCTGTTTCCATCAGCCCTGCCCAACCGCAGTCCTGGCTCTGCCATTCATCCCGCGGCTGGACACCGGGGGATGCTGCCTCGCTCTGCTCTGCGTGAGGGTTATAATTCAGGCTCCCCTCAAGAAATACCGCTCCATGCCCTCTGTCAAGGGCTTCCTCTTTCCACTGCAGAGGCTTGCATGAAATCAAACCTCATCCCTCTTTTCCTCGCGTCCTTTGCTGGGTAGTGGCTCATGACAACTCTCTCCATCAAGGGCTGCGAGGGCTTTCGACCAGAGGTGTGGCGGCTCAGCTGGTGCCAGATGTGCTCGCGTGCAGCCAGATGTGCTGGTGTTTAGAGCGAGATGCTCAAAAGCACCAAAGGAGCCCTGAGGAGGTCGGAGGAAGAGTTAACCCCATGCCTGCAACAACCACAACAACCTTGGGTTGACGTTCCTCCCAAACCCAAGTGGAACCCCAGAATATTTCAGAAAAAAAATTTTAGTTTTTCCCGGGACTGACTCATTTTCCATCAGAAAGGAGTTTGATGGAAAATCGTGACCTACCCTAAACCCAACAAGTACCTGACCAGCACCTGTGCCCTGCTCCCAGGTTCCCCCAGTTTACATCTACAAGAACGTCCCCTCCTGGGTCACTGCACTGGTATGCGAGACAGCGACAAAACAAGCAATGACCTGGCAGTAACACGCAAGATTTTTCCAGGACGGTGACATCTTCTCCCGTCGCATGCCACCAAGAGGGAGATCCGAGCAAAAAAGGAGTCAGCGGCGCGGGGAAGGGCGGAGTGGCGAAACGCCTGCGGGGTTTTGCAATGCTTCCCTCGCCCCGTGTCAGCTCTTTGAGATCGGTGTTACAACACGGTGGGGCCAGGTATGCGCTTGACCGGGAGAAGCCGGCATTTCCGTGTCACTGACCGCCCGGGGAGCGGCGGGGGGACGCGCCAGAGACCACCCCGGGGATGTGGGTAGGGCTGTGCCTATATAGAGTGTGAGGAAGGGCAGAGGCAGCAAGTTTCAGCTCCTCTCTCCTCTCTTCTCGGTTGTGATTTTCTCCCTGGAGGGGGAATTTCTTGATTTTTTTCACTGCTCAGTGGCACGGGGCGAGGATGGATGCTGGACTGGCCGTGGTGCTCATTATTCTCTTCCTCCTCTCCATCCTCTGGTTCCTGGACTGGAGAACCAGCAGGAAGAGAAGTCGGCTGCCTCCGGGACCGGCCCCATGGCCCATTCTGGGCAACCTATGGCAAAAGGATGTCCTGCCCCTCTACAAGACCTACGAGAAGGTAAGAGAGGAGCTGGTGGTGCCGGACTCACTCCCAGCCCCAGCAGGGCAGCAGGAGGGAATGGGAATGGGAATGGGAATGTCCTGTGTCAAAATAAAATGGGAATTGTGCAGGTGACTCTTTTCACACCTTTCTTTTCTCTTTTTCCCTCCTTCTTGTCTTGCTCTGCCAGAGTTGCCTAAATCCCTGCTAGCGGGAGCATAATCAAGACTGTTATTGAAGTCTTTCTCCTCCTCTAAGGTGGTGCTGCAGCACCGCTGCCATCCAGACACGCTTTCCGGAGATGATGTTTTGAAATCCCAAAGCAGCAGCGGGATCAGAACCCCCCCGTCCCGGGCCAGGGCTGGGTGGGAATGGGTCGAGGACGCCGGCTTTGAGGGAGGTTCTTCCCCTCCCTGCCCGTGCATTTGCCGGTGTTGTGGCCACGAGACTTCATTTAAAATTAAATGAATGGCTGGGGTTTGGAACCCTCACTCACCACAGCTTTCCCGTCCTCCCCCAGCTCAGCAGCACGTACGGCCCCATCTTCACCGTCTGGCTGGGGCTGAAGCCAGTGGTGGTGCTCTGTGGGTACGAGGCGGTGAAGGATGCTCTGCTGGGCCACTCTGAGGAGTTTGGAGGAAGACCTGAAATACCCCTTCTGGTGCAGCTATCAAAAGACTATGGTAGGCGCCTGCATTTCTTCTAGATGCGATTGCTGTCTGGGTGAGCAGAAAGTCCCTGACTGCAGCTGGCCATGCTCATGTCTAGTGAGGGACTCAACACCCAAGACCTCAAACACCCATTTCCCACTCTGACAGTCCCTCTAACTATTAAGCCTCTTGTCCAAGGACAGTATTAATTCCAGGTAACCAGTTCCAGCTTTGTTCTGAGTTTCTATAGAGATCGTCAGCCTTTCAGGGATGCTGTGCACGCAGCAGGGTCGTTCCTTGGCTTACTGTCCTATTGCTCCACAGCTGGGCTCAGAGCAGGGTCCCCCATTCCTGGGGAGGCGCGGTGGGGCGGGCAGGTGAGTGGTCTCCACTGCCTCCCTCCAGGTTTTATCTCCAACAATGAGAAGAAGTGGCGGGAGCTGCGGAGGTTCACGCTCAGCACCCTGCGGGACTTCGGGATGGGGAAGAGCTCCATGTCGCAGCGGGTGCAGCAGGAGGCCCAGCACCTGGTGGAGCTGCTGGCAGAACTCAAAGGTGACGTGAGTCCCATCCGTCCTGGTTCCTGTGGCAGGTGGAGGACATACAACAGCCTCACGGGACATGTGTGGTCCCAGAGCTGTTTGCAATGGCTGGCGTGGACGATCCTTGAAGGGAGAGGGGTTAGGCCGCATCCCACCCAGAGAGAGCTGCAGGGCTGTGATACAGTCATGGCTTAAGGGTTGGGGTGGGAGATCCTGCTCCAGAACTGGGTGCACGTGGTGGGGGACCATGGAGGAATATTTCGTGCCCAAAGAACAGAAATAGGAAATTAAAGTGCATGGCATCGAGAACGCAAGAAAAACACATTGCTCCAGCAACACAGGGGTTATCAGGGCGATGTCCTCCTCTCTGACAAAACTGAACTGCTCAGTGCCACCACCTCTTCTGGGGCTTCCTGAATATAAGAGGAGACGGAGGCTCCGTCATACACTGGCTCCTCTGCCCTGATGTGCGGTGCTGGCCAGGGGCCGCTCATGGCAGGGAGATGTTCTGCAGCCCCCCAGGTCCCCAGGGCACGTCAGCAGGAGCCCAAAGCACCCGGAGATGCCTCTGCTTTCCTCAGTCCCAATCACTGGGGAGGGGTTTAGGAGCAAGGAGGTCGATGTAGGAGCCCACAGCGCAGGAGGGCCCTTTGCTTTGGCTGTTAGGCCCAGCAGATTCAACCAGGGCTCAGAGTTCAAAGGACAGGGGCTCGAAGGGGGAGGAAGGGTGTTTTCTGTGTTGAAGCAAATAACTGTTGACTTTCTGATGCCTTTCTTGCCACTTCTGTGGCTGCAGGAAATGCCTTTGAGCCGATGACAATGTTCAGACACGCAGTCGCCAACGTGATCTGCTCCGTTGTCTTCGGGAGCCGTTACAGCTACAGCGACACAGCCTTTCTGGAGCTACTGAACGTGATCGGGAACTACATCAGCTTCTTCCTCTCCCCCATCGCCGTGGTAGGCATCCACCCTCATGCCCAATGTTCTCGGGTGGTCGAGGGATGCTCCTTGGCTTTGGGTCACTCCTTGCCTTTGATGGGACAGCATGGCTTTGAGGAAAAGTACGGGAGGCTCCATCCAGACACCTGAGTCCTCCTGTTCCTCCTCCATCTGCAGGTCTACAACACCTTCCCCAACATCATGCACCACCTCCCGGGGCCACACAGGAAAGTCCTGGCTGAATGCGAGAAGCTGAAGGACTACATCCGAGAAAGAGTCGAGCTTCACAAGCTGACGCTGGACCCCAGCTGCCCCCGGGACTACATCGACTGTTTCCTTATGAAAGCGGAGAAGGTAGAGGTGGTGCAAAGTGGGGCGAGGGCTGCCCTCCAGACCTGGCTGCAGCCTGGAAAATCACCCAGATGACACTGAATCCCCTCCCTACCGTGTCCTTGCAGGAGAAGAGCAGCCCGGAGAAGATGTACAGCAACGAAGACTTGGTCATGTCAGTATTCAACCTCTTTGGTGCCGGGACAGTGACAACTAGCAACGCCCTGGTCTTCTGCCTCTTAATACTGGCAAAATATCCCCGTATTCAAGGTAAGGGCAGCAAAATGCATCTGCTCCCTGTGCCTGAGGAGGTCACGGTGCAGCAAAGACACAGACAGAGAGTCACAGCCCTGGTGGGTCCTGTTTGGGGGGAGACCAAAATCATCCCGCATGGGTCACCCAAGGGTGACAGCCATCACAGCCACAGACACGCCGGGGGATCCGGGTACCTGATCCCTTTTTTCCATCCCTGCTTGTGCAGGTGGCCCCAGACTGGCCTATGAAAGATGCCTTGAACCCTCCAGATCTGGGGAGGTACATGGTCAGAGACCCTATTTCTGGTCTCTACGAGGGTTTATGCCGGTTTCTCCCTCTCTGCTAGATCATCCTTTGACTCTAGGATAGGTGTCCAGGGAGGCCAGTAAGAATTTACGGGGGGTTTTGCACAGCAAGCACTGCAGCTCCACGTCTGCCTTTTCCCCAGCCAAGGTCCAGGAGGAGATCGATGCGGTGGTGGGTGCTGGCTGTGCTCCCAGCACGGAGGACAAGCTGAGGATGCCGTACACCAACGCAGTGATCCACGAGCTGCAGCGCTTCCACAAGACCCGCATCGAGAACTTCCCGCGGATGACGACGCAGGACGTCGTGTTCAGGGGCCACACCATCCCCAAGGTAGACATCATGGCCCTGAAGTCTCTGTGTCCCCGAGGGGAGGGGTGGCAGGGGGGCTTGAATGAGATTCGCCTTGGCCCCTGGACTGTTTGCTCCCTCCTGGAGGTCCTGGGTCTTTCCCAGTCCTTGGTGGGGGGAGATAGTGATAACCTTTTAGTGGAGGAAGAGAGGGAACTTGATGCTGCTGCCAGTTCTGCCCACACACAGAATCACAGAACCACAGGCTGGCAGGGGTCGGAAGGGACCTCTGGAGATCACCCAGTCCAAGCCCCTGCCAGAGCAGGGTCACCCAGAGCAGGTGGCACAGGAACGCCTCCAGGCGGGTCTGGGATGTCTCCAGAGACGGAGACTCCACCACCTCTCGGGGCAGCCTGGGCCAGGGCTCTGCCACCCTCACAGCAAAGAAGTTCCTCCTCGTGTTTAGATGGAACTCCCTAAGGTCAAGTTTGTGCCCGTTACCCCTTGTCCTGTCCCCGGGCACCACTGACAAGAGCCTGGCCCCATCCTCCTGACACCCCCCCTTTCAGTATTGATAAGCGTTGATAAGATCCCCCCTCAGGCGTCTTTTTTCCAGCCTGAAGAGACCCACATCCCTCAGCCTTTCTTCACAAGAGAGGTGTTCCAGTCCCCTCATCCTCTTGGTAGCCCTTTGGTGTCCCCTCTCCAGCAGTTCCCTGTCCTTCTGGAACCGGGGAGCCCAGACCTGGACCCAGCACTCCAGATGCAGCCTCCCCAGGGGAGAGCAGAGGGGGAGGATGACCTCCATCCACCTGCTGGCCACGCTCTTTTTAACATATCCCAGGACACCATTGGCCTTCTTGGCCACAAGGCTGGCACACCCGTGTCCCTTGCCTGTCCTGGAAAACACCTCTTTCCACCAGGGAGATGGCCGCCGGCCCAGGTTTGACTGCAAGCGTTTTGTACAGCACCCACCTTGAAGGAACACCTCCCTCCTTTGGACCTTGTGCAGCGAGAGGGGTTTTAACATAAAACAATGGGAATAACTCAATAATTTCTGTCTCATGAGGTGCACAGAGACCGGCAGGACCCCGGGGACAGCAGAGCCCCACAACAGTTGTCCCTGCCTGGCACAGAGCCATCGCTCTGGGCTGCGTCCCTACGGGCATCAGAGTGGGCATCGGGGGGTGCACCCAGCCTCTCCCCATGCCCTCCAGATGCTCCTCACTTGCTAATAATCCCCCTCGGCAGAGCCCTGCGTCACGGTACTGATGTTCCTCCTTGCCCTGTCCCTCTCCCACAGGGCACAGTTGTGATTCCGGTATTTTCTTCCGTGCATACGGATCCAACCCAGTGGGAGAACCCCAAGGAAGTCGACCCAGGGCACTTCTTGGATGAGAAGGGCGAGTTCAGGAAACGTGAAGCCTTCATGGCTTTCTCAGCAGGTCAGTGCTTAACCCCCACACAGCCACCTTGGCCGTCACCCTGCCTGCATCGACTCCCAGCACTGCCAGCGTGAATATCAGTTGGCGCCAAAGTTATACCCATGATATGAACTTTCTCGCTAGCCTTTTACGCCCTTTTTTCCCCAAGCGCTGGGTGAAGCCCTCAGCCCGGTGCTCACCCTCCGCTTCCCATGTCCCCAGGGAAGAGGATGTGCCCAGGAGAGGCGCTGGCCCGCATCGAGCTCTTCCTTTTCCTCACCACCCTGCTGCAGAACTTCACCTTCCAGCTCGCCATCGAGCACAAGGAGACCGATTTATTCTCCCTATGGCTCGAGATAGAGAGGAGGGCGATACCGGGCATGTTCTTCGCTATTCCGCGCCCGGTGTCCTCTTAAGCAGAGAGGAGCAGGGAGGAAGAAGATGTCTTCCAGGTGCCTTCACTTCTTCTGCAATCAGAGCAAGCCACGCCACCATGAATGCTACAGCAGCAGCCACCAAGGAGGGTGGCTTTGAGCTTCTCCTTGGAGATCTGACAGGCATCTCTGCCACCAGCTCCGTGGGCATCCTTGGCTCCCAACCCTTTCCCTCCACGTCCCTGTAACACGAGGAAGACAGCGCTGGTTTTCCTCCCCCCGTATCTATTGGCTCCGGTCAAACCTCTTGCTCCTTGGGGCAGGGCTGCCTGTGGCTCCCCGGCTCGGCTGGGCGCGCCCTCGTTTTGGCACTTCTGCAATAAAAATAACTATCGCAACTGGATGCTGGTGTTTGTAAGAACGCTTGAGGTGCCTCTCGACGTAAGGGCGGTGACGCTGAGGCTTCCCTGCCCTCCGCAGGCGGTCCGTCAGCCAGGACAAACCAAGGTGACAGGCACCTAACGCTTCTGCTTCCCCGCTTTGTCCCCTCTCTCTGTGCATTACACAGAGGCTGTGACACTGCAAATCACCATCACTTCTGTCCCCGCACCTCGTGAACACCTTTTAGGCCATCGAAATGTTAAAAAAATGATGCACAGGGGGAAACGTGCTACAGGACAGCGGTGCCGTGCTTGGCAAGCAAGACGTATTCTGCCAGCAAAGTCACCGCGTCCCTCTCAGGGTGCTCGCGCTGCCTGAACCACCCCTGCAGGAAGAGGGATGCACTTGCCAGCCCCCAGGCATGCTCCAGCCTTTATTCCAAAACATTGGGACTTTAAAGAAAAAGGGTTTTTTTCTTTAAATACTCGTGCAAGGGCAAAATAACCCAGACGCACTCTGCCCAGCCTCAGCGATGGCCTGGGCTCCTCCTTCCGCCAGCTGAATGTGTCTTCAGGCTTTGGAAAACCAGTAAGTTTCCCATTGCTTCCAGTTCTCCCAGATACAGGACTTCAGCTCCATGTCTGTTCCCAGGGTGTCTTCATCTTTCCCAGGTTTTTGTGTGTCCCAGGACAGACGGAGCCAGGGAAACATTCGGTTTGCTTTAGCTGATTTGCCTCCGCGGCTTTTAATCTTCAAATGAATCTTACACATCTCAGGAATGTATCGCTAATCCCCGTAGCTCTGAGGCAGGGAGGGCTCCCCGGGACAGGCAGAGACACCTGAGCTCTTCCAGCAGCAAAATGCTTTCAGCTGGAGAAGGTTTCCAACAAAAGGCCTGAGCTGCAGCACACAAGAGCTGTAGCTCAGGAGAAGTTGTGGAAAAGGGCTTAGGGGTGCTGGTGGATGAGAAGCTCAACATGAACCAACAATGTGCGCTTGTAGCCCAGAAGGCCAGTTGCATCCTAGGCCACATCAAAAGAAGCGTGGCCAGCAGATCCAGAGAGGTGATCCTGCTCCGCTCTGGTGAGACGCCACCTGGAGTCCTGTGTCCAGCTCCAGAGCCCTCAGCACAGGAAGGACATGGACGTGTTGGAGCGGGGCCAGAGGAGGCCACGGAGATGATCCAAGGGCTGGAGCCCCTCTGCTGTGAGGACAGGCTGAGAGAGCTGGGGGGGTTCAGCCTGGAGAAGAGAAGGCCCCGGGGAGACCTCAGAGCCCCTTCCAGTCCCTGAAGGGGGCCTACAGGAAAGCTGGGGAGGGGCTGTTTGCAAGGGCATGTAGCGAGAGGACGAGGGGCAATGGTTTAAACTAGAGCAGGGCGGGTTTAGAGCAGACATCAGGAAGTTCTTTCCACTGAGGGTGGTGAGACACTGGCCCAGGTTGCCCAGAGAGGTGGTGGAGGCCCCATCCCTGGAGACATCCAAGGCCAGGCTGCATGAGGCTCTGAGCAACCTGATCCAGTTGAAGATGTCCCTGCTGAGTGCAGGGGGGTTGGACTAGATGGCCTTGAGAGGTGCCTTCCAACCCAACGCATTCGGTGATTCTAGAATGCTGTGGGAGAGAAGGGATAAAAGCAACATGCAGCTTGCTGTCTCAGCTGTGGGGTTGTGCCTCTCTGAGGTCCTTCATGTCAATATTTACCTCTAGCAAATACTCTGGGGTGCTGGCTCTGCTCCGTGAGCTCCTGTGCAGCTGGGGAAGTCACTCTGGGGCTTGTTTGAGAGGAGCTGGCAGCGTGGGATGTGCTCCCAGCTGTCCCCTTCTCCCTGCCCAGGGAGTTAGGCTTGTTGCAGTGGGGCTGGGGGTCTCTATGAAGCCTGGGACTGGAGGGCAGGGGGGCTGTTGGGGTTTTGTGGGGGTCTCCAGGCTGGTTTTGGTGGGTGTTGCCTTGCACCTCCCTGCAAGCACGGAAAGGGGAGAGCAGGGAGCGTGCCTCGGGGAGAGGTGCCTGTGCCCTCCCGGAGGTAGGTGAGACCAGGGGTGTTGGGGACTTCTGTTACCCTGGGCCAGCGGTTCCTCGATGGCGGGTGCTGCCATCCCGAATGGCCCATTTTGCCAGTAAAGATTATTTCCTAGATACCACTGTGAGAGGGGCATTTCTGTGCGTAGGGAGTGAAATGCATCTCTGGGAGGGCTTGTGATCTCTTCAGGGGGGGAGCTCCAAGCTTTGATTAATCGATTAATTTGAGGCAGCCTGTAGCTGGGTTTGGAGCCGGTGAAAAGGGGTGGATTTGCTGTCAGGTAGCTCTTAGTGGCAGGAAAACAACCCTGCCCTGGAGAAGAATGGCTGAGGCCGGAGCCCTGCTCTTCTCTGCTTAGGAGTTACCTTAAAATCCTGCGTGGGGACGTGTGTGGGATGACGACTTGGGTGCCCGAGCCCGTCGCCCTGCCAGCTTTGTGCAGCGCGTTTGTTTTGCAAGCACCAAACTTGAAACCACAGCACCAGCGGTGCCGGAATCTCCGGAGGATGGAGAGAGCGTCATGTTCTCATCCAACGCTGCCTTTTCCACTCCCGCCTCTGCCAAAGCGAGAGCCCAGTGGGCACGCGAGAGCCCCGAAACTGCCGTGCACAGGTACGCAGCCCCGCTCTCCGAAGGCGTTTGTGCCCGTCTCCGCAAGGGATGAGGGGGTATGAGTTTATTGCGGCTTTCCCCCCTGGGCTGCTCTGCAAGGCTCCGTCGTCTTGTCAAAAAGTCGTGTTGTTGTTTTGTTGTGTGGTTTGTTTTTTTTTTAATGACTTACCTAATCCTCCTACCTTCTCCTAAATGATGGATGAACCAGCCTGTACTCTTATTCTACGTGCGTTTTTTGACTCATTAGATGACTAAATAGAATCTTTTTTTCAAGCTGGGGAACCTTGGGACTCAGGAAACTAAGTAAAAAAAAAAAAAACCCAAACCAAACATGTGTTTGACCAAAACAACCTGATTTAAAGCATTTTTGCCCAACCTCTTTCCAACATCCCCCTGGATCGGCACTTATTGCCCCTGGGTTTCCGTGCCTGAAAACCAGACGCTGGGGCATCCCAAGGCTGGCGGTGCTCCTGCTTCCCCGAGGACTTTTTTTTGGTTTTACGCCTGTTTCCTTTATTTTTCCAGCTGATTTGTGCTCTTTCGGGGGAGGGGGGGGGGGAACTGCAGTGCCCCCGTCCTACCTACGGGCTCCCATCCTTGCTGGCGGGACCCCGAAAGCGGGTGCCGTTGAGCGGCTCTTTGCGGTGGGGGCGGCTATTAGCAGCGCTACGGCCCGGCGGGCGGAGGTTTGCGGTTTGCGGTAGCGGGTGTCTCCTAGCAGCCGCGACGCGACGGGGACGGGCGGCGTGGTGGTGGGGGGGGGGACACGACGCGACACATACGAGTCCCGCCGCCCCCGCCCCCGCCGAGGGCAGGTAAGGGGGCACCGAACCGCCGGGGATCCCCGGCAGCATCGCCGGGGCCTGTGGCCGCCCCCCCCCGCCCCCGGCCGGGTGTGGGAGCGGGGCCTGTCTGCGCCCGGGCGTGGGGACAGCGGGAACACCCGGGGCCGAGCTTCAGGTGACGCGTCATTTGCTGCGTATCGGGCAGAAAAGAGTGGACCGAAAAACCAAACCCCAACCAACCAGTCCCGAAGGCGGTCGGGCCCGCGGGGGTTGATTTTTTTGGGGGTGCTGACGCCGCGGTGGTTTCGCCTCTGGTGCTTTTTAGAAGTTCTCGGTGGAGCCAAGGCAGATGCCACCCTGCTGGGGCCGTGCCGGGTTCCCCCGGGCTGCGAAATTCCTCTTGGTTTCTCCCAGCTCAGGCTCGCAAAGCCTGAACTTCGCAGGAACTGGAAGGAACTCCTCTGGGCGCCTGTCGGGAGGTGTCCAGCTCTGGAGCCCTCAGCACAAGGAGGGCACGGAGCTGTTGGAGCGGGGCCGGAGGAGGCCCTGGAGATGCTGGGAGGGCTGGAGCCCCTCTGCTGTGAGGACAGGCTGAGAGAGCTGGGGGGGTTCAGCCTGGAGAAGAGAAGGCTCCGGGGAGACCTTAGAGCCCCTTCCAGTCCCTAAAGGGGCTCCAGGAAAAGTGGGGAGGGACTCTGGATCGGGGAGTGTAATGATAGGACCACAGGGTAACAGCCTCAAACTGACGTAGGGGAGATTTAGGTTGGATCTCAGGAAGAAATTCTCTGCTGTGAGGGCGGTGAGCCCCTGGCCCAGGTTGCCCAGAGAAGCTGTGGCTGCCCCATCCCTGGAGGGGTTCAAGGCCACGTTGGCCGGGGCTTGGAGCAACCTGGGCTGGTGGGAGGTGTCCCTGCCCAGGGCAGGGGGGTTGGAACGAGGTGATCTTTTAAGGTCCCTTCCAACCCAAACCATTCTGTGATGATGTCTCACAGCGCGGGTGGCTTTTAGCAGACCCTTCCCTGCAGGGTCAGCAACTACTGAGCCCTGTTTTGGTGGAGAGAAACAGCACACAGCCTGTGCCGGAGCTCCTCCTTGCTGGGGAACGAGCTGCACTTCGCAGAGTGCTGGGGCTGGGATTATGAGCTGCGTGTGAGCGTATCTCCTGTCCCCTGGGGAACGCGGGGTGCTGCAGCCACCCTTAGCTGTTTGTCCCAGAGGTGAAGATCTGCCTCTCGGCGTTCTCGGGGCGTGCTGTGGGCCAGCCTGCAGTCGGAGGAGATGCCCAGGCTGTGCATCCCCGGGGGACAAGCGCTGTGGTCCAGGGGTGATGCTGTTGTGGTTTAACCCCAAGTCGGCAACTAGAACCACGCAGCGGCTCCCTCACCCCCCACTTTTTTCCTCCCAAGAAGGGTGGGGGAAGAAGAAAAAAAAAAAAGAGGGGAAAGGGAGGGAAAAAAAAACCAACCCCTCATGGGTTGAGATAAATACAGTTTAATAGAAATAATAACAGAAAAGGAAAAATTAACAATGACGACACAGGTGACTCTCACCACCCAGTGAATTGGCACTGTCTGGAGCAGTGATTGCGGATTCCCAGCCAACCCCCATTCCTACACCGAGCATGACATCCATGGTATGGAGTGCTTCATCGGCCATTCCATCGTTCTGTCAATTTTTCTAGGGGAAGCTGAAAAAAAAGTCCTTGAACAGGGTAAATATCACTTAGCAACAACCAAAACCACCAGGTATTCTTCACCTTCCTTTCACAGCAATCACTAGATAGGAAATTAACTCTTTCCCAGCTGAAACCAGCAGAGGTGCTAAGATGGAGGTAACGTTCCCTTCTGCCATCTGCAGGAGTTTGGCACCTCCAAATGCTGCTGCTCTGGCTGTTCCCCCTCCTCTAGCAAGCATTTTATCACATTTGTCAAAATTCCCTGTGCGGGCAGTACAAAGGGTAAGTGCCGAAAGGAGCGACCCAACCAACATAACCATTAATTGTAGCTCGATTTGCCTTGTGCTGTTAAGCTCCTGGTTAATACCGCAAGTCTGGGATCATTTAGGTCTCCGATCCCTTCGGCTGCAGGAAATGAGTGGGCAAAGCCGGGGGCACAGGTCGTGGAGGGAACGGGGTGTTCCTGGCAGCAGGAGATGGGGCCGGATGGGGCTCAGACATGGCAGCTTTGTCCTGACCCAGCATCAGCCTCCCGGAGCCGGCTCCGCCTCGGAGCCAGCTGTATGTGTGCAAGTAACCCTGCAGATGAGGGTGTCATTAAAGGGGTGATAAATATAGCCTATAATGAATTATTGTTGACAACAGCATAATGATAAGAACTTTCTCCTGAATTATTCTGGGTAATGTGTCTCAGGTTGTGAACGGAATGTTGTAGGTAATGAAAACCACGCGAAAGAAAGCGCTGAAGGGACCAATCCTGCATAGCTAGACTAAATAATACAGTACGATTTCCTTATGAGATACTTAATAGAATAATGGAATTGTTTAGGTTGGAAAAGACCTTTAAGATCATCAAGTCCAACCGTTAATTTAGCACTGCCAAGTCCACCGCTAAACCATGTCCCTAAGTGCCACATCTTTTAAATACCTCCAGGGGTGGTGACTCAGCCACTTCCCTGGGCAGCCTGCTCCAATCTTTGATAACCCTTACGGTCAAGAAACTATTCCTAATAATGAATCTGAACCTTCCCTGGTGCAACTTGAGGCCATACTACTCTAACTTCTGCAATCCCTGAATTCAGCTCTAAGAAGCCTACTGGGATTGTAAGGTTTGACCCTTTGCTGAATTCTTCCAGAGGAAGATGATGGACGGATCGCCGGCTGAATCCCAAAGCAGCTCCAAGGAAGACAGCTGTCCTCAGCCCGGTGCCCAGATTCGATTTCCGCTGTGGTCTGCCAGCACTTCTTCTGCAGCCCTTAGAAAAAAATCCTCATCTGCGAGAACTGACCGGCTTGGTAAGATGGGGTGCCGCTGCCGGAGTGTTTAATACTGGAGAAAATCTGTGGTGTTTCATACCAGAATATTAACAACGGGCACCGCTTAGGAACAATTCTGTTCTGGGTCACTTTGAGGGGGGAAACAAACCACCATGGCAGTAATTAGCTGGGAAGTGCCATGCAAGAGGAGGTGATGCCATTCAACAGATGCTTGTCTTTGCTCTGAGTCGCTCCCCCAGTTTGCTGAGGTGCTGCCGGTGCGCTCGTAAAGAATAGGGAAAAGAGAGCGTCTCCCTTGTTGCTCACGGCATGGACTGAGATCTTCTCTCAGGTTCAAGGGCTTCCACCAGCACAACTTGAATTTCAAAAGGTAGCACTGTGGCTGCCGTTGCACCTGGAAGGAAGGACCAGCTTACGCTATGGGAGCGTTGCAGTTTGTCAAAGATGCCCAGACACCTTCATCTGCAGGAACTCCCGATGTGAGGAGGGCATTAGCTGCATTTACCCTTCCGTTATCTCGGGGACAACAGAGAAATCTGTCCCCCGTTCTTTCCTCCTGCAATGTCATAAACCCAAGTCAAATTTTTACTGAAGAAAACCTAATGGCTAAAGGAAGAGAAGGTTTTCCACTCTTTTCAGGAAAGAAGTGCTGTGTCCTTGGCATGAGGTTGTTTTGATATTCCCCCTTGGAGGCTGGGGCAGACGCCCTCCCACGCTGGTGGTTGCTGTAGATAGAGGTGGAAGAGGTAAAGTATCTTGTGTTTGTAAAGGGAAAACTGTCACACCACGTCCCCATCAAGCTCACCCAGGGTCTCCTGTGGCCCCTTGGGTCTCCTGACTTTTCCAACCAACTCTTGCAGGGCCGTTACTAACCGTTAATACCATTAATAGCCACCAAAGCTCAAGCGCTCACAAGACTGTCAATTCTTCTGTCTTCTAGGCGGTCAGCCACCAGCAATGCACTTCTGGCCCCAAAACACCAAGTGCCTCATCCAGGAGGGTCCTGATGCAGAGGACAACTCACCTATGATGTCCTCAGCCCATCAAGGTGGCGCCGTGGTTCCTGCATCTCTCCAGCCACCCTCTAATGTCGGCCCATCCAAGGACTTCATTCGCTGCCTGCCACTTCAACTGTCCATGTACATCCTGGGTAAAGCTGCTCTGATTTTTCCAAAGGTGGTTTCCCCTAAGGGCCATGGATGGGGTTTAATGTGGACAGGGGTCAGTCATTCTGTCCTTTTAATTCCGCAGGGTTTTTGGATCAAAAATCCCTCCATGCATGTGCTGCCGTGAGTAGATGCTGGGCTTTTATGGCTGAAGAAGTCAAGAGGGAACGTGTGTGTAAAAGGATGACACAGGAGAAGATCTTGTATTTGCAGGTATGATGTCTGGGCTTCTGCAATTATTATGCCTTTCAAAAAGGGTCTGTTTTTCTGCTACTGCCCAAGCCATTAGACGGAGATGCTTTTACTAGAGATTCCCTCCCAACTTCCCCCTGTTCCTCCTCCTTGCATCCACAGAGCTAAGCCAGGTTAGATGTTGACACAGTCACAAGTAAGCACAGCAGAGTAGCCTTTACTGACCTTCGCAGAGCCTGCGACTCTAAAAATGGATCAAAACATTCTTGTAATCAAGAAAACAGTGTTTGGTCACAAATTTTAGATTCATAGAATGGTTTGGGTTGGAAGGGACCTTAAAGCCCATCCAGTGGCACCCCCTGCCCTGGGCAGGGACACCTCCCACCAGCCCAGGTTGCTCCAAGCCCCGTCCAACCTGGCCTTGAACCCCTCCAGGGATGGGGCAGCCACAGCTTCTCTGGGCAACCTGGGCCAGTGCCAATACTGGACTTCCAGGAGCTAGTGGAAATGGGGCAGAGCTACAACAGCTCCCTGAGGCATCTCAAAAATGAGCTTTATTTGCTCCACATGGAAGGCGGGAATGCTAGGGTTCCCTGTGAGGAGTCAGAGCTGGTGGTCGGGACGCAGTACAGCAGTACGTCTAGGAAAGGCTTGTCCTTTAGTACAGACCTGCCACAGACCAAGCTAAGTGTAAAGGGAAACCCCTGGAGAGACAAAGTCTTTTCACGCTTTGAGTTGTGAAGAGAGCATGGAAATCTCAGCTCCGTGCTAGCATTCCAAGAAGGCTTAATGGAAGGTTCCGCACATTAAAAATGAATCTTTGATATTGATAAAGATGTTTGGAGAGCCTCTCATCTCACTGGGTCTGGATTCTGAATCAACTGAGCGCTCACCAAAGATGAGGTGCACTTTGAAGTCTCTTTTTCCTGGTGAAATGGAAAAGTTTTGCACCTTATTAAAAGCTTAAGACTAAAGTTTGGGGGGAGGGTGGGGTGGGGTGGTGTGGGGAAGAAATTATTTTTTACAAGAAGTTAAATTTTATACCAACAAAGTGGTAAATGCAAGCCAGGTCTCTTAAACTGTGAGAGCAAGCCAGTGTGTGCAGCTCGGCTTTGCACGTAATTCAGCATCTCACGGAGATGCCGAAGCACCAAGACACGAGCAGCAGCACCCCCTGTGTGCGTGGGCTCTGCAGCGACTGTGTTGCCTCTATTGGTTCATTCCAGGGGTCGTCCCCAAGAGGAGCGGTTTCAAACTATGCTAAAACAGTCAACGTGACAATTCCACAGTTAAACGAAGAGGGTGATGTCATCAAAGAGCAAGGCCATGATCGGGAAAGTATAACGAAGGTGCGTTGGAAGTTGTTTGCTTTCGCTGGATCCCGCATCTTGGTGTTTGGGGAGGAAGGAGGGAATGGTGGTCTTGGTGGACAGGACTGAATTGAGGGTTGCTGTGCTCTTCTCCCCCTCCTGCGTTGGTTTGCACCATCGTGAGCAATTCGTAAGGACCTTCTTGCGTGGGAGCCTGCCTCCCTGAACTCCTGCCTTCATCGTAGGATAATAGAATTGCCCAGGTTGGAAGGGACCTTGCAGATCATTGAGTCCAACCATCAACCTAACGCTGCCAACTCCACCACTAAACCATATCACTAAGCACTATGCCTACCCATCTTTTAAGCACCTCCAGGATCCCAGTTGCATGAATAGCTGTGAGATGCTGGCAAGGGAAGGCGGCATCAGGAGGACACGGCCTTTTTCCCAAAGAATAAAGGCTGCAGCTGTCAGGTCTTCCATTTTTGCCACGGAACACGGCATGGGAACAACCAGGACGTTCTCTCACTCTGGGTGTCCCTTACCAGCGCTCTCTGACTCTGTTGGTCTCATCGCTATAGTGGGGACCAAGCGGATACATTTAATGCTACAGAATAATGCTGCAGTCCCCCCGCCCTGACTTATATTTCCCTATTTCTCTTTCCATCGGGAGGAGGAAGACAATCTGCAGGCCGTCTATCACGACCTGCAAACCGACACGATTCAGTTGGAAGAGAGAAATGTCTTTTGTGGCTCCTACAATATTCGTGTCCTGACAGACCGGTGAGTAGACTGCCTGGCTGTAGGGCCAAACGGTGGCTTCTGAAAACCCCTCCTGTTCCTTGCAATCCTTCTGTGGGAATCTATGGCTGGAGAAGGGTCCCTCAGCATCAGTGCGAAGAAATCCTCGGTGTCACATCCAGTTATGTATAAAGATATCAAGGTTGTTAACCCGCTAAAGCTCATCTCACTATTTCTTATCCAGCCCAGACCGAAGCAGAATAATCCATTACAGTGGTGGAAACTTGGTAGCCGTTGGCTCTGCAGACCGAAAAGTGAGGCTTCTGGACATGTCGGGAATGAAAGAAGTGCCACCTCTTCTTTCTGGCCATGCTGGGAGCATCAAAGCACTCTTCCTCCATGAGAAGAAAGGGTTCGTTCTCAGCGCAAGCTTTGATCTCAGCATCAGGTGAGCAGCACGGGGACTGTGCCCCAGGACACCAGCCCCTCGGCAAACCTGGGAAAAACGAGACTTTAACCCTTCCACCCCGACCTTTAGGAATCCTCCTTCCTATCCTTTTCATTAAAGGAGAGTAGATACGGAAACGCGTTCCCCACTCACGCGGGACAGCTGCTGTTTCCCAGTGTCACCCAGTACTGAATGATGAAGTAGGAAGATAAGTGACGTGCAGGTTTTCCTATGGGAAACACATCTGGCGTTTTAAGATGCTTTAGGGACTTGCAGTGAGATTCTGGCCTTGCCAAGCGCAGCGTCGGGTCCGGGGAGGCTGGGTTTGCCCATGCCATTTTGGCTAAGCAGGTTCAACACGGTTGTACGGCTGCTCCTCTCCCGGCACTGCCCCCTGAAACAAGGGGTGGGTGGAGATGGTCAGCTCTTACCTCTTCTTTATCACTAAATCTCAGAAACATCACGATGAAGAGTGAAAAGTTAAACAGCCGGATGTCTGGCTCTGGTGTGGCGATTGCACAACTTCATCGAAGGCGGCATTTAACAAAAAGGGAGTTTATACCAGCTCAGGCTCTGCCCTCCCTGCTCTTCCCACTCCAAAAGGGCTGTTTGTTTAAGCACAGGCTTGAGTTGTCTAGATAAAGTCAACAGAAAGCCTCTTGGCACCGGCCGGTAACAAAACAACTTTATCTGTAATGCTCTACATTTTAAGGTTAACTGAAGGTGACCGTGCCAAAGGTGAAATGCGTGAAATCTAGCCGCGCATTTCCAGGCAGTTTGGAGGCAAAAGAACAACGTATATTGGTAAAAATTTAATGCTGAGCCTGACTTGATCATTCCAAATCCTCCGACACCTTAGTGGAATGACTCCTGATTTTAACCCAGTGTGTATGGGAGAAAAGCTGGGCCTGTTAAGCAGGGAATAATGACTAAGCCATCAATTGAGTTAATCACTGTATTCCCTTTTTGGCCGGCCCTCTGTAGGTGCTGGAATATACGCAGTGGTGCTTGTATGAAAGTCTTTAATGGGCACTGCGGGACGATCACCTGCTTGGATTTCCATGAGGAGCAGTTTGTGTCAGGAGCCAGAGACGGGATGGTAAAAGGTGAGAGCCAAGACCGGCAGCTTCCCGGCCAAAGGCAAGCAGTGGTGAGCGATGGGCAACGTGCCTGGGAGATGTGTGACGAATCGGATGGTGAATTTTAGTATCTCATATTTTTGCTACCAGAAGAGCCTCAGCTGACACGCACGCACACACAAGAGCCCTGCGTCACCGAATAAATTCTCATTATTTCTGCTTTTACGCCGTTTCAATGGCTTCGTGGCCATAGGGCCAGACCGAATCTCGGGAGAGCAGTATCAACTTTCAGCTTGGCCAGAGATTTCCTTGGTTTTGGCTTATAGAAAAGGATGTGCCATTTTCTGCACTTCGCACTTGAAAATTTTGCCATGCGATTACACTCTATAAGCCAACACCTGGCTCCACGCAGAGCTCCAGGTACAAGGTGCAACTGTAATTCCAATAGTATCTTGTAATTAAGTTAGAAAAAAAAAAAACAACAACCTGTCGTGGGGGCATAAATAGTTAATATTTCTCCCTTTTGCCACTGACAGTGTGGAGCCTGGAGAGTGGGAAATGCCTCAAGACTCTGAAGCACGGCGGGGGTGTTTGGGTGGTTAAAACGGACGGTGCCCGTGTTGTCAGCGGGTGCGACCGAGGGCTGGCGAAGGTCTGGTGTGCCGAGACCGGCACTCTCATCAAAGTGAGTTTCTTCATAGGTGGAGAATTTCGTGCTAAATTTTCCAAAATCTCCCGTGCTAGTTTCGGAGCTTTTCGGTTATGCCAAAGACTTTATTTAAAAAAAAAAAAAAATAAAAAAATCCAAAAAACCAAAACCAAACGCTGTTTAAACTGATAAAAGAAACTGCAGAGTTATTGGTGAGCAAATAGCGTAAAAACCAATTTGCAAACGATTGCCAGTTTTACCCCACGGTTTGATTTCCCTTCCTTAATGCCCATCATTACATGTTCTCTGCAGAGACATTAATTTCTCTCCTGTGGAAACATTCGGAAGCTGGGAAGAGGGCGAGAGGGCTTGACTAACAGCTCTCGGGGTCGGAGATGTCATGGGCTAGCCCCAAAACTAAGAAGCTTGCTCCCAGAACCAGTTTATGAAGCTGAAGGAGCTGGATAACTGCTCTGCAATGTTAAAGATTGAGGCCGGTGTCTGCGAATTACCTTTAGCAGGCGCCCAAAATTGGTATTAGTCCACATCTGAGAGGAGTCTATTGGTATAATACGTGGTATTATCGGTATACACACCATATAGGGTGTATTGGTATGTCATAACAACACCCAGTAAAACTGCAGCGCAGGATCTGAGGCTGGTATTGTGAACGCCGTAAGATATCGCGGCGCGGTGATGCCCAGATTGCTGACAGTGTTTCACCTCTTTCTTTTACTTTGCAGACCTTGGAGGGGCACCAAGGCCCGGTGAAGTGCTTGTCCTTTGATCAGTGGCACCTCGTCACAGGAAGCACCGACGGATACGCCCTGGGATGGAGCATGTTGGGAAACCTGAAGAGATGCCTGATAGCTTTCCGCCACCCTAAGTAGGAATCAGATGTGTTCCCAGTTGTGTTCAGCAGTCCTCTGAACCCGTACAGAAAACGTCTCCCTTGTTGGAATGGAAAATGCCTTAATTATCAGTCTTAGGCTTTGAAATATCCTCACTTTCAACAATCTTCCTCTTTAAAACAGTGTCAGGTCCCATGTGGTCGCAACCAGTGTTTGCCAGTTAAGACCTGTAACAACCCGAAACGCAAACACCCAACCCCTTGTTCACAAACAGGGATGACTTAAGGCTGACAGGGCAAAGTCCAGTATTTCAAGGATCCCAACCCGTATGCAAAAGGGTATGCGCTGCCTGGTCAAGAGAAGGTACTGTCTCTGTCAGAGGTGGCTGAGTTACACGCTGAACCGTACCAACCGTATATTATGTCACTTTCTAATACTTCAATAGCTTATTAGATCTGTGAAAACTGTAGCATGTTGTTTTCATTTACTTTCCTAGACATAAAAATGGAATTTAAAAGGCAGCAGATGGCCATAACCACACTGGTTGCTCTGAGGATGTGCTGGGTTGGTTGATCTCCGTCTCTGGAGACATCCCAAACCCGCCTGGCCGCGTTCCTGTGCCACCTGCTCTGGGTGACCCTGCTCTGGTAGGGCGTTGGACTAGATGATTTCCAGAGGTCCCTTCCGAGCCCCACCAGTCTGTGATTCTGTGGTTTGGACATGGAGTGATTATGAAGGACTTCACTACTTAAATATCTCAATGAGCTTTTTTATTTAGCCTGTTGCTGGAGACGGACCTTTGCGTCTTCTCCAAGGCGCAAGAGGTAGTTGATTGTGTCTCCTTGGGAAAGCATGATGAAGGTACCAACACGGACACGTTGTGTTTTCAGGGAAGTTCTGTCTCTGGAGTTCCTCTATCTGCGAGTCATCAGTGGCTGTGCCGATGGCAAGATTCGGGTATTTAATTTCCTGACTGGGACCTGCCTGAAAGTGCTGATGGCCAACAGCAGAGGGGACCCCATATCTTCTTTCTGTGTTGCAGAAAACAGGTTGGTGACGACGGCTGCAGATAGTCTCTGAACCAAACTAGGTAGATAACATTGCGATTTAAGGGATTAGGTATTTTTATACTGTCCTTCTCACAAGTAAGCTTTAAAGGGCTCTACTGCTTATTGACTGCTTCAATGACTCGGTTTTGTAAGCAATGGCTGAAAATAGATTTGCTTGGTCCACTCAGCAATCTACAATAGCCGGTTTCTAAACAACTTAAAATACAGCATTGGAGCAGGTCGCCCAGGGAAGCGCTGGAGTCGCCATCCCCGGAGGTATTTAAAAGATGGGTAGATGTAGCACTTGGGGACATGGTTTAGTGGTGGACTTGGCAGTGTTAGGTTTACAGTTGGAATTGAAGATCTCGAAGGTCTTTTCCAGCCTAAACGATTCTATGAAGCAACTGTAAAGCTGAGTTGAAAACCCAAATTTTTTTAAGAGGCTGGGGAATCGAGCCAAGGCCTGACAAAGCCTTCACCCCTTCCCTGACCTACTGCCTCTTTTGTAACAGCCACCCAAGGAAAATTCCTCCAGATTCCTTCACATGTGCACTTCTCAACTGAAGGTAGTTCCCAGCTTCTGTGTAAGCAGTAGCTACGACACTGGTGTGTTATCAGGGCTGTTTTGGTCACAACTCTAAACCGCAACAATATATGGGCTGCTAGGAAGAAAACTCCGTCCCACCCAGACCCAGTACACCCCTCCAACTTGGGTTTAAATGTTCCTAGTGATACGGTATCTCCAGTTTCTTCTGGCATTGCACTGATCTAGCTCAGTCCACCGTTGGCCATTTTCATCCTAACTATTTTAAAACTATTTTTGCCATAGAGCTGGATAAAAAGAGCCCCCGAGAGCTCCTACAGAGTATGAGTTAAAAAGTACAGTGTCTGACTGATGAGACTAATTGCTGTCCCTTCCGTAAAGAGGCGATGGTTATCTCAGAGCTGTTTAAGTGCCCTCAGGTTTTGTATTGCACAGAAGCAAATGGCCCTGTTAGGTAGTAATTGCTGCGTGAATGATAATTTTCACGGCTTTTCCTTCCCTTCTCCAGGCTGGTGATCAATTCACCAACCGGTCTGTTGCTGTTCCAGTTTGAGGAGGTCAGGTGGGACTATACCTTAGACACTGACCGGGAGATGGTGAGGAAGAAAAACCAACACAATGGGGCTTCAGCCAGAGCACCGCTCCCCCTCCAGCCACCTGAACGCCCCAGCCTCGGCCAGATGCACCCACTTGCTCTGCAGACACCAGGTACCCACCAGTTCAATGCCGTCTTGCTGGATCCGCTGCCGGTCACCAACTCCGGAGCATCTCGAAGTATCGCATACAGCCCTTGTTGCGCTCCGGCATCATTTTCGGAAATGAGTTAGAAATAGTTTCACGTAGCCGCTGCCTTCATCCCAATCAATATGCAGACTCTCCGCTTTTTTTTTTTTTTTCTTTTCGGTAGACGCGCTGTTGCATTTCAATAGTTCTGTCACTTCCAGGCTTTTGTAAAACCTTTGTACCTTTTTAGAAAGGGTTGGTAGAAATTCGACGCGTTTGTCGAGACAGGCGCTGTAACTTTCTGGGTAATAGAGGAATCAGTGGTATTATTCATATTCTTACAGCTGGCGCGCGCAGAAACACGCTGCTGATTCAGTGCTTGAATTATTTATCAGAAAAGACTCTGGAAAGTCACAGGACACCTGCACTCAGGATCTGCCATCACCAGGAAGTGCAATGGCACATAAGCAGCCACCTTTTAAATTGTAACATTGTGGTGTTATTCATTTTTTTTAAATCAGCAGTTATTTAACGCGGTATGTATCGCAGATCTTCCAGCTCTGCAATCAAACTGTACGTCGCAGGTAAACTCACGGGCTAAGAAAGTTTTCGTGCTTTTGAGGCATGAACTTAACCTCCTTGATGCAGCTCTACTTGGTAACAGATCTACAGTTCGTAGAAATGGGAAACAAATAGGAAATGCACTATATTTTAATTTTAATGGCAAAAAAAAGGCATAGGTTGTGTATACATGCTTAATACTCAAAAAAAAAATCAACATTTGCTGTCATGTTTGAATTCTGTGAGGTTTTCTGCTAATCTTTGGATTATTTCTAATACCTAGACCTTTAGAAGCTGTGATAGGAGGCAAAACAGTAACCAAAGACTTGAAATCCCATCAGTTACGAAGATTTCATTTAATAAAAATCAAGTTTAACACCAGTGAAGTTGAGAGATGGCTTTACGTTCTGCTTTCTAGCACTCTGCTATGAACTGATGGAATCAGCAGCTTGCCAGCAGCTTTTTCTTGAGATGGAAAAGACTTTTCGTCTTCCGGCAGAGCAGCAGAAAAAGCTTTTCATCCCTGGCAGCCCAGAGCTCCACGCCTTCGCCTTGGGAAAGCCAGCGAGAGCACTGTCTGCAAGAATCCGAGCAGATACCACCGGTAAGGGCTCTTCACAGCCAGGTAGGACGGGAATTCTTCAAACCAAGTGCGCCTAAGACAAGTGAATGGCTTAAAGAAAAGGTGAGGGTCTCTAGAAGACAGCCCCATTCTAGATGAAAGGTTTGCAGTGGTAAAACAGAGCACTTGCAAGAGCCTGTGATGGCTACAGAAGCTGCTTTAGACCTATCAAAAAATAGGAGAATCGATCAGTTCTAGCTATAAAGCCTAGTTCTCTGTATCTATGTTTGGGTTTTTTTTTTTACTGTATCCTTATTCTATTTTTTGATTTCTTCAACAGGTGTAGGAGGACTGTGTGCAAAGTGTATTCAAGTAGTTGGTATTTAATCAACAGCAGTAACTCAAAAAACTGTTTAAAAAAAAAAATTATATGTAGATCCTCTCAGCCAGCAACAGCGTGGCAACCCGAAACTTGACAATGAGATAGTACCGAGATCAGAAAAATACGGTCTGTGGCCATATGGCGTTTGTCTCGAGTTAATTTTTCTCAGGTTTTATATTCGGAATCTGTTGGTACCTTAAAGGTTGAGGCACACTTTGAAATCTTACTGAAGAGCTGTACCAGTCAAAAGTCCCGAACCCCAGAGTCCTGGTGTTTGTAACCGAGATGCAGGATCATGTGCAGATGTGTAGATTAAACAGTTCTAAACCCCGTGAATGGGGAACAAGCAGTAATTTTCATTAGTTTGCTTTGCCGTATTCTGCTTTTCTGCGCTGTCACTTGATGTTCTCTGAAATACGTTTCCAGAGGGTGGAAGTTGCAGTTAACCAGCCTGGAAAAACAGAACCGTATTGCAAAGCAATGATACGCGAACAGCGTGGCATTGCAAAGCGAAGTGACAAATTAATCGCTACGGCAAGGCCATGGGACTGAGCATCTTACGCCATCTGTGTCATAATCCCCATCCAGTTCTTAGCCAAGGGCGTAATCACCCAGTCCATGTCCGTCACACAGCACAGGTCCCTCCCTACATCCCTTGGGACAGCAAAGCCAGGCTGTGAAGCACGTCTTGTGATTTCCAATCCCAGTGTGGCTCCAAGTAGTAACGGTTCAAACTGGTTCTCAGGTGTTGGGTCCTTCAAAGATTTCTACCAGGAACTGCCTTGTCTTGAAGCCTTTTCCCAATGCTGTAGGACAAGGAGGGGGTGCATGGGAAGAGGTGGTGGGGAACCTCCTTCCTTATTAGAAACCATGGTGTCAAACAAGGTGGGTGCCGAGTTATCCACCCACAAATACAACGCGCGTTACAGAACCTGACTTCAGTTTGAGCCGTACAGGCTACGGCAAGGAACACCTCTCAGTTAACGAAGACAGCGTTAGCTCTGATGTTGGCAGCATCATTAACATGGCCAAACTGCAATGGGCACCGTTGGTTTGTAGCTTCCTACGCTGCCTGTTCTGTAGATAAACTTGGGCTGTCTATATGCCTGTCAACCCAGCACCCATCCCTGGTCTTACTCTGGTACTACCCTGCCAACAGTGATCACAAAAGCTATCCTCAACTCCAAATGTGGTGTTTTGTTTTTTGGAAACAGATGGCAAATGTGAATATGGCCCTTCTCTCTATGCGCCTGCACATCCTGACGGGGCAGAAGCCGCTTTGCAGCACGAAAAGGGAAGAGACCTAAATTTTCCAATGTCCCCTGACAAGTTCTTCTTAGTGGTCAGCATGCTGCAGAAAGCCTGGAAGGCAGCCCACATCTGCTCCAGCGTTAAGGACACTGTGAAAGTCAGGGAAGCATGGGAACCTCCACGGGAACATCGGCAACGCCACCTTGAAAAGGTACAACTCCACAAAACCCCTCTGCAACACAAAAAGGATCAGGCAGTCCAGCTCCAACGTGTGAGGCTGCACAGCGATTCTCTGACTATGAAAAGCATTTCTACACCCTTTGAAACCAAAATGCTGCAGCTCAAGCTGAAAAACTCTTTGCATGGACCCACTGTGAATTCCTCCATCCCTGCTCCTTCTGTCGTACGGCCCAAGACTTGTGGTTTCTCACGGGAAAAGAAAGCTCACGGTGGTCATGGTAAAGTCATTCCTCTCCCTGAAGATGGGGTTCCACTTATCAATCCCTTTACAGCTTCTTCTGACCTGATCAATTCAACGCATGTGATGATTGCACAGATGAAAAAGGATGTGGCTTCCCGGAGAATAAAGCCTTTTTGTCCATATGCTGCAGACCCTTCCCCGAGCAGCAGCGGGTTCAGGCTTCTGACAGGAAAACAGAAGGCAGCGTACGAGGCAGCGGCTGTAGCTCAGGATGAGGAACAGCAGACAAAGCTCACAGAAGATCAGCAAAGAGCACGCAAGAAAGCCTGGTTAAGGAAGGTTAAAGGCCTCCCTGTAGACTCTTTTACTGGGGAGGGGAAAATAGCGGCTCCTGAACTTGGGTTTAACACATTTATCTGAGGTAATCCCTCAGTCCAACAAACAACCGGCACCTGAGGATTCTGGTGTCCAGCTGAGTCTGCCATGTCAAGATCCCTGTGGCTTCTAAGTACACAAGACGTCTCCTCTGTAAGTTCTTCTAAGTGATATTATTGGTATCTTCAGCTGTTTCTCAAGGCAGTGAATGGATTGAATTCCAGGAGAGGACTATCTTTCTAGACCTGCTGTTTACTACAGACACAGCACGGTTTGACACTAATATGGCCCAACTGTGTGTGAAGAATAATAAAAAAATCTTACGGGAGTTCATGTGGATTGATTAGTTTATAAATGGAAGAAGCGCGGACTGAAAACTGGCTGAGCCCAGAGGGTGGTGCTCAGTTGCACGGAGTTAATTGGAGGCCAGTAACTAGTGGTGTAGCCCACGGGTCAACATTGGGTCTGATCTTGTTTAACATTGTCATTAATTAATGACGTGGGCAATGGGGCAGGGCGTACCCGCGGCAAGTTGGCAGATGACACCACAACGGGAGGAGGTGGCTGATGCAGCAGGGGGTGGTGCTGCCACCCAGAGGGACCTGGGCAGGCTGGAGAAAAGGGCTGAGGAAACCCCTGAAGTTCGGCTGAGGGACCTCCTGAAGTGCTGCCCCTGGGGTGGAGCAGCCCCAGGCACCAGGACATGCTGGGGGCCACCCAGCTAGAAAGCAGCTTCAAATCTAATTTGTATTAAATAAAAAATAAAGGTAGTGGTTTCTATTCCTGTTTTTGTGGATAAAATGCCTAAATTAACGCTCAGGACCCACGTTGCCTTGAGTTGGGAAGACAAAAACCTGTCTAGTTGTCCAACTTTGAGTAGCTGGGCCAGTGTAGCAGATACATCTCCGTTATTTTCTTGCATTAGAGACTTGAGGCAGGACATTCCTGCCCACGGTCACATCAAGGGTCCTCTCAGCAGCAGTTCTGGTTTGAGACGAAAGTCTGAAACTCTCCATACACTAGGGTGGTGATTAGTTTTGGTTTATTTTAACGTCATCTTCCACTTCCAAATCCTGTGACTAAGCCAGACCTTGCTAACAGTGGAAAAATAACAATAGTTGTCCTCCAAAGAATGATAACGAAGAGGTAATAAAAACTAAGTGCCCGTGTAAAACTATGAGGAAGCCAGCAAATAACGAAGCTGTGGGAGCTGGGCTGTCGTAGCTGAGATTTGCTGCCGAAAGGGGATGGGGTCGGGGGCGGGAGGTTGGTGACTGTCCCTGCTGCAGCAGGTCTGTGCTATGGGACAGGGATTGTAGCTGTCTGGGGGGGCTTTGCCTGACGCAATTTTCTCAGACCCAAAGCAGCAAGGATTTCACGCTTAGCCACGGGATGGCACTTTCTCACAAGAAATCAGGCGTAAGCTCAGCACAGCTGCAGCCAGAGGCCCTTTGGCACAACCCCCCTGGAAAAAAGCATCTCATAGAGGGAGGCTGATGGAAAAACCACCCGGAAAGGCCGAGGGCTTTTTAGTCGCGCTGAAGTGAGGAGGATTGGAGTGTTGCCTTCCTCTTTGGAGCCAATAAATCAGCATCTCCCTGCAGGTGTGGGTGCTCAGGCACTTGCAAGATGCTACAGCCAAGGGAGATGGTGGGACATTACCTACAAAGGCAGAGCTGGAGCGCATCCTGCCATCGGCTTTAGGAACTGGGCGTCAGAGATGCATCAGAAGGGAATTAACGTATGGGAAAACGTCGTACACGGTAGCTGAAGGTAACTCTGAGGAGGTGGGTTTACTATCTTTGCCAATTCCCTTTGGAATTAAATTGACCTCTCGGTGCGCCTGGCCTTTGGGGGCGCAGGGGTGACAACCCGGGGGTGCTGTGGGCAGCACTGGGGTTGTGCAGGACACGAGGCACCGTCAGCAGAGCCAAAGCCAGGCAAAGCGGTGGCAAGACCGTTTCGATAAGAGGTTTTTTGTAACCAGGTGCCACTAGCGTTGTACTTGTGTCATCCACAAAGCGTCGATAATGTTATCCCGAGACGACGATATTGGTGCCACAGCCATTTCGTCTGTATAGCTCAACGGGTGCTTCCGAACAAAACAGTTTTACACCAGTGTTGGTTACAGCTAGAAGAGGAATGGTGCTCGACGCTTCACACGGTGAACTGAGAAGGAGCACAAGAGTAATAAAAAGAGGCAACAGCAAAGATATAAAAAGCAAATTAAGTTTTTTATATAGTATTGTATTTACCAGTAACAGCTTTGCATTGCCTGTGAAGTGGCGTACTGAATTCAGCGAGCGTAGAAAACGCACTTGGCTAGTTAGGCAAGCAAAATGGACTTTTTAATGTTGTCTTCCATCGAAACGAAAACAAAACTGTGTGCAGGCAGTACTGAAGCGAAAGGATGTTTCGCTTGTTTGCGGCTGGATCGTGCACCATGAGATTAGATCGTATCAGGCTTAAAATCGTGGTGATGCTAATAATGACATCTGCCCTTTCTAAATTGGAAAAAAAAAATAAATAAAAAAACCTAGAGAGATATGAGAAAGACCATTAAACAGCCAGGTCTTTTATGATGAACGTTTTGTCTTCTGCATAGTACGCTTATTTCTACAGTGCTTCTCTGTCGTGGTTTTTCAGGCGTTTTGTAGAAATAAAGTGTTAATTTGAATGCAGTACTGGTTTTGAGTAAGTCATACGAGGGAGGGCTGTGTCACTTACAGCACTAACGGATGCCAGAGCTCTTTATAAGCGAGCGGGGACGTTACCCCTGGAGCATGGGGGAATCTGAGCTCCGGGGTGACAGTCTGCGTGGCCGGGGGTTTTCCCTATATCCGCAGCTCCACGCCTTGCTCTTCCTCCCGGACGGCTCTAACCGTGGCGTCCCCATCTGCGTTTTGGGGACATCATACACAAGAGACTGCTGCTCCGCTGCCCCCCAAGCAGGCAGTTGTGTGGTGGGTGGAAAAGAGGGATGAAGGGGACTCTGTCGTCCCCCAACGCCAGGACAAGGGGAAAGCGCAGACACCCGCTCCCCAGCTCGGAGCGTGTCCCAGCCCCGGTACCAAACAGCACCTTGGGGTCATCTGGGAGGGATTGCTGTGTGTGAAAAGGCTGTATTGATCACAAAATAATAAAGCCTAAAGTACTATTAATATTTGTTTTGCTTAGTCCTCAAAGCAAATATTTGGACATGTGCTTTAAAAAAGGGGCAAAAAAAAGAGAAGAAAAAAAAAAAAGGAAAAATACCCAAATGAGTGTCTGTTTCATTCAGAGGTTTTTCCAGTAGAATTTTTCGTTTACTTTTTTTAGTTTATTTTACTTTTTGGTAGTTTAATGTAAAGGTTAGGCAGCGGTGCTGCGTGTCTTTAGAGGTCCCAATAAATTTTTGTTTCTTCAACAATAACAGGATTAATTGCGTTGCAATTAATATTGTTTCTTCAACGATAACAGTATTAATTGCTGTAATATCTCTTATGCCGCACCGCAAGCAGGTTTGAGGTTTTTGCAGAGACACCGCAGGGAAGATTGTCCAACGAGAATGCATCGCTTGTACCAGCGCTTCACACGCTTCCACATTATTGCTTTAGAAGATGGTATTTTTAACTAAAAACTAGGGACTATTGGTAGTGACGTATGCTAGTCACACAGGCCCCCCTTGCTTGTTCTCCCCTGGGTCAGCCCAATTACAGACTTTTTTTGTCCTTAAGAAGCTCTGGATTTCTACATCTTTGCTTCGATCTATGACTTGCTAGAGAGGTCACGTTCTTATAGGTCTGAAATCTCTTTTACAGCATATGAACACAGCAAAGGATGAGCTAGACCCCAAAAATAACAAAATCTGAACTAAACACATAGTCCTTCAAGAGTATATCAGCTCCCAGATCCACTTGGTAAGCCGTTATGGCTGGAACCAGCTCTGGTAAGAGTGACCCAGAGAGCGAGAGATCCTTTCTGCTTCAAACAGGATCGTCATGATCCTTCAAATAGGCAGCAAGTAATAAAACAACGTTGTGCCTCGTTGCAAGGCAACCTCTTTGTTCCTTTACACTCGCCAAAAACAGATGGAAGAACAACCAGAAGGAATAACCGTATAGTTAACTCTGCCGTCTTCCTTTATAAATGGAGCGGGAATGTACTTGTTTCTTCCCTAAAGAACGCTTTCTAAATTGTTAGTGTACAAAAAACGCTGGGCAGCGTGTTTCAGATGAGCTTTTACAGAATGTGAGTGAACTCGCAACTGCTGAGGGATCCTCAGGTTTGTGCCTGCCCTATGCTCACACCCGTTGCTCCAAAGAGCAATTTTAAAATCCCTGTCACCTTGCGCTTTCTTTCCTGCAAGCTCGGTGCCTTTCTGTAGACTGCGTAAAAACTGAAGCTTAAAGCTTCCCCTTTCTTTTTAGCTAGGCTGCTCGGCCTTTCCTTATGTTCTAAAAATAGTGATCTGAGGGTGTTATTCTATTTTGAGCTTTTTCTACCACATCCACACCACATCTACCCATCCAGTTGTTTGGTGTTTTTTTGACCTGTGCCTGGTGCAGACTTTTATCAAGCTGCTTGGGAAGAGGTGCAGTGAAGCGAGCGCTGGGCACGGGCAGCTCTTGCAGAGGTACCAGCCCCTGCCAGTCGGCACAGACACTCAGCTGCCCTGCGGGAGCGAAGAGGGTGGCTAAAACGCCCAAACCTGGCTTTGTAACGGTGCACGCTCCTCAGTGGATGTTTTTCAGATATGTTAGAGATTAGGAAAGGTGAGGCTTCAGAAAAGGTAAGGCCCTGGAGATGGTGGGAGGGCTGGAGCCCCTCTGCTGTGAGGACAGGCTGAGAGAGCTGGGGGGGTTCAGCCTGGAGAAGAGAAGGCTCCGCGGAGACCTTCCAGCCCCTTCCAGTTCCTAAAGGGGCTCCAGGAAAGCTGGGGAGGGACTCTGGAGCAGGGAGGGGAGCCATGGGACGAGGGGGAAGGTTTTTAAACTGAAAGAGGGGAGATTTAGATGAGATATCGGAAAGAAATTTATCACTGTGAGGGCGGTGAGCCCCTGGCCCAGGTTGCCCAGAGAAGCTGTGGCTGCCCCATCCCTGGAGGGGTTCAAGGCCAGGTTGGCCGGGGCTTGGAGCAACCTGGGCTGGTGGGAGGTGTCCCTGCCCAGGGCAGGGGGTGGCACTGGATGATCTTTGAGGTCCCTTCCAACCCAAACCGTTCTATGATCCTATGAAAAGCCACTTTTCCTCTTCAAGCTCTCCCTCTCACTATCTCCACCTGACATCGACTCCGGGTACTACGCGTTCGCCCTTCACGGAGCTACAGCCGTGCCTCCTGACGGAACACCGGCGGGGCTCGGCCCGGCTCCCTGGCGCTGCGGGAGCCTCTTCCCTGGGAGGAGCTCCCTTCCCGCCGCAGGCGCTGCGGGCAGGGCCGGGCCCCGCGGTGCGGGTTCTAGGGGTGCGGGTGCCGCCGCGCTCCCTCAAGCCCGGCGCGGGGGAACCAGTCCCAACGGTCGCCGGGCCTCGCACCGCCCCCTGACATCACCGCGGCTCGCGCCCCGTCCCGCCAGCGCGCACGCGTGGGAGGTGGCCTGGGGTGGGGCGTGCCGGGATTGGCCGGCAGCGGTGACGTGGCGGCGGCAGGCGGAAGTGTGGGGGCTCCCACCATGCTACGGCAGGTGAGGGGGGACCGGGACCGTGGGGGACTGGGCCTGGGGTTGAGATCGGGCCCGAGACCGTGGGGGCCTGGGTCGGACCTAAGGCCCGGGCCCGGGCCCGAGACCGTGGGGGCCTGGGTCGGACCTAAGGCCCGGGCCCGGGCCCGAGACCGTGGGGGCCTGGGTCGGACCTAAGGCCCGGGCCCGGGCCCGAGACCGTGGGGGCCTGCGTCGGACCTAAGGCCTGGGCCCGGGCCCGAGACCACGGCGGGGCCTGGGCCGAGGCCTGAGGCGGGCAGGCGGGAGCGGGGCGGCATCGTCCGGGCCCCGGGAGTGTGAGATGGATCGATGGGTGCATGGATAGGCGTTTTCTGCTGTCCTAGGCCTGCAGCCCCGCGGGCTGCGCTGCCAGCGCTGGGGGCCCGGAACGCGGCAGGGGTCGCTGGGAAGGGATCGTGCAGCGATTCACAGTCGGGGGGAGCGCGGGAGGACGGGGCAGGCTGATGTTGTGCGGTGCTGCCCGAGGCTGGAAGCCGCTGAGGCAGGACTGGGCTCAGGGAGAGGGTTTCTGGATGAGAACGCTCGCTGCTGGCATCACCTTTCTGGAGGGCCTGTGATGGAGATGCGCGCTGCCTGTAAAAATAACCAATTCTGGTTCCATCACCAGTCTGTCTGCTAAAACGCAGGAGGTTGTGAACCTTTGCCTGATGTAGAAATAGCTTTTGCTCTCTAAGAAGAATGAAGAATAAAAGACCCTACTCTAGGCTGTGAAGTCAACTGCCTGGGTGCAAAAAGGATTCTTGGACTCAGATTGTGAGATTATGTCGATTTCACAAAGCACAAATCAAAACGTTTAATACTGCTCTTTTTCTTTTGTATATGGTTAAATCTTCAGATGCTTCCCAAAGTCATTTTGGTCTTAAGGTGACACTGTAATACTTCTGGGTAACCAAAATTCTCACTACTTGAAAACTCATTCTTTTTTCTCACATAACTCTTCGCACCTGTTCCCCGCTTTAGGACAGCAATGATGACATTGAGGATGTGTCTCTCTTTGATGCAGATGATGATGTATCCAGGAGATCAAAAAAGTCAAAAATAAGGTCAGTGGCAGTAGAGAGAGTTTCCAGATGAGGTCTATGCGGGAGCCTGAGGAAGGCAGGACTGCTGTATTACATTGAAATACGTAATGGCAGATACTTTCCCTATTTGGATAGAGGTAATGGAAAGTGACTTTTACATAACCGAGAGAGGCAGTTCCGGAAGCTCAGCTTGAATTTGTAGATCTGTGCCATCATGCCTCTGAGTGCCCTCACATTTAATACATGTTTGTCCTTCTGTGCGTGAGGAATCTACGCTGATACAGTGACACTCTGTAACTGGAGGTTCTCACCACATCGAGTGCTGGTTCTGGGCTAGTCCATTATCTCTTCCCCAGTCTTTGTTCTCCAGTATGTCTGGTGCTGCCCTGCTGTCTGCCACGTCCTGGCGTAGTTGGTCCAGCCGCCTCCTTCCTTGTTCTGCTCAAACTCCTGCCACAGAGCAGCGTTCACACACAGGTGCTGTGGTGCCCCTGGCTCTGTACTGCATGTTTCTGACCTGGAAACTGCAGAAATCAGAAAGAAGGGCGAGTCTGCTGTGTTGAGAAACGTGATCTTTCCATCAGAGGTATTTCCTCTGTCAGAACTTTTTTTGAATTTACACCATTAGAATTGCCTTACATTGGACAGCGGGTAAAACTCCCTTTCCCCTTCCACCCCAAATTCTGTTTGCACATCAGGTGTGGCTGCACATAGAATGTGTCTTCCTTATGATGAGCTTCTAGTCAGTTTATTTCCCATATTTTCAGTAGTTGTTGCACGCTGGGTTCATGTTACAATGCTGACCCTCGTCTTGTAAGTTGGCAGGAGATTGCCTTGGCAATGTCGTTTCTCTGAAATTGCTTCAGTCTTGTCTGAAAGAGCTGTGACTGCACTGTCCTTCATTCCAGGCATCCAGTGGCATCATTTTTCCACTTATTCTTCCGAGTCAGTGCGATAGTTGTCTATCTGCTCTGTGAGCTCTTAACTAGCAGCTTTATTGCCTGCATGGTGACAATTATCCTCCTCTTGTCGTGTGACTTTTGGGCTGTAAAGGTAAGTTCCTAATCCGCTTTCTGTTATTTTTGTCTTACTATATAAGAATAATTGAATGAAGAATTCACGTCACAAAAAAAAGTAACTTCTTTGTGCCTTTCCAACAAAATGATACCCAAGTACTGTGATGTATTGCAATAATACAATAATTGAAATAATAACTCTTAAATCGCTGTTTACTTGACTTCTTATTGAAAATCAAATACAGGACATCTATTATTAGCCTTTCTTTTAAAGTAGCGCAGGCTTAGTTAGATCACTCTCGAATCACCAGAAATATGCCTTACTTTATATTATTACAGTAATTTGTTACTGCACTGGACATATCAGAAAATAGATTGCTGTGGATGTAAGAGCCATGTAATCTTGTTTTCCCAAATGTGAAGCATTGAAAATAGCAACCCAAAGAGCTGGACTTTGGCAAATGGTTTCTTTTAGCAGAAGATATAAAGCTCATGGCTTTTCTATTTCAGAATGTCACCGGGCGACTGATGGTTGGCCTTCGCTGGTGGAACCAGGTGGATGATGATGGCAGAAGTCACTGGGTATTTGAAGCCAGGAAGGTAAGTTTCTTTCTTTTTATTTTTTTTCTTTCTTTTAATTGTTTCTGTTTTATGAAACCCCTATTAATCGGCGGTTATGCTTGTGATGGTAGATTGCTGGTTTACTTCTAGCCACTTCCAGATCTGTACCCACGGGCTTGTTCCATGTAGGCTGCTGAATGAGCTTTGTGATTGTTGAATTATTTAAAAATTCTCATGATGTATTGATCTGGCTTAATGTAAGTAATAAAGTTGCACGTAAAATGCAATAAATGTTCCCATGTACCATCAGTGACCTGCAAGTTTTCTGGTGTGAACTTGGAACAGGTGACATAGCTTTTATCTCCTATAGAAAACTTATTGGAAGTAGGAAGAGACATAATAGCATTCGTCATGGCTATTGCTTTGCCTTTGTGTTCATGATGGCTCCTGCTACCTCTTTAGTATCCCATCTGTCAGGCACTTGACAAGGTGTCCCGTGTTTAGCCTTTTGATCCCTGTCTCTTATCTCTGTTTGTGTGGAGCTAATGGGATGCAGATCTGGACTGAGGTGAAGATCATTTCCTGCGGTCAGGACGGAAGTCTGCAGTGGTGCAGGGGCTTGAACCTGAACCTTTCTCCGTCTGAGTTTGTGCCCTCACACTACAGGCACATTCTTTCTCAAAACCCTGCTAGTTTAGAAAAGCTAGAACATGCTGGGGACGGGGGGAAAGGTAGCTGAACTGCTGTTGGTGCTGGAAATTTACCCAGAAGTTGTTAACCCAGTCCAGATTTTTTAACTAAAGTGAGAAGTGAGTACTTGCTTGGGATCTCCTGCTCTGTAAAGACTTTATAAAAATCAGTAGTGTAGTGTGAATATCAGACCTCTGTGTGTAAAGAAAAAATTACCCTACTTTGATCCCTAAGAGGTATCAGTATTTAGTTCTGCCAGTGCTAAGATTAGTGAAATTCTGGTTGTCTGTGCAGTGATTCGGAGGTAGAAAACATTACCGGTTTGGCTGTTTCTATGCATTGTGACTGAACCATGCAGTAAATGTCATGTATCCCAGACTTAGCCTTTTAGCCCCAAGCATTCCAAGAGTATTTGATGCTGCTGCCTCCCCTGTTTCTGATAGAAAACTGACAAAAGGGTCCCTTAAATGGAAACATCTTCTGCGCAGAAAGATCTTTACGTGATGTAGAAGTTGATCTAGGAAGCACCTAGTTCTGGTGTGTGGGGGCAAAAAACAGGGGGCTTCTATATTCTGGGCTGTTTGTAATGGCAATGTGAACTATACAATGGAGCAGCCTGTTAATTTCCATTTCCTTTCCATTTCTAGGTATCGACACAAGGGAGTAAAACCTCATCAGAAGCAGAGTCCCGAATTTTCTGGTTAGGTCTAATTACCTGTCCTATGATCTGGGTGATATTTGCTTTCAGCGCTCTCTTTTCTTTCAAAGTGAAATGGCTGGTGAGTGGACTCCCTCAACTCAGTAGGAGAGCCTGTATGTTACAGGCAAGGCGGTGTAAATCAGTGACTGTTTTCCTGTGTCTTAGGCAGTGGTTGTGATGGGAGTGGTGCTTCAGGGAGCCAACCTTTATGGTTATATCAGATGTAAAGTCGGCAGCAGAAAGAACTTGACAAGCATGGCAACCAACTATCTTGGGAAGCAGTTCTTGCGGCAGGTAAGATTTCTGGGGGTTCGGAAACCGTCCAGCCATATTTGTTTCTCTCCAGCAGCTCCCTTACTGCCCGGGCCGTGAAAAGAAAGACTGAAAACGTTATTAGTAGTTCTGCAGAGGGAACCTTCGCACCTTGCTGCGTTGTGAATTTGAGCCCCCTTAGTGAAGTCACAGAATAACTTGCTAATTGCTGGCATCAAGTTCCATTTGCAGGGCATCGTGAGCTCATATTATTTGCTGGTGCCATGGACAGGTGCCATAGAAGTTCCTGGAATATGGCTGCTATACTGGAAATAACACAGTGAACATGCTGACAGCGTGAAAGGGGTTTTGATAAACTACTGCTCTTGGATAATGCGTTGCTAAATTATTCCTTCCATTGCACTGCTTCCTCTTCAGGTTGTGCTAGCCACAAAGCCATGCATCTGGAGGGATGTTGCGTTGGTCCCTGTGCTCCAGTGTGCAGCTGCAGCGTGTGGCTCTTAGCCGAAAGGGCTGCTGCTGCCCCTTATTTCTTTCTCACTTCCAAACAGCTCTTCGTAACCAGTCCTTTTCTGCCCCAGAGCTGGGTTTTCTTCCTTCCTTCCATAGGTCCCTGCAGCAGTAGGCACAACCGTCCCTGTTCCGCTTCTAGGCTGTCATTTCACTTCTGCTTTTACCGGGTTTCCTGGCTGTGGCTGGCTGGATTATGCAGCTGGCTCTGGGGACAGGTGGTTTGGCTGCCACAGGTTCACAAATATTTGCCAGAATTATTGTCGTTAGTGCAATCGAAAACTCAACCATTGCTGAACTGTTCTTCTTGGCAGTCTGTGCTGGGATTGTGCTCTTCTGTTAGCTGGGTTTGCTTCTGAATGCTTTTACTGCTGCAGCGGTTGACCAAAGGCCCAGACCAGTCTCGATCTCTGGCAGAAACGTCTGTCTTGCCCCAGAATCATGGCAGTGAGTCACACAATTCTCCCATACTCGTTGTCGTCTTTTTTTTTTTTCTTTTTTTCTTTTTTTTCCTTTTTTGCCTTCTGCAGACTGTGGCTAAAGAGGACCAAACAGCATCCTGAATGTGGCGGAAGCCTCAAGCCAGACTGGATTCGCAGTAGTGGACAACAGAGAGTGTTGCTCTGACCATGAGATTTGGGAGCTGCATACGTGAGGTGTGAATTAAAAGAAGTAAATAAATTGTGCAAGACTTCAGGTTAACGCTCCTAGCGACTTATATTCGATTTTCCACTAGCGGTTTGTGTTTCAGTCCTTCCTTTAGTTTGATTAATTAGAATTAATTTGCCTAAACTTTAAATCAAAAGTTATCCTAGGTAGCTTTCGTACAGGTTTAGAACTACTGGATGAATTAAGAGAAAATTGCCGGACATCTTTCTTCAGAAAAACCATGCACAAGCCGAGCCTTCTGTTATCCAAGAATTCCCCAATTCCTCCAGCAGCCGGTGCCTCAAATAGTTTCAGTTGTGGATTTTGCTGCGTTTTGCTCTCAGAGGTCGTTGCTGCTTCTGTTACGGAGTTTAGGTAGCGCTCTTTTGGCTCCACGTCTCTCTCATTCTCTGATTTGATGGTGATTGTGGTGAAAGACGTCTAAAGAAAATGTTGGCTTAGCAGGAAGGGTATTGAAGTCTTGTGGAAACTGCAGAAAGTGACTTCTGAGCAGCTCCAGTCCTTTTTAGTTTTATATCTGAAGCTTTCTTAGAGGTCTCAGTAACATCTTAAACCCCTGGATTTATGGGAAGTCCCCCTTCTACCTGCAGGCCTGTGTATGGAGAGCGTAGCAGGAGTAAAACCAGGTTACGAGGAAGGTTGCAGGCACAATTTCCAGAGACGGAGTGAATCTGAGAGCAGTCATTGTCTGACTGAAGCTGTTAAAGCGATGCCACCCGGCGGCGTGTCGGCCGGACAGTAGCGTGTGCTTGGTGCCGCGGGTCTTCTCTGGCCAGGAGGGCATAGGGTGGTGTGATCTGCGGTTTCCTCACCAGCCCCTCGGCGCAGGATCGCAGGGAACGGAACCAGCAGGGGTTTACGTTTGTTGAATCCATGCAGGGTGCTGTCGTCAAGCCGCGCTGCTCCCCACGGAGTCGGGGTGGGGGGGGGCTGGAAAAAAGCCTTTTGTAGGATGGTGAATGTGGCGGCTGGCAGTGTTCGCTTAGATGGCAGAAAGTGGTGTGTTTTGTGTGAAAAGGTCTGTGAAAGGGATCCGTTCCTTCTTGTCACGTCGTTCTGTTCAAGGCAGATTGTGCTTTCGCAGCGGTGGATATTGTAAACTTCGGCTGAGGTATTTTAAATTAAGAATGTGGTTTCTTTTTGCATTAATGGGTATTGTAAATTGTGGGATTGCATTAACTCTCTCTCCCTGTACTGTAGCAATACTTGGGAGCTGTACATTTGTTTAACTCTTTGGATTGATACCTTCCTTTTGTAAATATGTATTTATAAAATCTTGAAATTAAAATAACGCTTTGTTTAACCAGACCACATATCCCTTCTGTGATTCATGGCTGAGCTCTATGTATACGCTGTCTTCTTGTAATGTAGTTTTAGCAGGGGTTACTTGTCAAGTTAAACCGTGCTGTTGAGCGAGCTCTGGCACAGTTCCTTTCACCCAGGGGTCTTGGACAGTTTTCCCTGTGCAAACGCTTTCTTCGTAAGCGTGCTGGAGTCGTTATCATGCAGAGCTGAAGTAATTATCCCTCTACAAGGCTCGGTTGGAGTGGGTGACGTTCCTTCTGAGGGCACCGAGAGGGCTGCTCTGCCCAGGTCCCTGGGCAGGCGCTGCTGGCAGGTGCCAGCGGGCCACCACGTAGCGGGAACTTCTAGTCCCCACTTAACCTGGAAGAGATGATTTATTTCTAAGGAATGAATGTAAACAGGCCAAATGAAGTCAAGCGCTGAAATGAAGATGCTTCTGCAGCCGTGCGGGGATGCGCAAGTGCAGCATCTGGCCGGTACGGCACGATGGAAGGGAAATCTCTTCTGCTTCAGTCCAATGAGCCCCCAGTTTGTTCGGAAGGACGGCACCGACTCCGGCACAGCTCCAGCCACAAGGTAGTTGTTTTAAAACGTGTTGAAAGTTTTGGACTTAATGTTTATTCCCCTGCTGCCGAAGCTCCCCCCAAACGGCTGGAAAATAGAGTGCGCTTTTCGGGAAGTTGCAGTTTATTTAATCAAGGACACAGGCATTTATTAGTACGTCTCTTTAAATATAGCCCTCTTTGGCTTATTTTTAGCCTCTTGGCAAGCGTTCAGTCTTTCGGCTTCTGAGAAGCTGGCATTTTACTGTGTTTCTCCACGGTGTGGATCAGAACCAAATTTCTTATCGCTGCTCCAGTTGGGTGTGAGTCGCGTTTGATTTTTCACTCGCTGCCTGCTGGGGTTTCCTGTGAAGCAGGAAGTGGGAGTTGCCGCAGAATGGGGAAATTCTCTGAATGTGCTTTTCTTCGGCAAGCCTCGGGAATCCACGCTAAGCTGTGTAATGGTGGCCCCACCTAAGACCTCCGGGCCTGGGCGGTGGCTGAACTTCCAGGGTTTACAGAAGCAGAAATATTCCAAGAACAATAATAATAAAATACTATTTGCTCTGAAATAGCAAAGTACGCCTCAGGTGTTGCAAGCACAGCTGAAAGGTGGGCTTGAAATCATCCTCATTTTACAGGCAGAGCTATTTTGTGTCCTTGGAGCATTAGTGTCTTGGGTCAGCGAGGAGCTTCTTGCGGAGCTGGGGACAGAACGGGCCCTGGGGACATATGGTATCTACTTTGGGGTGCGTGAGGCCTCATCCTTCCCGTGTGTCCTAGGGATACGCTGCTCCGTTGCGCTTTGGCGGCAGCGGCGACCTGTCCCCTCCTGCTGCCTCAGACCAGCCTTGGTTTGTCCTCACCCACCGTGGCCTTGCCAGCGTGGCGCTGGCGTCCCCAGGGAAGGTGCCTCATTTCAGGGGCAGAAGCGAGGCTTTTTCTGACCTCGTGCTTTAACACGTTACCTTGATGCACCTGGATATTCTCAAAACGCAAAAGCTTAAGAGGCAGTTTTGCCCCGTTGGGTGCATCTCCCCATCCCTCTGTGCTACTCCCAGCCCTGGGGAGAGCCGCAGGGCAGGGCGAAGGAGGGATGCTGAGTGCGCGCAGGCGACCTGGCCCCGGGGAACTTGGGACCTGTCTCTCTTTTTTTCCTCTATAGATTTCTTGGAGACTTGCTGGGCCCGGAGGGCGGCGGGGAAAGGTCTATTGTAGTCCCTTGGCAGAGGCCACGCTCAGCCCTGCTCACGCAGGACAGGACATCCCAGCTGGTATTTCCTAAACAAAAAGCTGCAGTGACTAATGGAGAGTGACCTTTGGGGAGACCAAAGGGAGCGGGAATGCGGGTGAGGAGGGTGGATGTTGGCCAGGACCCAGCGCTGCTTCCAGGGCTCCTGGCAGGAAGGAATTTCTCGCTTCCCTCCTGCTTTTCTGTGCAAAACAGCCCCAATTTGGGGAGCAGGCGTCCCTCCCCGCCCTGCAAACCCACGGCAAACCGAGAGCCTCCCCACCGCCCTGACCAGACAAGCGAAGGGTAGAGAGAACGGAAACGCTATTTCTGTTTTACTGATAGCAGCATTTTTATACCACAGAGGACACGTGAGCGCGTTGTTATCTGCTTGTGTGTGCCGAAAGCAAACCGGGTCCATTGAAGGCGATGCCAGTTCCTTCCTGTCCCCTCTGGTGCCAGCGCGTGGCTCGGGGCAGCTGGTGTCGGGGACACGCTGTGCTGGTTTCCGCCGCTCAGTCACAGCCTGCAACGCCCAGCTGCTTGAATTTCACTCCTTTTTCTCAGGGGGAGGCATCGCCTTCGGGTGCTGCTGTGGGGACAGCCTTTTCCTTGGGTGCTGCTGTGGGGACAGCCTTTTCCTTGGGTGCTGCTGTGGGGACAGCCTCTCCCTCGGCTCGCGGCAGTACGTGTGCTCCCAGCTCTGTCTCGAAGCTGCGAGAACGACCCTCTGGGTCAGACCGAACCCACCAAACCCAAGGTTTGTCTCCAGCAGTAGCTAATTCCGTGTGCCTGGCAAAGGCCGTATGGAAAAGGCAAACTCGCAGCCACTCCAGGAACACCTTTTGTACTTCCACAGGTTTGTGACTTCCTCTATCACCTGATGGATTTTGCTGCCATTAATTTGACCGACTCCTTTCTGAGCCCGCACAGACTTCTAGTGTTTGCAGTGTCCTGCGGCAGAGAGCTCCACAGATTAACGCTGAGTGTGGAAAGATGCTTCACATCTCGTTCGCGTGGAACCTGCCTCCAACTTATTTTGGTGCCCGTGTGGTAAGGGAAGAGAAGGCCAGGGGTATTCTGTGTTTGCCACCATACGCGGCGGCAAGATGCTGGGTTTTATGTTAAACTTGGGGTTTGAAATCCCCAGACAGACTGAAACTACTGTTGGGATCCTGCTGGATCAGCTTGCTGAAGAGCCAGGGTCTCTCCTCCCAAAAGCCACCAGCTCACGCTGCACCCCCAGGAGCAGTTGGCGTCCCCCAGGAGAGGGATTACTGTCTGCCAGGACTGTCCCAGCAAGGCCACAGGTTTAACTGGGGTAAAGATGTCCACGAGGACGTTGTGGCTTCACGTCCAAGGGGACTTTTGTAAGGAGACAGTTGAGCAATTGGACCTCAAGAGAAGATTGGGATGTGGGGAGTTGTGGGATTCCTTCCAAGTATCTTCCTTTTCTATTCCTGGCAGGGCTGAGGATGACTCAAATGCTCTGGAAGGGCTGGAAGGTGCTTTGATGCCCGGCAAGGGAAGTGAGCCAGTGTGAGAAGGAGAAGAAAGGCTGGGGCTGAGACACTATTTATAAGACATCTACATGTTTTGGGCTAGTCCCGGCTGTGTGCCTGGTGCTTTACCGGGGCAAGCAGCACAAGGGTACATGTTTTTTACGGTGATACTCAGCAAGGCTGGCAGGGGTTGTCCCTGTTTCTCAAGATGGGTAACGAGGAGCAAAGCCAACGTGGATACACACACCGAGCCTTGCCCAGTGGCTGGACTGGGCCGGGGCTGAGCACGTCCATCGCGGGGCAGGAGCCGGCCCTGGGGGGGACAGTGGGGGCAGCACGAGGCAAGACAGGGCTTTTCTTGCAGCGGCCAGGCTGGGGCTTCCCAGGGGTGGTGGCAAAGGCCAGGAGTGACCCCAGGGGATGGAGCCCCGGAGATGGGGGGGGAGCATGGTTGGGTTTCCCTGGAAAGGGAAGCATCTCGATTTTCTAAGGGATATTTAAAGAGGAGAAGGAGGAGACAGTATTTAAACCGTAGTGTAGTGCAAGGTAGAAATGGGCAGCAGAGGTGATTTTAGGCAGGGAAGCTTAGGGCCGTAGGGTATAGGCTCCAGGTCACGTCACGCTACTGAATTATCTCTAGCACAGATGAACTACATCTGCTTCAAATAGCTGGCTTTGTTCACATTAAAACGGCCACTCTGCCTCATGCCAAAGGTCACTGTAACTCCAAATCCAGTTTCGGACCCTGCCGATGCTGAGGAAACGAGGATGTAAAATAACGATGCCCCTCTTGCACCTGCTTAAAGCCTGGCAGTCGGTGGAGCGGGATCTCAAAGGCTGCGTCCGCAGCGTCGTCGCTAACAGCTAGGAATTTGTCTCAGGACTCGGTGGCGTCCAAACCCTCCCATGGCGAGGTATTTCCTACAGAAATGAGGTGTTCCCGGGGAACCCCTTTGGTGTCCTTCCCCTGGTCTGAAAGCTCTTATTTTATTCCCATCCACATCCATCCACATTTTATTCCCATCCACATCCCATCCCATCCACAAACTATTCATTTGTAAATTATCCGATTAATGGCTATTAAAGCCAGAATCAGCTCATCCCCCAGCTGCTTGCCACACGTTTCAAAGAGCTTTAATATTTGCCAGGTGGGACTCCCCTCGCCAAAAGCCACCTTGATGCTCGTCGGCTGTTTCCTTATCTCTGTGAATCCCGGTCTGTAGAAGCCCAACCAGTTTGCTCGGTGTAGGAGTCAGAGTTTTCTGGTCTGTTGTTCCTCATTGTCCTCCCAGAATCCTTTAAAAAAACAAAACAAAACCAAACCAGTATCGCGCTTGCCACCTTCCACCCGTGTTGGCAGCGGGAGAAGCAGTCGGTTTGATGGGGAGCAGTCGGTTTGACGGGGGATTAGTGACTCGGTGGGTTCGTCCCTGAGCCCTTCGGGCTCCTCCTGCGAACTTCTTTGGCTTGTTGAGTTATTCCTCTTCGTGCCGCCAGCTTTGCGCAAACCTCCTTCTATTTAGTTCATTTTGGGTGAGTTGTTTAGATATTTTTTTTTCTCTTTTTTTCTCTCTTTTTTTTTTTTTCGGTCACACACAGCAATGTGTAAACAACTCCATAGTAACCAGTGGAGTACATGAGTCATGTAGCTTTTCTGCCGCGGGACAGACTCACTTGCTCTTGCCTACTGCCGTGTTTCCAGACTAGAGCAGGGTTTGGTTGGTGAGATGATTACTCACGGTTTCCTACTGACTCTGCCCGTGTGGAGTCCGGCCCTTTTTTGACGGTTTCTATGTCTTCTCCCCCGTTAGATAGAGCTTCTACCCCTGCGGGACCTTCCGCGCTTGTCCTCTGTCCCCTCTGCTCTAAGGTTTTAAAACTCCATGGAAGTTTCTTTTAACTAGGAAGCCGGATTATATTTTGCTTTTGTTGGAGCCCTCCCTCACATCTGGACCCTGTTTCAGAAGGAATTTGAATCGCCCACCGAAACTGCCTTGAGTCTCGGGAACTTCCACGCCCCGCTTCCCAGCATCCGAGAGCCCACCAGGCCGGGGAGGGGCCTGACCCCACCTGCGGGCAGAGGTCCTGACCCAAAACCTCACCTGGAATCTCTCCGGATGAGAGGAAAACGCAGGGTCTGTAACATCCGATCCACATTAAGCGTTGGAACAGGCTGCCCGGGGAAGTGGTTGAGGCACCGTCCCTGGAGGTGTTTAAAAGCCGGGCAGACGTGGTGCGTAGAGATGTAGTTTTAATCTAAACTATGTTGTGGTTTTCGTCAGAGTTAGGTGGATGGTTGGACTCGATGCTCTGAGAGGTCCCTTCCGACCCAGGCAATTCCATGATTCTATGATCCCTGGGGGTTTTTTCTCTCTGTTTGCAGCCAGGTGGGGGGTGAAGCATCCCCTGGGGTTCCAGGGGACTGGGCAGCCCTTAGGGGACGTTAACCCGGCTTTTTTGTTAGCCTCTGGCCAGTGACCCCCCCCCCGGGCAAAACCTCCTCATGCCCCCATGGTCCTTGTGTCTACGGGCAGCATCAGCAAACATCTGGAGCAGCCTCTGCAGCTGGGGCCCTCCAGGCTGCGTGACGCACTCCATCCCTCTCTGAACCCGGACGGCAGCAGAGGGAGCTCTTAGGCTTTTTTTTTTTTTTTAAATTAATTAATTTTTTCTTTTTTTTTTTTTCTTTTTTTTTTTTTTTTTTTTAAATGGAACAAAGAAAAGTTTTCTGGCAGGGCTCGTTGGAAACGCCTCTGAGGATCCATCCTACCATGTGAGAAGCGCCAGGAGGAACCTGCCAGCCCGGCGCATCCCATGCGAGCGTGGGACAGCGGTGGGAAGGGTGTCACCTCCCCGGGCGTCACCCCTGGCCGCGGCCGCCCGTCCTCCCACCCCTCGCAGAGGGGTGACAAAGAGGGAAAACAATAACCGAAACCACCTCTCCTTCCGTTAGTGCTCCCTCTGAGCCTTCTGGGGCCGAGCGGGGATATAACGGGAACATGATTTCACCACCCTGATGTTACGGGGTGGTGTGAGCAACCACTTGAGTTGGAAAAAGTAAGTAAATAGCAAATTTATTCCCAGCTGGGTGTGTGTGTGTGGGACCGGCTGGCTGGGTTGTCTCCTCAAACAGACCTCGGGACCTTCCCGATTTTGGGGAGTAAACTCTTGATTTAAATAAATGGTTTGTAGGATGCGGTTCAACCCTGCACCCCTGTGCCGGGGGACACGTCACGCCCCCATGGGTCCAGCATCCCTCCCTGGTCCGTGGGCTGGGTGTTCCCCAGAGCAGCGCCGCGGTTCGGGATGCAGGGATGGACGTTTTACCATCGCTTTTAGTGGGAGCTGCCAGGTTTAGTTGTTGGACACCACTGTAAAAACCATGTCTGCTGCTTCCAGGCTCAACCACGTATCGTTGATGCTTAGAAGCAGCAGCTAAATGCTTTCCCTGCTATTTAATTGATGACATTTTGGGACGATAGGACACAGGGGACGGGACAACCTGGCACCAGTGGCAGCCAGGACCAGCATCACGTGGGTGCACTTAAACTGGTCCAGCACAAAGCGAAACAGATCAACCCCCATCATTTTTTTCTTCTGGTGGATTCAGTTTCACTTGGCGTGGCCGGGGACGGGGAAGGTGATCCCGTGATCCATGAGGGGCAGTGAAGAGCCGGGGCAGCACCTCTCACCCCTCACAGCCCGCACCCCATGCCAGCCCCCCCCCCACCTCGGTGACGCTGTGGGGTGCAACGCTGCTCCCCGGCACCTCCATCCCACCTCGATGGCTTTCCACAGCTGACAACCATGGGGTTGTGGTGCCTTTTCGCAGCACAACCCTGAGCCCAGGTCCCTGGAGCTCTTGGGAAGGTCCTTAGGAAAGACCTGGCTCCCTCAGGTCCTTCCCAAACCACCACCCCCCTGCCCCCCCGGCCTTGCAGCACTTGGGTCTGGCTGGTTCTGGTGGTGGGTGAGGAATAGCCGTCACTTGCTCAGTGACATTTCAGCGCCGAGCCACGCTTTCAAATTGCTGGGTCTGTGTATCCCCCTGCCACGGCCGGTTCCTACCCACCAGCTCCCAAACCCATCATGACCTGGTTTTGCAGTTGCTCCTCATCCCTCCTCGCTCCAGCCAAACGGTTCGGGCCCCTCTACTGGGGTGGTCTCACTGAGAGACGTCAAGTACAAACATCCCCAGTGTAATTTTTGGCAACGTCAAAGTTTCTGGCTTCAGATATATCAACAGGACTTGTCATTACATTTAGCTGCTTTCCCCTACCCTCGCTCCCGTGAGACCTTACATGATTTTCGGATCTCTACAAAACATCTGACCTGGTACCCGAGCCTCGGATTTCATTTTCACAAGGTGGGACTGCAGTTTGCCTCCCCTGGCTGACATCCCCATCCGTGCGGAGCCCTGTCGCATCCTCATCCTCCATCATCCTCATCCTCCGCCAGCGTGGCAAACGCCGTGACCCACGTGTGTCTCGTGGCTGCTTCTCGCTCGGGTCTCTCTCCGGGCGTGGGGCCAGACATCGATGTGTGTGTGTAACACAGGGGTTGGGCTGGGGAGGGTTTGGGCTTTGTAGTTTTCTTAGAAGTAGCAAGAAATGATTCCCTCTCCCCCGTGACCTGCTGCCATCACCGCCCGTGGTGGCTGTGGACACCAGCACTGATGAAACCGGCGGTACCCTGCCCTCCTCCCACCGCTGCAGCCACTGGGGTTGAACCCTCCCTCGTTGCCTGAATTCTTGGTCTTTGGCCCCAACTCTGAGGTCCCTTTTTCTTAGCAGGCGTGACGCTATATTGGCCGCAGAGGACTTTGCAAGCTTTCCATCCAATTAGCGTCAGCGCCACAGGCAGTCGCTGGGTCAGCGGCTGGAGCCAGCCGGGAGACGCGGTGGGTGAGCAGGGAAGGAGTTGCAACCTCTGGGCTGGGCTGATGCACTTGCTGGCACAGATCTAAGGTGGCTGGAGAGGAGCCTGGGACCGTCTCCACCCCAGCTCCCCATGTGCTGGGATCCCTGCTGTCATCCCTTCTCCAGCACCTTGACCATCAGGAACAGCCCCCGCTTTACAGCTGCTTTAGGAGGTGGGAACTGCAGAGGAGGCTGGAGCTCTATGGACGCATCCTACGGGACAACCTGCAGGGTCATAGGACAACGATGGCAAAAGAAAGGAAATTAATTCCCTTCTCCAAGCTAAAGGAAGGCTGTCCTCTGCCCAAATTTTCAGCGCTCGCTGGTGCCGTGGTGACGTCTACCGGCCCCAAGCAGAGCCCCACGCAGCTGTGCGGGCGGGCACCCCCCAAACGCTGCCAGCAAAGACGGCTCCGTGGCCAGAGCAGAAAGTGATTCCCGATGGCCGGGACAGGAGGAAGGAGCCCTGCGAGGACTGCGGTTCACAGGACTTTTTTCCCGCAATCTTGGTTTGCATCTCCGTTAAAAATTCAGACCAGAAAAATTCAACTAGAGAGCTCAGGCGTGGCCGACCGTCACCCCCGAAACGCGCAGCAGCCTCAGGCGTGTTCTGCTCAGCCTGGTTCCCCCCGAATAGCGCAGTGGCCGGTTATCCTCCTTTTTCCCCCATCAAATCCAGCGCGATCCTTTCGTACAGGAAAATCAGAGCCCCCCCCACCCCCTACCCCGTACCAGAGCCAAACACAGCGTGTTACTTCGCCCTGGAAACTAAAAGCATCTCAAGCATAAAACTCACCTAGCTGAACTATAAATCAAGCCGCTGCTTTCAGGCAAACCCGGCTTGCGTACCTATGAATCACTCCCTCCTCGCTTAATCATTTTAAAGACAGCTTAAAATGAATGTGGCCCAGTCAAAAAAGTCCATTCAAAAATGAGAGCGCAGCTGACTAAGGGAGGATTTCACAGCTGCGTCCAAGTTTGCAAGCAAATAGGGGCATTTGGAGGAAGAGCGGTCATCCCGCAAATATTTCTGCGGGGGAAAAAAGCAAGCGGCGGCGGGGCCTGAGCCACGGGAGCGGGGCAGGAACGGGGCTGAGCCGCGGAGCCTGCGAGGAGCCGGGCTGGACCTGCCCGGCCCCACCTTGGCCTCCGCAAACCCGGCTGGGGGAAGGCAGATTTCCTCAGAAAGGGAAAATTTCCCCGCTTTCCGATGACCCTTTGCCGAGGCCAAGAGAGGAAAGCGCGCAGCCAGCCAGCGCCACCGCGGGGCTTCGGCTCGAAGGGCTTGTGACGTGCTGGGGACCGTGACAGTGGGTGGGATGGCAAACGGAGGGTGTCCTCTGCTTCTAAAGCACCAACTCTGCCCTTTTATTTCCTGCTGAGAAAGTCCTTATCAAATATCGGCCGTGCTCAGGACGCTCCGGCAGCAGTAAGCGGGAGAAAAATCAACTTTCTGCCCTTTTTTCTGCAGGAAGGTGTTCGGGGGCCGGGATCTCCGCGGGGTTTGGGGATGGGGCGCGGGGTGGCACCCATAGGGCAGGCACGAGCAGGGCGCGTCCGACCGTGTTCCTCCGTGAGAGCAGGAGAGAGATACCTCGTGTCAGAGCCGTACAACTCGCCTGCCGGTAACCTGGGGGCTGCAGAGCCCTTGGGGCATCGGTGCACGGGAGGGACACGCGCTGCCCTGGTTTGAGCAACACAGGACTAATGTCTCGCCTAATGCCTGGGAAAACTGCACTTCTAGAAGGCTCTAGTGTCTGAATTTGTGAAAATATTTACTTTATAGCCAGCTCTGGTGTGCGGGTTTCAAGGCCTCAGTGTTTTTGAGCTCACCAAGCGCACGGACGAGGAGGAGCGAGACCCGGGCACTTGCCCCAAGCTGCCAGCAGGGTTATTTCTTACCATGAATGTCATGTTTAATATAAATTAGAGAGTTTGCTGAGGAGTTCTCTCCCTCCCTTGCTGGCTGCCGTCCTGAGCACTCCTTGCCCCGGTGCCAGAGCCCTGAGCCCTTCCCTTCCTCCCGCAGCCGCAGCGCTCACAGGGTCCCACATCGGCTGTCCCTGCGGGGAGTGCAGGGCCTCCTGTGATGGAATGGGCTGGGAATAGTCCTTGTGTGTTTAATATTGATATTGTGATCAATATTTGTTCTTTAGTGTTATTAGTGTTAATTATTTAGTCTTATCCTATTAAATCTGTTTATATTTCAACCCTCGGGTTTCCTTGTTTTTTCCCAATTCCCCTTCCCGCGTGGAGAGGGGTCCTCGGCTGAGAGAATAATTGTCTAGAAGACAATAAATTATTGTGGGCTCCTCAAACCATGACATGCCCCCAGCCCACATGGAGATTTGCTGGCTCAGAAGCCCCTCTTTGCGGGCGGCGCTTGGGTAAACCCGCTGCTGGCCGTGGGCAGGGCTGTCCCCTGGGTGCCAAACTGGGACGCGGTGACCGGCCCCGCACCCTCTGCCCTCCCTGCGCCCGCTCCCGCCCACCCGGAGCTCGCTCCGAACATAATTGCTGCCAGGGAAAGATGGGTTGGGAATAGGTCCACGTCTCCCTCTTGGATGCTGAAGTTTGGGAGGCGGAGTACACATCATCCGGGGGATACGTGCCCATCTGGGGGCTGCCATCCTTCCCCAGCCAGAGCTTCCCGGCGGTGACTTGATTCATCTCCTCCTGGCTTTTGTGGCAACTGTAATACCTGACCCGCTGCAAGGATGGAGCAACAGCCCCGAGCATAGCAGGACAGGGGAGCCCAAGCGGATGGCACGGGCGTCCCGCTGCCCAGACGCCTGGTGTTGGGCGCGCACGGATGCTCCGAGCACAACCAGGCACTACAGAGCATCACAACGCAGATCCCCGCTGGGGTCCAGGGCGTGCATCCCACATCCAACACGTCCTCCCCGTGTCGGGACGCGCTCACACGCCTGCACACAGACACACAGACACACAGACACACAGACACACAGACACACAGACACACAGACACACATATTTTTTCGCTCGGCCATGGCTGCGGTGAATTTTTGAGCCAAAGGCACGGTCTGGGCTCTGTGATGTCGGCAGCTCCTCCGGGAGGTGGAACAGGCTCCAGCTGCAGGAGATGAGCTCAGCACCAGCCCAGCCCAGGGAGCCTCCACCTTTTGCGAGCCCTGGAAGCCGGGATGGAGGTCGCTCCTCTTCTCCTCGGGCAGTTTTTCAACTCCAAACGACCTTCGGTCCGTCCCTCGCCCGCTCAGCCCCTGGCTGCTGCCAAGCCAGAGGGGTTTTGTGCTCATGCCTTGTGCAGCTCTCGTGGATTTGGTATAGATTTCATGGATTTGGTACGGATTTCATGGGTTTTTGAACTTCAGCGACTGCTTAACTTTGGCTTGGTGATACCCAAAGATGTGAAGGCACCAGGATTTTATAAGCCCCAGCTGGGGCGGGCACAGCCCACCTCTGCCCCCCGAGCATCCTCCTGCCGGCCTGGGAGCACGCTCAGACCCAGATGTGAACTCCGGGGCTCGGGTCTCTCCTAGTCTAAATATGTATTCGAAGGAAATTCCAGCTCAGACCCCTCCTGGCAAAGCTCTCCGGCTCTGCTCTTGTGGTTTGAGCACGCAGGACCTCTGACTTTACAGCTGCAAATATCTTGTAGTTATACAAGAGGAAGCAGCACAGCTAACGTGCATGGGAATTATCCCATGTCCTAAAACTTTGCCGAGCCTGGAAGCCATCTGCGTGACCCTTCCCGGGGTCGGAGGTGAGACATTCCGTTTTTCCTGTGTCATTCGGAATAAAAAGCAAAATATTGGCTGGTGCTCGCAGCCCTGCGAGACGCTGAGTCCTTGTGTCAGGCCGCGGCGAGCTATTTTCTTTAAATGTGATTTAGCAACGCGAAAGCATGTCCAGCGAGCGGCCGCCGGGTCCCGCCAAACACCCGGCTGGGGGATGTGTCACGGTCCCGCAAGGAAAGGGCAAAAGAAAAGGAGCGCGGGCGAAGGGCTGAAACCTCGCAAGTCTGTAGGACCCAGCAGCTGGAAGGGGAAATAGTAGCGACCTCAGTGTCTGGAGAGAATGTAAAATGCAGGGCACGGATATACAACTCTGGAAGCGCTGGCCGGAGATTTAACTGCACTAAGATGTGCAATTTATTGCAATCCGTTAACACGTACTCGCTGGTAGTTGAACAGTATCAGCCATTGGCAACTGGAGCGGACAGTTTAAATTAACTGATTTAAAACTTAACAAGTTAATTTAAAAACAACCCATCGAAGGTGGGTCAAGTCAAGCCCGCCTAGGTTTGACCCTGGGGACCACCCGTGAGCATCTCTCAGGACACACACCCATGGGGGAGACCCGAGGAGTCGCAGCACCCCAGAAGCAGAGGGGTTTGAGGTATCCAACTCAGGGCAAGGCAAACCGCCTCCCAGAGAGCCTGTTTCTCCCCAGGTAGAATGGAACGGAACGGAACGGAACGGAATAGAGTAGAGTAGAGTAGAGTAGAGTATTACTTGTAATATTTGATTACTTGGGATGGAGCTGTGCACCTCCTTGCTGCACCTCTCCTTCCCACCACCATCAGCACACCCCAGGGATGTGCCGATAAACCAGGGCACATCCTGACTTTCCAACAAAGGTCTCCGGCCTCTGCTCTCTGTGGTGGTCTCTCTGGGGGAAGACCTGGCTAGTTGTGTACTTCCACGGTGAGCAAGGTCATTGTGGGCTCGTTGTGTTGAAGGTCATCATGGGCTTGTGTTGGACCAGCACCAAAGACACCAAGCTGGAGCCTCTTATCCTGGGTGCTGCCCAAAGGTGGGGCGAAAGGACAGACTTTGCCTTGATGTACAAGACAGAAGACAAGAAGTTGACATGACCCTGGGCGGAAGCAGTAATGTTCTGCCAACCGTCATGGGTGACAAAGCTCCTTGCCCGTGTCAATGGGTGCCAGGGTCCTTGATGAAGCCTCCCAAACCTTCTCCTGACCCATCCTTTAGAGGCGGCACTGCCACGATGGGGTGGCGAATCCCAGACTGGCAATTATCTCCCTCAAATAAAAAAGCCCAAGCCATGAGAAGAGGGGAGATTTAGATGAGATCTCAGGAAGAAATTCTTTGCTGTGAGGGCGGTGAGCCCCTGGCCCAGGTTGCCCAGAGAAGCTGTGGCTGCCCCATCCCTGGAGGGGTTCAAGGGCAGGTTGGACGGGGCTTGGAGCAACCTGGGCTGGTGGGAGGTGTCCCTGCCCAGGGCAGGGGGTGGCACTGGGTGGGCTTTAAGGTCCCTTCCAACCCGAACCATTCTGTGATTCTATGAATCAGGAGAGGGGAGGTGGAGCCTCGTGCTGGGACGTTTCCTACAGGGAATAAATGAGGCAGCGCAAGGAGGAGGGGAGGAAACCACCCTGGAGAGGCGACTTGTTTACCGCAGCTCACGCTGGTCCCAGACAGGAAAAATGTCCCTTGACTTCCCCCATCCCATGGCACACCAGGAGGTTGTTTTGATGTGTCGGGAGAGGCGCTGGGGGCTGTCCGAAGCGCTCATTGAGAGACGCGCTTTTCCATCGCTCCCATCCCACCGAACAGCCGGGAGTGACTCAGATTTCCCGGAGATGCTCTTATCTCGTCCTGCCCAGCGCTCGCTCGGCAGCGAGGGTGGAATAGCAGCCCCTGGAAAGGCTGCCCTCTGCCCTTTCACAGGGTGCTGGTGGTTTCCTGGCCTTTACAGGCTTGTAAAAGGTGGATTTTCCTCCAAGTCCTCCATTTGCAGTCCGGAGGCGCAGAAATGCCTCCTCCTGCCTGGGAAAAAAAGTTTCCATTGCCCTGTGGCAATCAAAGCCGAGGGGTTCGCTGGAGCTCTGGGATGGCCAGGATCAGAAACGGGATATCCCCCCGCTCTGCTTCCCTCCCCAGGTGACACAACCGCCCACCTCCCCAGTCCCCAGCTGCTCTCGTGTCACCGGTGCTCCTGGAGGGGCCGGGGTGTGTGTGGGGGGGATCGGCACCTCCCTGTGGGCTCAGGATTGGGCCACGCTGAGCGGAGAAGCCCTTTGCCGGCCAGAGCGCGCCTGCCCGCGCTTGAACCACCCTCCTTTTGGGCACAGGAGATGATGCTGGAGATGGAGGTGCAACCTCGCAGTGAAAGCCGCGCTCCTTCCCGCAGCCTCCTCGCTCCCAGTTAATCGAAGCAGACAGCCAAGACCATTATTGTTATATTATTACCCTCATTATTTTTTTTTTTTCTTATTTTCTTGGATGGCAGGTTTGCTCTCTGTGTTAGCAAACGAATACGGAGAGGACGGCAGGACCCTGGGCTGATCGGAGAGCTCAGGTTGTAGGTGCAGGTGTCAAGGATCCGTGGCAATTCCCAGAATTTTGCATTCTGCTTCATGGCTCTTTTTTTTCAATCCGTGCCCATTTCTTTTTCCTCCTCCCTGCAACGTGACCAGCCTGACATTTGGGCTCTCCATGCTGTCACTTGGTGGCCTTCCCTGCCACCTGGAGCCCTGCCACCGTCTCCCCGTTCTCCGGCCACTGCGCTCCTGCCCGGGGAGGGGTGACACCTTCTCATCGGTCACAAGGACATCAGGAAATCATCCGCCGTCTTGCTCCCGATACTCCCGGTGCATTACAGACAAGCACCATCCAGGCACGGCAAGGTGTGTGAGAAATGAGTAAAACGCCCAAATTTAGGAAAAAAAAAAAAACCAACCCCAAACACATACAAAAATTTTGTCTTGACCCGGCAGCGCCACTGCTCGGGGGCAGCTTCAGTGACTCTGGTGCCATGTGGGGATGTTCCTGTGCGTCTCTGCTGGGGACACCTTCAAATGTGGGGCTTCAGCCCTTCCCTGTGACCGGAGACCACCTTTTTTTTGTCAACCCAGCCCAGAGGCACCTTTTAACCAGACGGAGGAGGAGGAAGGTGGGCGATGGCTGGATGGAAAGGGATTTTTTTAGGGCTACGGATATTATCAGCTGGGCTCCTTTGACTTGCAGCTTTCTCTGCTCGTCATGAGACAAGATCTCCAAGCTTTAACCAGGGCTTCAGCATCGACCCTTTCTAAGGAACTAGGCCGCCTCGGCTCCCTGCCTCAGTTTCCCCAAACAGGGCTACAGGTGTATCTACCCCGCAGGAGTGTTTTCACGAGGACGGTGTTGTGCTGTACACATTGCCACTGTGATTTCCCTCTGTCCGGTAAGTCCGGACCCCACCAGCATCCCCAGCACACCCATTTTCCTCTCCTGGTGAGACCGCTGGGACACCACGCTGCGCTCCAGAAGCGAGCAGGGACCCAGCCTGCGCCACGGATGACTTGGAGGCGCCTCTACAGCCATTTCCTTGCTGGATCCCTCTTGCTGTGCCCAGAATTAGCGCCTCTGGCTATAAACAAGGAATCCTGGAAATCCTTAGGCCGCCCTTGTGCATTGCAACGGCACCTGGCGGGGGTCACAGCCCAGGCGAGGAAGGGTCAGGCTGTGTGGGGGATCCGGCTTTTTGGGGGACAGGGCTCTGGCATAAACGATGTGGCGGAGTTTGTCCAGGACAGGACGGATCTGTGTCACACCAGCGATGGCTTTGGCTGCTTGCCCTGCCGGAGGCCGGCCCGGAGCCGACACGGGTCGGATTGTCGTCTTGCTGCTTTTTTCAGACCAAGGCTGAAGCGCCTCTTCCCAGGGCAGGGGAGGGGGGGTGTCCCAGAGGAAGCAATTATTCATTTCCAGGAACATTTGAACCAGAGAAAGCTCCTGGAAGCCTTCTTAGTGCTTGATGTCAATGTGTTTCCTCGGTACCGTGACTCCCGTGTCCGAAGGGGCCGGCGAGCCCTTCTGCATCGCCGCCTGGTGCCACCGGGGCTGTCCGGGCAGCTCCCGGCCGGGCTGATCCCTGGAATAGCCCGGGATAACGTCACACCCCAAAAGCGTCCAGAGGCAGGTGGTTGCAGAGCTGCAGGACACCTCCTCCACACGGATGGGCTCTCCCCGGGCAGGGACTGCTGGAGCTAAGGATGATTTCCAGGAGCGTCCATAAATAACCTCGACGGACACCCGAACTTCTCTGCTCCCCCGACACCCGCACAAACTCTCCGCAGCCGCAGTGCCTGTGCCCAGCTGCCTTGCGGTTGAACTACACACTGAAAAAAACCCTCTCTTTTTGTTTATTCTGAACCTCCACCCTCCTACTTTCATTAACACGACCTTGCAGGACTGAGGCCCGCGTCCGTCTGCCATCACATCTCCCCTCCATGGGCTCCCTTGGTTGGGCTCCTCCTGTTTCCTTCAGCCCCCTCTGCTGTCACCTCCCTGGGATGGGGGACCAGTATCCACAGCGCTGGTGATTTCAGGTGGAATAACATCATAGAATCATAGAGTCACAGAATGCGTTGGGTTGGAAGGGACCTCTCAAGGCCATCTAGTCCAACCCCCCTGCAGTCAGCAGGGACATCTTCAACTGGATCAGGTTGCTCAGAGCCTCATCCAGCCTGGCCTTGGATGTCTCCAGGGGTGGGGCCTCCACCCCCTCTCTGGGCAACCTGGGCCAGGGTCTCACCACCCTCAGTGGAAAGAACTTCTTCCTGATGTCTGATCTAAACCTGCCCTGCTCTAGTTTAAACCATTGCCCCTCGTCCTGTCGCTACATGCCCTTGCAAACAGCCCCTGCCCAGCTTTCCTGGAGCCCCTTCAGGGACTGGAAGGGGCTGGAAGGTCTCCCCAGAGCCTTCTCTTCTCCAGGCTGAACCCCCCCAGCTCTCTCAGCCTGTCCTCACAGCAGAGGGGCTCCAGCCCTCGGACCATCTTCGTGGCCCCCATCCTCAGCTCAGATCCCTGTTGCTCCCCTCTCCCTTTCTCCCCCAGTTTGGGGGGAGCTGGGTGCACCCACCAGCCCTCCTCCTCCCCTCTGCTCCTCCCAGCAGGGGGCTGGGACTCCTTGGGGCTGGGACGGCAGAAGAAGTGACCTCAGCGCTGAAACTCCTGGCTCTGCCTCTTGTGTGTTCTCCAAATGTCTCTTTATTTACGATGCTCCGTGACGACAGTTACTCTCTGTACCAAAGAGGGTGGGTTGCAGGAGCACCCAGGTCTCCTGCTGCTGGCCAGGGAGAGGGATGGACCTGACAGAACATGCCCGGGTGCAGCCACCGGGGATGGAGATGTCTCACTCAGCCCCAAAACACTGCCCGTCCCACGAGAGGGGCTGCTCTGGGGCGGTGACCGGCCCCGCTCCCCGCTCCCGGGGTTGGTTTGGGTGGAATTGCTGGGCTTGGTTGAATTTGCTGGTTTCTGCCTGCTGTCTTTTTGGACGCATTCTCCCCACCTCGCCCCACCTCCTAATTCAGTGCCTTCCAGCTCCCTCCGCCGCGGGCGTTCCCCTCCTGCTATCTGACTCCAGTCCTCAGGATTATGATTGTTAAAATCTGCCGCTAAATAAGATGAAGATGTGCTCTCCCCCCTCCCCGACCGGCCGAGCCTTCGCCCTTCATTTTGAGGACACTGAGGGCCCACACCGCCTCCCCCAGGAGCCTGGAGGTGACCCCTGTGGGGCTGGCAGGGAGGAGGCAGGATCCGTGCGTTTGGGTGCAGGATGCGCCCCGGCACTGGCAGCTCCTGCCCCATGGGAGACCCCCGGGGCAGGCAGGGGGGAGCAATCCACCCGGCCCTTCGTGGACAGGCAGCCCTCTGAGGCTCTCCTGGCACGAGATGCAGCATGACACACTTCCCAAATCCATCTGCTTCTTGCCAGAGGCATTACTCAACCCAGACATACCATGAGAATCCGAATCCCTTTCCCGTGTGCAATCGTGGGGAGGAATTACAGCTGGCTTCCCACAGGGAGCCCTCACCCACCTGCTGCAGGTGAAAATCGACTGCTTGCATAGAATCATAGAGTCATAGAATGGTTTGGGCTGGAAGGGACCTCAAAGATCATCCAGTGCCACCCCCTGCCCTGGGCAGGGACACCTCCCACCAGACCAGGTTGCTCCAAGCCCCGGCCAACCTGGCCTTGAACCCCTCCAGGGATGGGGCAGCCACAGCTTCTCTGGGCAACCTGGGCCAGGGGCTCACCACCCTCACAGCCAAGAATTTCTTCCCAATATCCAATCTAAATCTCCCCTACTTCAGTTTGAGGCCGTTACCCTGTGTCCTATCATTACACTCCCTGCTCCAGAGTCCCTCCCCAGCTTTCCTGGAGCCCCTTTAGGGACTGGAAGGGGCTCTAAGGTCTCCCCGGAGCCTTCTCTTCTCCAGGCTGAACCTCCCCAGCTCTCTCAGCCTGTCCTCACAGCAGAGGGGCTCCAGCCCTCCCAGCATCTCCGGGGCCTCCTCTGGCCCCGCTCCAACAGGTCCATGTCCTTCTGCTGTTGGTGCCCCAGAGCTGGAGGCAGCACTGCAGGGGGGTCTCCCCCGAGCAGAGCAGAGGGGCAGAGTCCCCCCCTCCTCGCCCTGCTGCCCACGCTGCTGGGGGGGTTTCTGGGCTGCCAGCAGACGCTGCTGGTGAGTGTTGAGCTTCTCGTCCACCAACACCCCCAGGTCCTTCTCCTCAGGGCTGCTCTCAGTCCATTCTCCGCCCAGCCTGGATTTGCGCTCGGGATTGCTCCAAGCCAGGTGTGACTTTCCGCGTGAGCTCTGTGTTTCAGTTAGAAAACATTTATTTTGTGCCTCAAGGCATTTTTGCAGCGGGGGACATACCTGGCGGGACATCACAGACAGCGTGTGGGGTCGCAGGGGAAACAGCCCCTTTCCCACCCCTTCTCCATCGCCCTCCCTGTCCCCACGCAGGGACCAGGAGGGGGAAGCCCAGCAGCTCTGGGCTCAGAGCACGCGAATTCACGGCACTGCAGCGGGGAAGGAGGCGGAGGAATGGGCTGAGACCCCTGTAACTCCATGGTGGTGGGGCTCTTGCCCAACCCCCTCCCACGGACTCCCTGTTCTTCTCCCTCAGTTAATCATAAGAAGCAAACTGGAAGCTCTGGGAGGAATCACCGACTCCCCAAAGCTTTGTGTAGAAAATATCTATGAGGTCAGCCCCGTTCCTCCCTCTGCTATTGCAAAACCTTTTCCTCTGGGGCTCTTCGGTACAACGCGCAGATGCAGAAATCTGTCATGAAATCCACCTCCTGCTGCAGCAGCCTGGAGCTCCCGGTGCCTGGCCGGCGATTTTTAAAATATACAGAGGTAAAAGCAGAATATTTAGAAGTCCTACGGGTCCGTCGGTTGATGGGCAGACGGCACCCAGGCACGTATGCAGGCGATGCCCTGCGGCCGTGCCGGTGCACGGTGCTGCTCTGCACCCTCTGCAGGGGCACCCACACCAGTGCCCCCTTTGCTGGGGTGGCAAAAGCATCAGCTGAGCTGCTATTTAATGTTTCAGACCAGCAGCCAGCTTTTAAAGGACCTACGACCGGCTCCCCGTGCCTCCGGTGTTACCCCAGTGTCGAAATGCAGCAGGGGAACGCCCCAGCTCTGCTCCTCTCTGGATGCGCTACTGGTTATAGTGGTTTTCCTACGCCAGCATCAGCAAATTCCCTTGTGTGACCAATCCTTTCACCCTCTCCTACCGCATTTGGTTGTCACTAAAGTAAGAATAATATCCCCTTCTCTCACTTGCTGCTCGATACTTGTACTCAGAGTATAAATTCCCGGCGCCGGAGCTGCACGCCGTTAATTGGACAAAAAATCCCGTGTGGGTAGAGAAGCCACAGGCAGCACCCGCCCGTGTCCCCGTACGCCCGGCCCCGGCCCCTCGGGGATGTGTTAGGTGTCACGACACGGGTGACAGCAGCATCACCCTGCCCGGGGAGGGGGCAAAGGGCTGCCCCTGCCACCCCCGGGTCACGTCCCACTCCCAGTAAAGAGGCGGGGGGGTAAGTGACTTCAGATTCGTAAATTCTCAGCGGCGCGGACCAAGGTGAGATAAATCTCGAGGTCCATATACAAACATTTATTAGCTTCCCAAAATGGTTAGTGTAGGTCTTAACAAGTCCACGGCAATTGGTTAGGTGTCTGGCAAACGGTGAGGTGTGTGTCGTGTTCCTGAACAACAGGGATAGGACAACTTACAGCAAACGGTGCTTAAGGTCGTTACTTAACAACTCTGTTACTTTACAATTCTAAAAGAAAAAAGAAACTGAGGGATAGAGAAAGGAAAAGACAGAGAAAAAGACAGAGATAAAGAGAACACCGGTCCTGGTTCCAGCGTCTTTTTCAGGGAATCTTCCCAGGCACAATCTTCTTCTTTCTTGGAAAAATCTTCCCAGGTACGGTCGTCTTTCTTGGGAAGAATCTTCCCAGGCACTACCTTCTTCTATGGTTTCTTCTTTGGTCCCCCCCGGGGGCACTTATTTTCCCCTTTTATGTTTGCTGAATCAGCAGGGTCCACCCCCCTTGCCCAGGACAGCCTCGGCTCAGGTTTCTCCCTTCTCCCAGGTGACGTGTAGCGTGATTTGGGTGGAGAGACGAGTGCCATAGTCACACATGTTCAGCATGATCTCTATAACCTTCGTTAGCATATGCAGGGTGTGCGCTTTCGTATGCATGTCACGGGTAACGAAGCAAACTCGTCGCACACAATGGCCTTGAGAACTGAGAACTAGCAAGCTCACCACACGAGTGGCAGAACTATCCTGGCTTCACAAGACAGTTCTCCCACACTTTCAGGCGCCAGAAGCGTGAGCCTTATCAGTCCTTTGAAGGCCAGGCCTGCGTTATTTATTTCCTTGCGAGTGTTTGAGGCGTTCCATTGGAGGGGCTCCTGCCCTCGTCAGGGAATTTACAGCCGGTTCCCTTACACCCCGCCACCTCCCACACCGCCACGCCAGGGTGTAACTGGCCAGTGTGATGCTGCAAGGGGGAATAACCTCTCTTGTGAAGAAAGGCTGAGGGATTTGGGTCTCTTCAGGCTGGAAAAAAGACGCCTGAGGGGGGACCTTATCAACACTTATCAATACTGAAAGGGGGGGTGTCAGGAGGATGGGGCCAGGCTCTTTTCAGTGGTGCCCAGGGACAGGACAAGGGGTAACGGGCACAAACTTGACCATAGGGAGTTCCACCTCACCACGAGGAGGAACTTCTTTGCTGTGAGGGTGGCAGAGCCCTGGCCCAGGCTGCCCCGAGAGGTGGTGGAGTCTCCGTCTCTGGAGACATCCCAAACCCGCCTGGAGGCGTTCCTGTGCCACCTGCTGTGGGTGACCCTGCTCTGGCAGGGGGTTGGACTGGGTGATCTCCAGAGGGCCCTGCCAACCCCCGCCAGTCTGTGTTTCAGTAATTGAAGATGCTTTCTCTGGTGGGACAGAGGATGGGTAAGGGAGGAGGCTCAGCCGGAGCCAGGTGAGCTCTCACCAGCACGTCTGCCCGGGAAAGCGGCAGTGATGCCCCGCTGGGCACCGGTGATGCTTCCGAACGCATCTCTGCGTGGGATGCGGCTTCCCCAAATCAGGCTGAATCGTTGTCCTGGTTTGAGCGACACAGGGCTAACGTCTCTTCTAAGGCCTGGGAAAACTGCACTTTTAGAAGGCTCTAGTGTCTGAATTTGTGAAAATATGTACTTTATAGCCAGCTCTGGTGTGCGGGTTTCAAGGCCTCAGTGTTTTCGAGGTCACCAGGCGCTGGGACAAGGACTGTGTCAGCTCCCCATGCCCTTGTGGGTAGGTGGCCAGAGGACAAAGACACATCTGGAGAGACAGATGAGCCTGTACAAGGGCCGCACACAGGACAACAGGAACGACTGGAGACACCTAGGCTGATTTTAGGCTTATTTCCTAAGGAAATGAACTCTGTATAAGTGCTCTCTGAGTGCCTGCCTCTCCCCCAGCAGCTCTTAAACCAGCTGGGGGCTTCAGCTGAAACTGCTCAAAGAAAGAGAAATTCCCCGTGACATTTAAAAGCCCCCTCCCAGGGTGGGCAACGCGGTGGCTGAGGCTCAGCTGGTGGCACTGATTGAGGAGGAGGTGGCTTTGGGGGTTAAAAGCACTTCCAGCAGCTGGGCTGGGTTTTCACCTCCTGTTGCAAGGGGGGGGTTTGAGGTGCTTTATGCTGTAATAAACACCCAGCAAAGGCCAGATCCGCCCAGGAGCGTGTCCTGGGGCTGGGTGGCTGCTCCTGGCTTGGCTGCTGCATCCAGGTACTGGGAAGCTGGGGGCAGGGTTGGGGACTGGGAGGTGGAAAAAGGGGGAGGGGTGAGGTTGGGGCGGGAAGGGGAAAGCAGGGAATAGGGAAGGAGCCCTGGACAATGACGGGCTGGGGGTACTGGCAGCGCAGGTATTCAGAGAATCATAGAACGGTTGGAGTTGGAAAGGACTTTAAAGGTCACATCGTTCCAACCCCAAAAGGGAGAAGCAAGGTCTGTTTGCAAACCCTGTGCATCTCCCAGCTTTTGCATAAATGGCTCCGATTGGGCTTTTGCAGAGGAGTCCCATGCTCTATATGCTTTTTTTTTTTTTTTAATGAAGCAAAACCAAGTGCCCTGGGGAAGGGAAACATGGAAAAGTGTGTGCAACAGCCTGGCTGGGGCTCAGCTGCCCGGTGCATGCACCGCACAGGGAGGAGGGGGCGGCTTAAATTTATCTCCTCATCTCAAATTCTGGTGTTTTCCTTAAAATGCCTGGCTCTGCAACCTGCCCCGTGCTGTCCAAAGCAGCGAGCTCCGTGCAAAGTGTCCGATACCCCCAACCAGACTGAAATCCTTTGGCTCAGGCTGGTGCTGAGCGCAGGGGCTTTGGGGGCTACCCGAAGGACGGGGCGCGGGGCAGCGGAGCGGCTCTACCCTGACATCTCTACAGTAACACAGCGTTTGCTGGCAGCACAGCAGCTTCCCGCAATCTGTGCCAGGCCTGGATGTCCCTAAAAGGGGGGTGGGAAAAAAAAAAAGGGGAAAAAAAAATTTTTGGGGGGGATTTAGCATCATGTGATAATGTTTTTTTTTGTTTGTTTTGTACTCACACCGTGTATCCAGCGAGGGGAAAAATGGATGCTTTTTTTGAAGGTGATCCTGGAGCCTTCGGAGCAGGACACGTTTGACCACTTGATGCGGATGGAAACGCCTTCTCCCAGCACCTTCAGCAGCCCGGGCGCAGGTAAGGGGTGCTCGGGGCTGGCCTGGGGGTGCCCTGTGCCAGGGTGATGGGCAGGTCCCGCTGGCTGCCGGGGGTAAAGTGGAGAAAGCTGGAGGATGCCCACTGTGTGCACCTCCAGTACGGCCATTTCCCTTGTCCTGGTTTCCTGCAAAAACCTTGGGGCTTCTTATTTATAAGCTGAAGTGGCCACTGGGTTGACATTTAAACCTGGCTGCGGGGATTCTAGTGAAGCTACGCCTTGATGTCTGCTGCCGGCCAAGCCGAGATGGCCACATGCTGGGCGTTTGTGGCTACCTTGTGCCAAATTGGAAGGTTTAAGGTTAGGTTTGAAGTTGGCTGGTTCTGCTGGGCGCTCTGGGGTCAAGCACCGAGCGTGTGTGCCCTCCACGCCTGGGGGGAAACTTGGAGTTCCCCCTGGATCTCTGCAGTGCGCCGTGAAATCGGGAGTCACCTCCTTAGGAAGCGTGCGATTCTATCCCCTGAAAACATCTGAAAATCCTAGGATTTTGCTGTGGGCAGCCCAGCAGAAAGCAGCGAGGCTCATTCAAGGTGCTTGTGGCAGGTTGCTTCCCCAGGTGTAAATTCCCTCCTCGCTCACCCCCGGCAATTGGGTGTGATTAGTGGCTAATTACAGCCATGAGTGGCTCATTTCAGGCTGGCTGTTGGAGGCTTCGCTTGCCTGTGTGACCTCAAGGCGGTGGTGGGGGGGGACAGGGAAGCATGTATTTGCAGCAGGTTAACAAAACTGCTGACCACTGGCTTCCCCTGGTGCCTCCAGCCCTCGCCATGCAGGTGTTTGCGTTGCCACCCGGGCGGGAGGGTTAGACCAACCCTGTCCGCTGCGGATCGCAGAAAGGGTGAGACCGAGCTGCTCTTCAGCCCGGCTCTCTGCCTGGGGATCGCTCCTGCTCCGCTTCTAGCTTTTATTTCACGGGCTTGCTCCGTCCCCGGGGGATGAGGCGTGTTTCTTGGGGGAGCTGCTTTTTTTTTTCCCCCCCACTCTGCTCCACCAAGCTTTGCTGGGGTGACTGGTGAGCAGTGCTGGGGGGAAGGCAGGTGGCCCGTGCTGTACGGAGACGGACGGGCAGATGGACGTATGACGCGCTTGGAGCCCTGCCCAGGGGAACGTGGCAAGCAGATGTTGGGCCGGTGACCTGCTAGATAAGCCGCGGGCCCTTGTTTCCTCCTGTGCCTCCGTGGTCTGGCTTGGACGGAGCCGGAGTTAGTAACTGCGGAGGCTCGGGTGAGATCGGCACAGGCCTGGCTGGTTCGGCTGAAAGGACTGGTGGAAAAACAGATCCAAAAGGCAAGTTAAATAGGAGTTAAAGCGTGATCAAGACCTTGAGAGGCTCTGACCTCTTTTCCTTGTTTTTAAAGTAGTCTGGAGGCTGCTCCAAGTTATCCTGGGGTGACCATGGGCCAGCTGGAGGTAGCTGGGGTGTTGGGCTGATGGTCTGCCCTACCCATCCCTGCTCATTAGACACCACCTGGGGCCAGCACTGGTTATCAGGAGTTAGGAGTTACCTTCTGGTCCTTCTCCATCTACCCACACAGCTGAGGGTTTGGGCCAAATCTTCAGATCCATTTGAACTGCAGACCCAAAGACAGACCCAAGTGGGTGAGAGACTGGGCTCCACAAACTTCCTGACCTCCACTAGCAAAGGAGCAGGAGATATCTGACCCTTTGTGTTGTCCTCCCCTGTGTCACCTCACCCTTGCTCACTGGACCATGATAATGAAGGAGCAGTTCTCATGGAGCTGGTGAAAACTGGGCAAAAAACCTTTCCCTCCCCAAAACATGAGATTGAGCGATTCCGAGCGTGCTGGGACCTCAGGTGTGTTTATAGAAGCCGGGATGGTGAGGGTCCCAGCGCTGGCTCCGGACGCTGGCACCTGTGTCTTGGTGGGATGTGACATTCCTCCTGGCGCTGGCTCCCGGCTGCAGCTCGGATGTGGCAAAGGAACAGTTTGCTGCTGAACAGGGAGGTGTGTCTGTGTGAGCCTGCTGGTTCTCTGCAGCCTGGGATTTCTTTGCTCTTTAAAAAAAAGAAAAAGAAAACCAAAAAAAAACCCCTAAGGAATTAATTTTATTCTGTCTTGCCCATAGGCTCTGCTTACTGTTCAATTTACAAGGGGGTTTGATAACGCGTGGCTGGAGAGAGGAGACCAAAAAACAACAACAAAAAAAAATTGCTCCAGGCGTGATCAGATTTGCTGAGAAGGAAAACTTCATGGTATTGGCGTGATTGTCCTCTTGGAGCGAGGAACAGCACTGTTGGGAAACAGATGCTGGAGAGGATGCTTCGAGGGACTTGTGCCTTCCCTGCTCTAAGCCATACGCGCAGCTGGATCAGCTTCAGCCCTGGCTGACTTTCAGGGCAGATTAGAAAAACTAATTGGATCCCAAATGCCCTGATTTGGCCTCTCTGAGTCTCTGAAGCCCGGTGGGTGATTTGGGGAGCTGAATGCCTCTTGTAGGGGGTTGTGTCCCACAGGTGGCGGACTCGATGGTTCAGAAGGGACTGGCCTCTGGAAGCCCATCATCCCAGAGGGGGCTTAACCTTTTGCTAAGGAAACTCCAGCCTGGGGTGTGTCATGGTTGGCAACACAAATCTCTGGATGTTTTTTGGAAACAGTGGTCTGTACTTTTCATTTGAGGGTGCCTCTTTTTTTTTTTTTTTTTTTTTTGGGAATCAACCAGCTTTGTGAAGTTTTTACCTGAAACACCCCTTTCCTACCAGCCCAGGGAAAGGGCAGCCTTGTGGGGTGCTCGCTTTAGCAACTCCTTGCTCTTGTTTTTTTGGCTTTTACCCTCTTACTTTGCAGCTCTGGGGAGGTCGTGTTCTGATTCTCACTTTCAGTTTCTGTGCCATGGAGATAAAGGCAGAAGCGAGCGGAGGATGTCGTAAGGCCGAAGAGAGCCCCGTGGAGGGCTGAGCTGTTCTCCAGGGACAGCCAGGCAGAAATTCAAAGCAATGTCTTCTTGATCGCAGCTTAGGAAGAAGAATGCTGTAAGCAATTAATTCAGTGACAAGCCCTCATATTTCTTCTGAAACTTGTGTTGCTCGTGTCCAGTAACCCGTCTTTGGTGTTGGTTTCCCTTGGAAATCATATCAAAAGCTTCCTTGCAGGAACGCGTGTGAGGAATGCAGGAAACTTGCAAGCAAATACCTTGGGGGATGCTTGTAGAAAAGCAGCACGCAATTTTTTTTAAGTGCAGATGACGGATGTGAAGGCTTCGATGGGAGAGCGCGTGTGTCCTGCTGGGACGTCCATCCCCACTGAGCAGTTGCTTGGTGGCCTTGGTCAGGCCGGGGGTGGGGGGTCCAGGGCTGGGTCCTGCTGATGGAGCAGCCTGTGTGTGGCAACTCTTCTGCAGAAAAGGCTTAACAGTTTCCCTGGCAATTGCTCTAGAAAACACCACAAAGCTCTTCCAACCGCTTCGGATGTGCTCCTTGTATTTCTACTGTGCTGTGGCCAGCTCTAGCAGCGCATCCCCCGTGTCTGGGGAGTGTGTGAGTACACTTAGCTTTATCCCTGACCTTCTCACCTAGATTCGTCTGGTGACCTTCGGACTTCAATCTTTTTTTCCCTTAGCAGTGTGTTTCCCCGGCTTTCAGAAAGTTGCTGCCATCTAAAGGGCGCAAAAACGTAGTTCCACAGCTACGAAACTGTGTCCGTGGTGTGTCCTGGTCCTCAGATGCCTGTGAAGGTCTCTTTGGGATTAGATATGATCTTCTTGTTACCTGAAATAAAAACCAAAAGTAGTTTAGAGAGGAGATATGGCTTTATTCGATGTCGGGTGCTAGGGGGAAAACCCCCACAAATCTAGCACAGCTTACCGGGGATATTCACCCATTATTTATACACAAAATATTCTCATAATTCCGCCGACCTAATCCATAACTCCACCTAGGCTTACATAGTCATTAGGATGACCGAATAGCCTTTCTGCACCCTCCAAATTTTGCTGCATCAGCAAAACACTCTGCGCAGGCGTGTGTCTCGGTGGTCGTTTGGGTAAGGAGACCCTTCCTCACCTCATCCTTTTACGGTACCGAGTCATCTCAGGACAGTAAAAGCTTGCTGTAAGTTTGCCAACTTCTTGAAGATAATAAGGATGTTCTTTGAAGCAGCCATAACTCTGTCCTAATTGGCATAGGAGTATGTACTTCAGGTATAGAAGAACCTTGAAGTGATTGACTACTTGTTGTTCTCCCACCCTTGGTCATGAGCTACTTCTGGCTGTCTCCTCATTATCGCTATCTGTAACATCAGCTCAGTGACTATTTTTACACAGTAAGAAAGTCAGTAATTAGCTATTTTCTCACACAGTAAGAAGGTTAGTAAGAAACTAATCGTTTTAGAAACAAAGCAGAGGCCCGTCTTTGGTAACGTTCTGAGCAGAACCTGTGCTTCATCTCCAGCTTGTGCCTAAAAGCGATGCTGGGTGGCACTGAATTACCAACCAACTGCCTGAAAGCTTGACCATGCGTCATTAAAGTGATCGGGGGGGTTCATCACTGGCTCCGCAGAACATCAGGATGAGGTGTGCTTTGGGTTTGTCCGTGGGCATGAGAGCTGTGAAGGGTGGCCCTCAGAGCTGGGCTCCCAGTGAGCCTCAGGCAAAGCCAGAACCGGTCGCTGGAGGAGAGCAGGGGATCCACGGATAACAGGAAAGCCTGCGTTTGTGGAAAGCCATCAGATTCCTATAGCTTCGTGTGCATAGTTACCAAGAGAAAGGCAAGAAGCACAAGCAGAGCTTGCGTCCTGAGGAAGCCTTTGGTTTGGCTTTCCATGGCTCGGTGAGGGCTGCATTCCCTGTTGGTGAGATGGGGAGAATTTCCTGTGCTGAGGGAAACTGGGGGTTGACAGAAAGTTACGGCGGATACAGAAGGGGCCACACAAGCGATGCCATCAGTGCTCTGACTCTTTCCTTGTTGTCGAAACTGTTCACAGCTTCATTTGTATAAACTGCCTTCCCAGCAAAGGAAAAGCTTGGTTAGAGAAGGGCAGCTCAAACACTTGGGAGGGTCCTTCCCCTATGCTCCCGTGATGTTCTTGATGGACGTATGGATTGGTATTTTGCCTTTTAAGACAAATAAATTGTTCCACGGTGCGCAGCATCCATCAGCTCTGTTCAGGCCAGGCGCTTCCTAACAAGTTGGAAAATGAAATCCTCAAGAGGCTACTTCAAGTGACCTCAATCACTCGGGTCATTCCAGGAGGCTCCCCAAAAGACACAAAACCTGTGGTAACTCAGCAACCACAACTACTTGAGGGATTTTCTTTCCTGGACTGGTAAAATCTTTATCCTTGTGTGCAGACTGCAGCTCCGCTCTGGAGCCGGGGGAAGCTGCAGGGGGGTGTGAGGGAGGAAACAAAAACAGAAGCAAAAATCTGCTGTAGCTAAACCACTTCAGAAAGTCATTTGAGTAAATAAACGTGACAATCCGTGTGGATAAACTAAGTGACACATGTGCAAGAGAGGTTTTGCTGCTCGTACGTACCAGCCCCTTCCTGAGTTATATTTGGTGGCGGGTCCGTGCAGGGTTTCCTTTTATGCCCTCGCCTTTGTTCTGCTCTTGTTTGTTGTTTAGGAGCGAGGGACCGGGGACCTCCGTCTCGGGTCGTCCTGGGTTTCCTAAGGGCGGGCCGGGGAGATGTTCTCTTCCCCTGGAAGATTAATTGTACACACCCGGTATTTCTGTTCTCAAGGCTAATTTGGCTGGATGCTGAACATTCCCGCCCAGCGTTTTTAGCGTGGCAGGCGGGTGTCACCGCCTTGCAGCATCTTCCTGCTAAAAACAGATGGCATTTCAGCCCCGGGCTCACGTCGCGTGCTGCCTCCGGAGCAGCTCGTGGACAGAAGGACGCGCGCACGCCCTGCTCCTCCTGGACGGCATCTCCGGGGAACGCGGGGCGCTCGTAGCACGCATGGTTAAGGTAGTTGGGTGGTGAGATGAGCTTGTCCATCCGCTCCTCCTCCACTCCACAGGGCCAGGTTGCTCATGAAAGGCTGGGGTTTGCAACCCTGCGAAGCCAAAAGTGCTTGGACATCAGCGGAGCAAGGATTTTTCTGTGTTCAAAGCAATCCTTGCTGGCTGGGAGTTGTGGAGATATTTGGGCAATGACACGTCCCGCGGGTCTCCAGCGTTGCTCGGTGGGAGGCAGCCTGGGGCCGTGTCAGACCAGGGGCGATGGCGTGTCACTGTGGCAGGAACGCCATGCTCGGGGCACGGCGTCCCCCCTCAGCCTGGCAGAGCAGCCCGGTTGCTGATCGGTGGAGCTGGCTGGGAAACGTTTTCCTGTGCTAAAGGAGAATTTCGTGACAAAATGAAAACAAACAGTGCGGATCTTCCATTTTGAGAGCTCATTTTAACTGAATGGCAGAGTCGTCTTCTGTTCTCTTGCCTGATCAGGGTTTTGATGCAAAGTGGATATTTTCCGGTTGGAGTGGTTTTGTTTGTTTGGTTGGTTTTTATCTTGTCAAAAAGTCAACAACTCCAAAAAGCACATTTCTTCCAGCAAAATGGTTTCTAGCCAGCTCAACTTGTTATTGCTGTTGAGATTGGATGTTGCCTTTTTACAAAAATCTTTTTTTTTTTTTTCTGTGATTAAAGAGTGGGATGTTAGTTAAAGCGGCAAAAAAAAAAACCCCATGAAGCAGAAGAGTCGCCATCCTTAGAGTTATTCCAAATCTGACCAGACGGTCCTGAGCAACCTGCTGTGAGGAGGCAGGTTGGAGTAGACGATCTCCAGAGGTGCCTCCAGCCTCAGCAGTTCTGTGAACCGCTGCAAATAAAGCGATGGGCTTTAAGACTCAGGGGCTGCCCTGTGAAAGGGAAGTATTGGAAACCGCACAGCCTTGAACTCTTACTCGCTGAAATTCCTTCTGGCCGCTGCTAGAGATAGTGGCTTGCAAGCACAGCTCCTTCAAGGTCCTTCCAAAACAGTCTGGAAAAAGCGGACTGTCGTGCGGCAAGGTCAGAGGTTTGGACCTGTTGGCTAAATCCTTGCTCCAAATCTCTTCCAGGCTGGGTAGGCAGGGAAAGAGAGGAGAAAGCCTGGCTGAAAGCTTTGCCTCCTACTTCTAGCCACGGAGGTGTGGAGAAGCTGGTTTTCTGGGCTGCCTCAGTCTTCCAGGAAATCCATGGAAGAGTAGCTCCATGCTTTGGTCCTCGCCTGCTAGAAACTGCACAGCTGTATGAGGTTCCTTCCTTTTTGAGATGAAATTATATCGCAATGTGGTGCCCAGCAGGCAGGCCGTTTGCAGCGGGTCTGCGTGCCGCAGCTCAGCCCACTGCCGGGGTACCAGAGTGTCTCTGTTGGTGTAGGACCACCGAGTGCTTCAGTGCCACCTTCAGTGCTGTGTCCTGGCTGTGTGACAACAGCAGCCACCCCCGCTGAAGGGCTGCTGCTGACTGATGTGGTCCTTAAGGGAAGTGCGGCCTCTCCCGCAGCCCCTCTGGGAGTGAGCAGGTATCACCCTGCTCTCGGACCAGGCTGCTGGGTGAGAGAGGAGATGCCTTCTGTGCCCTTCTGGTCTGGCCTCCTCTGTGCCCTTCTGGTCTGGCCTCCTCTGTGCCCTTCTGGTCTGGCCTCCTCTGTCCTGCATGCGAGCGAGAAACCGTTCACGGCCAGAAATGGGGGTGTCCATTGGAATGAATATTGGAGAGGGTTTTGTAAGAAATGCTCCTTATCCAATAACAACGGCTCAGGCAGGGAACGTTACGAAGCACATTTTATTTAAACGTTCTTGCAAGAACGGGCGACCTAGCAAATAGGCACGCTTTTGGTTCTTGAAACACACCTATTTGTTTCCTAATCCCCGGCTGAATTTTCCCTCCCCTGTTTCCCATAGGTTAGGTACTCCAGGGTTCACGGGCTGTCCAGAGCGCCTAAAATCCTTCCCGCGTGTCCTGCCTCTGTTTACTTCTCCTCATGCTACACCTAAAGGGATTATCTGGCTAGTTGATTTCTTTTCTTTTTGGTAAAATTGCTCAATGTCATTAGCCCTGGTTAAATGTTTGACTACCCTTCTAGTCGCTAATCCGGTAGGAATCAGTTTGTCCTTTTGTCTGTGTGATAAGAGATGTTCCACAAGCCGTTCTGGAGCCTCTTTGTCTTAGTCATTCCCTTATCACCTCACCTCCGATGGAAACGGCTTTTCTCCGTTGCAAAAACAATACCTGCCGTTCTTATAGTTTCTCCAGCAGCCGCTCCCGAGCTGTTGGTGGGGACTCGCCAGGGCAAGGGTTGAGCTGCTGGTGAACCGTCGAGGGTGAAGGATCTGAGCTGTCGGAGAGCTCCAGCCAGCACAGGGAGCTCCACTAGGGTTATCAAGCCGAACATGGAGTCCGGGTCTAAGCCACCCTGGGAGTCCTTCACCATCCGTTCTAGATTGCTACGTGTGTGCTGTCTTTTACTCTTGTGTTTTGCTGAGTCGCGTTATAGTATGTCTTGGTGAAGGGGAAATATGTGGCTTCTCTGAGTAATCCGCTTCCTCTCTGTGAAAGTGTTGGGATTACAGGCAGCAAAACAGGGGAGGAAGGTGCAGGGAGGGGGAGAAAGTGGGAGGCCCGGAGCATCCTCCTCGTTCCTGGGGGGTGCAGGAGCAGTCACGAGCCCAGCAGTGCTCAAGTTAACGTTATGGCTGTTCCAAGTGACAAAAAGGCAGCACTAAGCAGCTGGGTGGACCCCTTGGCAGTGCTGGGTACTTCTGTGCTGTGCTTCCCACGTGTGGAAGGTGGTCTGAATTGAATTGGCCAGATAGAGCTCACTGTGGTGGTGGAATTAGATACCTGAGTGAGCATCAGCAGAAGTGACTCCTCAGCAGTTAATATTGGCTGCCAGCAGGATCTTGCCTATCAAGTTTAGTTTACCGCGGAGGCTAATAGCGCAGTAATTAAGGCAAACCAAATATTGGCTTGAAGCTGTGCCTGCAACTTGAATCACGTAGCTCTGCTTTTGATGTGAGGCTTGAGTGGAAAACCTGGTGTTTAATGTGCGTCGCGTTAGTCTGATGGCAGCTGGTCTTGTGGGCTGAGCGTGAGCCAGATCTTCTGCTGTCGTAAAAAGCTCTGTCTCCGCATAAATCAGCGCTGCATTAGCGGGGTGAGGATCTGGGCCAAGTCTCCTTGCTGTGTTGCTATAACCTGTATTGTTCAGGCATTTGCTGGGGTGTTGTTTGAGGACAACCAAGTAGTAAGGAGGCTGTGAGGAGGGGAAAAAAATACTCTCTTTTCCTTCCTGTGGGTCAGCGTTTTTATTTTTTCCTGTGTTATAGACAGGCATGTCGGTAAACGAGGCCAGATCTGTGCCTGGATTTGAGTTTTTGTTGTGCTTCAGCATCTCCCTGTGCCTGAATCTGTGTTAAACATGGGAGAAAACACCTGCTTTCGCTGTAGCTGAAATGGTACTGGGTTGTCACGCGGGACACGGATGCAGAGATGCTGCGGGTGGGCAGAGGTGGAAAGGACGTCTGGCAGCAGCAGTGCATGCCCTGGGACTTGCCGCTCTCCTCCACAGCAGCGGTGTCATCGCTCCTATTTGCTACCCGAGAAACACGGACTGATGTCGGCTCGGTTTTCCCCAAGATCCTCCTTGTGCAGCCTTCCTTCTTGGTGACAGCCTCTCCAGCCCCGGTGGACCCAGGCCTCAGAAGACCGTGAGCAAGGCTGAGCTTTGCAAACAACCCTTCTGAGCTCCCGAGCTATTTCTCTGGATGAGAGCGGTCTTCAGAGGACCATCCTCGTCTCTAACCCCATCTCAGCTTTATGCTCAGCCTCCGCATTTGGGGCATTAGCCCTGAGGTGGTCTCATCCCCACGGCGCCTGCTGGACATCAGCTATGTGTAGTAGACTTGGTGGAGCTTTTCTGGAGGCAGCGAGTGGCTCGGTGCAAGGTGGGGTTGACGCGCGATTCCATTCGCGTGCCGTTGGATAATGAAATGAACCGGGCTGCCGCGGAGCGTTTTGGCCACGGGGATTGAGATCCCAGCCTGGAGAGCTGCCTGGGAGGTGCTGGTCTCTACCTGGATGGTGGGTTTTGCCTTGCTTTGTGTCAAACCTTGCCTGGGGCTTCACGCTCGCGGAGAGAGAGCAAGTGGTGCGTTGTGAGGGGGAAGCCCTTGCTGAGAAAATCCTCTTTCCCTCGTGTTTAAATCCTTAACCTGAGCGCAGCGCCCTCGCAGCACTTCCCTGCTGTGGGAATAACGTGAACTTTTGACTCTTTCTGACTAATACTTAAGCCGCCCGCCCTGCCTGCGCTGCCAGCCTGCTTTCTCTCCCTTCATTTTCGTGATTTCCTCTGATCCCGAAGCCGGCCCTGGCTGCGCGCGGAGTAACCCCGGTGTGTTTTAACCGCCAGCACTGGGATTTGATGCTGCTGCTGGTTTGAGAGCCCAGGGGGGCTGGAGCTGTGGCGGGGTGCCTGGGAGGGCATTTGCAGGTTGACTGCACGGCGCAACCTGCCTGAAGCGAACTGACTCCATGGATTTGTGCAAGAGGAGTCCTGAGAGGTGGCTGGGACAGCAGGAAGCTCAGTGTTTGCTGCCCAAATACCGACTGAATTACTTGAAGGTTTGGAGGCATCTGCACTGCGGGCTCCGAGCTGCTGGGGGCTCCTACACAAGCTGTGCTCGGGGCAGGCACCTGTGGTGGGACAGGACCCGTGTCGGTTTGTGCTCTGCTCTGGGTACAAGACTTGGAGCATCACCACCGAGGTGCACGTAAGCCCTGCAGGAGGGATGGGATGTGTCTGCTGGAGGCATCTGGATGGAAAACATTGCGTTGAACTGGCCAGCTTGCGGTGAAAAATGACCATCCTTTCAGGCACAAACTGGCGAATGCTTTAGGAAAATGATTACTAGGGAAAATGTGGCCATTACTTGCCCTTTGGTAGTACTAAAGCTATTTAGCTCTGATATTCCCCGCTGTCAGACACCTGAAGTAGAAACAACAGGGTGATGCTGGACCAAGAAAGCTCGTAATGACCTCTGTCGGCTCGTTGCTGCTTAAGCAAGGCTGAACTTTGGGAGCTTTCTCTGGAAAGCTTTCCAAAACATGGGCTTTGGACATCAGAAATAAGGCACCCCTTGAGAGGGGTCGCAGGGTGGCCTTGCTCTTCAGCGTGTGCCCTGTCACCGTGTGTCCTGGTGCCATCTCTGCTCTGGCACCTCTAGGTTACCAGCCACAGCACTTGGGAAGGTGCCAAGGCATTCCTGGGGGATTAATTTGGAGACAACGTGAGGAAAGTATAACCCCACATGACTTGAAAGCCACAGACGCTGGGATTTAGGGTAGGCTTTCCAGCAAACCTACCACAGGAGTGTCCCATCCCTGTGTCATAACAGGTCGGAGGCGGAAAGCAGTGCAGGAAAACTAGGAGAGCTCCAACGCCGACGTGTATTGCTCGGTACACATGGAATATCAACTCTGGGAAGGTTTATATGGGTGAAACTACATGTGCGATTAAGGCTTTTGGAAGATCCAGCTCACAACACGGTTGCTCACCGCTTAGTCAGCGTGAGCTGTGGGAGGCTTGCAGGAGCTGTTCAAACAGAATCTGCACTAAAATAACTCCCTGGGCCAGCTCATTTCCAGGCAAAATCCTGCTGAGTCACAAAGCCTGGCTCAAACTTTATGGCCTTCACAAATGTATTTACTCACAAAGACATGAGGTATCCTGGTTCTTAGTCTCCAGAGCAGGGCATCCTGGAGGGCTTCTATGGGGGTTGCTCTGGCTGTGACTTGAGGTGTGTGACTCTGCTGCAGGGGGTTTGGTTTCGTTACCAAGGGTGGCCAGCAGGTGCAGGGAGGTCACCCTCCCCCTCTGCTCGGCCCTGGGCAGGGCACATCTGGAGTGCTGTGTCCAGTGCTGGGCTCCCCGGTTCCAGAAGGACAGGGAACTGCTGGAGAGGGGACACCAAAGGGCTACCAAGAGGATGAGGGGACTGGAACACCTCTCTTGTGAAGAAAGGCTGAGGGATTTGGGTCTCTTCAGGCTGGAAAAAAGACGCCTGAGGGGGGATCTTATCAATGCTTATCAATACTGAAAGGGGGGGTGTCAGGAGGATGGGGCCAGGCTCTTGTCAGTGGTGCCCGGGGACAGGACAAGGGGTAACGGGCACAAACTTGACCATAGGGAGTTCCACCTAAACACGAGGAGGAACTTCTTTGCTGTGAGGGTGGCAGAGCCCTGGCCCAGGCTGCCCCGAGAGGTGGTGGAGTCTCCGTCTCTGGAGACATCCCAAACCCGCCTGGAGGCGTTCCTGTGCCACCTGCTCTGGGTGACCCTGCTCTGGCAGGGGGTTGGACTGGGTGATCTCCAGAGGTCCCTTCCAACCCCCACCAGTCTGTGGTTCTGTGAACCATCAGAATTAAAGTGGGGGTTTGAGAGACTGCAATGTATAGGGTAACTTTTATGATAAAAGCACTTTATCATGACTTGGAAACATTGGCAACAAGCCCCCAGCCTGATTGGAATCAGCCAGGTTGAGGGATGGTGATGGTGGTGGCTCTTCCCTGGTGGAGTTTGGGTGATGTTGGAGTGTGAGGAGCCTCCCTCCAAGTAGTTCCCCTTGGAGCTGAGCCACCAGCCCGGGACTTCTGCCAGGCCAAACCCGCTGCATTGGTTCAGCCATCGGTGGAAAGGGAAATGTGGATGGAGAGGAAAACACCGAGGAGTCTCTGTTTCTTTGGAGGTTTTGAAGATATTTATGGCCATCAGTGCTTTGAGAGCTCTGGAGCAGCACTCGCTGCTGTCTCAGCAGTAGCTATCTCTGCTTTGGAGTCATCAGCTGAGCTTCTCGAGCCAAAAACTCCTCTGGAAGGTGCAGTAGGAGGTCAGAGATGTGGGGACGTGATGCTCTGGCTGCATCCCTTCCCTGCCACAAACAGGTGTGCCTTAATGTTGGGCCCTGGGTGGGTTGTTGGTACGCTTCTGGTTTGTTCTACCTCTTAGTGGAAATCTATAGCACGTTTTTGTCTTTGAATACAAATTTCTTAGGTTTTCTTTGAGAGACGCTTTTGGGAAGCAAAAAAAAAAAATTCCAACTCGATTGCACGGACATGTTTGTGTGACATAAACGTATTTGTAAACGTGCTCCTGAATATTTATATATACACACAGAGAAAGTGGTGATAACCCTGCCAGTTGTTCTGAAAGTCCCTTTCTGGGGAAAGTTCTTGCGGATGGACGAAAAATATTGCCTGGCTTTCCTGTTTGGTCGCTGAGGTTTACTGTGCGATAGCAACGTTCCCGAATAGGTGCTGTGCGTATTCGTGAAGCTTTGTAGAGCTCGCTAGTCCATCCGTTTGCGTTGCGCTAATTAGGGAGCTTGTGTGTTGGTCTAATCAGCTGCGGGTGCTGCTGCATGGTAGCCTGGCGTTATGGCATGCAAAAGAGAAATCTGAATTCCTTGCACTCGTTCCTCCCAGCCCTGTGCTTTGTGCAGTTGGCCTGAGCAAGACATTGCTGCGTGCTGTATTGCAGCGGTGTCGGATTTTGGATGGGGATAGATCCTGTGGGCTCTGGGTATCTGCCCCCCCCCCACAACCCCTTCCCCAGTGTGCGGCTGAGCCTGAAAAGGCACTGAAGGCAAATAGAACAGAAAGAGGAGGTTATTCGCTGCTTGTTTGGGGCTCCAAGGGGTTAACTTCTCTCTGAGTTCATAGACCAGCGTTGTGGAAGTTGAGCAATCTGGGATTTATTAGGGAAACTCGAACTGGGAATGAAGAGAGCTCCAACCAGTAGGAAAGCTTCCTCAGAGGTCTGAAGTGAGTTTTCTCCGAGCTAAGCACTGGTTTGACATGGCGATGCCAGAATTTCTTGCGGGGGCCTCCGGGAAGCGAAGGACGAAGAGGCTGATCCGTTTGAACCGTCCCACCAGCTTAGCACGTAACTTTTATTGCTCTGTTGTGTTTTCCCTTGCCCGGGCTGACAAAGCGCCCATTGTTCGGCCCGGCACCTCTTCCTCCTCCACACCCCATAGGGATCGCAGCCGCTGGCTGATCCCGGTCTTATTCCCGGTGGACAAGGATGTTAAGTCCTCCCCAAGGATATTCGGTGCCCCAAAGGGTTCGGAGGCATCAAATGTGCTGGAGGGATGGCTTATGGCCGGGTGTCGGGGACCAGAAAGGGCTCCTCTCACTCCCTGCAGGATGTGGCTTTTCTTTAGGTCTGGGCTGCTTTTCAGAGGTGATCAAGAGTTACAAGTACCATGGTGGGGGGGGGGGGGGGTTGGGAAGCCTGTAAGCTGGGAGAAATAAAACCCCCGAGACTGTGGAGCAGGCAGCTGGGTGGTGCTGGGCAGTGCCTTGGGGAGGCAGGAGCTGGTGCTTGCTCCCAGCGTGGCTGGGACTGGTCGCCTCTCTAAAATGCCTCTCTCGGATGCGCTGGCAAATGTATTTTTGCTTTCCTCCCTCAGAGTCTCCCAGTTAAACCGGGAAAACAATATTCTGCCAAGTCCCCTGCTGTTCGCCCCCCCACCGATGGGGGGGGGGGGTTCTTGCACAGCCCGGGCTGCTCATGGGCATGATGCTGGGGCTGTTCCTGCGATCTGTCCCCATGCTCGGTGGGATCACGCACTCTCTGCTGGCACCGGGGGTCGCGCTCAGTACCCGCTGCAGGAAAACGGTGTTTTTATTTCCCATGTGTCTTCAGCCTTTTGGACCAGGGCTGTCCTAAACCGACCTTCCTGCCCTGGCTGGGTTCTATGTATGTTCAGGAAGGGGAAAACGTGATGGATCTCCAAATGAACTCGGAAGGTCTCTGTTTCTCCCCTTGCTGCTGGGTGGGTGAGGTGGGAAAATGCCTGTAGGCAGCAGGAGTTGCACCATGCCCTGGTGTTAATGGGACTTTCGTCCTACAAAGGGTGGGTGCTGTGTCAGGGTTGGTCTTATCTGGCATTTTGCTTGCATGGAGGCGTTTGCTCTTGCTGCTGATGGATGTTGGCTTTCTTCCCTGGCCTGGCTGCCCTCCAGCAGCACCTATGGCAGCTGGGCTGCCTGCAGAGGACAAGTTCTTCCTATCATCCATGGGCAGAAAGTGCCCTGGGGGTGTGAGGGGCTCCAGGATGAGCAGTGCGGTGGGGTCAGTGCCAAACTCTTGCAGTCTTTGAGGTGGCAGGTGTTTGTGGAGGGTCAGGTACATCCATGTATCTTTATGAACTTGGCGAAATCTCCGTGCTTTCGCCAAGGTGAGATGAAGAGCTCTGCTGTGTTGTACGGATGCCCTGTCCACAGCTGCTCGTGTTGCTTCTGAGCTGGTCCAAGCCCTGTGGACACTGGTGCGGGAGACGTTTTGGGGCAAAACTGTGTAACACTTCCACAAAGAAAGCACTGAGAGGTGTCCTCAGCCCTGTTGGGACCAGCAGCACATGTATCCTGGTCCTCGCTGGGACAGGAGCCTGTGCGTGGTGGGGGAGCTGGGCTGACCTGGGGGCTGGTGTGGGCTTGATACTTGAAGCTGTAGACCCAGGTGGAACGATGAGCCCAAGGCAACCTGTCCTGGCTCCCAGGCTGCGGCCTGAGATGTGGTGTATCAGCTGGATGCTGGAAGACAGACTGGAGATCCTCAGCGGAGTGTGTGTGGGAGCCGCACTCCCCTTTGAAATGGGGCTGCGTTCAGCAAATGGTATTTTGTACCAGGACAGGTTGGGGGTGACCTGCTGGAGAGCAGCTCTATGGAAAGAGACCTGGGAGTCCTGGTGGACAACAGGGTGACCATGAGCCAGCAATGGGCCCTTGTGGCCAAGAAGGCCAATGGCATCCTGGGGGGGGCACCAAGAAGAGTGTGGCCAGCAGGTGGAGGGAGGTCATCCTCCCCCTCTGCTCTGCCCTGGGGAGGGCACATCTGGAGCTCTGTGTCCAGTGCTGGGCTCCCCGGTTCAAGAGGGACAGGGAACTGCTGGAGAGGGGACACCAAAGGGCTACCAAGATGCTGAGGGGACTGGAACACCTCCCTTGTGAAGAAAGGCTGAGGGATTTGGGTCTCTTCAGGCTGGAAAAAAGACGCCTGAGGGGGCACCTTATCAACACTTATCAATACTGAAAGGGGGGGTGTCAGGAGGATGGGGCCAGGCTCTTTTCAGTGGTGCCCGGGGACAGGACAAGGGGTAACGGGCACAAACTCGACCATAGGGAGTTCCACCTAAACACGAGGAGGAACTTCTTTGCTGTGAGGGTGGCAGAGCCCTGGCCCAGGCTGCCCCGAGAGGTGGTGGAGTCTCCGTCTCTGGAGACATCCCAAACCCGCCTGGAGGCGTTCCTGTGCCACCTGCTCTGGGTGACCCTGCTCTGGCAGGGGGTTGGACTGGGTGATCTCCAGAGGTCCCTTCCAACCCTGGCCAATCTGGGATTTGCAATGTCCCTGTGCAGTTCTGTCAGCCCTGGTCACTGGTGGGACACGCAGGCCTCCGGCTGCTGCAGGCAGTAAAACTTCTCGGGGGCACAGGGTTTGGGGTGGGGGGGGCTGTGGCAGCCAGGGGGCAGGAGGCGGGTGCAGAGCCACGTACGAACATCTTGTCCTTTGCATCCTACTTCATCTGTTGCTTTGGAGCGCGGGCCATCGCGTCTCCAAGGAGGAAAAAAATGCCCAGAAATTCCACAGACCCTTCAATATCGTTTCTGTTTTACAGTGAGACAAAAAAAGGTCCCTTTGTGTGAGGGCTGAAAGAAACAGCCCAGTCCCACAGCCTCCCCGAAATCTTAATGTCAACTATTTGCCTCCTTGTGTTTTCACACAAACAAGCACTTTCTCCTGAATATCTGTGCCCTGGCTTCTCCCCCGGCGTGGTGGTGCCCCTGTTTGGTGGTGCCCGCGGGATGGACAACGCGGCCCCCTCCGTCCACCCTGTGCGAGTGGAGAGATGTGGGACCAGCTCGGGGGGGGCGGGGGGGGGAATGTGGCCAGAAAGGCGACTAAAGCTGGGTTTGGAAAGAAACGACCAGTTTGAGCTGCTTTTAATTAAAGGGACTGCTGCTCGTCTGACGGCGGACGTGCTTACAGATCCACGGGGTGCCTGGTGAACTGTCCCTGTTTACACCAGCCTGGCCCAGCATCTCCTTCTGCTCTTGCCAGGGCATCACCCGTCCTGCGTTGGGGTCAGATGTTCCCCTGGTTTCAGTGACTGTCAAATTAATAGCACTACACGGATGGCAGCAGCTGAGAAACCGCCCTTTCTATTTTAGTTGCTGTTTGCATATACACACTGGAGCGTCTTGGGTGTAACGCTGAAAGCTTCTATCTTGGAGTCCACCTCCTTTTTTTTTTTTTTTTTTTCCCTCTGTCATTCTCTTCCCCTTTATAAGAAGAAACATTAGAAGTGGGAAAAATAAAGACTATAATGTTGTGTCTGCAAAGTAAAACCGAATTAGACTAAGCCGCCAGTGCCAGCAGTGTTCCCGTGGTTATTGTTCATTCAGCTGCGCCGCACACGTGTGCTGCTCGGTGTGCCTGTTCTCGGCCGCGTAACCTGATATATCGCCGGGCGTGCCGCAAATCATGTCCCGTGAAAGCCGGAGGATGCAGTGCCTGCGAGCTGCTGCTGCTGCGGAAACCCCAGTTTTTGTTTCTCTTATGTGCCACGGCCAGTTTCTCAAAACGTGTTTTCTGTTGTGGGTGGATGCTGGTTCTGGGGGTCAGCGCAGTGGCTAAGGCGGCTCTCTGGAGAGAGGTGAGGTGGTGGAGGGATGTGATCCACGTGGATTCATGTCTTGCCTCCTCGCCTCAGCACCTTTCAGAAGTATTCGGGGTGATGCAATGGTACCTGCTGGCCTGGGGCAGGATCTTGGCTAACTGCTCTTGAGCCACCATAGCTTACTCCATTTCCAGTGGATCCAAAGCCCCTTGGAGGCAATGGATGGGCACCACCAACTCCATCTGATGTCAGATGAAGCCCATCCTGGAATAAACAGAAAGAAAACACTTGTCAAGCTATTTGTTTCTTCTGTTGGCTTTTCGTGGTGGCCCTTGGACCCAGGCAGGGCTTCTCTCCTTCCCCAGTTCCCCTTTCTGCCTCTTCTGTTGATCTCTTCCTCCTCCAGCCCTTTCCGAGCCTGTGATTAGCTCTTTCCATCTTTATCGCACAGCTTCCCAATTCACATGTACGGGGAGGAGTTTGGGTTGGAAGCAGTTCATGGAGAATTTCAAGCAGTAAAATCAGATGAATGAATGAATGAATAAAGGGTAGTTTTGTTGCTCTTATCCTTTCATCGGCTTTATTTGCTTCCCGGCAGTTCCTTTGGTAATTGCTGTTCCATCTGGCTTCTTGCTGAGGGTCAAATTAAAATCCTGCTGGAGACTAGAGCAGGCTGCTGTTGAGTTGTGTCGGACTAGTAAGGTCTGAGGTTGACTTCTGGCAGAGTAGCGCTCGTTCCTCTTCATGTTGCTTAAACTCAGAACAACCTTTGGACAGGAACCCCCGGAGGCAGGAAATTCCTGTCCTGAGGATCCCCCAGCAACGCAGGCTGAGCTAGGGCTGTAAAATACAGCATTAAGATACGCCCGATTGGTGTTTGTCAGCTTTCTCGGAGAGATGGATGTGGTCATCTCCAGGACACGGGGAAGAGGAAGGGACATCAGCTACTGATGTCTTCCCAACTTAGGTCAGCAGTTTTCAGAGCCATACTCCTATTTGGTTGAAAGAAATGAATAAAAAGGTGCTCCAGTTTGAGTGGAAAATCCACGTCAGTGGAAGATGACGTGATCGCCATCCCAAGTCTCGCTGCCAGCCAGACCCTTTCCACCAACTTGGGCGTGCTGAGGGCTGGCCCCGTGCTGCAGGAACGCGCATGCCTGCAAGCTGCTGAGAAGGGATGTGCTGCACGAGTTCCCGTGGCCAGAGCGAACAGAGCGTTGCATCTTCTCCCTTCTCCCCCCGCCAGCCTTTGGAGACGTCGGCTCCTGCAGGCCAACGTACCCCAGCCAAGAATATGGGAACCACATGGCCAAAGCCAAATGAATGGGAACCAGAGGTTGGGGGCCCAGAGCCTGTCAGCAGGGGCTGGCTTAAAAACAAATGAAAGAACAGAGGGGGGAAAAAATAGTTCTAATTATTGTGAGCTTTTAAAAACACAAAAGAAAAGCTTATTATTTCACAGAGTTCCCTTTGCAGCATGTAATTTCATTTCCCCCCATTTGCTTTTACTACTTTGCTCTGGGCGCTGTCAGAACAACCTGATTTATAAGCGACAGCTCTGGCTGTTTTTCAGGCGAGCCTCTCTAAATATAAGAGTGTGAAAACTGTCCCGCTGCCAGCCGCTCTCTCAGAACTAGAACTCTCAGGAGCTGTCGCGTGAAGCAAAGAGCCGGGTGCTTTAGGACTTAAAAGTCTTTCATAAAAAGCAGCCCTCCCTCCTTTCTCTCGGCATACTTTTTCCTTTTGTTACACAGAATATCTCAACCTGTAGATGGAGAAAATAAAATGAACCGAGCAGCGGCTGTTACCTCTCTGTTTCCCTGCTACCGGCCCCCTTGTGTACCATCAGTAGGGAGTCGGAGATCACGAGGGAGACATTTATTGACCAAGGGTTTTAGCAACGGAGCTTTGTCTGAAGTTTTCTTCCCAACCTGAAGAGGTGTACAAAAGAAAATCGGCGAAATGAAGCTTGACACCGCCTGCTAATTTTAAGTGAATTGATAGTAAGGTCTGAAAACTGGGGAAAGCCTTTAAAGCACAGGCTAGGTTTTGTTCAGGCTGTCAGTTAAGTTCTGGATAATACAGAAAAGCGGTGTTTGCTGCGTGATGTTACTTCTGTGTATCTGTCTGTGAACACAATCTCCCTTTTTGCCTGGCTTTGGTGATGCTGCTATTTTGGATGCAGTTAGTGAGAAAATTGGAGCTTTGACTGTCAGGCTCTTAAAGCTCAGAAGCACTTGACTTTACAATGTATACAATTTCTTTTATAATCTTTTCTTTACAATTTCATTACGCTGAGGGTGGTGAGACCCTGGCCCAGGTTGCCCAGAGAGGGGGTGGAGGCCCCATCCCTGGAGACATCCAAGGCCAGGCTGGATGAGGCTCTGAGCAACCTGATCCAGTTGAAGATGTCCCTGCTGACTGCAGGGGGGTTGGACTAGATGGCCTTGAGAGGTCCCTTCCAACCCAACGCATTCTGTGATTCTCTGATGATTCTATGACTTGCATTTCAAGTCGGCCACGTGTGTCCCTGTTCTCGCAGGAACTGTAGTTCTTGTTGGTGAATTCTGCGTTGCAGTTCTTGTGTTGCCCGTTTTCACTCAGCGGCTCAAAAGGATCGTTGTTTGAGGAGTGTTTTTTAAACTCCGCTCTCTGAAGCGTGCTGCTCTGGAATCCGAGCAACCTGAATCTGATTTAATAACCTGCTTGGACTGAGCTGGCTGGAGGCTCCCGCTGCCAAACCAGCGGGCAGTGGCTTGAGTTAGGTCCATGGCTCTGGTCTGGCTGCCGCTCATCCAGCGAAGCTGGATAGAAGCAGCAACTTCTTGTGTACCAAGGAGACTTTTTTTTTTTTTATTCTATTTTTGGGCTGAATGTATTTGCAAATGCGAGGATGCATCTCAAATGCTGCTTCTCTGTGGTGCTTGTGGGTAGAGGTGGGGGATCCCTTGTGTGGCTGTGGGAGAGGTGTGAGGAACCGTTCTCCTCTGCCATCCCGTCTTCTGGTGTTGAGAGGATGCCGCGCAGTGAATTCTCTCTGCAACGACTCGAAGGACATAAGTAATAGCCCCAGGTGTGACCCTATGTACGTGGAAAGCCAAGGGCTGGGTCTTCATGTTGGGGAGAAGAATGGAAACAGATCTCTGGATCTTAAAATCCCAGATGTTGGTAAAGTTTAAGGGGATTTCCAAAGATTAGGAGCAGAGCGCTCCTGTGAAATGGCCTGGCTGAGTCTTCAGAGCAGGTTGGAGAGGGTTTAACACTTGGGGGGTTTGTAAAGGTCTGCCAGGCAATAAATTTCCAGGAAGAATGGTCACGGGTGTAAAATCAGCATCCTTGTAAAACACACGCACTGTGTATTACATCTCTTGAACCTAAGGCTGTCCTCAAATAAACTCCACTTGACGTGGAGATGAAAGTCTGGCCGGGGAGGGAGTTGGGAAGTCTGATCTGAAGCTGCCCTCACCTTACAAGCCCAAGCAGGTTAACCGTACCTGTTACGGGGGGTGTTCATACTCACCTCAAATCGTACGTGTGCTGCTTGGTCCCCATCCGAAAGGGAACTGCTCGGCCCACTCTACCCCATGAGCAAGACAGAGACCCCACCATGGCATGGCTGGTGGTGGGCAGTAAAAATAAAATAAAATAAAAAAATATATATATATACACAAAGAAAAATAATGAAATTTGATCAATGCTGCTTTTGTGGATAGGGTTTTCAAAAATGCTCCCTCCCACTGGAGTCGATGAGGAATTTTTGGGGTTGGATGAGTTTTATTTCAGGAGGAAAAAGTTAAGCTAACACGGGGTGTTTTTACAGTCCCGTTCCTGGGTATTACATCCTTTGAGGCTCTCTTTGGAAAGCTTCCAGGTGGGAGATTTTTTTGGGTCTTATATTCCAGGGCTGGCACTTTCAGCGAAGGCGTATGGAGTCCAACAGTGCAAAACTGAATTTTTCAGAAATGTCTGCGTGCTGTGGGGACTTGGTGCTCAGCTCAGGAGCTCTCAGCTGTCCCCAGTGAAAGGCAATGCAAACCTGGCTTCATAGTTACACCTGAGCAGATGAGGTGCCCTGAGGCCCATGGTCTCATGTTTTTAGGATAGAAAAGAATGTGTTGGCTTGGAAGGGACCTCTCAAGGCCATCTAGTCCAACCCCCTGCAGTCAGCAGGGACATCTTCAACTGGATCAGGTTGCTCAGAGCCTCATCCAGCCTGGCCTTGAATGTCTCCAGGGATGGGGCCTCCCCTACCTCTCTGGGCAACCTGGGCCAGTGTCTCACCACCCTCAGTGCAAAGAACTTCTTCCTGATGTCTCATCTAAACCCGCCCTGCTCTAGTTTAAACCATTGCCCCTCGTCCTGTCGCTACATGCCCTTGCAAACAGCCCCTCCCCAGCCTTCCTGTAGGCCCCCTTCAGGGACTGGAAGGCCGCTATAAGGTCTTTTTAGCCATTGTCTGATCTTGCTACTTCAGTCAGGTTCTGTCTTTATGTTTGGCATTGGCTGCTTATCCCAGGGAAGGGGATAAGTGAATTCAGGTGTGTACAGAGTTTAAGACCCAACAAAAGCACGGGATGGGATGTGGATGGAGACCCTCACTCAACCTGAGTGCCTCTTCTCACAGGGCACCCACTGCCCAGGACGGATGGCAAGAGTGGACGGTGAAGAACATGAGGTGGAAGCAGAGATGGGAGGGGAACGTGTGGTTTTTTGGGGGGAATCCTGGCACTCATGGCTGCCGGGAGCAGCCAGGCTGGTGGCTGTGCTTTCCATAAGGGGCCATGTTTCCCAGTGGTTAGTCTGCAGGTGGCCGTGCAGCTGGGTTGATGGCTTGTGACAAGGGGCTGGGGAGGTGTGTCCCTTGTCTCAGCCGCATCAGGTGGTGCGTGGCAGGCCAGAGCTGATGCTGAGCTGGTCTCTGTTATCAGGGTACGATGTGCTAGGGTCAGGTTTGTCACTGGAAGGCACAGTCTGGAGGGAACGTGACAATCCCACCGTGGTGCTCCCTGCGGCATGCCGGTGAGATCCCGAGCAGGCGTCGGAATGGGAGCGGAGCGTGTTGGAGGGCTTCCCGTTGGAGTGGTTTGTGAGCAGATATCTTGGTGTGGGCAGCTTCAGATAAACCCCAGGCAGGGCTTGCAGAGGCAATGGCAGGCAATCATCCTGCATCTGCAGTGGGAGGGAAGTCGACCCAGTTCTCCTCTGGAAAGCCTCTACCGGGACAATCCTGGGACAGGTCTCACTAGCGGCGCTTATGAAGCAAAGGAGCTGATATGCTTAGAGGATTCCTAGGGATATTGCGGAGCCTTTTCTCCCTGGGCTCTGAAATCACTTCCAGGCCAGTAGCCAAGGACAAGCTGTAAATAACAACTGGTGGCTGATGATCCCATCTCATTTTGCTCTGAGATGTTGTCAGCTCTGGGCTTTCCCTTGGCATCTTCTCTCCAGTGCTTTGCATTCCCATCTTCAGCTCCCAGGGCTGTTGTGGCATTTGGCTGGCTCCTGTCATGTTGTTGGTGTGAACTTGTTGTGAAGGAGTCACTTCTGTGGTGGCCTCCACAGGGACGTAATGCAGGAAAAGCTCATGGATCCAGGCTCTGTGGTCAGGGAGGTGGTGGTGTCTTCTCTCCCTGGGGCTTCTCCAGTCATTGCTGGTTTGGGAAGGGCTAGAGGTAAGGTCAGGGGAGAAATGTCTGGGATTTACATCAGTCTTTGTTGTGGCACTGCAACACGGGTGACTTGGAAGGCAGATCTTGTGGCCTTATCTGAGGCTCTTTACGCCCAAGCACCCACAGCTACACGGGAAAATTCACCTGGTGAGTATCCAAACTTTATCCTGTCACCAAACGTTTCCCCCTCATCAAATATCCAAACTGGGGTTGCTGTCCATCGCACTGGTTTTGTCGTTTTTTTTCCCTCACCGTTTAGGAAATTTGAAAACCCATTTATTTTATTGCCCTGTGAGATGATGCTGTAGCAATTAAGCAACGGAGCTGAGCCCGAGGCCGTTTAGAAAGCCCAGCCTACACAAATATCACATAAGCGGCAGTATTTATCCAGGATCAAAATAATACTGTGCAAGCACTGAAATATTAGGAGGCATGCCCGGCGCACGCGCATGTCCTCCTGCCCCGAGCTCGTGAGCTTAGGTGGCCTCTTCACGTCAGAAACTCTTTGAGCTGGGAACATCTGGCTTGGTGCAGCAAAGGTAAATGTTCCAAGGAAAACACCAGGCGCGCAAATGAGAGGCGCAGGCTGGAGCCACATCTCAGCACCGTAACCCTCGTCCTTCCCTGTTCCACCACCCCGTCGTGCTCACTCCTTGCCTTTTCATTGCACAGTTGATCGTTTGGGCCAGGGACTCCGCTGGATCCTTTTGTTTGCTCGGCAAAACAGGCAGAACATCTTGTTTTGGGGCTACGTGTAGGAAACAGCTCGCCGTCTCCTTATGGCATAGGTCCTCCCCCGCGTTTAAGCTTGTGTTTGCTTTGCTCGGAGCTTGGCTGTGGCCCTCGCTGTCACCCTCCCCGATCCCCTGGCACCATCTCGCAGTTGTTTGGGTCCAGGCCGGGAACAGACGGCGAGGTTTCGCCGCGGCTCTGGGACACATGACGTTCTTTCCACAGGCTTTGTTACCGCTGAATTAAATTTACAGCCCGGCCCCGTGCGGTGGCGGGGTGCCCGGCTTTCCCTCGGCGTGTTTATTCATTTCACAAAGACCTGAGCTGCAGCCTATAAAAGTGAGGGGTGGGGGGGGGGGAAGAGTGCCAGGTCAGCTCTTTTTGTGCCTCGTTAGTGTTGTTTGGTGCCTGATCCTGCTGTTTTATCCACCGGGCTGCAGTCCTTGTGGGCTGGCACGTGGCACGCTCGCCGTCCTGCCCGTGTGTCCCTGCGGTTGCTGCTCCCAGCGCGACGCTTCTCTCTGCCAGGGCTGGGGGTGCCCCGCTGCCCACCCCGGCTCTCCGGAGCATGGCCTGAGCCACAATTCCCTCGTCATCAGAAACACTTGGAGAAAAGTTGAATTGTCCTTTAACAATTTTATTTTTTAACCCACTTGTAGTGTTGTGGGTTTTTTTTTTTTTTTATGCACATCAGCCCGATGAGCTAAATTGTGAAACAGTTCTCTAACAGGGGTTAAAAACTCCAAATAGTGAGTCAGAACAGGCTTTTGAAGAGACACGGGCTATCTCAGCTTGTCAAAATAAACATTTTGTGTCAGCACAGAGTGTGCCGCTGTCTGAAAGCTCATAATTTAAAACAAGGCTTTTTGGGGGGTTGACTTTTCCCCGCTCGTAAAGCTGAGTGTCTATAGCGTAGGTATGGAATGGCATAACTTCACAGCAACTCCATTGCAGTGAAACTTTTTTGGTATGGAAATTCTATTTTTTTTTTTTTCCCTGAAAACATGTCAGGCTGTTTCTATTTATAAACTTTGGGAAGAGCCTGGGCTGCCCGTCGGCCGATCGTCCCCATATGATGCCGTGCCGTCGGCTGGTGCTCTGTGGGGTTGTCCTGGCTGGATCTGCTGAGGTCTCGCTGGCAGGGAGGAGGATTGGCTGTTTCTGGAGAGCGCGGCTCGGCCAGGGGAAGCCAAAAAAGCCCCAACGCCCGCCTCTGGGATGGGATGAACAACGGTTTTGCCGGGTTGGAGCCAGGAGCGTAGAGGGGCCGGGCAGGGGGAGCGCAGGGAAGGCAGAGCTCGGTGCCGGCCACGTTCCTGCAGCGCGAGCGGGAGCCCAGCCTACGTAAAAGCAAATTCCTGATGCTTTACACACCCAGAGCCCGTCTGGCACCAGCCGCGACACGGAGAGAGGCTGCGGGAGTGGTGGCCGTGGTGCGGGTTCCTGGGCTTGAGAGCCTGCGGGATGAGTCTCAGTGCAGAAATCACGGAAAATACACTTTCCCTCTCTCCTCCTGTCCCTACGGCTTTAGCAGAAGATAATCTGAAGCGGCGTGTTTCTTTAAATGCTCTCACTCCTCTAAAACTCCGACTCAGAGCTCCGAGATTTTTGGTTTTAATTTCTACCAGGAGCTCGTGGTGGGACACTGGGAGGAATGCCTGTGGCTCTGTCCCTGCACGTCCCCGTCTCCGGACACCCAACGCTGGCATGCTTTTCTGATGAGGACCCTGGGTATCGCAGCTGAACGTCAGAGCCCTAACAAACCCCGGCGTGTTTTTGTTCGGGGCGTTTCCCTGATGTGCATCATGGCTTGGTCACAAAAAACCTGACCCTCTGCAGGGGAGAGGAGGAGAAAAGAGGCAGAGTTATTCCCAACATGCAAAAAGACAAGACAGTAGTGCGCCATGAGAGGTAAGGACCAGGCTTTCCACCTACACCCGACTGACTTAGGAAGAGGGAGGTGTGCGTGATGTGGGCAGGTTTGTAGATCCCACCTGAAGCAGCTTGACTCCTACCTCCCAGTGGGAGGTGTCCCTGCCCGGGGCAGGGGGGTTGGAACTAGATGATCTTTAAGGTCCCTTCCAACCCGAACTTTTCTATGATTCCTCTCTGCTCCTGGCTCAGCTGAGCCAGAGGGGGCGTAACCAAGGGCTGCTGCGCCCTCCAGGGACATCTGGTGAACAGGGCTATGGAGGCGACAAGTATTTATTGGCTTCTACTTCTTCATGGGTGAAAGGGTTCATAAAGCGTCTAAGGGACAAGATTTAGCATCGCTTTGTGGTTCGGGCTTTCCACTCCTGTAAACCACGTTGAGCTTTGCTCTTTAAAAGGATGATGTTCTGCCTCTGCTGCCCTCCACAGCAGCCGCTTCTTGTCCTTGCCCGTTTTGAGGGCAACCGAGTCACCCCACCTCCTCTCCTTCAGACCGCTGGGCCCACCGTGCATGGAGGACTCTCGAACTCTAAGTATGGATGTCTTAAGAGCCTGGTTGCAGGATGGCTGCCCCATCTCTCTGTTCCTCCTCCCCTCCTTGCCTCCAGGCTGCCCTTCAGAGCATGCTGCAGACTGGTTTCAAATATGCCATAGCATGGGAGCTTGTCCTTTTGGCAGCGACGGACCTTCAGGGGGGCCTTTATCAGCAGGACTTTCCTACCATCTTATCCTCGCCGTTTGGGCAGAGCAAGATGGTATTTTGCTACCCCGACTATCTAGTCATAATGACATTAGCTCTTATACTAGGCAAAGTTACTGAAAAGTAAAATATTTGAGTCAGAAAGCTCTGCTTTTGTGCTCTATAACTCTTAAAGGACTAACAACATCTAAGTGAAAACAAGCTGGTTTTATGAAAAGCCTCGTGTCTAAACATACTAATAATCTGATTTTTCCAAGATCTATTTGAATGCATCTTCCTTGTCTGCATGGTATTTTTTCTTGGATTGCCTGCTTTGAAGTTTCCCTTGGACAGACATCTTCCCAAGTAGGTTCAGTCTAATCCCTCCAGCCGCTTCTCCCAACCTTGCGGCTTCGTGTTCGAGGTGCAAGACTTGAGTGATGAATGGGCTTTGGGCAGAAAGCTGAGACTGGGAAGATCTTGTCCTGCTGCGTGTTCTCTTGGCCATTGGTCAGTGCTGCAGAAATGAGAACTGCTGATTTTTTTTAATTTTTTTTTCCCCCCCTTTTTTGTCTTTCCCACTGTGCTTCTCGGTGTAATACTGACCTTCTGCAGCTCCTCCTTGGTCAGCGCAATCGCATCCTATGTTCAAGTATAGAAATAAAGGCTAGAAACGATGGACTTCACCTGTATTTCTTGCATGGGTTATTTGAATCTTGATGCAGAGTAGCTACCCGGTAGGACACTGCTGTCCCTTAGTGCTACCTGGCCCTCCATGGCCAAAGCCATCACTGAACCTCGCCGTGGTTTTTGGCTCCAAAGAACATCCTTGGTTGAGGAGAAACTGGACTCCACACAATTCAGTGTGAATCAAGAGAAGCCATTTATTGGTTGTCACACTTTCTGCTAACTAAACAATAATTTCGGCTCCTAGCTATCTTGTTCCGCATTTGCCGGTGAAGCAAGCACTTTTCTTCCTCTTTTTGCTCTCACAGGGCGACTGGCCTTTGTTAGGGTCATTGGTCAGTCCGAGCTTTCATAGCGAGAGCTGGCTCACACGGCCATTTTCTTCTAGATACAATCCCACACTTGGTGTCATCAAAGGCGTCCTCCTTTCTAACCCTTTCCAGAGAGGAAGAAGCCAGGAGGTAACTGGCCGCCCTCTCATGGTGTCTGTTTCTTGGTTTCCAGAGTACGCCCTGCCCTCGGCCGCCATGGCTCTGCCCGGCCACCTCATCCATTGGCCACCGCCCGTGGCCTGCCTACACCACTCACACGGCCCCTGTGGTCAAAATGCTCGTTGAGCAGGACAAGTGGAGAAAGGCTGCATCCAACTGCCCAGCAGAGGCAGAGCCAAAGAGAGAGCCTCCAGAAACTGGTTTTGAGGAGGAAACCCAAATGCTGTCAAAACTGAGCAGAGGTGGCAGCGCCCCCGGGGCTGGGATGGATTCTGTAGGAACGTCCGTGGCGGAGAGCAGTTTGCCATCACCAAGTGTTTGCAAGAGGGTTATTTTTGCAAGAAAACCTCCCTTGCGTGTGCTGCCGTGTGGTTCCCTGGCACGTTCCAGCAAGAAGAAATGATCTCTCCGCAGCTAGCAACAAAGAAAAGAAGAAGATGCTCTCGGGCGTTTTCCAGAGTGCATTAAACTCCAAATGCAAATAGCATTTAACTCTTTGACTCTTTTCCTAAAAGCCCTCATTGAATGAAAGCAGACAAGCGCAAAAGGTGGTGGCGTTGCTTTTTGTGCTTGTCTGCCCTCAGGTCTGCAGAAAACCCTAACCTCTTCCTATTGAACTTGCTCCACGTGTGTCGTTAGCTGTTTGCTGCTAGGCTCCTTGGAAATGCCTGGCACGGGGGTGCGGGTGCCTGCCCCCGCCACAGCAGGGACACGCCGGGACCGCTTCTCCGCTCTCCTGCACCTCGTCACCCCGCTGGCACCGCTGTTGGGGGCCAGCAGCTGTCGCGGGGATTTGGCTGAGGGTGCTGGCCTCTGGGCGCTCGCCGTGCCTCTGCTTCTGCTCGAGATGTTGGGTGACTGGAGGAAAAACGGACCGAGGACCAGCGTCCCCTCTCCTCGAAGCCATGTGCCGCCGAAGGAGTATGGCCTGGGAGGGAGAGGAGTTCAAATGAGCGTTTGCTTGTACTTTTATCCCTTTTTATCCCTGGCCCGTCTGTCCTTAGGGTGCGAGGTCTGTTGAAGTTGCGTTTGCTGGACTCCGTACCTATATGAACGTGTCTGTGCCAGCTGAAACACAGCGCGGCAGCAAAGCGGAACAGTCAGCTGGGAGATGAGCGGCTGCTCTGTTCTCACTTTTACAGATAGCAAAGACGCCGAGGTCGGAATTGCTGGGGAAGGTGTGATTATTTTATTGGTTTTGGCAAGTCCTTAAGCCTTGTGTGATAAGCGGATACTTAGGGTCTCCAGGGGAAGAAAAAAAAAACAAAAACAAAAAACCCAAACAAACCCAACCCCCCAAAAAAACCTCAAATGCCTTGGCTTTAATAATTCTTAAAATGAGTTTTTCCGTAACTTTATGGGAAACTTTGAGTTTTCTGTTGTCACTGAGGTTAAAAGGGACCTCTCTAGAGCTGCAAATTCACAGAACAGTGATTCTGTGTTTCGGCTTGTACCGCCCACTGGCATTAGTAAAATACGTCGAGGGCTCCGTTCGGCTCCGGTTGAAATCAATCGTTATTATTTTGGATCCCCAAGGCACAGCAATGCGTGGCGTCGGCGAGGCCAGGGCTGCGATGGAGAGGGTGCAGGTGGCATTGGGGATACCAAGAGGGCTCATGGTGCTGGGGGGGAGCTCTGTGCTCCAGACGTGCACCTGGTGAGGCTGAGACCCATAAAGTAACGGTGTTACTTCAAGCAATTGCCCTTGGTCTGTAGCTGGGCACCAGAAAGCTGGGTAGGAAGAAATTTGCCGCGCGGCGCAGGCGCGGGGATCCCTGCCCACATGCGAGGTGCCGGAGGAGGAACAGGAGAACATCAAGGACCTGAGGATGGGAGGAGATTTAGGGTGTCTACGGGTGGTGGGGTGGAATTGTCCCCCCCTGCATCTGTCAACAGATGCAGCAGCACCTACTTCGTTATTATAATATACAACTGGGGGCCCAGAGCTAATTGCAGCTCTAAATGACTTTTATTATGCTGTGGTTGCTCCTTGCCTGCTGTATCGAAACCAGATGGTCAGGTCATTAAATAGATATAAGCCAGGTGCTGACTGCCTTATTTAAGCAAAATACGGATTGATTTCCTGCAGGAGTGAGTGTGGTCATATATATGCCAGCACCCAAGAGCGCGAGGAGAAGGCTGGAGAGAATGGTGGCCATTGTGGCTTGGGGACCCCTGGTGAGGCTTTTAGTATTGCTTGGGGACTTGGCTGGTGGATGCAAAGTTGCTGAGGGTCTGGGGGTAGTTACTGTGCTCCAGAGCTGCTCCCCAGCGTGGCAGGAGCATCCCCCCCCCATCCCCTCTGTGGGTCGAAGAGCAGAGTACAGGAGTGCTGTAGCTCATTTGGTGGGAAGCTTGTGAGCTGCTGGTCACCTACACAAACAACCCCCGGCCCCACACCCCAGGTACCCAAGCCTGAGCCCACCTCGGAGACCCCTTGGCCACTGGAAGCTATGTGACCACGACCAGTAGGTGCCCACGGTTCAGATCTGACCAGGCGATAAAGTGGGGCCCAGGCTGGAGACCCAGTGGGAGCGGTTTTCCTTGGAGCAGCGAGTCTGGGATTGGAAGCCCTGCTTTTGGGTCGAGATGTAACTTCCCCCAGGGACTGGGTGTCCTCACCTTTAACTGAGTGGTTTGCCCGTTTTAAGACATCATTCTAAGGTTATATTTAGTACGTACTGTGTAGCGTTAGTTCCCAACTGATATCCTGAACCTGTAAAAAGTTGCCTCGGCCGAAGCGTTTGCAGTATGAGATCCCTGTTAAATTTTACTGCTCTGCCTTCTTGTGACACCATCAAGCCTGATTTTTGGAACAGGTTTAGTTGGCCTTACGCTTCTGCGACGCGAATTGGTGTAGTCAGCGGGATGCTGATGGAGGAACTGTTACAGTGGGGTGGCCTCTCCCCAGGTGGCACCTGGGCAAGGGAGAGGTGCTGTGACCCCGCCGCAGGATGGCCAGGGAGAGGGACGGTGTGTGCCATCCCGGGCGCCGCCGGACTCGGACACAGGAACACCACAAGTATTCTGGAAAACTAGAAGAGGATAATTTAAAGAAATAACTAGAGATAGGTTGCCTAAAAAAAATGCATTAAAGAGAGCAAGAGCATAATCATCTCTTAGAACCAAAGGTTGAACTCCTGCTAGCGCAAGCAACGCGCCCGGATCCCGGAGCTGATGGTAGGAGCAGATCCTGGGATTGGGACGGGGACTTCTGGGGAGAAACAAAACCTGAGGGATCCAGAGGAGGGGGAGGAGTTAGAGGAATTCAGAGGAGTTAGAGGAGAAAAACATGTGGCGGTTCATTAACACCGAGAGGCACACGCGGGTCCCCGCGGCAGTACCCCCACCCCCTGGAGGGGTCCCCGGCTTGCCAAACTCCAGAGCAACTTTTTGCGGGAGCTGGAGCCTTGGTGGTGTGTCTCTGGTCTGCAGAAAACCTGATTTAGTACGTACCGTAGTGCTAGTTCCCAACCGACATCCTGAACCTGTAAATATTAATGTCTGCCGAAGTGTTTGCGGTAGAAGTTCCCTGTTAAATTTTACCATTCTACCTTTTCGTGACAGCATTAAACCTGGTGTTTGGAACATGTATTGTTGGTCCTACGCTTCTGTGACGCTCTGAGCGTGTCACCGATTTGTTGCTATGTGGAGGTTCCTGCCCAAAGGCACGTGGATCTGACTGTGGCACAGAGGTGACAAACCCTCAGCAGAACGTGGTGCTGGCTCTGGGAGGATGCTGCGGGATAGTCCCTAGATCAGGTCTGGGGGGTGTCTCTGTGCCTCCAGCCCCGTATTTTAATGTCCCAAGCGGAGCTTTTTGTTAGAGGATTTGTCACTGAGAACCTTTTGTCTCACAGGCCCCACCTCGAGTGCTGTGTCCAGTTTTGGGCCCATCACTATAAGAACGACACTGAGGGGCTGGAGCGTGTCCAGAGAAGGGCGACGGAGCTGGTGAGGGCTCTGGAGCACAAGTCTGGTGAGGAGCGGCTGAGGGAGCTGGGGGTGTTCAGCCTGGAGAAGAGGAGGCTGAGGGGAGACCTTCTCGCTCTCTGCAGCTCCCTGAAAGGAGGGGGTAGCCGGGGGGGGGTCGGTCTCTTCTCCCAAGGAACAGGGGATGGGACAAGAGGAAACGGCCTCAAGTTGCGCCAGGGGAGGTTTAGGATGGATATGAGGAAAAATTTCATCGTGGAAAGGGTTGTCAAGCATTGGAACAGGCTGCCCAGGGCAGTGGTGGAGTCGCCATCCCTGGAGGGATTTACAAGACGTGGTGCTGAGAGACGTGGGCTAGTGGTTTTGTCAGTGTCAAGTCAGATTGGACTCGATGATCTGAAAGGTCCTTTCCAACCTGGACCATTCTAGCAGCAAAGCAGGTAGAAATCAGAGTTTGGTCGTGAACAGAACGAAGAGTTGCCCAGCTCGCTCCAAGGTGTTTCCAAAAGAGCGTTTCTCAACACTTCTGTGTCTGTGTTCACCACTTGACTCACCTGTCAGCACGCAGCCACCGGTGCCAGCAGCAGCCCCAGGCGGGGAAGCGCTCGCTGCCGTTACCTCGTGTTGGAGTCCTGGAGGACCTGAGCCGCTGCCAGCAATTAGTAGCTCCTGACTTATGCCAAACGCTGCCGGCAGCGCTCAACCTGTCCTCACCGTCCCGCGCAGGCAGAGGGGAGGTGTTGCAGATGCCGAGGTGATGGAGCTGCCGGTGCCTGCTGTTCTCCGATCTTTTGCAGCTCTTCACGAAGCCTGTGGTGAGTTCCATGGGGGTCACAGCCTGCTGCAAACTGCCTTATTCTCACCGGGGTGTGGATTTCTTTCCTTAGAGGCAGCTCGGGGTGTGTTCTGTGGGGGTTATATGAAATTGAGGGGGGAGATGGGAGAGAACCACTTGCTGTTTGGCTGGTAAGGCTGAACCGGGGTAGCTGGAAGCCTCTTGGAGCAGTGTCAGCCTTCAGGTGAAGCTAGGGAAAAGCCTGGCAGCCTGCACTTGGGCTTCGCTCAGTCATTTTTATTGGAATCAAAGAGCAGTGGAAAAACTGCCATTTTCATGCAAGAATTCCTCCTCCCCGAGCGCTGCTCTGTGTCCTCCTGGGCTACAAAGATGCTTTTTTTTCCTTTCCCCAGCGTTGACGCTGGGTGCAGTTGTGCCGCACAGGGTCTCGGGAATGGCTCTGTCTCAGTAGGAGCTTGGTATGATGTCAATGTTTCGAGTGGGTGAAGCAGAGGAGGCAAAAATAGACATTTAGACATTTTTCCAGTTGTGCCTTTTCAAAAAAAAAAAGGAATATTTATAGCTCGGTGCATAAACACAAGCTCTCTTTGTCAATCTGCTACCAGTTGCAACACAGCACATTACCCCCTCGGACCCTCGTGCTCTCGGTCTCAGGACTGGTCTAGGCGGCTTTGACCTTCTCGCAGTGGAAGCCTCTGTCTCCCCGGAGCGCACCACAGCGCTGGAAGTGTTTTCCAGTCCAAGCGTGAAGCCTCCGCAAAGATCTCGGGGTGCCCAGAGGCTGTCCTGGCTCAGCTCCAGGGTGGGGAATGCGGCCCAGCGGAGCCTGAGCCTCAATTTTGTCATTAACCCTGAAGCATAACGAAGGCTGTGATCAGGGGGGTTTTGCCAGGTCGGGTGCTAAAGGTCCAAATCACTGCATTTCACTTCACCTCTATTTCCCCATCTACGGAGTTTGGATAATGGCCTTTAACACGCAGTTTAAAGTGCTTTGAGACTTTGTCAGGGTGGTGTTTCACAGCAGCGCTGCCTGAACCGCCTCCCAAGATCTAACCTTGCTTGCCAGGCGGTTTGGGTCTGTTAGCGTCATATATTGTTAAAGCTTTCTACCTACCCTGTGCTCCGCTGTTTCAGCAGGAACGGGAGGTCCTTCACGGCAGGTGAAGAGGTTTTCAGAGGCCAGCGCTGGCTCTTCAAAAACTGTGTCAACTGTAACTGTCAAGTTAACTCGGCAAGAAGCACAGGTTGGTTGTGGCAACGCTCTTCGCTGCACTCTGAGCTGCAGAGAGATGGTGGCCTGCAGGGCTTCATGGCGTGAAGCTCCCCGGAGTGGCTGGGCTTTATATATTTGTATTTCTGGATCTGTTGCGAGGCTTTGAACAGCAGCTTGGTGGAGGGTTAACACCGGCTTCCGCGGGAGTAAAAGTCCCAGGTCTTCGTGAGATGAAAAAGGTGCGTGGGCAGAAAGGTGGGGCCCGACCAATGTCTAGGTGTTGTGAGAGTCTCTGCAGGTGGGTGGTAGTCAGTGCCTCGCAAAACCAGGCTCCCGGGATCCAGAGGGATTCAGCTTTTGCACCTTAGAGCCTTAAAGGCAGGAAAAATAACCCTGATGAGCAATGGGCTGACATCCTGGCACGCTCCCTCGTGCTCGCCGTGACACGCAGCTCCGAAGGGCGTGCCTCCAAAACCTTGCCAGAGATCTCCATCTCGCCTCAAGCTATTTTTCGCTAAACCTCGGTCTGATCCCCGGCCTGCTCTGCCAGCTGCTGCCGTGGAACAATCAACTCTGCTCTGGTGAGACCCCACCTGGAGCACTGTGTCCAGCTCCGCAGCCCTCAGCACAAGGACACGGAGCTGTTGGAGCGGGGCCAGAGGAGGCCACAAAGATGCTGGGAGGGCTGGAGCCCCTCTGCTGTGAGGACAGGCTGAGAGAGCTGGGGGGTTTCAGCCTGGAGAAGAGAAGGCTCCGGGGAGACCTTCCAGCCCCTTCCAGTCCCTAAAGGGGCTCCAGGAAAGCTGGGGAGGGACTCTGGATCAGGGAGTGTAATGATAGGACACAGGGTAATGGCCTCAAACTGCAAGAGGGGAGATTTAGATTGGATATCAGGAAGAAATTCTTTCCTGTGAGGGTGGTGAGCCCCTGGCCCAGGTTGCCCAGAGAAGCTGTGGCTGCCCCATCCCTGGAGGGGTTCAAGGCCAGGTTGGATGAGGCTTGGAGCAACCTGGGCTGGTGGGAGGTGTCCCTGCCCAGGGCAGGGGGGTGGGACTAGATGATCTTTAAGGTCCCTTCCAACCCGAACCATTCTGTGATAACTCCATCCCCATGGAGCTACGTGCCAGCTCTCAGGTTCCCCACGCGGTGCCTTCAGTCTTGCTGCGAACTCCCAGGTGGGCGCTGCCTTCCTCACCCGTACATCCCTGCCCTGCTCGAGCAGCCGGTGTCTCCGCTGCGTCAGAGGTGGCATTGCTCTGCAGGGCTCCTCCCCTGCAGATGCAAAGTCTGGAAAGGTTGAGTGCATCAGCCCTGTCGGGATTTCCTGAACTGCTCAGGCCTGAGCTCTGGGTGCAGGAAACACGTCTGGGTGGGTCACAGATGCTGTTTGCGGTCAGTGGGTACTAGAGGGGTAACTTGGAAATGCGGTTCCGTCCTCAAAACCCATCCGGTCCACTGAAGCCAAACATTTTTACCGGGATTTTGCTGTGTTCCTGCTTCTGTTTGGGTTCAAGGCTCCTTTGGATATCGCAGCATGGATGTGGATCATAGGGGGGAGTGCCCAAACGCTGTAATTCAGTCTTTCCAGGCTGATCATTCTTCTGTATTTCTCTCTCCCTGTCCTCCCGATCTCCATCTTTCAGCTGAGCTGCTTGTTCGCACAGTGAGGACAGGAGCAAAGCTTAAAGGCTGGATGAGATTTCCCTGGCTCAAATGCGAGGGTTAATCTCTACACCTCGTTCTCACAAAGCTCCATGGGTAGCTGCCTTTAGTCCCCATCTTCAGCAGGTGGCATCCGCTTCTTCGAGTCCAGCCGTAGTCCTGCAGTGGGAATTTTGAGCGTGCAGTTTGGGTTGAACAAGGGGTTTTTCCACATTTCTCATAATGGAAACTTCTTCCTGGCGAAATGGAACGGTTAGATGCTTTCAAAAAGTGTTCTTAATGCACAGTAGATGCTTTCTTAAAGGTGTTACAGTTTCTTGTTAAAAATCTGCAAACCGCAAACTGTTTTTGGTTTGGTTTTGACCGCAGATTTTCAGTTTTTAAATAGCTAAATAAAAGATCCTTTCCTAATGAGCCCCGGGCAAGGAGAGCTAGGCTTTCTCCTAGATCTTTAGCTGTGCTGCCATGAGACTCCGCGTTATCTGATAAGGAAGAATAGCATGGGAAATAGGTAATGCCTTCTCCAAAAAACGCAGATCATCTGCTGAGCTGAAGGAGCGCAGGCTGGGAGCCTGCCCCAGGACTGCAGTCCTCGCCTGGGGGAAAGCTCCCGCTCCAAGACTGTTGCTTTTTGTCAAACAGTGATGACCAGGGTAATGTGTGAGCAGGTTCAGCCGAAGATCCGTGGCAAGCCTTGTTTGGAGGAGTGCACGTGTGGCTGCTCGGGGCAGAGCTGCAGAAGGGTTTGCCGACCCCACGGTCCTTTCCTTTCGCAGCAGCTCTAGCATTTGCTGTGCTGGGAGCAGGGCCGATGGGTTCTGCCATAGTGGCAAAGCTAGGGATGAAGAGACTGACTTGGTACGGTGCAGTAGCATCCTCTGAGATGGGGTGTGCCGGTGGGACTGCCATGGGCTGAGGAGATACCATGAGCTCAGGAGGTACCAGTAGCTTTCTCCCCGCATGGAAGTGGGGAGCTGCTGCAGAGAGGGGCCGGAGCTTAAAATGCCGACGGGGTTTGGAGCTTAAAACACCAGCAGCAAGAGGGAGGAGGCCAGCAGATCACTCCGTCCTTGTCTACAGAGGTGGGACCAAGTGCCCTCATGGGGAACTGCAGTTCCACCTCTCCCCATCCCCCTCGATGCTCTCTGCTCGACTGCACTGACTGTATGCCAGGCACTAGCAAGGGCTGCACATGCAGGAAGAAGAGTGGTGGCAATTCTGTTGTCGCCCATGGTCCTCTCCATGTGTGTCAGATTACTCTTTACAGTCATCAGGAGCCAGAACCAGACCTGTTGCTCTCCAAACATAACTCCCTACGTGCCACTGAGGTGCCAAAGCTGCGATGGAGGATGGCACAAAAGGCAGCAGCTGGGAAAAGTCTTTTGATTTGCCATCAGGGCTGACAATTCCTGCAGGACTCCTGCTTTGGGGAGGGGGGAATTGTGCCCAGACAGACCTCACACAAGGACCTGTCAGCCTCTTGGCGAGGTGTGTGGAAGGCCACTCTGCCGGAGCTCCTCTGCGGTCAAAAGATCTCATGCCTCGGTGCTGGCATCCTGGGCTCCCTTTTAGCAGCCTCAGGAGATAGATGGCATTCCAGCCACCCCCAGAAATCGTGTCAGCTAAAGGCAGCCAGAAGACTGGGGAGTTTATAAGGCGGTCACGTGGCTGTCTGCCACTGCGTCCTACACTTGGGGCTGCAGAGCAGAAAAGAGCTCGTCATACGCTATGTCTGTGCAAGATAGAATCATGGAATGGTCGAGGTTGGAAGAGACATTTAAGATCATCGAGTCCAACCATCAACCTGACACTGCCAAAACCACCACTAACCCACGTCCCTCAGCACCACGTCTTGTAAATCCCTCCAGGGATGGCGACTCCACCACTGCCCTGGGCAGCCTGTTCCAATGCTTGACAGCCCTTTCCATGATGAAATTTTTCCTAATATCAATCCTAAACCTCCCCTGGCGCAACTTGAGGCCGTTTCCTCTTGTTCCATCCCCTGTTCCTTGGGAGAAGAGACCGACCCCCCCCAGCTACCCCCTCCTTTCAGATGCTTTGTCCCTTTGTGGTCTTCCCCTAAGGCTGCCCTTTCTTGCTTGTTCGACTGTGTTGGACCTCCGAGAGTTTATGAAGTGCTTTAAAAAGAGAAAATGTTGCTGATCTTGCTTGCAAAATTCAGAAGTAGCAAGAAACCCAGTCCCTTCTTAAAAGTTGCTGTCTGAAGTCATGGTGGGGGAGGTCAGAGGGAGCAGATCCTGCCACTCTCAATCTACAGCCCTGCCCTACAAGCTCAATAAACACATCAAGGCATGGTATAAACTCTTCTGGGGAGCTGCCAACCCACTTTATTTAGCAGACCCTGCCACAGGCAGCAGCAACCACAGCTAGTAATCACCTGGACTGAGAATTTCTTCTCACACAGGGGTTGTACCTGAATTTGGGGTGCTTTATAGCAGGGTGACAGCCAAGGCAAGCCCTGTTCTGATGCTCACCATCCCACTTCTCTCTGTTCTTCCTCTGTACCCTTCCTAAACAGAACCACGTGTGGATCCAGCAGCACATTTCCCGGAAGATGCTCTAGCAATTAAATTACCATTGATCTCTCCGAGCTGGAAGCGGGCTCCGCTATTAGCTGAGGCCGTTAGCAGGGCCGTGGGGAGCTCAGCGTGGTGGAGATGAAAATATGCTGGGGGAACAGAAACTCTCTGTGGCCGCCCCAGCCGGTCTGGGCTGCTGGCCAGCCTCCTTCGGGCGGATTAATGGCAAAGTACAATGACAGTAACGAGAGCTATCCTTTCCAATGGAGAGCTAATCCATGGCAAGCAGGGCTCTAGACTTGCTGATTCACTCTCTAATGAATAAACAGGGCTGCTCTGCCCGTGCTTCGGTGTCTAGACGGAGCGGGGTGCACAGGGAAAGGTGCTGCGGCAAAGAGATGGGTGGTTTGCAGCGGGGCGACTGCGTCCAGCTCTGGAGCCCTCAGCACAAGAAGGACATGGACCTGTTGGAGCGGGGCCAGAGGAGGCCACAAAGATGCTGGGAGGGCTGGAGCCCCTCTGCTGTGAGGACAGGCTGAGAGAGCTGGGGGGGTTCAGCCTGGAGAAGAGAAGGCTCCGGGGAGACCTTGGAGCCCCTTCCAGTCCCTAAAGGGGCTCCAGGAAAGCTGGGGAGGGACTCTGGATCAGGGAGTGTAATGATGGGACACGGGGTAATGGTGCAAATTGAAAGAGGGGAGATTTAGATGAGGTATCAGTAGGAAATTCTTTGCTGTGAGGGTGGTGAGCCTCTGGCCCAGGTTGCCCAGAGAAGCTGTGGCTGCCCCATCCCTGGAGGGGTTCAAGGGCAGGTTGGCCGGGGCTTGGAGCAACCTGGTCTGGTGGGAGGTGTCCCTGCCCAGGGCAGGGGGTGGCACTGGGTGGGCTTTAAGGTCCCTTCCGACCCAAACCATTCTGTGATTTGTGTCAGCACTTCCACTAGAGACTGTCCTCCCTGGAGGATCCGATAGTGTAGTGCTGCAGAAACGATGGGGCGAGCCTCGATAAAAGCTGGGTGATGCAAGAATTGGGGGAGACTTGTTGTAACGGTCTCAGCAGTTGCGGCGTTTCGCCTGTCTGCACAACGGAGTGGCTGGAAATTTCACTTGGCCTATGGGAGCATCGCTCCCTGGGGAGCGGAGGTTATGGCTTGCTGTGATTGTCATGGGAAAGGCTTGCAGGATCCGGTGTACGATGCTCCACTCCGTTTTGCCCAGGGTTTCGGCTGTAGCTTGGCACGGAAAAATGCATCCTGCTTGGGCAGACTGGTCCGAGAGGAGCCCTGAAGAGCCTCTGCTCAGCGGGACAGGGAGATGCTGTAGGGAGTCTGGTGCTTGTAGCCATGCAGAGTCTGCTTTCCCAGTAATGATGCAGTAGGGCGGGTGAAGATTCATGCTTTCCCTTGTTTTTTAAAACTGATTTCTGCCTGTGAAAGGTGTTTTGTGGTGAAGGCAGTCAGCTGAGGAAGCCACGTCTGCTCCTGCCCCTGCAACAGTCAGTTCCTTCATCTGGCGTGAGCGTAGCCGGGCTGAGATGGATCCGGGCTTTGTGGAGATCGGTGGCATTTGGCCTGTCCCTGCTGGAACGTGAGAAGATGCCCCGGTTTGATGCCTCCTGGGAAAACGGTCAGGCCCAAACTGAGGGAAAAGCCATTGGTGTGGGGCTGGGTATGAAAACATGGGGTTCCCCAAAGTCTGAGACACGTCCTGGGTGTCAGTTCCAACCTGTTCTCATTTCTAGAGTGTTCGGAGTGGTAGAAGAACGTGGCATTCAGCAAAATGCAATTTTTGACCTAAATAACTGCTTTATAGGAGAAAACTAAAACAGTTTAATTAAAGCCAAAGCTCAGTGGGATACTCTCCACTGCAGATGGCCGTTACTTCTCTAGTGACGTTCCTGGTGTGGTCACGCTCGGCTTGGCCACGCAGAACAGCTCTCGGGCTCGCTTGCCTTTGTGCTGACTTTTACCCTGAACAGCACCATTTACCAAGCTGCTGAGGACCCACCGGCGTCCCATCCAGCCTCTTGCTTTGCTGCCTGCAGGCGGGCTGCCCCGGGGCTGTGTGGCCGGTTTTGGGTTTTTTTGTTTCCGCTGAAGCAGACGCGGCAGCAGCTTCTCCAGCTGGGGACTGCGAGGGAGGTTTGCAGGAGATGGCGGGTGAGTTTTCACGTGGAAGTGAGCTTCGCTCCAAAATGTGGCCAGATCCTTTGCTTCCAGCACTGCAAATCGATTATTCTGCAACAGAAAGTAAAAATGATGAGTTTGATCGTTTGAAGGCAGCTCCCCTGGTTTTGTTCCAGCCTCTTGGTTTGAACTGCGGCTGATGCGCTCCTTGCTGGGGAATTCCTTTGGGATTAAAGGCATCCTCTATAGCAGCCTGGAGTGAGGGGGCTGTGGCTGAGGGGTTTATTTTGGTATCAAACCCCTCGGGCCAGACCCTGCAGCCTGGCTCACGTTAGGGCTGAGCTCCCCCAGCCCCCTGGGTTGGGCTGGGGTCTGCTTGGTCGGTTCCCGTGGGGAACTAGAAATGTCCCAGGCTGGGGACATCCAGGGACATCCGATGCTGTTGAGATGTTGGCTGTAGAGTCAGTAAACCCCAACTGTAGCCTTGTGAAACTGAGAAAAGGCCAGAGGTGGGTGGAGGAAGAAGCAGAGCCTGTGGTTAAGGACAGGACAGAATAGGAAAAACTGTGTTTAACCCTTCCTCGACTGCATTTGGCTTGTGAAAGCAGCTCGGTTGTGCCCTGGCCTTAGGCTGGCATAAATTAACCTCATTAAAGAGAGCAAAGAGATAATGATGGGTTGAGGGGAAGCTAATAAAAGGTGAAAGAGCAGAGACAAACCATAGAATCATTTAGGTTGGAAAAGACCCTTGGGATCATCGAGTCCAACCATCAACCCCACTCTACAAAGTTCTCCCCTATACCGTATTCCCCAACACCACATCTAAACAACTCTTGAACATGTTCAGGGATGGTGACTCCACCACCTCCCTGGGCAGCCTATTCCAGTGTCTGACCACTCTTTCTGTGAAGAATTTTTTCCTAATGTCCAGTCTAAACCTCTCCTGCTGCAGCTTGAAGCCATTCCCTCTTGTTCTATCGCTAATGACCTGTGAGAAGAGACCAGCACCAACCTCTCTACAATGTCCTTTCAAGTAGACCACGAGGATGATCAGAGGGCTGGAGCACCTCTCCTGTGAGGACAGACTGCGAGAGTTGGGGTTGTTCAGGTGCTGGTGGCACGCCCGGGAGCGACTCGGTGACAGCTGTGAGTGCCAAGATGCCCCATGTGTTGTGCTCCCCAGGCATTGCCCCCCAGGATGGCGACTAGGGCTACACAGGAAGAGATTTTTCCCAACTACTGTATTTCCTGACAACTCGGTTTCTTTTTCTGCAGCAGGACAGGCTGAGACTGGTACAAGCTTTTTCTGATGAAGAAGCAGAGCCAAGAAGTAGAGAGGGAGCCCAGGCTGGGAGGGACGGACCCACAGTGAACTTCTGCCCCTGATCCCACCTCCTGCAGGGAGGAGAAACCTTTCTTCGAAGTTATGTCAGAAGAGGGACGTGCTGAGGAGAAGTTTCACTTCTTCAAGCGGCCGGATTTTGGACAGTTTCCAAATGAGTTCTGGTGATGAATAAGCACTTTTGCCTTGGAAAACTCTTCCTCCCCCTCCCTGTAGCAGCACAGTCCTCCAAGACTAAGGGCTGCATTGCCTGAATTCCAGGCGAGCCACCTCGCCTGCCCTCCCCATCGCTTCAATGCACCATTTTCAGGGGCTGATGCAGCTTTTCCTGGGGACGGAGGTCTCCCAGGGGCTCTGGGTGCCTCACCCCAGGCAGAAGGACCTTCTGCAAGCTCCCATCCAAAAGCCACCGCATGTTTTCTAACATTTCTCTTGGTGGGGTGGCACCTCTGGTCTTGCGGCTGGTGACAAGCTGGGGTCATGCTGAGTGCAGCTTCTTTTATAATTTGACTGAGGTCATCTTGGATGGGGTCATGTCGCCTGCTCCTTTCCTTTGTGGCGAACCAGGGGTTTCCTGTTGGTGTTGGCGAGGGTGTGGGTATCCCAACACCATCAAGACCAGCGTCTCCTGCCCAGGGCTTTTCTTAGACCCTTCAGGATGACCAAATATCTCCCCCATGTGCAACCTCTGGCCATTAAGGAGGCGTTTCACAGGAGGCCCTCTGCCTCCCGCCCGCAGCATCCCACTCTGCTGTTGTCCAGCCATGACACCAATGTACTTGCAGAAACTTTGCTAGGGCTGGTTGGGTTTTTTTAAGGTTGTTGGTGTTTCCTGGGCCTTTCAGGCTCCAGCTCCCTCCCTTTCCTCCCTTCTCTTTCACTTTTGCCTCTTGATTTTTATATTTTTTGCATCTGTGGGCTAAAAGCGTGACTCCCAGCTGAGGAAAGCTTGCAAGGACGTCACCCAGGCCTTCAGAAAAAGCAGTCATTAAACATCTACGTGCGGCTTCCCCTAAAAGATGTAACGGGCATTGCATTAAGAGGCGGGGTAAAGCAGAATATATCTATAGAGCGATACAGCTCTAACCATACAGAGCCTAAAAACGGTCAGGAAAACGCTCCCAGGCAGTCAGTCCCCACCGCAAGTCCCAGCAGATAATTGGTTTTTTTTTTTGTGGCATGCCTGGAGCATTAATGTTAAGGGATATTTTGGACTGAGGACTGGGAACCGATCCCATATTTTGGACCGAGGACTGGGAACCGATCCCAGCGTGCCGTAGCCCTCCTGAGAACTCCTGGCAAGCGCTCGCTCGCTCTTCTTGAACGCGAGATATTTGCGAGTCGGGCTGAGCCGCCTTCCCGCGGGGAGCGGCGGTGGGGACGCCGGGCTGCCTGCCTCCCTCCCTCTCCCCTGGGCCGGACGGGGCTCTGTCGGCCACACGGTCCCTTCGCCATAGGATCACGGAACCAAATGCCAGAGTTTTTCTCTCTGAAATGCAATCTCCTTATGAAAGGGGGTTTGTGTGACTGGGGGGTTTGGTTTTCCTGCCATGACCTGCGAAATGGCAGGGTTTGATCTGTGCAGCGGGCTCTGAGCAGAGAAGGGAGAGGGGCAAATGGCATGGACTTACCAAGTGCCTCCCCTGTCCTTGCCCTGGCTGAGATCCTGCTTTGGTGAAGGGATTTCTGCACCAAACGCCCTGGAACTCTCACTCGGTATTGATTTGAAAGCAAAAGGTGTGCCTACATCTCAAAACCAGGCTCCTTGCTGCCTAAATCCCTTCTGAGAGTGGGTCTGGGGTTCTTCTGGCACTGGTGGGGTGACTTCTCTTCCTTTCCTTTGGCCGTCCGCAGGTCTCGGGTGGCTCTGATGAGAGGGAGAGCAGGTCCCTCTGCTCTGAGACGGGTAAAAATGGCTCGTCTTCAGAAAGGGTTGGAGCTGGGGATGAATGCCCCAATTGGACGGTGTTTTTTAAATCTGATCTGAAACAAGGAACCCAATTTTGGCCAGCGGTTGGCTCCAAACACAGGCTGCGTTTCAAGACCTGTCCCCAAGAGCATCCCCGGGTTTGCTCAGGGGGAAGTTCATCAGCGCCACATTTGATGAATGAGGCTCTGTTACGACACAAACGTTTCAGAGCCCGGCGAAACCCCGTTGGGTTATATAGGGTTTCACGACGCTACGCAAACCCCCCGGAGGGCGCGGGAGGAAGCTGGAGGGTGGTGCTGTGGGTGCGTGGCTGCCGCGGTGGCTCGGCGCAGGCGGTGCTGGTTTTCCTGTTACCCTTTTAGACTTCCCGAAGCGCTCGGTGCTGCGGCAGCGAGGGCGGTTCGGGCTGCAGGGGTGGTGAATGAGCGCTTTGGGAAGGAACAGGAGGGCACACGTTGTGCGGGAAGGGGTCCCCCTGGCCCCCGACTGCAGCCTCCCCGTATTCCCATCCCAGCCCACTCCGGAGCAGTTCTTCCGATGCCCGGGGGTGTCCCCTCACTTTGGGCTTTGACTTCAGGTGGTTTTGCTTTCAGATTCCAACCAACTTGCGTTTATTATTATTTTTTTCCAGGCTTTTTTTCCCCCCCTCACAATTTCCTCGCGTTACCGGGAACAGAATCTGGGGTCTGAATTCCTTACTTTCCCAAACAATTAGTTTCATATTGACTTAAGCACAAATATGCTCTCTGCAATCCAATGTAAAGACCCGCGGAGCCAACAGCTCCTTCAGAGCGCTTGGCAGTGTCAAAGTGAAGGACTAAACCCTGCGTCCTGCCCCGCTACGCGTGAGCAGCTACTCGAGCGCGTGATCCCGAAGCTACTGAGCACCAGCCCAGTGTCAGAACGGGTCATGGGGGCTCCTTGGGTAATTGCACTCATCAGCTGAGCAAGGCTGAACATCAGTTGGAGGAGAGCATGAGAAACCAAGCTCCTTCCCCTCGTGGCGATGGGCTTTGCATCGCTCCGGGGGCTGCTCGGGGACATGTCATAGACTCACAGAATGGTTCTGGTTGGAAGGGACCTTAAAAGATCATCTCGTTCCACCCCCCTGCCCTGGGCAGGGACACCTCCCACCAGCCCAGGTTGCTCCAAGCCCCGTCCAACCTGGCCTTGAACCCCTCCAGGGATGGGGCAGCCACAGCTTCTCTGGGCAACCTGGGCCAGGGGCTCACCGCCCTCACAGCAAACAATTTCTTCCTCAGATCTCATCTAAATCTCCCCTCTTTCCGTTTCAAACTGTTCCACCTCATCCCGTGGCTCCCCTCCCTGATCCAGAGTCCCTCCCCAGCTTTCCTGGAGCCCCTTTAGGGACTGGAAGGGGCTGGAAGGTCTCCCTGGAGCCTTCTCTTCTCCGGGCTGAACCCCCCCAGCTCTCTCAGCCTGTCCTCACAGCAGAGGGGCTCCAGCCCGCTTTGCTGGCGGCAGGTTTGTGTTTCTCTGCTTGGCTGCTCTCAGCAGTGCTCGCCTCCAGCCCCGGCAGCGCTGAGCACGCTGGTCACATTGCCCCGACCTTCTCACGTTACAGGGCTTTTTTTCAGCGAAAGCTATAAAAAGCCCGTAGTGAAATTAAAACCACAACGTAGCTCCTGACTTCGCCGGAGGGATGTTTCTTTTCCTTTATAAGTGGAGCGGAGGGTGAGGAGAAGGGATGTGCGCGGCCGTGCGAGGGGTCCGTGTGTGCATCAGAGGGAGCGAAGGCTGTTGGGGCTGCGTCCCTTCATCCCTGTTCGACTCCTCCTGTCTCACCACCCACTCCCCGGGGAACCGTGTCTCTTTACTTAGCAAAGTGCCTAAAGTTAGGCGAGACAAATCCAGACTACTGAGTCATTTAAGACCAACCTTCAAGTGTCTCATAAGCAGAGACTCTCAGAGGTACTCCCGGGTGGATGTTCTCCAGCCGTGCTTCCCTGGGCATGAGGCATTGCTGGTCCAGATTTGACTGTATCTGCAGGATATTTATGGGCAGAAAGGTCCCCTGCCTGCGTGGGGTGGTTTGTCACAACTTCGACATAGCTTATGATGCCTCTCTCTTTCCCTTCCCCTCTGCTGAGGTTTGTCCGTCGCAGAGGTATGTGTAGATGCTCATCTTCATGCGTTGTGGACCGGCTCCGGGAAGGCGATGCAGAGCCCTCAGGCCTCCCCAGCCCACTGGCTGTGAGAGCCCCCTGCCATCTCAAGGTGGCCTTGGTGAGCCGGAGTGGGGACAGCAGGCACGCTATTAATAAGGCAGAGCACGTAAGGAGGAGAGGGAGGATGTGGCGTGAGGTCCGTTGGCAGAAATAGTAATGGAGAATATAGGAATACGCGTCATGTCTTCCAAAGAGTGGTGGGATGCCTCGCTGAGTCCCATGAATTCCCGCCTATTTAAATTAGTGTTGTCGCTTGGAAATAAGCCAAAGAAACCTGAAGTTGAATTGTTGAAAATGTTTGCTAGGTGGTTTTTTTTACCCCTTTGGAAAATATCAGTTTCTGGAAATCTCTCTGACCCGGAAACATCTTTGTCCAGAAGGTCTCTGAGTTTCGGAGTAGACTGTCGGAGAGGGAAAGATGGACACCCACTGGTCAGACTGGTCCTGGGACAGGAGCTGCGCCCAGGCGTGCCCAGTCCTGTGTCCTTTGAGCTGAGGTTTGCCATGCCCAACTTCGTGAGATGTCCACGTGGCCCTTAGCTGTTCCTGGGAGGGATGGTGAGAAGGCCTGAAAAGGGTGAAAGATGTCTCAGATTTCACAAATAAAGCCCTGGAATGAAACCAAGCCTGGGAACCTCATTGTGTTCCCCCAAATTACTGTTTCTCAAGCTGTCAGAGCTGCAACACCACAAGATGACCAGGCTCAGGAGGGAAGGACTGTAGATCCCCCTGGCCCACAGTGCTGGGGAAAGATGGGGATTGCCCAACTAGGAGAGTCTCCTGGAGCAGCCTGGCTGCTTCAAGGGTAATTCCCTGCCCCGAGGCATGCTGCAGCATCCTCTCATCTTCTCGTTGTCTCACGTCTTGTTTCTCCGTGGGCTGGCAAGACATGGAGGTGCTACGGTGGCCAATTTTCTCACTTCTTCTTTGTCCAGCTGTGATCGCTCGGTGATGGCACGTATCCCTCTGCTCACCCACTCCCTGGAGCGCGCTGTACTTTGCCTGCAGCTGTTGTTCCAGCTGTGTCCTGCCAGCACAACCCAAGGCACAGCTTCATGAATCACCACCCGGCCCCTTGCGTGGAATGAATTGAGCTGCTGCCATCCGTCGCAGGCAGACGTGACCTTTGAGGAGGGTTTGTGGGTGGGCAGTCATGCCCTGCAGGGAATGGCATGTCCTGCTGACGCTCCGGCGAGTGCTGTGCCTTCTGACTGCAAACCCCCAGACACCTCCGGGAGCTGTTGCTGCTCCTGACCTCCCCGTTCGCACTGCAAGAGGGAAACCTCATGTCTGGCAGCGTAAGATTTATCTGTGCATCCTGCACGGGGCCAGGACCAGCTCGGGGGGTAGATTATGGTGCACGCTGTCTGCTGGGAAATGCAGAATTCTGTGCGTCTTGTGCGTTTCTACAGGCTTTTCGCTCAAAAATAATTCCCAGCCTTGCTAAGCCATGTGTCTCCTTCCCACAGAAAGCTAGAAGTCTGCACTAGAGACCTTGTGACAGTAATTTGCCTCCAGCTGTGGCCTCGGTTACATCCTCTGAGCACCACCAGCGGCAGCCAAGCCGTGTAGTGCCATTGCTTGCTCCCGTGGGAACCTGCCTTCATGCCTGTTTTCTCTGTTAGTGAATCCCACCGCGGGCTGGAGGCCATCGGTCTAAAATCGGTCCCTAAACCCAGCGGCCCGTGGAAAATTCAGGTGAAAATCGAAGGGAAAAGGTAGTTCAAGAAATATGGGTATCGCTGGGTATGGCTGGGTCACACAGCAATGTGCTGCTCAGGACTGACTGGGCTTCCAGCTGGAAAACCTGGGTAACGCACGGGATACAAGCATTTATTTAGGCAATAAATACTGGTTCTTCAAGATGTACACAGGGAACAGGGTGGATGCTCTCCACCCTTTTACTCCTTTTCTCTTGGAGAGCCTGAATCAGTCCAGGCTGTGCCCTCATCAGCTTGCAGGTAGCCCCTCGTTGCTGGATCTGCTCTTGAAGCCAAAGGCTTCAAAGGCTGGTTCCGCCCACGCTCAGCCCCTCGTTCGCAATAATTGCGGTGTTACAGCTGTTATAAAATAGAGGATACCCACACTCATGTTTGCATATTTGAGTTTTCTACTTCTAAAGAAGGGGAGGAGGAGAGAACAACAAGCACTATGAAAGCTCTTGTCTCTTGGTGAGGTTGGAGGGGCTGGAAGATGTGACGTGAATGCAAACGTGTGGTTCTTGATCGTAAGGGCAAATCTGTGTGGACACAGCCCTTGGTAAAGCCTGGGGTGAAAGTAAAAGATACTTTTTTTTTTTTGTTTATTAAATATCAGTGCTTTTCAATTGTAATTTAAATTTTGGAAAGGGTCTCTCTTCCCAGTAGTCTGAAGGTAAACACATTGTTGTCTCCAGCCTTGCGGGGTTTCCAGCAGGCAGGTTGCGCTTCTGCGGCCGTTCTTGGAGCTGGAGATACCCAACCCTCTCTGAACCATGCTTTTTCTTTCCATCCCATCGCTTTCAGGCTCTGTTTTTGCTTAGGACCTGGGTGATCTGGGGAAAGGGTGCGTAGATGGGCAGAGAGGAGCTGAAGGACGGGGACAGAGCTTCAAGTTGTGCCAAGGGAGGTCTAGAATGGATATTAGGAAAAATTTCTTCACTGAAAGGGTTGTCAAGCATTGGAACAGGCTGCCCAGGGAAGTGGTGGAGTCGCCATCCCTGGAGGTATTGAAAAGCCGGGCAGATGTGGTGCTGAGGGACATGGGGTAGTGGTGGCTTTGTCATTGTTAGGTTGATGGTTGGACTCAACGATTTTAAAGGTGTCTTCCAACCTAGACCATTCTATGATTCCATGTGAAGAAGTCACGCTCGAGCGTGCAGGCGGTGGGAAATGGACCACGAGCTCCCGCGGGGGCTGTGTGGGTGTGGGATGTGCCAGGCTGGAGCATCGACGCTGGGGGAGCCGCGGTAAGCGGGTGCAAGGGAGAGGTGTCCACAGCAGGCTTGGCTGAGCGGGGAGGGCAGCCCTGGAGACCAGGACTCAACCCGCAGTCGCCTTGGGACTCCCCCACCCTGATATATTTTTGTTGTTTCTCCTTTCCCCTGGCAAAACTCATTTTCCTCCAGAAACCCACATTTCGCTATGCATGTGTTTTTCATCACACGTACTTGATGAAGAAAACGACCAGAGGTGTTATGTCTTAGAGCCGAATTCACGGGCCCTTTGTTTTCTGTAGGGCTGCTGCTCCACACCTAAGGCTTCTTGGCTTTGATTTTCTCTTTCATGAACCGGGTCTCGGGGGAGGAAACTGTTGGATAATACAACCATTTGTTTTGGCAGTTGCCTGCGGGTGCCGGCCCTCCAGCCTTCCTGAATGTGTGCTCGGACGTGAACCGCTCAGCCCAAAGGGTCGGCAGGGCCTTGACCTTTAGCCTTAATAAAAAGCCGGTTGAAATAGCAATAAGGAAAGGAACCAGCTCGCTGGTGTTGGCTGTGCCCTGCCAGCTCTGAGCCGCCTCCGCTAAGGGAGACCTTGTCTCCAGCGTTGGGGTTCCTCACGCCTCAAGGTCTATCGCTGCTTGACCCCGCAGCCAGGACGTGGTGTTTGGCCTCTGCTCAGGAGGGAGCCTTTGCCCATGGGCTCACCTGCAACACTTTGCAATAGCTACAAAGCCACACTGAGATTCCTTGGTAGGAATCAGAAAATGCCATCATTTCTCATTTTCCCCAGTTCAAAACAAAGCCGGGTCCTGTCTGTGTGGACAAGATCAAATCCTGCCGTAAACAGTTGTTGTCATTATTACACTAAGGCCTGTTATCACCATATCAGACAGCAGAAGGCTTTAACGGCGTCCTTTCCCCAACCCCTGTCGTTGTGCAAGGCTGCCCTGTGACTTTGGGATGCCTGAGCACGACGAGCTCTAAGAGGAAAGTATTTCCTGCAGCCCAGAAACCCCCCAGCAGCGTGGGCAGCAGGGCGAGGGGGGGGGATTCTGCCCCTCTGCTCCGCTCTGGGGAGACCCCCCTGCAATGCTGCCTCCAGCCCTGGGGCACCAACAGCAGAAGGACACGGAGCTGTTGGAGCGGGGCCAGAGGAGGCCCCGGAGATGCTGGGAGGGCTGGAGCCCCTCTGCTGTGGGGACAGGCTGAGAGAGCTGGGGGGGTTCAGCCTGGAGAAGAGAAGGCTCTGGGGAGACCTTGGAGCCCCTTCCAGTCCCTGAAGGGGGCCTAGAGGAAGGATGGGGAGGGACTCTGGAGCAGGGAGTGTTATGACAGGACACGGGGTAATGGCCTCAAACTGCAAGAGGGGAGATTTAGATTGGATATCAGGAAGAAATTCTTGGCTGTGAGGGCGGTGAGCCCCTGGGCCAGGTTGCCCAGAGAAGCTGTGGCTGCCCCATCCCTGGAGGGTTCAAGGGCAGGTTGGCCGGGGCTTGGAGCAACCTGGGCTGGTGGGAGGTGTCCCTGCCCAGGGCAGGGGGTGGCACTGGATGGGCTTTAAGGTCCCTTCCAACCCGAACCATTCTGTGATTCTATGATTTCATCTATCCAACCCTGCGAGAAATCTCCTCCAGAGAAATGCCCCCTAGCTTCCTAGCACTGCAGAAATAAGACAGCTAAACTTTAATAAAGGCTTTCAGAGTTCCCATCCCTAATCTTCTTGCAGCCCTTTGTGGGGGGGGGACGCGGCATCTCCCGTGCTCCTCCCCTGCAGCCCCAGGGAGGGGGGTACCAGGGACAATGTGCGCCTCTGCCCAGAAGCAGAGGTCTGTCAGCGGGAGCTGGGAGTCTCCCCGAGATGCTGCGTGACTAAGACTTTTACAGCGCCTCCCACACCTCAAGACAGCGTTTTAGGGCTAATGAACTAAAGGTAAAAATATTTAGACGCATCCCTCCCAGGCAGGGCGCCTGGAGGCACCGGCCGAGGCGAACGGGCGGCCGTGCATGGGGTGATCCTCGCTGGGAGCGGCGGGGTTGGTGTCACCGGTCGGAATGCAGGAGAGGTCCCCAGGGAGTGCCACCCGCGCCCTTCCCTCGGCGCGGCGGGAGCGTCACCGTGCCGACTGCGCTATCCCGGGGACACGCAGGAGGGGCTGGGATTTACGCTTGGGCTCTGCCTCCGATGAGCCCGATAAATGGCTTTGTAAGGCTGATGCCAATAGATAAGATTGCAATTGTCCCCCCACGCCAAGCGTTCCATCTGGGAGGTTTCTGCTGGTTTTGGGGTGCTGATCCCAAGGATGGCATGCGTGCTATTATCATGCTGCTTCTGTGCGGTGACGAAAATAATTTGATTCAGCCATTCGGAATAACGTTATTAGCTACAGAAAAATCAGAGCTAGTTACAGGTGAGTATTGCCCCATTAGGAAACGTTTTCGTCAAAAATCATTTGGGGGGTGGGCTGAAGAGATGGAAGGCTGAAGTCAGAAGAAAGCTTGCAATTTCTTTCTTCTTCCTCTGTGGTTTTTATCCCTGGTTGTTTATCTGTGGGAGTTGTTTAAAGGTGTTTTCACTGAGTTGCATAAAGGCCGCTGCAGAAAGCCCTGGTGCACTCAGCCGAAAAACCCTAGAATAGGCTCTGATGGTGCAAGGTTGGCCCCAGAGCAACTCTGCCAGCTCTTATCGGAGCCTTTTCCCCTCCGCGAGACCCAGACTGGTGCTCACTGAAAACCTTAGAACTAACCGCGATTTTGCCAGAAGCCACGGGTGCAAAACGGGCAGAGCTCAGCAAGCTGCTTCCCCATCTGCAGCGGCGTTTGGGGACGGGGTTCCTCTCGCTTCTGGACTCGTCTCTGCCCCCGTTTGGGTTTCGGTCAGCTGGAAAGGGCTTTGCACAAAAATCCGCTTGCTGACAGCGCAACGCCCACGGGCAGCTTGGAAGAGCATCGATTCGGATGCTAATTGCAGGCAGGCGGCTGCGATTGCTGCCCCGCGAGGGATGGCAAAGTAGAGAGTGAAGGGATTAGGGAAAGCAAGAACGTAATTAAATAAAATCGATGGCGCAATTAGATCCGATCTGCGCGAATGGAGCTCCGGGTGCCAGCCTGCAGCCCAAGGCTGTGCTTTGGGTGCTGAGCCCCTTCTTGTGAGCACACGAGGGCCTGCCTGAAAAATGAGGGTGCAAAAAGGGGTGTGCACACGTGTGCTGTGGCCATCACAGACTGCTCCCCTCTAAGGGTGGCTTAATTTTTTCCCTAAACAGGGGAAATCCTGTTATTACGTGACTGAATAGCTCCGTGCGCGGGTCCCCACCCTTACCTTTAGATGTCACCCACTGTGCCAACAACCGAGACGTGCCTATGGGGACAGCGTCGTTCTGCTTCCCATACACCAGTATTAGACAAACCTCCCTCCTTGACAACCACGTTACGGTCAATGTGTCGTCTGTGCCACACGTAGGATTCAGCCGTGAGTGATGGCCATGACCCCAGGCAGCAGTGGCCGCACAGGACCTGCAAAGCTCCCAAAGCCTGGGAAGGTCCAAACCCCTTTGAAATGACCTCGATCTTCCTGGTGGCGATGGTAGTCATTAAGCTTTGGTGTGGCGAAGGCTTTTAAGGCAGGTTAGAGATGATGGTGTTGAAGTGAAGCTCTCACAAAGCTGGTCGAAATGCGGGTGAGGTTTTCAGGGCAGGAGAAGGCTTTCCCTGTGGCAGATGTGCGCTGCTTTCATTCTTCCTATGAAAGACCAATGTTGGGACTGCTGGGCATAGCCCAGATGATGCTTTCACCTATCCAGGTTGACCTCAGCGACACCTTGGGTTGGCAGAGACCTTTCAGCTTACCTCTGTGCCCCGGAGGGACATGTGAATCACATAGGGACAGCCAGGGTGCGTCTCCGTGAGCATTACTGAGGTCCCTGCCCTTGCTGACGCCCTCCAGCTTTCTCTTGTTCTGCGAGTGACACGCCACAGTCGTCCCTGGAGAAGGTCATGGCTGGAAGCCAAGGTGACGTTGGGTGCCCTGTGGGTCTGCTGGGGTGGAGCTGTGAGCCCTGTGCCCTGGCACGGTCCACCTGAGACCCTTGAAGAAGCTGTTTCAATGCAAAACGTGTCTGCTTTTGCTCCGGAGACAGAGATCCCCCCCTGTGGAAAGCGGGAGTCGTGGTGCCGCTCTGCCCAAGGGCTGCTGCTGGGAATCGCGGGCAAAGAGTGACACAGAGTTCCCCAGTGGCTGCGTTTTCGGGTGGTTGAGGGGGTGGATGCGTGGCGGGCGCTTGGCTGTGTGCGCATCAGAGGGGCACAGGGTTTGCATCCCACAGGGGAAGAAAAATCCCTTTTTTTTTCAGTAGTACTGTAGATAAGTAGAAGCCAAATACGCGTCTTTTTAACCAGACCCTCTCCAGTTATATTGGGAGTTTGGGCTTTATAATATTTTCCACCCCGAAGTGCGTTTCTATGTGCTTTCCCCTGGGGATTCCTAACTGCTCTGCAGACGATCTCTCTCCAGCCTCTTGCTGCGCGAGCAGCTCCGAACCCCTCCGGCCCTTCTCCTGATCTCGGCTCTGCCAGCAGCTCCGCCTACAGCCGCGACTGGTTCTGCTGGGCACAGCGGGAGTCCCGCTGCGTTTGGGGGCAAAGGGACGTGCTGAGCCCACGGGGTTGGGATGTAGGATCGGGACCTCCTACGCCCATCAGATAAAGCGGCGCACTGCTCATGGGAAGATGGTGTCGTATACGATGACATTAAATGCACAGAGGGAAGAATTATTTCTGATTTAGCCACCTAAGAGCTGGATGTCTCATCCATGCTGCCCTTCTGGACCCACTTTATCATCACTGGAAGGAGACCAGTACCTCTATCCGTTTCTTAGACACCTACCAGGTGTCTCCTGGTGGACACTACCAGGATGGGAGAAGTTGGGGTCTGGGCCACCAGTTGACACATGAGGCTTCACTGCAGGTAGCCCAAAGTAGGGGAGAGGAGCCCCGCTCTCCCACCAAGGGCTGGCTCGGCAGGGCAGGAGCCCCGTGCCATCCCTCCCTCCCCGGCACGGCTTTGCCACCGTGTCCTCCTTGTATTCCCAGAGCTGTTTTGCCGGCAGAGGCAGCATCCCAAGCTTTTGGGATGCCGTCCATCATCCCCCCCCGCCCCGCCGCCGCTGGCCTGGGCGTCTGGGTGGGAGCGTGGGGCTGGAGGCTGGGACAAGCTCTTCTCTGGGTCCCGGGGCTCTGCAGGAATTCCCTAATTGCTGCTGGAACAAAAGCTGCTTCTGTGCGGCCGGGCTGCAGGGCTGTGCTGAGCCTTCCCAGGCCCCGCGCGAACCCTCCCTGCGGTTCCTGCCGCCTGCTCTGCACACGCTCCCGGCATATTTGCGAAGGACTTCGCTTTATCTTTTCTCGTGCTCTCCTACTTAAAAGGCATACTTGGGGCATGCCAAGAGCTCGCCTGGAAAAAGCATTTCCTCCTCCTCTTCTGTTCAAATATACAGCGAGCTGCTCGCTCAAATCTACCTTGAATACAGCCACCTGAAATTTCAGGGGGGTTTTCTTAAGAAAAAAGTGCCCTGCGTTCCCCAGCTATTTACTGCTGTCATGTTTACCAGGCTCCCTGCTGTCTGGTGATTCAGCAACACTCCTCGCTCTTTGATTATTACTTTTTTTTTTCCCCCCCTCCGCACTGGTATTTTTTGCTGAGGCAGCGTTATTTCCCTTATCTCCGTGCCAGCCTGTTCGGGCAGGTCGCTGTGCCTCTCCTCCCGGCTCCGTGTCCCGCTGGAGATCGGAGGTGGTGGGTACGGCCGCAGGCGCCGTGTGTGATTGCACAAGCATCCCACGGCCGCCCGCGGGCATTTCTTCTTGCAGGGCTACGGACCACTTCAGCAGATGGAGTTTTAATCCCCCCCCCTCCAACGCCACCGCTCAGGGCAGCGGGGAGCAATTTAGTGGCAGCTTTCTGGAAATTAAAGGATGCAAAGAGAAGTTAGGGCAATGCAGTGGCTTTTCCCGGGGAAAAGGAGCACGATTGTGTGCGGGTTGTGGCAAGGAGGACCCTTTAAGTCCCCCTGGGCAGTTTGTGCCGAGCATGTTGGCTGCGGCTCCCTTCCCAAACACTCGGATTTTCGCGTTGCGGTTCAACAAGTAGAAGGCATTGGCTGCAGAAAGCCACATAGATGGAAATAAAGTGAGATTGTGCAGGAACCAGAGAGGCAGCCCATGGGGCTGCGGGCTGGGGCTTGGCTGGGTGCATCCGTGCCTGCGGGGCTACTGCGAGTGGACGGGCAAGGGGCGGCCGTGTCATGCAGAGGGGTCTCCGGGGAGGTGGCTGGGCTTGGACAACAGGAGAAAACATCTCCATGAGTGCCAGCTCCACCGTCCTGGGGCTCCCGGAGTCCCCCAGCTGCCACTTCAGTCATTAAAACCCGCCTCTGCGCAGAGACGGGCTGCTGCGGTTTGGACGCGAGAGTCCCGCATAAATCTCTTGCCACGGTCCCCTTTGCCGGGACGCGTGTCCTCGCGGCGGGGAGGAGGGAGGGACGGGGCGATGCACACTCTCTCTCTCTCTCTCTTGTTTCTATGTTTAAAAATCCCTCGAGCCGTGGCAGGGGCCAGGCAGCCGTGGCGTGGGGAGGGCTCTGCTGGAGATGTCTGTGTGTCGTTCCTGAAGAGCAGGCAGGGAGCAGGAGGACGCTCAGCCCGGGCGAAACTCCTCTCTGCACAAGAGACAGAAGTGACACTGGCTCTGGCATTGCTCCCAAGCCCTTACGGTGCGTTTGTACATACGCTGGCACTTTATGAGCCCTCAAAAGAAGCTGTCTCCACTCCTGAGAGATTAGGTTTTATTGCAGGTGGGGCTCATAGCAACGTTCCTGGCTGTGTTTGCCTAACGATGTCCATCATGGTTTTATTTGATTATAATCTTGCTGAAGTGTGGCCAATTAGCTTTTACATTTATGTCGTGCTGTGTGTCAGCTCCCTTTTCTCTTTTTGGAAGCTTTCCAGGGCAGGGTTTAGCCGTTGGGAAGAGCAGGGCTTGGGGCGCTGCCCCTCGTACATCCCACCACGTTGCCTTTCAGCAAGCTCCCCCAGCCCACGGCGTGAGGCCCCGACTGTGTCTGGGTGAAGTTCTGTGACGGTATTTCTATTTTCATAGATTGCTGATAAAAACCCTCGGACGCTGGTTAAGAGCCGTGCCGGAGTTTGCGGTGCCGCCCCCTCGGCGTTGCGGCCCCCGCTGGGGCTGTGCTGTTGGTTGCATTGAGGGACGGTGGCATCTTTCGGCGTGCGGAAAGACAGAGGCTGCTTTTAGAATCGTAGAATGGTCGAGGTTGGAAGGGACCTTTCAGATCATCGAGTCCAACCATCAACCCAACACTGCCAAAACCCCCACTACCCCATGTCCCTCAGCACCACGTCTGCCTGGCTTTTAAATACCTCCAGGGATGGCGATTCCACCACTGCCCTGGGCAGCCTGTTCCAATGCTGGACAACCCTTTTGGTGTTTTATCCTGCCTTTGCTGCAAAATGCGGTTTTCCTAGAGGCAGTGCAGGCTTGGAGCCTGCCCTGTTCTCCGTCCTTGTCTCCGTTTTCAGGCTGGCTGGTCACCAAGCTAACCTACACGGGCAGTGTGTCCTTCTAAGCTGGCATAGCTCTGCCGCGCTTGGGCTGCACCCAAATCAACCCAACCTTGGAGAAGGGCTCCCGGGTCTCCTTTCCCTAGGATTAACACAGGAATGTCTGTCAGCAGCTGGAATAAGCTGCAGAAAACCAAACCCATGAGGAGTTCCTGCCAAAGATAAAGATTTAGCCGCAGGCTGAGAAGGAAGATCTTCTGTGGCTGGGGAAGGGGCAGAGCGGAGATGTCGCTGGGATGGATGGATGGGTTGTATGGCAGGGCTGTTCCTGGAAGGCACCAGCCTGGCCTGGCTTCAATCAACCTGACCCCGACAAATGCAGACTGATGTAATTTCTTTTTTTTTTTTTAAAGTGCGATGTCTGGATCTCGCTATGAGGGAGGTTTACAAATGGCTGAGTCTGGCAGACAGATGCACAAGTCAAGCCCAGGGGAGAGCACGTAGGACGTCAGCTAGTGAGAGGGTCCCAACGCAACGTCTCTGCTGAGCTCTGCACCGTCGGTGCCTGGCTGGTTCGGTGATGCTCAGCGCAGGGCTCTGGGGTCTGGCATCACAGAATCACAGAGTGGCAGGGCTTGGAGGGGACCTCTGGAGATCACCCAGTCCAACCCCCTGCCAGAGCAGGGTCACCCAGAGCAGGTGGCACAGGAACGCCTCCAGGCGGGTTTGGAATGTCTCCAGAGACAGAGACTCCCCCACCTCTCGGGGCAGCCTATGCCAGGGCTCTGCCACCCTCACAGCAAAGAAGTTCCTCCTCGTGTTTAGGTGGAACTTCCTATGGTCAAGTTTGTGCCCGTTACCCCTTGTCCTGTCCCCGGGCACCACTGAAAAGAGCCTGGCCCCATCCTCCTGACACCCCCCCTTTCAGTATTGATAAGTGTTGATAAGATCCCCCCTCAGGCGTCTTTTTTCCAGCCTGAAGAGACCCAAATCCCTCAGCCTTTCTTCACAAGAGAGGTGTTCCAGTCCCCTCAGCATCTTGGTAGCCCTTTGCTGTCCCCTCTCCAGCAGTTCCTTGTCCCTCTTGAACCGGGGAGCCCAGCACTGGACACAGCACTCCAGATGTGCCCTCCCCAGGGCCGAGCAGAGGGGGAGGATGACCTCCCTCCACCTGCTGGCCACACTCTTCTTGATGCCCCCCAGGATGCCATTGGCCTTCTTGGCCACAAGGGCCCATTGCTGGCTCATGGGCACCCTGTTGTCCACCAGGACTCCCAGGTCTCTTTCCACCGAGCTGCTCTCCAGCAGGTCACCCCCAACCTGTCCTGGTGCAGGGGGTTATTCCTCCCCAGGTGCAGCGCCCTACATTTTCCTTTATTGAATTTCATAAGTTTTCTCTCCGCCCAGCTCTCCAACCTGTCAAGGTCTCTCTGGATGGTGGCACAGCCTTCTAGTGTGTCAGCCACCCCCCCCAGCTTTGTGTCATCAGCAAACTCGCTGAGGGTGCACCGTGTCCCTTCATCCAGGTCATTGATGAATATATTGAAGAGGACTGGGCCCCGTACTGACCTCCTCTGGCAAAATTCCATCTGCCCCCGGTGTAGCCCAGGGGAGGGTGTGGAGCTGCCTTGCGGCTTCCCCCATCCTGTGCACCGGCTGCTGGACCGGTGCTTTTGGAAATTTGGTCGTTGCTTTTCTGGGAAGTTGGTGTTCTCGTTGCATGAGACCCACGTTGTGGTCACGGGCAATGGGCTGCCAGGGGTAAAATCCATCAAAAGGTAGTTTGTTTTGGAGGCGGTGAAAAAAGGTAGCTCTCCTGGAGCACCAAATATCAAGAGCTGATGGAAGAAAAGAGCAATTTTGTTGTTTCAAAGTGTCGCTCATAGCTACCACTGAGTGCATAGCTCAGTGAGGGATGGTCGGGCCCTGCCCTGCAGAAATGAGCCCCAAGGGTTGCGATGCTTCTGGGCCCACCTGAGCCCTGAAGGAGACACCGAGATACCCTCTGGTGCTCTCAAAAGATTTGCCCTTCCCTGTGGGGCATTTCCCACAAAGCGGCGTTTGCTCCTGAAAACCCTTTGAGGGCAGAGAGAGCACCAAGCACTGGGTGCTGTAGAGCAAAGTTTATAGTGGCGCTTTCAGTCGTTGCAACTAATTGTTCTGCAGTCCCGCTCCCTTCAGAGGTGGCTTTCGTCTTCTTTCATATCCTCAGGATCCCAACGGGCAGCAAATCCCCCTCCCTGACGGTGCTCTTTCTGCACTCCCTTTGTTTTCCATGTCTGCGTGTGAAATCAAAGCGTTCCAATGACCATGTGGACATGTATATCTAGCCATAGATCTACATCTACACGTATTTCTCATCGCATTGTATCCAGCACAGTCAAGTCACATTAAAAGGCCTATTGCATGTTTTGTTGGTATAAAGAAGTAGAAAATTTGCCCATCAAACTTAGCAGAAATGGATCATTTAATCCAGAGTAGCCCCTGGAGAAGCGAATGGGGATGAAATTGCTCTGAGCCCTCTCCATAGCCTTTTTGGGCCAACATTCCGGGTAGGAATATGAGTTTAGGAAAGCACGGTCTCAGTTTCTGTCTTCGTTGCTTATCTGTTGGCACAGCATTTTAACATAAAGAAATAAAAGATGGGTGAGAGGCTTTTGGGGATGAATAGGATGGGAGTATCTCAGTTATTGAAGCCCCTGAAAAATTATTCTCAGCAGAACTTTCCATATGAGAAAAGCAGGTTAATTGAACTCGAGCCACGTAGTAGAAATGTGCTGATTCCGACAACATTTTCCAGCAGCAAAAAAGAAGTTGAAATATTTTGTTTGGACAGTATCAAAACTCCAGCAGAAGCAGAATGTTTCTGTTCCGTCACTTAAATTAATTTCGTGTAATGGAGGCCGTAAATTTCAATATCATACTGTCTTTATCGATTGTGTAATTCCACACGCATGTAGTGCATCATTTAAGAAATGCATAGGAATGAAAGGAATAATGAAAAGAGTCACTGAAGTGGAACGCCGTAATGGCCCTAAATCGATTGCTGGGAGGAAACGTTGTTTCTTGGCAAACAGGAGAATTCTAGCGTTTTATGCAGAATCAGAGTCAATCTCTCCCTTAATGTCAGGATTTCCCAAGTAACGGAAAACACAGCTCCCGGCCAGCTCTGCTCAGGATGTAAGTCTGTGTTAATTATTCATCAGAGTCAGATACGATAGGAGATAAGTCAGAGGAAACCTGGGCTCACACGGATGCTGTAAAGCCATGTCACATCCCCGGCTGGCTGGGGACAGGGACCGGAGGAGGGTGCCCGGCTGGCGGGGACGGACCGGCTCCCCTCCGACGGACGGTCCTGGTCCCTGCTGCTGGAGGGGGCAGCGGGCGTCTCCCACCCTGCAGGGCTGGAGGACGCCGTAGCTCCGTGGGCGTCCACAGAGACCCCATTTCAACGCTCCAAAACCCTGCCGTGGGCTGGAGAGCCCAACAGCTCCTGGTGGCTCTTGGCTCTGCCTCGCCAGGGCTCAGCCTGCGGCTGCTAAAGCAATAACGGGGCTGCCGCTGCCGGGAGACAGAAATGGGCTCTCGTTTGCTTTGTTTAGCAAAATACTGAAATCCTTAGAGCGTGTGCCTGCGTACGAGCGAGGTAGCAGCAGCCCGTGCTGGTTTGTGTGGTGGGACCCCCTGGGAAGCCGTGGGTGCTGGTCGCTCGCCGCGACTGAAGGTTGTCCGGCCACGGGGAGCGCCCGCAGCCCCAGCGTGCTCCTCCCGCCCCGCGTCTCTCCAGCACCCGCTGAGAAAGAGGCAGCGGCAAGAATTTATTTTCAAGGATTCCAGAAAAAAATTGCTGCATTGGCATTGCTGTCGGAAAAGGGGAAACGGGGGAGGAGGGTTGGGAGCCAGAGCCCAGGGTGCTGCGCGGTGCCAGGGCTCTGCCGGGGCAGACGAGTCCCGGCTGCCACGTTACGGGGCCAGTGCTGAGCGGTGTGGGGACCGGGGGAGGCTTCTCGGGGAGAAACACGGCAGTTTGGTACTGCCGGGCAAACAGAGCGGCTTCCTCGGTCCAAATCTTGCCGCCTCTGAGCTTCTGCCGTGTAATTTCATCCAGCCATTTCGAAGGAAGGTTTCGCCACCAGCTGATTTGATTTTATGGTGAGCGCTGAGATGTTTGGGTTTGTTCCTTTCAAGATCTTGGAGCCCTGTGGCTACGTCAGCATCTCAGCTGCTGTATAAAACCAGCGACCTTTCCAGGTCCTCGGGATACTAGACTTGAAAGCAAAGGTGAACGCGGATTATTTTATACAGTTTTTCAGAAATCTTAGTCCATTGTTACCCGTGAAAAGCCATGTTTATTTTGGCATTGGAGACACCTTTGAACATCTGCTGGGTAGCCCTGTGGCAACCTGTAGCCGTGGGGGAAACCTGCCTTAGGGAGGAAAGGTGTATTTCATCCTGGCATTAAGCTTTGAGATGTAGAAGGAACAGAGTTGCCTCATTGCCCCAGGGTGGGGTGGGGGAGCCAGGAGGCTGCGGTGCCCGAGCCTGGGAGCAAAAGGGGTTGGTGGGACCATTCCTTCCAACCTCCTGCCTGATCTCTGCAGGGGACCCAGGCTGGGGCAGCAAACCCTGCCCCAAAGCCAAGAGCTGTCCCCAAGGTCCTCTCCCAGCTCTGCCTGGAGCTGCCGCTGCCACATTCACCCACTCGCAAGCGGTTCCTGGTCCAGGAGTGATAATTGCATGAGAACTTTCCTGATAATTCCACAACGAACTTGTATTCACCTTGAAAAAACGGCATCTTTTGCATCTAGCAATACCTTCCCAAAAATATTTCAAGGAGGAGAACGACTTTGGGTTTCTGATAAAGGTCTCCAACACCAGCCAAGCAGGTTTTATTTTAATTTTTCTTCTCCACAAAAGTTTCCATTGTGTCTGAAAGCCATGTTGTATCAAAAAAGGTTTTGATGGAAAATATTTTTTTAAATCTTTTTGAAGCCGATACAAAGCGTTGCCAAGAAAGAGGGAATGAATAAACCCCGTGGCAGCTACTCGGCGCATTAAAGGAAATATCACCCGACCTCCCAGAGCCTCAGGAGGGTGGTGGGGTGGCCCTGGTCCTGGGGCGGAGGGGCCGGGCACATCATATCACGGTCAATGTTAAGCTAATAAATAAATCTGCTTCGCTCAGCAGCCAGAATATAGCCTTCAAAACCGGGTGAAGCTTTCTAAATACCATTTGGCGTGTTTTCTTTAAAGGAAGGAAGGATCTTAATTCCAGCATTCCAACCCAAAATAGACGTCTCTAAGAATAGCCCTTCCCCATCGCGGGGCAGGATGCCGTCAGGAGGAAAAAGGGTCGGGGGAAACGAGAAATGCTTTCCCTAAATAGCCAGGCTGGAATTGCGAAGTGATGGCTTTTAACAACCCTGACCGCAGGTGATCACCCGCGCAGCATCCAGCCCCATTGAGGTGGCTCGGAGCTGCCAATGGCCCCTTGGACCGGCACCAGCGCAGCTCGCCAGCTCCTTGGGTTGATGGAGCTGCTCCTTAGAGACCTGCAGTGGACGTGCATTGGCGTCCTCCGTCCCGCTGCCGTCGGAGCCCATCGTGCGGCCAGGAGGCTGAAACCTGCAGGGGTGGAACCTGGAGCAAGGAGAGGATGCCCCAGCCCTGCTTGGTGTGTCCCGGCAGAGAGAAGCCAAGGCGTCCCATGGAAAGGATGAGGTTGGGCGGCGTGACCTACTGAAGTCTCTTCCACCGTGAGTTTTCCTGTGATGAGGTGCGACCAAGCTGGAAGGCTTTTGTGCGCGGCTGCGTGTGTCTGGGGTAGGGAGGGATCTTGTTCCCGTCTCTCTCGGTTTAAAAAGTGCAACGCTGGAGTAACCCAGGTCCTGTCAACTTCAACAAGAGATTGGATGGATGGAGTCTTTAGTCCCACCCCCTTTTCCCTAGAAAATCCAGGTTTGCATCATTTGAACAGGTTTGACTTTAATATTCCCCCTTCGGGGTCACATTTTCTATGCAAATACGAGCTTTAGAAAGGAATTTCGGAGTGAGAGAGGAGTTTCTGATACAGCCGTACAACTGCAAGAATTGTGGCTTTAAGAAAAGTACTAATTGTCGTGGTACCCCTAAAGAAACAATAAAAACTGACAGCACAGGCAGGTCCTTCCGCCCTCGTGTCCTTTCTTTCAATGCCGGCAGTGGAATTTAAATCTCACAAATTATAAACGCCCTCCGATGCTGAGAACTTCACATCTCCTGGAGGTGCAGGCTGCATCTCCCCAGTTCCTACATATCGTCCCTGTTCCTGCTCTGTCCCTCCAGGAGCTGTTTGAAGCTTTTCTCCCGGCGCCGTTGGTGTCGCGTTTGAATCGAGCTTTTCCCCAGAAGTCAATAACTGGGCTCGGGTGATACCCAACGCTAAATAGCATAATCCCAAGTTTTTCAGGAGCACGTGTCAGACCTTAAATAGCGTGATAGCGGCGTTACAAAATCGCACCTTTCGATTAAAAGCAATATTTTGGGGGCTGCCACGTGCCTGGTGGAGGGTGTCGTTTGTCCTAGTCTGTGTCTACAGGGCGAGTGTCTCCGTGTGAGCTGGTTGTGCAGATTTCCTTGACGCTCAGTGGACAGAAAGAGGCGATTTTGGGGCAAAATCCCTCCCTGCCGTGACGGTATTAAACGTATAAGAAAGCGAATGATCTGCCTCTGCTTTTATAGCCCAGCTTTAGAGCTGAGATGATTTATGTATTCAGGTGGGTTTGAAAAATGTTGGCCTAAACCCAGGCAAAACCCGCTGGGTTTGGCCAATTACTCGCTTTGTATTTTGGGCCCTTCTCAAATAAAACTCAAGGTGGGTGTGTAACGAAACCACAAAACCCCCAAATCTGAAAGATAACTTGCACAAAACCCTGAAAAATCTCCAGGAGCTGACTCTCACGCTCCGGAAAGAGGGGAAAAATAATAAGGTGGAAAAATGTGAGGCTCCACCAGGCTGCAAACCTGAAACCTTTCGGCGCTTGTTTGCGAAAAAATGAAGCCAAGGAGCCGAGCTCCTGCCAAAATTTCCGCCGCGGGAAGGGCTGGTCCGGCCCGAGCTGCCTCCTTCCTGCTGCTCGCACACACCAAGGAGTAAACCCTCCGCGGAGATAAGAGGAAAAAACACTTCCACCCAACCACGGCTTCAGGCGCGCCTCCGTGTGCCCGTCGGCGGAGCGGGTCCACCCTCACCGGCGGAGCTCTCTGCTCCGCGGGGACGCAAAGCTCTTCTTTTAAGTGACATAAATGGCCCTTTGGGGCATCTGTGTTCAGGGTGCTGGTGGCGAGGGTGACGCCAGCCGGGCTTCGCTGTGCTGGAGGAAGAAGTGCTCTCCTTGAAGCAGCCAAAGGGTTTTGATCCACGTGATGCTCCTGCTCTTGTTTTCAGACCCTGCTGCAGAAGCGTTTGGGAAAACAAGGGCGTCAAAGTGTCAGGTTATCTCCTTTGATTCCCCCCCCCCCCACCTTCTTTTCCATCTTTTTGGAATCATCTCCAGGACATCGGTCAGTTTTACCTCCATACATCTCCCTTGCAGATCACCCAGAAGATAAAACAAACCCCCCAGAACCATCGCACGTGGTCAGAGGGGGCAGAGCCGTATGGGAGCAGGGTGGCCATGGCACGTACACCTGGCTCTCGTTGTCACCAAGCCACCCACCGTCCATTTTTCCCCTGCTCTGAGCCCAGGTTTTATTCACCGATGCCTCTGTTGTAGTCGGGAATCTCCCCGATCTCCTGAAAAACATCCCTCCTCGCCCCCCCAGCTGGGATAACGCGGTGCTCATGGTCTCCAGCCTCGCGCAAGCCCATCTGCAGGCAGAGCTGTAGCCTGCGGAGCAATAAATTATTTATTTCCCAGCATTTGCGCCTTTCTCCCCTTATGTTTTATCCCTGAAAGCGGGCGCAAAGGGCTTCTCCACAAACCCGCGCTCCTGCGCTGGGTTTTCATAGGTGCTTGGCTCAGGATAAACAGGTTTTTTTTTCCTTCTAGCCTGGAAATCTCTGTTTGAGGAGTCGCTGCCCGTAGCTCTGGCCCCAGCAGAAATTGCTGCTGAGCCGGCATCGCTGAGAAACCTCCCGCAGGTCTTGCTGCGCCCAGAGGAGCCCCACCGAAAGCCCTGAGTTCTGTTACTGGTTTCTCGAGTGTTACTGGTCCCCAGAGGCTTCTGTGGTCGTGAGGGATTGCAGGGGGTCAGGGCAAGCACATCCCAAAATCGTTTCTCGGCAAAGGGTGGGAAAACGCGAATTTCCTGGCATGCTTTTCCGGCTTTCATGATTTCTTGCAAATCTCTTCTGGTTATCCTTTGCTTCGTTATCTGTTTTTACCTATTTTCATTGTTCTAAGGTGAAATCAGGGTGTTTTGGTTTGCTGCACATAGCTGATGGGGGAAGGCAGATCGCATTCTGGCTCACCAGCGCTCGGCTCCCTCCTGCCCACCCTCGGGTTCATTTGTGTGATGAGTTTCTGGGTGCAGGACGTCCCTGTCCAACTCTTTCTTTCCGAGGACTGTTGGTGACACTGGGAAAGCCCAGCCCGGCTCTCGGTTCATGGGAAAAGCCGCCATGGAGTGGGTGCAAAACAGCCAGCAGGATGCTCTGGATAACACCAGTTACCTGTGTCGTGCTACTGGGAGAGACCTGTATCTCTGTTAGTCCTGTGTGATATCAGGCAGAAAGCATTTATGCGCGGGTTTTTTTAATACAGAATAGGAAAAAAAAAAAATGGTTTGAAGGATAGAATGGGTGATGTCTAGCCTACAGCCAGTCCGTGGTGGGTAAGGGATGATGCAAATCGCTGTTTCGTTGAGCAGCGAGGACTGAGGGACCTGTGCGGCAGGTAGAGACAGAATTAGCCTGTCTCCGTGAGGATGATGGAGATTCCCCCGTGATGGGCAGACCCCTGGCACAGCCTTCCCCGTCTGCCTTGGGGCAGTGCCTGGAGGAAGGGCCTTTGGGGTCACTGGAGACCTTTCCACGCACCAGCCAGTTGTCGGAAGGAATTTACCCCGGGGCAGACCCCTGGGGATGGGTTTTGCAGAGCTCCCTGCAGCAGAACAGACCCTGCTGTGCACCCACAGACCAAGAGAGGCGGCTTCAGGGAATTTGAGGCAATAACGTGTCCCGTCCTCGGGTCGGTGGTACCTGTGTGTGAAGCCTCCGGGGAGGCTGCTCATTCCCCGACTGTTCTTCCCCCGCCTCTGTCTCCCAGGGCTGATGCAAAGCATTTGTGCCGTGTATTGTAATTGTGTAAGGCAAGGTTCAGGAAGAAACCATGGGATTTAGAGGAAAACTGAGAGGCTAGCACATCACTTTTGGGGATGAGGGTGAAAATCCCAGCTGCTGACTCAAACCCCAAACCAAAATGGCCCGTGGGTGCCTTTTGGAGCAAACCTTTATGAGAGGTCAATGTGCAGAGACCCCAACAACTTTCCTCCTCTCACCACCATTCGTCTCTCCGAAACATGCCAGAATTAACCTTTTTCTGAAGGCAGCTCAGGATACAATCAGAAAACACCTTTTACTTAAGCTGCTTGAAAATATTTGCCACTTGCAGGGGAAGAAACCCATCGATTCCACCCTGCTTTTCCATTTTCTTTAGCAGGCACCGCGTACGCCATCTGACTAAGTGGACCGCAGTGTTCCAAGGATAAAAATTACATGTAATATGAGATAAGGTATCAGCCCAAATATTTACATAATGAAATCTTAATGATAGTTCTAAAGGTCTGCGGCAGGGCAGGGCAGAAGAGAAATGCTCCTCTTGCTGGTGTGTCACAAGGGGGACAGATGCGCAACCAAAGACACTCACAGGGGGAGGAAAAAAGGGGATTTTGTTAGAAAATTCAAACCGCTCTTTCTAGCAAAAAAAAAAAAAAATCTACTAAATGATTTCTAGTAATTTGCGGGGTCTAACCTGATTGCAGCTGTCTTAATTATTTGTCAGCTTTAGATGGAAATGGTTTTCCCTTTGTTTTGAAGTCGTAAACATCCTCCGTAATCCTCCAAGCCCAGCGGCTGCTGATGTATGGAAACCAGAGAGCGACGCTGACCTAAACCCCCGAGGGCCCCGAGCGTCACAGGCTGCAGCTGGGAGCGGATCCAAATTCATCCCATACTTCGCTGGCGGATCCATCTCCGGCGTCCTGGCTTGGGCTGGGACGGTGATAAGGGCCAGTCACAACCGTGGTAAGATAGCCAAATTTTCTGAAAGGACAAGACAATTCAGATTCAGGCTCCAATTCCAGCTTAATATTTGGCCAAGCGAGGTAGGCTGCTTTGTTGTCCTTATCTGGCAACTAAATGTAGTTAGAGTTTTCCATACAGCATATCAAAACAGCTCTTTAATACGTGCACTTTATGCTTATCAGAGCTCTCAGCGGCCAAATCTGATAAAAGAAAATTTCGCCTGGAGTTAGACAGTCCCTTGAGTGATCCTGAATGATAAGTGATCCTGAAATGTGGAGTTATTGCTTCATTTTTAGCAGAAGTAACTCTGTAGGTGATCTCTTTGCACAAGCGTTAAAATCAGTCAAGCACAGTCTGGGGGGGGTGTATTTAAAAGGAGCTGTAGTCACAAGCACTAGGAGTGTTGTGAGTGTACGTTAGGGACAGACCAGCCAAGGCCACCTGTATTTAGAAGCATAGAAACACAGAATCATCTACATTGCAGGAGACATTTAAGATCATGGAGTCCAACCATCAACCCAACACCGACAAAACCCCCACTAACCCGTGTCCCTCAGCTCCACGTCTGCCCAGCTTTTCAATACTTCCAGGGATGGCGACTCAACCCCTGCCCTGGGCAGCATGTTCCAAGGCTTAAAACCCTTTCAGTGTAAAAGTTTTTCCTAATATCCATCCTAAACCTCCCCTGGCACAACTTGAGGCTGTTTCCTCTTGTCCCATCGCCTGTTCCTTGGGAGAAGAGACTGACCCCCCCCGGCTACCCCCTCCTTTCAGGGAGCTGCAGAGAGTGAGAAGGTCTCCCCTCAGCCTCCTCTTCTCCAGGCTGAACACCCCCAGCTCCCTCAGCCGCTCCTCACCAGACTTGTCCTCCAGACCCCTCACCAGCTCCGTCGCCCTTCTCTGGACACGCTCCAACCCCTCAATGACTTTCTTGTAGAGCAACTGGTATCTAAATTGCTTTTTTTTGACTGCAGCCCTTTGAGGTCCCCTGGGCAGGTGTTGGGGATGGAGCATCTCATCTTCTTCTCATCTGCATACTCAAGGCTGAATAGCCGGCTGTATCCTAAGCCCAGTGAGGGAGAGGACACAGGAGAAAGGCTGGGGTGAGCACTGGCCAGCTTCTCCCCCTGGCCTGGGGGAACTCAGGTCACCTTGCTTACCGAGAGTATTTTTCCCTACCCAGCTGTATCACAACAGAGCCTTGCTCACGGCTCAGCCGCGGGGTATTGCTGCTGCAGAAACAGAGAAGGGATGTGCTCTGGGAGCTTAGGTGCTGCATCAAGTGGCTCCTGATGCTGTGCCCAGCAGGTTCCCTGCACCCATTCCTGCGAGGAACGTTTGCTGCATTTGGTGAGTATTTACTGAGGTAGCTGTGCACTGGGAGATGTTTTTCATAGAATCATAGAATGGTTTGGGTTGGAAGGGACCTTAAAGCCCACCCAGTGCCACCCCCTGCCCTGGGCAGGGACACCTCCCACCAGCCCAGGTTGCTCCAAGCCCCGTCCAGCCTGGCCTTGAACCCCTCCAGGGATGGGGCAGCCACAGCTTCTCTGGGCAACCTGGGCCAGGGACTCACCACCCTCACAGCCAACAATTTCTTCCTCAGATCTCATCTAAATCTCCCCTCTTTTAGTTTGAAGCCATTACCCCTCGTCCTATCACTCCATGCCTTTGTGAAAAGTCCCTCTCCAGCTTTCCTGTAGGCCCCCTTCAGGGACTGGAAGGGGCTGGAAGGTCTCCCCGGAGCCTTCTCTTCTCCAGGCTGAACCCCCCCAGCTCTCTCAGCCCGTCCTCACAGCAGAGGGGCTCCAGCCCTCCCAGCATCTCCGGGGCCCTTTTTCTTCCCCGTGAGCTGGACGGGTGCGATCGCAGTGGGAAGGGGACCGCAGAGCTCTCCAGTGCCTCGCTGGCACTGCACAGCACTGATGGAAGTGCTTCGTGGACCTTTCTCTTCTGGAGCTCCAGCAGGGTCAGGGACAGCTGGTCTGTTGGGATTATTTGGTATTATTTCCCCACGCAGACAAGCCCTACAGCCCAGGAATCAGGTGCTTTTCCACCCAGCACAAGGGGAGCGGGGAGCAGAGGCTCGTCTCTGGTCGCATCCTTCTGAACAGCAGCAAAAAGCAAGTGGGGGCTTGTGCCAGGGGACGGTGCAGCAGCACATCGCTCCTTCGCAGAAGTTTACTGCCACGGGGAAGAGTATTTATATGACCATGGAAAGAGGAGGACCCTGGCAGGGCTGCAAGGGGAGCTGAAAAGTGAGGAGAGAGATATTTTTCTTTCTTTCTTTTCTTTCTTTCTTTTTAAAAGCAATTTCCATGAAGGTGTTTTGTGTTTTTGTTTTTTTTCCAGACAAGCTTTCTGGGCACTTCCACAACGGGACTGTGTTCAGGCCTCGCTATTTCCTGAGAGGGCAGAAGCTGAGGTCGTTCCTATCGGCTCTGCAGACTTTTGTGGTCCTTTTGCTGCCTGTGAAATAGTAGCCTGAATACGATGACGGAGGGGAAAAAAAAAAAATACAAAATCTCCCCCCTCCCCTTTCCAACCCAAGCCCTTGCCAAAGCAATAAAAAACTTTAAACAATAGCCAGTCATGACATAAAGCAGTCCTTGAGCGGCCTGCCAAAATTCACCTCAAGAAAGTAGGTCCAAAAATAAACACTAACCTATAAAAAGCCCCACAGACTTAAAGATAGTCTTCCCGTTGTGCTAATGGCTTTCACATCTGGCTCAGAAATGAGGAGTGTGCCCGAGCGTGGAGAGCCCACCAGTAACTCGCTTCAGCTAAGCACAAAAGCATGTGCGCAGCATCAGTCACGCGAGCCATCTCCTTCTACTCAGCAGATCTCAGATGCTGGGGCTCAGTTTCAAGTTTCGTGTTTAAATTGCAGGGAAATAATGGGGCCGGTCGTGACGTTAATAAACGGCACACGGTTAAATGCTTTCACGGGTGGGATATTTCAAGGCGAATATAGAGACATGGGTTTCATTTCCCTTTTTTCCCCCCTCCGTCAGTTATCGCACCACAGCGCCGTCGGTCCTGAGCAGACTTTGCGTGGCCTCCTCGTTGGAAAGAAGTCGTCTCCCGGAGTGGTGGGAAGGTTGTGCCTTTGATAAATCAAGGGCTACACATCAAAATGGGCTGTACAATGGAAAATTAGCTGGGGACAGTTTCCTAAGGGCTTTCATAAGGCATGTAGTGATAGGACGAGGGGTAATGGCTTCAAACTGGAAGAGGGGAGATTTAGATGAGATCTGAGGAAGAAATTCTTTGCTGTGAGGGTGGTGAGCCCCTGGCCCAGGTTGCCCAGAGAAGCTGTGGCTGCCCCATCCCTGGAGGGGTTCAAGGCCAGGCTGGACGGGGCTTGGAGCAACCTGGGCTGGTGGGAGGTGTCCCTGCCCAGGGCAGGGGGAGGCCAAGGAGGTAACCCCAAAACGTCACCTTGTGCGAACTTGGTTGGAAGAACAAAGCTCCCCATTAGGCTCCTGGCAGGTCCCAGGGAGGCAGAGAAGTGGTGTGATGTTCTGCATCCTCTGCTCCGGGCTTGTGCTCATCTTTTCTCACGCCGATGTCTAGGCTTTTAATACGACAATGAATCAGCGAGCGTGGGCAGGGCTGTCTCCTACTTGCTTGTACGCCCACTTGCTCGTGCGCTTGATTGAATTTGAATCCTTCTACGTTTTCTGAGCTCACGAATGCTGTGATTACATGAGTCGTCTGTGGCTTCACCTCGTGGATGCACAGCACGGCCTGCCCCGAGCATCTGTGGTTTGGTGGTTGTGACTCATCACGAGAGCTCAAGGAGGGATTTGTAATGGTTTATTCATGCCCCGTTTATTGTTTGGAAAGCTCAGTCAAACGCTGCTATGGTTAGACTGAATAATTCATCTGCCAGTTCTCTTTCTGATCTCTTTATCGGTTTCTCTCTTCGTTAAGAGCCTCGTGTTTGGAGGTGAGGATCCCCTAGGTCTAGAGGCAATATTCCATGCTTGATATCTTTGGAACCCAAAACTTTGAGGTTAGATTTGCAGTAGGTCTGGTCTTGCTGAAGGACTGAGGGTGTTTTCAAGAGAGCCCGGCTTCCTCTGCCCTGGGTCAGTTAGACGTTTGGGTCTGGGTGTCGCTCTCTACGTCTCGTATGGGGTATGCGAGAAATGCACCTTCCCTTGCGCCATTTGCCTAATCCTTAAAAAAGCACCTAAGATAGTGCAGATAAAGGAGAGGCCTATTTCTTCCGACTGACTGTAAAAGAAAGTTATGGAGGATGCAATGTCTAAACTCAGGTGAGGTGACTCCTGTTCAGCGTGTCCCCCATGGGCCAAATTGGGGCAGGTGGGCTCCTATCACACATCACGTGTAGCTCCTGAGCATCCCAAGCTCCAGGGCAATATTGTGTGAGGTGTATCCGCATAAAATGGCATTTGTGTCTCCACACAGCAGGTCTGGCTGGTTTAACTCCATCATTTTCTCAGTGCCCTTGAGAAATTTGGTGAAATGTCTTCTTGTAGATGAGACCTGATCCCTCAGTGGGGCTGGAGGTGGGACGTGCTCTGGTATCCGTCAGCACAAGGGTGCCAGAGGGATGGGAATGGCCACCCTGCCTTTGCACCAGGACAATGAGGGGGTGGTTGGCAGGACAGGGCAGAGGTTTGGCTGTGCCTCCCCTCGCTGCAGCCTGCCCTTGTCCACTTGCAGTTGGCTCAAACACATCCCCTAAGTTTATTGATAGAGAAGCCAGGCTGGAAAAGGAGATGGGAGCTTCAGCAGAAAACGCAGGTTCTGGGAAAACCGTCACTAACCCCCTCCAGAATGTTAAAAAAATGCACATGAAACACATAAATAAGGAATGATTCACTTGAGGTAACTGTCACTGATTTGTACAAAATATTTGGACTATTGCTCATGCCTCTTCCAGGGCAATAGGATACACACAACACGCTTCCATCTCAGGGAAAGGAAAGGTTTTGCAACACGCATTTTTAACAGTTTTTCTACGAACAGCTGCTGTGTCAGAACTGGGCGCAGGACGGGACTGCACATACTGACCTGCTGACAAGGCAAAGTGGTTTCTCGAGCCTTCGCCAGCACGTGCAGACAGTCCCGGCTGCACCGCAGCATCACAGAATCACAGAATGGTTTGGGTTGGAAGGGAGCTTAGAGATCATCTAGCTCCACCCCCCTGCCCTGGGCAGGGACACCTCCCACCAGCCCAGGTTGCTCCAAGCCCCATCCAGCCTGGCCTTGAACCCCTCCAGGGATGGGGCATTGACTCAGCTGTGGGCTGGTTCTTCCCTGCCTTACGGTCTATTTACTGCAGAACATCTCATGGACATCTCAAAGGTCATCCCACCTTAAACCAAAGCACGGGAGAGGCGTCAGGTCCTGCTGGGGCAGCCTGCTGACGGATTGCGTTTTTGTAGTCATTGAAGGACAGCAAGGAAGTGACGCAAATGTTGGAATTAACCCCAGATTTGAGTTTGGCATTGCCCCTTAATTTATACGTGGATATTTGCCCCGCTGGTCTCACCTGTCTGCCTGCAGAGTGCAGAGAGGTGCCTGCCAGCAGACTGGGGAGATGGGTTTTCTAAGAAGTCCAACCAGGAAGATGGTGGCACTTCCAGGTGCTGCTTGGAGCTGTGGAGGAGCCGGCATGAACACTTGAGCTTCTCCAACCACAGAGAAAGAACATAAGCTCTTTGAGGGGCTGTTGGCAGAGGAAGGGAGACCCCAGATGACCTCCAGTGGCTGCCCATGTCCAAAGCTGGCTCTTTCTCCTTGCCAACCTGCTCAGCCTTCTCTCCCTCTCCTCCATTTTCGGTGTCCAATTCCCCAACCCTCCTCCTGCCAGTCCCAGCCTCTGCTGTGGTGGCAGGGGGGCTCAGTCATGGCCATAACCATCTTTTTCCACTGGCCACGTGCAGAGATCAAAGCAGCCCAGGCCTCGCCTCGAGGGTCCTCGGCCATCCGTGTTTTGTGGTCTACTCATCATTTTCACCAGAATGCAGAAAAACCAGGAAAACCTTGGAAAATCTGTGTCTCCTGGCCAGAGGGATCCTGCAGGAGGACTAAGCCAGCCTTGGTTTCATAAGGAGATAAAATGTTGAGCTTCTTTGAATGCCTAAAGTATCCCTGGGCTGGACAGGAGCGTGCGCTGCCTATGCGCATCCTTGTCCTTTGGCGTGACAGCGTGGGGTGCACCACACAGACTTTAACTATTTTCCGTCTTCCATCAATTAATGTGACTTTTGAAAATTATTCTGCTGTTGAATAGACAATTGATCCGGTGTCTACAGGAGAGAGAGGAACAGTCAAAAGTGGCGTAAAGCTGCGACTGGGCGATGTTATGGGTACGTGTAGACTCACGACGGATGCTATAAAAGATCTGGATCTGGGTATTTTCAGAAGGGCAGCTTACGATCCAGTGTAATGCTATATTAATAGACGGCGAGAATGCAGAGCTGCGGCAGAAAGATTGACAGCTTTTGGCAGCAGATTTTGTACTTAGGTATCTAAATGTGTCCCTTGAAATTCCAGTTTAGTCAACTAAGGCAAACCTGGGCTGACATGCTGAAAATCGGCCCCCCTGCTTAACGTCAGCCTCCATTTTCACCCTGGGTTGGTTTGTTGTTTGTTTTTTTTTTTTTTTTTATTCTGAGCTAAAACGGTCAAGGCTTCGGGACAAACTGTGTCCGTCAAAACTGGACGTGCCCCACCAGAACCGGGAGTGGTAGTTTTGTAATTTTAGCGAATTTGCTGCTGTTGGAGTTGTCGTCATAATTAAGGAACCCAGTTTAATTACTGTGTGAATAGTCTACTTAATTCGGTGTGGTACCCAGAGCACGAGGGATTTGGGGACCACTTAATGTGTGCCGTTGATAACTTCTTGCCTGAGGGTCCCTTAGCTTGTGGATTTGACGGTTTTACCCATGCCGATTTTCCTTGTCTTTGCAGCTTTTAGGTACGTCATGAGCCCTGCACTTGAAAAGCCGCTCCAGACGCGATGGTGGGACCAAAACTTCATGGATTTTGGTGTCCCCTGCTGTCCCTCCCCATCGCGGGGCCCATGGGAGCTTCCCCAGAGAGCCCTGCTCTGCGTGCTTTGCAGAGCACCCCTGGGCCTTTCACGATATTATCTA